>NC_136067.1:1652103471-1653411805 GCF_964261635.1 Lissotriton helveticus
GCGAGCAAACCGTACCACGAGCTTGCGTGCGTGTGTGCGGGATGTTTCACTTATGTAATGGTGCCATACGCGAGCGAACTGTACCCTGAGCTTGAGTGTGTGTGTGCGGGACGTTTCACTAATGTTATGGTGCCATATGCGAGCGAACCGTACCCCGAGCTTGCGTGCGTGTGTGCGGGACGTTTCACTAATGTAATGGTGCCATACGCGAGCGAACTGTACCCCGAGCTTGTGTGCGTGTGTGCGGGACGTTTCACTAATGTGATGGTGCCATATGCGAGCGAACTGTACCCCGAGCTTGCGTGCGTGTGTGCGGGACGTTTCACTAATGTAATGGTGCCATACGAGAGCGAACCGTACCTTGAGCTTGCGTGCGTGCGTGTGTGCGGGACGTATCACTAATGTTATGGTGCCATACGCGAGCGAACTGTACCCCAAGCTTGCGTGCGTTTGTGCGGGACGTTTCACTAATGTAATGGTTCCATATGCGAGTGAACCGTACTCGGAGCTTGCGTGCGCGCGTGCGGGATGTTTCACTAATGTAATGGTGCCATACGGGAGTGAACCGTACCCCGAGCTTGCGTGCGTGTGTGCGGGACGTTTCACTATTGTAAAGGTGCCATACGCGAGCGAACCATACCCCGAGCTTGCTTGTGTGTGGGCGGGATTAAAAATGTGGCATACACAACATAAAATGCAACGTACTTGTGTGTTGAGGCCAAAAAATACATAGGGGACATCTAGGAGACGAATAGTAGGCCCAGAATGCAGGCTGGTTGTCATGGATACTGAGATTTGAGTGTGTGCTACAGGTGTCCTGCAAAAGTCAGTTGGGCAAAAATATACAATGTTGCAATCTTGTTGTGGAGCTGAAGCTCAAAATTTAAACCATGCAAATGTGTGTCAGGGCCTTTGGTTGAAAGTGATTGGATGAAACGTATGATGCAAAGTAATATGGCCTATTACACTGTACTCCTGATACTGAAAGCCCCTCAGCAGCACAGATTTAAGGGTGCATGTGGCTGTGAGAGGGCACTTCCCTGCACAACATTTGAGTGGAATACACTGCTGCTTTCTCTGCATTCCCTGGACTCTGATTGTGCTGGCCATGGAGAGG
The DNA here is from genome assembly GCF_964261635.1 of Lissotriton helveticus. Classification (NCBI taxonomy): domain Eukaryota; kingdom Metazoa; phylum Chordata; class Amphibia; order Caudata; family Salamandridae; genus Lissotriton; species Lissotriton helveticus. The sequence continues at coordinate 1,652,104,589 of NC_136067.1, forward strand.
GCACCTGCATTCAGTGAGGAGGAGAACCAGGCCCTGCTGGATGCCCTCTTACCAAACTAAAGCAAGCTGTATTGGAGACCAGGGGAGCAGGTGAGTGATGACTGCACTAGCTTTGACTGTGCACCTGTTGTGTGAGTGTCACTACAGCCATTGTGTAATTGTTGAACAGACATGCAGTGTGGTTTGGCAGTGAGTGCCGGGTGTGTACATTGTAGTGTCTCCCATGCAGAGCGTGTTGTAATTAAAGTGGGTTTACTCCTTACTTGCATTGTACTAACTGTGACTTCCAATGCATACGGATTTACACTATCTGCTGTTCCACACCTTGCATTTTTCTTTGACATAATTTTGTGAGCTGTAATAGTGTTCACCCCAGAGTGACAGCTGAATGTACTCATTGATGTTTATGTTTTTAGGGGACCTGTGGTGATGATGTACAATGGTGTGTTTTAACTCATGGACATTGAAGAGTGTAAATGTTCCTTGTCACCTGGCTGAGTGTGTATATGATGTTTTGCACCACAGGTGCATGGCGTATGCAGCAGCAGTACCCATCTGATGTGACAAGTATGCAGTGTTGTGTGCATGTCTGGCACAGTTAGCCCAACACCTGTGGCACCTCTTTGTCAAGTGTGACATGTGCAAAGTGAGGGTTGTATACACTGTTGATACTGACAGGCGCGTGATCTTTGGCAGTGTGTGTATGTGTGATCTGCTGAGGGTTTGTAGGTGTAGTGGGATATGTGATAGCATGTCACGTGCTGTCCAACACCCTGCCTTTGCATGTGTTGTACAGTGTGTGCCATGATCAGTGAGTGTGTTGCACCCCTTATGCCATCTGTTGCATTTAGAAGGCATGTAGTGCATTTGTGTTTGCCCACAGGCCAAATTCACATGGACAATGATGCAAATCCTGTCTGCATCCTATGCCCTGTTCACATCATCAATGTAGTGCAAGTTTGTGTTAGTGGGACATGGAGCAGGTGTACTGATGTTGTTTGACTTTATCTTCCTGACAGGTAACTGCCTACGAGAAGGGGGAGATATGGTCAGACATCGCCAGGGCTGTCAGGTCTGTGGGGGGCCCTCGCCGTCGCCTCATCAACATCAGGAAGAGGTGGCAGGACATCCGGTGCTGGACCCGGTGTATTGCCCGGATCCAGCTGAAGCTGGAAGCTCCACGCCGGCATGGCGGCAGACGTCAATTCACCCCCACATGCTCCGGGTCCTGGAAGTGGTATTCCCAGACCTCCATAGGCAGTTGCAGGATGGACAGCAGCAAGGAGGGGGTAGGTACATGTCTGTTTGTAGTGTTGTGTGTCACATGCTACTTGAGGTGCTCTGACACCTGGAGGCACTCCCACAGTTGTGCGGTCTGGTCAGACAGGCAATTTGTGCATTGTAGTATGAACTCACCATATTCAGCTGTTGCTTTTTTCCATCCCTTCCCCTCATCCACATGTGTCCCCTGGTTTGTGTGTTTCAAAAATCGCACATGTACTACTAGTGTGCAAGGTAATTGGACTGCACATTGATTTGCGCATCATGTGGGAGGGAGGTCTGTGACATGTGTTGGTACCTTGCCTGTGCCACGACCTGTGCACTGTGTTTGGCATTCACATTTGTTTGCACTGATCATGAGTCTCAACATGGGAGTGTAATTTTAAATATGCTCACCCTAGCAGCATGCATGTCACATGTTGCGTACTCATACATGATGGACATCATTTGCAAGATATGCATAGTGACAAGACGGTTAATTATGATACAGTCAGCTATTTCTAGATCCAACGATCTGTGTGCCCACTACAGTCCCCTGCAACACCCTGTCCTCCTAATCATGTGTGTCATCCGACACTGTGCCCATTCTATGTGTGTCAAGCATGGGTGTGCCTCAGTGGCATTGGTCCGTGCCATACTTTGAATTTATCATCTGTTACCTGCATGTGCACAGTGTCCATGGATACAAGATTTGTCTTCTGCATAGTCACACTGGGAAGTGCCTGTGTGCCTATTCCCAGGAATGTGTTGCAGATTGTTTGTGAGTAATATGGATAGGCAGCCACACAAGGTGACCTTGGTTTACTTTTACTATATTTGCAGCACAGTTTTAGATACCCTGATTCTGAGATTTTAAATCTTGCACTCTTTCAATCACATTAACGGAATGATGGGGGTGTTGTGCAGGAGAGGTGTGATGGGCCTGTTTGTTTGTCCATGTCAGTTGTGAGCTGTGGATTTAATTTGTAAGGTAGAGTTTTCGCCATGCACTTATCCAGTGGTGCTGGACAGTGCTGTCATTGAGGACTTTCCAGGCTATGTTGTTTGCTTACTGAGATGATTGTGCCTCAAAGATATTTCCTACAAGTATGTCATTCTGGTGCTTAGCTGTTTGGTCTTATTGCGCACACTACAGTGCTCACATTTCCCAACTGGTTAAGGGTGTGTATACAATGCAGCAATGATGTGCATGATCACTATTGGAGGCATATTAGCTTAAGTATTGTCCAGATTCGGAACATGTGGTCACCTTCACATTACAGCCAGTGTGTGTTATATGCTAACAACTGTATGATGTGGTGATAGATGTCCCTGTGAGGAGTGACACATTTGTACTGATCCCACATAGATGGATGTACCTTTGCACTCCCAAAACTTGTTAGGAGTTGTTAATGTTTTGAATGTGTGCATATGACTGATTGTGTAGGTTACACTTCTGTGTCTGCATTATAGTTGTGTCACAAGATAGTGTACACCACACAACATGTGCAATGTTTTTGAATAGGCTTGCAGGTTTTGATTGAGGCCAGTGTTAGTGGTTAATGGTGTGCCTTGATGTACATAGACATGTCCCCACAGTGGTCTAGAGTGCTTGAGACTCCTTTGCTGTCAATTGTACAGACTAATGTGTGTAAATCCATCAAGACCTCTGTTGGACCATGTATATGGTATATGGCCCACGCCATTAGTTTCTAACAGTGCTTCATCTTGAAGTGTGCAAGCTGTATCATTCCTGATTCTGGGTTTTTCAGAGAGCCTGCTGTTCGCTCTGTGCAGTCGGAGCTGTTGCCGTGAGGGGAGGTGAGGAGCCCGCCGCCCTACCATTCTGCCATATCGCCGCTTCTGCTGCCGCTTCTGTAGACCCGGTTGCCAGACGGGGGTCGGCGCGCTGCTGAATCGCCCAGGCGGAGGGAGCATAGGCGGCAGATTAGCGGAGAAGCCCCGTGTGGTGTGACACTGCACCACAATTGTGCAGCAGAGTGCGCCAGATGCAACGAGCCACAAACGACGAGCAGTTACGAGGAGAAGGAGGCAAGAGGGGAGGGGCGAGAAAAGCTCCGTCGAGAAAACCCCCGGCGGTCTGCAGCCTGCGGTGGTTTTGAGAACCGGTTTGGTGAACCGTAGAAACTTGGGGCCTCGGTGCTGGAGATGAGAAGCGGTGAGAAGCTCTGAGCACTGCGAGGAGGGGGAGCGCTGAGCCCAGTGGAGTAGAGATTCCAGCAGCTCAGAGCACTGAGCACAGTGAAATGAAGGGATAGTGAGGCTGTCACTGCGTGGGCCGTGAGCACCGTTTTGCTTTGTTTTGACTTACTCGTCCGAACTCAATCAGAAATCAGACTATCGGTTCCTGTCCGTGTTTTGGGTGCTGTCGCACAGGCGCACAGGCGCAAAGTAACCAAGTAGGAGCAGCCGTGCAGAAAGCGTGGTAGCCTCGCTCTCCCGATCCACGGTCGCTGCTCACGGCTGAGCCACGCACCAGCATAGAGGCACAGTGTCAGCTAGGCGCCCAAGCAGCAGTAGCAGCTCGCAGGGCTTGGCATACCGCCCTGCCTTAGCCCCCGTCACCTAGTCCTGGTAAAGATCCACAAAAGAGCGTGTTAAGAGTGCACAAAGAGCGCACGAAGTGGAATTAACAAGGGACACACAGCTCCCACAGAATACCAGCCATATAAAAGGATGACAAAAAAAGAGAGGAAAAAAGCAGCCAGCAATCTGAAAACGGCCATACAAAGTCACCAGACCTGTGTAAGGCTGCACCGAGAAACTTGAGGAGCGCAAAGCCCGCAGCTCAGGACAAGAAGTCCTTTTTAAAATCGCCAACAAGAGGACTCATCACACAATTCTTGGCAAAACCTACGCCCAACCCAGAGAGCACACTACAGAGGGCAGCGCAACAACGACTTAAGAGCAGTGAGGAGTTGGGCAACAGCCCAGGGAGCCAGCTCCTTCTAACGCTGCCAAATACTCAAATACAAAGCGCAATCACAGGGAGCTCAAGCCCAGAAAGAAGACGCTCTCTTTCCTGCTCAGGGCTGGGACATCCATCTGGAACAAAAATCAGACACATAAGTGACTCAGTAAGTGTCTGCATCGCACGTGACAGTAGAAAGATAGATCAAGTTACAACAGCCCAAATACACTGTCAGGATCAATCAACGGCGAATTCTCCGGAGTTGAGGGAATCACCAAGAATCAAAGACTCTGGTCTAACAAACATAGGAGTGTCAGAGCTGGCCCAAAATGCGACATATCTATCCCCATTATTCCTCCAAAACCTGGAATCTAAGATACAAAGAACATTAGCGCTGACTCCAACCTGCTATAGAAGCTGCCATGAGAACTGATGTACACCTTCTTCTTCACCATGTTCCCAAAGTCAAAAGCTACAGGAGAGTAGCGTCACTCTTGAACAAGGTGCATCCCCTTCTGGAGAAACAGTGCAAAATATGGCCAGATCTCTGCTCTGGCAATCAAAGAAAATGGAGCTACAAATTGATCTCTTAGCAACCATCGCGCAACACCTAGCGGAGCTGTACAACAAGGCGAACATACTGGAGCAAAAGCTTAGTGATATCCAGATCAATTGTAGAGGCACTTGCACGTGTGCAGCCCTCATGGACACATGGGCAACACTGCCAGAAATTCTTAAAGGTATGGTAGAAGCACTAAAAACGCAATCAGAATCTCCAAGCAATAAGTACAGCTCTAGTCCTGCTCTAATTTTAGAAAACCAGTCAGGTATAGCAGGCAGAGGCAACCCTGTGGATTCAACAACAATCTCCGAGGCACAAGACATTCCGACACTAAACAAAGCCTTTAGTAGACCTTCCAGCTGCAACTCCAACAGCAGTAATCTGTCCCCAAGAAAGCTTCCAGAAGACAATAATGTCAACCAGACAAGGATGGAGAACCAGTTGTCAAGGAGGGCCAAGAAAAAGCTAAGAAAACAGGAAAAAAAAGCTAAGACAGCAAAAAAACGAGCCATTTTTTTACCAACTCACTTTCAAACATCACAAAGTACCACAGAGACAAGACGTCTCTTCCCGATCATTATAAAAAATCAATCCTCAAAGAATTCAACAGGCACAGTTCCACCCTCCCCGGGGAAGGCAGAAGAGAGGGATAGATCCAAACAGTCAAACCCTCACACAAAGGACACTGAAAGCCCAACAAGCACGGTAATTAGAGTCCTATCATCCCCAGACATGAACAACAAAAAGAGAGAGCAAAGAAGTTCTGAGGACGCACGAAAGGTCCTAGCTTCCGGGCCTGAGACTTGTATCAATAAGGGACACCTTGCCCCAAGTGGGCAGAAAATGAGTGAACAATCAGAACAGCCGACTCAAAGTTTGGTACAGCAGCAGGCCTTAGGCCAATGGTCCCTAGGCACTAGACACATTGCAAGCAACAGTGAAGGAGAACCAAATGCCCAGAGCTATACAAATCAAAGTAGTAAACTAACGCACGAGGTGATCCTAACCCCTAGATACCAAATCAAAGGCAAGCATGATATTCTAAACAGGGGCAATATACTCAGACTCTTCAAGCACATTCCGTCTCTCATGGAAATACAATCAAAAGACCTAGTTTGGGTTAAATTCATAAGTTTAACCAGCGATTCTCATGGAGAATCAACCTCAATCGGACTAAGCCGACACGCCCAAGTGGGGCTCACAATGGAGGAAACAGCAAAAATGGCTGACTGGGGGATTGATATAGCATTCCCCATTCCGGAGAAATACCCACATGTATTAGCAGTAAATTCGCCAACAAAGGAGATTTTTTCGGTATTAAAGGGGACGGCAGTCAAACAAACAGGGATAAGCGTGGCAAGGGAACAGAGTCTCCTCAATGCTTATAAGATAATAAGCTCAGCAGAGCAAAGGGCAGTGTTCCACATTGTTCCAAATCACTCTGCAAGTCAAAACATGCTGAGGGGACCGGAAGACGTGAGCCCGCGACGGCATACCCAACAGTATTAAGGGTCACGGCATTTTGAATAAGAACCGAAAAGGGGGGAATAACACGCTCCTGTCAATTGTATCATGGAACGTCGCAGGGTTAAAAAGAATGCTCAATTGCAAGGCAGCATGTTCATACCTACGAGAAAACGACATACTTTGTCTACAAGAGACTTGGGCCACTGAACCTCTAATTCTCTCAGGTTTCTATGAAGTTCACACTGCTGCAATAAAAGGTAATATTTTTGGGAGAGCAGCAGGTGGGCTCTCAATTTACATCAATCACAACCGCAAATTAGAGGTAAACTCAATAGAAACTAACTCTGCTAATCTCCAAGCAGTTTTGATTTCCGGCCTTAAAAGCAATAACAGCGCAATCCGTCTGTTGATAATCAACTGTTATATAAACCCCGCCACAAAGCAAAAAAAGCAAGTCATAAAACTATTATCTGAAAAAATGGACAGTTTCATAAACAAACATGCTTCCCATCTCCCAATTATCGCAGGGGACATGAACATCAGGGGCCTAGGTGATGATATAAGACACAGACCTAGTGCAACTGAAGTGGTGCCCCTACATCGGCTGTTGAATGAGCATAACATGGTCTCCACTCAGGTTCCCAAGAAGGCAGTGGACTCTCAATGGCTGCCTTTGCCCACATTCAAGAACAAGTCAACAATTGACTACATCTTTATCGCTGAGAAATTGGTAACTTACTTTAAAGACTTCGAGGTGGGAGATAGAGAGGAAAGTGACCATAAGCCACTGAGGGTCACACTTGACATAAAGGGGAAAATTGCAACACACCCCGGAACTTTGGGAACCTCAACCGAGGAAGAGTATCATACATTATTGAACAGAATAAAATGGACCACAAAACTAAGTCCAGTTCTTATGGAATGGGTCACCCATAAAGAGCAATGCCAATCTTTGGCTCCCCCCCTGGAGCACTGGAGGGATCTACTGGAGGAACTAAAATTGGTTCTAGGACAGGACAGGGGTAACCGGAATGCTCAAGGTCTACACCCGCAAAACCACCCACTGCAATTAAACCCCAGGGACTTAGATCAAACAAAACGAAGACTAACAAAGGCATTGATGGCAAGAAGAAAAGGAGAGACAAATCACCTCAGTGTGGAAATAAAAGTGCTACGAAGTGTACATAGGAAAATAATATGGGAACTTCGGAGAAAGAAAATTGAGGCGGAGTGGTTGAAAATATTTAACATGCTCAAAGAAAAAGGCCAGTCTCGACTTTGGAGATACATCAGCAAACTAAGCCACAATGGCCAAAGTAAAGAAAATGGGGTGGCAGCAGCGGAGTGGGTCAAGTATGCACTACAATTGTACACAACGGATCTGGAAAGGAAGGTTAAGCAAGAACAACAAAATCTACTAGACAAAGAAGAAGAAGACACGTGCTCGATTACTAACACAAAAGAGATAATCATCCTGATCAAGAAAATGAGGTCAGATGGTGCACCGGGCCCCAATGGAGTGCCAGTGGCAGTATTCAAAGTGGCATACAGATTCTGGGCAGATCAGCTAACCCCTCTCTTCATGCATGCCTTTGAAACAGCCTCCATTCCATCATCGTGGAAAGGTTCAATTCTATTTCCTATATACAAAAAAGGAGACCGCACAAAACCAGAAAATTATCGGCTAGTGGCCCTGTTAGATATAGAGGCGAAGGCATATGCTAGAGTGTTGCTGAAGGAACTGGAAAGCTGGGCAGAAGAGAACAACATCCTTCCTTTTTTCCAAACAGGATTCAGACCACAATGTTCCACAGTAGACAACATCATAGCACTGGGATACCTGTCCAGACGGGCGATCCAGCCCGCTCAGCCCCCTTTGTTTTGCTGTTTTGTAGATTATAGTGCAGCATTCGACCGGGTAGACCGTGGCACACTATGGAGAAAACTTACCAACTGGGGTATACCTCAAAAGCTGCTAAAGGCAATAAGATCTCTATATGAAGGGACCTGGGTAAGGATCAAGACTAGTCAAATGTCACTGACCAACAAGGTCCACACCAACAGCGGCCTTAAACAAGGGTGCGTTCTTGCACCTCTCCTTTTCAACATCTATACATCCGACCTGGGTCAAGCACTGGAAGGGGCAAACTTAGTCATCCCGAAGATGGGGAACGTGAGGCTGCAAATTCTTCAATATGCTGACGATCTTGTAATTTTGGATCATACCAGGATTGGCTTGCAGAAAGCCTTAGATGCGCTATACAGCTTCAATCAAAAGAACAACCTACTGGTAAACCAGGACAAGACCAAAATCCTCATCTTTGGAAAGTACCATCTAAAACAGACAGCTCAATGGCGCCTAGGGGATCAGCAAATTAGATCTTGCAAAAATTACAACTACTTGGGTCTCAGGCTCACGGAAGGGGCAAAATCAACTGCTCATCTGAAATATCTAAGAAATAAAGGTGCTGGGAATATTTGCAGCTTGAGAAATCTCAATCGAAAATTACATAGCCCATTCACGGAACCCATTCTGAAAGTTCTAAAAGCAAAAACAGTGCCCTCAATTAATTACGGCCACCTAACCTTTCCCGGCGCCTTTGAGAATTTCTACATGAGCTTTCAATCTTCCATATACAAGAAAGTGCTGGCAATCCCACGACAGGCCAGGAGAGCCAGAGTAAGGCTGGAGCTGGGACTTTCTCGCCCAGACATCTCTTGCCAGGGGGATACAATAAAATACTACATCAGCACTTTGAGAGCTCCAGCAACAGCCTTGAAAGATCAAATTAAATCAATCTTTGAAGAAAAGGGTTCACCATGGCAAGCACAATTGACAGGAGCTATTCAATCGCTAGAAATAGAGGAGCAAAACCTGGTCAATATTAATATTTCAATTGCCGCATGGAAAAAAGCAGTGAACAGAGAGGTGAAGCACATTTCATTCACAAGAGATCTGGAAAGTCTGCATCACCATCCAAATCTTTCCACACTGGACGCCTCTTACTAAGTGGGAAAAGCACAGCCTTATTTTGAGCAAGCACTATCAATTCAAGTTTGAAAAAAGATCACTTATATGAGGCTCTTGGCATTACCCATTGTGGAGTTCAATCAAAGCTGGGCCCGTGCGGACAAATTAATAGCATGCAGACTTGGTGACTACCATCAGGAATCCTGGTATCATTTGCTGTGTTGCTGCCCAAAGCTAGCCAGTGAGAGGCATCGCTTGGTCATCCCAATCTGCAGAGCTCAGGGCCTCAAGCGATGCAGCGAATTCTCGGACTTGTGCTTTTCGTCCACAGAAAGTCAAATAGCAGCACGGCTGGGGAAATTTACAGACCTAATCCGTGCAGGACTAACCGCAAATGCTGAGCCGCAGAAATAAATCTGCAGGTCTGGAAGCAGGGGAGAGATGGACAAACCTCTGTCTTATAAGTGAACGCTCTTTGCACTAAAACAGTACTACTAGAACATGATACTGTAACGAATGTTTTAGGTCAAATTAGACTGTGGCAATAATCAGGAGTTTTAACCTATTTGGTTTTTAGATATTTATTTTAGAATGTTAGCATATTGTAATGATTTTAATTAATCGAACAATAAAAGCTTTTTCAAGTTTCAAGTTGTATCCAAAAATGCGTCTATGTTGTTTATGTGCATTTCCTTGTGAGCGTTCTTTCATACAGGCACATACGTGTTATGTTCACAAGATGGATATTTTGAACATGCAATACATGTTGAATATGTGAAGTAATCAGAGTGCCAAGATTTTAAGACATTACTTCTGGGCTCTGGGTGTGGTGTAACCTTGGGGGGTGAGCTGTGTTACTTGGCCCTGAGGGCCAACACAACAGTTCCTTTATTTCTTAACTTGAGGTGGCATTACTTCATTATATAGGTGAGCTCTCATGGGCACAAACGGACCCTCCTCAGTGTGGCTCTCACTCAAGTTGTGGCCTGGTCAGTTATTTGGATCCTTGTGTCCAAGTAGCATTGTGTCTATATCAACTGTGCAGTACTATTCCAAAATATGTGCTGAGTAATGTGGCTGCTACTCATGATGCATGCCATGATTTGCTATGTTCCCAAATGTTTTTCTGGTCATGTGTCAGATGTGTACATGTGGCTGATCCATTTTTGTTTCTTCTCCTTGCCAACAGCATCATCAACCGAAACTGGAGGTGACATGAGCACGGACCAGGAGGAGGGACACAGCCACAGTGCCACCTGCACAGAGGAGTTGGAGGCAGGCAGTGGCACGGAGGGTGAGGGGAGTCAGGTGGCCGGACCTTTGGAAGCAGACAGCTCTTACCATCCAGACGGCTCAGCTTCTGACTCCCAGGAGGAGGGGGAATACGCAGCGACAGCATCTTCCATCCCTGTGTCTGTACCCGCCTCTTCTAGATCCATCTCCACCCTCCCAGTTGCTAGTGTCCCTTCTGTCTGTGCTGCCCCCGTGTCTCCTTCGTCCCCAGCACCGCAGCCCCTGTCTTCCCTGCTGCCCTCAGTGCTGAGTCTGTGGATCTACTCCGGCAGATTCTTGTTGGTCAGACATCAATGCTGACTGTCCTCCATGGCCAAACTCAGATTATGACACAGTTGAGTTGTTGTCATTCATGGAGGGCATGTCAGCTAACATGTCTGACCAACGTCGGAGTCTATCGTCCATAGACTCCACACTGATGGCAGCAGTTGCCCTCCAGCATCGGTCCATCCCCCCAACTCCTTCAGACCCATCCACATCCCCCTCTCCCATAACTGTCCACAAAACACGCAGACACACCAGAGCACGCACACCACCAGAGACACCCAGCACACCACCACGGAAGTCTAGGCACAGTTCTCCAGGCACCCAATCTCTAGGGGATGTAGGCACACCCACAGGGACTGGGGACAGACAGCAGTCACGCAGACACAGACACACTACACCATACTCAGAGGCATCTACCTCCACTCCCATTGTGTCCCCGGATGCAGGTGGTGGGCTGTCAGAACTGGCAGCAGTGTGCCGCGCAGAATATGTTGCCAGCTTTTGCACTGCACCTGCCACTGAGGAGGATTCCTCCCTCCCTGCACCCACAACACCTACCCTTCCCTCTCCTGTCCCTGTGGTGCAGGTCAGTGACCCAGATGATGCCCCCCATGGGTCCACAGACCTTTAAGTCCATCATGTGCAGGCAAGTTTGGGGGTGACAACCTCCCCAACATACCACCAAAAGAGACAATATTATGGACTGGCCATTGGCCTTCTTTGAGCCTGGACTCATTTATGAACTAATTGTCATTTTGGAGCTGAATAAAGCATTTTTTTTTTCATTCTGAACTATTGCATTTCAGGTACTTGCTTTAGGTGCTGTCTGCCTAGGAGTTGTTGTCATGTTAATGTTTTGGTATTGTGAAATATGTCTATTTTCTGATGGTAATGAGGTGGACCATGGTATCTATGTGCCATCCCAATGTTGCAGCAAATTATCTTGATTTGTGAGTTTGCAGTTTACATACAGACATTGTCCAAAAGAGTGTCCCTTCCTCAGTGACACATGAGATCTTTACTACAGACAGTTGGCCAATTGTTGTGGTTTCTTTTGTGCAGAGTTCCTTATTTTTTTGGACATTCCCTTCAGCAATGACCATGCCTGCTCACAGATGAGTTGTGCTCATTGGTCTGTGCCATCCATGCTACTCACTGTGCTTGTGTTTGTAGTTTGTAGTAATGCCATCATGGACACCATCTGCCTTTTTCACACTATGCAGATATATATGAACACCGCCTTACCCTCATGTTTGGATTTGTAATGCTTGGGATTTGTGCACACAACTCACAATTTATTGCTTTGTTTCTCAGGTGTTTCAACCCAGTTCCTTCAATGAAAGAGTAAATGTTTCACCACCTGTGTGTTTATCCTTTTTGCTCTATTTGTTTGGTGGGCTGTTACATGACTATACACTATTGAGTGATGATGGTAGGGTGTGTAGGTTGCCTGCAACCTCCATGGGTGGATCAGCATGTGTGATCTGACATCACACCCACATGTGGTGTGTCACGCAGTGTGTGAAAGGTATGAAACCTCCATGGAGTGGGACACTGCTGTAAGTGATATCTTGCTATGGCACTATCAGGACTGTCACAGGTTGGGCTGTTAACATACACACAAGTAGTTGTTGTATGATGATGATAATGCACCTCCTTTCACTGAGGACTGCTGGGAGTCCTGTGCACCCACCCCTCCTATGTCTGGGCACTGCTGGGAGTCCTGTGCACCCACCCCTCCTATGTTTTGGCACTGCTGGGGGTCCTATCCACCCACCCATCCTATGTCTGAGCACTGCTGGGGGTCCTATCCACCCACCCCTCCTATATCTGGGCACTGCTGGGAGTCCTGTGCACCCACCCCTCCTATGTCTGGGCACTGCTGGGGGTCCTATCCACCACCCATCCTATGTCTGGACACTGCTGGGAGTCTTATCCACCCACCCCTCCTATGGCTGGGCACTGCTAGGGGTCCTATCCACCCACCCCTCCTATGTCTGGGCACTGCTGGGGGTCCTATCCACCCACCCCTCCTATGTCTGGGCACTGCTGGGGGTCCTATCTACCACCCCTCCTATGTCTGGGCACTGCTGGGGGTCCTATCCACCCACCCATCCTATGTCTGGGAACTGCTGGGGGTCCTATCCACCCACCCCTCCTATGCCTGGGCACTGCTTGGAGTCCTGTGCACCCACCCCTCCTATGTCTGGGCATTGCTGGGGGTCCTATCCACCCACCCATCCTATGTCTGGACACTGCTGAGAGTCTTATCCACCCACCCCTCCTATGGCTGTGCACTGCTGGGGGTCCTATCCACCCACCCATCCTATGTCTGGGCACTGCTGGGAGTCCTGTGCACCCACCCTTCCTATGTCTGGGCACGGCTGGGGGTCCTTTCCACCCACCCCTCTTATGTCTGAGCACCGCTGGGGGTCCTGTGCATCCACCCCTCCTATGTCTGTGCACTGCTGGGAGTCCTGTGCACCCACCCCTCCTATGTCTGGGCACTGCTGGGAGTCCTGTGCACCCGCCCCTCCTATGTCTGGGCACTGTTGGAGGTCCTATCCACCTACCCCTCCTATGTCTGGGCACTGCTAGGATTCCTATCCACCCACACCTCCTATGTCTGGGCACTGCTGGGAGTCCTGTGCACCCACCCCTCTTATGTCTGGGCACTGCTGGGGGTCCTATCCACCCACCCATCCTATGTCTGGGCACTGCTGGGAGTCCTGTGCACCCACCCCTCCTAAGTCTGGGCACTGCTGGGGGTCCTATCCACCCACCCATCCTATGTCTGGACACTGCTGGGAGTCTTATCCACCCCTCAAATGCCACACACCATACCCCAACATTAATGTGCGGCTCGTTTCACTATTGCAATGGTGAAATACGCGAGCGTGTGACGCACTGTACCCCAACATTAATGGCGTATGTGCGGCTCGTTTCAGTATTGCAATGGTGAAATACGTGCGCGTGTGACGCACCGTACCCCAACATTAATGGCGTATGTGCGGCTCGTAGCACTATTGCAATGGTGATGTACACGTGTGGCGCACCGTACAGGTACACTTCCGTTGTTGCGCCTAACTCCATGCTGCGCACAGCCTTGGGATGCCTGCAGGGGGATGGGAGAGGGGCCTGGGTGCAGACCAGGCTCCGTGCCCAACCTCCCGCTGGGCATGGGAGAAGGCCTTGTGCATAGGTGCTGAGCACCCGCAAGGGGTTGGGTGCATAGAGCCCACTGTAGGTTGCGAACAGGGCCTGGTCATAGGCCAGGCCATGCAACAAACCCCATTTCATGCATGGTGATGGACATCTAACCTTACATTACAAAACCAAAGACATTCATTAAAAAACAAAGGTTAAAGTGACATTATAGTTAGCTGGAAATGGCAGTTAAAACATACCTTTTTAAATGAACAAAACCACTGAAATTCTCAGTATCTCAAATAACTAATCCGTGCCCTAGAGTAATTTTACGTAATACCTCTCCATGCATTGCTAAATACCTTCAATATTACATTACTCATGACATGTTCTATGACATCATTGACAACATCACTGCAACACTGTGCATGGCGGGTTGCATATTATAGTTAGTTCAAGGCATGAGTTTCAGTTACTTGAGATAACTATAACTAGTGAATTTCAGTGTTTTTGTTATATAAATGTTTTTAACTCATATTTTCACTAAATTATATCCCTTTAACCATTGTTTCTTTCAATTAATATATACATATATATTTTATAAATATATATATATATATGTACCTCAATATAAAGCTGGACAGTTAAAGATCGTTTGTATATAGATCAGCAATTCAGATTAGAAATAGAAGAAACATAGTGTAGAGGGAAGTTAGTAAAACGAAAGGCATAATGCGACAGATAGAGCATGCAATTTGAAATATGCCCACTAGGGCAATGATTCGTGCAGCTAAAGCTTGTGTTTGCCCACAGAGGCAGAATTGTTTTTGAAATATTTAAATAGCCTCAATTTGAGGTGCTCCTCGAAACGCAAACCATTGGGTAAGATCAATGTCTAATTACGGAACACATTAATTGCTGTAATGAACACGACAATGATAAGTCTTTCTTCTATAGACATGTAATAGGCAGTAAGCTGATAAATGTATTCAGTTCTTGTACACAGATTAATGTATCTCTCGTTAATGGACAAATGTGATTTTGAGTCATGATTGTTAAATGCGGCAACTGCATTGGTAGTATGAATAATCTACTCGAGAGTTGTTTTGAAGTCTGTTGTCACCTTCTATGAAATGTTTAGTCACGTGTTTGTTTTACTTTAGGAAATGAAAAATCACTCACGGCACTCGTGATCAAGGGACTTGGGGCCAGATGTAGGAGCCTAAATACCGGTCGGTTACCGACCGGTATTTAAGAATTGGCATGTAGGGGCATAATTTTACAGAATTGGTAAATTTACCGATTCGGTAAACTTACCGATTCTGTAAAATACCGAATCTGTATTTTTACTGATTCGGTAAATCCCAGATGTAGGTGGTACTCTTCTGAGTCCCAAAGGCCCTACAAATTCGGTATTTTACCACCCAATCCAATTGGGTGTTAAAATACCGAATCCAGGTGTGCATGCACATGTGTGCATGCACACCTAGCCATGTGACAGACAGACATGCCCATAGGGCATGTCTGTGTGCCACATGGCGCACATGCCTATTTTTGGGGTGCCAGAGGGTGTCAAAGTGACACCCCCTGCTCCCTTGCTGGAATCGGTATTTACCGATTCGGTTATTACCGAATCGGTATTTACCATTGATTCCTATGGGCTTCACAGTCCATAGGAATCAATAGGAAATACCGATTCGGTATTTACCGAATCTGTAAATACCGAATATTAACGATTCGATATTTCAACATCTGGAAATACCTACATCTCCCCCCTTCATATTTACCGATTCATAAATACCGAATCGGTAAAATTCAGTATTTATGAATCGGTAAATCACATTTACCTACATCTAGCCCTAGGTCCCGAAGCGCGTCGAGTTGCCTAATTTTTCAAAATAAACTACTGCTTGAGAAGCCTGCCCGTGTCCGCGGTTGCTGATTTCCTCTGAGGGTGACAGTGTGTTGCGATATATATGTATATATATATATATATATATATATATATATATATATATATATATATATATATATATATATATATATTACCTACTGGCGGTCGCCAGTAGGTATATATAGTTAGGATTTTTTCTCTATGGGATTTTTGAAAATTCTATGTCTAATAACTTTGGCGTTTGTGGACGGAATTGGCTGAAATTTTCAGGAAAATGGCACATTTTGTTTCTGAGCAGCCCCTGAAAATTGGGGGGGGGGGGTTCGTGCAGGGGGGGTCGAGAAAAAAGGGGGGTCCCAAAACGTGTTTTTAACATTGAGTTTTCCATAGGGCGGTTGGCCTCACTTTTAGCCCGAACGGCTGAATGGATTTGCACGAAACTTGGCAAAATTGTAGGGACTGGTAGCCCGATGTGCCTTTTGTAGGTCTCAATATATGTGCTCCAGTGGATTTTGAGAAATTAACGTTTAAAAAAAGATATATATCTGTAACAGCGGACCGGGCAGCGCTCCGGTTCGCGTACTTTTCGCGCAACGGAGCTTTGTGAAGCGAAGCTGATTGGTTCTCCGGCGTCTGTAAACATTCCAAACAGTCCGTAGCGGCCGCCATCTTGTCTCTCGGTAGGATCGAGAGACAAGAGGAGGCCAAAGCGAAGGGGCAAATGACCATAAGGGGGCATAGTAGATTCTCGCTGACCCCCTAGGTTTGATGTGGAGGTTTTAAAAGGGCCCCGCGGGGCAAAAAAAATAAAATAATAATAATAATCGAACGGCTGAATGGATTTGCACGAAATTTGGCAAAATTGTAGGGACTGGTAGCCCGATGTGCCTTTGCTAGGTCTCAATATATGTGCTCCAGTGGATTTTGAGAAATTAACGTTCAAAAAAAGATATATATCTGTAACAGCGCTCCGCTTCGCGTACTTTTCACGTTACGGAGGTTTGCGAAGCTGATTGGTTCTTCGGCGTCTGTAAACATTCCAAACAGTCCGTAGCGGCCGCCATCTTGTCTCTCGGTAGGATCGAGAGACAAGAGGAGGCCAAAGCGAAGGGGCAAATGACCATAAGGGGGCATAGTAGATCGTCCCTGACCCCCTAGGTTTGATGTGGAGGCTTTAAAAGGGTCTCGCAGGGCAAAAAAAAAATATACCGTTTTTTTAGTTTTTTTGCGTGGAGTGCGCCCGGTTCGCGAACCGGGAAGCGTTCTGGGGAGCGTACTTTCTTGAAAATTAGTGAAAAAAGTTAGAGTAAAATAATAATTGTGAGTGATCAGATGTAGGGTAGCTCTGAGAAGAGCTTTTGGGTTTATGGTATATTTAGGTACTTATAAGTAGGTACCAATGCACAGTCTTAAATTCAGAGTGAAAATTCTGTTGCCCTCATCTGAGAAGTGAACTCCATCTCCTCTGTAGATATCTTGCATGTAGTAACGCAAGTTATTGTTGTACAGGGAGCCCATTCCATGGTCTCTCATGTAAGCTGAAACAGATTTGTTTACATGCTTCCTCGATTTCTCAATTTGTGGACAAAATTGGTTCGACCACCTCCATTTTTGTCTTAGGCATATATTTGAATATACCAAGGCAGTCTGAGGAAAAAGTGCCATCAATTGCTCAAAGGTGTCCTTTAAAAGCATTTCGAGACCTACCCCAGTCAAAGTGCCCAAATCATTACCTCCACAGTGCACAATTAACAGGTCAGGTTTTGGCAAATGCATAAAGGTTTTCACCAATTGTATCAATTGGTGACATTTTAATCCTCTGTGGCCAAACCACTTAATTTCCACATCTTGTAAATTGAGGTTAGGTAAATTCCTGTTTTCAGCGTACCTCTGAGCCCAATAGATGTAACTATGTCCAACAATCCAGACAGAAAACATGGCGAGAGAAGGTTCTCCTGCAGTCAGATGAAGTGTGGCAATGAAATGGCAGTTGAAAAAATGAGAGTGTAAAATGAAAAAAACTGAGGAGTTTCTGTGTTAATGAAGCAGTAAGAGTGATTGGTGGATTTTGATTGCTGAAAACAGAAAGTTAGGGTGCATGGATGAGTTCGTTGAAAGATGTATTTTGAGTGGCGAAGAAAAAATCATTAAATGAAAGATTGCACTGGATATGCAGGTGCACTGAGAGTTCAGAGTTCAATTGCAACATTGTTGTGTGAACTTGGAAACACCAGAGGTCTTGCAAGAGGTGGTTGCTATGCAGAAAAAGCAGAGAGGGGGCAGAGGGGGGAAGGGTTTTGCTTTGAAAAAAAGTGAGGGAATAGTTTTGATTGGGTGACATGAGAGATATGTGTGAGGAATTACAGCATTTCTGTGCTTTTGATAGCTGCAGACTCTGGAGTGCATACCTTTTGCTCTGCTGAAGACAAATTGGTGTGTTTCTGAGACTGTTTTGAAACTCAAAGTATTTGCTAAGGTGAGAAAAGATTTCTTTAATTTAGATAGAAAATAGTGTGCTTTAAGGAGAAAATTATGAAGAAAGTTGTGTTTTTCAAATGTTGCTTTGTCTCAAGTGTTTTACAAATAGATTTTGTTTCTTTGAGAAATTGTAATTGGAGAAAATGTGAAGTATTAGTACTGACAGGGTTTTTATGTGCATAGGAGCTGTGGAGTGTTTTCAAATTATGACTTGTAAATCGTTTTTGAGAAAAAGCAATGGTTTTAATATTGATGAGAAGGACATAATGGTGTCTGCTTCTTTATAAGGTAATTGAGAGTCTCTGATGTTATTTTTCCCATTTCAATGTAAGAAGTTTGTCTGTGGAGCAAATTGCTTGTAAATATGCTCCCACCTGTGCATGCCAAATTTAGATTTTGAATGTTTGCGTTACATAGGCATGTTAAAGGTGACTGAAACATGCTGCAAAGGCAATCAAAAAACGCTTTTATGTGTCTTAAGGACATTTTAAGTCATTTCCCCATGTGCAGTGTTTTCAAATTATGAGTTGAAAATCGTTTTTGAGGTAAAGGAATGTTTTCAAAATTTATGTGCGCCATATGCCCCCAAATTTCTTTTTCAGGGGTGCAGCAGGGTGTTCTTGAGACACTCCTGCACCCTCGGAAAAATTCGTAATTTGCGATGAGGTAATTGCTAATCGCAAATTGCACCTTCATTCCTATGGGCCTCCTGCTGCATGGAAATAAATGGGTAATTTGTAATTAGCAAATAGCTCATCGCAAACTAGGAATGGTAAAGAATCGCTATTTATTCCTTAAAGTTCGCTATTTAGGAAATGCAAAAAACTTTGATGATACATATGGCGGTTCATCTCTAACAAGATAAGAAGCATAGGGATAGATTTATGATGACTGGCGCATCACCAGGGATGTGTTAGTCATTCTGTGCCGCTGTTCCGTCACCTATGGTGTGCTGCATTTACAATGCGGCGCATCATGGGGCAAAAACAGCACAGATGCGTGACGTATCTGTGCCGTAAAGGTGGCGCATTGCTGGAGTTGTATCGCAAGTGTGATGAAGCTCCAGCAAGGCTCAGGGGTGCCCCTGTCGCAGGGTTTCTGTTCTCACACAGAACTGTGGACAGAGGATTGGAACCTCGGCGAATTAGGGTGCCCCAAAACTCACCTTAGTAATCAAAAACCCCTTAGCAAGCTAGGTACAGTGTCACATTGGATATAACAAACTCTCAATGTTTAGACAATCCAGAATAGGAACTTATAGTACCTCAGGATACGTGGAACTCATGAACAGTCGGTCGTTATATATTTCTTAGAAACCAGAACATGGAGTTAAGAAGAACACATGTGTATTTGAAATGTTTATTTACTAATGCCGTCTTCTCAGGCGTAGTATCTTAGATAATACAAGTACACATATTATCAGTAGCAAAATTACCAGCATAGTTACTAGTACATAAAAAGCGAATGGTGACAGTATGTTAACATGCTGTAAATGAATAAGAGTTAGCAACACTTATAAGCAGCCGCGGGCCGTGGAGGGAGTTACGGTGGGGCAGGGAGGCGGGGAGGGGGAGGGGCAGGGTGGAGAGGGCTCCACCCTGCCCCTCCCCCTCCCCACCTCCCTGCCCCACCGTAACTCCCTCCACGGCCCGCGGCTGCTTATATCTCACCCTCCCTAATACACATATTATATTATTTGCTAAGAAGGTCTCTTTGTGTTGGTTTAGGGCGTGCCCATACTTTAGTGTCTTAGATTTGAAGGAATCACATCAGCATACACCAGCTCTCTCTTCATGTGAACCGCATCAAGTGTTGTGTATGTGTGTTCGGCAAAGCAATATAAAACCCGCCTCATGCCCAGAATTGGCAGAAGCTGCACTTATGTTATGAGTATGAAGTCGTGGAGATCAGACCTCATAACAATTCTGTATCGTGTTGTTCTTGAAACTTCAGCACTCGCTGTACAGATATAGTTTAACAAGTAAAGCAGATAGTAGAGCAATAACATATTATTCTCATGTAAATCACGATGAACTATTAGGTTGAAAGCTAAAGCAACAACTAAGTGTCGTGTGCAGAAGTTGCAAAAAAGGAAAAATGGTGTTTAAACCGGTAATGAGTCCATGCTAACTTAACACGGTGTAAAGATATATAGGATCTACATGACACCTCCCCATGATCCGGAAACGAACTGAATAAGATAATAGAAGTGCCATCTCATGAGAGCAGATTGCAACTTTATATGTGGACGGTCCGCAAGGTAAAACATTAAAAACTAGGAAAATTTAATGCTAAAGAAAAATAAAACAGCCAACTACTTTATCGAGGCTTAAGCCAATAGGCAAGCTAAATAATAAAAACTTGACAAATAAGTCAATGAATTGTCAATGAAATGCTAGTACTCAGCATATCAAACATGAAAAAGGTCTATGACATAACTGTGTATGCAAAATAAGCTGCAACAGCCTCTAATAGGAAGTCACCGTCTTCATCCGAAAAGAGTTCAGCCATCCAATTTAAAAGCGGAAAAGAACATACGTGCTCTCCCAGCACCGGATCCTCTATCACCATCAGAGGACAGCTCGGTGGGTTTTCAAGAAAGCTCTGTTCCAAGAAAGACTGTGTTGCCGCCAGTAAATTCCAGGGACCAATTAGTCCATGGATCAATGCCACAGCCATAATCCTTTCGCCAGGACAAACCAACTCGTGAGTAATGATAGGACTCATCAGCTGATTAAAGTCGACGTCAGGAGAAACCGGTCCGCAGAGACACAAATCAATGGCCCAATCGAAATCACAGGTCAGGCAGTGAAATACAGGCTGGACACAGGTGAAGTAGGAGAATCGAAAAGATAATCCATATGCCGTGCTTAATATCGCCAACGGCATTGTGCCATAATATTCAAGCATGCGATTGCGGAACAGCGTCAGCAGCTGCAGGGCGGGAGCTTGCACAGGAGGGACATCCATATTTAAAAATGTAAAAAAGCACAAGAGCGTCCGCTGGTAATGCAAGTAAAAATGGGAATCCACCAAGCACAGTGGAAAAAATAGAATGAAAGAAAGCAGGGATGATTCCAAAGATTTTCTCAAATGAAGTCACGAGACCACTGGTAACAACTTTAAAAAAGTGCGCCAGGCCCTTTGTGGAGGACGCGTTAGAGATAGTCCGAACCATCTTGCTGAAATGGAAAGGCGAATCTGTATTTAAAAGGGTCTGCACCTCTGTACGGGTGTTCGCTATGTGAAGCACGAAAGTTTCACGGGCCGAAGTCAAGGCCACCTCTCTCTGAGACAAAAGAGCTCTTATTCTTGCCATGCCGTTGAAATGTGCTCCCAAGGTTGGTATTTGTGGCCAGATTGAAAACTCCCTATGTTCATGTGTGGGAGGAAATAGAACATTTCTGCAGCAAATAACCCGTTCACTTACTGTTACGATAAAAGGAATACTTTTAATTAACCCAGAACAATCTTCATTATTGAGCATCAAATAACTACCATTTTCCAACAACTTGAACGTGGGGATGATAGCAGGAACTGGCGTGCCTTGCAACACGCAAGCCATATTTGGTCGGTGTTTGTTGCATGAACCGTGTAACTGTATGTGCCTACACATTAGTGAATGATCTGGCGTCTCAGTGCATTCCTCTCCATTCAGATAAACTTCTTGATCATCTTTGAAAATCTGTATGTGTATGGAAGCGACGAGACCTCATGAAGAAAACCACTACCTAAAGGTTAATAACGACCTATTGGTATATATTTCATACAATTTGAAAACGTATATAAAGCAAAAGGCAGCGTTATTAAACCGTGGATAAGGCACGTTGCCAAAGCAGTCAACCTTTTGGATTTATACTGGAAATGTTAAAGGAAGAATTACGGAGTAGGGCCTGTAAATCTTTAATGGACAACGAGTAAAATTACTCCAACCATCATATTCCTGTAACTCCGGGATAGTAGGGGTGTTTAATTTTTTAGAAGTAGCCAATCCAAAGCATTTGGTCTGGGAAATTGTTTCATTCACAAACAACATATGATTTGGGATGAGACATGCACGGTGCAAAGCCTCAGTGCCTTGTACCTGCCAGGTTCGTGAACCCCAAACTGATGTAGATCCTGGATATCTTTACTCTGTGTTAAGTTAGCATGGGCTCATTACTGGTTTAAACGCCATTTTTCCTTTTTTGCAACTTCTGCACACAACACTTAGTTGTTGCTTTAGCTTTCAGCCTACCTGCGTCAAGATCTATGCCTGCTTCAAGCAGGCGCAGGGTTTTGATGTAGCTTTGTCCTATCTGATTGTAAATGCGGCACACCGTGGGTGGCAGAGCAGCGGTGCACGTTAACTGGTGCATCCCTGGGGATGTGCTAGTTAATATAAATCTGCCCCTTTACATTTAATTATGTGCAGGGGACACAGAGTCGGTGAGGTTTATCCAAGGTTAAGAAGAGATGAGTCCTGTTCAGTGAAAAATTGGAGATAGGCTTCACCTCCTCTGCTCCTCAGCATCGTTGGACATGGTTAAATAATAGCTGCAAAATGTTACTCTTGTTAAACAATTTTACTATTATAATCTCTGAGATTTGTCTCTTACTGTGCAACATCTCATTGTTGTTATCTTTCTTTAAAGATAAAGACAACATCAACATGAGCGACAATCAGCAATCAGTTGATTTCGACCTCATCATTGAACTCGTAATTGAAACATCAGTGGATGTTGATCCCTTGGATGATTTCAATCCTGAGGATGAAGAAGAACGTGATGAGGATGCAGATTTGTCAGAATTGTATGACATAGGATGGGAAGCTGACTTGCTTGAGCCTATGGAACTATAAACATTTATTTTATAAATTTATAATAAATAAAAAGTAAATATGTAAACCGTTTAATTTAAAAATAAAGACACCTTCAAAAACAGGTTATGTGTAGTGTCTTCAATAAAATATTAAAATATGGTCATAAAATTAGATCAGATTCATATATAAAACAGGACAGGTAAAATGAATATAAATTCCATTTCTTTTCTGCTATTTCTGTATTCTAAATTTGCCATGTACAAAAAATTCTTCTATGTAAAAATGTTAAGTAGTGTGTTAAGTTTTTGATGACTGTTATTAATTTACTGTTGGGTAATAGTGGTTAATAACATTTTTTATTATATTTTACCACAGATTCAACTGCAGATTATTTCAAGATTTTAGGATGCCAAGCAAAGAAAGAATGAGAAAGGCTGCAAAACGTCAAAGACAGCAGGTGAATGAAAAAAAGCAGCAGTCCTCTAACAAAAAGATTTGTCAAGTCACCAAGAAAGCACCGGGTAAGAGTACAAAAACATTCATAAGAAATATCTCTAGTAAAAAAAATATTACTACAGAAAATGTTTCAGTCCAGAAAAGGAGAAGCAATTCAAACGGTAAGGAAAGGCCAATGAGAAATGTTACTGCTAGAGTAAGAGATAACTCTATGCATGAAAGTAGAAGGAAACAACAGTTTAGGGACATTCGTAAACGAATGTTCCGCAACAGGATAATTGGCAATTTGTTAAAAAATATTAAGCAAGGTCAACAGAAAGTGGTTTTTTATAAGAGAAAAAAAATAGTTGAGACAGTTATTGATCAGGCATTTGAAATTAAACGTAAGTTATTTATTTTGACAATCAATAGAATTAGGAAGCTAAACAAGGCAATTTATGATTTCAAAAGAAATAGTAGATGGAAGAGAATAGTTAATCGTAGTAATTTTTGTGAAGTTTTTTCTGGAGAATGGATGCATAGTTCAAGCTCTGAGGCATTTTTTAATGAGGAGAGTTATTTCCAGGATAATGATTTGGTGCATGCAGTTGACACCAGTGGTCGAGGTTATGAAGTGAAAGATGGTTGTCCAGTTGAAAAAGAAAAACTTGTGACAACAGAGATAGAAGAGGTGTTAGGTAATGAGGTTTTAGGGAGACGTCCTAAGGCTCCTGTGTACACCTGGAAGTGTAGTAGTATTTGCAGTGTACGACAGGATTCCATCAATTTGCTTTGTGATTTTATACGGTCATTTAATAAGAAAAGTTTGAAGCAGAAAATGAAGTTGTTGCAAGAATTAGATCCTTGCAGAGTGAGAGAAGTGATAGGTTTGCATGGTCATTCACTGGCTGGTCTTTCCAGGAGAGTATGCCAGAGTGTTTTTCATCATTTCAGGATGCTAGCAGTGCATCATAATAAAGTGAGGAAATTAGTTAGAATGTTGTATTATGCTAAGAGTCCAGCAATTATGCTTAAACAATTATGCGCTGCTCTTTTGCATGGTTCTGAAATAGATGTGAAGAATATATGTGAAGAAATTGAGTTTTGTTACTTTGGAAGTAAAGAGGAGAATGTTGAAATTGACCAAGAAGAAGAGAGTAATGTGGAAGATAGTGTACAGGTTTCCAGTACAGATAATTTCCAGAGGGAAATTGCGACGTTTGAGGTGAAATCAAGTGAGAGGCCAAATTTCACTTGTGTGTGTTGTCGACGCACTTATTATAAGAATCAGACTAAGTTAGTGGATTTATATGCAAAAAGTGAAAGGGAAAATAATAGTGAATGGAAGGATTTTACAACATACTTGATGGTAGAAAATTGTTTTGATTTGGGATTGGATCAACGTGTGTGTACTTATTGTTGTAACAAATTAAATCAAAACCAGATGCCTGCTAGAGCAGTTCATAATAATCTGGAATTGGTTGAGATTCCTTCTGAATTGAAGGATTTAAATACTTATGAATCTATTTTGATTCAAAGTATCCATCCCTTTCAGGCTATTGTAAGAATGGAGCCAAAGACAGGGAAATTGCCTCCATCAGATTTACAGAGAGGATTAAAGGGAAGAGTTGTTTATTTGCCTCTAGATTTGAAGAAAAACATTAACACAATTGGAGTAGAAAAAGTGGAAGAGGAACCTCTTGTTATCTTAGTTAATGGGGTTCCGACAAAGAATAAGAAAATATGGCAAGATTTAGTAGATGTTAGGAAAGTCAAAAGGGCAACATTGTATTTGAAAAAATATAATAAATACTATAAAAATGTATATGTTGCAGAAGAGGAAGTAAGTGAGGAAGAGGATAGCGATTTGTGTGCTGGTCAAATTGAGAAAGTAGAACCCTGTACTAGTGAAGAAATATATGAACATTATAGTGTTCATCCTTTGCATTCCAAGGAAGTCATGGGGAATGCTATTGAGTTGTTTCAAATGAAACAAGCGAAAGGGAGTCCCATTAGTGTTTGGGAGGAAAGTTTGGAAGCTCGGTGTTTCCCACAGCTTTTTCCAACAGGTCAGGGAGGAAGATATGATGAGCGACCTCATCAAATTCCTGCTTCTGAATACCGGACTTTGCGATTGTATGCAGGAGATCCTAGGTTTCGACAATGCATTACTTATTTGTTTCATCTCCTGTTTGAAAGCGATCTGTCTGGACTGTCATATGCAGTGAACCACATCTTGAAAAGTGGTATACACATGCAAAACATCTCGGCAAGTGACTTTATGGATAAAGTCAATGTCCAAGACAGTATTTTGGATTCTCACCTGATTAATCTCATGGCGTGTCAGCGTGGTACTAATGAGTACTGGTACCGTCGTCATGGTGATTTAAAATGTATGCTGAGGAACTTAGGAACTCCCACATGGTTCCTCACTTTGAGCTGTGCTGAGTATGGCTGGGAAGACTTACTTGAATTTCTACGAGAGGCAAATGCTAACGTAGAAAACATCGAATTCAAGACACCCGGAGAACTGTGCTCTTTGGATCCAGTCAATGTATGTAGGTACTTCAATCATAGATTTGAAGGTATGATGTCTTTCATCATGAATAAGAAGAATCCACCTCTTGGAGAGGTGTTGGATTTCTTCTGGAGGAAGGAGTACCAAGCAAGAGGTGCTCCTCATATACATATGTTGCTGTGGATCAAGGATGCACCTAAATTTGGAACGGATGCAGAAGACTCAGTGATGAGTTTCATAGAACAGTATTCTACGTGTGCTGTTCCAAACGCAAAGGAGAAAAAAAGCCTAAGAGAAAAAGTTCTACATTTCCAAAGCCATCGATGTGGAAAGTACTGTCGTCGTAAATTCCGGAACAAAGACAAGTTCTACACCAAATGTCGTTTCGGCTTTCCACGACCGGTGATTTCTAAAGGAAGAGTGAACAGTTTGATGTCTTCGCTGCAACATAATGTGATGAAGAAATCACCTAAAAACACATACAATTTGAAGAGGAACGAAGAGTCTAAGTACATCAATGACTACAACCCGGTGATTTTGTCCATGTGGAATGCTAACATGGATATACAGTTTGTGGCTGATAACTGTATGGCTGTGGCTCGGTATGTGACATCTTACATCACCAAAAAAGAGAAGACAGAATTGAAGGATATGTGGGAGGACATTTCCCATGAAAAGAGCCTCAGCAAGAAGTTGTACAGTTTCAGTCTGAAGATGTTGTCGCATCGAGAAATCGGAGCTTACGAATGTTCTGACCGGTTGTCTTCAGCAAGTCTCTATGCCAAGTCCAGGAGTATCGTTTGGGCGAGTGTTGGTCTTGCTGCAACGCATAATCGAGTTCTGAAACCTGTGCGGGAAATTGAGTATTTGGCGGAAAAGGAGCCAAACAGTACCGACATTTTGAAGAGCAACATGTTGGATATATATTATTCAAATCGAAGCAGTCACCTCGAGAATGTTTGTCTGTATGAGGTTCTGCAAAATTACATATTCAAGAGGAACATCAAAGAAGATACTGAGAAAGGAGTGTATGCTGTAATAGGAAGTGAGGGATGTCTGGTCAAGCAAAGAAAATGCCACTTGATAAACCATCGAAAATTGAGTGGCGAATCTCCTGAAAAAAAGGAGTTTTTCTATTTAGCACTTTTGCAACTTTTTAAGCCTTGGCGTGCAGAAGAGGAACTGCTTGGAGATTTCCTTTGTTATGAAGACTCATTCAATGCTGCCAAGGAGACCATAGAATGTCCTGCTTTTCCCAAATATGTAGAAATGTTGAATGTGGAAATTGAGCAGGAAGCAACGATTGCAGCCGAGATTGCCAGAGACAGTTCTCAGGACAGTCAGAGTTCTGCTTCATTGAGTCAGGATCCACTAGGAGGACCTCTTATCGAAAATGAAGCTGCCACTGCTATGAATGAAGTGGAAAGAGCCATGGCACATGCTCAGGAGGATGCGGTTAACTTAGAAGAGTTGGAAAGACAACTCAACGTTGAGCAGAGGAAAATATATGACGAGATTACCATGCAAATTGATCATGGATTAAGTCATGACAAGAAAGAGTGCTCATGTACGTCGTTGAAGCCTGTCCGACTGTACGTGAGTGGAGAAGCGGGAACTGGAAAAAGTTTCCTTATTAAAGCAATTTCATGTTATTTGCAGGAAAGGACAGAGTCATCGCTGTCTTGTGTTGTCACCGCTCCAACTGGACTGGCAGCACATAACATTAAAGGGATTACTTTACATCGTTTACTGATGCTGCCAGTGGAGCATGACAACAAATTAGAATATCACAAGCTATCTGGAGATGCTTGTTTTGAAGTTTCAAGAGTCTTGAGGAAAATGAAACTTCTTATCATTGACGAAGTAAGCATGGTTTCCAATGTCATGCTTGCCTTTGTGCATTTGAGAATGCAAGAAGTTCTCAAAACAGAGTATGATGTGTTATTTGGTGGCAAACACATCATTGTTTTCGGAGATCTTCTGCAGCTGACACCAGTGAAAGGGCAACCTGTGTTCAAAATGCTCACGCATGAAGATACCAGGAAGTGCTTAGGGAGCATTGGCAACGTCAATATATGGTTAAACTTCAATTATGCTGAACTGCATGAAAATATGCGTCAGGCAAAGGATGAAGTTTACAAGACTATTCTACAAGATGTTAGAATTGGAAAAGTGACCGAGCATGGGAAAGAAGCTTTACATGCACGATTACTGACAAATTTATATCCAGACGAAGATGTTGTGCCTGAGAATATTTTTCAGAAAGTTACTGAGAAAAAATCTGGAATATGTTTGATGCCAACTCTTGCAGAATGTGCCAAATTCAATAACAAAATGTTGCATTTAGAAAAGCAAGAGATTGTGAAACTGGAAGCTATTGACAGAGTAGAGCATATGGGATCAACAATTATTTTGTCTGAGAATCTGAAAACAAAATTGGATTCATTAGAGAAGAGTATATCTAAAACTGCGGGTTTTGAAAAGACTCTGAATGTGTGCTTGAACTGCCGTATCATTTTAAGAAGGAATTTACATGTTGAAAGAGGTCTGGTAAATGGATCAATGGGTAATGTTGTTGATTTTGTGAAATACAGAAATAGAGATGGAATTGAATTTTTAAAAATTAAATTTGATGGCATTGAGGAAGTACAGCTAATTGGTCGTTGTTCTGCTAGATTTTTGCTTGTAAAAGACTTATATGTTCGTCGTAAGCAGTTTCCTGTTTGCTTGGCATATGCGGTGACAATCCATAAATCGCAAGGTTTAAGTGTAGACTGTGCATTGGTGAATATTGGCAGTTCTGTGTTCAAGGAGGGTATGGCATATGTGGCATTGTCACGAGTTAGAACTTTATCGGGATTGTACTTGATTGAGTGTGATGTCACAAACATTTGTGCGGATCTAGATTGTGTTAAGGAATACAATAGGTTAAGAAGAGAGTATGCGCCACATTTGCCTCAGTATCCTTTGTTTGAGAAACGTGTGGTAGGCCGGAAACGAAGAAATGTGACCAATACTGGGGAGGTTGTAGCAAAAAGACGAAAAGTTGATGAACCTGAAATTATAAGCAGAAACAAAAAGGATTCTGTTGAAGATGTTGTTGGTTTTCAATTTGAAAACAGTTCTGGTGTCAACTGCTATGCTAATGTAGTGGTTAATGTTTTGTTTTCTCTAGAAAATGTAAAAGAAGAGATTGTGGTCAATTCTGATCAAAGATTTTGCAGTTTGTTAAATTCTGTGTTAGAGAAATGTAGCACTGATAGAACAAACATAGAAAGTGTGTCTGAAATTCGAAATCTGTTAGACAGATGTTCAGGCCAAACACAATTCTCTCAAAATAGTCAGCAAGATTGTCAGGAGATTTTAATGTATATGCTTGATGTATTGCATGATGAAGGTGTAGATGTAGATCACCTGTTTGGGCTTTCTTATCAATGGCAGCATGACTGCGAAAACTGTAGGGTATCAAGTACTACTAGTGTAGATTTATATATTTAACTTTGCCAGACAGTAAATCAGTCTCTTTTAATAAGCTAGTAAAAGCAGCTGATCACAACATGGAGTGTAGCCAATGTAAATCTGAAATGATGTCCACATTATTTATACGAACATATGGCCAGTATGTCATTTTAATGTTCCAACGATGTAGGCCTGATGGAACAAAATTGACAACTTTAATTAAAAATTTTGTGGCTTCACAGTTGTCAATATCAGGAAGGACTTTTGTAACTGTAGCAATTATATATCATGATGGTCCTTCAATAACATCAGGACATTATACAGCTTATTTAAAGTGTAGAAATGGCTGGTCATTCTGCAATGATTCTGTTTTAATTTTCAAAAAAAAATTGCCGTATGACCTTAAAAACTCTTACCTGGTGTTTTTAAAACCAAAATTTTAGGGAAAGAATCTCGGGATGTGCTCTGAGGAATTTCAAGAAGTTCTAATGGCTCCTACACGATTTGGCCTTGAGGATAAGTGTAGTATAGAGACATAACTTCTTACCATAACACTGGACGTCATGGAGAAATACGTGCACTTTGAATGAGTTCAGAAAAACTGTTTCTTTTTATAAGCTAATTGAAGCAGCCAATCAAAACATGGAGTAGAGGGAATGTAAGTCTGCAATGCTGTCTACTGTTTTACATTGCTTTGTGATTAAAAGTGATGTAGAGAATTAAATAATTGTACTAGTCATAAAGGTAGTGTAAGTCTGCTTCATAGTAAGCAGTATCAGTGTGATAGGAAATGTAGAACATGATTGAGCAAGAAGGGGAAGATATTACTAGTCCAGGATTGTGAAAATGATCTTCAACATTTTAATTGTGAAAGTTGCGGAAATACAACATGACGGGATTGGTTTAAAAGAATTCTAAGAGTTATAAATGGCTCAGACATGATTTGGCCTTGTGGAAACGTGTGGTAGAGAGCGAGAAGTCATTTATTGTATGTAACATGTTTTTGAAAACGATGGAGGTTTTCTTTCAGAAAGTGGCGGGTTGAAAGTAATAACAGCACAACAGAGTGTAAGCTGTTCATAGGACATCCTTGGCCGTCATGGAAAGTAAGTTAACTTTAAAGAGTTCTGAATTCTGATTTGTTATGTTGTATGGGTTTTTTAAACACAATCATTTTGATTGTGTTTTTTTTTCCCCGCTGTTATATGATGAATACCTTCAAGTCACTGTTTTAGTGAAATTTGATACATTCTGAGAACAGCAAAAATAAACCATTTAACATGTATAATTAATTCTGTTCTGTTTGCATTTATGATGTACATGTAGAACTGTGTAGGAGGCATGGAGAAGGTGAGGCTTCTGTAAGTGTCAAAGTTGTTGCATACAGTGCTCATATTCTACGTAGTCTTTTATATTTCATTACTTCCACTGTTTCTGACTGATCTAAAAATTTTTTTTTAAAAAGAACAGTAAGTATAAGGGAAGGAAACAGACAGTTATGTTAAAAGAAACACAGCTATAGGGAATAAACTAGGGATACTGTTACCCGCAATCCTCTGCTGATGATGTCATTGAGCATGTCATGAATGATGTAATATGTGACATCATCAGCAGTGGATTACGGGTAATAGTATCTCTAGTTTACTCCCCTATAGCTGTCTTTCTTTTAACATAACTGTCTGTTTCCTTCCCTTATACTTACTGTTCTTTTTAAAAAAAAAATTTTTTGGGTTCGCTTCCGGTTCGCGTACCGGGGAGCGAACTGGGAAGCGAACTAAGAGAAATAGAGGTTGGCACAGTTCCAAATATTGTACCAATTTTTTAATAACGGGGAGGTAGTTCTGAAAAGAACTTTTTTTTTATTGTTTTTGTTGTTTTATATTTTTTTTATTATTTTTCTGAACATTTTTTTACTTTTTTTGAATTTTTCTGAACAGTTTTATATTTTTTTGGTTTTTTTTCGGAGGGGGCAACGAAAACGATTCATTGTAAAGGGCTCAACAGGAGCAACAAAACAAAAAAAAAGAATTTATTATTTGGGGCGTTTCGTACAAACTTGCATATGATAGTCAATAGCTCTGTTGATCAGAGTGATGCTTCTTTCTCCGTAGCAAATGAATCCACTGCAATGTACGCAGACTTGTTTTACTTCACGAAATCTTGTTTGTATATTTGGCACCATCTCCCTGCCCTCTGGTCCAGTTACTTCCGGTACAACAGATCTTCTGGCCATAATAGGGAGATTATCTAGGTCGTTACGAAACTGTGCAGCACTGTAGTTGTTAGGATGCCACCTAGTCATATGGCGATGCATTGTGTAGTTTCCGAAACTGTATTTTTTGTCGGTCCCTCTGGACAGTCTATCTTGACATATAAGGCAAGTTACGTATCTTGCATTTACTTTTTTCTGACCTTTGGGAATTTTAAAAAATTGCCAAATGAAGTTTTCTTTCCGGTGAGACGTCCTGGGCTCCTCAGGCAAAAAGTGCCTCTCTTCGTGCTCGTCGTCCTGTTCCTCTTCTTCCTCTTCTTGCTGAATTATAACTTGAGCAGGTGGTCCACTCTTCCTTGGATGTGGTGGAGGTGGTGGGGAAGCACCAGCTGAAGCTACTAAAGAAGCCATTGCTCCCTGGTAACAAAGGGTCTTTCTCTCACAATGATGAAAGTCAGAGTGAGGAAAGAAGGAGGGATTTTCATCATTTGGGAAAAACAATAGTTCTCAACCAATGAAAAGTGTTCATTTTATATTATATGACCTAGTCTTACATCATTAGGAAACCAAAAGTGAAATGAACCAATGAAAAGTGTTATTACCAAGTCACATGACCTGCTGTGTTTACGTTACGCGCTTTGCAGGGCCTCCCGGTTTGCTTCCAGAAACCTGTGCTTTGCGACTCGGTAAGCGTACCAGTTCGCTAACGTAGCACGTCATATGACGTATCACGCGACAACGCGAAACGTCATGCGGACGGGAGGCGTGATGATGTTGTTTTCTAACGCGGCAGTTGCGGTAAAGAAACGTTTACCGGCTCGCGGTCTATTTCGCGGCATCAAGGTCAGCTAACGGGAAGCTTCCCGATTCGCGAAGCGGGAACGAAGAAAAAAAAATATTAAAAAAAAAAGTTATTAATAAACATATAAAATATATTTTTGGATTTAAAGAAGAATACATTTTACAGCTACAGATATTAGCTGTTAAAAAACCAATGAAATTCACTGAAAAAACCATAGGTTATAGACCATATATAGTTAGGAATTAGCATTTACAAAACCTTGAAAATTCACTGAAAAAACCATAGGTTATAGACCATATATAGTTAGGAATTAGCATTTAGAAAACCTTATTTTACTCACACAAAACCATTGAAATTCCATATATAGTTAGTTGCACTAACTATATATCGCGCACCCGCAATCCACTGCTGATGATGTCACATATTACATCATTCATGACATGGTCAGTGACATCACTGATGACATCACTGATGACATCTCAAATGACATCACTGATGACATCACTGATGACATCTCAAATGACATCACTGATAACATCTCAAATGACATCACTGATGACATCTCATATGACATCACTGATGACATCACTGATGACATCTCATTTGACATCAATGACCACATCACTGATGATATCATTCATGTGACAATACAATGCATCTCCTCACACTTTAATATAACCTCTGTTACACCCAGTGTTAAATACAGAGTATAATTTTTGAAACCATTGACACACCAATACTAGTTACTACATACGCACTCAGTGATTCCTATGTTTACACACACATTCACTGATTTATCCATACAATCATTCATACATACAATCACTCATCTTTACAACACTATCATATGCACTCATACACCTATACAGACTCTCACACTCTGTCACTCATCCATGGAGTTACTCACACACCTAGTCAGTCCTGTAAATAATCAATCACACTTCCATTTTCTAATCTATACAGTTAAACATAGAGCACCTTACATTTTGAAACATATACTAACACATACTTACTCTCTTATACAATCATTGATACAAGTACACATTGATCTGCACAGAGTCACACACCTCCCAGCCAGCCACACACACACTCAGTCTCCCATACAAATACTTGGGCAATCAATCAATAACCCATATAGTTACTCATATAGCTACTGACCAACACATGCAGCAGTTTACAGAACAACAGACATAATGATGCACAAATTAAGACAGTTTAGTCACTAACCCATGCACTCAGTGAGACACATTTAATCACTCACTCATACAGTCAGTCACTCACCTAATAAATCCTTCATCCAGACACTTCTACATCTACTCATTCTTCAATATGTAAAACATATTTAAACTTTTCAGAAACACACAGTCACTGGATGATGTCATCAGTGATGTCATTTGAGATGTCATCAGTGATGTCATCAGTGATGTCACTGACCATGTCATGAATGATGTAATATGTGACATCATCAGCAGTGGATTGCGGGTGCGCGATATATAGTTAGTGCAACTAACTATATATGGAATTTCAATGGTTTTGTGTGAGTAAAATAAGGTTTTCTAAATGCTAATTCCTAACTATATATGGTCTATAACCTATGGTTTTTTCAGTGAATATATATATATATTTATATCCAGCTCCACGGGTAATGTCCAAACAAATGAGCGGCACACGAAAGTAAGTAGCTTTCACCCCTCAGCTTTTTATTGGTACGTTTGTGCGTAGGCAGAGTTAATAATCAACACCTGACTCTCGTAGTCCGACGCGTTTCGTTACACACTTCCTCATGGACAGTGACCTTGAACTGTCCATGAGGAAGTGTGTAACGAAACGCGTCGGACTACGAGAGTCAGGTGTTGATTATTAACTCTGCCTACGCACAAACGTACCAATAAAAAGCTGAGGGGTGAAAGCTACTTACTTTCGTGTGCCGCTCATTTGTTTGGACATTACCCGTGGAGCTGGATACATAGGCGGCTGTCCTGCCGTCGAGCTGGCACCACCCCTAAAAAGAGGGGGCCACCGAGCTGGTTGTGAAGAGGAGCTTGTGAGGTGGAGAGTAAGCGCGGATTGAGGGCGTGCTGCAGCAGAGGGGCTCATTCGGAGCCTTTTTACACGCAAATTAAGGTGCATCCATTCAGGAAAAGAAAGGCTATGTTCAACAATGGAACTAACAGCCCCACCATGCACCTCACTGACCTTGAACTGTCCATGAGGAAGTGTGTAACGAAACGCGTCGGACTACGAGAGTCAGGTGTTGATTATTAACTCTGCCTACGCACAAACGTACCAATAAAAAGCTGAGGGGTGAAAGCTACTTACTTTCGTGTGCCGCTCATTTGTTTGGACATTACCCGTGGAGCTGGATACATAGGCGGCTGTCCTGCCGTCGAGCTGGCACCACCCCTAAAAAGAGGGGGCCACCGACCTGGTTGTGAAGAGGAGCTTGTGAGGTGGAGAGTAAGCGCGGATTGAGGGCGTGCTGCAGCAGAGGGGCTCATTCGGAGCCTTTTTACACGCAAATTAAGGTGCATCCATTCAGGAAAAGAAAGGCTATGTTCAACAATGGAACTAACTGCCCCACCATGCACCTCACTGACCTTGAACTGTCCATGAGGAAGTGTGTAACGAAACGCGTCGGACTACGAGAGTCAGGTGTTGATTATTAACTCTGCCTACGCACAAACGTACCAATAAAAAGCTGAGGGGTGAAAGCTACTTACTTTCGTGTGCCGCTCATTTGTTTGGACATTACCCGTGGAGCTGGATACATAGGCGGCTGTCCTGCCGTCGAGCTGGCACCACCCCTAAAAAGAGGGGGCCACCGAGCTGGTTGTGAAGAGGAGCTTGCGAGGTGGAGAGTAAGCGCGGATTGAGGGCGTGCTGCAGCAGAGGGGCTCATTCGGAGCCTTTTTACACGCAAATTAAGGTGCATCCATTCAGGAAAAGAAAGGCTATGTTCAACAATGGAACTAACAGCCCCACCATGCACCTCACTGACCTTGAACTGTCCATGAGGAAATGTGTAACGAAACGCGTTGGACTACGAGAGTCAGGTGTTGATTATTAACTCTGCCTACGCACAAACGTACCAATAAAAAGCTGAGGGGTGAAAGCTACTTACTTTCGTGTGCCGCTCATTTGTTTGGACATTACCCGTGGAGCTGGATACATAGGCGGCTGTCCTGCCGTCGAGCTGGCACCACCCCTAAAAAGAGGGGGCCACCGACCTGGTTGTGAAGAGGAGCTTGTGAGGTGGAGAGTAAGCGCGGATTGAGGGCGTGCTGCAGCAGAGGGGCTCATTCGGAGCCTTTTTACACGCAAATTAAGGTGCATCCATTCAGGAAAAGAAAGGCTATGTTCAACAATGGAACTAACAGCCCCACCATGCACCTCACTGACCTTGAACTGTCCATGAGGAAGTGTGTAACGAAACGCGTTGGACTACGAGAGTCAGGTGTTGATTATTAACTCTGCCTACGCACAAACGTACCAATAAAAAGCTGAGGGGTGAAAGCTACTTACTTTCGTGTGCCGCTCATTTGTTTGGACATTACCCGTGGAGCTGGATACATAGGCGGCTGTCCTGCCGTCGAGCTGGCACCACCCCTAAAAAGAGGTGGCCACCGAGCTGGTTGTGAAGAGGAGCTTGTGAGGTGGAGAGTAAGCGCGGATTGAGGGCGTGCTGCAGCAGAGGGGCTCATTCGGAGCCTTTTTACACGCAAATTAAGGTGCATCCATTCAGGAAAAGAAAGGCTATGTTCAACAATGGAACTAACAGCCCCACCATGCACCTCACTGACCTTGAACTGTCCATGAGGAAGTGTGTAACGAAACGCGTCGGACTACGAGAGTCAGGTGTTGATTATTAACTCTGCCTACGCACAAACGTACCAATAAAAAGCTGAGGGGTGAAAGCTACTTACTTTCGTGTGCCGCTCATTTGTTCGGACATTACCCGTGGAGCTGGATATATATTTATATGTATATTTATTTATTTTTGCTGAAAAAAACAAAGGTTAAAGGGACGATACATATATAATATATTCTGGTTAAAGAGATGTTACCATGCACCATGGTGTCATCATTTATGTCATTTCACTTGTGATCAGTGATGGTATCAGTGATTTCATAAAATATGCCAGGAGGTTTGTAGCATGTGAGGTCATAAGTAGTGCATGATGAGGGCACAAGAGAAAGCGGTTGGGAAGTTAATTTAATTAAAATGGATTTACTTTTAATTTATTTCTTAATGTTTATTAATATTTCTTGAGTCTTAATTATATACATTATTTAATATTAGAAATGTTGTTTAGTGTTTTATTTGATTTAATGTGTAGCTTAATTTTTATTTGCTAACTCACAAAAGTAATGTTTAATACACTGTTATTCTTTTGCTGGGTAATAGTGTGGGAAGACATTAAAGTTATAACAGTTTCTCTTTATATTGAATTGATGAATTGATAATTATATGGAATGATAATGCAGCTATTATGTTAATTATTTGTTTTAATTGAATTAATAATTAATGCAATGGTGTTTTTATAATTTTGTAAGTAATCATTAAAATTGTGTATGTTTTAATTTATTGTAGGGGAGTGGATGTTATCATAAATAATTTAATTTGTACATTTTTATGTGTTTCTGTTAAGTAGTATAGTATGTATTTCTTCTATGTAATATAGTTAAATATTTTCTTTTATTAGGTGTTGAAATATTTTTAATAAATGATTAGGAGCGGTATTCTTATATGTAACCCCGCTCGAAGTCCAATGCTTTCCCTACTGTTGCTTGGACTAGAGTGAGAATAGTACATCTGCCCCCTCGAAAGCTTGCTAGCTGCAGTGCGGCTACTAGAGGCAGCTTGTAAGGCGCTAATGGGTGAAGTGGGCAGCGGCATCTAAATTGTAGGGGAGTGGATGTTATTATAAATAGTTTAATTTTTACATTTTTATTTTATCATTAAAATGTGTTACTGTTAAGTAGTATTGTATGTATTTCTTCTAGGTAATATAGTTAAATAAATTTCTTTTATTAGGTGTTGAAATATTTTAATGAATGATTAGGAGCGCTATTCTTATATGTAACCCCGCTCGAAGTCCAACGCTTTCCCTACTGTTGCTTAGACTAGAGTGAGAATAGTAAATCTGCCCCCTCGGAAGTCCACCACTTTCCCTATTGTTATTTAGATTAGAGTGGGAGCAATGCATCTAACCCCTCCAAAGTTCAAGATTTTCCCTACAGTTGCTTATACCGGAGTGGAAATAGTAAATGTGACCTCTGCGAAGTCTAACAGTTTTCCTACTGTTTTTCAGCCTGGAATGGGATTAGTAAAA
The DNA here is from genome assembly GCF_964261635.1 of Lissotriton helveticus. NCBI lineage: Eukaryota > Metazoa > Chordata > Amphibia > Caudata > Salamandridae > Lissotriton > Lissotriton helveticus. The sequence goes on from NC_136067.1 coordinate 1,652,142,420, forward strand.
CAATCCCTTCTGAGGTACAGCACTTTCCCTACTGTTGTTTACACTGGAGTGGGAATAGTAAATCTGATCTCTCTGCAGTGCAAAACTTTCTGTACTATTGCTTACGCTGGATTGGGGATAATAAATCTAACTCCTTGAACTTTAACACTTGCCCTACAGTTGGTGAAATTAGATTCATATCATTATTATTATTTTTAATATTGCTTGTTTTTGATATTTAAAATGTTTTATTTTGCAATCCTTACATTGTTTTAAATCAAGGTTGGCTTTAGATAGGGTTTAATAGTTTACTATTTTATATGTTGGTAAAATAAATATTACATTTTGTTGTACAAATGTTTACAATAATTTTTTATTGTTTATATTACTTTTGCAATTTCTTTGAATGTAAATATATTGTTTATATTTTATAATTAATATGGATATCTTTATTTATGTATAATGAGTTTAAAATTAGAAATAACATTATTTTATACATGTTTATGTAAATATTACCTTCGATGTTTATGGTTGGTTTTATATAATATTTTTTCAGTTTTTCTATTTTAAATCAAATATATTTTTAAGAATTGTACATGTAATCTTATCTTTTTTAAGTGTATATATATACATATATCACGCTCCATGGGGTTGTCCAAGTAGCGGGTAGCACCCGAGCCTGCGTGCGCCTTCCCCAAAGCGTTAGTTGGTATGGGCAGTTGCGTGTTTGAAATAGGCCCGACGCGTTTCGGAAATTTATTTTCCTCATCAGGGGCCAGCAGTAAAGTGCACGACGTCTACCATCTCCCTATATGAAAACACACATTGTGCTTGTGGGAGATGTAGTCCATATATCCTGGATGGATGCACTTTCAAATTACTGCTCGTTCCAAAGGCTCTACCATGAGCCCCAAACATCACTCCTGTCCTCATCCATCACGCAGCTCCACATACGAGACTCCTTGGATAGCGAGTCTCGTGGCCCCCGTTTCTTCGGGGTGGTGCAACCCAGCGGCGGACCGCCGCTAATGTATCACGCTCCATGGGGTTGTCCAAGTAGCGGGTAGCACCCGAGCCTGCGTGCGCCTTCCCCAAAGCGTTAGTTGGTATGGGCAGTTGCGTGTTTGAAATAGGCCCGACGCGTTTCGGAAATTTATTTTCCTCATCAGGGGCCAGCAGTAAAGTGCACGACGTCTACCATCTCCCTATATGAAAACACACATTGTGCTTGTGGGAGATGTAGTCCATATATCCTGGATGGATGCACTTTCAAATTACTGCTCGTTCCAAAGGCTCTACCATGAGCCCCAAACATCACTCCTACCCGCTACTTGGACAACCCCATGGAGCGTGATACATTAGCGGCGGTCCGCCGCTGGGTTGCACCACCCTGAAGAAACGGGGGCCACGAGACTCGCTATCCAAGGAGTCTCGTATGTGGAGCTGCGTGATGGATGAGAACAGGAGTGATGTTTGGGGCTCATGGTAGAGCCTTTGGAACGAGCAGTAATTTGAAAGTGCATCCATCCAGGATATATGAACTACATCTCCCACAAGCACAATGTGTGTTTTCATATAGGGAGATGGTAGACGTCGTGCACTTTACTGCTGGCCCCTGATGAGGAAAATAAATTTCCGAAACGCGTCGGGCCTATTTCAAACACGCAACGGCCCATACCAACTAACGCTTTAGGGAAGGCGCACGCAGGCTCGGGTGCTACCCGCTACTTGGACAACCCCATGGAGCGTGATATATACATATATATATATATATATATATATATATATATATATAAATATATATATATCTTTATATATATATATATATATGTCCACGATGTGATCCTTTACACAGCACGCTCTCGCAGTCGGTGCTTGGCGAGGGAGCCGGATCCTGGCTCCAAAGTTCAATTTTACACAAATTGCACAGCACTCAGAAGTGGAAGTCTTGAAGTTTGTTTATTTAAACCACCGAACCCAACCAACGCGTTTCAGCCTCCGGGTTCCGGGTTTCAGACGCCAGTCTAGCGAGGGGGATTCTGCCCAGCGAAGGACACCACACGTACCCGTGTGTTCATCATATATGATATTATCCACAAGATTTGGAACAATGATTTTCCCATTTACATTGATGCATTGATTTCTGGCGTCTTCGACAACTACATATATACTGTATATCGGAAATCTATATACCGATTCAATTCCCACAAAGAGGTTACCCTACCGGGTTGGAATTATCACCGGACTTGGGCCTTAATATTGAGGATCCAGCCATTGAGCCCTGAAGAGTTGTAGCATCTGTGCATGTACAAACCTACAACGAAACACGTGTCGGCTGGCTGTACATTACCATTGGTGTGATGAGCAAATAAAAGGAGATCTATATGAAAATACAAGACTCGACGTTGGACATATTTCTATTCAACTGCATACAAGTGGCATACTACGTTGTACACTTATTTTGAGTGCGCAGGACTTTGTGTTTTATATGATTGATGTGTTTTGGGCACATTTAATTGAGGGGTTCTGTTGGGTCCCCCCTCCCTGCCTGCACCAGCAATCCGGAACCTATCTAGCCATCCACGTTAATACTGTTTGAGCGCCCGTGAAAACCCGTAAACTTAATGCCCATTTTCTGTTGTGTTTACCTGTAAAAACTTGCCTTAAATCCCCTGGAAGTGTGCTGAGTCCTGATATTTTCCACTTTTCGAAGTAAAGTGGCCAGGCGCGGATGTGTTTGGCCGCGGTTTCTGCTCCGGCGTTGCCCGCCCCTCCCATCTCGTTGCAGCAGTGGTTCCGAGCAGCCGTGGAGCTGCGACGTGGACGCCAGGTGGCGGCTTGTGGGTGCCTCAAGATCGGGGGGCAGGGAGAAGGGCGTGAAAAGATACACCCGATTTTTGCACCCCCCCGCACCCAGTCGGGCAAGGACGGAGATCTCGAGGCAGTAAAGGACGCTGCGCGGAGGCTGAAATCGAAGGCAGAAGCAGTAGGAGCAGGGAGGAGGCAGAGACCCATGGTAGTCGAACCCCCTGGTGGAGATCTTGATACCGGCGGCAGCAACAGTTCCAGCAACGGTGTCAGTAAGGAGAGGGGCTGGACGGATGACCCGCAGGGAGGTGGAGGTTCAAAGGCATTTCCGATTTAAAATCCTCAAAAAATCCGCTGCAGTTCTCCACTAATACCACTAATACCGCTAATGCCAGCAGCAATAAAAAAGAAAGCTCCCCCGAAGAAAAAAGGAGGTAAAGGAAGGAGGAGGGGAGAAGGCTCAGGGGTTAAGGAGTACTGTGAGGGCACTACCCCTGATCTGACGGACGGAGGCAGCGAATTTGGGGGGGGAACAGTCAAAGGGGTTGCCGATTGCGCAGGTGGAATCTGGGAAGCAGGGCAGGGGGGCAAAGTGGCTCCTCATTCCTATATTCAGGCAAGGGGTAAACGCAAGGGGGCCCCGGTGTCACAAATAACACCCTCGTTGCGTGCTTTTTTCAAGGTACTACCACAGGTGTTGGAGGTGACTCATAGCAGAGTTATACAAAGCCTGGAGCCCGCAGGTTGTTTCACACAGAAGATGGCAGATTTGGGGGCTCCAGATGGGATTCCACTAGATGCACCTGCACCTGCACCTGTAGCGAATACATTGCCAACAGAGGCTCCCGGGGGGCTGGCTGAAGAGTGTGCAGGAGGTGGAGCGGAGGGGGGTATAATGTATACTGAGAAAGAGCAGGGAGGGACCCCCCTGGAGGAACTGCTAATCGCCATGAGAGAGGAGATAAAGATGGGATTCGCGGAATCTAAACAAAACCAGAGTGAGATCAGGATAGCATGTGACACCTTGGAGCGGAAAGTGGACGGGCTCTCGGAGAGAACTGAGAGTCTGGAAGGATCTGTTGGGGAGCTAAAAGCCAACCTGGAGGCAGCACATTCCCGGATTCAATCCCTAAGGGGGATGAGATGAGGGACAGGGTCGAGTCTCTGGAGAATTTTTCTAGAATAAATATTCTACGTCTCTTGAAGGTCCCAGAGGCGAAAGAAGGGGGAGACCTTAAGACTTTTGTGGTGTCTTTATTAAAAACTGCCCTTAACCTGGAAGACAATTGGAATTGGGGTTGAGTGGTGCACTCCTTTGTTAGTGATCTGTCTTCAAATTTTAAATTAAGCTTCACTCAGTTTTGGTTGGGTGTGCTAAGAGGGAAGGAGGAGCCACCCTCCACCAGAATTAAGATGAATAATTAACTAATGACGATAGTCAATAGACCCTTCTTGCACTACCGATGGCAGAAATCCATCTGCTAGTGTAAACTACAAATTCACTGATACTTAGTTATATTTTCAAACTTCTTTTAATTTGTAATAAATCATTTAATTTTTTTCATGATTATCTGGACATCCGCTGTATCCATATTCTGTAAACAATCAATCTTTCTTGATGTGTTTTTTTAAAAAAACAATACAGATGCTTGCTAAACAAAAATAGATGAATTTAAACAAGAGCAAATATGTCATCGATAAACCGTCTGTAAAAAAACGGTATGTTTTCTCCAAGTGGTTTCAGTGTAAATTAAGTCATTTTCAAATTTGGCCATGAATGTGTTAGCAAATGTGGGGGCTCCTGAAAACCCCATAGAAGTACCACTGATTTGTAGAAAATAATCATTCTTCCATTTGAAATAAGAGTGGCGTAAACAAAATTGAAGAAGTTCTAGGATAAAGACTTTGTTCGCTTCTATTTGTGATGTTTGTAGAAGTGCCCACTCGCAAGCATCTAATCCTTCTGCTAGGGGGATTGAAGTATACAATGAAGTAACATCTATAGTACATAATGTTATGTTGTTGTCCTTCAGATTTACTGATTGTAGAGCTTGCAAAAAATGAGCCGTGTCTCTCACATATGATGTCCACCCTTGCACAAGAATTTGGAGAAATTCATCGATGTATTTTCCCAAAGGCTCAAACAGGGATCCACAGCCACTCACTATTGGTCTCATTGGGGAGTCGGTTGCATGCTTATGAATTTTGGGAAGCATATATAGTTCCTGACATCGTGGATTTTTGGTTGTCATAAATTTTTTAGTGTTCTCATTGATCCAACCAATTTCCAAGGCTCTTTTAGCAGTTCTTCCAGTGCTTTAGCTATCTCTTGGGTAGGATTATGTGGAAGTTTCAAATAGGTGGTGTCATCTCGAATGTGTGCTTCTACCTTCGTTTCATAAAAGAGAGTATCCATAATCACAAGCGCTCCTCCCTTGTCAGCCTTTTTTATTGTAATCATTGGGTCATTTGCCAATTAAGAGCATTAAGAATGATGTTATATAAATTATATGTGCTGAATGAATGTTTTCTTAAAATAGGTTATTGTTTTATGTTTTTCAGCTCCCCTGATGAAGGGCAATATTCCCGAAATGCATTGGGATTTGATTTTGCTCTTGTTTAAATTCATCTATTTTTGTTTAGCAAGCATCTGTATTTTTTTTTTTTAAAACACATCAAGAAAGATTGATTGTTTACAGAATATGGATACAGCGGATGTCCAGATAATCATGAAAAAAATGAAATGATTTATTACAAATTAAAAGAGTGTGCAAATATAACTAAGTATCAGTGAATTTGTAGTTTACACTAGCAGATGGATTTCTGCCATCGGTAGTGCAAGAAGGGTCTATTGACTATCGTCATTAGCTAATTATTCATCTTAACCTGGAAGAAACAGAGGAAGAGTTAGCCAAGGATATTCAGAGAATCCACAGGGATCTGTTCCGCCTCAATGCAGGGAGAGTAAAGCCAAAGAAAATACTCTTGAACTTTTTGACATACTCCCTGAAAGAGAAGATTCTTAATCTCGCCCAGAAGGCGAAATCATTGAATGCCCCGGATTTTTCCTTTGAGGTTCGGTCGGACCTTTCGAAGGTCACCCTCGAAAGACAGTGGGAGTTGGGGCAAAGAATGGATAAATTCAGGGCAGCGGGGGCTACAGTACAAATGAGGTTCCCCGCCTTCCTAAAAGTAATGTACAACAACAAGATGTACAACATTCGTTCCCCCAGGGAAGCGGACGAGCTAATTAGCTCCATTTCTGAGCACTCACAAGGAGGGAAATAAGCCCCAGTAACTCTAACATTTCTTCCAGCCAAAGGTAGGGGGTGAAGTATTAACTTGTAAGAATCAATGTCAAGTTAGTCAGATTTGGGTTTGACAGTTAACGGAAAAAAAAAAAAAAATTTATGTAAGAAAAATGTAAAAAAAAATAGCATTAAAAGGAAAAAAAAAATTATGAGGAATAAAGTCCATGGGCCTTTTACATCTATTAGGGAAAGAGAAGAACAGGAAAGAGAGAAAGAAAAATACAATAGAATTGAATAAAAGCTATGACAACATTTAAAAACAAGGAGAAAATCCAAATCAAAGTTGAGGAAGAGAGAAGGATGAAGAATGAGGGGAGGGGAGGGGAAGAGAAAAAAAAAGGGGGATTCTGTTTGTTTGTTTTTTTTCTTTTCTTTCCCTCCTCTCTCCGCACGTCTGTAATAAGGGGACAAGCGAATACATAAAAATATAAAGAATAGCAGGTAAATAGATTTTCTATAGGGGGTAGATGGGGTTAGAGACTAATACACCAACGTAAACCTGGCGAACCAACATGCCAGGAGAAGTGAGGGGGGGGATTTCCAGGGGAGGGGGGAGGGAAGGGGGGCGCAAAGGAAAAAAAAATCCTCATAAGCCTGTTCCTATTTTTTTTAATTCCAAGCCAATTTCCAACCACCGCAACCACCTTCTGAGAGTGTTTTATCCAGCTAATGGTAGGGGGTATAAAGAGATAACATGACGGAAGTGCAATTTTTATCCTGGAACATTAATGGTCTGCGAGTGAAGGGGAGGCGGCATAGAATCTTGCAATATTTCAGGGACTCCCCAGCGCAGGTCATAGTGTTACAGGAGACACACCTACTCAAACAGGAGGTTGAAACAATCATGAAAACGCAGAGGTGGGTGAACAAATTCATCTGCACAAATCAGACCGCTAACATCCGTGGGATACTCATTATGTTTAAAAAATCAGCAAAGGCACAGATTTTGGCCTATGAGGAGGACCTTAGTGGGAGGTGGCTGATGTGTAAAATGAAGTTAGACGGTCAACAATATATTTTGGTAGGTTATTACGGTCCAAACCAGGACGATCCGTCCTACCTTCAAAAAATCCAAGGGGCCTTAGTTACTCTGAACGACCCTATTATATGGGTGGGGGGCTTTAATATCGTTTTGAACCCCAAGCTCGATAAGTCCTCAAACTCCAGAGCAATGGTATCATCTAAGTCAAGGCCCATTCTGCTGTCCATTATGTCGTCTGTGGGGTTGGCAGACGTCTGGAGAGAAAGGGCGGGTATCGCTCCCGGGGTCTCCTACAGGAACCTTAAGTATAGACACAGCTCAAGGACTAATTATGCCCTCTTTAGCTATAATATTAAAGAGGAGGTGAAGGGGTTGCGGTATCTACCCCCTCATCTCTCAGATCACTCAGCGATAGTCTTCTCCTTGACTGTCACTCAACAGAAAAAATATTCGTCGTGGTCATTTGATCGGACGATTTTGTTAGATCAGGCGGAGACCAACCTGCTGTCAGAAGAGGTGTCTAAATTCCTAGAAATCAATTTGGATTCAGCGGGAATCAGCACTGTATGGGAAACCCTTAAAGCTTTTTTAAGAGGGTATATTACGAATCGAGCTTCATACAGAGGAAAGCGGTACAAAAGGGGGTGGTAATGGACATCCATCACCACCCCCTTTTGCACCGCTTCATACAGAGGAAAGGCCTATAGAGAGAAAATCAGGATTTTAGAACGAGAACTGGATAGCTTGGACAGGAGGTGCGGTACCTCAGGGGGAACCTCTGTCGAGCAAGAAGAGCGGGCTAAGGTGAACTCAGAGTTGGATAAAGTATTACAGGAAAGAGTGGAGAGGAGGTGGGTGGCAAGTAAGATCTCGAATTTCGAATATGGGGAGGCAGCTGGTAAGGTTTTAGCTTGGAAGATTAAAACAGATCAATCTAAAATGTTTATAAAGGGAATTCGAAAGGAGGGGGACCCTACTGTCAGGACTTCCAAGCGCTTTTCAGGAGTTCTTTCAAAAAACTTACACCGAGGACATCGAAGATGACCCCCTGGCAAGAAACTCATGGCTAGGCAGGATCCAACTGCCCACCCTTACGGGCGATCAAACAGAACGCCTCGATAGGGACATATCGGAGGTTGAAGTAAGTAAGGCGATAGGTCAACTGAAGCAAGGGAAGGCGGCAGGGCCAGATGGCCTTCCCGGGGAATTGTACCGCATTTTGTGTCCGGTCCTAGTAACAACATTGACGGCGCTATTCAACGAAATTTTTATAAATGGGTTAGTGCCTCCGCATTCGTGGAGTGAAGCAACCATAGTTCTTATACCGAAACCGGGTAAGGATCCAACTGATTGCGGGTCTTATCGGCCGATCTCGCTATTAAACAATGATTATAAGATCTTCGCCGCAGTGTTATCAGCTCGGCTGGCAAGTGAGATCGGCTCGATAATTCATGAAGACCAAAAGGGCTTCAGTAGGGGGCGCCAGTTGGCAGATTTAACCCAGGACCTGGTTGCAGCGATAGATATCGCAACAACTTTTTCCTTACCCTTGGCTACATTAACCCTAGACGCCACTAAGGCCTTCGATAGGGTCAACTGGCCCTACCTGGCGGCAGTATTAAGGAAGTTTCAGCTAGGTGAGAACTTCTGTCGAACCATCCAGCTGCTGTACAGAGCCCCCACCGCCAAGCTTTTAGTCAATGACACACTTACAGAGCCATTTAAAATTTCACGGGGAACCAGGCAGGGTTGTCCCCTATCCCCACTCCTGTTTAACCTATATCTAGAGCCTTTTGCGCAGACACTGAGAGAGGAACATAGTATTACCCCTTTTGAGTATAACGGATGGGTGAAGTGTCTGGGCATGTATGCGGATGACATTCTTATCTATACGTCAGACCCCGTTCAGGCCTTCCCGACAGTAATCAGGAGAGCAGAAGAATTCGGGCAGATTTCGGGTATGAGATAAATGCGGGGAAAACGGAAATAATGGTGTGGAATATCAACAACACACAATTGGACATAACCTCCTCAATGCGCTATTTGGGAATTAAGATCACCCAGGAGGTTGGGAATATACCACAGGTCAATTTGGATCGGGTTTCCCGAGAATGTCGGGCGCTTTTAAAGGCATGGACCTTTCTCCCTCTGACTATCTATGGGAGAGTGAGTCTAATAAAAATGTAAATTTTACCTAAGCTCACATTCATTTTTAACAGCATTCCTCTAGCCTTTGAGCCAAAGCAAATTATGAAATGTCAAAAGGAGATCAACTCATTTATTTGGAGCTACAAGTCCACCAGGATAGCTTGGAAGAAACTGAGGAGGAGGAGGGAAAAGGGCGGGCTCTCTCTTCCAGACATACAATATTACGCTTGGGCCGTTCAGTTGTCATTCTCCAGAATGCTACTGAAAACTCCAACAGATTTATCAGCAGGGAGAATGTTTAAGGCCATGTTAACTGGAACGGGTCTGCCAATGGACGTTTTTTTATTTAAATTCGGGAAACAGAAGTTCCTCAAAAAGGTGAGGCTGGAGGTCTTGCAGTCGCTGGCCAGAGCCTGGACAAGGATTAGGAGGATTGCAGGGCTGGCCTACTATTCAAATCTGGCTCCAATCTGGGGGTCCCCGGGGCTCTCCCCATGCTTGGGTGACAACCTATCGATACCCCTAAGAGAGGGAGGGATACTGAGATGGGGCGACTTGATGGCAGGCAGGGCACTAATACAGTGGGATAAATTGTATGAAAGGGTCGGCCCAAGATTATCAAGGTTTAAATACATACAACTTGTAAGCTGGTCTAGAGAGCTCCTTCAAAAGAATACCCTAGTGGGGAGGCGTAGTGTGCTAGAACAACAGCTTGTGGAGAAACCTCCGGGGGGTAAGGAGGTAGCGCACTGGTACTGGGCAATCTTGGAGGAGGTGGATGGAGACTTTGACCTCCCGGATGAACTGTGGGCCGTGGACATGGATCTTCGAGGGGAGGAATGGTGGATAAGATCATTCGCTCTTCTTTATAAAACTGTCAAGCCTGCTTGGTTGAGGCGGAATCACTTGTTCTCGGTTCATCACCACAAAGGCTTGCGAAGTTTCAATCCGGAAAATGCTGCAACAAGTGTATTCTCCAGGGCGCATCAGATGTTCACATGTTTATGGAATGTCCTCCAATCAAGGCGTTCTGGGCAGAAGTCCTGTTTACATTGGGCTCGATACTCAAAGTAACCTTACCTTGCACATTAACACTGGTAATCTCTGGGATGGATGATAATGTTACTGGCCCAGCAAGGCAGTTGTTATTTTATGCAATTTTACTCGCGTGGCGACAGATATGTAAATTTTGGGTCGACTCCAAGGGGCCAACAAATGCCAGTTGGTTATCATCCCTATTTGAAACATCAAAAGTCGATCTGGCCAGATCCTGCAGCAGTAATAACCTCACCTTTTGGAATCTTTTGATTTCTTGGAGTTAGTGGTTGTATGTTTAACACCGGGGTTTCCCCTACCCCCCACCCCCCCGGGTCCTATGATTATGCCTCCAAACTCCAGGGTCCATTGTGGTGGTTCCGTTAGATATGAGCTGGGCCAGGCGGTATCTTCTACCTTGACGGAGTCTGGGATGGGTTTGGCAGTTTGCTACTCGCCATCAATGCCTCAGTAAACCCAGATCTAGTCTCCCGCCAGGGTGATGTACAAGGACATGGTGGTGGAGTGTGCGCTCCATTCTTGGTCGCACGAATAGGTGGTTGGCTATATAGTTTCTGGTCACGAGGTACAGGAAAATGAGAAAAAAAAAAAAGCAATCACTGCAGGCATTTTCCTCTTTCAAACACGCATTGAAAGAGGAAAAAACGAGGATTCTCCTCGTTTCGCTTGGCTACACCACCCCTATGGTGGCGGAGCAAACTGACGCATTTCCAGGTTTACGATTTCTCGTAAATCTGGAAATGCATCAGTGGACATGGGTGTTGCGTGGGAACACCCACAGCAACACCCATGTCCCGCACCTAACACGCAAAGGGCTGCGTGAACAGGGGCGATATTTGCAAGCACAGGTTAAGTCACGCAGGGTGACTTTACCTGTGCTCGTAAATATCCCTTGGCAGGCTGCGCCCCTGGTGCGTCACGCAACGTGATGCACCGGCGGCGCAAGGGCTTGTAAATCTGCCCCAAAAAATGCAGTACTGGCGAAATTAAACCTTTGAGTCCACATGTCAATGTAATCTTTTATTTTAACTAGTTGGAATAAAGAACAAAGCACGCCTCGCATACCCCAGCCCTCCCTCCATCCCTCCCCTGAAACGAGACCATAAATGATGTAATATTTCAGGAGTACCTTTTCTGTCTGTCCTTTGAAAAACTTTTTGCTTTTTTTTTAGCAAGTATAAGTGAAAATTGGGCAGTAAAAGGCACTAGTTAACTCACTTTTTTCAAATATTTCCTCTTTCAGGAAGGCTCTCTTGTTTACTCTGCTTGGTCGCTGCAGAGCTACTAGAGGCAGCGTGTGCGGTGCTAATGGGTGAACTTGGCAGCGGCCTCTAAATAAACTTTTATGGCACCTGCACTAATTTATTTTGAAATGTAATTACGCCTCGGCTTCCACTCAGTCTCCCCTGACGCCCTAAATTGAAATCTAGACACACCAGCATAGAAACAGTAACCACGCTGGTGCATCGTAACTACTGTCTGTGCCCGTGTAAAATGTAGATGCAAAATCAGCCCGGCCATATTCCAAAATAAATCGTGCGGACGAGTCTAGCATGAAAGAAATTGCTTCAAACAGCTTTTGTAATCGTTTTTCTTGCTGGATTGCTTAGTTTTTTTGTGTCATTTTGTTTTTCCTTTCAGGTGCTTGCCTTTTCATGCCTGGTTTTTGCCTGTGCACTTTTCTCGCTTAGAACAAGGTGCCCTATCCCTCTGTCCTCCTGTCACTCCAATTTTTGGATTTCCTCGGGCAGTGACTGCTGTCAGTCACTGAAGAGACAGTGCTGCCCAGAGACATCACAGCACCTCTGATCCAGAGCTGTGCAGTGGGCTGCAGGCACCCATCAGACACACCCTGCATGCTGGGGCAGGAATAATTATCGCTCCCCTTTTCAGACCCCCCCAGGATATTGCGGTATGGATTAGCAAATTTAGCGGCACAAATATGGAAATTTAGTGGCATTTTTGCGGCACTTTATTTTACTCATAATATGTAATTTTCAGCTTTAAAACAATGGAAACTGTTTTAGCAGAGTATTCCACTTTGAAATAGGCCCTGATGTGATGTCATTTCCTGTGATGTCCCTTCCACTACCCCAAGCATTTTAGTGAATTGACGCCCAAGCTCTAGTTGGCCATGTTACCCCCACACCTTCCATGTCCAATGTGCCTGTATTTAAAATATATCTTGATGCGTTGAGACAACCCATAATTTCATATATTAAAGCAACTTCTGAATTTGAAAGGTTTATTAAAAAGGGCTTTCTATTTTAACTTTAACTGCCGAATTGAACAGCATTCAGAATAAGGCAGAAGGAGAGGCATCTAACAACTTAGTAAATACACCAATATTCTGATAATAAGACCTTTTTTGCACAGTTTTAAACATGGGGAAGATTTACACAGGGAGTAGTCCTTTTTACTTTTAGTCACACACTTTAACTCATTTGTGACACTTCTCAACATCTAATAAGGTTCTTAAATTGACACATAGCATAATACAGACTATAGATTACTTTAGGGGTCCTTATATTATGTTTATGATCTGGAACACAAATGTAAATATCAATTTTGGCACAAAGGTGAGCTGAGGTGGTCACTCATTTTAATTAATATAGTAATTCTTGTGCTTTGGTGATGGAGGTATCAACAGTATGCATATGCTAATTCAAACGTCAACACAGAAGTTATTGTGCAACTCGTATGTATTTTTCTTAGCCCTGAAAAACACCAATTATCATAGAAATGTAAAAACCTTTTCCCTGCATTCCTTCATTTTCGCGGCATTTTTTCAAAAGTGCCGATTTTGCAGCAAACAGCGAAATCCTGGAGGGTCTGCCTTTTAAATCTATAGCCCTGCTGTCCCTCTTAAGATGAACTGGTTCACGGTTTATGGTAAAAAAGATACGTTTTTGTAACCATTTTTCTTGCTGCTTTGCTTGGTTTATTTGTGGCTTGTTTTTCCTTTTCAGTTGCTTAGCCATTTCCCTAAACTTTCTTTATTTAGTCTTTCCACTCTGCCCTCTCCCCCACACAGCTCCTCCACCCAGAGCGGTCAGCCTGCTATTCATGAAAAGAGCAGACAAATTTAGAGCCTGATTATGATGTGCTTAGTGTATTCTGACTTGTGCACATAAACCCCTCATTACGCACAATTTGGAATTACAAGGTAAAAGGTTTTTAATGTATCTGATAATTATCGAATGTTTTAAATACCTCAAGGGTCATTACACTTTGGCAGGTCAACAATATCGACATCCTATCTACAACAAGGTAAGTACAAAAATATCGGGAAAAAAATATCGATGTCAAATATATCGTTTTTTTAAATTAAAATAATATGTAAAATAAATTACATAATACTTAAAAATATAATAAACATAGTTAAAAAGATTTTATAATATTTCAAATTAATATGTAATACACATAATTTAATAATAAAATAATTAAACAGCAGGAAACCTTTCGGTGTCAGTGCGCTATATAAGTCCCCCCTAAGATAAGATAAGAAACATATACATATATTATATAATATCTATATATACTTACTTATAATAATTTGTAATAATTATTTTAATAAATTATAAATAATTAAAAATATACCGGTCCTCGGAAGCTTGTTTCCGGTCCAGGGAAGGCATGGCTTGGCAGTTCGGGCTGGACTGTTCCCATGAGGCACAGGGTCAGACTGATTTGCATATGGCCATGTCTGAACTGGGGTGGCAGAGTGGGCTAAAGAACGGTGAAGGATTAAACCCAGATCTGTTGACTGGGTGTGAGGGTTTGATTGGTTCAGATGCTCCGTCCATCACCACCCCCTTTTGTACCACTTTGTTCGCCATAAGTTGGCAGGGTATGCTCAGACGTGAGTCCCTTTCTCACTTTGCCACTGGATTCAAGCAAGCCGGGCTGAAGACGGCTGTAATGCCAGAAACCGGTCCTCGGAAGCTTGTTTCCGGTCCAGGGAAGGCATGGCTTGGCAGGTCGGGCTGGCCTGTTCCCATGAGGCACAGGATCAGACTGATTTGCATATGGCCATGTCTGTAATGGGGTGGCAGAGTGGGCTAAAGAACGGTGATGGATTAAACCCAGATCTGTTGACTGGGTGAGAGTGTTTGATTGGTTCAGATGCTCCGTTCATCACCACCCCCTTTTGTACCACTTTGTTCGCCATAAGTTGGCAGGGTGTGCTCAGACGTGAGTCCCTTGCTCACTTTGCCACTGGATTCAAGCAAGCCGGGCTGAAGACGGCTGTAATGCCAGAAACCGGTCCTCGGAAGCCTGTTTCCGGTCCAGGGAAGGCATGGCTTGGCAGTTCGGGCTGGACTGTTCCCATGAGGCACAGGGTCAGACTGATTTGCATATAGCCATGTCTGAACTGGGGTTACAGAGTGGGCTAAAGAACGGTGATGGATTAAACCCAGATCTGTTGACTGGGTGTGAGTGTTTGATTGGTTCAGATGCTCCGTCCATCACCACCCCCTTTTGTACCACTTTGTTCACCATAAGTTGGCAGGGTATGCTCAGACGTGAGTCCCTTGCTCACTTTGTCACTGGATTCAAGCATGCCGGGCTGAAGATGGCTGTAATGCCAGAAACCGGTCCTCGGAAGCTTGTTTCCGGTCCAGGGAAGGCATGGCTTAGCAGGTCGGGCTGGCCTGTTCCCATGAGGCACAGGATCAGACTGATTTGCATATGGCCATGTCTGAACTGGGGTGGCAGAGTGGGCTAAAGAACGGTGATGGATTAAACCCAGATCTGTTGACTGGGTGAGAGTGTTTGATTGATTCAGATGCTCCGTTCGTCACCACCCCCTTTTGTACCACTTTGTTCGCCATAAGTTGGCAGGGTATGCTCAGACGTGAGTCCCTTGCTCACTTTGCCACTGGATTCAAGCAAGCCGGGCTGAAGACGGCTGTAATGCCAGAAACCGGTCCTCGGAAGCTAGTTTCTGGTCCAGGGAAGGCATGGCTTGGCAGTTCGGGCTGGACTGTGCCCATGAGGCACATGGTCAGACTGATTTGCATATGGCCATGTCTCAACTGGGGTGGCAGAGTGGGCTAAAGAACGGTGATGGATTAAACCCAGATCTGTTCACTGGGTGTGAGTGTTTGATTGGTTCCGATGCTCCGTCCATCACCACCCCCTTTTGTACCACTTGGAAATTTAAAGTCGCATTTCTGCTTGCTGTACATAACATTTAAATTTTTCTGTTTCAGGCAGTAGAGTCAAAGGGGCCCATTAGGATGTCGGGCGGATCGCCACCGCCATGCAGGCAGTGGCGATCCGCCCGACATCCCTGACCTCCCGCCACCTATTTCCCCCCCCGCCATATTACAATGGCGAGGGGGACCGCGGTGGACGAAAACACTGTCCACTGCTTTTCCTGCGGCGGAAAAGGACATGCGGTCTTTACTTTGGGGGCCACCTGTGGGCCCCTGTGGTGAAGGCGGGGTGGGGGATACACATGGGGGGTACCTGTGGTACCACCCTGCATTTGCATACACAAAGCGGCAGGCACTGCGCGGTGCCTGCAGATTTGTGTATGAAATTGCATGCCATGCATTTTTAACATTGCGGCGGGCGGTGCTTTAAGCACTGCCCGCCGCAATGTTAAAAATGCATGATGCGCCCACCAGTGTGGCGGGCGCATCATAATAGGCAGGCGGGACCGCCGCTCAGGTCGCGGGTGGTTCCATTTTCCACAGAGATGGCGGGCGGGCAAAGTCCGCCGCCATCCTAATTGGGGCCAAAGTTTGCTTATGTAAAATTGTTATTCTTTATTGACTTACAGTTTGGAGGTCTTAGAGTAGCATTTAGTTAATTTGGATGATGATGTCAACACCTGCATGGGATGGGAAACTGAGGAGGTGAAATATCCTTTGTGAGATATTGTGAATGTCGCAGTGAGGGAAGAAGCTGGCATTGTATTAGCAGTGAGAAATAGACCGACACCAAGTACAGAGAGAACACTTCCCAGTAGGAACCTAAAGAATGCATCAGTTGGATGGAACTTATGTTTTAACTCTGTTAAGCTTGTTAGAAAGTTAGATCACTTGCCCATGTCCACCTCCACCCTTGCAGGCGGACGTCCTTCCCCTCTTTTTGAAACCTATGCTCCTTATTTATTTGCTCATAGAGTTACTCTCGAAAGAAAGTACATTCCTTCTCATTCTCATTAGAACCTTCATTTGGTTCTTATTTTGATGCTATCTTTGCTAACTCCTACTGCGTCCGAATTTCCCCATACTGCCCAAAACCTTAGCTTCTTTGGTATATATGTTGCCAACAGTCACATAATCATCCCTTTTACAATGTGACGAATATTTAATGACCGCAACTTGCGCAGCCTCCAACAGCTTATGTACTTGTTCTCCATTGTGAATGGGGGAACCTGAAAGGTCGTGAACCCCTCTGAGACCATAACGGCCAAAAGTTGTGCACCACACAAAACCCATACTGACTATTGGTAAAAATCGTCACCTTCAGCTGGTCCGAAACACAACAGGCTCTAGTAAGGGCAATCAGTTCAGTTTCGATGTAACCAGGCAGCTTCCACTACCCTTATGACAGAACAGACTGCATAAGCAGTTTTGTTAGTTTAAAATGGTATGTTTTAACTGACATTATCACCTACCTATAATACCCCTTTAACATTTGTTTTTTTCAGATAACTTTGACCTTTTGTTAAATGCAATGTAATATATTATTACCATACCTAGCTATACCGTCACTTTAATCTTTGTTTTTTTAGTGATTGTCTATGTTTTTTTAACATAAAGTAAGATGTTGATTGCTGTGCACGGCATGGGGTTGGATGTGATCCAGCGGCCTATAGAAAATATGCCATAAGCAACGCTACCCAACTCTATAACCTACAAAATAAATTTCTACACTAACTCATGGACCCATTTACTAACATGACATATTTGGGCCTACTGAATCAGGTGGTCAGATTAAACCTAAATATACTTTATTTACAAAATATATATATCTATATACATTCTACAGTAAAAATATCATTTGAATGAATTCTAATTATTTAATTGACCACCATTTGGCGATGGCATCTAGCTAATAGCAACCTGCACTTCTGAATAATCAAGACCAGCTTGTTTGTCAAAAGTAAGATTTTATTAACTAATTTATGATATTTCAAAATATAGTTTTATAAATGCAATTTTATTAGCATTAAAGTAAGCATGTTTGAAAAGATTCATGAGAAGAATACAGTTTTAAGCAAGAGAATCATAATTTGAGTGAGAATTAAAAGTTTAACATTTCTAAAACCTAAGTCCCTAGCTAAGCTAAATAAAAGGAAAATATAGTAAAGTTCTTTGAGGATTCTTACGTGCTCCACGCAAAGTCCAGCAGCACTTCACCCTCATCGGAAAGTCAGAAAGCAGCAGCCAGCCCATCCCTAAGGGCATGACTTTTCATACCTTTCTATGCTAGCTAATCTAAGTAAAGGAAAATTTTCTGAAAAAAACTACGACGTCCCATTGGCTAAGAGTGACAAGTGACATGTCACCCACATTTCAAAACTTCCATTAGGTCACATTTCTTTAGGACCATTGTCTTTTCCAAACGTGATCTGGAGCTTCCTTGATTTGCAACAATTGTAAATCACAGTTCTCGCTGCGTCCATTACACTTCCGCGGATGCCAAGTTAGAGCTGACAAATTGTTCTTTTCTACCGGTTTCTGACCTTGGCCACGTCCGACAAAATGATGACAACGCGTCAGATTTGCTCAGTGAATGCAGCTTTAGTGAACACTTTTTCAAAATGGGCATCTCGTGATTCTTGTAGAAGTAAAATTCAGCTTTTAGCAAACTCGAGCAAACTAGGCCCAAAAACAGGCAACTTAATTTTCTAGTATAAAACAAACACAAGAAAAGTATTAATGTAAGAAATAATGTTGATTCTGTAACCACCCTTCATTCTCTAAATGATTAACCCTCCCAATTAGTCTAATGTTACCTAGCAATTGCAAACAATTAAAGCAGCATTTTATATCTACCAGTCTTCATAAAATCCATGAAACCTTATGTGCACCTAGAATAGTAGAAATGACACCACATAGACAAGGAAAGCAAATTTAAGCACATGCCTCTTTTAGGTTTGCTGCAATTAGTAATGACAAAAACAAAAACAACAAATTATTTTATTATTTTGCACGAACAAAAGATGCAACACTTATGCACGTTTATGAGCACATATGTTAGTTCCCCCATGTGTAAAGTTTAATCTAGATTGAATTAGCACAACACATCAAAAATCATTAATTTTATTATTCATGTTATGGAGATGTGACTTTGCGAGTTTAAACAGAATTCTGTTTTCTATCCCGCTCCATCAACTCCCTCATCTGGTGATTAACAAATCACCACACCACCACCCAAATTTTGGTAATTTAAACTTCCGAGAAAATGATTCAAATTCATTTGAGTCAGTAAATCCTAAAAACCTGTGTCTGCAAAATCCTCGGAATTGGCATAGCGTTCTCTGTGCAACTCCTGTAACTCAATCTCCCTTTCTTCTTCCTTTTTGAGTTTATAAATCCTTCTCTTTTCTTTCATTTGTTTCTTTCTTTTATGCAGCAAACAACCAATTTTTGTCATGATAAAAATGAATATTATTATAATCAAAGGTGCCAAAATCTTGCCAAGAATTGAACTTCCAATGTCATGGAACCAATTTTTAATTGCTTGAAATCTTTTTGAAAGTTTTTCTGTAAAATCATCTTCTTCTAAGGGAATTATCTCTGAATGCATTTGTGTAATGTTCTTAATGTACATCTCAATGTTCTTACTTTCATCAGGTATATATGTGCAACAATGTTGCACATGCAAAATGCCACAGACTCCTCCCTCTTTTGCTAGGAGTATGTCTAAAGCAAGGCGATCTTGAATCACCATGGATCTGATTGCAATTACCTCAACATTCACTAATTGGAATCCATCAGCTGTGTCAGTTGATAATCTGTCAACAATTGTGGACAATTTTCTGATTCTCCCTGCATTTAGGGTTATACCAACAAAAGGTATCACTGCTTGAAAAATGTCTCCCAAAACTTCTGTGAAAGTTTCTCTTTTGACTCTATTTTCATAATTATGAATTTTGAACAATCCTTCTGAATCTCTGTCAACATGAAACACTTTAGGAAAAACAATTCCCACATAACAAGTTCTATACCAATGGTCTGGAAGGTTGTAGTAGGCCTTGTCACCACAAACAAAATAAATTCCAGGAAAGATTGGATCTTTTCCACCTTTGAATCCCCAACCTCCCAAAATCTGGTAAGTATCTTCACAGTTACTTGCACCTACAAAGTAATTATCAAAAAGTGTATTATCTCTTCTATGCAAAGCTTTCCACTAACTGGTTTGTCTATGTGAATTGCAACATTTTCAAGCATTTTGCCATTTAACTTCTCATCTTCTTTCTGCCAGAACCTGGACTTAGTCTGCTTGACTACTTCATTTCTTTTATAAATTGCTCTCCTTTCCTCAACCAGGTTCAAAAATTTCTTTCCCTCAGCACTTAATTTGCAAGTTAGATTATTCTTGTAAGCATACTCATAAGTGAGTTCATTAGTAACAAGGAAAAATTCCCTCATTTGTTTAGCTTTCTTATGCTTATTTAAAGCACCCTCAATTTTTATATTCGCAAAAATCTCGTCAAAATCTGAATAATAATATTCTAAGCGTCCAGTTTGATAAAATAAGCTAGTTAACACACTACATGTTACACCATATGTAAGAGGAAGCATATTGTATGTCACTCCCTCAGAAACAGAAGCAGGTAACTTTACACACACATAACAATCCTTTGCGTCCATTACTTTGACATATTCACTCAAAAGCTTTGTGAATGTATTGCTGGAAAAATCACTAATAGATTTATCTTGATGAATGCTAGGTTGATGATTAATAACTTTTGCAGATGCACTATGTTTAATTTGACTAACTGAAGCTTTACTTGTCTTGTTAACTTTGTGTATTTCTCTATTCATCTCTAAAGGAATAATCACAGCTAAAACTAACCAGAGCAGAATTAAAATGAGCAGACACACCAGAGTCATCTTACAGCATCTTTTGAAAACAGAACACCTTGAAGTGCTCTCCTTAATATAAGGCATTTTTGTTAGGTTAGTTTTCCCCCAAAAGAAAATCAAAAATATATTTTAAAAAAACTAATTATTTATACCCCCCCTTTTAAAAGACTTTTTTTTTTTTTTTTTTTTTTTTTTTAAAAACCCTAAACAAGATTTCTTCGACCTTATGTCACAATTAAGTTTTCTTCAACTAAACAGTTTTTCTTCGACCTTATGTCATCTAACAAGATTTCTTCAGCCTTTCGCCAAATTAACAAGTATGTACTTCAATCATTGTCACTAATTTCCTCGATTTCGTCTTCTTCCTGACTACTATCATAAATGTCAATGACAGGTGGAATTACTAAATAAGTCCACTCAGGAGACTTGTATTTCTGGTTTGGTCTTATTATCCTTTTTCCTTTTCTTGACACTACTTCAATTTTCCTTCCAACTCCAACTTCTTTTCCAGGACTCTTTTGACTACTGATTTCTTCAACTTGCTCTTTTGGTTTCTTGATCAACCTGACTCTCAATCTTCCACCAGGCCAGTAGTCTGCTTTTCTCACAAATTTCTTTCTTGGTTCAGAAGCATTTGATTCTGACTTCCAAGCCCTTTTCCTTTTTCTTTCACTTTCACCATCCACGTCACTTTCTTCAGTTTCGTAGTCTGAAATTTCAATCGACTCAGGAACTTCTCTATTCGGCAGTTTCACTCCTTCAGGAACACCTCTTTGTTTTCCAATACTGGTACTTGGTAATTCGTCTTCGTCTTCTTCTTCAATTACCTCCAACTTCCCAGATTTTGGATTTCCGTTCCTTACTCCAGAGTTTGACTTCTGCTTTTCGATACTCTCCTGGTCTGAAACTTCTTTCTGTTTCGCTTCTCTGTTTCCAACAGAACTAACTGTATCCTCAGTTTTCTCTCCCTTTAACAGATTCTCTTCACCTTCAGAATCTATTTCAATAATTTCCAAGTCTTTTCTTGTCAGTTTTCCATTCCCAGGCACAGTTTCCAGATGTCGACCTTCCTGTCGATCTTCAGAATCTGGATTTGTTTCACCTTCTACTTCAGAATCAGAATCATCTGTAGTATCACTTTCAACATCAGAACTCTCAGGAGTTGGTACTGGAATAGTATGACTAGGATGAATCCAACGTTTCAATCCTTTGCATTTCACTGCATTAGTAGTGATCAGAATTATTTGCCTAGGCTTCTGCCACCTAGGAGCCAGACAATTTCTTCTCCGATGTACTTTTGTTCTGACCCAATCACCAGGCCTCAGATCATGTGTCAAAACTTTTTCATTTGATTGTGCTTCAGTTCCCACCTGATTAGATACAGAAGTCACTATATCAGATAACCTTTTACAGTAATCCAAAATAGCACTGTCATTTATACTCAACAGTTTGCCTACAGGTACAAAAGCTTGCCTCATAACTCTTCCCATCAAAATTTCATGAGGACTCAAACCTGTCTTTTTATCTGGTGTACTTCTCAATGACATTAGAACAAGTGGAAGAGCATCTGTCCACTTTACACCTGTTTCAAGACACATTTTTCCAATTCTGTTTTTAATTGTTCCATTAATCTGTTCTACTACCCCAGATGCCTCTGGTCTGTATGCACAGTGTATCTTCTGCTCAATGCTCAAAGCTTCACATATTAATTTCATCAATTTGTTATCAAAATGACTTCCTCCATCACTCTCAATAGTGACTGGAAAGCCGTACCTTGGGATAATTTCTCTGAGCAGCAGTTTTGCTACTGTAATTGAATCACAATGTCGTGTAGGAAATGCTTCTACCCATCTTGAAAATAAACAAACAATCACAAGAACATATTTTAAACAATTGTGTAAGGGCATTTCAATGAAATCCATTTGTAACCTGGTAAAAGGACCACCTTCTCGACCAATTACTCCTGTCCCCACCACTGATTTTCTGTTTGGATTCATTTGTTGGCATGATAAACACCTTTGACAAAAAGATTCTGAAATTGTTCTAAATTTAGTATTGAACCTAACCACAGATCCTTTTCCTCATCATCTGCTTCATTTTGTAAATCTCTAATCTCATGCCATGTTTCTACAACTGTTGTTAGCATTAATGAATTTGAATCAGATTCTTTACTCTTTTCCCGATTGTATGCACAACCTTTTCTTGCGCAGTACTTTGCTGTTTCATCTGCATAGGCATTGCCTTTTGAGATATAATCCACTCCTTTAGTGTGCGCAGCACACTTTACAATTGCGATTTCTTTCGGCAACTGTATTGCTTCAATTAATCTTTTAATGAAAACTGCATTTTTAATTGGCGACCCTGCTGATGTCATATAGCCTCTCTGAGACCAGAGTTGTCCATAATCATGCACAACTCCATACCCATACTGACTATCAGTAATGATGGTAACTCTTATATCTTTTGATATTTCACATGCACGAATCAAAGCAATCAATTCAGCCACCTGTGCTGAACGTATTCCTTCAAGACATGATGCTTCTTCAACATCTGCAACTGTACAGACAGAATATGATGCTTTTAAAACACCTCCCTCTGTCCTCAGACATGAGCCATCCACAAAGTAGACAACATCTGATTCAGGTAAAGGTACATCTTTAATGTCCTGTCTTGGTTTGGTACAAAATTCCATAACATCTAAACACTCATGTTCTATTTCAACATCATCGATAATTTCAGAATCAGGTAGTAATGTAGAAGGATTTAGATTTAAACATCTTGAAATCGAAACATTATCTGCTCCTAATATGATTTTCTCATATTTTGTCAATCTGCTGCTTGTCAAATGCTGAGTTTTACCTCTTGTCAGTAATATTTCAACTGAATGAGGCACAAAAACTTTCACAGGAAATCCCATAATGATTCCCTCACTTTGTTCCAGACTGACACTTGTAGCTGCAACTGCTTTCAAACAACCGGGTAATGCCTTTGCAATAGGATCAAGAACTGCAGAAAAGTATGCAATAGGTTTCTTTAGATTCCCATGTCTCTGAATCAACACAGACAATGCACATCCTTCTCTCTCACTGCAATACAGCTCAAAATCTTTCTCATAATTCGGCATACCCAAAGCAGGAGCTTGACATAAACTCCTTTTCAAGTTCTCAAAGGATTCCATCTCAGCTTCATTGAGAATAATTGGATCCTTTACATCAGATTTTGTCAATCTCTGTAATGGTTTCGCAATTACTGAAAATCCACTTATCCATTGTCGACAGTAACCAACCATTCCCAAGAACATTCTGACCTGTCTCTGTGTTCTTGGAGGTTGCATTGCCTGAATCATTTTAATTCTCTCAACTGTTACTTGCCTTTTTCCCATTGCAATTCTGTGACCAAGATATTTCACTTCTTGTTTGCAAAACTGAAATTTTGCTGGAGATACTTTATGTCCCTCATCTGCAAGATGATTCAACAGTATTATTGTGTCTGTCACACAATTTTCTCTTGTCTTAGCAGCTATCAACAAATCGTCGATATACTGCACCAACGTAGACCTACCAGGTAAATCTAGGTTTTCCAAAGATCTTTTTAACAACTCATTAAATATTGAAGGACTTTCTGTGTAGCCCTGAGGGATTCTACACCATCCGAGAGTCCTACCTTGGAATCTGAAAGCAAAGATTTCATGACTGTCTGGATGTAAGGGAACAGTAAAGAATGCATTGCAAAGATCAATGACAGTGTACCATTCCGCATCATGTGGAATCTGATACAAAATAACTGCTGGATTTGGAACCACAGGGCAACATGGAACAACAATCTGATTAACCTTTCTCAAATCTTGTACAATCCTATATGTTCCATTTGACTTTTTAATTCCCATAATCGGTGAATTACAAGGACTACTCTCCATTTCCTTTAAAACACCTTGTTTGATAAATTTTTCAATCACAGGTATAATACCCTCAATTGTTTCTGCTTTCATTTTGTATTGTGGTATGTTAGGAAATTCTATTCCCTGCTTCAAAGCAATTTTGACTGGATCGACATTTTTCATCAGACCCATCTCATTCCCAGTAAAATCCCATATTTCAGATTTCACTGTTTCCTTGAGCTCTTCAGGCAAATCTTTCTTTTCAAATGCAGGAAACAATTTTGTTTCTTCTGTTTCCATCATCATCATTGTCATTCTGTACAAACCATCTTCCTCCATTGTTTGTAACTAAATATACTTTATTTACAAAATATATATATCTATATACATTCTACAGTAAAAATATCATTTGAATGAATTCTAATTATTTAATTGACCACCATTTGGCGATGGCATCTAGCTAATAGCAACCTGCACTTCTGAATAATCAAGACCAGCTTGTTTGTCAAAAGTAAGATTTTATTAACTAATTTATGATATTTCAAAATATAGTTTTATAAATGCAATTTTATTAGCATTAAAGTAAGCATGTTTGAAAAGATTCATGAGAAGAATACAGTTATAAGCAAGAGAATCATAATTTGAGTGAGAATTAAAAGTTTAACATTTCTAAAACCTAAGTCCCTAGCTAAGCTAAATAAAAGGAAAATATAGTAAAGTTCTTTGAGGATTCTTACGTGCTCCACGCAAAGTCCAGCAGCACTTCACCCTCATCGGAAAGTCAGAAAGCAGCAGCCAGCCCATCCCTAAGGGCATGACTTTTTATACCTTTCTATGCTAGCTAATCTAAGTAAAGGAAAATTTTCTGAAAAAAACTACGACGTCCCATTGGCTAAGAGTGACAAGTAACATGTCACCCATATTTCAAAACTTCCATTAGGTCACATTTCTTTAGGACCATTGTCTTTTCCAAACGTGATCTGGAGCTTCCTTGATTTGCAACAATTGTAAATCACAGTTCTCGCTGCGTCCATTACACTTCCGCGGATGCCAAGTTAGAGCTGACAAATTGTTCTTTTCTACCGGTTTCTGACCTTGGCCACGTCCGACAAAATTATGACAACGCGTCAGATTTGCTCAGTGAATGCAGCTTTAGTGAACACTTTTTCAAAATGGGCATCTCGTGATTCTTGTAGAAGTAAAATTCAGCTTTTAGCAAACTCGAGCAAACTAGGCCCAAAAACAGGCAACTTAATTTTCTAGTATAAAACAAACACAAGAAAAGTATTAATGTAAGAAATAATGTTGATTCTGTAACCACCCTTCATTCTCTAAATGATTAACCCTCCCAATTAGTCTAATGTTACCTAGCAATTGCAAACAATTAAAGCAGCATTTTATATCTACCAGTCTTCATAAAATCCATGAAACCTTATGTGCACCTAGAATAGTAGAAATGACACCACATAGACAAGGAAAGCAAATTTAAGCACATGCCTCTTTTAGGTTTGCTGCAATTAGTAATGACAAAAACAAAAACAACAAATTATTTTATTATTTTGCACGAACAAAAGATGCAACACTTATGCACGTTTATGAGCACATATGTTAGTTCCCCCATGTGTAAAGTGTAATCTAGATTGAATTAGCACAACACATCAAAAATCATTAATTTTATTATTCATGTTATGGAAATGTGACTTTGCGAGTTTAAACAGAATTCTGTTTTCTATCCCGCTCCATCAGATGCAGGGCCTGTCCTGCGGCCAGGCCCTGCACCCAAACCCCCACATTGCCCAGCCCCCACTGGTACACACAGCTGATTATGTGTAACAATATAAAGTGTGTTATTTTAAGTAAGGCAAACATACTGGCAATGTCAAAATGCCATCAGTAACTATAATCAAAGGTATATTTCATAAATTCACATATTGCAAAGATGTCTTTAAATCTTTTTTTCAACAATTTTCAAAACACAAAGTGCAACCATAGAACCAACTACTAGAGTCCTCTACACTCAAGCTGAAGAGCATGCAGCTCCAGCCCTGACTGCTTTTGAAAAATATAGGAAGCTATGCTAGCGTCATGGATTTTTACAGTTTTTTTCCTAATACTGCTGGGGTCTACTGCACTCCCTGCAGCCCTCCAACCTTAAAAAAGAATTTTGTAGTGCCCCTGCCTCTTCTTTAGCACCACCAGCAAAAAGATATGTACTATTATGAGGCGTTCCTTGCTAGGCGCAGTGAATAATAAATTAGCAGCCCTTGCTACTAATTTTTTAATTAATTTTCACCCTCTTTTTTATGTTTTAATATTATAATGAGTGTCCTGAGCCCACCCAGGACACCCATCACCTTTTGATTCATCCAAAGGGTCTAGTTTTATCCTGTGTGCCGGCCATTCTTTTTTAAAAAAATTAAATCTTGGGGAGGGGATGTGCTGCTCCCTTCTCAAGTCAATACTGGCCCCGGAGACCCTCAAGCCCCAGATCACAATTTATTTGAAGGGGGGAAGTTGTGTGGCACCCTCCTGAGCCAATACTGGCCCTGTGGATGCATCCCCCGGACCAAAAATCATTTAAAGGGAAGCGGACAGGCAGCCCCTTCCCCATGCCAGCAGTGTCCCCGGAGGCCCCATCCCCTCCACAGGGCCTAAGGTGGTTGCACCGGTCCCACCAGGGGAACCTATAAAACATATTATGTTTAGAGCTGCAGGTGGAGGCACCTATCCCTCACAGCCCCACCTGCTTCCCAGAAAGCACCTCTGTGTGCAGGGGCAGGCAGCTTTGCTCCCGGCTGGCCGGAGCAGGTTTTTTCTGTGCTTCTGCCAGGCGGGAACAATCTCTGTTTCACTGCCCCCAAGACAACATGTAGGAAATAAATGTTTGCTGTCACCTAATGGGAACACTTCTGCAGCTCCCTCTGGGTGGGGGCATTCAAGTCTTCCCTGCCTGCGCTCTCACATGCAGGGAAAGAGTGTCCCGGTGGTGAGCTCCATGGGACAGAATAATTGAGTTTACCATGGCAATGGGACCAACAGGGCCTTTCAAGGCTCGGGCACAGGCTTTTAAAATAACAGCCCTGTGGGATGAGTTCCCTGGGGTCTTTAGATGCTGGGGGAGGGAGACTGCATGTCCTCTCCCTGTAATTTAAACTTCAGCCCGGTGCCTGCCAGGGCTCAGGGAGGGAGACCGCATGCCCCCATCCTCTTTAATTTAGCATTGGCCCTTTGGGATGAGATCCATGGGGCCTCAGGGAGGCTTGTGGAGGGGGCTGTGTGCCCCAATCACCTTTAATTTAGTATCGGTCTCAGGGGATACGATCCCCGGTGCCTCATGGAGCCTCGGGGAAGGGGACCACATGCCCCTCCCTTATAAAATGTAATGCGCCATACCCACCTAGGTGATTTTATTTTCTGAAGCGTGGGCTCTAAAATTTGATGTAAAGTTTTTTTGATGCAGTGTCAGCCAATCAGATCTCATCTTGAGATCTTTCGGCTCATATATCCTCCATGGTGTGACATTTACAAAGTTTTGAGGCTTAATTTCTGAAAAACACACTGAATGGATGTGAGAAGTTGGCCTGATATATGATGCGGACACCAGTGAACCCTTTCTACACTCCCGACCTCTGACTGCTGTTTTGGCTGCGTTTGAGCTGCGCTGTCATAGCGCTAAGGTACTGCCACCTGTTGTCTTGCTGCCTGCTAGTCCTCCCCGCCGCCGCTCATCTTTACACCAAGCGGCTGCCGAGTGGGAGGACTACATCATCCAGTAGCCCTTGCGGGATAGTCCCGCCCACCAACGCCAATCACCGCGCACGGAGGCGCTTGAAATACCGGCGCTCCCGTAGGGGAGCGGGAAACGCTGACGCGGACACCAGTGAACCCTTTCTACACTCCCGACCTCTGACTGCTGTTTTGGCTGCGTTTGAGCTGCGCTGTCATAGCGCTAAGGTACTGCCACCTGTTGTCTTGCTGCCTGCTAGTCCTCCCCGCCGCCGCTCATCTTTACACCAAGCGGCTGCCGAGTGGGAGGACTACATCATCCAGTAGCCCTTGCGGGATAGTCCCGCCCACCAACGCCAATCACCGCGCACGGAGGCGCTTGAAATACCGGCACTCCCTCCGCGTCGCGGGACGCGCGCGGGCGGTCGCCGGGCTAAGCCCGGGCAAAGGGCGGGCCCTCTGTGGCCGAGGTAGGCCGGGCTGGGCCCTGTTATTTTAGATTTATTTGTTAATTTTATTCTTTGCTGCTCTGATACTGCAGCAAACTTACATACATCAATATACGGATGATCTCTTGACTATATTCCTGCTATCTGTTTATTGTGATCTCTTCGGCTATCTTCCGTAACCGACTATTTATATTTTTATATTTGGTGTCCGATTATTTGTGATTGCCTATTAAACGGAAGGACTATATCTTAAAGATTAACCATGTCTACCAAGAAACTACGTTCCGGGAAAGTACTAAAGGATAAAGAAGAGGTGATATCTGAACCTACATGCCTGAGGAAAAAATCTGAAAATAGCGCGTTAATAAAAGGTCAGATGCAACTGGAACATATTTGGGAAAAATCAGGAAATAAACTTGCAAAAGACCCAATAATTTCAAAGTCTGGTATATCGCCTCACTCCCAATCAAAAATTAAGTTAGAAATAGATTCAAACATTGGTGTACCGATTGAATTAAAACAATCTATTTCCCCTCAAAAGATGGATAGTATTTTCTTGGCACATGACCATAATATTTTTACTGAGAGAGAAAAGGAAGGTGAAGACTTTGCTGCTACATCCATCTCCACTAGTATTGATCTTGAACTTTGTGGTCGATACATGGATAAGAAATCCTCTGCCCAGGCTGTGGACAGTAAAATTCCAATTAGAGCAACACCATCTGGAATGCTTCTATATAGTAGCACTCCATCAAACAAATCTCAAGATGACTATTTAACACACAGTGATTTGAAATCTCCTCACCTTAATATATCAGGGATTTGTTCTTTTGTTCAATCTAGCTACCCAAAAAATGAGAAACCGATATCAGAATCGTTGATAGCGCTTGAACAAATATTGTCATCTATACTGCTGCTCCTTGGTAAATTTGCTGTGAGTTCTGATTGTATTCTATCATCTGTGTCTGAGATTTTGAAGGAAATGTTGGTGAAAAAGGGTGCTAATGTCCAAGCACCGACCTCTGAACCTGTAGTAGAAAAGATTATATTACCCTCTACTGAATCCGCAGCTCAGAGCCTGTCAATTTGTACTAATCTTTTGCAGGGCAATATTCCTTTGAAATTAACTGTCAAAGCAGACACCCATCCACCCCCGAAGAGCTCTGTCCTATCTCCCACTGGAGAGAGTAAATCTATAAAACTCACTGACAAAGATGATAGTTTAATAGAGATGGTGCAAACGACGGGAAATGATCTTTTTCCAATCTTTGTCAATGAAAAAAAGGGCCAAGATGGAGTGCAGGCTCAGACTAAAACTAGAAAAGAAAGAATAAAAGGAAAAAATAGGAAGTTATTACGTAAATATAAGAAAAAAAGACCAAGGCAAATTATTTTCCAAAGCATATGTGCTGATGCACGAGAGGAGCCAGGAAATGGGGAAAATCCACTATTGAATGTAACTAAAAATAAAGCAATGGGCGATGCACCTAATGATGTATTAGAAAATAGAACGATTAGGAGCTGTACAAATGAGCAGTCTTCTGCTCATGTGGTACTAGCCCCGGAACCTTTATCTGCGTTGACTGATGTTATAGACATTCCGCCACAAATAGTAAAAGTATTAAATCCAACTGCATTTACTTTTCGACCCCAACTTAATACTATTAGTGGCCCAACTCCTCAACCAGTAAAATGTGAATTGAAAACAGTAGATACATTAATACTGGATTTTCTTCCGTTGTTTGATCAAGATGTAAAAATGAATAGATCTTGGCTTCTTAACTGCTTTAAGGAAACTGAAAACTTAAAACTGATTCTGTCGAATGATATTGACCTGGTTTTCCCAGTAAAATCAATCATTGGACAGCGAACAAGAGTAATATTTTATTCAAAAATAATTACTAATCTTGTTTTACAACAAGCAGAATTTTTCCAATGTAGAGGAATTGATGTACTGCCATTTTATAATAGATCCACATCTACTGCCCCTAGAGATAGTATTAGTAATCCAGCATCTATATATGATGACGGTTATTCTGGTAATAAAGATCTGAAAATCTGGATCTCAAAGGGCAAAAGAATGGTATCTCAGGCCTTGCCATTGCCTGAACATGCAGATGTTCCTTTAATAGAAGACAATCAGATGTGGAACTGGCTGCCGGGGGTTCTTTCTACTAATTGTGTGAACAACCCAAGACTTTTCCAACATCTTTAACAATAACTTAAAAATTGTCTCTTGGAATGCTGCTGGCATGTTTAATTCCCCTGAGAAATTTGACTTTCTATCTAAATTAAATGTCGGTGTAATATGTTTGCAGGAGACGTGGTGTAAAACGCTCCCCTATATAGGGAATGAGTTTTTTGTCCTAGAGGCCCCTGCAAAATCTTCAAAAAAAGGCCATGCGAAAGGAGGAATCGCTTGTTTGCTATCTACCTCTTTTCAATGGCATTACACGCATTATTCTGATTCTAGTAATCTTTTTCAATCTGTAACTATCACTAACCTGGGCAAAGTTGGAACGCGGTCTTCGTTTGTTATTTTAAACGCATATATTCCCCCTGAGGAATGTTTTAATTGTGTCATGAAGCGAATGTTTTCCTATGTAGCGAACCTAATGAATGCTGAATATCCCCCCTATATACTAATGGTAGGAGATCTAAACAGTAAAATATCCAATTCTACTCTAGTTAAGTTTAGAAATAAACTGAAGGAAGAAGTATATAATATACCCCAAATGTCCTGGCCTCCTAATATAAAAACTAGTAAAAGAGGTAAGATCCTGTTGGAGGAACTAAGCCTCTTAGAAGGGCTTATTATTAATGGCAGAATGCCCTCTGATAGTCCTGCCCACTTCACACATGGTTCGTATAGGGGAGAGTCTATTTTGGACTATGCCATTACGGATTTTGAGTCATTCCACTTGATTGAGGATATGGAGGTCACTCATTCTATACTGAGTGATCACAAAATAATAAATTTGACTCTTTTATTAACCCCTTCTGAAACTAATGCTTGGTCCTTAAAGCATAGAGATCTCTCTATTGATCGAAGATCGGGTAGATGTTTTTGGGGTTCCTCTTCCATGAAGGATGTACAAAGCCTTCTGGCTCAAACCCTATTAGAACTTGACCAGTGGGAGGGAACAGAATTCCTGCAATTTGAAACTTTTATTAAAAAAGTCATTGGATTCGCCAAGAAAAAGGGAGGTCCAAAAAAACCTCACTTCTCACCTAGTCCACTATTTTTTCTGAATAGGGAGATAAATGCACTAATCAGGAATCAGTATCTTAATAGAACGGTAGAAAATGAGTCTCTACTAGCATTATTAAAACGCAGAAGAGTTAGATTGAGACTCAAACTGAAAAAAGAAAAAGAGGATCTTCTTTGGATTAGCCTGAGGGAGGCAATAACCTTTAATCGAACCAGAGAATTCTGGTCTATAATAAGAAAAGGTTGTGGTACCATAGTAACTCCCCGTCCTATATCCATAAGCGAAAAAGTCTGGACAGTATTTGTAACCGCATTATATGCCCCAAATGAAGTATTGGAGGATACTGGTATGATGGAATCAAATGATTTACAAAAATGCAATTTACCTACAGAAAAAATAATAGTGTCGGCAATAAAGAGTATGCGCTCTACTGGAGCCATGGGTCCAGACGAACTCCCTATGACAATCATTAAGCAGGATATTTCTACTTGGAGTCGGATTCTTCTCCCCTTATTTCAGGCTTGCTTTTTAACAAGAACTGTCCCTGACTCCTGGAGGGGCAGTATATTAATTCCTATATTTAAAAAGGGAGATCGGGAGCTGCCATCTAATTACCGCCTAATAGCGTTATTAGATGCCATAGGGAAAATTTTCGCTAAATGCGTATTAATGTTAATTATGGAATGGGCAGAAACTAATAAGATTTTACCAATGGAACAAACTGGTTTCCGTGAAGATCACGGAACGCTTGATAATTTGACGATGCTACAGGTGATCAGTGACAAGTATGTACGTATCCGTGATGGTGGCTTATATGCCGCATTTATTGATTTCTCCGCGGCGTTTGACAGAGTGGACCGTCCAACGCTGTGGAGAAAACTGGCGACATTGGGTATGCCAGGATACTTACTTGCGTTGGTCCGTTCTTTGCACACGAATACATGGTGTAAGGTACTACAAGGTGGTGAAGAGGGTATTACAACATCTATTCCCTCTCAGAACGGCCTCAAACAAGGGTGCATGTTAGCACCTATATTGTTCTCTTTGTATATAGCCGACCTCCCAATTTTTATTTCATCTTGTGAGGGTGCTGCGCCGAAAATTGGAGGATCTGCTATATCTATCCTAATGTACGCAGACGATATTCTTATTTTGGATTTGACCCCGAAGGGTCTATCTAATCGCCTGCTTGCATTGCATGAATTTGCTGTAGTACACCATATGAAAATTAATTCGTCAAAAAGTAAAATCATGTGCATTTTTGGTAAAAGAAAATGTAGATCGAGCAATTATGGGTGGTCTATAGGGGGGCAAAGGCTAGACGTGGTTAAAACATATCCGTTCTTGGGTAAAATAATATCATCTAATCTTAGTGAGACACCTCATATCGAACATAACTCTCGTAAAGCATTGATCCATGGAAGGGGGTTGTGTTCGTTATATAATGCTACGGGGAAGAGACATTTCTCTCTTTTTTTGGAAGTCTTTAAAGCAAAAGTGCCAGCTACTCTCTTATATGGAATAGAATTAGTGGAAATGAAATATTGGGGATTCCTTCAAAAAATGGAAGGACGGGTGCTTCGGAAAATTATGTCCCTAAGTAATGCATGTTCTACTTCTTCATGCAGACTAGAATTTGGACTCCGCAGCTGTTGGACACAGGGATTGGTGGCATTAGTAAGATGGGTAGCATGCTTGGCTAGAGGAAAACCAGGTACACTAAGAGAGCTTGTTAAAAAGGAATTACTGGGTAATCTTAATGATTTTTCCTCTCTACTAAAAAACTTTAGGAAAGCTGTGGCCCTGTTGGAGTTGGATGAGGGTACCCTATTTTCACTTTCTCCTTCTGAGCTTAAAATCTCACTAAAAAGAGCCTCGTGGGAGTTATGTTATAGGCTGGATACCCTTGCCCAACCCAGATTATATAATAGGGAACTTCTGTTGGAGACATATTCTCCCAAGCTGACCCAACAATATTTGACTTGGAATATTCCTCATGGAGTGCGTAGGTTATGGTATCTCCTACGACATGATTTACTCCCACTTAATTCACTCTTAGCAAAATGGCACGGAAGCTCCCCGATATGTAATTTTTGTGATGTCGCTGTTCAAGATCGTAACCACGTCTTGTTTGTTTGCCCTGCCTTACGTTCTTTGCGATTTAAGTGGATTAAGCCTATTTGTCTACAATTGGGAATCTTAAATGTTAAACTGTTTATACATGCACTTTACTGCCCTCCTAATGAATTGTTTTGTTGTAGGATTTTTAGATTTTTTAAAGGGTTCTTAAATATTTATTAGGTTGCTGTAATGATGCCGTGGCTCACTTTAAAAACTGATAATTGTTGTGCTTTGTCCTGTATTACTAATTATGTAAGTTCATATACTCATATTATTTGTCATTATTGTACTATGTAATGTCTATTTTTTATGTGGCCCTCATTGAGAGCCAAAACATAATAAATAAAACTTGAAACTTGAAACTTGAAACTTGATGCTCACTAGTTCTAGTCCTTGTATCAGTCCAAACAACCCTTATGGTGATTGGTTGTAAGTCAACCTTATAGACCAGCTATCCTAATGGTAGCATGGACAAAGCAGTCTTAGGCTAAACTCTTTTGGCATGTGAAGCCAGCTGTTTTACCACATATAACCCCTTGAATACCAGATGAAAGGACACCACACAGGTTGTTATGAAAATAAACAGTATATGTATTAATAACAAACACCTCTGAACTCTTTATGAGGTCATAGGGCTAAGCACATGACAATCTCTTAGGAAAAATACGATAAGTTGTACAAAATTACAATGGTGCCCTAGGGGCACGACAAACCATATACTAAGTAAATGGTATAAGGAAATCAATAGAAGGAATGGAGCTGTCCAGAGGCTGTAGGTTCACTGGGACTACACTATCCTAACCTCAGGTAAGTAATAAGAGGCCCACGGGACGCGTTTGCAGAGTGTGAACTCACATGCGAGATGCGGAACAAAGTCAATGGACAGTACAGTTTACGAAAAAGGTAAGTACGGACAGTCTTTACTATCTAGGACTCAAACGACTGGAAATCTGGACACTAGGAGAGTTAATCTACCCTTGAGCACCAAAATGCTCTTGTTACCTCACCCACGGGCTGCGGGGGCATAGGTGTCAAAGTGTGTCGGGTTTCCGCGTCGAAGTCTATGGAGCCTTGAAGAAAGATGCTGCAGGCGACCAAGTGGAAGATGTCCGGTGCGATCCACGGGTGGATCGAGGAAGAAGAGGACCTGAAAGCAGAGGGGACAGTGTTCAAAGTCACTAGCCAGTGACCGGTGTGGTACCAGGAAGGAACCAGGTGCTGTTGTCGCGATCAGGTGAAGAGTAGACGCTTGTCTCTGCAGCCACGTGGACCAGGAGGTGTCTTCGACGACCAGGATGGAGGCACGAGCTGTCCCACGCAGGCTCTCGCTGTCGGCGGTGTTGGATCCGGATTTGGAGTCAACAGGCCTTGGCAAAGGCAACCCACGCGGTGAGTGGAAACGGCGTCTTGTGCGGACCAGGAGGGTCCGGGGTACTTCTCTTTTGGAAGGAAACAAGGGCGAGTCTGGAGCAACCAGACCAGCAGTGAAGATTTCAAGGTTCGTCGTCTAGGAGGCCACTAGCCAGCCGCCAAGTGACTAGACAACGCGTCGAGCAGCAATCAAGCAAAAGGGCCCCACGCAGATCTCGTGGATGCTGGGGGGCTGGTCTTCGGTGCAGGAGCTGCTCGGGGCTGGGGCTTCTCAATCCCCAAAGCACTTTCTCAAGGATGCCTCTGGAGTCGTGCTGGAAGAGAAGTGCAGTTTCTTCAAGATGGCCGGTCCCACGTGTCTCGTCGCACCCGCGGACTCCCAGCAGCAGGAGGTCAGACTTGTGTCTGTGGTGGCAGCATCCATTTTGTGATGCCAAGGCTTGAGTTAACTTTAACCGGGGTTCACAGTTACATACATGTCGTGTCCCTCTAGAAGGGTGGAATGCTACCCCCGTCGCCAGAATTGGCGAGGGGGTAGCATTCCAATTCGTATGACACCTTACTCGACATGTTTTGATAATGCTATACCAAAGTTAGCATTCAACCGTGAGGATTATAATGCACTTAAGAGTATATGGTATAGCGTTATCATGGAACAGCTATTAGGACTTGGTTCCGCAAGCTGCAGACGGGCTCAGCTAATGCCAGAGCACCATCTCACATAATTCCAAGCACTCTGCCTTCAGGATTGATAAGGCCTGCCATAGGAGTGACTGATGGGAATATAAGTGTCCTTTTTAGGGTTAGATATAGGTATACTATATCTATAGCAAAGGGTGATTACACCACCTTGCCCCAGCTGTCTTAGCAGCCAGTTGTGTCAGTTTAGATGGCCAGCCAGGGGTGGCATAATACATGCTTTAGGCCCTGGGTACACCTATGCCCTGGGTACCTATGGTACACTGTACAGGGACTGATAAGGTGGCCCAGTACCAATTGGTAAATGCACCTAAAGTACATGGATGTCAATTTAGAGTGAGAACAGCTAGGCTGTGGGTCTGATTAACAGGCCCACAGCCAGGGAAAGTCGTAAACCAGTGAAGCAAAAAGCAAAAATCTGGGGTGACCATATGATTGCAGCCCCTACTCTCCTACATAACCCCCCCCCCCCAAACTCAGGGACATTAAACTAACCTTGACCAGGTGAGTCTTCCTGTTCTAAGTGGAAATACCTGGAGAGGCCATCTGCATTGCCATGGTCAGTCCCTGGTCTGTGCTCCACTGTAAAGTCCATCCCCTGTAGGGAAATGGACCACCTAAGAAGTTTGGGGTTTTCACCCTTCATTTGATTTAGCCATAAGAGGGGCTTATGGTCGGTTTGAATCTTGAAGTGAGTTCCAAACAAGTATGGCCTCAACTTCTTCAGGGCACTATCCACAGCAAAGGCCTCCCTCTCAATAGCTGACCAACGTTTCTCTCTAGGGGTCAGCCTTCTGCTTATAAAAGCAATGGGCTGGTCTTGACCTGCAATATTCAGTTGAGATAGAACAGCTCCCACACCCAACTCAGATGCATCTGTTTGGACAATGAAGATTTTGGAGTAGTCAGGACTCTTGAGAATAGGTGCAGTACACATGGCCTGCTTCAGGTCATCGAATGCCTTTTGACAGCTAACTGTCCACTGAATTTTCTTTGGCATTTTCTTGCTTGTCAAGTCATTAAGTGGTGTCACAATGGACCCATAATTTTTGACAAACTTCCTATAGTAACCAGACAGGCCAGAAAGCTCTGACCTGTGTCTGGGTGGTTGGAGGAGCCCAGTCCTTTATGGCCTGTATGTTGCTCTCCAATGGTTGAACCTGGCCTCCACCTACAAGGTGGCCCAGGTACACAACCTGACTCTGCCCTATCTGGCACTTGGTGGCCTTGATAGTGAGGCCTGCCTTTTGCAGGGCCTCCAAAACTTTCCTCAGGTGGATCAGGTGATCCTCCCAGGTGGAGTTGAAGACAGCACTATCATCTAGATATGCTGCACAAAAGTCATCCAACCCAGTGAGAACTTGGTTCACCAACCTTTGAAAAGTGGCAGGTGCATTTTTCAAACCAAAGGGCATCACCACAAACTGGTAATGACCTCCTGGGGTAGAAACTGCTGTTTTGGCCTTGGCATCCTCAGCTAACCTGATTTGCCAATAACCAGCTGTTAGGTCAAATGTACTCAAGAAGGTGGCAGAAGCCAACTTGTCTATGAGTTCATCTGCCCTAGGTATTGGATGGGCATCTGTCTTAGTGACAGCATTGAGACCCCTGTAGTCTACACAAAACCTCATCTCTCTCTTACCATCCTGGGTGTGAGGTTTTGGCACTAGAACTACAGGACTAGCCCAAGGGCTCTCTGAGGGTTCAATGACTCCCAAATCCAACATCTTTTGTACTTCTTTCTTTATGCAGTCCCTGACGTGGTCAGGTTGCCTGTAGATTTTACTCTTGACAGGCAGACTGTCACCAGTGTCCACCTCATGGGTGCACCAGTTTGTCTGACTGGGTGTCAGTGAGAACATTTGTCTAAAGGATTAAAGAACCTGTTTACAATCCTCTTGTTGATGCTCAGAGAGGCTGTCAGAAACGACTACACCATCTACTGACCCA
This sequence comes from Lissotriton helveticus, assembly GCF_964261635.1. NCBI lineage: Eukaryota > Metazoa > Chordata > Amphibia > Caudata > Salamandridae > Lissotriton > Lissotriton helveticus. Next base: position 1,652,180,164 of record NC_136067.1, read on the forward strand.
TCATCAGGGTTCTGAGTGAGCAGGTCTTGGAGAGGGTCACTCTCTTCCTCCTGCCCCTCATCTGCGGCCATGAGCAAGCCCATGTCCTCCCTGTCGACAAATGTCTTGAGCCTGTTCACATGGAGCACCCTGTGGGGGCTCCTGGGAGTTCCAAGGTCCACCGGGTAGGTGACCTCTCCCTTTTGCTCAATGATAGTATGGGGTCCAGACCATTTGTCTTGGAGAGCTGCTGGGGCCACTGGCTCCAACACCCACACCTTCTGTCCTGCATGGTAAACAGTTAGGACAGCCTTTTGGTCATGCCAAGCTTTTTGAAGTTCTTGCATGGAGAAGGCATCCATCAAGGTTTTTGGATGCCTTCTCTGCCATCCTGGAGCGGAGACCAAGTACATAGTCCACTATGTCAAGTTTAGGCTTTTTGAGAGGTGACTCCCCTCCTTCCTTTACAAGACATAGGGGTCCTCTTAATGGATGCCCAAAGAGAAGCTCAAAAGGGCTGTAGCCAACCCCCTTCTGTGGGACCTCTCTGTAAGCAAACAGGAGGCAGGGTAAAAGGATGTCCCATCTTCGCCTAAGCTTCTCAGGTAACCCTTTTATCATCCCTTTTAGGGTCTTGTTGAATCTCTCCACAAGCCCATTGCACTGTGGGTGATAGGGTGTGGTATTTACACCACACTCCTTCCACATTGCAGTCAAGTATCCTGACATGAAGTTTGCACCTCTGTCAGAGACAACCTCCTTAGTAAACCCCACTCTGGAGACAACTCCAAGTAGGGCCCTGGCCACAACAGGAGCTGTAGTGCTCCTAAGGTGAATAGCTTCTGGATACCTGGTGGCATGATCCACTACCACCAGTATAAATCTGTGCCCAGATGCTGTTGGGGGGTCCATTGGTCCAACAATGTCTATACCCACTCTCTCAAAGGGCAACCCCACCACAGGTAGTGGTATAAGGGGGGCCTTTGTGGTGCCACCTGATTTGCCACTGGCTTGACAGGTGACACATGAGCGACAAAACTCTTTAGTGTCCTCATACATATGAGGCCAGTGAAAGTGTGGGGTAAGCCTGTCCCAAGTCTTGTTCTGGCCTACGTGACCTGCAAGGGGAATTTCATGGGCTAAGGTGAGAAGAAAGCCTCTAAGTGACAATGGGATGACCAGCCTCCTGGTAGCACCAGGTTTGGGGTCTCTTGCCTCAGAGTATAGGAATCCTTCATCCCAATATACCTTATGGGCACCTGTAGCATTCCCTGCAGCCTCAGCAGCAGACTGCTGTCTGAGGGGTTCAAGGGAGGAACAGTCTAACTGTGCCTGCCTCAAGTCTGCCCTGGAAGGTCCCCCTGTCCCAAGAAACTCAACCTGTTCAGGTTCAAGCTCTTCTAGGACAGTTCCTTCTGGGGTCTTTGGGTCAGCCTCCTGAGAGAGCTGATCCTCAACCTGAGGCAGGGGGGGAGGCTCTGCCGTACCCCTACTGCTCTTCCTCTTGGGTGGTGTCTGGTCCATTCTTCCAGGATCCAGCACCTGTTCAGCTGGGCATTTCTTGGCCTGTGACCTGGTCACAGCAAGGACATGTGAGGAGAGACCTAACATTTCTACATGAGTCCTGTACTCTACATCTGACCACATGGAGGATTCCAAATCATTGCCCAAGAGACAATCTACTGAGAGGTCTGAACTAACTACAACCCTTTTGAGGCCAGTTACCCCTCCCCAGGAGAAGTTAACAACTGCCATACTGTGATTGGTAGTGACGGTGCTAGCATTGGTCACTAGGTAGTCTGAACCTAGCATGATCTGTTCAGGGTCCACAAAGGCTAGTGTCACCATAGTGACACTGGCACATGTGTCCCTGTAGGCCTTAGCCATTTTTCCATTGATTAAAGGCGTTTGCCTGTACTTGCCCAGAGTACTGGGACTTACAGTAGGGGTCATATCCATGTCCCCAATACAGACAAGAACTGCCTGAGTAGGTATTCTGACTAAGTCAGAATCCACCTCAGTTCCCAGGGTTAACCCTTCTAAAACCTTGGGGGGTACACTACCACTACTAACAGTACTAGGGGGTGCAGGTGTCTTAGGGACAGTAGTGGTAGGAGTTGGGCCTTTCTTGGTGCACTCACTAAACCAGTGAGTCTTACTTTTACAGTATTGGCACCATGGTTTCTTAGGACCATCATTCTTCTTCTTTTGGGAATTTTGGGACCCACCCTCCTTAGGTTGTTGGGGCCCTGTTGAAGACTTCTGGTCATTTTGCTTATTCTCATTATTACCCTTCTGGTCTGCTTTCTTTTGGCCACCACCCTGGTTCTGGTTCTGCTGCTTGACCCTGGTTCTGACCCATCTGTCTGCCTTCTTTCCCAATTCTTGGGGAGAGGTCAGATCTGAGTCAATCAGGTGCTGATGCAACAACTGGTTCTGACAAATATTTAAGATTTGCTCTCTCATAATTAGATTATACAATCCTGTGTAATCAGTAACTTTACTTCCCAGTAACCAGCCTTCCAAAGCCTTAGTGGCACAATCAACAAAGTCAGTCCAATCCTGAGCCTGAGTTTTCTGGGTATCTCTGAACATTAACCTGTACTGTTCAGTTGTTAAGCCAAACCCATCAATCAGTGCAGTTTTCAGGACTTGGTAATCATTAGCATCCTCATCTCTAACAGTGAGGAGCTTATCTCTACCTTTGCCTTCAAAGGAGAGCCACAATATAGCTGCCCACTGACTCTGGGGTACCTGCTGTACTTTGCAGGCCCTCTCCAGAGCAGTTATCCACTTGTGGATATCATCTCCTGTCTTATAGGAGGGCACTATTTTACTCAGGTTTCTAGTAGCAAAACCCCTGTCTTTATCCCTAGGGATATTGCTGCCACCAGTGGGGACTACCCCACTCAACTGTTGCTCTCTAGCAAAGGCAAGCTTCTTCTTGGCAAGGGCAAGTTCTTCCCTTTGAATCCTTAGATTAGCTTCTCTCATCTTTGCTTCATGCTCTCTCCTCTGAGGGGAAGTCATACAGGGGAGAGGTGTGGCGCCGCGGCCAGGGCGACTGACGCTGGAATCTGGGGATCAGGGTTCGATCCCTGGCTCCGGCGGCAGGTTAGCCCAGCACCATGCGACTCTGGGCAATAGCTTGCTTAATCTTCCCGATGGCCCCCCAGCGCCTAGAGACCCTAACGGGTGATTGTGCGCTATACAAATGTGGATTATTTTTATTATTATCCTCCTCTGAGCAGATGCATGAGAGTGCACAGATCTGTTGTAGTCCCTAGAATGAGATCTATCTCTTCTGATCCCAAAGTTAGGCCTGCTTATGGATAGCACTGGGGGTCCCCCAGTTCTCTCCCTATGCATGTCTAAGTTGGCCCTTGTAAGTCTGCTGACTAAAGGTTGCCCATTTTCTGCCTCATCCTCAGATACATCTCCCTCTTCCCTACCATCTACATTCTCTGTTTCGGGGAGGTTAGAGTCTGGATAACCTGGATCACCTTCTAAGGGGGCATGCTCCCATCTGGATTAGAGGGGCCTGTGTTAGAAGCCCTTCTAGCATCATATGTCTCTAAGAGACCTAACAGAAAGGAGGAGGTAGGGTTAGAACCCTGTTTCAGTCCTCTGGAGGTACACAATTGTCTCATCTCCTGGAAACTGAGGGCTGCATATCTGGAAAGGACCTTTGGAGGGTTACTAACCACTAGCGGAGTCACTGAAGTCTCTCCATGGGTAGACATGCTTTCTAGTGAGGTGCAAGTGATGCACTTACCTACACTATGGGTTTTCCTACTGATCCCTTGCTAAGAGTTGTAGTCAGGGTGTGCTAGGCCCTTTCAACTACAACAGCTGGTTCAGTAGAACTCAGAGTATTTCTAAGCTTGTTATATGCACCTATGGTACCTTATGTGATCTTTCAAATGATATTTCAAGATTATATTTGGTAAAAACAACAGCAAGCTCAAATCCCAACCGCTGCACACCAATGTGAGAAGTTGGCCTGATATATGATGCTCACTAGTTCTAGTGATCACCTTGTATCAGTCCAAACAACCCTTATGGTGATTGGTTGTAAGTCAACCTTATAGACCAGCTATCCTAATGGTAGCATGGACAAAGCAGTCTTAGGCTAAACTCTTTTGGCATGTGAAGCCAGCTGTTTTACCACATATAACCCCTTGAATACCATATGAAAGGACACCACACAGGTTGTTATGAAAATAAACAGTATATTTATTAATAACAAACACCTCTGAACTCTTTATGAGGTCAAACTGCTAAGCACATGACAATCTCTTAGGAAAAATAGATAAGTTGCACAAAATTACAATGGTGCCCTAGGGGCACGACAAACCATATACTAAGTAAATGGTATAAGGAAATCAATAGAAGGAATGGAGCTGTCCAGAGGCTGTAGGTTTGCTGGGACTACACTATCCTGACCTCAGGTAAGTAACAGGAGGACCACGGGACGCGTGTTCAGAGTGTGAACTCACACGCGAGATGTGGAACAAAGTCAATGGACAGTACAGTTTACGAAAAAGGTAAGTACGGACAGTCTTTACTATCTAGGACTAAAACGACTGGAAATCTGGACACTAGGAGAGTTAATCTACCCTTGAGCACCGAAATGCTCTTGTTACCTCACCCACGGGCTGCGGGTGCATAGGTGTCAAAGTGTGTCGGGTTTCCGCGTCGAAGTCTATGGAGCCTTGAAGAAAGATGCTGCAGGCGACCAAGTGGAAGATGTCCGGTGCGATCCACGGGTGGATCGAGGAAGAAGAGGACCTGAAAGCAGAGGGGACAGTGTTCAAAGTCACTAGCCAGTGACCGGTGTGGAACCAGGAAGGAACCAGGTGCTGTCGTCGCGATCAGGTGAAGAGTGGACGCTTGTCTCTGCAGCCACGTGGACCAGGAGGTGTCTTCCACAACCAGGATGGAGGCACGAGCTGTCCCTTGCAGGCTCTCGCTGTCGGCGGTGTCGGATCGGATTTGGAGGCAACAGGCCTTGGCAAAGGCAACCCACGCGGTGAGTGGAAACGGCGTCTGGTGCGGACCAGGAGGGTCCGGGGTACTTCTCTTGTGGAAGGAAGCAAGGGCCAGTCTGGAGCAACCAGACCAGCAGTGAAGATTTCAAGGTTCGTCATCTAGGAGGTCACTAGCCAGCCGCCAAGTGACCAGACAACGCGTCGAGCAGCAATCAAGTAAAAGGGCCCCACGCAGATCTTGTGGATGCTGGGGGCTGGTCTGCGGTGCAGGAGCTGCTCGGGGCTGGGGCTTCTCAATCCCCAAAGCACTTTCTCGAGGATGCCTCTGGAGTCGTGCTGGAAGCGAAGTGCAGTTTCTTCAAGATGGCCGGTCCCACGTGTCTCGTCGCACCCACGGATCTCAGCTGTGCTGCAGATGTGGGTTGAGGTCGGAGAGGTCTGGAAGTCCGGGTCTCGTCGGGCTCTGAAGTCTGGTTCCGGCAGGAAGGACGACAAAGTGAACCGCTAGGACGCTTGATGGTGCCTGCAGTTGCAGGGTGGACACTCCTTGCCCACAAGGGAGATTCTTCAGTCTTCTGTGGAGCAGAACGTCGAAGTCCAGAGTTTCTTCTTGTAAAGTTGTTCAGGATAACCTAATTTGGAATGGCACCAGCTCCTACCTTTATTCTCCTAAAGGGGGCTGTACTGTGACTAGGTCCCTCCCCTGGGTGGGACCAGGAAGGGGGGTGGTTACACCCCCTATCCTTTGTCCGGTTTCACGCCAGATCTGGGGCTAGAGTGCCCCAGCAACTGGTTTGAACCGGTGTATGCACAGGGCACCTTGTGTGCCCCAGGCATGTCTCATTCCTTTCAGGCCTGTCCTACCCAATACACAAAATCCTGTCTGGGGTGGTGCTAGCACCTCCCAAGGCAGGAAACCCTTTGTCCAGGCCTCCCTCGCTGGAAGGACTCCCAGCAGCAGGAGGTCAGACTTGTGTCTGTGGTGGCAGCATCCATTTTGTGATGCTAAGGCTCGAGTTAACTTTAACCGAGGTTCACTGTTACATACATATCGTGTCCCTCTAGAAGGGTGGAATGCTACCCCCGTTGCCAGAATTGGCGAGGGGGTAGTATTCCAATTCGTATGACACCTTACTCGACATGTTTTGATAATGCTATACCAAAGTTAGCATTCAACCGCGAGGATTATAATGCACTTAAGAGTATATGGTATAGCGTTATCATGGAACAGCTATTAGGACTTGGTTCCGCAAGCTGCAGACGGGCTCAGCTCATGTCAGAGCACCATCTCACATAATTCCAAGCACTCTACCTTCAGGATTGATAAGGCCTGCCATAGGAGTGACTCATAGGAATATAAATGTCCATTTTAGGGTTAGATATAGGTATACTACATCTATAGCAAAGGGTGATTACACCACCTTGCCCCAGCTGTCTTAGCAGCCAGTTGTGTCAGTTTAGATGGACAGCCAGGGGTGGCATAATACATGCTTCAGCCCCTGGTAGGCCCTGGGTACACCTATGCCCTGGGTACCTATGGTACACTGTACAGGGACTGATAAGGTGGCCCAGTACCATTTGGTAAATGCACCTAAAGTACATGGATGTCAATTTAGAGAGAGAACAGCTAGGCTGTTGGTCTGATTAGCAGGCCCACAGCCAGGAAAAGTCGTAAACCAGTGAAGCAAAAAGCAAAAATCTGGGGTGACCATAGGATTGCAGACCCTACTCTCCTACAATGGATATACACCTAAACTCAAAAAGCAAGCTTTTTGGACAAACGATTTAGCTTTATGCCAAATTTGGTGTAATTCTGTTCAGCAGTTTTTGAGGTACCACTGTTGAGTTTCATGTGAAAAAATGAATGATTTGATTTGATTTAATTTCTTATAGAGCACCTGAATCAACCGCCAAGGGGTATTACCGCGCTGTCGGATTGCAGCTACCAGTCACATATAGAGACGGGTTAGAACAGTAGGGTTTTAAGATGTTTTCTAAACTGTAAGTAATCCAGACAGAGTCGGAGGTGCACTGGTAGTGCATTCCAGAGGGTTGGGGCTACATGGGAGAAATCTTTTCCTCCCAAGCGCTCTTTCTTATAGCGTGGAGTGATAAAGAGAGATTTAGATCCTGATCAGAGGGATCGGGTTGGCAGGTAGTTGGTCCATTTCTTTGCGAAGTAGCTGGGGCATTTTCCATTCAGGGATTTGTGCACAATGCAACAAATGTTAAACCTAATTTGCATTTGTATTGGCAGCCAGTGTAACTGTTGCAGAAGGGGCATAGAAGAAGTTTGTGGTGCAGTTGGCTACTAGACGGGCAGCGGTGTACTGAACCTTTTGCAGCCTATTCAAAGATGCTTCATTTGATGAAATCATCAGAGAATTGCAATAATCTAGCCGGCTTAACTCTAATGCCTGGATGAGTGTTTTTCATGTGTGTAGTGACAGAAAGGGGAACACCTTCCTTAGAAGCCCAAGCACATGAAAGCATGACCTGACAGTCGATATCGCGTGCTCTTTCATAGTCAACTTCAGATCCAAACGGACATCCAAGTTTTCTGCTGCTAGTTTTGGCATGGGTGCGGTGCCCATTTCCTCGGGCCACCACCCAGGAGACCGCCTCATCATTGCCTCGCCAAACTGTATTGTCTCAGTTTACCCTGCATTAAGCTGGAGAAAGTTATTTTGCATCCAGCTAACAATGGAGCGCATGACCTCTGCGAGGATTACCTGGGCATTGGGATTGTTCCTTTCAAACGAGAATAGAAGCTGAGTATCATCAGCATAGGACATAGGAACAAAGCCTGAGTTCTTTTGCAATCTTGCTAAGGGGGCAACATAAATGTAAAATAATATGGGACTCGGACAAGAGCCCTGCGGCACTCCCATAGTCAATTTTGTGGTTTTAGAACGGAACGGGCCCAGATTTAAAGTTTGAGTTTTGTCAGACAGAAAACTTTTCATCCATTTCAAAGCACTCCCTTGGATGCCGATTTCCCCAAGTCTCCTGAGCAAGGTCTGATGGGAGATGGTATCAAAGGCTAACGATATGTCAAACAACACCAGTAGCACCGTTTGTCCGTTGTCTAGGGACATTCGTATGTTGTCAGTAACTTCAATCAAGGCAGTCTCCGTACTGTGTCTAGGTCGAAAGCCCGACTGGGATGCATTAAGGAAGTTTGAGACTTCGACAAAATCAGACAAAGGCGTATTCATATGCTTCTCTAGTACCTTGCTCAGGAGAGGTAATAACGAAATGGACGGTAGTTGGATAGATCCTCCATGGGGGCTTTAAGATGTTTTCCGGATGGGAATAATCTGCGCCACCTTCCATGTGGCGGGGAGAATACCTTTTCTTCAAAGGGCAGATCAGAATAGAGCAAGTAGGAGCTGCAAGTTGTTTGGCTAGCAATGAGGTGGTATTAGCAGGGATGATGTCCAACGGAGATCCTGATTTTATCGTTTTAAGTAAAGTCTCTACTTCTTCAGGCTTAAGAGCCGTAAATGCATCTAGCCTCTGTGTGTTGTCTACACTTGCATGTTGGTCAATCGTGGGTTCGATCTGAGGGCTTCCAACTGCTGTGATTTTATTATAAATTAATTACATTTTTTTGGGTAAAATGTATAGCTAATTTGTCACATATGGCTTGGGAATGTGGTTCTTCCCTGTCACATGCCTTGGGGTAAGTGAAAGTTTTTAAAATCTGGTAAAGGGTTTTAGTTGCATTCCATGTCTGTTCGAGTTCTTGAGCTTTATCGGCTCTGCGAGCATGTTTGATGTTTTTATGGTATTGCGCCAATGCTTGTTTGTATCTTTCGTTATCCTGTGAGAGATGTGATATACACCATAGCTGTTCTAATTTTTTGCAATTATTCTTTTCTGTTCGAAGATTAGGAGAGAACCAAGCTGACTGAGGACGTCTGGCTACGTTGGTGCATTTTTTCAGCGGGACCAGACGGCCGATGGTAGTTTTAATATTAGAGTTGAAACAGGCTAGGCGCTCCTCCACATTACCTGTATCAGAGTTTTGGGAGCTAAGGAATGTTTTTTCAAAATCCTTGGCCATGAGTTTGAACCACTGTCTACGCCACCTGGCAAGATTAGTACAAGGAGTTCTGGATGTCCCTGGGCCTTTAATATAGAACTCTACAAGTGAGTGGTCTTTCCAGGTGAGTGGAGAGGTGGCACCACAGATGATATTGGGGGAGTTAGAAACGATAATATCTAAAGTATGTCCCGCTAAGTGGGTGGGGCCACTACCGATTTTACCCAGTTCAGGTGAGGTTAGGTCCGCCAAAAAGCTAGCTGTGTCTTGAGTTGTGGAATTTTCGCTATGGATATTGATATCCCCTAGAAGCACAAAGTTTCTAGCACAAATCACATGTGGTAGGATGAATTTCATCAATTAAAGCGAGAAATTCGACAGGGACCCTGGTGGTCACTAAACCAGAGCACCTTTCCAGCAATGTTGGTGGAGCAGATCTATTCTGAAAACCAAGATTTCCAAAGTGTCACTGCTAAATTGGTCAAGTATAGATACTTAAATGGACTCTTTGTGAATAATAGCTATGCCCCCCGTTCTGGAATCTCTGTCCAACTTTTGGATCCGATATCCTTCCGGGAGAGCCACAGCAATAGATGGATTTGAGCCTTAAGAAACCCGATGTCAGGGAGTTTAGAGCAGAGCAGGTCCCATATTTCTGTTGAGTGTTTTGGTTGAGATCTCATGTTACATAATAGGAAATTCCAGTTTTGGGATTCCGGGGAAGTCATGGGAGGGTGATCAATCTGGTCTGAGTAGCAACGTTGGCCATTACTTCCACCCAGCAACGTTCCCTTAAAACTACGTGTAGTCAAGTCAAGTCAAGTCAAAATTTGTATAGGGCACTACTCCCCCAGAGGGTCTCAAGGCGCTTGGGGGAGGGTGTTTCGCTATTTATCAAACAGCCAGGTTTAGAGTTGTTTTCTGAAGGAGAGGTGGTTCTGTGTAAGGCGGAGGTGGGTGGGGAGAGAATTCCAGGTTTTGGCCGCTAAGTAGGAGAATGATTTTCCTCCCATGGTGGTTCTTCGGATTCGTGGGATCGTGGCGAGGGCTTGATTGGACGATCGTAGTTGACGGGTGGGGGTGTAAAAGGTCAGGCGCGTGTTGAGGTAACTGGGTCCTAGGTCGTAGAGGGCCTTGTGTGCGTGGGCTAGGAGACGGAACTTGATTCTCAGTGAAGGTCTCTCAGGTGACCGGAGATGTGATTGTGGCGGGGTATGTCTAGGATGAGTCGGGCGGAGGCGTTCTGAATGCGTTGGAGTTTTTTCTGCAGTTTGGCTGTGGTTCCGGCTTTCGGAGCATGCGTAAGATGTTGAAGCATGATGACGAGATGGCGTTGACTTGTCTGGTCATTGATAGGGAGGAGTCTAGAATGAATCCCAGGTTGCGAGCATGGTCCGTTGGTTTGGGCACGCTGCCAAGGGCTGATGGCCACCATGAGTCGTCCCATGCAGAGGGGGATGATCCTAGGATGAGGACTTCCGTCTTGTCTGAATTTAGTTTTAGGCGGCTGTTCTTCATCCATTCGGCTACGTCTTTCATCCCTTCGTGTAGGTTGGTTTTGGCGGTGTTTGGGTCTTTTGTGAGGGAGAGGATCAGCTGTGTGTCGTCCGCGTAGGAGATGATGTTAAGGTTGTGCTGGCGTGCGATGGAAGCGAGGGGGCTCATGTAGACGTTGAAGAGGGTGGGGCTCAGGGATGATCCTTGTGGTACTCCACAGATGACTTCAGTGGCCTCTGATCTGAAGGGGGGGAGGCGGACTCTCTGGGTTCTTCCGGCGAGGAACGAGATGATCCAGTCCAATGCTTTTTCTTGTATCCCGACGTTGCTGAGGCGTTGTACAAGGGTGCTATGGCAGACCGTGTCAAATGCTGCGGAGAGGTCCAGGAGGATGAGGGCCCCTGTTTCCCCGTTGTCTAGTAGTGTTCAGAGGTCGTCTGTGGCTGCGATGAGGGCGGTCTCGGTGCTATGTTTGGCTCGGAAGCCGGATTGTGAGGGGTCGAGGGAGCTGTTTGTTGACAGTCTTCTCAATGACTTTGGCAGGGAATGGGAGGAGCGAGATGGGGCGGTAGTTCTTAAGTTTGGTGGGGTCTGCTGTAGGTTTCTTCAGGAGGGCACTGAGTTCGGCATGTTTCCAGCTTTCTGGGAAGGTAGCGATGTAGAGGGAGCAGTTGATGATATCCCGGAGTTGGGGTGCGATGATGGAGTCGGCCTTGTTGAAGATGTGGTGGGGGCATGGGTCGGTTGGTGATCGGGAGTGGATGGAGTTCATCAAGCGGATGGTGTCTTCGGTGCTGATCGGGGTCCAGGCGCAAAGGGTGGTGGTGGGGGGCTTCAGTTCGGTGGTGAGGGGAGTGAGTTGTTCGCCGAAGCTGTTATGTATGTCAGCGATCTTGCTGTCGAAGAACGAGGCTAGTGAGTCGCAGAGGTCTTGAGAGGGAGTGATGTCGTTGGTGCCGGCGCTGGGGTTGGTAAGCTCTTTGACAATGCTGAAGAGTTCCTTGCTGTTGTGGGCGTTGTTGTCGAGTCGATCCTTGAATGCTGATTTCTTGGTGGATCGGATCAGCTGGTGGTGTTTGCGGGTGGCGTCCTTAAGGGCGGTCATGTTGTCTGTGGTTGTTTTTTTTTGCCAGGCTTTCTTGAAGGTGCGGCATTTTTTGGGGGGAGTTTTTGAGGTCGTCATTGAACCAGGTGGCTCTTTTGCTTCCTGGTTTGTTGTGGTGGTTTTTCAAGGGTGCTAATTTGTCGGCGCAGCGGGTGATCCATTGTGCGAGATTGATGGCTGCATGGTTTGGGTCCGATACTCTGGCGGGGGGGTTTTGGTTTACCGATGTGGTGAGCTGGTCGGTGGTAATTTTGTTCCAGTTTATGCGGGGAACTTGTTGTGGGTGGTGGTGTGTTGTGGTTTTTCTGAAGTTGAAGTGGACGCAGCTGTGGTCCGTCCAGTGGAGTCCTGTGGCGTGGTTGAAGGAGATGTGTTTGCTGGAGGAGAAGATTGCGTCGAGCGTGTGTCCGGCGTAGTGGGTGGAGGTGTTTACCAGTTGTTTGAGTCCGAGATTGGCGAGGTAGTCCAGAAGGGTGGTGGTATTGCTATCGTTGTTCTTTTCCAGGTGGAAGTTGAGGTCCCCAAGGAGAATGTAGTCCTCGGAGGGGAGGGCGTGTGGGCTGATAAAGTCAGTGATGTCTTCGCAGAATTGTGTGCGGGATCCTGGGGGTCTGTAGACAAGGGTGCCTCTAAGTGTTGTCTTGGGGTCGGTGTGAATCTGGAAGTGAAGATGTTCGGCGGCTGTGAGGGTGTCGTCGGAGCTGGTCGTGATGCGGATGGAGTTCTTGTGGACGATGGCGATGCCTCCTCCTGTTTGGTTGATGCGGTCCCTTTCGGATGATCTTGTATCCTTCCGGGATGGCTATGGCTATGTCGGGCACTGATGAGGCGTTCATCCAGGTTTCCGTGAGAAAGGCGACATCCGGAGTTGTGGTGTCGAGTAGGTTCCATAGTTCAATGGCGTGTCTGTGGACCGAGCGGGTGTTGAGCAGGATGCACTTCAGGTGGTTGTTATTTGGGCTCTGTTTGGTGTTTGTGGTTGCAGTGTGGGTTCTGATGCAGCAGAACTTGCAGGATTGGCAGGTGAAGGGTCCATGGGCGCGTCCTGGGGCGGCTTGGTGGCAGTCGGGGAGTCGGCCGTTGTTGAGTGCAGTGAGGGTTGCGGCGTCGTATGTTAGGCGGGTGGAGTGGTGATTGCGGGGTCCAGGGGGTCTGGCGCTGGGCGCGGTCCAGGCGTAGACGGGCGTAGACGGGCTTACCTTTGGCGCGCCTTCGGGGCGCATAGGGCGCGCCCGCTGCGCGTGAACACTGCGCGTATGCCGTACTGCCATAAGTGGAGAGTGGAGGGGGGCGGAGCGAGGGAGGAGCAGCTGGGAGGCGGGAGCGGGGTGGCGCGTGGGGAAGGGATTGCTTGAGGATGCTGTAGGGAGCGGGGGTGGGGCCGCGGGGGAGCAGCGGCAGGGAGCGGGGAGGAGAGATGGGCTGGGACACAAAATGGCACGAAACAACAACAAAAGGCAATGCAGGGCGAGATCGGGGCACAGGCTGGCACAAATGCTTAATTAGTGCAGCAAATACGATATCAGCAACAGAAACCAAGGCAGCAACTCAATTAAGGCAGTAAACACGATATCAGCAACAGAAATTAAGGCAGCAACTTAATTAAGGCAGCAAATACGATATCAGCAGCAGAAATTAAGGCAGCAACTTAACTAAGGCAGCAAATACGACATCAGCAGCAGAAAGCAATGCAAGGCGAGATCGGGGCTCAGGCTGTCACAGATGCTTAATTAGGCAGTAAATACGATACCAAACAGAGCGAGGTCGGGGCACAGGCTGGCAGGGCACGATGCTTAATTAGGCAGTAAATACGATACCAAGCAAAGCGAGGTCGGGGCACAGGCTGGCAGGGCACAGAGTGGGGATGAGATGCGAGGAAGGCCAGGAGCGGGTGGAGCGACCGGATCTGACTGGGTCATGCTCTGAAAACAGCATGCTCTACATGTAAAGGGACCTTCCAATGTCATACATGATATTGTATTAAGTGGCTGAGTGCAATTGTCTAAGTCATCTTTCCTGTAGCTTAGCAGTTCTTGCCTGGTCTATCTCACTCAGTCCTTTTTCCTTATTTCTGCTGCGGGACAAGCAGGGGTCCTGGCTCCTGGCGACGTCCAGGCACAGACAGGCTTGCCTTAGGCGAGCCTTTGGTGCACCAGTGGTGCGTCCGCTGCGCGTCGTGCAAGCCATCCATTTATGTAGGGGAGGTTAGCAACTAGAACCCTAAAAGGAAAAGCCAAGTGCTGCTCTCTCAGACAACTACATAGGAAAGGTATGTGGAGGTGCATTTTTCAAACAACAGTAAAAATATGACCACTTCCTTTATATAGTTTTAATACGGTGAAGTTTTTCATGTGTTCTTTTTTTATTTGCCTATGCTAACGCTCTAATTATAACTACAATACTTTCTTGCCATCATAGCTACACTGGAGTTGGGAATACTTCTCAGATCCAAATGCCAACCCTCTAAAATAACCAGCCAGTGTCTCTGGCAAGTTTTGGGCAATTTCTCCTGTGCAACTGCCTACAGGTTTTTTTCTCTTTTGCAGCCCCGTGTATTTTCATGAAAGCAAGATCCTAATTAAGCCATTTATTCCCTTCCTTCATACTAGAATTCCCTTTCCTTGAGAGGAGCCAAGACAACAAGGGATCTAATTAGTTGTTTGTGGAAACACTTCAAGATGTGACTTGGGTGAGTCATATGGTCTTGCTTGCAGGGAGTGCACTGGAAAGTGCAGAAGAAGGCCTCACTTAATGGCTTTTTAGGGGCCTGACATGCCTCAGCTTCTTGTTAGAATGTGCTTTTATTATATTTTTCCCCATGTTTTTGAGATGGCAGGACTCCAGGGAGTGGCCTGACATGAGTTGGAGATGGTTCTGTCCTCAAGCTGCAAACTCATACGAAACAATAGGTATAGTGTTTGGCTAGCTATTTGTGTGTCAATCAACCAGTTGTGTAAAACCCAAAGTGAGTATGATGGTATTGGAAACAAGATCTGGTTTGTTGAATAAGTCATTTGGTCCATTATTAAAGATTCTCAATGCTAGGATTCTTTTTGATGCCGAGAAGAAGTGCAAAATTATATTTAGGAATTCATCCAGGGATTTTGAATTGTAGCCTGGAGACAGCTAAACAATTGGTACGGTGTAGGAGGTATTGTTGTCCACCCGATATTTTATGGTCAGTAACTCAGAAATAATTGATGCTTCCAAGAAGATGTGTGAGCATGTTATGTCATGTCGTGAAATGGTATGTTATGTACATTTATAGAGCACATTATCACATGGTACGGTATCCTAGCGCTGAGCAGGTGTGAGTCTTGTAACACCTAGGGCCTAGTGGGACTTTTCTAAAAACCAGATCTTAAGCTTCTTGCAGAATTCAAGAAGTGAGCAGAAGACTCATATGTGTAGCGGAAGGTCATTCCACACTTGACTGGCACTGGCAGTGTTGAGGTAGGTGGCATGGGGTGGTAGGCAGCAGCGGCTCCTCCATAATGTCGGAGGAGCGTCACCCCACTGCCTGGCTCTGAGCCAGCAACTGAAAAATAAAATGATATTCTTGCATCGTTATATTTTTCATTTTCTGGATCTGAGCCAGCGCTGTAGGGAGGGGCAGGGCCGAGGCCTTGGTGGAGGAAGGAGAAGTGCTATGGGCACTCACTAAGTGTGCATATGTGGTTGGCTGGCCTTCTCAGGCTGACCAAAAAGACACATGCGCACTTAGGTTTCTCCAGCCCGGCTGCATTGAATAGTCAGGCTCGAGAAACCCTCACAGACTCCCTGGCCTGAGTAGAGCATCTTTCTTGCCCGCTCAGGCCAATCCCCATGCTGCTCTGCAACACAGGGATTAGATGGGAGTCTGTCCCAGGGGCTGCTGGGAACAAGAAGAGGAGAGGCGGCTCTATGATGGAGGCGGCCGGCGGCTGGCGGCTAAAGGTGTGTTTTAAAAAAAATAATATTTTTCTAATATCCCCCACGCGAACCCCCCAGGCAAACCCCCAAGCACTCCCTCCACCTGCCCCACCACCCTCTGTTTGTGGTGGCCACCACTGGTGGCAGGTGGCATGGGGTAATACATGTGTTGAATAAACAAGATTGTTAGTTTTTACCGTTATCGCAGATTAGATGAAACCTCACCTGATTTGTCTCCATGGTTGTTCAGGGACATGCCTCCGCTTTGTGTTCTCAGTGGGTTCGATGTTTTTGTTCCTTGCCCATAGACTTATTCTGCGCTACACTTTGCTTCCGATAGTCAGGTTAACCTTGTGCTGCATACTAGCTTGTTTGCTTATTATACTCTTGGGAGTCTGTGATTAGTGGTTGGTTCAGGTCCATCTGTGGAGCGCTGGTTAGAATAATTGTCACTATTTGGCCAGGATTTCTGACCTCTGGTTTTGGCTATCTTTGTAATGTCATAAATCTTGTAGCATTCTTTCAACGTTTGAGGTGCATAAGATTACCTTTGAAAATCTTTCTGTTCCAGTCATTAAGTTGCATCCTGGCTAACCTATTGTTTTTAATTTTTTAATTTGAAGGTACAATTATAGTGAAAAGGATTAGCATAGTTTCAAAGACAATCAAATCAAGAGTTCAAAAAAATACATCAATTGTAATAACTATATATATGTACCGCTGGGACTATTAAATAAATTCGATATTCTCACAAAAATCTTGCACACATCCAAAAAAACAACCTCAGTTATAGAAATATGTAACATTGACAGATACCAATTCCCTAAAATCAGTCAATATATAATGCTCCATCATATCACCCAGCCTTAGCGCAGTTTATTCTATAGCATCCCTAAACGGATCCCTCAACTTGCTAAATGTAATCGTATTGCTCGTACATACAGCAAATAGATTCTCCCTTTGTTTAGCTTTCTTCATATTCCTAATCCATTCAGAAAAAGTGGGATTTACCTTAGTCCTCCATCTGAAATAATAGTGACCGCACCGCCAACACTAATAACAATTAATTTTTTATATCTCATTGACATTTCCTGCATTGGATAATATCCCATCACGGCAAGAGTGGGTATTGAAGGGGTTTGAACCTGCAGCAGATTTTCTAAATATTTAAAGATTAAAGTAAAAATATTTTCTAATTTATCACATTGAAAAATAATGTGGGACCAGTTTCCATTGTCTGTGGACACCTTGATTGGGGCTCCATATATTGATTTTAAGAGCTGTGGAGTCTAATACATAAACCATTTGGAATAGAATTGCATTTTGCAAAAATCAAGACCCCCTTAACACGGAATAATTAAAATCATTTTACCCCATATTTCTCAGGTTAGAACAATATCTTTCTTTTTTCTCATTTATTAGTGATCTTGTGATAGACATGTACTTTATCATTCGACAACAAGTGTCTATTTCAACTCCCTAACTTACTTAAACAAGCATTTGCAATGCAATAGGTCTCGCATTACTGAAAGCTTAAGCAATTGGTGTTGCATTATTATTAGCAACACCAATAGTTCAAACTTTTCCTAATGTGAGATGCATTGCATTGCAAATGCTTGTTTTACCAGCTGTGCACAGCATTCTGGGACTTTAAGCTTCTGTTTTATCATTATGAGTAGCGGTCTGAAAATCCCAGCTTGAAGATTATATTGCTTTTATCATTTTAAGCAGTGGCTGCACATTTGTTAAAGCTATTCAGCAAAATATATGTCCTTTCTGTGATATTCTTTGGTAATCTGCCTCCTTGTGCCTAAATGCAGCCTTCTCAGCTACGGGGGGTGATACCTGCCAAGAAGAGAGGAGAGCCGGATAGGGGTGATGCTTTTAAGGAGGCACAAGATAAGTTGAAAGGAGTGCCGCTGCTATTAAAGTAAAAGCAAAGCATGGGGCGCTTTTACACAAAAAAAAATAATTTTCAACTTGACAAACAAATGCTTTTTTATGTAAAAGAGCACCATGCCACACTTTCACTTTAAAGGCAGGCATGGCAACTTTCTTTGGATATAACGAGCCACGTCTAAAGAAAGGGGCGTGCCCGCCATTAAAGTGAAAGCATGGCATGAGTCGCTTTTACCAAAAAAAGCTAAAGCTGTTTGTGAAGCTAAATACGGCAAGCCGAGTCTAAAGAAAGAAGTCAGCCGGCATTAAGGTGAAAGTTCAGTAAGGGGCACTTAAAAAAAAGAATTTGTTTGTCAAGTTGAATATGGCAATCCGGGTCTTAAGAAAGGGGCGCGGCTGCCATTAAAGTGAAAGTGGGGCATGGTGCCCTTCAAAACAAAAAAAGAAGACTTTGCTCATTACAGTAAATACGACTAGCCGGCATAAAGAAAGGCGCACAGCAGCTGCAAGGCGTGCCACGTTGGTTAAAGAAAAGGGGGTTACCGTAGGGCAGGTCCTGCCTGCAATGGCAGGCAGGAGTAAATCATTTAAGAAAATAGTGCTCCTAGGCTGTAATTAAAATATACAGAGTAACAACACATGTAACAGGGGGTGTCCTCATGAGAGGTTACAAGACGAGAAAAGGCGGCACTAAAAAGGGACTCCTAAGCCTATTGACCAATGAAAAGCCACCATTTACAAAGGACAGTGACAGGAGTCAATTAAGGCGGAAAGTAGGTGGAGCTTCATGCCCATATCCTGAATACAGCTTGTCTCAAAGAGACGGCGCTAGCGCAGCCTAGGCGAGACCTAAAAAAAAAATGGTTGTCAAATACATTTGCAGTCAGCTCCTTACTGCTGAATAACATCCTAGGATCGGGGAGCGTTGGACCAAGATGGCCGCGTGAGACCTCGGCTCTGCCGCTACCATCCCATGAGCCCAGTATCCGGTCATTTATCCTGCCATTAAAGTTCAGCACTTGTTTCCTAATAGAAAACAAGTGCATGGCCTTACATAGAGGAGGGTATAAACTGGTGGCGCACGCGGGATTTACATCCGGGTCGCGAGGTGTGGGCATATTAATTAAGAATTCGTTCCAATTCACAATACAAGCCACATGGTCAGACAAAAGGGGTAGGTATATAGGAGTTTCGGGCCAATGGGAAGGGAAGATAGCTACATTTGTCTCCATATACGTCCCGCCAGGCCTACAGTCGGAAACATTCAAAGACCTGGGCTCAATTTTCTTGACATTTCCACTGGGAATCCTGATACTGGGAGGAGATTTCAGTGCAGTGATGGACGAGGAACTAGACAGACATCCGCCTCGTGCAATCAGACCCGCTCAAAGGTGGCTGCCTGAGTTTTTAGACACAATGGGGCTGGTAGATGGCTGGCGAATTCACAACCCAGACAGACTACAGTTCACACACATATCTGGGGTACACCACAGTTTGTCACGCATAGACTATATTCTTGTCCCGCCGGCACAGGCCCAGGCTATCCAGGAGACAAGACATCTGGGGCGGGGCATCTGCGATCACTCCCCTGTATGGCTGAGAATGGAATTGGAACACATAAGCGTTGGTAGAGTAGCCCCCATTAAGCCGTGGTATTTGAAGGATCCGACTACCAAGAAGAACATCGCCAAGGCCACTGATAACTACTTTCAAGAGAATGAGAGAACGGTGGAGTCCGCACAGTCTCTATGGGAGGCCTATAAAACAGTAATTCGGGGGGAAACGCTCTTCCTGATAGGAGGGAAAATGAGGGAAAGACAGGCCGAACTTGAAAGAGCTGAGGAGGACGTGTTAAAATCAGAAGAGCAGTTGGGCCGGGCGTTAACCCCGGAAGGCCTTCACCTCCTGAGGTTACGACAAGATGAGTTTTCACAGCATTGCCAGAGATAGAGCCAGGGCGCAAAGTAGAGAGGTCCAGGGCAGAATTTATAAACATGGAGACAAGGCAGGAAAACTGATAGCGTGGCTAGACAGACAGGAGTGGGCATTGAGACTGTTGCCCGAGGTGCAGGGAAAAGATTCCTAGTCCCATAACAGACCCTCAGATCATAGCTGACACGTTTGCAGATTATTATTGAGAGGTATGTAGTATGACCGGCAGGTTCTCGGAAGTGGAAAATAGTGAAATGCTTGGAGATATCGGACTTCCCATGCTCTTGGACGAAAACAGAGGCTACCTGGAGTCCCCGCTGACGGATGACGAAGTGGCACAGGCTATCAGGGGTGTGAATTTGGGTAAAGCTACAGGGCCCAATGGGATCCCCATTGAACTGTATAAACTGAAATCCAATAAGCTTGCCCCCTACATCCGCTCTATGTTTACAGAGAGTAGAAAGAAGGGAATGCTTCCATATGACCAGGGAGTGGCCAACATTGTGATCATCCATATGAAAGGCAAACCCAGAACCAGCTGCACATCCTATGGGCCA
Organism: Lissotriton helveticus; assembly: GCF_964261635.1. Taxonomy (NCBI): domain Eukaryota; kingdom Metazoa; phylum Chordata; class Amphibia; order Caudata; family Salamandridae; genus Lissotriton; species Lissotriton helveticus. The sequence goes on from NC_136067.1 coordinate 1,652,200,084, forward strand.
ATATCGATTTTAAATGTGGAGCCCAAAGTCCTTTCCAAATTGCTAGCTACACATCTGATTAAAGTAATCACCACCCTGGTCCACCCAGTTCGGGCTTTATGCCTCATCGTAACACAGTCCCGAACCTGCTTCGCCTACCTTACAGGAGCCGGCAGCTCTAGTATCTTTAGACGCCACCATGGCGTTTGACATGGTTGAGTGGCCCTATCTATTTTCGGTTCTAAGTAAATTGGGATTCGGTCCGGAATTCACGGGTTGGGTCCGCCTCCTATACTCCGGCCCGATGGCCCGAGTGGTTGTAAATAACTGCAAATCCACAGACTTCCAGCTGAGCAGGGGCACTCGGCAGGGCTGCCCCCTGTCTCCACTCCTCTTTGCCCTGGCTATGGAACCACTGGCGGCCTGGGTCAGGCAGGACCGAACCATCCGCAGGATGCGGTGGTCACTGGACTGGGAGGGCAAGATATCCCTATATGCAGACGACATCCTGCTTTACTTTACTAATCCAAGAGCTTCATTGATCAACCTCCTAGATGTGCTGGTGATATTCTGAAGATACTAAGGCTTCACTGTTAACTGGTCCAAATCAGTAGTGTATGTCTTTCAAGGTGACCCACCTGTCATACCACGAAATTGCCCAAACCAGATTGCATCTGAAGGTTTTCGATATCTCTGTATCTATGTGACGCTGGATTCAAAACTCCGCTTTGCCCGTAATTTGGACCCACCCATGCAGAAACTAAAGAACGATGTCACACATTGGAAATCCCTTCCTCTTTCTATGCTGGGCAGTGCGGTTCTTTTTAAAATTATGACACTCCCTTGTTTCCTATATGCACTCCAAAATACAATGGACCCCGGATATGCCATGGACAGATGGCTGCTCCCAGGGGGGATTATACTAGAGCATTATACGCCACTGACTGGGCCGACAGCGCATGCAGTCCAGATATGGCAACAGTTAACAGGCACCTGAAGTGAGGAGGATAAACTCACACTAGCCACTCCACTGTGGAATTCATAGAAACTGGGGAGCCTCTGGAAATCAAAGAGTTTTCATAAGTGGGACCTTATAGGGATCTCGCGGATCAAAGACATCTGGGGGGAGGGAACGGTACAACCATTTGCGTCACTCAAAATGCAGTACAAATTGACAGACACTGAGTATTACCATTACCTCCAAGTCCGCCATGCATTGCTTACTCAGATCCCTATGGACACAACACTTCCGGAGGCCTCCCTCCTGGAGGATCGGGTGCTGGACGGACAGCTCCCAGAAAAGACCATTTCCCTCATATATAGGAAATTGATCAACAATATGGAGTATCCATTTTTGACCCTTTAATGAAAATGGCTGGGAGATGGCTTAGAGCTTGATGACGAGGAATGGCAGGAGGCGATCTCCCCCCCAAGCGTGGTGGCAATCCAGGCCAGGCTGAGATTGGTACAGCTTAAAATACTGCACAGGACCTATGTAACGGGACCCTGCTTGGTGCGCATGAGACAGGGAGAAAGCGGATAGTGCAGAAGGGGGTGCGGAGAATTGGTAACGATCATCCACATACTGTGAAACTGTCAGCAGGTAAAATTATATTGGAGGGATACCCATCACACACTACGGGCAGTATTGGGGATAGACAGGCAGCCAGAGGCTTAGAGGTGCATATTGAATGTATGGGAGTCCACGGATCTCAACACATACACCACACAGTGGGCAACGTTAGCGTATATGATAGCAAAAAGAAACATCGCATAATTGTGAGACGCTAGTCAACTGCCCCAATTGGCGAGGTGGAAGGAAGATCTTGACTGGTGCATGTACAGGGAAAAGTCATTCTACATAGCTAGAGGATGTCCAGGGAAATGGAATAAGATATGGGGAGCTTGGAACCGCTACAGAGGCGACATTTGTCTCCCACCAAGTCAGCAGATTGAAGCTGACACTCTTGATACCCCTTTATCCAATCAATGTAATAACTGTAATGTATTTTGTAATGTTTACAATGTCACTGAGAAATGGTGACGTCGCCTGCTTGTAATCAATTGATGTATTTTGGTCGACCTGTTTAACAAAAAGAAATATATAAAAAAAAACATCCTAGGATCGATATTCTTAAGCACAGCATACAAAGCATTGTAAGACCTTTGTAGACATGTTCATCAGCTCATTTTTTTCAAAATATATACACAAAATAGGTACCCTTCTAAACCTAAATATATATTGTGCAAAATGCACATCGTAATACGTTTTCAGGTTAGGAAGTGCTAATCCTCCTTCTTCCTCACATCTATATAAAGTGCTTAGTGCTAATCTCGAAATGGAATCTCGCCATAAAAAAGATGTGATCATAGATTCAATATGTTGAGAAAAGGTGTGATATTACATGCACAGTGCGGCTGAAAACAGAGAGGGAACCGGTGTGAGGACCATCATTTTAATTAAAGCAACCCTTCCCAGCAGCGTGAGTGGTAACCGCTTCCACTTTGCTGGGAACCTTTTTGCTTTAATTGCAACAGGTTTATAATTCAAATCGTGAGAGTCTTCTAAATCATCTGTATAATTACCCCCCAATACCGGCTGGGACAAGTGTGTATGCAGTTTAGTAGCTTGGATAACAAACTTTCTGTAGGACAATTACAAAAAATGTCAGATACTTTCTCTTGTATTTCCTTTTTTGGACTTAGGATCAACATTATATCATGTGCATAATGCTTGATTTTAGCCATATGTGGCAGAGGTGCCTGAATTATCATTGCGAATACCTAACGCCAGTGGTTCAATGAAAAAGGTGAATAAAACTGGGGAAGGGGACAGACTTGTCTAGTCCCCCACTGGACTCTAAAATCCCCTACCTCGGATAAATTTAAAACTAGTTTTGCCTCTGTGGTGTCATGCATACTCTTTCTGAACCCTATGACCTGGGAAGAAAATCCACATTTTTCAATACTATACATAAGTTCCCTAGGCCACACGGTTGAAGGCTTTCTCGGTATCCAATAAGAAAATCGCTCTAAAATTTGTTTTGTAGAAAGAACATCAATCCCTCAATTAAGTCATGTGTATTGGTGCATATTTGGCGACCCTCATTGAAACCATTTTCGTCAGAGTGAATTAATTTTGAAACCATCTTGTTGAATGTATTCGCTAATAATTTCATGATAATTTTATAATCACAGTTTAAAAGTGTAATAGGTAGATATGAATTTGGGCCTTCAAGGTCGTTCCCTTAAAAAAAAAAAAAAAAAAAAAAGTACCACATTTCCTATGCCAAACGAGGGGAGGGGACTGAGCTTCCACTTACCTTAGATAGGCACTTAGCAGGTGCGCAGGACTTACCTGGGCTAGTCCTCCGACCAGTCAAGACCCTTTCAGACCCAGTTCCCAGCTGCAAATCAGACTGCTGCCTCCTGCTCATGGATTCCTCTCTCCTCCTCTGCTCGACCTCTACTTTTTTCCATCCATTTCTGCATTTCTCACTCTGACTCATTCTTTTCATCCTCATTTACTTTTGTCTTCTATCTTTGCCCCTCTTTATTGCCCTTTTTTCTCTCTGTCACCTCTCTTCTGCCCGCTCTCTTCCCCTCTCTCTCTAGCATCCTAAGCACTCCATGACTCTGCTTTTGCCACTTTTATTCTGTTGTTTTTAATTTGTTCCATTCCTTTTGCCCGCTCTTACCCTTCTCTCTCTCTCGCATTCTCAGCACTCTTGTACTCAGCTTTCTTTCTTTTTCCTTTTTTCACTCCATTTGGCTTTCTTTTCACCTTTTTAATCTCCATTTGCCTTCTGCCATCTTCCACTCATCTGCTTTTCTGTCCCTTCTCATCCCTGTGCTGCTACCACGACCGCCTTTCACTTGCTTCCCCCTTTCCACCTCCTCCTCCTCTCCATACCTGCTCCCCTGCGTATCTGGGCACGTCTTCTTCCTGCCTTCTGCAGCCCCACCTGCACCCCACACCCCTTCCGCTTCCCAGGATCTACTTAATGGTGAGTGCAGCATGGGCATGCAGTGGAATTCTGCAGCTAGTACGCCGCTGGTGCCCATAAGACGTGTCAAAGGTAAGCCCATCTATGCCCGTCCATGCCCAGCACACGAAGCATGGTCCTTCCACCAACCACAGCTACAAAACGGCTTACGTATGCGTCCTCAATACTTTAGTGAACACTGCTGCCATGCTTCTCCACACTCTGCAGTAGGCTCCTTCATCTGTACCCACTGCAACTTCACCTGCCATAGCATGATCCTGAGTATGCTACCCAGCCCCACACAGGCCGCTCAGTACACTGCACCAGCACCCCACTGGCTCAAATGCAGCCTCCTCAATACATGTTCACTCCATAAACACCACACTAAATTGTGGGACCTCATTATCACCCTTGCATCCGATGTAGTCTTTCTCTCCGTGACTTGGCTCAGCCCTGCGTCTGCCCCCAACATCACCACAGCAATACCCGATAGAAACAAGATTACCCACCGAGAGCCACCAACAAGCCCGGGGAAGGAATCGCCATCATCTACAAGGACACCATCTGATGCATCACTACATTCGGACAACACCACCCCAGCCATGGAACACCTTAACTTCAGGCTCCAAACAGATGGCAAATGACCATCAGGGGCACCCTGGCCTACCGCCCCCTGGGACCAAGGCCCAGCTTCTGCAACACTATCACCTAAATCATTGGCCCACTCGCAATTGACTCCAGTGATTACATATTCCTCAACGACCTCAACTTCAACTACCATGACCAAACAACATCAACACCTTCAATCTTCTTGACATCATTATTAACATCGGATTCACCCTACTCGTCTACAACCCCACCCACAGCACAAAACACTCACTGGACCCCATCTTCACCTGCATCGACCTCGTCCAATACAGCCACGTCAGCGAACTCACCTAAACTGACCACTCAATCAAACACTACAACATCACCAGCCTCCGTACTACCCACCCCCACTCTGCCCAGTGCACTAGATCAAATTATCAGAGACCCAAAAGACTGACGCCCTCAACACTTCCCACCCTGACTCCGCCATAAACCTGGACTAAGTTGTCAAAAATTTTAACTCCTGGTTCAACAACTGTGCAGACAGCATCATTCCCATCAGAAACAACAAACACAGGAGATTCACCTAGCAGGCTAGTTGGTACACCGAAGACCTTAGGACCACAAAATGCCACTGCAAACAACTGGAAAGAAGATGGCGCACAAGCACGACTACCTCTGACAGGACCTCCTTTAAGACAGCTCACAACCTCTACCGCCAGCTACTGAGGGAAATGAAGAGAAGAGCCCTAGTAGCTTGAATCAAATCCAGCTCCAACCACAGCGAATAACTCTTCAACATCATCAGGCAATTCTCCAACCCCGCAGCCACGGCGAACAGCATCACATTGTCACAGGAACTCTGCGACAACCTTGCCAACTTTTTCCACAACAAGATCGCCACTAACTACAAAAACTTTGAATCTGAGCCCAAGGCAGCCGACTTTCTCAATAAACACACCCTTGCAGGTAACCAGCAAAGCCAGCAGGCTGACTGCATGTCACCTGCTTACTTCTCCAGGAGACCACTGCCATCATAATCTCTGTCCACTCAGAGGCTCCCACTGACCCATGTCCACACCACATCTTTAACCTCATAAGCACGAGTGTATGAAAATGGTCAACCCCAGTTTGTTGCCACTGGTACGGATGTTCTTCGGCTAATGTGCACTTGGTCCCTGCTAACCAGGCCCCAGTGCCAGTGCTCTTTTCCTAAAAACAAGATAAAATGGTCTAATTGTTTTACAATTGGCATACACCTTAGCACCCCTGTAGGTCTCTAGAAAATTGTACTAGTGGTACCTAGGGCATGGGTACTAAATATATCCCCCAAGGGCTGCAGCATGCATTATGACAACCTAAGGAACCCCATACAAATTGCATGCAGGCTGCCACTGCAGGCAGCAAAACATAGTGCATAGCATGTGTGAAAACACGACATGGCACCCTCACTACGTGCCATGCCAAAGTCACTGTAAATAACATATGTAAGTCACCCCTACAGCAGGCCTTTGAGCCCTACGGAAGGGTGCATTATATTTTATGGGAGGGCATATCTGCATCAGAAGATTTGCTCCTGTAATGTTTAGTTCTATTACTAGATATTGCAAGTGAACAGGGAAGCCATCTTAAGGTATGAACTGAGCACTGGTCAATACAGGTTACACAGCTACCTAATAGTGTCACTGAAACCTATGATGTTTGGTATCAAACACTTTCTCTTAATTAATCCATACTGATTTCAGTATTGTATTTTTATGAAAGGCACCCAGAGGGCCCCTTAGAGGTGCCCCTGAACCCTACAAGTCTTTCTGTGTGCTGGCTGACCGGTATTGTCCGGCCAGCCCCACGGCTGAGTTCCTGAGCCCCTGTAGGTGAGAGCCAGCGTTCTCTGAGGTCAGAAAACATTACCTTCTTTGGAAAAGGTGTTATCACCTCCTCCAGCAGGGTGGCCAGTGAATCTGCATACCAAGGCCAAAGGCTTCAAAGCCTCTGCCGTCTTTGACATGCAACCTGCTTCCTCCAGACCTGGACAATGGCCCATTTGGCACCAGGACAGGCGGGAAATTAGCTATGCAGTAGGCGTGTTGCAGCTCTAGGCTATTCTCACCCTTAAGGTGGGCTACCCGATGTGCTCCATGAAAGAAGGATTCCACCATCTTTGTTTGGTGGAATTTTGAACTCTGGAACAGGGTTATGCTCACTCTCCACAGGAAGTGGTCATATAGGGGGTGTAGTGACCCCAGGGGTAAGTAGCACATTGTCTACTAGCCTTCACTCCCTGAAATGTAATATTTAGGCGGCCCCCTAACACCAGAATCTCAGATTAATCTACCTGAAAGAAGAAGAAGGACAAAGAAGAACTGAAGGCATGAGAACTGTGGACTAGCACCAAACTTGGGGCAAAACCTCTCCCTGGCTGCTGCTGTCTCAACAATCACAAAGACCGACTCGTCCAGAAGTAAAACAGCCAGCCCAAACCTATGGAGGTCTGCCCTGTACTTCATCGGGCCAGCAATATCTCTATTGGAGTGGAGGAGCCACTTCCCTGCACCAGCATGCACCGACTGCATCTGCACGGTCAACTGTTTTGCTGACCTTCAGGTCCACTGAGGGAGCAACTCACCAGGAGGAAGTCACCAAGTGTCCTGGAGGGCAGCCCCATCAATCCATCCAGTCTTCAAGATGCTGAGCCTTCCTGGAGCCTCTCTACACTAATATCAGGGGTACCGGAGCCAGTTGCAAGCACCAAGGCTTGTTTGTGTTCAGTTGAAACACCACCTCCTCCAAAACTTACCTGCTTATCTAGGAACTTCAAATGAGGCCAGCTTCACATGGAGAGTGGCCCTGCTGTGTTTTTTCTCTCTTTTGTACTAGTACACCAAGAACCTCTAACTCACTGACCCGCCGGACAAAACACCTTTGCACCCGAGCTTCCCAGCCCAGGCTCAAGTAAACTTCATGGTCCTGAGACCCTCAAGTGTTGAGCGCCTCTCCCTCTGGTTCTGCTGGACAGGTCCCCCAGTCCCCACTTGCAGTCTTTTTTTTATAGGTACTCTTTTCCTTGACTTTAGCTTGGCATTCGAGGCTACCACAGCATATAGCATCTCTGCACCCAAACACCCCAGGGCAGGTAAAATTGAACTGATGATGCTTTCTTGGACCTAGGCTCCTACTTACCTTAAGTCCAGACGAGCAGTCCTGTAAGTCGTCTATAAGTGTACCTATGCATTGAATATTTTTCCCATAGGATAACAATTCCGTGTTCGAGGCTCATGTCTCATGTCTGACAACTGTGATTTTCTACAGTTTTTTCTGTACAAATCTAAAATGTCTAAAGTACTTACCTGATTCCGATGATCTTGGTATCTAAAATTAAATACAGGTCTGTGTTATTTTCTCAATTGGTCTCGAGTTTCTTCGTGAATGTGTGTCTCATTTATTGGCTGTGTGTACAACAAATACTTAACACTACCCTTTGATAAGCCTAAACTGCTTACCCACACTACCACAAAGAGAGCATATGGGATTATTAATTTAAGCCCTGTAGGCAAATAAGGGTCGTCTGGACTTTTTACATAGTGTGCCTCATTTTGGTGCACTACATAAAAAGGCAGCTTCCTACACATAGGATCATAACTCTGTTCGACACCTTGATTACCACTACCACTTTCCCTGAGGACCAAGGCCTCAGGCCAAGGTCAAAGCCCTGCTCAAGAAGCCATCAGCCAACCCCAGCAAACTCAACAACTACCAGCCCATTTCCCTGCTCTCTTTCCTTGCCAAAGTCCTAGAGAAAGACAGCAACATACAACTCACCAATCATCTGGAGCAGAACCATCTCTCAACACATCCCAACCAGACTTGCACAGCAATCACAGCTACAAGACTGCCCTGATCACAGCCCCCAGAAACATCCGAGCCCTCCTTGACCAAGGAGCGACGGCAGCACTGATACTCCTCGAGCAGCATTTAACACTGAATCCCACCACACGCTCATCACAAGGTTTTCACAACATCATCATCCAAGGAAACGCTCTCAGTTAGATCACTTCCTTTCTCACCGGAAGGACACAGAAGTTCCGCCTACCATCTTTCACTTCTGAACCCAAAGAAATCATCATGGAGTACCCCAGGGCTCATCCCTTAGCCTCACCCTCTTCAATAACTACATGATCCTCTGGCCAACATTGTCAGATCCCATGGACTCAACATCATATCCTATGCCAATGACTCACAACTCATCCTCTCCCTCTCTGAATGGGCCCACCATCACTAAAATCAACTTCCACAGGTGTATGACGAGTATTGCCAACTGGATGAGAGACAACTGCCTGAAGCTCAGCACAGGCAAAACAGAGGTACAGACCTTCTGCAACACGACCACACCCTGGGACATGTCCTGGTGGCCCTCTGATCTAGGACCAACATCTACCCCGTCCGACTATGCCAGAAACCTCAGCATCATTCTGGACAGCAAGCTGACCACAAAGTCCCAGATCAATGCCATCTCCTCCGTCCGCTTATTCGTCTTTCAAATGCTGCACAAAGTCTTCAAATGGCTCCCCCTGAGCACAAGACACACCACCATACAGGCCCTCATCACCAGTCGGCTGGACTACAGTAATGCTCTCTACTCTGGAATTGCCGCACACATCATACAGAGTGCTGCAGGAAAACTGATCCTCAACGTACCCTTCACCTCAGAAGTCTCCATTGGCCCGCAATACAGAAGAGATGCCAATTCAAGCCGATGATCCATGCATACAAGGCACTACATAGCCTCAGAGACCCATCTACATCAACCACCGATTGAACTTCCTCCAGACAGACAGGCAGCTATGCCCCACATCCCTTTCACTCACCACTCCCCCCACCCTCTCCTTCCGGCATACACCAAAGCAGGGATGGAGGGCTCTCCGTCTCCTATCATACAGCAAAGTCATGGAATGAGCTCCACCTACAGCTCCCAACCTCCACATCCCTAATGGAATTCCGAAACACGCTGAAGACCTGGCTTTTTGACTCTGGGTTCTGCTAGTGCCTGGATACCCTTTTACATGAAAAGTAGCACTTTACAAATCCACTGATTGATTGATTGACCTAAGATAGAATTAGCTAAGCGCAGCAGTGGAATTTTAAAACATCTGAAAGTGACATCGAATTTGCAGGGGAATACATCAGGGCCAGTTACTTTACTGCCTGTTGTCAATAACCTCCTCAAGCTCCTGCACGGTGAAAGGATTAACCTCATACCTGCTATCTTCAGCTTCAGACTATAGCATAAAGTGTATATAGTGCTGGGTCCTAGAATCCAAAGCCACAAAGTGCGTAGCATGTATTAGCTCATATCTAGAGCGACATACATTGGTAACATACCTGTTGTGCTAGCTTACAGAATCTGTGCAAAATAGCAAACCAAATTGCTCCTCCCATATGTCACATATATGGCAAAATCCATCCAACAGTGCATCTTGTATGTGCTTATGAAGCCTGTGCAAAACAGCTGGTGAATTTTTTTTTTATCATCATGTGCTTCTTTTTATTCTGCACCCAATTCATCCCATCTCCCGTGAATCTTGCCTTGGACCCAGGTGCTCCAGCAGGAGTTCCACCCAACCTGCTATTCCCGCTCCTCGCAGTCCCCCATTGCCTGTCGCATCTCAGCTCCATGATTGGATGCTAGTCCTTCCGGCTACCTAATGCACCGCCCCCCAACAGAAGCCACTATAGTCTGGACAAACATTTGGAATTTTAGAAGCTTTTGGTAAAGAATATGAGGACTATCATGGTTTGACCGGTAATGTATTTGAGGTATCTGACAGCAATCAATCTCAACAATTTTTCCAAAATTGTTTTTTTTATGAAATTCTGCTAGGCTGTAGAACATGTTTTTGTCATTTATGTGGGGTTGGGATGTCCGAAAATGTTTGTATTTTTTGTGAGCTGCAGTGTTCAGTGTCACACCGAATAAACACAGCGTGTGGTGCTCATACTCCTAAACCAAAGAAAGAGGATTAGTTCTCTCATAAATGCTTGCTGTCAATAGGTATTTCATCTGTTCAGGTAATCTCACATTCGGTTGACTTCCTGGCACTGTCAGTGAGAACTATGTTACTTTGGCCTAAATCATGGATTTATTATTACTAGAAAGTAACTTCTCTAGCTACCGCATGAACGCCTCCATAGATCAATATGCTTTAGACTAGACCTTTAAGCAGTTACAAGATCTTGAGAGGTGTGGTTTGGGATGACATTAAAAGGATTCTACATAGATAGGTGCTCCACTGAGTCAGATTTACGAGATTCTCTTTCATAGTAAAGACAAATGCATTTTGCACATAATATGCATGAAAGACATTTTTCATTCAGAAAAGTGTGTTTCTTTAAAAGCTTTGTCTTTTTGATTATACCCACAACATTACATTGCATAGGCAGGTAATAAATGCACTATAGCTCAATTCACTTGGCCTTCATGAAACTCAGCTCAGTGCTTGATATGAGCTAAGTCTTGGGGGGTCGAGGCTGCACTCATCATTTTCTAGCGAGATTTGCACAATGGTCTTACAGACTTGTGGGCATATTCTCAAGGATGTATCACCGAGTTATCAGCACTTTATCGCAGCCAAAGTGGCGATAAATTCATCGCCCCATTCATAAGAAGGTGCAAACAGCCCAAATAATCAGTTTACCTGCGATAGCAGCCGCAAAAATCATCGCCACAGATGACCCTGCAACTAACGCTAATGATATGCAGAGTAGGCATTCCCGTGCAAAAAGCAGCGACAACACCACATCACAACATTTTCAACAACCAGCCCGATCAGCGATAAGAACACAAAACAGTCAATAAGGTGCGTTAGCAACAGAAAATTAACACCTGCTCTGACCTGGTGTAAAGTCAGACAACAGCCTGCAACAGAAAAGTGTACCCAGGTCAGAGCCACACTTGAAGGGCAACAGATGCCATGGAGCCACTGATCATGGAGCTCGGAGCCTCAACAGGGCTACAGCACCCACCGTTACCACCTCCAGGACTCCCCCACCCCCGGACCGACAACACCCCCCCTCCCCGGACCACCACAGAGGCAACACAGACAAAGACAGCGACCTTTAGAAAACGCACCAACCTCACAAACCCAACACCAGAGAATGTCAATGCCCACTACAGGCTCAAAAGGACAACCATCCTTCGCATCCTGAACATCATGCCCACAGGCTGACCGTACCAACACAGCGGACAACCAACATCCCACCTACAAAGCTGCTGGCCATGCTTTCCAACAACAACCGCCAGAGTCGGAGGAGTCTCACAGCCAGCCCAATCCATATTCCTCACAACGGTCTTGGATGACATCATCAGCTTGGTACCCCAGCACCTTCACTTCAGGGGTGTCGGGGGGCAATTGACTGGAAACATGTCCTACTTATGCCCCCTGCCGACAGTGCACACAATAACCGCAACAGAAAGCACACACATTCCATCAATGTGCAGGCAATAGTGGACCACCGGGGACTCCTCACCAACGTCGTCACCAACTACCCAGGCAGTGATACCTACATCTACCGACAGTCCATCATCAACCAGCACTACCAGGATGGCACCCATGGAAATGCACTGCACGTTGGTAAGTACCAAATGAACACACCACACACCACACACCTCAACACAATCAAGTAACTCACAACACTGGGAATGCACATGTTACAAACTCACATACAACATGCCAAACAACATGCCCACCCACCAGACACGACAGCACAACTTACTGTGGGAACATGGGCCAGCCATGTACAAAAGCCATCAACGCCATGGCACCTCAGCCACAGGATAGCAGATTGTGGGGAGAGGTGGGGACCAGGCATCTGCAAAGCAGGCAAGTGACCTATGAAGGAAAATTTACACAATGCCAAGTGTGGCGTGGATGTGATGGCCAGACAGCAGTATGCATACCACACAAATATCCATGTCAACATACACACCTGGTGTATGGAGTGTAGTGGACAGTGGACACAACCATGTCCCCCCAGCCAGTGGGGGATATCGCGGAAATGTAGCTTTGTACGTCCTCCTGTAAGCGTGAGCTGAGTGGGCTGGCCCTGCGTGCACCAGGCCAGCGTAGGGGTGTGAATAAAAAGCACGTAACTCTGGGCGTGGTGCTCTTCCGGAATGTCCAACGTCTCTGCCAGGGTGGAGCGTCTCAACCCGCCACAAAGGCTGATGCCGTTGCCGTGAGCAGTGTTGCCTGTGATCCTGTGCGCCTGCTGCACCCCAGGCCGCTGGTCCCCGAACCCATCATGCCCGCCCCTGCACACCCAGGCCTCCGTGCTCGCCTGCCGACACCGGCATGTGTTGAAGAGGGCCCACCATGTACTGGTGCAATCTCCAAGCATGAGGACCACGACACTGGCAGCCTCCTCAGATCATCACGGCCTCCACGACCGCAGTACTGCTTTCTCGTTGATGTACTCCACCGGCATACACAGCGGACTAGTAGGTCACACATTTGGAACTGAGTCTTGAATACACTATAGTGGAGTACATTGTTTATGGCAGAGTTTATATCACTATACTCCCTTTTATGTGGTGCCACCAAGTCTGTGTATAGCATTCCAACCACATGTGTGTGGGCCCACACGGACTACTGCCCTCGGGCCACACTGCACTCAAGTAGGTCACACATTTGTAACTGAGTCATGATTTAGCAATGGCAGAGTTCATATCATTGTACCGGCCTCATCCCAGACTACATCCCCTCCCAGCCCCGGTGCCACTAAGTCTGTTCCCCGACATTCATGGACACTCCCTGGTTGAACTTTGGTGGAGTCTGAGTCTATGGACTGGTGGTCGTCTTCACCCCCATGTAGCTGATACCGAATTGGTGGTAGAAACAAGGCTTTAGCATTCCACTCCTCTATTTGCTGCTTCTGGACGGCTCATTCCGTTTCAACGCATGCCTTTTCCACGCATGCGTTACAACGGAATGCCATTACCACGCATATGGTTTACCACGAAAATGCCTTTACCACGCATGGTTTAACAAAATTTTTCGTTGTTTAACTATGCATGATATTGGCATATTCATGTTAAACCGACTGCATGATTGATTATGTAGTTCAAATCTATATATATATATATATATATGTTTTTTAAATTAAGCCTAACCTAATAAATTATTATAATTAAAAAATATACTTACATTTTCTTTCGACGGTATTCTCCTTCTTCTAACTCTTTAAGTGGCACTTTCTCTATTTTTGATGCAGTACGTAAACGCACGTACGTAATCACGTCTGTTAGGGAGGCTCTTCCACGAAGGACAGAGGCACAGAAGAGCGTGTTTTAGGTAAGTTTTCTTTCTATTTTTTTTTTGTTAAACCCTCTCATTTGTTTTTTGTTGGGGGGAGACCCCCCAGCCCCCCCTTTTTTTTTCGACCTTTAACTCACATTCCTTTACTACGTATTCCGTAGTAAAGGAATGCGTGGTAAAGGTTATAGTGGTAACCACGCATGCGTTGTAAAGCATGCGTGGTTAGTGCATTCGTGGAAACGGCTTCTTAGTAGTGGCTGTTTCCCGCTGTGAAGGACACCTTCCACTGTTCCCCAAAACCCTCTGCCACATTCACCTTAAACATCGACAAGGACCCGCTCAGTCCGCGTGGCCCTACCTCAATGCACCACAAGTCACCGTCCCGTAGCGGTGTGCCTATGCCAGCCGCTGTGCATCCTGGGCCACTAACTGTGCAGCTCAAGTCCGGGGCCCTGTCTGCTGATATACTGGATGGTCTCTGAGACGATGGCCTTGGGGCCTTCAAGGCCATGTGTCTGTGGCCCTGCGCCATTCGCTGCCTCCGTCCACAACTGCGGTCCACCAAAGTTCACACATCAAATCAAGTCCTGACCGGCCCGGACGTCGCATCACCACAGGAGGCACACGCCACCACCACCAGGACCACCTCCAAACGCAACTGCCAGAGTCGGAACAGTCGTACTGGCAGACTATCAGAGTTGCTCATACCTGTTGTGGATGCCATCATCTGCCTGAAGCCCTGCTCAGCACTCCAGGTGCCACTAACTCAGTGCACCACAACTCATGGACCATTTCTGATTGAGTTTTGTGCGTTTGTGAGCTCACGCAGCAATGTCACCTCAGGCAGTGTGGGAGACCTGGGATGATGATGAGGGAGATGATGCAGGTGTAACACACCCCACTGCAGCTGCATCAGGAATATCCCGAAGGGACACAATCCTAGACAATTTGTTCACATGAGCACGTTCAGCTCTAGTGCCCCACCCTCAGTGCACTGCAACTCACGGACACTTCTGCTTGCTTTTGGGTGAACTCTGTACTTGCTCCGGCTACCATCATGATGCTCCGCAGTTGTCTCTGTGATGCTTGTGTTTTCTGTTTCCGTTTCAATAGTGTTCACTGTTCAAGTGTTGCCAGCACCAACCACTCCTTGAGTGGCTGGCTTACACTCACCCCACACACATCCAGCATAGGCGTCACTGTACATGTGACCCTGCCAATAAAGGGTCCGGGCGCACGTGCCCGTAGCCAGTTGAACAGACTATTTGCGTGTCTTCGTGTGGTCATAATGTATGCATGAGGGCTCAGGGCCCTAAAATATTACATTGCGCTGTGTACAGCGGACGCAAACATGTCACCGCAGGCAGCAGGTAAGACCTTGGACATGTAGCTTTGTCACCACCCACTCAATACTTAAGAGGAGTGGACTGGGGCGTCATACGCAGGTTCAGCGTGTGTGTGTTAATGCTAATTGCATAACTATGGGCGTGAACGGTACAGGAAATGTGCAAATGCATGTGTCTTTGTTGCAGTGTGGGTCTCCTTTGTGGGGTGTAACTGGTCCCTATTGGGACTTTAACCAACCACGTATGTGATGTAGTTCGGCTTCCATGAGCTCTGACCCCACCTGTTTGGCCACATCCTTTTGGGATTCTGACAACTGGCATTGGAATACGATGTGTGCCTCTGTGAAGTGTTGGGAGCCAGCCGTGGTGGCGGGTGCTTCCTGCTGTGTGGTTTGTGCAGGGGCTGGGGTCTCGATGTAGCTTGGCTGCCCTGCTTCAGGAGGTGGATTGCCTAAGATGTCCATGAGCTGTTGTAGGGTGTCTGTGTCGAAGGCGTGGTGGTCCTCTCCATCATCACTGATGAGTTGTCTGGCCAGCTCTGCTAGAGATGTTTTCTGTCCCTCTGCAATGTGAACGGGAGATGCATGTTGTCTTTGTGTTGACATGTATGTCGGTGCATTGTTCTTGTTTACATGCAGACTGTATCACAATGTACATTGTGACTGTTTGGGAGGTGCTGTATATTTGATGCGGGGCAGGGTACATTTGGACTACATGACGGATTTGAGGTTGTACACGTACATTTCCATCTCACAGTTTCCTGCTATGTTAGATGTGATTGGCCTGTTTCTACGCATGAGCGGACCCAGTTGTGTCCTCTGTTCTGCAGTGTCGGTGTTACACTTTGTACCACATTGTCGTTGGATGTGCTGTTATTGCTATGTGTGTGTGCTGGAGTGTGCCACGGGGATCAGGGATATGATCCTGGGTCATTGTGGGTGTGCAGTGTGCTGCACATCATAGTGCATGTGTGCCATTGTCCCCTTCTCCCCCGGTCCCCCCAGTCCCTGGTCGTTACTCACCCTGTTGATGTTGTGTCAGGTCCTATCGAGCTGTGTCAGTACTCCCAACTCCTTGCACCGTCTCCACACTGAGGACTGTGGCCTCCATTTCCTCCAGCTCCTCCTGTGGTGCAGGACTCCCACCTCCTGTCGCCGTTGCTGCCTTCCTGTTGGCAGCGGGTGTGTGCTTGACCTTCCCTGACCATGAGTTTCCTTGCTGGTAGTCTATGGGGCTTGTGGGGTGCGTGTTGGCCTCTGCACTCGGTCTGGGTGTATCAATGGTGCCACGCAGGTTCTTTTTTTCTCCTTTTGTTTTGTTGCTTTTATAGTACATTTTCCTGCCCGACGCGTGGGAATTGCAGGCCTGTCGCTGGTTTTCGCTGATTTTTGTATTGCGATTGGCTTCATCGCAACTTTTTTGCGTTTGTGTTTTGCATTTTCGCGGCGTCTGGTTGACTTTATCACGGACG
Source organism: Lissotriton helveticus (assembly GCF_964261635.1). Lineage (NCBI taxonomy): Eukaryota > Metazoa > Chordata > Amphibia > Caudata > Salamandridae > Lissotriton > Lissotriton helveticus. Next base: position 1,652,216,765 of record NC_136067.1, read on the forward strand.
TTATCGTGAGTCTATCGCATGGTACCGCCCTGTTGTGAATGGGACGTTAACACAGCGTTATTTTCTCGTGACAGACTGCGATGTGAAGAGTTACGTTAAGGTAATTTTGCAGTAATTATCACACGTTCTTGAGAATATTCCCCTCGGTGAAGTTTGGCCTCAAAGGAGAGTGCACACAGCACTTTAATCTGAAGAGAGGGATTCGTCAGGGTTGTATCCTGGCCCCCTTTCTCTTCATTTTCTATATAAATTGCTTAGAATCTGTTGTTAGTTTTTTTTGTGTTCAAAATATTTTATTGAAATTTTCATCATAAGAAACAATAAACAAGACATACAGAAAAATATAAGAAATTCGCAATTCAAAATATGAAGATATAGTTATGCAACGCTAACTTAAGAAAGGGGAGGGAAGGGAAGGGAAACATATAATATCACATTGCTAATAGATAATAAACCGAGCTACTTATACAATAACAATATATGTATTAGTCTAGCATCATAGAAAGAAGCGATTACTATAACTAATGTGATAAGTAAACATCAATAGGAGTCCAAAATAAATGATAAGAAATAGAATTTTGACAGACCACAGATAAAGATAATTGTGCACCTCTTCTTGTAAAAATAACCCAGGACCACCATGCATGAACTGATAACTTTGAAACATTTCCAACAAAAGGTAATTGATTTTAACACAGCTGAAATTAGGAAATTAAAAAGTTTACATTCAATTGCATTAAAATCTTGCGACAGGATTACAGATTTTCAAATTAACAGTTTATAAGATAAATCTTGAATATTAAGAATCCTTTTAACAAATATCCCATACATCTTTTCAGAATGTAGTTATTAAAGGACAAGTAAAAAGCATATGTTGCAATGAACCAGAGTGTAAATTACAATGCCAACATGTGTCAGATTGAAGGATTTTAGCTTTAAATAATCGTAATGGTGTCCATTAGCAATTAAATAGAATATAAGAATTAGTTTGAAACAGAGAAACAGGTAACCAACCAGATATATTGGAGATCCACATAGTTTCCCATAAATGAATGGATAATGAAAGTTACAATTCATTGTTCCAAAACTCTGCAATCATATTAATGTTCGAACCTAAATTGTTAGACAATTTTTTATATAAAATAGAAACACAATGAGGATTAGATGATATAGTTTGAATATAAGTGGAGAGATCAGCTTGAGTAATAGATGGAATAGCTTGTGAGAAAGAATCCAAGATCGAATTAGTTAAATATTCATATTTTATAAAATCAGAATTAGCTAAATTGAACGTAGTCTGTAACATTTGAAATGATATAAACGTATTATTAGAATAAATATCCTTAAGATAAAAAAAATCCCAACTTTAATCTATGAGGACCAAAAAATAACATGTCTATTTAATTTAATAACATTACTATACCATAGTGATAAGTCAATAGTATTGGACATGGGGTGGTCAAAAATAGAATCAAGATCATTAAAGATTAGTTTAGTGGATTTAATAATAAGAGATTTGTGAAGACAAGAGGATTTATTTGACATGGTTAGCAAAGTGGGAAGTGGAAAGGGATACACAATGGATTTTTCAATAAAGAACCAGGTGGGAGGATTACGCTTTATGATACAGAAGAAAATCTGGAATGCCAAAACCAGCATTACCTTTTGACATCTTCAGTTTTTTATAACTAATGCGTTTTGCTTTATTATTCCAAAGAAATTTGGAAAGAAGTTTATCAATATCTTTATAAAATTTTTATGGAAATTGAATGGGGATCATAGTTAGAGTGTAAAAAATGTTGGGGGCAATATTCATTTTAATGCATTCCATTCGTCCCCACCATGAAAGATGCAATGAAGACCACTTAGACGTTTTATCTTTAATATAATTTAAAACAAAATCACTATTTAAAGTCATGTAGATTTAATAGAAGAAGAAAATAAAGTACCCAAATATTTTAACTTTTTCTTCTGCCAAATAATTTCACGCATGGGAATCATATCAGGAGTACAATAAACATTTAAGGGAAAAAAATCAGTTTTATTAGAATTTAATTCATACCCAGACACCAATGAATATTTAGAGATTATGTCTATTAAGGAAGGAAACGAGGATATGGGATCATTGATAAACAAAAGCACATCGTCAGCATATGCCAACGTTTTAACTACGACATCCCTAACCTTAATTCCTTTAATGGAATCGCATTTTCTGATAGAAGCAAGAAAGGGTTCAATACCTAGTAAAAACAAAAGTGGAGAAAGGGGAAAACCCTGACGTGTACCTCTGTAAAGGGAAAATTGAGTGGAAACTTGGCCATTAATAAATAATCTAGCAGTAGGGGTAGAATATAAGGCTAAGATCATACGGATATAATTATCACCAAAATTAAAAGAAACTAAGGTACGAAATAAAAAGTGCCAGTGAAGTTTGTCAAAGGCTTTTTCAGCATCCAAAGCCATAACACCTGATGGCTTGTTCAATGACATGTAATAACGTTCTTGTATTATTAGCTGAGTATCTATTTTTCATAAATCCTGATTGATCAGAATGTATGATAGAATCTAATATTGGGGATAAACGTGAGGCCAACATTTTTGCATATAATTTACAATCTTGATTTATTAAAGAAATAGGACGATAATTAGAAACAAGAGTGGGGTCTTTGTCCGGTTTAGGAAGAACAATAATTAAAGCTTCCGAAAAAGAACCAGACATACTTCCTGAAGAATTAAATAAAGTAAATAGCTGAAGTAAAAAGGGTGAAAGTTGGAATTGAAATTCTTTATAAAACTCTGCTGGTAAATCATCAGGGCTTGGAGATTTATTTTGTTTGAGGGATTTTATAGCAGATAACATTGCTTTAAAAGCATCCCAACGAGTAATGAAAGAAGTAGAACCTTCAGGATTCAATTGAAAATAATCCGAAATAGCAGATAAAAGTTTTGGTTTATTACGTTCGTTAAGAGCAATGCTAGAATTCATTCTCCATCTAGAATGTTTAGGGGATGTTGTCTGGAGATTTAAAATACAAGAAATCATGGCATGGTCAGAGACATCAATATTTCCAATCACAGGGGTTGTAATAGAAGTTGTTGCGATACTAAAATATAATCAATTCTAGAGTGTGAATTATGTTTATATTTAAAAGCAAAATAAACTTTAGAAGTATGAAATTTCGTTTGAGACAATCTATCCAATAAAGGATCAGAAATAACGTTAAAATCACCTGCTACAATCAAAGGAACGTTTCTAAGTTTAAGAACCTCTGTAGTAAGATTAGACCAAAACTTAGGTTCATCCGCAGTAGGACCATAAACATTTATTAAGGAAATAATAGTATCATGAACTTTAACTTTAACAATTAAGTACCTCCCTTCTGTATCAGCAAATGTGTTCAATATTTGGTAATGAGACTTTTTTGCAATTATTATAGCTACACCATTTTTTTTACAAATAGCAGGAGAAGTAAGTATACAGTCAACCCATTTCTTTTTCATATAATCTAATATTTTATCATCAACATGAGTTTCTTGTAGAAAACAAAAATCTGCTTTGGAACGACCTAAATAATCTAAAATCTTAGTACGCTTACTGGATGTCGCAAACCTTTTACATTTAACGAAATTACTTTAACATTAGCAGTAATGAAAGAATGAAAGAAGAAAAAGAGAAGAAGAGGATGATGGAAAAAAGAACATATAAAAGAGTGTGAGTAGCTCTAAAAATTATAAAATGAGAAGGATAGGATAAGACATAGAACAAAAGGCAAACAACAAACAAAACAATACACTTAAATATGAGCAGTGAAACGCACACACGATCTACAAGCATGACCGTAGCCATTGGAGCCCTGAAGTAGAATAAGAATTCAGAAACCTGTCAGCAGACAATGTATACCAAAAAAATAAAAAATAATTCAAGAATTAGGATCATGAGTGTCCATTGGACGTTGAAGTTGTTGATCAAGAAAATGGCGTAGCTCTTCAGGCCGATGGAAAGATTTTGAGAATGAGTCTTTCCAAATGCGCATCGTTGAAGAGTCAAAGAGACCGTATTTATATCCAAGACTTCTTTGTTGAGGGCGAAGAGTAGTGAATTCCTTGCGTATTGCAACAGTTTCTTTTGCAAAATCTTGATGAATAGAGATTTTGAGGGAATTTCTCTTGCTGCCTTCCTGATCATAACCAAATGATGATGACGAAACACCTTAAGTATCATTTGTCTAGGCTTGGCATGGTGCAGGTTACGATGAGAAGGAATTCGATGAGCCTTATCAACTTCAAATTTTTCAGGGAATTTGAGATTTAAAAGGCCAGGAAGCAAGTTCTCCAAATATAATAGACAATTATTTCCCTCAACTTCTTCCGGTAGGTAAATATTCGAAGGTTATATTGCCTATTGCGATTTTCCATATCCAAAAGGTGTGCGCTCATAGGAGATATTTTTGCCACAAGTGGGGTGAATGCATCCACTTTGGCTTTATTATCTTGAATTTTGATTGAGTTATACGAAATTTTCATGGATAAACATGCCATTTCTTTACGCACATTTTTAATTTCTGTCGCAATAGTGTCTGTATTAGCCCAAAGTGCTTGAATTTCCTCCAAAATTAGAGATAGTGAAGGTTCAGATGAATCCACCAATTTTGAATTTAATGGAGGTGGTGAAATCTGTTCTTTCCTTTTATTGGGAGTTTTATTCTCCATTTTAGTGTAAAAATATTTAAATAGAAGTAAATCTTAAAAAGTTCTGCCAGGGAAAATGAAAATAAGTGAATAAATCCCAGATGACTGGTGCAGCAGCTAAACTGTACAGTGGGTGTGGCTAGGCCCAAGCCAGGCCCTTTCTTGAAGTATACTCCGCCCCCCTGACAGAGATTTCAGGCAGAATCTGCAAGCAGAGCAGGGAGCAAGAACCAGGAGGCAGAAAAAACCATTTGCCGAGTAGAGAGAAGGGTAAAACCTCATCCAGCTGCAGGTAGGCACTTTATAAGCACAGCGATCCAATTAAAACAGTATAATTGACAGGAATTCGTAGTTTTTGACGACAAACGGGCGCAAAACGCGACGGCGCTCTTCAGGCGGCGGCCATCATAGTTCGCGCTTAGAATCTGTTTTAACTGAACAGAGGAACGATGTTCCAAGTGTGGGTGGTCAATTGTTGCCTGCTCTTTTATATGCAGATGATTGCCATCTTAGTTGCATGCATAGCAAGGGGCTTGGAGCAACCTTTAGACCTTTTTATGAGTTTTATCGATAGTCTCGATCTTACAATTATAAAAAAAATCCATGTTATGGCGATGGGTTCCAAAAGCACTAAAACCCATAAGTATGTGATAAGGAGCCACAATATTATTAGGGCAGAAAATATTTCTTACCTGGGCCTTTTGCTTGATTCCCACCTTAACTAGCAATCAATGTTACACAACAATATAATGATCTTTAAAAGGTACATTTACAACATCTGTAATATTTCACTATGATTGGGGCATAAACCAATAAAGGCGATGTTAGATATTTTTAAAGTCATGTGTATTGCCTTAGCTAGTTTTGGCTGTGAAATCTGGGGATACCCGTGCATACAGGTGGTGGAAAATAAGTTTTTTTTTTTAGAGGACTTCAAAATATGCCACAAAGTACACCCTCCGATATTGCACAAGAAGAGTTGGGTAGGGGATAGATATCAGATTTCATTAGTCTTCATCCCCTTTTATTATGGCTATCAGTCTGGTTAAAGGGTAAGCAGAACCCTAATAAGTTAATTGTGCACAACTACGGGTTTGGACAACATGCTACACATTCCATGGCTGCACTACCTCCTGCACAACTTGAGAGAACTAGGGAGACCAGAACTTTTTAATGATCCGGGCCGCATTGTTAAAGCTGAATTTGCTTGGGTTAAGCATTCCTTTACCTCCAGGGTGGCAGCGGAGCGAGAGGTATTTGCTTTGACCAAGTGTTGAATGTGTCAGTTCATCCTGGTCGACGATAGAACCATACTAGAGCCTGAATATGTTCAATAACCCATTGTAGGCTGTTGACCCATTTTAGGTGAAACGTAATCCATCACTTGTTGTACTCAAATGGTGGCTCGCTAAAAAAAATTGATCTTCCAGTATATGTCTGTGACAATACTTCAATCTCTGACACTTCGCACATTGTTATGATTTGTCCTAAGTTTAGCAATTTACGCCACAAATATATACGGCCTCTCCTGTTAACCATGAACTTTAAATAGGTGAGACCTGCATTACTGTTTTTACAACTTTTATGAACACCTAAAGTGCACTTCTTTTTGTCATGGTTTTTATCAGGTGTATTGAGAATGAAATGATTAGGCTCATCAATATTAGATGTTGTTTTTTTTATTTTCTCTTTTCTTCGCTGTTTATATTGGAGTTAAAGGAAAATTGATGATGATCTGATTATTTCTGCTGTTGTATTTTCATTATATGCTTTTAGATTCTGTTTTATGGAATGTTTCTTTGTGTGTGTACTTTTATGATTTTTATAAGAAAAATTGAGTAAAGTCTATAATGATTGACTACTCATCCTTCCCCTTACCTCATAAATAATTAAAGAAAGTGATAGGAGAAAGACAAAAGCAAAACAAATAAGGTTATGCAAAAATTAATAATATACGACAGCACTTAATCATTGCAAATATAATCCTTGAATTTTGTTGGTTTAACGATTTTACTGCCAAATGTCCCATGGTTTATGGAACAATTTCTTCCATTTTCAGGTGAAGATAACCTGTCATCAGATGAAGTTAGGCAGCATTCTTGTCTCATGTCGTCATCACCATCATTCTCTACACATCCTACCCCAATATTATAATAACTGCCCAAAGCCTCTCCAAACAACCGTTCTGAACTTTTGTTCAGTAGATTTGAATCCATAAGTGTTAATTTAGCCAGACGATCTTTCCATCTGTAAGGGAAATCTGACTCAAATGCCACAACTTGCCATCACTCAACAAAATAGAATTACAGAACACCATAACCACTCTAAGGGGCATATTATCAAGCAGCAGCAATAAATATCGCTGGCCGCTCCTAGTGTGAGATTTTATATAGCCGGCTATCGCTGGAAATTATCGCAATGCTTGCACTGCATCAACAACGTATAGCGCAATGGCGATAATTATTCCAGCGATAGTGGTGTCTTCCATGGAACATCGCTGGTTTTCCAGCGATGTTCCATGGAAAACTGCGATATTGTTGATGATGGGGCCTGTGGTCTTAGCCGCACAATACACCCCCCCATGATAGGTATGCCTTAGTCAGGAATTTAACAGACGTTAAATTCCTGCGTTAAGGCATACTTAACGCAATTTCAAATATCGCTACCCCTCGTTGATAATATCGCGAAGCTGGGTTTGCGATATTATCCCATTGAGTTTTGTCAGGCACGCCTCCTTTGCATCTCATTAACGATGCGAGGCGTCGCTGACAACGGACGCTAAGGCAAGGAAACATGTGCTAGCGTGTCCTTGCTGATAATGCGATAATATTATCGCTGCTTTTCGCCCGAAAACGGCAATAATATTACCGATGCCCCTTGATAATATGCCCCTAAGTGATTGATAGAACCTGCCTTTGCTTTCCGTACACACACCTTCTGACTAAGTCTCCCACCTGTATATTAACCTGTTTACAATTATGTTTACGAATATTAAGCACTGTTCTAAGGAGGGCAAGCAGTTTCGTGGCATATATATTTACTTTGGTATTGATGAGTGAAATCAGCTTAAAATCAGAACAGGACGACGACAGGGGTTGCGAATTGGGGAGGACTGCAATCGTGGCCATATCAATGTCTGAGGGGAAGGTACCCCTTTTTGCCACCTCCTCATAGAGGGCATGGAGCCGGGGTGTCAGGTCTTCTCTAAATGTCAAATAATATTCTACAGGAAATCAGTCTTCCCAGAGGCCACTGCTGAAATAGCTCCTCCTACCTCTTCAATTGATTATAGGGTGATCGAGCATATGACACTCTGGGAGAGCTGTGGGAGAGGAATCTCTTTCAGAAGGTGGGTCTCTGACTCAATCTGTGGGGTTGCTGTGTAGAGGCGTTGTTAGCACCCCCTATGTATTGATTACCTCGGGTATAATCCGGTTTGCTAGGGGACGGGAGGTGATCCAATAAAGGAGCTTACCATTCTTCTCTCCCTAGCCATAGACCCGGGCTGTGGATGCTCTCCACATCTATTTTGCCACCTCAAGAGAAATGTGACAAATGTCCTCCACACAAGGTCTTGTTGGCAGGAAGATCCCTTTGTGTTGTTCATAGTTGTAATTCCCTCTAGACGGAGCACCTGGGCCTCCAGGTGAAAGAGGTGCTGGTCTTGAGTCTGTTTTTTCTTTAAAGGTACCCCCTGACATACCATCTAATAGTGGCCATGCTAGCCGCCCACAGTGTACCCGGTGACTGGACCATGCCATCATTAAGCTGAAAGTAGGCCTTGATTTCGTCGTCAAGGAGCCGTTTGTAGACCTCATCTTGGAAAAACTAAGCGTTCAGATGTCATATGCCTCTACCTTGTTTTTGTGGACCTGCGGGCCGCATTCGATCTGGTTCCTAGGGAGAGGCTCTGGACGGTGTTGGAGGAAATTGGTCTCCCTCCTTACTTATTAGATGCCCTAATCCGACTTCATACCGGGAATTATGCCCAGGTGAGATGTGGGAAAAACGGGGAATTATCTGACCGCTTCCCTGTTACCCGGGGCGTACGCCAGGGTTGCGTACTGGCACCTACACTCTTCAGTTTGTATGTTAATGGCCTGATAGATAGACTTAATTGTGTCAGGGACAACGACGCCCCACGCCTGGCTACTGGTAGGGTGCCCGCTCTGATGTTCGCGGACGACACTTTGTTGTTGTCGCGGACATCATCGGGCATCCAGCGGGTTTTGGACGGTTTTGTCTCCTTTTGTGCCTCGCGGGGATTGGAGATCAACTTGGAGAAAACCAAGTTCATGATCTTCAACCCCCCGAGACACACCCGTCCAAACCCCACACTGAATGGAACCCCACTTGAGCGAGTCAAGACCTTTATATACCTGGGGGTGACTCTGACTGAGCATTTTACATGGGACCATCAAGCCTCTAAATCCTCTCTGAGACTTGCACAGATCATGGGTGGTGTATGTAGACTCCATAACGCCTCAACCTTTAAATCGGCTACCCCTGCCCTAGAGATATACAGAACACAGGTTAGGTCTGCTGCTTTGTATGCTGCCGAACTCTGGGGACATATCAATGCATGTAACTTAACGAAAGTAGAGCAGTCCTTTATGCGACATCTGTTTGGTCTCCCACAAAGCACACCCCTCCTACCATTATGTCTGGACCTGGGTTTGGAACCTATCTCTGACTTGGTGGCTGCACGTCCCCAGCTCTATTGGAGAAGGCTCTGGTCTGTCCCGGAGCTTGAACCCTTTAGAGCAGAATTTAACACTATTTGGGGACAGCTAAAGAGCAAGAATATACCTTGGCTGGTACATGTGAAGACTCTCTTTTATCAAATTGGCCTTCCCCAACTGTAGGACACACCAGAGGACAGCTGAATGAGGACGCAAAGGACTGTACTGGTGGCAGCTGTAAAATTGTACAATCTTAAATTGTTACATTGCTCTACCTCCCTGGGCAGACTGTCAACTGAGTTCCTTACAATAAAAGCCGAATACAGGACGGAGGTGTTTCTGGACTTGGTGCAGCCCCCACTAGCAAGAAAACTGTACATCCAATTGAGGTACGGTTCTTTACCAGTAGGGGCACTGACATCCAGATGGGCAAAAAAGACAAATGCCAACTGCCCTGCCTGTAATTATGCCAGAGAAGACATTGTACATATCCTTTTCTTCTGTCCAGCATATAGTGAAATTCGAAAATGCTGGATCATTCCATTATGCAAAAATCTTGGTTTCCGACACTGTGCACACGCTTGTAGAGTGCTAACTCATGACACTGCCCCTCCCATTGTTTTTGCCGTCTCCCGGTTTCTACTAGGCATGTGGCGGAGAAGAACTATTTTTATCTACAAGAAATAACGAATTGTTGTTTTTATCCTTTACTATTCCTTTGATAACCAAAGTTTAATAACTTTTTAATTCTAATGTATCTATGTTTTATTATTGTGCTTGTATATATTTTATTGCACTTTTATGGTCTCTGACCGAAATAAAGTTATCAAAGTAAGTAAAGATGTCATATGGGTCACAGTTCCCCTGCGGGGGTTCCTAGATGAAAAATCATGGGGCATGGTCCGATATGCCACAGGAGAAGATTTGAATACTAGTACCAGTACGGCAATCAGAGACACCATAAATATGAGATCTATGTGGGAGTGACTATGATGTGCCGCGGAGGTGTAAGTGTATTGTCGTTGCAGATGGTTACATATTCTCCAGACAACGCCAGCCAAATATAGAGGCCCAGTCTGAGAGGCATCAAGCACCCGAGAGGCCATCTGTAGAAGGGACCCTAGTGACATCCTGATGTGAAACCGGCACCGCATTCAAGTCACCCCCAATCACCATCAGACCCTCCGGAAACTTCATCAATAAGCTGGAAAGAAGGTTTTCAAGGCCGCTGGGGGCACGTAATCAGAAATGAGATTGATTATACACCCTCCCATTGTCCCTGTGAGTACTAAGAAGAGCTCCTGGGGGTATGACTGCCAGTGGGGAAAAAGCGGCGAAGGAGGAGGGCCACTCCTCGGGAGCCACGTGAGAACCCTGTATGGAAAACCCTGTCATGGCCCAGCGTGCTGAGTGGTTCCCCATCAGGTGCATCACCTGCAACATCAGGGCTGCAGGGATAACTTAGTGAGAATATTTTAGAACTGCAGTGCATTTCACGCGATCCAAAAGCTCATTGACATTCCAGGAGAGCACCTGGCAAGGATCTAGGCTAGGGTGCACTGGGGCCATGTACTAGGGTCGCAAAGAGTGATTGAACTTAAGTGGGATGCAAGTTGGTGGCACTATAAACAGCAGTGGTGCACTTCCGCTATGGTATAGATTGCATGGAAAGAAGTCACTGCTAAGGGTCTTGTCGTGTGGTGTAAACAGATATTGGTCAACATTATAATGCATTACCCAACTTTCAACCCAACCAACCCCCTCCACATACTTTGCCATCAAAAGCATCTGTTGCCCCATAAGTGAAAACAAAATTACATTTTGAACTTGGGGACGGAGTGGTGGACCCCTCCATAATATAGGATCTTGCCTAAGTATGAAACTCTAGAAAGTCCATAGAGCAGCAAATTTGCTCCTTGACAACAGGACTCACTCTCCTAAAGCAGACCATGCGAAACTCGCCACCACCGTTCAAGATAAACTTGACATAGCTGAATTAGTACCGCAACATAAGGAACAGGCAGCGCAACTTACACAACTACAATGCCAGGTTATGGGACTGCAGGAGCGGGATGGCGATGCAGAAGGAAGAGCTCGGCGAAACAACATCCGTGTTATAGGCCTGCAGGAACAATGCAAAGAACCCCACACCACCAAATTCATGGAGCATTGATTCAGGGAACATGTGGCCACAGAGGGCCTCTCAGACTTTTTCTGTGTAGAGAGGGCGCACAGAATCCCAGCAGGACATCCAACAGCAGGAGCTATGCCCCGTCCTATGATTGCCTGGATATTAAATTATAGGGATTGAGACTTGTTGCTCCAGAAGGCCAGGAAACGGGCTTCAGTACAGTACAAGAACCAAATAATTTCACCGTTTCCCGACTACACGATGCTCGTACAGCGGAGAAGATCCTCGTACACAGCGACCAAAAAGAGACTTAGGGGCATATTAACAAGAAAGGGCGTTACATTATCGCCGCTTTTATTGGCCGGAAACTGCAGATAAAGCGGCGATAATGGGCTTAATAATAAGCCCTATGAACTCCAATCGAAGCCCATTCAAGATGTCTTCACATCTAACATGGGCTTCGATTGGAATTCATAGAGCATATTATTAAGCCCATTATCGCCGCTTTATCGGCAGTTTCCGGCCGATAAAAGCAGCGATAATGTAACGCCCTTTCTTGTTAATATGCCCCATAGAACCTTGGATCATAAGTACGCCCTACTCTGCCCGGCTTGCCTGAAAGTCATACACGACCAAAAAGTGGACTTCTGTGACACTCCGGAGGAAGCAGAGGAATGGCTGGTGATAATGTTCCCACCGACGACATCCGGGTCCTCCACGCAAAGTATGCTTCACAGCCAGAAGACGCCGGGGTCTCGGAGGTCATGTCTTAACAAACTTGCTCAGAAATCCCAGGGCGGTAATCCTACTCTGGAGCAGGTCTTACGTGGCCGTGTTGAGGTGTTAGCAGCTGCAAGCACCTTCAGAGACACACACCTTCAGTCGTCATTTGAATTGTCCGAAGAGAACACTGCTCACTCCGACTCGGAAAATAGTATTGCTTTATTTCCCAATGTAACTCCTCAGACTACAGACTACCTGCTGGGCTAATAAATAGTCTGGAGGGGGAATCTGCCTCACCCAGTTGGTAGTTATGCAACGGTAATTGGTAAGATATCAGTGGGCAGCGGTGCGCAACACACTTTATTCCCTCGCTTCAGTACTGTTACATTGTCATATGCATTGGGTCGGAGTAATATGGACTCAAACACCCCAAACAAAACCATATATAACATAGTAAGCACCCCCCCAGAAGGCGAATGCACCTCGTAACCTGTTTACAGTTCACACTGTTGTGATATCAGTTTGGACTAGTGAAGTTAGAACACTGGACCTAGTATTAAAGGTTGTTCCAAGGGAGTTCTGGGTTACTGGCACACCCCACATAATACGATTTCTCATACCTGCCCTGGCACCCCGCCCTTCTGACAGCAATCCACGCAGACAATTAACCACATACCAGACACATATACAATAATAACCTGGCATGTTCGGGGACTGGGTCCTATACACAGACGTCATAGAATAAATGCACAACTAAACAGACGCAGGGCTCACATAGTGTTCCTCCAAGAATCCCACCTCACAGACTCTGAAGTTACAAAAATGCATAAGAAATGGAAAGGTCAAATCTTTTCCACATCATACTCAGCCTTTGCAAGGGGGCAACAATCTGGATCAGAGGCGGGTTCCCCTTTGTAGTCTTAGAACAATGCATAGACCTGCAGGGTCAATATACCTTAATACGTGAAACACTAGATGGCGCACAAGTGGTACTAGGGAGTATTTAGGCCCCTAATTTTGACCAGGATCAATTCCTGGTGAACATTAATACTGTTTTAGCAGACTGGGTAGTGCACCCCTGGATTCTAGGTGGAGATTACAACGCAGTCATGGACACTGTCATTGACCGTTCGCACCCATAATTCAGGGAGGAGGATCCATTAAACAGGCTGAGGCACTGGTCAGGTGGTTAGAGGGCTGGACATTGGGAGATGCTTGGTGTCTCAAAAATCAGACTGGTAGGGAGTATTCCTTTTTCTCCCCCGACTCACCAGCTACACACGAGGATAGACAGGATATTTTGCTCTACACCCCTCACAGCACACGTCACACATACTACTTATCTGGGAAAAACATTGTCCGACCACAACCCCCTGGAATTAACCCTTGCCTGGTGTATGACCCCCACCCCAGTCCCCACCTGGAAATTATGACCTCAGATGCTGGAGGACCCTGTTTTTAAGAACACTATGGCGGATGGTATCAAGAATTATTTCATGTAGAACATCAACTCTGCCTTCACCAGACACATAGAATGGGACGCGTTTAAGACTGTGATTAGGGGCCTAGCTATCAGCACTATGGCAGGGGCATGACAGGAGATACACAATAACCTAAAAATCATTGAAAACGGTATGAATGCACTGCAGCAGGGAGCGACACGGGACCCCACTAAGACAGAATTGCAGGAGGCGCGTATCAAATACACTGAAATGCTGGAAAGTCTCAGAGTAATAGACTATAAGTCATATAGGGGCACATGCATCAACCTATTTAGGAAGTGCAAACGGTGCGAATCGGTAAATTCGGCCGTTTGCACTTCCTAAATACGTTTTTGGGATGCATCAAACTCATTTTCAATATTCGTATTTTTTTGCATTTCTTAAAAATGCAAATGCATTTAAGGAATCGCATTTGTGCGATTCCTTAAATGCAATGCATCAATTTAAAAAAAAATGCGAATTTTGAAATTGGAAGTGCAAATTACCACGAGGTTGACCCTTGTGGTAATTTGCGAAAATCTGTCAAAAAGCAAAAAAAAACATTTTTTAAACTGTCATGTTACAGACACACATGTCCTTAGGACATGTGTGTGTGAAACATGCACTTTCAAATGCATTTCAGGGGTGCAGGGGGGGGTCCTTTGGACCCCCCCCATGCACCCTTGGAATGCATCAACAAATTGCGAATTTGTAAATGCCTTCCCATTGACTCCTATGGGCCTTTTGGCCCATAGGAATCAATGGGAATTGCGAAAATGCACTTAAGAATTCGGTATTTATTTGGGATTCGGTAAAAATTGCGATTTTTACAGAATCACAAATAAATACCGAAAAAAATGATGCATAGCATTTTGCAATTCTTAATTTGCAATTCGGTATTTTTCGCAAATTAAGAAGTGCAAAATGTCTCAATGATGCATGTGCCCCATACTCAGTTAAAATACACGTAGGCACACAAATCTGGTGCACTGCTTACGCGTCGTCTATGTGACACGCCCCCCACCGTAAACATACATGAGATTACCATGCCAAAGGCAGACTCTGTAACCACCCAACGGGATATAAACAAAGCCTTCTGCAATTATTATGAAACCCTATATCAAGCCCCAAAACAACAGACCGAGAACATCATAGACGCCTTTTTCGAAGACCTACTGTTAGTAGGTGGTTCTGACCATCTGAGCCACCCAGATTTTTCACTTTTTGAGCACCTAATTGTTGAACTTTTACTGTGGAGAGCCTCATAAGTTGGGACTCACGCACAGTGAACTCATGATGAAAGAGACTGCATGTGGATTTTACTGGTGTCCCCCTAGGTTGACTAGGCCGCTGCGCTGCAGCCGAAGTAAGGGGCACCGGCTGGTTACATGCGGGCACATGTGTACATGCATGTGCACACGTGTAGGGGCTGCACAGGGTAGATTCCTGGCATGCGCAGCCAAGGAGCAAGTGCAGATAGACTGGTGTGGCAGGACATATGCAGAATTGGGTGGTGACATGGAATAGGCTTTATACACTGGGAAGAAACACGCCAGGGAAAGTCAGTGTGTTTTAAGGTTTTTCACTTCATTATTCTCCTATCGGGACGTGGAGCCAATGGGCTAGTTTCACTTTCCTAAGGCCTATGAATTCCAGACTTGCACTAAAGTCCACTGTAACTCATGTGAGAAGAAGTATTCTGCAGAGTCCAAAGCCATACCTGTACTGCTTTTGGGTCATCCAGAACTGTCATATTGCTCTGACTCAGCTCATAACCAGGGCCTGGCTAGGCTGACCTTGGCAGGCTGGATTAATGACCTTCCATCCAAGGGCGAAGACGTCCTCTCCAAGAAGAAAAGATGGGTGGAGCTACAGGCTAATCCATCAGCAGCTGTCACCTGGTGGTTTTTTATGAAGTTGGCAAGTCAACGTGATACTCTCTACCCCAAATATATAAAAAATAGGGGAAAATTTTGTAAAATTGCAAGACGCGGTATACGTTTGAATACTAGGATAATTGCCTTGAGGAACTGGGTCATTATTGTATTGATGAATATATGAGTGGAGGGCGACCCGTTTCTGTTTTCCCTCTGTGCTCCTTTTTAGTGACATGATTTGGACGGCGGCTCAGCCATGAGAGCATCTTTTCAGCCACCACCCTATTTTAATATTACAGTGCACACCTGGTCGAACCACACTGCATAAAACGATTAGGAGGCTTTACAAATAATGGATAAGAACTGTTTAGTCTTTACAGACGAACAAATAGCTGCCATTCTATCAGGCCCCTTTATTTTTCCTGATACCCCCTACTTGGTAATACCTGTGCAAGGGAGGAATGGGAAAAGTTGAGTAATTTGAAGAAAAAACAAGTCAGGATTGCCCTTCATGGGGCTCTCATGACTGAGTACTACAGAGCCGGAGCAGCCCCTGCTAGTTTGCTCGTGAGGATTGAACCTAGGATTTTCCTCGATGATAGCAAATTCAGGTTAGACTGAAGTTACATATCGAATAAGTGTACAAGAGATTGGCTTAAATTAATTATAAGCACTGCACAAAGATTGAGTGAAGAATTACTAAAAGAAATTCTAGAATTGGAAGAAACCATAAAGCGTGACACTACTTTCACCAATATCAAAGAACATCTAAGTAAAATTAAAGACGATCTTAGTGAGTATAAAATGATATGGTCAATCAAAAGATCAAAGGCTTGCATCGCAATCTTGAAAGGCACACACGAGTGGGCCTTCCCATATGTAAGTGAGAGTCACTATCAGACAGGAACAGAACAACAGAATTTGAGTGGCCAACGCAGGGGGAGAGGAGCTAGACAACAGCACAGACGTACACCTAGTAATTGGACGTTTGAGAATACATCCAGTGAGGACGAACAGGAAGGTCCCCAAAGTAACAGAGTTCAACCAACAGGAGCATAGCAACGAAGACCTTGGAGTTCTACTTAGATCTTTTTTAGGACGGGGTCAGCAAAACAACAGAGGGAGTGGCCAAACAGGAAGGGGACAGGGGCGAGGCAATCAACTACCTCAATGGCAAACATACTCCCCGAGAGTGACTCGCAGTTGGGGACGACAACGACTGTGAGTAATATTGTAGTCAATCTGTCTGACTATACTCTAACCACAAGTGAGGAGAGAATGTTAAACAAAGGTTTGGGGTTTGTCCCCACCCCGACACATGATACCTTTAAGTGTAGGGTGGAATTTCAAAACACTATCAGAAAAATTAAACTCAAAAAGTTCTTTGCAAATAAGACACAAGAAAGTTCAGGTATTTTTAACACTAATTTGAGAAAACCATCACAATTTTGCCCTCCGTCCGGCTCTGTGGGACCTGAAGTGTCTGTATTTGAATCTAAGGTGCTTCAGGTTATCACGAATCTGGAATTGAGTGATACAAATTTAAAGTATAAAAACATGACAAAGGATGATTGGAGTGCAGTAAAGAGCCTGCAGAACAACCATTCACTCACCATTAAGCCTGCGGATAAGGGCGGGGCGGTTGTCATTTTAAATTCAAAAGACTATTACACAGAGGTCAATCGGCTTCTCGAGGTCCGTTCTAACTACCGGCCCTTGAATAGAGATCCGACACAAGAATTGTTGAAAACTATACGTGAGATGGTGAGTGTGGCAAAAGAAAGGAAATGGATCACAGTGAGGGAGGCGGAGTTCCTGGTGAATGACAACCCCAGGACTCCAGCGTTCTATATCCTCCCTAAAATACATAAACCCACTAGACCCCCACCTGGACGCCCAATTGTTTCGGGAATCCAGTTAGTTTTAGAACCGTTATCCCAGTTTGCGGATTTTTTGTGCGTGAATCAGTCATTAACCAAAAATCCTTCATGAAGGATACGATGGAGATTTTGAACATCGTAGGTGACATGGATTTTGACAGGGACAGAGAGTTCCTTGTCATGACTGACATTGAATCCCTCTACTCCTGTATTCCCCAGTACACCACGCTGGTGGCAGCTGCGTGAGCTCTTGGGGAGCAGGAGTGATTTTATGATGTGCCACAAACTTTTGTGTTACAATGTATAGAGCTTGCCCTCACCCTGACCTTTTTTGCCTACAAAGACAAATTGTTACTTCAAACTACTGGGACATCCATGGGCGCTACTATGGTGCCCAGTTTGGCATGTATCTATGTGGGCCAGTTCGAGGAGCACGTCGTCTATCCCTCCACCAATCCCTTCCAGAGGCACGTCCGCCTCTGGAGGAGGAATATAGACGACAAGGTCTGCGTCTGGACAGGAGAGGAAGAAGGCCTCTTGGAATTTTTAAATTGGCTTGTCAGGATCCTAGTCTTCCGTTTACATGGACTTACAGCCATAACTATGTGGTATATCTAGAAGCCAATGCGGGGACCCTACATACCCGAGTTCACCAGAAACCTACTGATAGGAACTCTCTCCTCTTATATGACTCCTACCATCCGAGGGCATTAAGAGATAACCTTCCGGTGGGGCAGTTCCTGCGGTATCGCAGGAACTGCTCCTCGACGGCTGTCTATATGGAGCAAGCGCAAGAACTGAGCAGCAGACTAAAAGAGAGAAAATACCCTGCAAAAACTATAAAACAAGCTAAAAAGAGGGCGCTTAATACACCCAGAAGTGTGCTCCTAGAGAAGAACACAAAGGAGAAAGATGAATGTGTTCCCGTAGTCATGACCTACGATCCCTTGGCCACAAAAATCAGGCAGTCTATTCGAAAACACTGGTCACTCTTGTCCAATGAAGAATTTAAAATGCCACCACCGAGGTTTGCCTTTAAGAGATCAGGCAACCTCAAAGTTAAATTGGTCCATACGCGTACACCCCTCATAAGGAGTACTACAGAGAGTTCGATCCCGAAAGGTCATTTCCCTTGTGGGTCATGTTCGGTGTGTCCCCTAACTAAGAAGACTACTAGTGTGACACTCCGGTCAGGGAAAGAATGTTTTTTAAGCCTTTTTAGTAATTGCAACACCACGAATGTGGTTTATAGACTACAATGTGAGTGTGGTTTGCAATATATAGGTCTTACCTCGAGAAAGATAAAAACAAGAATCCAAGAACATTTAAGTACCATAAAAAGTAGCAAGTTAACAACTAAATTGGTACAACATTGCCATACAACAAGGCATCGTTTTACTTGGACAGTACTTGAGAAAGTGATGGGTAATCCACAAAATGTTGAAAGACTACTTTTGTCTAAAGAGGCACGTTGGATTTTCCAGGAAAAGAGTGAACAACAGGGATTAAATGAGCTTTTAAAGTGGAATAGAGTAGGCTAACAATCATGAACTTAATCTGTGGGCCCTATGTAGGAGCAACCAGTATGACTCGCAATGGCTGAAGGACTCAAAATATATGCACAACATAAATTTGATATTGGTGAAAGAAGTGTTAGTTGTTATGCACAATAGTCCTCGGCTAATTATTATTGATGCCCTTGACAGTAATAGGGTAAGAGCTGCATCACAAAGAGATTGTGGAATCAATTCCGACACACGTTGTGGCTTGGGGAAAGAAGCATCTAGCTGTCCATAATGGTGTTGGGGGCTACATCAAAGCTCAAATAGAAAACATAATCGAGATTAGAATACGATTATTAACTTACACATGCACACTATCGTTATAACAAAACCGGGAGCATTCCGTTTTAAGATGGCTGCTGTATTTTAGTATTACTGTCTCCTCTTAAACACAACGTGACACTACAGAGTTTAAAACGTGTGTCTGTCCTATATTAATTTTTGAAGTAAGGAACAGTGTATACACATATTTGTAGAGTTTGTCTACAAACGTGAGAGTAATAAAATTGAAATAACAGCATGACTGGAACTATATTAATGTTTCTCCTAATCCAAGATGTCTGCCACATACACGTGAGTGCGTCAGCCGGTGACACGTGACGCCCGCGTTTGACAAATATGAACTCGCGAAGAGTGCAGGAACACAGGAGGAGACAATATGCTCCGTGAGGTTCCGTTCGGTAAGGAGAGGAGGGTGGTCAGTCCAAATGGGTGGACCCTGGTAGTAAGGACAAGTGGCCGCAAGAATCGACATGACTATTGCGTATCTTTTTTGTCTTTGTTTTCTCCCCCCTTTTCCGCATCCCCGTCCTTCACATTGGGGACTATGTGCTCTAGATTTGCATAACGACTGAGAGCCGAAGCAACTAGGAAACTTACAAGAGGGGTTCATTCCTGCTTTTTAATCTGACCTTACGGCCGGTAGGAGACACCGTGGCCGAGTAAGGGTAAATATAATGTATAATAGAGGATTTTTTAAGCAGTTGTGTGTTTTGACAGGTTGTGCAATGACGAGGGCATTTACTTAGCGCTCATTGTAATTTTTAATTTTTTCGACAGTCTGAATGTATGGTGTGTCCAACTTTGATGCAGGGGCGACAACATCTTGGCCCTGAAGAATTTGCCTATAAGGTTCAAGGCAATGAAACATGTTGGCTTATGGTAATGGTTTGCATGTTTAGCAGCCAGCCGTGGCATGAAGTGGAAGAATAAAAGTGACAGTACACTTTTTTTTTTAGATTTTTTCACTCTTCACTGCACGTTTTGATTTGTTGGACACGTTTATTTATTCTTTTGGGCTTAATGACCACCGATTATGATAACAGGGCTTATCTGGTGAGTACCTATCAGATATCCCGATGGTGGTTCGCCAGTGAGGGGTCATTTTGCCTACACACACATTATCACATTGTGAATGGTTCTGGATATCTATACTAATATAATAAAGAAAGAGCCCAAACCTTTGAGGCGGGTAATATCAGGAACCACAGCACCAATCACAACACCCAATACAGCGTTGGAAAGGGCAGTTGCAGCTGAAGGACATAGGCTATGCAGATGCCCACCATATACATTTAAAAGGTAAAAGAACTGTGCCATCAAAGTAGTCCCTTGTGGGCGTGTCTGCGTTGTGCTGTGGGCGTGTGCTGGGGGCGTGACAAACGCTGGGGGCGTGTGGTACATTCCGCCCTTCATGCCATGTCTCATATCGTGTGCTGTGGGCGTGTGCTGGGGGCGTGTGCGAGGCAAGGGATTACGGGAAAAAATGTGAGCGTTGTGCCTATTTTTCATTGTTTTTTCTTCCCAGGTTCTGTACATTCCAGCTCCGGGTGTCCACCCTGCTCCCTTTAAATACCCCTGCACCCCATAATCATAACCCACCCATACTCCTTAAAATACCCCAACACCCTTAAACACTAACCCATCTTAACCCTATAAATATACCCTGTACCCCAAAACCCACACCTATCCCTAAACCCTAAAAAATACCCCTGTACCCCAAAACCCAAACCTAGCTCTGAACCCTAAAAATACCCCTGTACCCCAAAACCCAAACCTAGCCCTGAACCCTTAAAATACCCCTGTACCCCAAAACCCAAACCTACCCCTGACCCCTAAAAATACCCCTGTAACCCAAAACCCATACCTATCCCTAAAACTACCCCTGTACCCCATAACCCAAAACTATATCTGAACCCTTAAAATACCCAAACACCCCAAAACATATACCTCAGTACCCCAAAACATATACCCCTATACCCATACTTACCTAATCCAAACATTTAAAAAAACATGCTTTTACCATTCATGCACTTACAACGAATTTCGTTGTAAATCTATGCGTGGTAAAAGCATATAAAATGTAATGCCATGCGTTATAATGGCATTGTGGAGTCATGGTACTTTCGTAATGAAAGTATGCGGAGTGATGGTATGCGGAAAGAAAGTTGCGGAATAATGGGTGTTTACCCTCCCCCGGTAAGTACATTGGTGGCACGGCGGCCCACATCTCCAGCAACATACTCATATTTTTTCACCACCGATTTGAAAAATGCACAGGTGTCTCTCATTGATGGCCAGCACTGACATACACTTTTAGACACACCTCCCACCACAAGTTCTAGAATTGCAAACTTTAGAGCTGGGGAGCTACGTTTGAATCTCGGCATCAGCTCAACATCCTGTGATTCCAGGCAAATCGCTTTGTCTCCCCGTGCCTATCACAAATCAATGTGTTCTTCTGTAATGTAAATTGTGCTCATGCCATGTTGTCGAGTTTGCGCTATATAATATTGCAAGGAAAAATAAAGTAGGGAAACTCGAGTTCACACACTACTGAACGTGCACTCTTAAGTGCATCAGCAGTGCACTGTGAATCGGAGCGTTTCACAAGCCTGTCACAGATAAGACACGAAATCATACAAAACAATATACTACTGGCCGGCAGCAATTCATACCCGGACAACGTCGGGACGGGCTGCTAGTATTATATATATATATGTCAGTTCCTTTGTGCATGCATTCAGACTGTCTCAACAAGGAGTGGTGGTTTTTTATGGAGTTGGCAAGTCAACGTGATACGCTCTACCCCAAACATATAAAAAATAGGGGAGAATTTTGTAAAATTGCAAGACGTGGTATACGTTTGAATACTAGGATAATTGCCTTGAGGAACTGGGTCATTATTGTATTAATGAATATATGAGTGGAGGGCGACCCGTTTCTGTTTTCCCTATGTGCTCCTTTTTGGTGACCTGGTGCCAGGCACCAAGCTGCACAAGTAAGAAGGCAGCACGGGGGGAAGGGGCTTTTTAGAGTCCATGTGGCAGGAGAACCCTGGATGACGCCATCTCGAACCAACCCAGAGGCCTGGGCAGGAAGGAGGGAGCAGGGGCAGTGAGGTGATGTGTCGCTGTTTGATAGGACAAACAGAGACTTCCTGCCATCCTCCCCCTCATTCTTTAAAAAGTGTTTGAACAGGAAGAGAAGCTCTCTCTGGGGTGTGGTCTGCTGAGGACAACTGGTTCTGGAGCCTTGCATCATGGGCAGCTGGAAGGAAGAACCTCCAGACTGGCCCAGGACCCTGACTTGCACCACAAGGGGAGACCAGGATCATTGTTGAGAAGTCTGGGCCTCAGCGTAAGGAGAAGAGAGGCCTAGATTAAGAGCCAGGTGAGAGGCTGGCGCAGGGTACCAGTGAAGACAGCTCCCTGCTGAATTCACCCTCTGTGAGACCTAGAGGATGAAGGAAAGTGCTCTCAGTGGCTGGGGCTGGCCAAGGGGAGCAAGAAGAGGCAAACATTGTGAAAATCGGCCACCTGGGGGCCGAGATATGCCCCCAGAAGGTAGGCGACCTTTGACCGCTCAGTGGAGCGACGACAAAGCGCGTGGGGCTCCGCCACCGGTCTCAACTATGCCCCCGGGGTGGGTCAGGTCCCGGGGGCTGCCCCAGGAGAAGTAAAGTCGGGGAGCGCCGTAGCACTCCGCGTGAAATTGCCTGGAGGAGCTAGGAGCCCACCCTGGCCCCCGGTGATGTGGGAGGAGGGGGAACGCCGCCGCTCTACCCCGATAAAGTAAAAGTCAGGGAGCGCTGTTACGCTCCCCGCGAAGGTACCCTGGTGGGTGCCTGGTATCCCAACTCCGGGCCACGCGGCACGACACTAAGTCGGGGAGCGCCGTTGCGGTCCCTGTGAAAAATGGCCTCTGGGGGCCCATGACCCCATCTCCGGGCCCGAAGCAAAGCCGGCGAGCGCGGCCGCGCTCCCTGTGAAGACATCCACCACGGGGTGCCAGGAGTCCACCCTGGCCCCCCAGCGAAGAGCAAGATAGGGAAGAGGGGCCCGGGACCCCATCGCCGGGCCTCGAGAAAGCACAAGTAGGGGAGCGCGGTGCCCTCCCCGTGAAGAGGAAGAGGGGACCGGGACCTCATCTTCGGGGTCCGAAGCGGAGGGTGGCCTAAGAAGCCGGCGAAGGCCTACGCGTCTGCCCGCCGGAGCGGGCCGACCAGATCTGTGGCGCTGGCTCCCGCTGCAGCACGCGAAGGTGCTAGCCGGGAGGGGAGCCGGCTGGGGGTAGCCAGGGGGGGGGCTCCCTGGGCTGCCCTCCCACGAGTAAGCAGGCGGGGTCCCGGATGGGACCAGGACCCTGAAACCAAGAGAGGAGCGGAGAGGGGCCCTGGCGGGACCGTGCCCCCAAAAGCCAGTGATCGCCCAGGGGTGGGCTCCCCGAGCCGCATACACTCAACTGGGAGTCTGGGTGGGACCGGGCCCCCCAACAAGGGCTGAATGCAGCAAAGCGCCAGGAAGAAGGGCAGCGCGGCTCTCCCCGCAGCAGCGGCGTAGCCAGTGCTCCAATATTTAAGAGCGCCCATAATGCCTTGCAGGCCCAGACCGGCCTGCAAGGGAAAACATTGTTTCCACAGTTGGTGGTATCCCCAGGAGGATGGGGTCACCGCTAAAAGTGTGCAAGGGTACTGGGGGAGCTGCAGGAGAACGCAGCCTCCCCCAGCACGAAGAAGAGAAGTTCCTCCCTAAGTATCTGGGGACTCGGAAGAAATAACTCCTCAAGGGCTCAGCCAGCATTTTAACACCTCCTGGACTGGAACGTTTGTTCCAAAGCTGGGGCTGTATTGAGAAGTGCACCAAGGGATGAAGGGCTGAGTTGGGGATGTCTGGAGAAGGGCATCATCTGGAGGTGAAAAGGTGTAATTGCACCAGAAATGCATTTACTAACGTTATTTCTTGTAGAGGGACTGACAGGCACATGTGTAATGTGAAGTACCTGTATAAGGTGATGTCATAAGCCAAATTAGGTCATGCTGCTGGACATTCCTGCTAGGGTGTCTGGCTGTATGTGCGTGATTTCCTCTGTGATGCCTATTAGAGGTTGTAATTGCAATGCATTTTAGTCTAATGAGTACCTCATTTTAAAGGGATGCCTAAACATGCTTTCTAGCTACTGTGTTAGGTGAAGAAGAACCCAGACTGTTCGCCCTTAAGATGTAGAGGTGTATACTTCATGATCAATAGGAGATGCTCAGTCAGGGTTATGTGTCACCAGGGCAGGTGTGCCTATTTTAAATGCTTGTTGCGGTAATGGGGTGAGTCGCCACTGGGATGATGCCAGTGCGCAGGGCCCTCGCTCCAGGTTATGTTCAACTAACTGCAGTAGAGGGCAAGATGATGTGCATACATGGGAGTGGTGGTACTAGACCCCCTCCCCCGCTGCGTGAGGGGTGGAGATATTATGCAATGTCACAAAGTAATTCCAACAGCTTATGTATATTTGCAATTTGGTGCATAGTATTGAGTAGTGTGTGTGTGCGTGTGTTTAATAAATGTACTCTTACTTTTATAAAGCAAAGTACAGACTGGACAATCAATTATTGAGTGTTATTTCTCAGCACCTGTAATGGCAATTATGAGCCCACACCACCTCCCTTGAGTAATCCTTAGACTGCTCTGCAACGCTACCCTCTGTGTGTCAGGCGCTACACTAGGGTATTTGGTTCCCAGTGAAGGGCAAAGGTGACATGTTATTTGTGCAGGCCTCACAGATACTGCCTCGTTTTCCAACACCTACCATTTCCCCAACTACACCGCACTGCTCAAGATGCTCCATCGGGCTCCATCACTAAGTCAGAAATTAGAGAAGCTATGCAGGCGTTACCACGCAATAAGGCCCAGGCCTGGATGGCCTACCGATAGAGGGGCATATTATCAAGAACAGCATTAAAATTATCGCCGCTTTGGCAGCATAAAACTGCAGCTAAAGCGACGATAATGGGCTTGATAATATGCCCTTGTGAATTCCCATAGAAGCCCAGGTGAACCTGGGCTTCTATGGGAATTCACAAGGGCATATTATCAAGCCCATTATCGCCGCTTTGGTGGCAGTTTCCTGCCGCTAAAGAGGCGATAATTTTAACGCCATTCTTGATAAGAATTCTTTACCACATTTGCAGGCACAGGGCACCTTCCCTCTACTACAATGCAGACAATGGTAGTATCCCTTCCTAAACCAGACCGCTCGGCCGCAGACATCTCAGGATACCATCTCCTCTCTCTACTTGCCACAGAGTATAAAATACAGAGCAAAATTCCGTACCTGCGGAACCTGATACACACGGACCAATGCAGCTTCATGCCAGCGCGCTGCACCTCATTGAATATTCGTCGCCTAGACCACGTCAAGGAAACAGCATCTACTGGGAATCACAATGTGGGCTGCATCACATTACACATAAAACAGGCATTTGACTCTCTCCACTGGGACTAAATGGTGAAATAACTGGGAAAATTTGGTGTACCACAGGAATACCTGAAGTGGGTAAAATTACTGTACACAGCTCCCACGGCACGAGTCCGCACAGAGTGCCATATCGCCCGCACATACCCGGTAGGCAGAGGCACTCGTCAAGGGTGTCCATTGTCACCCTTGTTATTCGTGCTCTCGCTGGATTCCCTGGCCATTAAATTAAGGTCTGAAACGGAATAAGTGGGTATTAGACTAGGGTATATCACCCATGTACTGTCTGTATACGCAGACAACATAATTCTATACGCCAAGGACCTGCTTAATGAACTAGGGCCCACTCTGGGTATATTCAATCAATTTGAGCAGGTCTCTAGCCTAGTTATAATGAAACAAAATCACAGGTGTTCTTTTTCCATCCCTGCATACATTCAGATACCGTACAATTTGGAAAGCTCTCTCTCTCGGTGGCGCAACACACATTCAAGTATCTAGACATCCAGATCTATAGAGAAGCACAAGACCTAATAGAAGGCAACCTGAACAGGGCTATCAGGGCACTCCATCCCCAAACGATCTTCTGGACTTCATTGCCGCTGTCCGTGATGGGCTGGGTGGCTATCTCAAAGATGGTCATCCTCCCACGATTACTATATTTTTTCACAAACGTACCAGTGGTAATTCCTTCTCCCATATTTAAAACATCAGGTACCTTACTCTGCGACCTAATTTGGGAGAAAGGTCGGCGAAGGGTGAGCCTAGCCAAACTACAATTAGCGACAGACAAGAATGGACATGGGGCAACTGATTTCCGCACCTATTGCTACGCAAGCCAACTACAATGGCTTTCATACTGGTTGGCAGGCCGTAATCTGCAGGAGGTGGGCTAAACCATTCGCAAATTCAGCCACGGCGACCTACACACCTTGGCACTACCACGCTCGAAAATCCCACAAAGTGCACCAACACTGTTATGCACAGCACTTTTATACTGGCACAGGGCGGTGCAATATACATGCCGGAATATCTTACACTAATAAGGTGCCTTTACTGGGAATTGCTACACCCACAGGACAACTAAACCACCCGCTGTTGGGCTGAGGAAGGGTTACCACAGTGGGGGGGCGCTTTTCAACAATGGCGTTCTCATGGACCATGAGAACTTCACTAGGGAAAATGGGGTCTCTGGCAACCTATCCATGCCACACGCAACTATCCTCGCCTATGTTAAAAAACGTCATCTAATGGGAAGGGGATGTCACCTCATGAAATGGCTATATCGTGCCATCAGGGTACAAGCCGGGATATCTCTCACACACCTGTGTAACAGGTGGTCTGAGGACCTTGGGAAAGAATTAACTGACAGGGGATGGGCTTCACTATTGGAGTACCCCCAAAAAGATGTCTCTCAATGCCAAGTTCAAATTCATACAGTACATGATATTACATAAGCCGTACCTCACTCCACACCATTTACAGCATATAGTCCCAGACACAGAACACTGGTGCCCCAGGTGTGAGTAAGAAAACACCAACATTTTAAGTATATACTATGGGCATGCCCAATATTAGCGGAATTTTGGGTGGGGGTAGTCCAGAGTTTAAGAACCACAACAGGTATTCCTATAGAACAGCCAATGGATAGTTGTGTGCTTGGCTTTTGCCACCACCCAAAATCGCAGAAGGTGCAAACCCGTCTCATTGACTTTGCGGTACTTATTGCTAAGCGCGCTATCATCATGCGGTGGAAGTCAGTGAAGGCCCCATCAGTTTATATTTGGCATAGAGAGGTGACACACTGGGGTAGTGCGGAAAGCGCTGCCATTAGTCCAGAGGAAGCCCGAGGCCTACACAAGACTTTAATCTCAATGGAATGGGACTTACTAATGGAGGCATTTGAGGCCCTAGAACATGTGCCTGTTCCTAGAATAAATGATGAATGGCATGAAAATTACCGTCCACTGTCAGCTTCCCCATTACTATCGATCCCAGAATAATACACATAAGTAGTATGGTCCTCCAAACCCCATATTATACACATACCACTATGGGCGCAAGGTGCCACCAGGATAGACTGTATGGGCGAGAATTCTAACTGGGTAGAGCCAGCCAGGAGGGGTGGAGGATAGGGAAGTTCAGATGTTATGTTGGTTTGTTATCATAAATACACTCATGTGTGACTTCTTTTATCGAGTACTACTGTGAGATGACACATGTAATATATCCTGTACCAAAATGTGTAGTTTCAAAAGCTGTCCATAGACTATAGATTGTACGATGTACTGCAAATTTCACTCTGCATATACATGTTTCTGTCAACTTGAAACGGCATTAAAAAAAACCCAATAAAGTGTGTTTTTAAAAAAAATGTAGGATCTTGTCTGGTGAATTCAGGACCCACGGTCATTCGGTATGTGTAAGCTGCATTGTCCAGTCACTGGCAATAGGTAGGACCATTGTCCTATTATAGTGCAGGTGTCCTTGAAAGGACAGTGTCCACCACCCGAATGGCCAGCGGAGTGGTGAGCCATCCACAAGGATCATGGTTCGGGGCTGAATCTAATGGTCCAGGAGGTGAGAGGGCTGGTGTTGGGGACACAGCCTGGTCTCCTGCCGTCAACATGGGTGGCAATGATGACAATGAGATCGCTCTATTGGTGGTACGCCCCCTGTGCTAGTGAATACACTGCCTATGCAAACTGGGGGTGTGCACGGATTGGCGCTTCCGCTCCGTCTCAGAGTGGAACATGGGAAGATGTTAGGAGCTTGCAGTGGTCACTCCTCAGTGAGTGCTGGCCACGCTGTCTCCAGGGTGTGAAAGAAGTGGGTTTTACTGGTGAAAACCACCCTGAGGCGCTCCGGGAACAGTTGGTATGAAAGATTAGGGGTCTGGATCTTCTGCTTAACCGCAGCATAGGACTATCACTGGGACTGTACCTCCCTTGTGTAGTCTGGGAATACATGAACCTTGTTGCCTTGAAAGGATAAGTCTGGATGGGCACGGGCTTCCTGCAGGACACCATCCCAGTCTCTAAAATTGAGGATACAGGCGCTCATGGGCCTGTGGGGGTGCCTGGTGGTGGCTTTGACGTAAAGGCCTGATGTGGCCGCTCAATAACAAACCACTGGGACAGATGATCTAGAGGCATTCAGGATCTCATCCAGTTTTCTATGGAGGTTGCTGCCTGCCTACTTCGGGAATCCCTATAGAGCACAGATTGTTACGGCGGAAGTGGTTTTCGGCATCTTCCGCCCGTCGGTGGAGTTTAGCTGTGTGTGATAGTTGTCGGGAGACTTGTATCTTCAGAGTAATAATGTCATCCTCCACAATGGATTTGCGGGATATTGTCTTGGCAATCCTCGCTGTGGCGTTATGCAGATCTTGTTGCATGGGCTCCATGCCAACCTGCACCTCTCCTATTTTGATTTTAACTGAGGTTTGAGAGATGTGGATGGCTTGAAGAATGGTGCCAAGGTCTCCCTCAGGCAGTGGGGCCCCGTCCGATGTGGTACTGCTCATGTTGCCAGGACTGGTGGCATACTGGTCTATATGAGTCTGAGAGGCTGATGGCCAAGCAGGTCTGTCCTTGACCATGGCTCTGGTGAGATGAAGTGGTAATCGAGGCTTGCTGTAGGGGTCAGCTCTGCTCAGCGCGATAGCACTGGAGCATAAGCAGAGTGACCCAGGAGATCTAATGCAGTCCAGACAGGGACCATTACGTGTACTGGAGATGGTCGCAGTTCCTGGATGATCTGTGGGCCAGTATTTTCTAGGACAGCGTGTAACTGACAGTTTGTCCTGCATGTGGCAGGGCCTGGGTTCTCAGGTAATGGAGAAGCAGCAATGTGGATGGATTCTTGGTTCGGATGGCGCGCTCACCGGGTTCTGGCTGGATACACTGTTACCTCAGGAATGGATCAGTAGTGTACTGGTGGTCAAAGCCGCACTCCAAGGGGTACCATGGGCTCCTGCAATTCAATCAACAGAAGTATGGCCCTCAGTAGGTAGCTGGGTGCATTTATGACCGAGGACTTGAGGACTTTGCCAAGCTCTCCAACTCTGGGGAGCCCACACTAGCAAGTTGGGAGGGGAAGCCCACACCCCCGAAGCCAACACTCCTGCCAAGGGGGTGGATGGAAGGTATGTCCTGAGAATGGCAAGCATGAGGGGCTGGATGTGGTCTTCGCATATTCCCATCAATGCACAGTTTAGCAGAGGGATGAAAAAAGAGGTGCATGGGCTCCATGCGGGCAGGAACTGTGCCCCTCTCACCCAACTATGCAGATAACAGGCAGGTCCATGATAACGCCGTGTTCCACGTTCAAGCAGGATCTTCTAGCGCCGTTCTCCATGTCATGATGCAGGGCCCAGTTCCAGTAGGCCCTGCGGAACAGTGGTGACCCGATGCTTCCTCAGGCACCAACTGTCCTGCAGAGAAAAACACCTGACACACCTCCCGTGGCCCAGCAGATCACATCCCCAGGCAGGCTGTTGATGGACTCCCAGGTCATGGAGGCCCCGGGGTGCTCACAGGCCGCCCGCACCGCTGTTGGCAATGTACCTTGAGATTGAGTGCAGGTCCCTGCCGTGCAGTCAGCCTGGACAGGTGGCATGGTGAGTTCTCATCTCAATGAGTCTTAATACTGGGTGGGCGGGCAGGTCACCATCTGCTGCCATCGCAGCGCCCCGCTTATTCTCCTTACCTGTCTATGGAGACAACGTGTCGGTTCTCCAGCCCATCACAGCTAAGGCAGTTCACTATTGGGGCATTCCGCTGCATGTGGCCTGCTCTTAATAGTCCATGTGGGCTAACTCAGTCCAGGTCACACACACTTCCAGATCGATCTGTCAAGGTCAGGAAGCCTCAGTTGCAGTCCGCAAGCTCCCGCAAGCCAGAGTTGCACACAGGTCTCCCGAGACCCGGCTCTTCAGCCCCAGGACACATCAGGTGAGGGGGAGCTCCTGCTGCAGGGCCTCGCAGTGCGGCTACCCTGGCAATTGGCAGACTTGTCTCCTCACTGTGCTGCCTTCCTCCAAGGGAGGGAACGACCAATTATGGGATTGGTGTCACCACCAGCCGCGGCAGTGTTCAGCAAGAAGGCCCAGCCCCAGCCACTCTTGACTGCCGGTGGGGAAGCAATGCCCTATGAGGGCACCATGTAGTGGCAGAGGGTGCATAGGGTCTCACTGCGGCAGGAGCTCATCGCCGCAGCAGCCAGAGGCCCAATCATAGCCCACAGGTCTCAAGGGTTTTAACACTGCAGGATGTGGCAGTCTCAGGACCCAAACTCAGTGGAGATGGGAGTGGATGACGGAGGGCTCTTAGAGTGCAACTGCCTTCTTGACGTTCTTGGTCACGCCCCCTAAGGTACATTTTTAAGCTAAAATTATACTGAATGTCTTGTCATTACTCCCACCTCTGATAAGTAAAGTAGTACTTGCATCATCAAGAAGAGGCAACAAATAAAAAAAAGGTTTTACAAAGCGAACATTTTTGGTTTAACATTTTACAGCCCTTAATGCTGGATGGTTTAAACCATCAACCCTAAAATAAGCGAGGCGTGCGGAAATTCTCTTTATGTGCGCATAATCTTAGTACTTTTATATTACACTTCTTTCATGAGATTCCCGAAATTACGCTATTACACT
Organism: Lissotriton helveticus; assembly: GCF_964261635.1. NCBI lineage: Eukaryota > Metazoa > Chordata > Amphibia > Caudata > Salamandridae > Lissotriton > Lissotriton helveticus. Next base: position 1,652,248,193 of record NC_136067.1, read on the forward strand.
ACATTGCGCAATTTCCCACCCTTTGTGGCGAAAATGTATCACAGGGCATGGGAATCACAAGAACATGAGTGGCTAGTGTTTACTTACTTGTTTTTGTACTTTGCTAGAGTAGAATGCACTTTTGCATCCTAAATACATAAGAGGATGGATTTTATGATAAAACTAGCTTACCAGTCGCACGTTGCTGCGACGTGTAAGCTAGGAAATTCAAGAAAACTCGTTATGATAACATTCAATTTACATTGTGTCATTTTTATTGAAACTTATTCATTTTAATATGGAAAACATTTCAAAGTGTCGTTTTAATTCTATTTATTTATTCGAGTGCTTGTGGATACACGATTTGTAGTTTTTCTGTCTGGTGCGTACATCAGTATTCGAAACATTATGAGGGCCCTGGGGGGCCGATATTTAAAAAGAATTTATGGCAGAAACCTTCGCGGGAGTGTACTCAACAACTTTCCAAAGTTTCATGGCGATCGGATGAATGGTGTAGTAATGCATCCGCCAGAAACCTTCGCGGGAGTGTACTCAACAACTTCCCAAAGTTTCATGGCGATCGGATGAATGGTGTAGTAATGCATACGCCACAAACCTTCGCGGGAGTGTACTCCACAACTTCCCAAAGTTTCATGGCGATCGGATGAATGGTGTAGTAATGCATATGCCCGAAACTTTCGCTGGAGTGTACTCAACAACTTCCCAAAGTTTCATCGCGATCGGATGAATGGTGTAGTAATGCATAAAGGACAGACAGACAGACATTCGTTTTTATATATATAGATATAGTGTCAAAATGTGGTTTTTCAATTTTGCATACTTTTTCTGAACTTTCTGCATATTTACACAATAGCAAATTACAGGTGCTTGGCACACCCTAAAATAAACCTGTTTGCACATGGAAAGAAATTAGATTCTTACTGAAAGCAAATTAAGCAAACTTCCATGAAAAATTATTTGCTGTAAGGTAGGAAGTGAGAATTATGTGCACTATAAAGGCATTGAGTGGATAGGTCCACACCGCCAAATCTGGCCTTGACATTTCACTAATCAGAACCAACTCTGTTAAGTTTGTACAGTGTATGTAGAAAAGGCAAAAGAACACATTCTCTTGTGGACTTCTGTTCGGTCTTGGGCTTAGAGGGGATCAATATCTGTATCTTATGTAGTGTTTTCTTATATCCTTAAATTTGAATTGCTGTACCACCGGTCGTACTAAAAAACAATATGACATAGAAGGAAACTGTTTTATTTAGCTTATATAGGCTATGTAAGGGTTCGGTCTCCTATGTACTCCATACCAAGGAGAAAAAGGGAATGACCTTCAGGTTGCATTTTTACAAGGAAGCATATTTCTGGTTGATATAAATTGTCACATAATATAGTTTTGATATTTAAAAAGAATAAATAAACAAAAACACCTGAGGACTTCAGTCTGGCATCTAAACCATGTCATGCACTAAAAATAAAATTACAATAAGCAGCAGTTGCTCTTGCACATGGGCGACTGATATGAAAAACAGAATGAAAATTAAAGAGCAATATAAATTAAACTTGTTTTCTGCCTTGTGAAGCTGTTAGCAATTGAACTTTCTTTGATAAATGTTACTGTTTATAGAACTAATTTCAACAAATATTCAAATGTATCAAAATGAACACAGGCAAAATGTTTATGCAAGGAATAATGCACAGAAGCAATTTGATATCTGAATTTATTCCTGTATGGTTTCACACAAACTCAAATACTAGGCTCTTTAATTTGCTTCAGTATTAATTGTATAATTTATCAACACAACAATAGACCTAAGAACACACAAGCCCAACAGATCATCCCAGTGCTAAATGGTGATATTGAACTGTGATTCAGCAGCGTTTCAATCATATAATAGTTGATGCATGCCATCTGCTAGCCAAAACCATAGCTACAATGATGCCTGTTTGCATGTACACAGGTATAAACAAATATAAAGACATTTGCATAAAGAGGTTTAGTACAACAACATCATAATTATACCCTATGTTGAAAGCATATTTTCGTATGTGTAAAAATACAGTTTTCAGGCCTTCAGACAAATACAAAATAATACCCAGGAAAGTACAGGTGAAAACATACTGCTAACGTTTAAAACAATATCACAAAGAAAGTATTTAACAAAATATAATTAAAACACACAGCTAAAATAAATAATTTACAATGATTAAACTACAGAGCACTTGAAATAAGTAATAATTCTTTATGTAACATACAATAACCTCATGTTCTGGATATCATAAATAGTTGCATTCTATAGTGGCAGTCTTTATTGACAATTTATTACAATGTAACTGACAGGTATGACTCTGTGGGTTTAAAATGATCTTCTGTTTTTATGATGAAAATAACATCACTTCCACTAATGTATATACACAATGTCACTGTTATATTTTTTATAGTTTCCACTTGTTTAGCTTCAGATGCTCCCTTGTTTTATGAGTGCAGTCAAAATCTTTCTTATGTCGAATGTACTGCTCTTACTATTTCTGATATTTGTTTGAGTTCATGGCACTTGTATTTACTGAAAGTAAATGTCTACATTTTCATAAAACAACCTCAGGGCTCATTTTACAAAATGCAAGGGTAAAGATTCCATAGGCTGGTGATAAGATTAAGACATTAAGAAATTAAACACATAATAAGATGAGTGGTTTTGCAGAACATACACTATGCATTATAGTCTGCATTTCAAAAACCTGTTAATAGAGGAGAGATTGTTACAAGTTTTCACTGTTATACTTTTCACATCAATATGCATCAAAAAATAAACAGGGCATTGATGGAAAACCCAAAAGAAAAAAACAAGAGCTTAAATTCTTTACTCTCTGGGCTGAGAGAAGCACAATTAAGTTACCAATTGACAACTTTACATTTGTGGCTTTAAGTCATTAACGGCCAAATCGAAGAATCCTGCATTTACACACACACTCAAGTCAATTAAATCAGACAACAGTGTTTCATTGCTTCAGGCTAACAAACAACACTCAGTAAATTATTGACTGAGGTGCACCATCTGTGAGTCAGAATGTCATCAATAAAAAATACATAACTGTCCTATCACTCTGATCTTTCAGCAGATTATAAAATGAAGATAGAAATAATTTGGCAGAACAATCATGTGAAGCTAAAATATTTTAACCCCTTCGATGCTCATGACGGAACGGTTCCGTCATGAGCGTCGGTCGGCCTGTGCTCATGACGGAACCGTTCCGTCATGAGCCGGTAGGCTCATTAGAACCTTCAGCACAGCGCGAAAATTCACGCCGCGCTGAAGGTGTTAAGTTAACTTTAGCAGCAGGGTGATCTTAAAAGCAGCAGACAAGTACACCCTACTTATACATTTTGTTATTCTCTGGTATATATTCTCTATGAAGAAACTACAGGAGTACTAACGTTATACTGTCTGCTTTCTGTTTACTTCAAATCACTCATCTTCTTCTCCACTGTGGATGGATAATTTCCTCCACCGTCCTTTACATAATAATAAGGCTTATATATTGCTTTTAACTCAGTCTAACACAACCCCGTTTCTTTATTTCATTTCTAGTTCAAGACACTCTCTTTTTTTTAAATAACGTCTTAAGGAATTTGAACATGGCCTGATACATAATTTACCTTACTGTATGCATACTTAAGTCTTGCCTCATAACATACGTTGATTCAACCATGTACAATGTTTGTAGCCTTTTTCTGATTGCTCCTAAATTTTAGTGTACATTATCATCCCTTTTCTCTTCCTAGGATGCTGTCACATTCATTCCTGATTTAAAACGATTTCCAAAATGTAATTATTTTACTGGCTTTCAAGACCTCATCTTCAATCCTATAATGTTTCACAAGATTTCCATAATATAAATAAAGTCTCCACAACTCTTCCAGCATTTTAAAATCTTGGCTTTGTTATGTGCAGCCCAAGGTGTTTTTTCAGCCCTTTAATAACACTTTCTTCCATCTTAAAGTAAGCAGGCCTTGTAGTTCTTCTGGGATTTTAAAGGTATTTAAGGAGCACCAAACCAACTAGGAGTGATTTTTATGGCACCTGATATTTACTTTTTCTTTCTTGCATCGAACTTCAATAAATTGTACTATTTCCTATCTATCAATAAGATAGCTCCTTGCGTGTTTACCTCAATTGTTTCCTATGTTTGCTGGACTTCTTTAGTCTGTGTTCACTACTACCAAAGACTTAAATTAAATTTAAGCAGATCACACGTATCACTATACTTTCATCTACTTCACTTGTACATGAGTGGAAAAGTAGTCTGATGTGAGTTTCAACCAGTGAATCCATGATGTTTTTGGGCTAGTTGATAAGTTCACAGTATTTATCCAATTGCTCACAACCACTGAAGATCAAATTAGTAGACTCATAGATGTGAGGATATATGACCAGAACTGTACCTGTCAGATTGTACCTGAACCCACATCTGTGGAAAAAGACCTTTTGGTTTTCAGTCCCCTGTTCCTGAGCAAGGCTGTAATGGTTGTTGACTGCGCTGCCTTCAACTATGAAAGCTTCACGTCTGGTTCTAGTTTAGTTGCAGGATATTTTGAAATATTTTCTTGTAAATGGTTTAGTTTACTCCATTTCCTTTTCTGCAGTTTTTCATACACCATTTCTATTTATCTTAATACTGAACAAAAATATTGATTGAACAACTGACCTTTTTCTGATACACACTTGCTTTTACAATATTCAGCACAATATACCCACCTCCGAAAACCCTTTTGCTACCAAATATGAATGTTTTTCCATCCATTAATTTTGGCCCATGGACTTGGAGACTATGAATTTAATTTTTCCATGTAGAGTTTTCTTTTTTAAAGCGAAGCAAAACAAGTTAGCAGAAACATTGATATTGACAATTATGTGGTTTAATCTGCATGACATGTATGATTGCAACTCTTAAGTTTCAAAACAATGAAATTAATTCAATAGTTTTTAAAAACACAGGAAACTGAAAGCAATTGGGAACACAATTCATGTTAAAAAACCTTCAACCTTGAGGGTAAGGTACACAAATGAGATAATGATCCAGCCACCAAAAATTAAATATTAAAACATAAATATTCAAAAAAGCAATCAAAGTATGTTAATTATTGTATACCTCCACTGACGAGATACTGCACCTTCAAATATAAACTGTTTTAAATAAAAGACATGGACTTAAATATGTAGACTAGTTAATACAAGTTAAACAGCCTGCAAGTAAAAATACAAAAAGCGGCAACAAAACAGCAGTAACTTCATGCTGCAAGTCACAAGCACATAAAACAATCTATTGCATGAACAGTAGTTCAACATTAATTCTACGTTATTTAGAAATGTGGATAGGTATTGCCATTAAAAGTCACCAACTATATGATATATGATGTACAGGACTAATGTGAGGAACTAAAAGCAACAAATGTTTTGAGTATACAGTTTAAGTGATATGTGGTGGCAAAATAAACACATTTCAATTGCTACTACGTATGATAATAGCAGTATTTAGAGCCACTCATTCTTTGTACTACTGTCTTTAGTAGGTTCTTTGCAATTGAGATTTTCAGAACCATTTAAATGAACAAAAATAAATGGATGAAACAGAAGATTATTAGAAAACAATTGGTGAATATTTTAGTCCGAATAGTAGCATTACCATGAATAGACTTGCCAGCTCTTGGCAACCCATCTCTGAGCCAAATAACATGCTCTGGATTTATAGACTGCTGTTAATATCTGCCTAGAACCTGAATAAGTGAATACTAGTAATACTAGTATTAGTAAATCAAAAGCCTATTTTAGATGCCACCACTTGAGCACTATTCCAATGTTTTGTAATCTCTGAAATAGCCAAATAATGGTTTAACAATATAAAATGTGAAACAAGGAAAGCTAGTAAGTAAATCTGTTTATTTGCCTGGTGGAATGTTAAGTCTTTTTTTTTTTACATTCACACTGTAGGCAATCATATCACCTTTCTACATAATAAAATAACTTAGTCCATGACACACAGAAGATCCAGCTCACCTGTGCTTTGTGATGCCTGGTCTCATATCAAGTACACTATCATATACAAACACACAAAGTGGAGACCCAACATAACAGCATAGTTTCTAACCCAGCTGAGTTGGTAATACAGGCACACAGATTGATACTGAACAATACACAAAGTATTTGCTTCTGAAATAGCATAGTGAAGCTACTAGTGTAACGTGTCTCATATTTGTCACAGGCCAGTAAACAGAACACAAATTAGGACTTTGACTACATGCCACAAGTAGTTTCAACAATTCACTTGAGGTCCCCATCTGTGTCACCTTGAATAGATTTTTTGATGCGTAGCAGCATGGTTGTAAGCCACTGATCCAAACGAGATATTGAATCAAATTCCTTCACCTGATAAAAATAGAGTACAATTTGTCAGAGAAATTTAAACATAAGATATAAAACTGTCAAACATTAGTCTTTGTGTTCAATAACAATAGATTGGGTCTGTTTTAAGTATAGCATGTCATTTTAATCATAGCAAAAACCCTAAATAACATTACTGGGGATGTTCAGTAAACAGCCTTTTTTTCTCAAGACAGAAAGGCTTAACAGCACTATACGGGCTGCAACAAGCAGACGATTTTACTAAGCGGATCTATTAGAACTACACAATGATGTAGAGAACAGTATGGCAGTACATATATACAATAGGTGACAGTATGAGGTATGATTAGATCGGGGATTTATTGAGGAATAGAGTCTCAAATCCTTTAGGAAGCCACACATTTTTAAATGTGATTTTTTAATAGTGCAAGTGTTAGGGTACCAAACCTTCCTTTGTAGTTGTAGAATAGGTGTCTATGTTTTTCATATTTATCTGACCAGGGCTTTCTGCATAATGCATACAATAGTGAGTTCCCTTTGGTATGCTAGTGTAAGCCAATAACTGTGTCTGAGACCACTCTATATATACCCCATGGCGAGAAACTAATAATAGTTCTCTTTTTTCTATCAATTGTAGTCTTTGAATATGTTTAGGTTAATCTGACATCTGGTCATTGAAGCCTAGAACACTTGAAAAGACAATTATCAATCTCAATTTTTTGACGCTAAAGAGCTTTATTATCATTCTCTGCCATCAAATGTGCCACAAAGATTTTATAAACCATGAACTTTGCATCCGTTATTAAACCTAATGAAGTCAAGATTATTTGCTATACTATTTTAGTTGAAAAAATGTTGCTCGAAAAGCAACCATTTTTCAAGGGAAACACATGGACCCGCAAGGTGAAACTTTGGTCTTTCAAAGTTGTACCCAAATATTTTGCTCCTTAGCTTCAGAATGATTGGCAAACGTGAAGTGTACATTGTGAATGAAAGTGTGCAGTTGAACATATTAGAAAAAGATTATAAGCTACATCACTTGGAACCCTCTAGATTTGAAGAGGAAGCATACTTTTCAAAGTTCAAAGACCGAAAGACATTGGTCCTGTCCTGCACAATACGGAGTGCGACCAGTCTTCGATGACCATGCATAAGGGGCAAATTCAAGGTATTCTTTCCATTCAGCATATCTTGTGAGCACATACTGCATGAGAAACACCTTTCCTATCAATGGCAAAATAAGTCAAATTGACCAAATGACCTTGTCAAAATTATCAATGTAAGCGAATGTAAACAACTACGAATGACCGTATTTACACACCACACAACACCAAACAAAGGTCTCTAGGTTCTGTATAGCTGGCAATCTATAGGGTGTTTAGAAAAGAAAGGTCTTCAGTTTTCATTATAAATGTGACACAGTTGGTCAAGAGTTCGATGCAGTTGTAAGTTGGTTGCAGGCCTTTTTTTGCTCGATTGAGAAGCACACGTCTCCTCTAGACCTGAGTTTGGCATGCATGCATGCAGAGAAAAGCATCAGAGAACATTGCTGTATGCTACTCCAGGTTTGAAATAAGATTTTTTAATACATTACTAATCTACCTGCGAAATAAATTAATTTGTAGTAAGGATGGCTATCAGCCAAAATGATATCAACTCCTTGAGATGAGGAGATTAAAGCCTCTCATTTGATTCAACTTAATCTCTCCGTATGGAGGTTTAGCTTGTGGAGGTACAGACACAACACTCTGCCATATTACTGGGACATTAAGTTCTCCAGAAGAGAAGGGCGAAGTGGAGGGAAGATTCACAGGGTCAGCCTTTCAGATTACCCGACCCTACTGGCCTGATCCAGGATTATCAGTATCTATGTGATTTGTCTTGCTTGACTTTCTTCAGGGCCCGGGGGATTAGATGCAGAAACATGTAGAGGATGCCAGAGTCCCACTGAAGTAGAAACAATTTGATGGGTAGAATGCCTGAATTAATCTTCGCCACTGGTAATTACTTGAGTCACATCACAGTTTTCCAATAGGAGCAGTCCAGCCTGTACTGCCAACCCAGGTCCTCACTGAACTAGAACACATGCAACTTAAGACCGGTTTTACCCTAGTTGGGGATCTTCAGTGGGTTGCATCTTTTTTCCAGAGGCACAATGAGCATGGGAACCAGGTCTGGTCATACAGGTCACACAAAAGTATACAAAAAAGTGATGGGTGGATGGCTTGATTTACATTTTGCCTATGGGATTTACTCGGATGCATCCCACTCCATCGTTTTTCTGTCCACCATGCCACCTCAGATTAGATCCAGCCATACGAAAATCAGTTTTGGTACAGCTCCTAACAGGGACTGCCAAGCCGGGTACTTTCGGAGTCGTAGCACAAGCAACCCAAATCTGGTTTCCCCCTAGCTGGATGCAGTTTGGTTCCAGTGGCACAGTGCATTGTCTAATCACTTTTGATGACCAAGAGAGTGCAAAGGGCAGGGCAATGAGTTTTTCGGAGGTAGCAAGTAGGTTCACCACGGATATGCCCCAGTGGGCACAGGTACTCTGTGCCATCTCTAGGTGCAGATGCTACTCTTGATCAGCAAGGTAATGCCTCCTGAACTCATCTGCCCTGATGCTGAGGGATCCAATTAAGTGATTCAATGTGAGAAAAATCCTGTGAAGCACCTACCATTGCCAAAACCTAAGAGCCTTAAGACAGAGCACAGACCCACCTCTGGTCTGCTTCTTGCAGAACCACATGTTTGTCGTGTTTCTGTCAGCACCAGAATCAACCTGCCCTGATGGAAGGCAGACAAGTCTAGAGGACTACGCAAATGGCTTCAAGCTCCAGACAATTTATGTGGTGGTGCTTTAACCATCTAATACCAGTTATCCCTGATCTCCACATTGTTCATTTTACCCCCAGAGATGAGCATCCATCACTAGTTTAAGCTCTGGTGTGCAAAGAAAAATAGTGTGCCGTACATCACGCGGTCATCCATCCTACACCACCAAGATCCTGAGCCACCTTGTCAGAGATATATATTCTGCCTGAAATGCATTCCAAGAGCTGTGCCCACTGCAGCTGCAGGTTACCTTTAAAGGCCCAAAGATGTATGACACAAGAGGCTGCACAACACCAAGAACCTAAGAAGCCTTAGAACCATCAAGGCTGAAAAAGGGGACGCTGCTTGTAACATTGGAATCGTAGCCTCAATACCCATGATTTGTTACAGAAGTGGAAAGGCCTTCAAGACAACTGTGTCCAGAACATCCCCAAAGAATGTAACTTTCTACACTGTCTGGAGTGTGGACAGTAATGACATAGTTGACTGTAGGTAGTCTGAGACTAGCTACAGCAAGCCTGCCTTCATCAGTCAGTTTTCAAGGTGCGGGAAAACATGTTTCCCTTTCCCTGAGAAGATATGCAGCAGCCACTGATAGGACATTTGTAAAGGACTGATGTAAGTCCAAAGGGTAGGGTGCTAGATTGGAAGTTATCTAACCCCACCACAAAGCAGAGATACTTCCTGTGGCATTCAAGTGTCACAATTGTAAACTTTTCCTTTTTGAAGAAGGAGTTCAAGATTCCAAGGTCTGAAATCTCTTGTCTCAGTCCTTCTTGGAGACCAGAAAGTCCCAGAAGTAACACCCCATCTCTGCCACCAGTACCTGTTAAATCTCCACTTTTATGGACAACACAATCACTTCCTTTAGCAGTATCAAGGTATAATCCGTCAACCCTTGAGAGTAAACTGGGTAGATGTGTGGACATATGTCCAGAAAAGGAATGGCATAACTAACTTGGATAATCGGAAGGACACATTGGTCCGATGTGTTAGAATGCCAGTAAAAAAGGCAAAGATGGATTCTGCAGGCTTTCAACATGATGTTCAAGGTTCAACTAAAGAGGTTTGGCAGCAATGCCTGGTGAAGAAGAGGATGTGGAATGTTGCTGCTGTTGTTGGCTTTGTCCTTTGGAGCATTTTCTACCCCTGCATCATAAAAGGTCAGCATAGGTTGCTGAACAGGTTGTACAGTGGTAAAACATGAGAATCCTTGAGTATCCTCTTAACTTCTTGTTTCGCTGATGGAATTGGTGAACAGTGAAAAGTAACTCTAGTAAAGAAGCCATAGCTCTGCTGTCTTTAAATTTGTTCCAGGCAGTATATGCCTAATCAGGACTCTGAGGAGCCCCCTTCCCCAAGCCACTCAGGGTCCCAGACAATCCCCATCCGAAATGCGCATTGAAGGGTAGAGGGCATCCCCTGGGGCTGAATACCAGATAGGGGGGAGCATTTGGTCCCCCCCTACCCCCGGGACACTATGGTTACCAGCCCTGGGAGTGCAGGCATACTCTGCCCACACTCTCTCGGTCAGGGAACTCCACTTTGCTCGCGTCCAGAAAGAGCATTAGAAAAATGCTCCTCCCATTTGGGCTGAAGCAAAGAAAAGATGCCGGCTCCGGCCAGCACCCAGTATGGGGAGCGGGGGGGGGGGGTCTCTGGGAGGAACAGGCTTGAGGAGGGGGGCCACAAGCCCCCTCCAATTAATTTTTTAAAAAACAGGCTGAGGGGATTGAGTCCCCAGGGCACCCATGCGACATATTGTGGTAGAGGAGATTTCAGAAGGGGACTTGAAGCCCCGCCCATCATTTTCACTGGGTCGCGTCAGCATTTATGCTAAACGCTGAAAAAGATTCCTCTTGGTTACCACCCTGTCTCCTTTAAGGACGGCCCATCCAGACTGGATCGTTTGCTTCACGGCTGCTGTGAGGGTATTTCTTATTTCAAAGAGGGGTGTAAGTGTGAACACATCTGTTTCACTCGTTTTTGTTAACCTCTTCCATGCTCATGACGAGCTGAGCACGTCATGAGCCACAGCGCTCCGGTGCTCATGACGAGCTCAGCTCGTCATGAGCCGTGGAACGCTCACATGCGGGGATAATTCCCCTGCTGTGCTGCGCGTTCCACGGCAGGTAATGCACCTGTGACGAGCTGAGCTCGTCATGAGCACAGGAGCGCCGTGCCTCATGACGAGCTGAGCTCTTCATGAGCACAGGAGCGCCGTGCGCGCCCCCTACCCCCAGCACAGCGGGAAAATAACCCCCGCAGCGAAGGGGTTAAAGGCAGCCGCGTGTTTATTTTTGCATCTCGCTTTCACATAAAGTGAAAGCGCGATGCAAATATAAACAAGCGGCTGCCTTTCTGCAATGACGAGCGCCTGTTCAGTAGAGTAATTCAGCGGCATTTATATGGTCTCTCTGTATAAAATGGTTTCTGTAAATGCAGCCCGTGACTCATGCATTACATCTTGCGTTGCTCCAGGCAGACAGTCCCCGATTCCACAAAGCACATTGAGGCACTGCTGCTCAAACCACAAAATATTTGCTGTGGTGGCTCGTATTATTCCACATCTATAAAGGGAGCGCAGCCTTTTACAACCGGTAACTTCAGATTCTGGGAAGACATTTGACACCCGCAATTGCCATCTGAATGATTGCCCATCTCTATTAAACGGGGGCACACCATATCTACTTGATTTAACTCACCTAATGTATTTAATTATTTGATCTGCAAAGCGCTGGCTTGTGTAAGACGGCCATTTCATAGTGCTAATGTTTAGAGTTCTTCAGCTCACCAAGCCCCCACCCTGGCAGGAAATGGTAGCAGCTTCAAGGACTGTTTGCCCCTCTGAAAGCCCTGCACTTTTTTGATCGGAAAAGAGGGTACACACCCTGGGGAAAGTAGCATGCAAGTTTTACACCTTGGAGCAGCGTTTCACTCCCAAACAGGCAGAGTCAATTGACCCCAGGCTGGCTAATGAAGTCTCATGCTCGAGTAATACCATTGTTTCTGCAGAAACGTGAACCTTTGGTCCACGGCCCCTGGGTCAGATCTCTGCGGCCTTGTTGACCAATGGGCAGGGGTATTGCTGGCTGTGGTGATCCGTGGCCTGCACTCTGTCCATGGACTGCACCACTGATGTCCCCTGTGAGAGCCCCTTACCCAAATGTTTGCAGAATGGATAGAGGGGGCCTTTCAGATCCATGGCCCTCCCCACCATTTATAATTCACTGCACCTAGGAAGGCGCTCCCCATAATGTCCCAAGGCATTATAATAAACAATATGTTTATACTTAGGCCCCACCTAGCATGTTTTAATGTTGTGAGGTGCTTCAGAAAGTGAAGCAGCCTCCCAGAAAAACTAGTAAAAAAACCAGTACGTCTTCCGGGTGTTTCAAACCATGACCTAGTGAGCATACCGCATTTTTTAAAAGCGCTCCAGCTGGAGTGCAAAGTCATCTTCTGGCTGTTTTTATTGATAGCATTTTCGGGGCCTCAAAATGTTAAAAGAAAGACATGCTAGTTTTATCACAAAAAAAATATTTCTACAACACTTTCTTTTAACATTTTCAGCCCACAAAATGCAACAATAAAAACGAACTTAAAAGACTCAGACATGTTTTTAAAAAAAATCTTTATTAAACATTTTTATAATAATCACTATTATAAAAAGATTGCATTGTGTGAATTACTGATCTATACCAAGATTAAAGATATAGGTGTTTTTTGGAGACAGATGATAGTAGGCTAACTTTTAATATTTTGGGGTTGTGACTTTTTGGCGAAGTCAGTAAGTATACCTAAGTGCAACCAGGCCCTGCAAGATCAACTGCATGCTGTGCATACAAGATGGACATACATGGCGTGGGGTTTACTGCTAGCAAGGGGCTGAATTCAGGGCCTGGCCACAAGTCAGGTCTTAAGGCTAACCCTATGCCACGCACTGCCACAGGCCATTTTCAGAGGGGGGAGGAGTTGGCACAACCCACACACTGTCGACAACCAAAGGTTGTGTGACTGCACGAGGGAATTGCCTTTACATATAGTAATAAAATATAACTTTTGATAAAAATAACCTAGACATCCACTGAAAGAAAACAAAGGTTAAAGTAATGTTATAACAAGGTGAACATTTCAGTTACAACATAATGTTTTAAACCAAAAACAAACCACTGAAATTCACCAGTTATAGTTATCTCTAGTAACTATAACTTGTGTCCTAAGGGAACTATAACTCTTGCGCTCTCCATGCACAGCTAATTATCCCACATTACATCATTCATGACATCTTTTGACTTCACTGCAACATCAGAAATGACAATTGATGATAACACTGTGCATGGCTGGGGTGTGAGTTATAGTTACTTTAGGGCATGACTTATAGTTACTAGAGATAACTAAAACTGGTGAATTTCAGTTTTTTTTGTTTAAAACATCACATTGACACTGAACTTTTCACCTAACTCCAGCGTCACTTTAACCTTTGTTTTTTCAGTGAGTATCTGTCTATACACACCTCATTCAGTTGCAGGTATTAGAGGTTTGTGAAGCACGCATTTTTGTGACTGTATAAGTTGATGGTATAGAGATGCTCTAGAACCATCCCTTCACAGGCACTCATATAGTTGTCTCCGTTTGTAAGAAGACTTCCACTCTGAAGTTCAATTCATTCATTAAATGTTTAATTTCAATGACATTCGATATAATCCATTATATATCAATTTCTTTTGTAGTTTGCATAATTATTGTCATCTTTTTACATTTCAGACATTGTCATCATGATGTATCCAATGCATTTCGGGCATGCAGTAATATGCCCTTCGTCAGGGAAAACGACACTGTCAAGAATAATAACGCATTGTCAGTGTTATGATCAATTATATAGCATGTATTAACAAAACAATGTGGCGATTAGTGATTAAAAATGAGAATTGTGTGAGGTGAGTGCTCAAAAAGAGTTACGTGATTGCATAAATAGCATGCATTGTGAAGAAAATGGAAATAAGGTATAAGTAGTACGGGTCTACTCAGACTCACATGCCTGGAGTATCCAGTATTGGAATACAATCTGTAGAAAAACGAGTAAAAACGCAATTCTTACAAACATGGTTCTTGAAGAAATACACGAATGTAGTCCTGAGCTAACGCGTACTAATGCGCACGTCTAATCTACTGACCTTAGTATGTGGAAATGACGGTTCCACACGAATCCTCTCGTAGGTACGGGCTGGTACACGGTTCGGCAATATCCACGATTGTTTAAAGAAAGGTTCCGGTCATGTGACGTGTGACACGCAACACTAGTGGAAGACAGACTATTGGACGCATCGTCGTGTATTCTTACGTGCAAACTGAATGTGCACGATAGTATTATAATGTTCTGGCCAGAACGAAATAAAAAATAAAAAACGGTAATAATTATTTTAGAACATTGAAATATATAAACTAGTAGCAAAATATATTTACTACGAAAAATTTGTGAAAAACTATTTAAGGTGAAGTCGGGATTCGAACCATGTAGGTTCGGGTTGATCGTAGGGTGTTTTAGTGTATATAGCCATAATGAAAGGCGATAGGAAGCGAAAAGTGTGTGTGAGTATAAGTGTCTGATGTATACATAAACAACACTCAGTATCCACAAGATGCAGTCTTCTAGAGCAATTTACATAGATTTATAGATAACATGCAAGTTCTATTCTTTCATTAAGCCCCATTGGTTTCTGGGTAGAAAGTTTCTGTATCCAATAGTTCTCTCTCATCAATAGGAATTTAGTGTTGTTTCTCCCTTCAGTTTTTTGAACGGTTTCCAGAATTATGAATTTGATTTGGGATATATTATGATTTTCTTCTGTGAAGTGCAACGATAATGCTGATTTGGTATTTTTTAAACGTATGTTGGATCTGTGTTCAGTTAACCGCACTTTTATGCGTCTTTCGGTTTTTCCCACATACATTTTTCCACATGGGCATCTGATGCCATATATCAAATTGCTTGATTCGCAGGTGGCATTAACTCTCAGTTTAATTGGGTAACCTTTGGAGGGATGGCAGATTGTGTTGCCTCGGATCACACTGTTCCAGTTGCCACAGTTAAGACATGGTTTAGTTCCTGTAAATGATGTATTGTCCTGTGATTTCTGATGAAGAATTTCTCCTAGATTCTTTGATCTAGTGAATGCAAAGATCGGAGGTTCTCTAAAAGATTGTTTGAAATCCGGCTCAATGTTAAGAATTGACCAATGTTTCATTATCGCTTGTCTGTACTTTTTGCTTGAAGTGGAGTATTTAGATACTACTACTGTTCTTGTCTGTTCAGGTTTGGTTTTAGTAGTTAGTAACTGTTTTCTTTCAATTTGATCAATCCTCTTTCTTGATTCATCTACTAGAGATTGTGGGTAACCTCTGGACGTGAATTTGTTGGCCATTTCACTAAGTCTGGTGTTGAGAGTATTTTCTTCTGAAGTGATTCTTTTGACTCTGGCCATCTGTGAAAATGGTAAGTTTTTGATGAGATTAGGTTGGTGAAAACTTGAATGTAACAACATGTTGTTTCGATCTGTTGGTTTAACATATAAGTCGGTCATGAATCCCTCTGTGGTTATGGTTACTTTTACATCAAGAAAATTCACAGTCGTATCTGACATGACCCATGTTAATTGAATTCTTTGATCAATCTCATTGAATTTGGTTAGTTCCTTCTAGAGTTTATCTTGTGTGTTTGTCCATACAATGAAAAAGTCATCAATATATCTAATCAGTAATTTCAGGTTTTGCGTCCATTCATTATTGGAGAAGATGTGTCGGTTTTCATACCACTGCATGAATATATTAGCATACACAGGGGCTGCTGAATTGCCCATAGCCATGCCTGTTAATTGTTGGTACCATGTTTCATCAACTTTAAAATAGCTATGGTATAGAATGAAATACATCAGTTCCATCAAAAAGGTCTGAAAATCATGATCTAATTCTGAATTCAAAAGTGCAGATTCAATCGCTTCAATGCCCATATCATGGGGGATGCTAGTGTACAAACTGCATACATCAGCTGTACATAAAATTAGTTTTTCTGTTGGATCCAACTTTAGTTGTTGTAATATCTGTAAGAATTGGGACGTGTCTTTGACATAAGTCCGCATTGACTGTACTATGGGTTGTAGGTATCGGTCAATCAGTTGACCAATTGGTTCGTGCAAGCTCCCTCTCGTGGACACTATGGGTCGCATTGGTGGGTCGTTAATGTTTTTGTGTATCTTGGGTTGCATTCGGAGTGTGGGGCTTTTTGGATCTGAACTCAATAGGAAGTTTTTAGTTCTTTCTACAATGGTTCCTTGTTTTAATGCACCATCAATGATGTCTTTCAGTCTTTTGGCGTATTCCGGTGTAGGATTTCTATCCAATTTACAATATGTCTTGTCATCTGAAATGTGCTCATTGACTTTCTTATTATACATTTCTGCATTCATGATGACGATGGCGCCACCTTTATCCGCTTTTGTGTATATTACCTTATCATTGGAAGCCAATTTGTGTAAGGTATCAAAATCCTTTTGTGTAATATTCCTACTTTTTGGTTTGACGTGTTTGATTTTTCTGATGTCTTGTTTTACTAGGTTTTCAAAAAGATCCAGCGTCTTGTGACTGGTTGGAGCTTGAAAAGTACTATGTGGTCTTAAACCTACTAGTTGATCTTTTTCTTGTGGTGGTCTGTCAGGTAATGTATTGTCAAAGAAATGTCGCAATCTAAGTTTTCGCATTAGTTTAAAAAAACTAACTTCGAGTTCCAAATTGTTGGTGGTAGTGGTCGGTATGAAAGATGTTCCTTTTTGTAGTAACCCCAATTCATAAGGGCTAAGGTGATGATCACTGATGTTAATTACTAAGTGTTCTACAGTTGGTTCTTTTTGGCTTTCCTCTCCTTCTCTTTCTCTTTGGAGGTCATGGTTGTACTTCTTGTATTCGGTGGATCCCTTTCTTTGTCCTTTACCTGACCCTCTCCTGGGTCTCCTTTTTGGGCTTGGCCCTGGTCTAAAAAAGGACTAGTTTCAGTGGTTTTACTGGTGGTTGGTTCTTCAACAGTCGGTCTATCTTGAGGCGTAGGTTGTGTCTTACGTGATCTTCGACTGGTATCACTATCGGATGAGGAAGTTTCGGTATTCGAATTATATGGACGATTCCTACGTTTTTGCGCGTAAATTTCTGCCCACGTGTATACTTCACCAAGACGATAGTCAAGTGTGTCTCTCTTAAATTTTCGGATTTTTCGTTCGTTTATTTCTTTAGAATGTCGATCTATTTGGCTCTTTATGTCATTTAGTGTAGTTGTTAGTTCGTCTTCTGACATCATCTTGGATAGTTCCGTTTTGGTTACCTCAATTTCTACGCTCAGTTCTTCTAAGATCGTAGATAATTCTTGTATTATTAAAAGAATTAGGCCCAACGAACATTTATTAAGAATTTCATACCAGCGTTCCTGAAACTTTTTAGAATGTTTGCATAGGGACGGTTTGAGTGCAATTCTGAGTCCACGTGGTATGCGTAGGTTCCGATGATATCTAATGAGGGTGCTAGCATGTAATTGCTGGTTTGTTTTCCTTTTGGATAAGTATAATAATTGTCTGATATTTTGCTCTTTTGACCGTCCTGTGGTTTCCTGGGTGAGTTCTTCCCTGATCAAGGAATAAATTTGGTCTGCATCTTTAGTTTCAAATGCAAAGGTTGAGGCTCTAGCCTCTGTGCTTTTTGAAATGTCTTCATAGTTGCTCATCTTGAAGAGTTGAAATTGTTTTTATTAATTGCGTGCTATTTATCCACAGGACACTGTAGACACATAAGTTGATTAACGGGATAAATGCACTGCTATTTCTAATTATTTTTGTTCTTTATTCGTCAAGTTTGTCGGTGACAGACCACCACAAGAAAAAGATCAACTAGTAGGTTTAAGACCACATAGTACTTTTCAAGCTCCAACCAGTCACAAGACGCTGGATCTTTTTGAAAACCTAGTAAAACAAGACATCAGAAAAATCAAACACGTCAAACCAAAAAGTAGGAATATTACACAAAAGGATTTTGATACCTTACACAAATTGGCTTCCAATGATAAGGTAATATACACAAAAGCGGATAAAGGTGGCGCCATCGTCATCATGAATGCAGAAATGTATAATAAGAAAGTCAATGAGCACATTTCAGATGACAAGACATATTGTAAATTGGATAGAAATCCTACACCGGAATACGCCAAAAGACTGAAAGACATCATTGATGGTGCATTAAAACAAGGAACCATTGTAGAAAGAACTAAAAACTTCCTATTGAGTTCAGATCCAAAAAGCCCCACACTCCGAATGCAACCCAAGATACACAAAAACATTAACGACCCACCAATGCGACCCATAGTGTCCACGAGAGGGAGCTTGCACGAACCAATTGGTCAACTGATTGACCGATACCTACAACCCATAGTACAGTCAATGCGGACTTATGTCAAAGACACGTCCCAATTCTTACAGATATTACAACAACTAAAGTTGGATCCAACAGAAAAACTAATTTTATGTACAGCTGATGTATGCAGTTTGTACACTAGCATCCCCCATGATATGGGCATTGAAGCGATTGAATCTGCACTTTTGAATTCAGAATTAGATCATGATTTTCAGACCTTTTTGATGGAACTGATGTATTTCATTCTATACCATAGCTATTTTAAAGTTGATGAAACATGGTACCAACAATTAACAGGCATGGCTATGGGCAATTCAGCAGCCCCTGTGTATGCTAATATATTCATGCAGTGGTATGAAAACCGACACATCTTCTCCAATAATGAATGGACGCAAAACCTGAAATTACTGATTAGATATATTGATGACTTTTTCATTGTATGGACAAACACACAAGATAAACTCTAGAAGGAACTAACCAAATTCAATGAGATTGATCAAAGAATTCAATTAACATGGGTCATGTCAGATACGACTGTGAATTTTCTTGATGTAAAAGTAACCATAACCACAGAGGGATTCATGACCGACTTATATGTTAAACCAACAGATCGAAACAACATGTTGTTACATTCAAGTTTTCACCAACCTAATCTCATCAAAAACTTACCATTTTCACAGATGGCCAGAGTCAAAAGAATCACTTCAGAAGAAAATACTCTCAACACCAGACTTAGTGAAATGGCCAACAAATTCACGTCCAGAGGTTACCCACAATCTCTAGTAGATGAATCAAGAAAGAGGATTGATCAAATTGAAAGAAAACAGTTACTAACTACTAAAACCAAACCTGAACAGACAAGAACAGTAGTAGTATCTAAATACTCCACTTCAAGCAAAAAGTACAGACAAGCGATAATGAAACATTGGTCAATTCTTAACATTGAGCCGGATTTCAAACAATCTTTTAGAGAATCTCCGATCTTTGCATTCACTAGATCAAAGAATCTAGGAGAAATTCTTCATCAGAAATCACAGGACAATACATCATTTACAGGAACTAAACCATGTCTTAACTGTGGCAACTGTAACAGTGTGATCCGAGGCAACACAATCTGCCATCCCTCCAAAGGTTACCCAATTAAACTGAGAGTTAATGCCACCTGCGAATCAAGCAATTTGATATATGGCATCAGATGCCCATGTGGAAAAATGTATGTGGGAAAAACCGAAAGACGCATAAAAGTGCGGTTAACTGAACACAGATCCAACATACGTTTAAAAAATACCAAATCAGCATTATCGTTGCACTTCACAGAAGAAAATCATAATATATCCCAAATCAAATTCATAATTCTGGAAACCATTCAAAAAACTGAAGGGAGAAACAACACTAAATTCCTATTGATGAGAGAGAACTCTTGGATACAGAAACTTTCTACCCAGAAACCAATGGGGCTTAATGAAAGAATAGAACTTGCATGTTATCTATAAATCTATGTAAATTGCTCTAGAAGACTGCATCTTGTGGATACTGAGTGTTGTTTATGTATACATCAGACACTTATACTCACACACACTTTTCGCTTCCTATCGCCTTTCATTATGGCTATATACACTAAAACACCCTACGATCAACCCAAACCTACATGGTTGGAATCCCGACTTCACCTTAAATAGTTTTTCACAAATTTTTCGTAGTAAATATATTTTGCTACTAGTTTATATATTTCAATGTTCTAAAATAATTATTACCGTTTTTTATTTTTTATTTCGTTCTGGCCAGAACATTATAATACTATCGTGCACATTCAGTTTGCACGTAAGAATACACGACGATGCGTCCAATAGTCTGTCTTCCACTAGTGTTGCGTGTCACACGTCACATGACCGGAACCTTTCTTTAAACAATCGTGGATATTGCCGAACCGTGTACCAGCCCGTACCTACGAGAGGATTCGTGTGGAACCGTCATTTCCACATACTAAGGTCAGTAGATTAGACGTGCGCATTAGTACGCGTTAGCTCAGGACTACATTCGTGTATTTCTTCAAGAACCATGTTTGTAAGAATTGCGTTTTTACTCGTTTTTCTACAGATTGTATTCCAATACTGGATACTCCAGGCATGTGAGTCTGAGTAGACCCGTACTACTTATACCTTATTTCCATTTTCTTCACAATGCATGCTATTTATGCAATCACGTAACTCTTTTTGAGCACTCACCTCACACAATTCTCGTTTTTAATCACTAATCGCCACATTGTTTTGTTAATACATGCTATATAATTGATCATAACACTGACAATGCGTTATTATTCTTGACAGTGTCGTTTTCCCTGACGAAGGGCATATTACTGCATGCCCGAAATGCATTGGATACATCATGATGACAATGTCTGAAATGTAAAAAGATGACAATAATTATGCAAACTACAAAAGAAATTGATATATAATGGATTATATCGAATGTCATTGAAATTAAACATTTAATGAATGAATTGAACTTCAGAGTGGAAGTCTTCTTACAAACGGAGACAACTATATGAGTGCCTGTGAAGGGATGGTTCTAGAGCATCTCTAGACCCACTTCTTGAGCTGTACACTGAACGTCGTTGGACTCTCGACGTTATCTTCTGGTGCACCGACAAACTTGACGAATAAAGAACAAAAATAATTAGAAATAGCAGTGCATTTATCCCGTTAATCAACTTAAGTTGATGGTATGCCAGTAAGAGGCAGCAACAGCTGCCAGTCCTGGAAACCTTGTTGAATTCTGTTGAAGAAGTGAATCTGAGGTTTCTCTCAGAAACTCCAATAGAAGAACATGTGTTGACTGTTACTGTGTGTAATGTAGTATTAAAAGGTGTGCCTTCAACTCTTTCATAAACTCTAATAGAGTTGAGGTTGGACTTCACAGATAAGATCCTGGGTGCACAAATGAGGAAAGTCTGTTACCTTGCCTTGGCTTTTCTTTTTTGCCAACGCATACAACAGATCACCAAGGAATACTATTGGCACAAGAGGATCAAGGTGCACAATGGAGGAGAATGGGAAACACAATAAAAGAACAAGGGATAATACAGATAAAAGAATTAAATGGCATCCAGATGGATGAGTGGGGACCAAGGCGTGGATGAGAAAGTAAAATGTGGCAGCAAGTGGGAGAAATACCTGAAGCAAAATAGATAAAGCCAGTGAAGCACAATTCGGATAGGAAAGGGTAGCACGACACAAGTTAGATTAGCGAGAAGGTGGATGATAGCTTTGTCACATAGGATGGAGGAGCCAGGGCCAAGCTAAATGAGACTGGGGAGCTAAGCAAAAGACAGGTGTGAGAAGACAGATATGCATGCAGTTAATGAGAAAATAGACAAGACCAAATACAAATGACAGAGTGGAGTGTAGCACCAGCCAGATGATCGAGGGCAATTATGAACAAGATGGATGAGAGAGGCAACTGGGGCAGAAGAGAGATAAGGGAGGATTTGAAACGCGTTACATGCATGAGAGTGAAGGGACATGAAGGATAAGAGAAGGGACAGCATACAAGACAGAAGAATGATTGCAAAGTGGGATAGGATAAGGGGTGAGGTGCAAGATGTATTTTAGGATAGCGAGGTTGAAACCAGATGAGAAATGAGCAGGGGACAAGCGAGGTGAGCAAGGGGATCAATACACAGAAAGAGAGAGAGACAAAGTGGGAACAGGTACAACAAATGACAATACAGCAAAGCACAAGAAGTATGAGGGGGTAGTGTGGCACACACTGTATTGTAGAATGCAGTGGGATATAAGCCAGATAGGTGTGGACACTAAGTCATAAAAAAATGAAGCAGGGTGCTGAGACATTTCAATAGATTAAAGGGAGGGCAATAGTACCCAACAGCGTGGGAAGAGACAAGCTGGTTGAGGGAGAAACTAAATTACAAAATACATTATAGGGCCAGAAGAGCATGATACAGATGAGGGTGGAGAGAGGAACCAGCCAGTCAAGAGGGGAGCAGGGGGTTATTCAGAAGACAAAGACAAGCACAATTAGAAAGACAATTTAGGTGTGAGGCAGAAAAGATTAGATACAAAATAGAATGAGGCAAACGAGATTAGATATAAAATGAGATAAAGGAAAGAAGAACAAGCCACATAAGTGGCTGTACATAAGGGAACGGAGCTGAAGAGTACACAATATCTTTTTGGATATTAGGAGAGTTGCAGGTACTAGTCAGAACCCCTGTGCTTGTCTGTTATGCCTAGATATGAGATACATGAGTCCCATATATGGAACCATGTGCCTAGCTTATCATATATGACTGCATCACAGAAATGTCAAATGAATGAAAATTAAAAGTATAACAAATCACTCACATGAATCTAGAGCAGCAGCAGATTATATTTTGGTGAAGGGCATATCCAGTGTGTACATAGGGGTATGGTTAGTTTTAATATATTTAGGAGAGCTACGGTGAGCAACATTAAGGGCCTCCTTCACCAACTAAGATAGTCCTTTAGGAATAATGTTTATAGAAAGCTCACACAATCAATGCCTCTGACCAACATGTTTATTACGCTTGCAGACTTGGTCCTTCGCTGATATACTCCTCCAGAGGAACCAGTGCATATTATTCAGTGATTCTTCTAAAATGCATTAAAACATGCAAAAATTATGTATTTATCTGTGCAGACAAAGTCGCCCATTTACAGACAGTCACAAAACAACACTTCTTTGCAGTAGTATTGCAAGATTTATGTTTGTCTGTTTGAGAGCCACAATAAAATATAAGCAACTTTGTAAAAACATAAGTACAACATTCTCTATTGGTCGTCTATAGTAGATGTTCAAAAAAGTTCTGGCATAGTGCGTGCACACACCTTGGGTTACTTGCAATACATTGTATTTTCTTGACATGCTTTTGGATAAGGCAGTTTAAATAATGTTGGCAATGGCTCAATAAAGAAGAGTTTTTTGGGTATTTTAAGTCAAATGTAATTTAATATAAAGGTATTAGCTTTGTGTACCAAGATGGAGTGCTCTTCTCAGGCCTAGTGGTTCAGTTGCCTCCAACAAATAGTTCACCTAGGCCCATATTTATTAAGTCTTTGGTGATGAACGGTGATGGATTGGGCCCAGATCTTTTGACTGGGTGCGAGTGTTTGATGGGTTCAGATGCTCCGTCCATCACCATGCCCTTTTGTACCGCTTTGTTCGCCATAAGTTGGCAGGGTATGCTCAGACGTGAGTCCCTTGCTCACTTTGCCACTGGATTCAAGCAAGCCTGGCTGAAGACGGCTGAAATGCCAGAAACGGGTCCTAGGAAGCTTGTTTCCGGTCCAGGGAAGGCATGGCTTGGCAGTTCGGGCTGGACTGTTCCCATGAGGCACAGGGTCAGACTGATTTATTTATTTATTTATTTATTTTGTGTATTTATTGAGCTCAGTCCTGTCACCCAGAGGGCATCCTGGCGCTTGAACTAGAGCAGTGGCACTATTCACTTACACAGCAGTTTTAGGGAACAAGTGCCTTTTTAGCGCTTTCTGAACGGAAGGTAGTCACTGTGGCTTCTCAAGGAGAGTGGCAGAGAATTCCAACATTTGGCCGCTGCCACACTGAACGAGCGGCCACCCATCCTGACTCTCTGAAACCGCGGGACCACCAGCAAATGCGCAGAAGAAGAACGTAAAAGTCGCGGGGCAGCGTACCAAGTGAACATGTTCTGCAGCGGTATCGGGCCCAACTGATGTACTGCTCTAAACACCAAGCAAGCGGCTTTGTACATCACTCTCAGATGTACCGGGAGCCAATGTAGCTCTCTCAGAGCCAGGGTCGAAGAACTGGACCTAGGACGTGAGAGTGCCAGCTTAGCGGCCATGTTCTGCACTCGTTGTAACTTCCCCACCAGATGTTTTGGGGCCTCCAGAAGCAGCGCATTACAATAGTCTAAGCGACTAAGTATTGTCCCACGAACTACTTCCGGTCTGGCTTGGGCGGGGAGAAGGGGCAGAACTTTACGCAACATGCGTAACAGCATCATGCACGTGGACGTGGTTTTATTAACGTGTAGGTCAAGCTGCAAATTTGGGCCGAAGATCACCCCCAGGTTGCGAGCGGATGCCGCAGCCAATACTGGCTCGGGGAAGGAGGCAGGCCAAAAGTTCACTGGAAGTGCCCGCGGGATCCGATCTAAAGAACAGTGAAGGACCTCCGTCTTGGCACTGTTAAATTGTAAAGAGTTGGCCCGTAACCAGTCTGCTGTGGCTGTCATGCAGCGATGGAATATCTCCAGCGAGACCGCGTTATTGCCCTCCAAGGAAAAGACCAGCTGGGTGTTATCAGCTTAATTTAAAGCCGAGACACCGAAGGACTTTATGAGCTGGACCAGAGGGCGGAGGTACAGATTGAAAAGTATTGGGCTGATGGCCGAGCCCTGTGGCACCCCCTGCCCTACTTTCCTTGGCTCAGAGCGAAAAGGAGGAAGCGAAACCAGCTGTTGCCGACTGCCAAGATAAGATATAAGCCAGTCTCTTGCAGCCTCTGTGACCCCACACTCTTCAAGTCTCCCGACAAGGGTCCGATGGCAAACCGTGTCGAACGCGGCCGACATGTCGAGCAGCACTAAAAAGGCTGCCCTCCCACTGTCGACCCACGAACGAAGATTGTCCAACACGGTTACAAGCGCGGACTCCGTCCCGTGCCCGGGGCGGAAGCCGAACTGTGCCTCATCGAACCAACCGATGTTTTCAAGGAAGCCTGAGAGCGAGCGGGTCACCCATTTTTCCATGATCTTAATAGGAAAAGGGAGCAAAGATATTGGCCGATAGTTGGAAAGGCAGGTCGGGTCCAGTGTTGGTTTCTTGAGCAGTGGAGACACTACTGCTAACTTCCAACACTCGGGGACTGATGCCAACTCCAGGGACTGGAGGCAGATGGAATGCAGCGGTCGAAAAAGTTCAGCATGAAAAACCTTCCAAAATTTGGGAGGCAGAGGATCACGCGGAGAGCCCGAAGATACCATGTTTGCCAGACTGCAGAATTCCTCAAAGGAAGGACGAGGAAAAGATTTTAGTTGGGGTCGACTGGAGAAAAACTCCGGAGCTCCCAGACCAAGAGCTGGGGTGCTCAGCTGGGGTCGACTGGCTGGACCGTCCGGAGCTCCCAGACCAGGGCCACAGGCACTAGTCTGGGGTCGACTGGGCGGGACAACCGGAGCTCCCAGGTCAGGAACTACTGTTGGAAGATGCAGTTCAGTCGGCTAAGGTCGACTGGCTAGCCCGTTCGGAGCTCCCATGCCAGGACTAAAGCCAACTGGCTGGGGTCGACTGAGCGGGCTCACCGGAGCTCCCAGACCGAGAGCGTCGGGCAAAGGGTGTTTTAAGCCCTCTAAGATCTTAGCAGTTTTCTCATCAAAAGCACCCGCCAAGGAATCGCACAGGGCCTGTGATGCGGGGACCATATTAGCCACACATAACGGGTGGGCCATGTCCCTAACGATCTTAAACAGTGCTTGCGATTTGTTAGACGCTTGGTTCAAGGTGGATTCCAAAAAAGCTGCCTTGGCGAGCTTAATCTGAGCTTTGTAGCCCTGTAGTGTGACCCTGAACAAGGCTTTTGCTGATGGTAGATATTGCTTCCTCCACGCCCTCTCAGCACGTTTGCAGTTCAGCTTCAGCTGTCGAAGCTCTTCCGTATACCAGGGAGATGCCCTATTTATTCTCCCACGAGACTTCCGAAGAGGAGCAACCTTGTCCAGCGACTCAGTAATCGACTGGCACAGAGTCAGGTAACTTTCCTCCACTGAGTTACTCAGACAGTAGTTGTCCGGGAGTAGAGAAGGCAGAGGAGAGAGCCTGAGTAGTCGTGACCAGGGTCTACCCAGTTTCGTCATTCCAACCCCGGCTGGCTCCGGAGAATGGTCACCTAAATGAAGGGAGAAGGCCACCAGTGCGTGATCCGTCCAGCATTGGCGTAAAATATCGGTGACCACAGCTAATTGGGCGTCAGCAAAAATCAAGTCGAGGATATGACCTCCCTTATGAGTCGCTGAGACGACCAGTTGCTGCAGCTGAATGTCACCAAGAGCCTGACAAAGTGTTGTAAACGCTCCGTCCAGTGGACCCCCCTGCCATAAGTTGAAGTCCCCCAGGACCAGCAGCTTAGAATGAGTGTTGGATAAATCATATATTAGGTCGAGAAAAACCGATAGGGAAGGTACTGAACCCGGAGGTCGATAACAGAGCACACCAGAGAGCACCGTTCTCTCTGGGGCTCTGAAAGAGAACCCCATCAGTTCGAAACCCGCCACCTCACCTATTTTAAGCTGAAAAAGTCCCAGTTCCTCTCTATATATGATACCAATTCCACCACCTCGGTTCTTCAGCCGAGGGGTGTGGAAGATTTTAAAGCCAGGGGGGCATGCAAGTCCCAACTCAACTAGGCAGTCCTCCCGCGTCCACGTTTCGGTTAGAAACAACACGTCCAGCCCCGCGGAGTCAATCTGAAAATAAATTTCTGTATGATGCTTGCAGAGCGACCGCACATTAAGCAAGCCGCAAGACAGAGATTGGGATGGAAGAGCAGCCATAGTCCTCTGGGGCTGAGACGCCGGAGTCGGTCTAAGTTCCAGAAGAGCAGCCCGGGAATAGACTAGGGGAGGAGAGTGCGGAAGCCCAGAGGAAACGGCCCTATGCGCGCCCGTTGCGCGAACGGGCGCAAACGGGCTTACCTCTGGCACACCTCCGGCGCGCCTATGGCGCGCCCGCTGCGCGTGACCGCTGCGCGCTTGGTCCCCTATTCCTTTATAGTATTGGACCGAGCAGAGGTCCGCCTCCTGCGTCCCTTGACCTACTCAAGATGGCGCCCGGCGAGCTGACAGACTTCACCCCCACCCAAGATGGCGGACGGACCCGGTAAACTCACTCTATCCCGCCAGGTACGGGTGTAGTGCAGTTATTAAGTGCAGGTAAGCCTACCAAAATTCCCCGGCCTACGGAGCCGACACCAGAAAGACAGTGCAGTAAAAACGAGCTCTAGAAGCTCAGTGCGCGATGACCAACAACGCGAGAGTTTAAAAGCAATAAGCGCACTTAAAAGAGTGTTGTAGCAGCGATAAGCGCGTAGGCAAAAGTTCTGGCCTGCTGATGCACCACGGTGTCTTAAATAAGCACACCAAGTGCAGAGGTCCGCCTCCTGCGTCCCTTGACCTACTCAAGATGGCGCCCGGCGAGCTGACAGACTTCACCCCCACCCAAGATGGCGGACGGACCCGGTAAACTCACTCTATCCCGCCAAGTACGGGTGTAGTGCAGTTATTAAGTGCAGGTAAGCCTACCAAAATTCCCCGGCCTACGGAGCCGACACCAGAAAGACAGTGCAGTAAAAACGAGCTCTAGAAGCTCAGAGCGCGATGACCAACAGCGCGAGAGTTTAAAAGCAATAAGCGCACTTAAAAGAGTGTTGTCGCAGCGATAAGCGCGTAGGCAAAAGTTCTGACCTGCTGATGCACCACGGTGTCTTAAATAAGCACACCAAGTGCAGAGGTCCGCCTCCTGCGTCCCTTGACCTACTCAAGATGGCGCCCGGCGAGCTGACAGACTTCACCCCCACCCAAGATGGCGGACGGACCCGGTAAACTCACTCTATCCCGCCAGGTACGGGTGTAGTGCAGTTATTAAGTGCAGGTAAGCCTACCAAAATTCCCCGGCCTACGGAGCCGACACCAGAAAGACAGTGCAGTAAAAACGAGCTCTAGAAGCTCAGAGCGCGATGACCAACAGCGCGAGAGTTTAAAAGCAATAAGCGCACTTAAAAGAGTGTTGTAGCAGCGATAAGCGCGTAGGCAAAAGATTTGCATATGGCCATGTCTGAACTGGGGTGGCAGAGTGGGCTAAAGAACGGTGATGGATTAAACCCAGATCTTTTGACTGGGTGTGAGTGTTTGATTGGTTCAGATGCTCCGTCCATCACCACCCCCTTTTGTATGCTTTTGGATAAAGCAGTTTAAATAATGTTGGCAATGGCTCAATAAAGAATAGATTTTTGAGTATTTTAAGTAAAATGTAATTTAATATAAAGGTATTAGCTTTGTGTACCAAGATGGAGTGCTCTTCTCAGGCCTAGTGGTTCAGTTGCCTCCAACAAATAGTTCACCTAGTCCCACATTTATTAAGTCTTTGTGCTAGTGCAGCGTATAGCATGATATTTGCTATCCAGCGCAAAAGGTGATCTACTAAGAAAACTTGATGTTTTTTATCAAACACTAAAGCCTACATGAAACAGGCACAAGCAAGGGGAAACAAGCTAATTTCTATAACAAAAAACATCTTCCATGTGTGCTGCAGGGCACAGGAAACATCCAATGCACTTGAGTAGTCTGATGTTTTCTGTGCATAGTAATTTGTACTGGTAGATAACACACAGTGATCTCTGCATCATGGTGTGACGTTATGCATCAGGCGAAGAAACATGTTTATGATTCAGCACATGGAATTACTCCACCAGCAGACCAATTTTCCAAGATATGGCACTGCTCGGTAAATCTGAATACTGCACTGCGTTGTCTGAAAAATTAGGAAATCTGGTCATTAGCTTACTGATCCGATCAGTTAACGAAACATTTTCCTTAGCCAGATGTATAAATTTGGGCCATGCAATCTGAGAAGATGTGGGTACTGAATTGTACTTCAGTCAAATTGATATCTGGGTTATCTGTGTGCATCTGGAATTAAAAGTGGTTTGAGTATATTCAAGGAGGGTATTTTTGAATGTTAAACAGCTAATTTGACATGGACGACCCTTGTCATACACCACACCTAGTCTATTCTGTTCATCCCTTTTATGGATAAACAAAATTAATTAGATTTACCGACTGTGGCTACATTCCTTCTTTGGGCCTGATTCTGATGCGGTTAGGAAGATCTCCTAACGGCATTTGCTCCGTCCAAATCGGATCGGGAATATGTCTTTCCAACAGACTTGGAAAAGTTTCCAACCGACGGAGTATGATGCGAGTTAGGTGTTTGGAATATCCCAATCCAAACTTGATGGCATTTGGAATGACCGAGCCGAACGGAGCAGAATTGTATGTGTCTACGGGCCACGCTTCCAAGCGACAGAGTACGATGCTGGGTTTGGACAGCATTTCTGAATCGTGCCGTCTGACTCGAATTGGCAGTCAGAATCAGACTTTGGGGGCCTATAGTGGGCCCCCCTGCAACTGGAGCCTTCCAAATCAGGCCCATGAGTCCTCATTTAAGAGTCATGCACAGTGTGGCAGGCACCAGGGGTGCCCGCCACAGGGTGCCTGATTTTCCCCAGCTACCCCTTTCTTCAATGGGAGCCTATACAGTCGGTCGGAACAAAGGCTCCCATTGAAGTCAACGGGAGTCCAACCAAATCGTATCTGGAAGCATCCGGATGCATCGTACTCGGTCGGGTGGACTCTCCCGATCAGATTAGTTTGGAAACCATTCCCAAATCCATTTGGTCAGGAAGCTTTCCAAAACGCATCAATGTAGGGCTCTTAGTTTTTTCCAAAAATTAAACATTCATACAGGAGTTGGATTTAACATAATCTCACATTTTAGCAAGCTGTAAATGTATGTCTACTGTTTGTTGGTGTTACTGTCTTGCACACAAGAGCATATAAAGATCATGGCTACTTACTGCCTCTGTGTAAGCTTCAATATTCTGTTCTTCATGTGCTTCAAGCAATTTCTAATAGAAAAAACATATTTTGCAATTACATATTATTTTATTGTAGAGTGGACATTCTAGAATCCATATTTAAAGGCATTTGTGCTTTATATACATTATCAATTAATAAGTTAGAAGGAAACTAGATAAAAAAAGGGCCAATCCTAAATTTGGTTTCTTCTTTCCAGCATATTGTGCTGTCTACTTCAGTGTAACCACATGTAAGTAATTTTACATTATATGCAGAATTCCAATTCCAACTTTTCCCACTCCACATGGGTTTTGCAATTATTCCATTACCATCTTCTTTGTTGAAAATCACAAGTTATGAAAAACAGGTTACAAGCAAGCAGATAGGGAGATTAGTATATTAGATTGCATATGCCACGCGGTTCAGATAGCTGCAGCTACAATTAACAAAATATGCTCATTCTCTTCAGCACATATAACTGCAATTCCAGGATTGAGTGGGGCATTTGCTCTGGGTTTTGGGATGGTCAGTGGTCACTCAGCAGTACCAAAGGTGGGTACTTTTGCTTGGGTACAACTGCTTTCCAATGGAATTCAAATAACCCTTTTTTGTTCACTTGGCTCATACATTTCAAGACATGAACACTAACAGTGAGAGGTGGTCGAGGGTTTGGAACTCAAGAATGAAGGAGACAAGTAATTACACTCAAACGCAATGGTCCATCAGAGCTATATATTTGATTAGGCATATAACTTACTTACCTAAAGGAAAGTAGGGCAGCCAGAATTAGTAAGCGCACAAAAAAAATTCACCTGTGATTGTCATTATGCCCAACCTTGAATCTCCGTCTCCTCAAACTCCAGTCTGCCATCTGTATCAGAGTATGGCTTATTACCATGATTGTGACTTTTTCTGTTTGAATAGGTATCACACAAGAACCACATACCACCATCTTGCGGCACAGTTGTTCTGAACACAGCAGTTAAACATACTTGCTTCAGACACATCCAGCTCCTGCTTAGAGAAGTCTACACAAACGCCACTAGGGATGCTTACTGTGATGCCTATTCATTCTTCCCGCCCCTCATTTCTGGTCATCTCTCTCCGACTGTATTAATCACCATCAGTAAGAAGAGTCACAATCATTCATTTGAGATGCCAGTGTTACCAGTTTAAAAGTTGTACTTATAATGGCTTAAAAAGAACTGAGTGGCCCTCAGAGAATGTGATAATTCTTTTTTAGGACCGCTGTTTTGATTAATGTTAATAATGATCCAGTCATACTCAAAGACACCAACTTGCATGTTATTTAAGTCACAGAGAAATAGGTTGTTATGTCCAGGGTAAATGAGCTATTCATCTTGTGCTCAAATTACCAGTTGGAGTCTTCCATGTTTGTTCAAGCGGTCAACAACATATGTCATGTACAGTTTGCACATACATTCCTAATTTGGTTTTAACATATCGAAGAAAATTGCAGTTGTTTTGCCTGCCAAAATGATGGCAATGGCAATATTGTGTTAATTCTCCGGCACGTTTTTTTGTCTGTTCATTTTGTGACTGTAAGTAACATTGAATTATGACAACGAGAATTACTTTTTTGTTTATAATGGGGGTTTACATGAGTGGTTGTTGATTAGTATGAGTGACTATATGCATGGTACCATGTATGTCACAGAATGTGAATCTTACGCATCATCATTGTGAGATGTAGAAATAATGTAGGAAAGAAAACATGCAATATTTATGTAATTCATATGTCTCATACAAAAAACATTTTGCCCTGTGAAACCTAAATAAACTACTTCAATCAAGCCTCACTCTTTGGGCACTCCTTCCATTCTCACCAACTCAATGGAATCTAGATGTTATCTTCAACACTACTCTATTGATCTCTATAAAGGTTAACCATCACTCCAGATTTAAATTTGCACCACAAGAATTGATTTCAAAATTATCTGCCTAATGCAATTGCATGACTCAGCTCCAAACTATAGGTCCACCTTATGCATTAGAAACCATCTGACCTGCCAAGCAGAACAGTCTTACACTGCTCCCATCATGAATAAACAGTTTGGGGAAAAGGTCTTACCACCTCCAAGAGCCTCCCTTTTTACCCTCTTTTGTTTCATCTACACAATGCCACAAACAGAAAATATTTCCAAAAGCAATTTAATAGCCAGCTCTTCCTCCAAACATGTGAGTGCTGAATTAATTATTGGACCTTCAGTTCTCACCTCAAAGCATTTGCTCCTGAATGATTTTCCTTACCTTTTGTCCCATGCATTATAAAGTCAAGTTAGTAAGTCACTCCTTATAGTGGGTCCACCCTCACTGTTTTATGTGTTTTATAACCGGATTGTGATGATTTGACAGTCCACACTAGAAGCCAGAAACATTTGGAGGTGGTTTCCCATAAGTTTCGATGCACTGCAATGGGTAAAGATATTGAGGTGGTTGTGAAGACATTTGTTGCTCACAGTTTAAAGTCAATGAAAGGAATCTTACAAACCTTTACTGTCAGCAAATGATGACGAAATCTTAAATATGCAGATGATGACGAAATCTTAAATATGCAGAATGTAAAATGAATTGCACTTCTGAGAAATTCAACCCTTTCTAGTTAAAAATAAGTTATTATTTGGGAGAAGCTCCCATTCCCTTTCTTGACAGGAAATCCATTAGCTGCTGCATATCCGAGATCTGACATTGCCTTTGCGACCACAGTATGTGAACCCCAGGGTTTGTGTTTTTCCCTAGTGTTATAAAAAAAAGAATTTTGAAGAAGGAACGGTTACTGAACAGGTCAATGCTTAAATACATTTTGGATGAGTTGTGCTCACCTTCAGAAGCTTACATTCCCTTGAATCTGAAAAAGCAGGAAACATTTCTTCATATTTTTCTACTGCGAGCTGTAATAAACAAAAGCAACTGTCTAAATATACCTTACCATAGTAAGCTGGCGTTTATTTTTACTAACATTTAAATGCTAAAAAGTAAATATATTTTCAGTTATGAAGTAAAAAACACAACACAGTTTTCTCTGGACCAGAAACATTCAAGTACTAACATAACATACATAACATTTGGCTTTCACTATATAGCACTTTTGTGGCCTAAAACATGTTTTGGGCATAGGAAGAGGATGCTCCCCAACTTGATTTGCATGGCTGAATGAATATACATACATATTGTGGGACCTAAGTGTTGGGTGTCACATGTGAGAGCTGGAAGGGTTAGTCAGGTTGTTCCGTTGCAGACTTTGAGCAGAGCTTACACATCAGTGATGTGGAAGGGTTTACATTACAGGAGTCCTGGTTTATACATACCATCTTCCTATTAATCTCAAAAGTCTGATTTTGTAGCATCATTTTCTGTGGCAGGTCATGTTTGTGTGCCAAGCTCAGATGGTTGGAAACCTGTAGGGCTTTATTGCTTTTGGAAAGTCTACGTGATTGTGCAGGTGTCTTAATGTTGAGTTTGGTTCTACATACCACAAACGAGGTTCTACCAAAGCAACACTTTCTGAAAAGGTGATACTAAGCAGACCTACTCTGGATGTGAGGGTCCTTCTTGGGCAATAGCTGTGAAGTTGGTGCTGTAAAAATATTGGGTCAGAGGCACGGATGGCTCAGTGGGTGATGCAAAGTGCTTCGAATGGGGCACAGTGTAAAGCTGCAAGCCAGTGAAGAGCTTAGAGGGCTGTAGCAAATTGATCATTTGGAACTGGTATGGAAGCTACGTTTAAAAAGCACTGGACTCTGTTGAGTACAAAAAAGAGTGCTCCCAAACTCATGGACATGGTGAACAGTCTTGTGGCCGAGCCATACCAGGTCAAGATTCTTGGGGTAAGACTTGGTGTATTTAAACTTCTTTCACTCACTAGAGATATCCCAGTTGTCTGAGAGGAATTACATCCTGTTGGGTATATGTTAAACCTCATCTTTGTACCACCACCATCTAATTTGTGGAAATTAAGAATGTTACATCAGGGGCCTGAATGGTCCACTTTTTACTTTCCTTCTTTCTAGCAAGTCATATCCCCCTACGCCCCCCACTATGGGCCTCCAATTGATATCAGCTAGGCGCTTCCCTGCCTAAATAAGTTATATGTTGAGAAAGCTTTATTGGTTTTTGGACTTATCTGATTATCTTACATTCCGTCACCTGATCCGGAAACAATTCTAAGTGTTTACGAGTTACTTCTAAACAACCACTAATCAGACAATTGGTAGATTTGGGTTCATGACAAAAACTTCCAAGAGACCCAACCAAGGATTTATTCAGTCAGGCCACCAGGCAGTCAGAGGAGAGATGGTGCCGGGCTTATTTGGAAAAGGGGTGGATTTCATACTGATTACAATGTCCATTCCCAGCTAAATCCATTAACTTTTGTAGTTAAAGTAATCAACTATCTGAGTAGGCTATAGATCTATTTAAAGTTTTAAGAGTTCGAGCATTCTCTGGTTCTAAGAGATGTTACATCCTCCACCTGGGCTGTCAATGCCACCTCTCCTTTCCAAGCCCTGCCAATAGTCCTCTCTGCCTTGCTCTATTTCCAATACTGTCATGTGCCTATTAACTCTACAACTGCACACAGGCGTTTCTGATAGTTATTACCAATAGTGAAGCGTTGTACTTACTATTGTCTCCCAGCGCCGAGACGCCTAAGGGCCTTTGTTTGCGCTTTAGAAATGTCATTAATAATAATAATAATAATAATAATAATAATAATAATAATAAGTCAGCATTACTGGACAATACTGTCCAGTATTATCTGTATTGAAGGCAACTGCCCAAACAACTGTGCCCAATTGAGCCTCAAGGCTTAGGGACAGATGTAGGACCATTTTATTTTGCGCCTCGCAATTAGCCGCAAATTGCGAGGCGCCAAATATAATGTACAACAGTGTGTTTAACACTGTTTGCAATTCCCAATGGGTTCACAAATTGAAAGGCTCATGAAAATTAATGAGCCTCTCGCAATTTGCGAGCCCATTGGGAATGACAGGCCCTCCCAGGGTTGGAGGCCGGCTGGGCTGAGCAGACCACCATGTCATGGACTGCTTCGAAATAAAGCAGGTTTTTTATTTTTTTTAATGCAGTTCGTTTTCCTTAAAGGAAAATGAGATGCGTTTAAAAAAAAATGTAAATTAAACGTTTTTGTTTCATTTTTTAAGGGCAGGCAGTGGTCCCACCCCTTAAAAAATATTTTTCCATACATTTGCAAAGGGAAAGGGGTCCAAGGGACCCCTTCCCAATTTGCGAATGCATTAAAACCTACTTGAAGTAGGTAGTAATTGCGAGCGTTTTGTAACCGCAATTGCAGTCGCAAAACATTAGTACATGGTTTTGAATAGGCTTTGTACATGGCCCATGATATTTTTGCAAACCCGTTTGTACATGCAAAAACAGGTCGTACGTCTGGCCCTTAATCCTTCATCTCTATGGGGTTAGTATTACAATGTAAGGAGGCTCTAATAAAACACCTCCTAACAAATTTAGGACTTGATGGTTAAATCCAACTATTATTTATTTGCTATCAGGAGCAACCAATATGACCGAACAATACATCTAACAAAATGGATAACTCTCGAATAACTTTGAGACTTTGCACAGAAAGGAAAATGCTACTTACCAGTATGCATCTGTTCTTGGCATGTAGAGCTGCAGAGTTGTACACTATGCATAGATCGCCATCTGGTGTTGGGCTTGGATGTTTGCATGTTGTTTTTGTCTTCGACGAAGTCTTATAGTCACGAGGTTGGTGAATCCTCCTTCGGTCGACAGTGCGCATGGGCTTTGGCTCCATCGTTAGATTGTTTTGCCAGTAGGGTTAGTTGGAGTAGTGAGAAATAGAAAGATGTCCATGTGTGATGTATCTAATTAAGAGAATACCTGATCAGATAGAGGTATCCGGGGAGGGGGGTGGGCGTGTACAACTCTGCAGTTCTACATGCCAAGAACAGATGCATACTGGTAAGTAGCATTTTCCGTTTGAGGCATATGAGCTGCAGATTGTACAATATGCATAGACTATATAGCAGTATCCTCCTTAACGGTGGCTACCTGCACCTGTTGTAGTTTGAAAAAGTGCTTTTAATACAGCCTGGCTGACACTAGCTTGTAGTTTTGCTTGCACATCTACACAATATTGTCTTGTGAAGGTGTGTTGCGTGGCCCAAGTTGCTGCTTTGTATATGTCATCTAGGGGAATGTTCCCTAAGAATGCCATAGATGCCCCTAGTATACGTGTAGAGCGAGCTCTAGCGGGAATGGTTAACGTGCCTTTGGCTTTAAGGTAGCACATTTGTATGCATTTTACAATCCACCTTGCAATTCCTGTTTTGGATATAGGATTGCCCTTATGAGGTGGGGAGAAAGCTACGAAAAGTTGTTTGGTTTTCCTAAAGGATTTCGTTCTTTCAATGTAGTAAAGTAATGCTCTTTTAACATCAAGGGTGTGTAGAGCTCTTTCTGCCTCTGAGTCTGGCTGAGGGAAGAATACTGGTAGTTCAACAGACTAGTTTAAATAGAAGGCAGACACTACTTCGGGTAAAAATGTTGGGTTTGTCCTAAGAACCACTTTGTTATGATGGATTGTAAAAATGGTTCTTGTATGGTTAATGCCTGGAGTTCGCTCACTCTTCTGAGAGATGTGATGGCGACTAAAAATGCTACTTTCCAAGTAAGGTACTGTAGTTCACATTTGTGTAATGGTTCAAATGGAGGATCCATTAGTCTGGTAAGGACTATATTGAGATTCCACTCTGCAGAGGGTGGTGCTTTTGGTGGGATTATTCTTTTAAGTCCTTCCATAAAAGCTTTGATCGCAGGAACTCTAAAGAAAGACAAATGTTGTCTGTTTTGCAAGTAGTCCGTTATGGCAGGTAAATGTAGTCTTATAGATGTATACGCTAGGTTACATTGTTGTAGATGCAAAAAGTAACAGATGATGTTTTGAATGGAAGCATCCAGTGGGTCAATTTTGTTGTGAGAGTAATAAATGACGAACCTCTTCCATTTTGCTGCATAGCATGCCCTTGTTGTAGGGAGTCTAGCTTCTTTGATAACGTTCATACAGTCTGGCGGAAGATTAAGGTAGCCAAACTCTATGATTTCAGGAGCCAGATCGCAAGGTTGAGCTGATTGGGTTCTGGGTGTCTTATCTCTCCATGGTTCTGAGTAAGAAGCTTGGGTGAGAGGTGCAGCTTTTGATGTGGTACTACTGATAGCTGCAGAGTTGTGAACCATGGTTGCCTTGCCCATGTTGGAGCAACGAGGATCATTGTGAGAGAATGCTGGTGGAGTTTCCTCACTAGCAATGGAATGAGTTGGAGAGGCGGAAAAGCGTAAGCAAATTTGCCTGACCAATTCATCCATAGCACATTGCCTTTGGACTATGGGTGTGGATACCTGGATGCAAAGCTTGGGCATTTTGGTGTGTGGCGAACAGATCTATGTCTGGATGTCCCCACATGTGAAAGAATGGAAGAAGAACTTGAGGATGAAGTTCCCATTCGTGGATCTGTTGTGTTTCACGGCTGAGCAGATCCACTATTTGATTGTGTACTCCTGGTAGGTGTTCTGCTAGGAGGTATATCTTCTGTGGAATGGCCCATCTCCAGATGCTCTGTGCTAGACGGGATAACTGGAGCGAGTGTGTCCCCCCTGTTATTGTATATAATACATTGCTGTCATGTTGTCTGTACGGATTAGGACAGCTTTGCCTAGGAGTTGAGGTTGAAAAGATTCCAACGCTAGAGAGATTGCCAATAATTCCAGGTAGTTGATGTGGAATTGCTTTTGTTGAGAGGTCCATAAATCTTGTATGGTATGGGTTTGTAGATGTGCTCCCCAGCTGGTGAGCGATACATCTGTTGTTAGCACAATCTGTGGAACTGGCTCGAGGAACGACAACCCTTTGGAATGGTTTTTTGTGTTCCACCACGGCAGAGAGAGCGATGCGTGCGGTCGTCCACCAACACCAGATCTGTTAGTTGACCTTGAGCCTTGTTCCACTGATGTGCTAGACATTCTTGTAATGGGCGCATTTGCAATCTTGCATGAGGGACGAGAAAAATGCAAGATGCCATCATTCCTATTAGCTGCATGAACACTCTTGCTGGTACTGAGTATTGTGGTTGAAATCTTTGAACTAGGATTTGTATAGCATTTATCCTGATGGGATTGGGATATAGTAGGGCTGTGGAAGTATTCACTGTTGCCCCTAGATATTGTTGGATTGTAGACGGTTGGAGATGGGATTTGCCTACATTTATTGTGAATCCCAGACTGTGAAGCAACTGTATTGTCTGTAGTGTGTGTTGAACACAGCTGTTGAGGGAGTTTGCTTTCTTGAGCCAATTGTCTAGGTAGGGGAAGACATGAATTTGTTGTCTTCTGAGATAGGCTGCAACTACCCCGAGGCATTTGGTGAAAACCCTGGGTGCTGTGGTGATTCCGAATGGGAGCACCTTGAACTGGAAGTGTTGACCATCTACCACAAATCTGAGATACTTCCTGTGAGCAGGATGTATGAAATGTGGAAGTAGGTGTACTTTAAATCTATAGTGGAGAGAAAGTCGCCTTGCTGTAGTAGTAGAAGCACTTGTTGTAAAGTGACCATGTGGAAGTGGTCTGATTGAATGTAAAAGTTGAGCGGTCTGCGGTCCAGCATTGGTCTTAGAGAGCTGTGCTTTTTTGGCATTAGGAAATAAAGAAAGTAGACTCCTGTGCCCTGATGAAGTACAGGAACTGGCTCATTGCATCTTTTTGTAACATTGCTAAGACTTCCTGTTTGAGGCGCGTTAGGAGTTCTAATGACATTAGACGCTGTCTTGGAGGAATGTTGGGGGGTGTCGAAGTGAGTTCCTGGCAATAACCATACTGGATAATCTGTCTTACCCACTTGTCTTTGTGATGGAATTCCAGACAGGTAGGAACTGTGAGAGGCGTCCCCCGGCAGGAGTGGGATGATCGGGGGGGAAAGCGCAGGGAAGACATTGTTTAGTGTTAGGGGAGTTGCAGGTGTTATTACCTCTGCCTCTATCCTTATTGTTGTTACCTCTGTAACCTCCTCTATTGTATCCCCTAGAAAAGGAGCCCTGGTTGTGACTTTTATAGGATGATGTGGGGTGTTCTGATGTATTTGTTTTGGGACTTGCTCTATAAAAGGAGCGACGAAAGGAACCTCTGGCAGATGGTTACTGTAAGGCTCCCATAGACTTGGCTGTTTCTGTGTCTTTTTTAATTTTCTCTAAAGATGTGTCGACTGCAGGTCCAAAGAGGTGCTCTTGATCAAATGGTTGATTTAGAATCATTTTTTGCACCTCTTGCTTAAACCCAGATACCCTGAGCCAGGCGTGTCTACGTAGCAGAACACTAGTATTTATTGCACGTGAATCGGTGCCTGCTGCATCAAGCGCACATTTGATTGAAGTATTGGTTATAAGTTTGTCTTCTAGCATAAGGTCATTGGCGTTGTCCTTATATTCTTGGGATAGATGTTGAATGAGCTTTTCCAGCTCATCATAGTGAGCCCTATTGTATCTTGCTAGAAGGGCTTGTGTGTTTGCTATATTCCACGATTTAGCAGCTTGAGACGCCATACGTTTACCTGATGCGTCTAATAACTTAGATTCTTTGTCGGGAGGTGGTGCGTCACCTGACCCGTGGGAGTTTGCCCACGGCAATTAGCAACTACTAGTGAATCTAAGGGGACTTGGCCCTTAATGTAGATAGGGTCACTGGGAGCTGCCTTGTATTTTTTATCTACTCTGGGGTTAAGAACCCTAGCTC
The DNA here is from genome assembly GCF_964261635.1 of Lissotriton helveticus. NCBI lineage: Eukaryota > Metazoa > Chordata > Amphibia > Caudata > Salamandridae > Lissotriton > Lissotriton helveticus. The sequence goes on from NC_136067.1 coordinate 1,652,288,330, forward strand.
TAACTGGGTCTTTAAACACCTCAGGAGCATTTCTAAGAAGGCCTTGTAGCATGGGTAAGACACAAGTAGATTTTTGTGGTTGGGCAAAAGTCTCCAATAAAACATCCTCTTCTACAGGGTCTGAATGAAGTTTGACCTTGTGGTATGTAGCTGCTCTGTTGATTAGCTGGGCAAACCCCACATTGTCATCCGGTGGGGATGGTTTTAAGGGATAGAAGTCCGGATCATTTGTTTGATCCATATCAGTGTTATAATCATGCCATGGATCTGGTTCCTGTGGTGAATCATCAGGATCTAATCGCATTATGTCTTCATCTAATTGCCCATTCCTTTGTGAATTTTCACTATCCTCTGATTGTGGAGAGTGTGGTGGCGAAATAATTAAATTAGGGTTAACTGGTGGTGGAGGTGAAGGAGGTGGTGAAGTCTTAGTAGCTATATGAATCTTCTTTGGAGGAACTGGAGCTTGTGGCAAATGTTCTGGTTTCCTCTTTGTAGGCGCCTTTGTGACTATGTGACCAGTCTTTGTGTGAATAAAGATAGTAGTCTGTTTTGGATCCGCAAAGAAAAGCTCTTCGGGATCGATAGGCTTGCTTGGCGTTGAAGATTTGTCTTTGGGAGCTGTTTTGGGATGTTTTGGGACATTGTCCGGTACAGCATCCTTTGCCGATTCCGAAGTTTTCGGTGCTTTGTCTTTTGATGGACTTGGCTCTGAAGCTTTCGGTGACAAAGTCTTTTCTGTGTGTTTCGGTGCCGAAGATTTGTCTGTGTGCTTCGGTGCCGGTGGCTTATCCGGCTGCTTCGGCGCCGATGCTTTATCTGGTAGCTTTGGTGCCGATGCTTTATCGGAGTGCTTCAGTGCCGAGGAATCCTTTGGAGATTTTGGTGCCAAATGTTTTCCCGGTGCCGGTGGAAGAGGGCATGGCAACTAGGATGACTGAGCTTTCGGTGCCGAGGGTGTTTTTTCGGTACCAGATGGTTGGCTCGAGCCAGATGTCTTTTGTTTGTTCTTCGGTGCCGGGGGTAGGGTGTTCGGGCTCAGGTTCACACCATACTAAAACTTCGAAGGCCAAGGTGTTACCGGAGTCATTGGCGTGGGCTTGGTCGGAGCCGAGGTTTCAGTACTCACGTCCTTTTGAGCTGGGGTGATGTCATCTTCGGCGTTGGAGATGTCTACTTCGGAGTCTGGAATCTCCTCTGGCTCCGGAAGGTTATCGGGACCTGGATGGAAGATGTCCGGAAAGGAACCTGTGCCTCGTATGTTGCGACGTCGAGCTAGAGGATCCCAGATGGTCTTTTTCAATTTAAATGAGAGGCAAGCTTCACAATCGTCCTCTCGATGTTCCGGTGAGAGGCAAATATTGCAAATTGATGGAGGTCCGAGTGTGGAAACGTAGCACCACACTGTGGACATTTTTTAAATGGAGTCCATTCCATCGACATCCATCTCTATCGGTGCGTGTAGGCCCAACAGCCCGCGTCGAAGTTCGCAGGCGTCGAAGTGTAATTGAAAGTTGTTGAGGGTGAGCGTCGAAGGCACGCAATCGAAACAATACCGTTGGTTAACTGTGATTGTGCGTCGAAGGGGGTTCGATAACGATACCGATCCGGAGCGCAGCAAGTCACATCCGAACCCGATGGTGGAAAAAAACAATCTAACGATGGAGCCAAAGCCCATGCGTACTGTCGACTAAAGGAGGAGTCACCAACCTTGTGACTACAAGACTTCTTCAAAGACGAAAACAACATACAAACATCCGAGCCCAACACCAGATGGCGATCTATGCATAGTGTACAATCTGCAGCTCATATGCCTTGAACATATGGTTTTGTCTGTGTAGGAGGTGGCTTAATATATGATATACACTTATTCAAGTGGTGCACCTTGCACTTATCCTGGCAATCCTTATGGTGATTTTAGTGGTCTCTGATAACCATAGAAAGCTCTCAAAGTGGTAACTGTGGAGAGCAACCTTCAGGGTTATCTTGAAGGAGTGTTAAGCAGCTTGTTTTACCAGTTCAACACAATATCACTATCACATTGATATATCTCCTACCTGGATATATCAACACAATACACAAGAACACTTGAAAAGCAATCAGGTAAGTAGAACAACATCCAGAGGTCTCCAGAGGGAGACCAAACCATATACTAAGAAAGTGGAATGCAAAGGAAAATGGGACTCTGACCAGAAGACCCAGAGGAGCCGAGGACACAAGGAACCACCCCAGGTAAGTACCCAGGAATCACACTGAGGCTGGGGGCAGAGTGGAAACACAGCTGCGTGGTCAATGGAAGTCAATTGAGTAGTCACGGTTGCCGTTTTGAAGAAGGACGACCCTTCCCAGAGGACCTCGAAGAACACTTTGGAAGACAGAATGTTGGAGAGCAACCCCACACGTGGATGCCCTAGGAACTAGGTTACCTACACCAGGGAAGCTGGGTACATAGGGGTGAAGTGATGTCAGAACCTGTCGTAGACAACAATGGATGACTTCAAATATGATGCCTCTGGAGAAGAATGTGAACTAGTCCAGTGGAATCCAAGGGTGGATTCTAGAAGTGAAGAACCTGCAAGCAGAGGGACAGACTCTATGCCACTCCGAGGTGACCAGGGGGCACAGAGACACAATGCCCACCAACGTCAGGAGGTTCTGAGGAGTCAATGATGTCCTTGTCGCTACAGATGAGAGGGCCAGGAGATGCTGAGGAATACCAGGATCCGTGAATAAGCTTTCCCACATTGGATGTCGGTGACTAGGTGGTCAGTGTCCGACGAGAGTACCAACAAGTCTTGGTATCCGCAACCAGCGCGGAAGACGATAAAGGAGAAACGTTGAGACCAGCAAGGTCTAAGGAACCAGCCAACAGCAGGAGAATCAGAGCAGGCCCCAAGCAAGCAGGGCAGCCCATTGAAGCAAGAGAAGACCCTCAGAAGGACCCACAGGTCGAAGACACAGGAGTCGCAAGAGGACTTCCAGCAGCTCACCAAAGATGAAGGCCCACAGTACGGAAGATGCGGTGAGGTCACTAATCTTGGAAGAAAGAGGTGGTGGAGGCTGGATCTTCTTGCAGCCTGAAGATTTCTGGAGTGCAGAGCCGACAAGCCTTGGCAACAGCAAGTCAATGCAGTGCACAGGGATTTGGTCCCAGCGGTTTCGAAGAGGAATACAGGCCTCAGAATTTCAGAGAGGACAGGTTAGGCCTCGAGTGAGTTGTAGAACCACGACCTGTGCTGCTGGGCCTCAGGAAGTCTGGAGGATGACAGGAGCAGCAGACCGGTCAGCTTTGTTGCAGTGCCTGCAGATGGAAGGGGAGTGGCTCTTTCACTCCAAAGGAGATTTCTTTGGGTGTCCTTGATGCCTGCAGGCCTGTTGAAGAACTTGGCAGAGGAACAGACACAGACGATGAAGAATACTTGAAGAACAGCGAGACCAGGAGCAGCAGGAGTCTTCCTTGGTGCAGTCTCGGTTCCAGTCTCGGTTCCAGTCGAAGTCCGACAAAGCCCAAGTGTCCATACGATTGAAAAGCGACGTAGTTTCAGGGTTGAGTCTTGTCCCATGATGACGAAGGAACCACCCATGGCTAATGCCCGTAAGTGCCATAAGGAAATTGTTGGAACAACTCTGGGGCCTTCCCAGAGGAGAGGCTGGACAGAGGGGAGGATATTACCATCTCATTTGTCCAGTTTCACGCCAGACCGGGAGCCAAGGGCTCCCTGAGCTGGTTCAAACTGGAGTATGCAAGAAGGGCACCAAATGTGCCCTTCAAAGCAGTCTGGTGGCGCTGGCAAGCGCCCTAACCCAAGCTCAATACACTAAGTCCTCCTTGGGAGGTGGTCACACCTCCCTGTGACAGGAAACCTATTTTTCTACCTTCCCCTGCTCGAGCTTGGCTCAGCAGCAGGAGGACAAAATTGTGTCTGTGGTCGGCAGCAGCACTAGCTTGCTGGCAGACCCTGAAAGGCTGTTACCGGGTCTACAGGGGGATCCCTTAAGGAGCTCCCGAGTGCATGGGATCATACTTACAACACTGGATACCAAACATGACCAGGTTTGGTGCAGGCACAATATAGTTAGACATCTTGTAATGAATTATGTCCATCCTATGTCTAAAAATGGTTGACTGCACTTACAACGCCTGGAGAATCGACTCTGGGGTTTGTAGTGGTGTCCTGCTCATTCAGGGGCACTCTCACACTTGTAACCAAGCACCTTGCCCCCAGGTCTAAAGAGCCTGCCATAGGAGTGACTTATAGGTTTTAAGAGCAGTGACCACAGATATAAGGAAACTCATATCTGTCGTGAGGAGTGTAAGCACCAACTCACATAGGCAGTAGTGGCAGGCATGTAGTCACAGTTTAAGCGGACTCCCATGGCAGAACCTTTGCACTCCTGAGGCGGAAAGCCGGGAGCTAGACAACACTGCAACATTGCATTTTAAAAAACTGTTTGTACTATTTTGTGTATAGTTCGCTGATTTTAAGAGCACTACTCACATTATTATTTTCACGGGACCCGCTCCAAACTCCTAGCACAGCTGCCCTTGCGCTGTCAGTCAACGCCCAGAAACCATAGCGCCATTGCCGGCGTGCCGATAGGCCACGCCCCCTTGGAGGCCACGCCCCCCCTCAGAGCAGGTACTTAACCGCTGTTTTGAAGCGCTGCCTGCCAGAACCTTTGCACTCCTGAGGCGGAAAGCCGGGAGCTAGACAACACTGCAACATTGCATTTTAAAAAAACTGTTTGTACTATTTTGTGTATAGTTCGCTGATTTTAAGACCACTACTCACATTATTATTTTCACGGGACCCGCTCCAAACTCCTAGCACAGCTGCCCTCGCGCTGTCAGTCAACGCCCAGAAACCATAGCGCCATTGCTGGCGTGCCGATAGGCCACGCCCCCATGGAGGCCACGCCCCCCCCTCAGAACAGGTACTTAACCGCTGTTTTGAAGCGCTGCCTGCCAGAACCTTTGCACTCCTGAGGCGGAAAGCCGGGAGCTAGACAACATTGCATTTTAAAAAAACTGTTTGTACTATTTTGTGTATAGTTCGCTGATTTTAAGAGCACTACTCACATTATTATTTTCACGTGACCTGCTCCAAACTCCTAGCACAGCTGCCCTCGCGCTGTCAGTCAATGCCCAGAAACCATAGCGCCATTGCCGGCGTGCCGATAGGCCACGGCCCCTTGGAGGCCACGCCCCCCCCTCAGAACAGGTACTTAACCGCTGTTTTGAAGCGCTGCCTGCCAGAACCTTTGCACTCCTGAGGCGGAAAGCCGGGAGCTAGACAACACTGCAACATTGCATTTTAAAAAAACAGTTTGTACTATTTTGTGTATAGTTCGCTGATTTTAAGAGCACTACTCACATTATTATTTTCACGGGACCCGCTCCAAACTCCTAGCACAGCTGCCCTCGCGCTGTCAGTCAACGCCCAGAAACCATAGCGCCATTGCCGGCGTGCCGATAGGCCACGCCCCCTTGGAGGCCATGCCCCCCTCCCCGCATAAAAGTATGTGCCTACACCGTACGCGCAGCGGGCGCGCCTAAGGGAAGCCCGTCTGGGCCCGTCTGGGCCCGTCCGGACCCAGGCCCAGGGACGCTGCTCGGTTCACTTCACAACCGTTTGGTTTACACGAGTGACATGCTCCAGGCTCTTCACCCGGAAAAAAATCCGGAGTGTCGCTATATCCATGGTGAAGGTAAACCTTTTGTCAACTGTACACGCTGTAACCCAGTTAGTCAGCCCCCGGGTAAGACTGGACCACAGATAGGCCTTCTTAACTGCCGCTCCCTCCCCAAACATGTGCATGAAATCAACCTGCTGATACAGGATCATGGTCTGGACGTACTGTTCCTCTCAGAAACCTGGCTCTCTACTAGCTCAGATTCTGACATTGTCATCGCCCTTCCCCCAGGCTCTCTCATTCAAGCACTGCACAGACCCAGAGGGAGAGGAGGGGGCTTGGCAATAATCTACAAAGAACACCTTGTCTGTAGAATCAGCAACGCCAACATCGAAGATTGCGAAAGCTGCCATTTTGCCATTCAAACCTCCCCGGTACATTCCCTTTCAGGATTGCTTATCTACCGTCCTCCGGGCACCCCAGGGACATTTCTTAATGCTTTCACTGACATGGTGTCACAATTAGCCTCCTCCGCCCCCAACTTCCTCATTGTGGGCGATCTCAATCTGCACTTCACAGACCCCACAGATATGACAGTATCCGACCTCCTCCTGGACCTTATGTCATTTAACATCCGACTGGTCAATAACGAACCCACCCACGACAAGGGACACCTTCTGGACCCCGTCCTTACTAACATCGCGGGCATTACCACCTCTCCCCCCCTTCCACTTCCATGGACAGATCACCTTCTAATCCCTATCTCCTGGGATTTACCCACAGTACCCCCTCAAACCGCCAAAATTAAGGTTACCGACAGACGTTGGCACAAGCTTGTACCAGCTGAATGGGCCACCATTCTTTCAGATTCTATCCCTGCCCTCTCCACCGATCCGGTCACTGCCGATGAACAGTTCAACTCCTGGGTCACATCTTCTTTAGACAAACTCCTCCCTAAAACCACCACTCTCAAACATACCAAACGAGTGACCCCCGCTCCCTGGTACACCCCAGAGCTGAAATCTCTGCGACAAGAATGCAAGAGAACAGAACGCTCATGGAGGAGGGATACGTCTAAGTCTAATGTAAAGAAGGACGCCTACCTCACCTCTTTACAAACTTATAAGACCGCCCTACGCAAGACAAAAAGTATATTCTTTCAAGAGAGAATAGAACACTCTGCATGCTCCAGCAAAGAATATTTTTCTATCTTAAAAGAACTCCTTAAAGTTCCTGACCCCGGACCGAGAAATCCACCAGACCCCAAGGCAGATGAGGAAAAATGCCATCACTTAGCTAGTTTCTTCAAAGAGAAGATCCAGAAAATCCTCGACTCAATCCCAATCACAAATTCGAGTGAGGAAAAAGAGATCCTCAACTCTCCTACCTCCCCCTGTTTATCTTCTTGGGGACAATTGACCGCCGAAGAGGTTGAAAGCACGCTAAATATCATCAAAAGCGGTTCTCCCAGGGACCCTGCCCCGCTACGTATCCTCAAGAAAGTAGCACCAACTATCGTTCCCCCTCTTACCCATCTTATCAACACCTCATTGCAACAGGGAGTCGTCCCCTCTAGCTGGAAGGCGGCAGTCGTCAAGGCACTGCTAAAGAAACCATCTTTGGACCCTGGAGATCTGGCCAACTATAGACCAATTTCTCTTCTCCCTGGGACTAGCAAGATTGCCGAAAAACTTGTGAATAGGAAACTATCACAATTTCTGGAATCCAACAATCGACTAAAAAGCTCGCAGACAGGTTTTCGTCCAGGGCAGGGCACTGACATCGCCCTCCTTGCGGCGGTGGAGGAGGCCAGAGCACTTTTAGACGCGGGAGGATCAGTGGCAGTGATCCTCCTTGACCTAAGTGCGGCCTTCGACACCGTCAACCACCAGCTCCTTATCCATCGGCTTAGGAGGGCCGGTGTGGAAGGTACCGCACTGTCTTGGCTCTCGTCTTTTCTGGGCCAACGCTCCTTTCAGATCTGGGAGAATAACGCCTGCTCCTCCGAAACACCCCTCCAATGTGGCGTACCTCAGGGCTCCTCTCTGAGCCCTACACTATTTAATATCTACATGTCCCCATTGGAGGAGGTTGTCAACCCGTTCCGAGTGAGTATCGTCAGCTATGCCGACGACACCCAATTAGTGGTGGCCTTATCTCACCCAAGCCAACAACCTGCGGACTTATACAACTGTCTGACGCAGATACAAGGTTGGATGAATAGCTCAGCTTTAAAACTGAACGGCTCCAAGACCGACATTCTCCTCCTTGGTCAGAAAGGGCTCTCCCTCCCACAGAACATCTGGCCAACCTTCCGGGCCCTCCCCCAGACCCGAAACCCGAGGTAAAAAGCCTGGGTGTGTGGCTCGAAAGCGATCTGTCATTTACCACACAAGCAAAAAAAGTAGCCGGGACTTGCTTTGGGCTCCTCAAATCAATGAGAAAGATCTTGCCCCTACTTCCTCCCACCTCTCAAAAACTGTTAATCCAAGGATTGATACTATCTAGGCTAGATTACAGAAACTCCATCTACCTTGGCGCTCCTGAGGCAACTTTGAACAAGTTACAAAGGATCCAAAACGCCGCTGCCCGAACCCTCACTAATACTCCTGCCAGAGCGTCGGCCAAACCAGCCTTGAAGCTTCTCCATTGGCTCCCTGTGAGAGAGAGAGTGAAGTTCAAAGCCCTCTGCCTGGCCCATAAACTGCTTCAAAACAAAGGCCCCCCTATTTTAAGAAAATTCATCAGACCATACAAAGCCCCAAGATTCCTCCGATCTGATCAGGAGTGTCTTATCATCATCCCCAGAGTCAAGAAGGCACGTTCGGGTGGAAGGCGCTTCTCGGTCCACACCGCACACCTTTGGAACGCCCTTCCCCGGGACCTGAGAACAGAATCAAATTATTTACGTTTCAGGAAGCGGTTGAAAACCCATCTTTTCCCCTAATTCTGACTTCCCTAATCTGTCCTCCCCCCCTCCCCCCCGCTGCCCCCTCTGACTCACAGGTGCATGGATCTTAGCGCTGGGATACCTACGGGTGACTACGCGCTTTATACATTTTTTTAATAATAATAATAATAATAATGGGTGGCACAATACATGCTGCAGCCCATGTGAGACCCCTGGTATACCTATGCCCTTGGTACCTCAGTACCATGTTACGAGTGACTTACAAGGGTACACCAGTAGCCAATGGTGGAAGTACCAAAGAACATGAAAGCAAATCCTACTGTCCTACAGTCCTGGAATGAGAGCAGTAGCAGCCTTGGTGTCCCAGCATGGAAGACTAAAGTAATGAGGATACTGGAAGACTCTGAGGTAAGTAAACTTACTTATTTCCAATAAGTGAAGCACCCACGACCGAGCCCTCTCGCTGCGCACCAGGATCTCCACCAACTGATTAACGTTGACAGAATCCTGGCACGCATAGAACAGAGCCCGATCATGGAACCATTTTCAAATAATGCATAGAGGGCGAGACTCCCTTGTGCTGGCTACAGCACGAGGATGCCTCAAGGCAAAGCAAGCAAAGCTACACACTACAACTTCTCCCCCCCCCACAAAGAACAAATAGTAAAGAGAACAAGGAAGCAGAAGAAAAAACATGTGACGAAAACAATGGTAAGCATAACTTGAAAGCGAATGCAAAAGGAGTAGCGAAACATCGTGGTTACAAATTCATGACAAAACATAATCATTGAACCTGGAGGGTAATCTTCTATTGTGAAAACCCAAATCCTCAGATCGCACAGGAAAACCTGCAGACGTCGAAACAGCATTAGGGACAATACTTTTGTGCTGACTGATGTGTGAGGGTGAACATTGAGAGGGAAAAACTCTCCCAGTATTACGTTCTCGCACAGTCACAATGTTCAACCTCTTGTTTAGATAACTTCAGTAAAGACTTAACCCGTTATTCAGAAAGATGCACAAGTGATCTTTTATTCCACCACCCCTTACTGCCAAGGAGTGCTGAACCGTTACTTATACCAGTAACCTGAACAGGGGCAGAAAATTTAGACAAACCCTTAGGAACTTTTTGCGGATTTTTTTATAAGAACCCAATCGTTGACTTTCAACTCCATATTATAAAAACTTTTCCCTGAATCATGTACGGACTTCATAAGATTCTGCTTATGCAACACCCAAGATTCAAGACCTTTGTTACATGGGCCATGCTTATGTTTGTTTTGCAACCAATTGGGGCACAAATTGGTGTGGGCATTTCTACCCCTCAAAGGGGTAAAAGGTAGATCTTCTGTGTTGCAGTGAGTAGAAATATTATAAGACCATAATTTAGCCTCAACACAATGTTGAACATCTTGACCAGATGAAAGAGCTGCTTGAAGGCACCCCTAACTAACCTGTTCACTCTTTCGACTAAACCATTGGACGCTGGAGAATACAAAGCAACTTTTTTATGAGTAACATCGTTTTTTTGCTAATAATTTACACATCTTGTGCGAGACAAAATGGGTACCATCGTCAGTTACAATAATAGATGGTGAACCTTCAACAGCAAAAAAAAAATCAAGAATTTGATGGCATTCAACGTACTGGCTGAATCACAAAACATGAAAAATCCATTTAGAATGGTAGTCAACCATCAGAATGAGAAACTTGAGGTTATGAGATAAGACATCATAAGGTCCAGAATAACGATGGGACATACCCATTCTGAGGAGTCACACGGTGCAATGACCCCTTCATCATACAATGACTTGAGAACTGACTTAAGCTCATCTCTTGCACTAAGGGGCAAAGGACGAACCTTGTGAACACTAGGTTGGGCACCAGGCTTAAGTCTAATCTGATGTTGAAAACCTTTAACAGTGCCTAATTTGTTTGAAAATAAATTAGGAAACCGGTCCAAAACTTTTTTGACATCTAGGGAAGGATCTTCAAGATTTAGAGACTGCACCTCATTTTGCTCACCCTCAAAAACCCAACTCCAGTATAGCCTTGCAGAACATTTCCCAGATCCATGGGTTTATCAGAGCCAGGAATGAGAAGTAACCCCATTTTAGCAAGATCTTGCCAACCAACTGCAACATATATTTTTGTAAAGAATTGATCTACCTAAACATTCCAACCTTGAAATAAAGTAACCCAACATTTCAATATCAAATACGCCGAATGCTTTGGGGTTGCTATCTGTTTGAGTTAAAGTAATAGAACCTTGCCATTTGTCAAAGAAAACATGACATCTTATAAAATCGTTATAGGCAAGTCAGAATCAGCCATAATTGGGATTTCTACTTTCCCAAATAATGCAATACCTAGAGGACCTCTGATCGAATGATTGTTAGATATGGAATTGCATTCAACTGTTAAACGCAGATCATAAAACTGCTCTGTACAGTCATCAAGAGTCTCAGAAAATTCTACACTGTTGACTCTAGCAGGCTATCTATAGCTGGACACATGGGGTAGTTGCTAAGATGTGACTTACAACCACACCTATAACAACTTGTGTTACTCTTCCTTATCAATTGTTTAGCTGTAGCCAGCACGAGGATGCCTCCAGGCAAAGCAAGCAAAGATACACACTACAAAGGGTGCACAGACATAATATTGACTCCAAAATATCGTTTGGACAGAATATCGAGTTTTAAATATCGTTTGGAGAAAATATCGACAGGACAGAATATCGACAGCCAAAATATCGTTTTTAAGGTAAGTGAAGTAATATCGACTGTAAATAATATCGAAAGTAAAAAATATCGTTTTTTATATAATATGTAATTATTTATAGTGTTTTTATGTTATAATATGTGTGAAAAGTGTCATTTTATGTTATAATTATTTTTAATTAATGATTTTTTTTAATTATTGTGTAATTTTATTCTGTAGCGGGTTGTGGGTTTATAGGGGAATAGTGTGGGAAGTAATTTAATTATAATTAATTAAATATGTAAATGTATTAATTGGTAGTGATAATTAATTAATTGGTAATTAAATAATATATGTTAATTATTTAAAATGTAATTGGTAATTAATTTATTTTAATTTATTAATTGCTAATTATGTAAATTAAAATAATGTATTTCCTGTAGCGGGTTGTGGGTTTATAGGGGAATAGGGTGGGAAGTAATTTAATGATTATTTATTAAATATGTAAATGTATTAATTGGTAGTAATATTTAAATAATTGGTAATTAAATAATATTTGTTAATTAATTAAAATGTAATTGGTAATTATTTTAATGTAATTGATTAATTGCTAATTATGTTAAATTAAAGGGGTATTTTTAGGGTTCAGGGTCAGTTTTTAGTTTTTGGGTAAAGGGGTATTTTTAGGGTTCAGGGTCAGTTTTTAGTTTTTGGGTAAAGGGGTATTTTTAGGGTTCAGGGTCAGTTTTTAGTTTTTGGGTAAAGGGGTATTTTTAGGGTTCAGGGTCAGTTTTTAGTTTTTGGGTAAAGGGGTATTTTTAGGGTTCAGGGTCAGTTTTTAGTTTTTGGGTAAAGGGGTATTTTTAGGGTTCAGGGTCAGTTTTGGGTTTTTGGGTAAAGGGGTATTTTTAGGGTTCAGGGTCAGTTTTTAGTTTTTGGGTAAAGGGGTATTTTTAGGGTTCAGGGTCAGTTTTTAGTTTTTGGGTAAAGGGGTATTTTTAGGGTTCAGGGTCAGTTTTGGGTTTTTGGGTAAAGGTTTTTTTAGGGTTCAGGGTCAGTTTTGGGGTACAGGGGTACAGGGGTACAGTGTAAAAATAAAGTAAAATTAAATTTACATTAATTTAATTTAATGAAATTAAATTAAATTATATTTAAATAATTTTAAATAATTTACATTAAAATTTTTTATTATATACTTACCAATACTTACGTTGTAATGGTAGTGCGTTGTAAAAGTTGCGTTGTAACGTCATATATCCACTGTTGCACTCTTTGCAGTGGGAATAGTAATTTTTACTCTTTTGTATTTGTACGTTAATAATATTGGCTATTATTTAATTAAATTTTGTTACTATATATATATATGTTTTAAGAAATATGATTAAAAAAATATTATTTTTTTACTTTCATTAATTATTTTATTATTAAAAGTTATTTTAAGTATTGTTAATTATATTTTAGTAATTAATTTTTTATATTAATGTAATTAAACATTGTTTTTATTAAAGTCGATATTTTTTACAACTATGTTTTTGTAAACGATATTTTGTACTCGATATTTTTGTACTTACCTGTTTGTACATACAAACTCGATATTTTGGTTGTAGATATTTTTTCCTCGATATTTTGGGTAGTCGATATTATTTCAGTGATCCACTACAAAGATGTGTGAGTCAGCCTTGAGCCTGTCCTTACGTCTTGATTTCTCTGCAAATTTGACATAGTGGACCACTACATTCTAGTTCACTATTTGGGAGAGGTTCAACTGCAGTGGTTAGGCCAATAATTGTCCTATTTTTTCTTGTCAGAGAGGAGTTGCTCCTTTGCTCTTACACCTTTCCATTCATGCCAAAGGACAATCCTTTGAGGTATCCCTCAGGGATAATTCCTTTTCCCTATCCATTTCAACATTTATATGTTCCCTGTGGCTGCATTATAAGATTTTCTGGGTTGGATACAACAAATCCTGCACTTTCATCACCCTTAGCCGGAGCTTCAGCAAAACGTCCAGTCCTGTCTTGTCTGGATGAGCAGTAACCTACTGAAGCTTAATATCAACAAGATGGAGGTTATCATCTTTGGCTAGGACAACCTGTTAACCCATGCAATGTAGTCCAATGAGAGACCAGGGCAATGCAGGGTCTCATCATCATTCTATCAAATGAGACTCCTGAAAATGGTCCTACCCGGTACCCTCCAACAGGCTCTTGTGGTTGGCACAGGAGTCCTCTCCTGCAACAAGTGGTTTTTAGAGATACTATCCAGGAGCTTCCAAGTGTACAGAAGAGAAGTCTCAGACTTGTTTTTGGATTCTACAGTTTGACTATTTGGTTGATCGATTCACTTCATTGTCTCCCTGTTTTGCAGTGAATCCATTTTCAAGCTTTGTATCTTGCTCACTGAGCCTTTCCTATGTTCTTCATCCTTTACAGATATGTGCTGCTTGGAGACTTTCATTCCATCTGTCTCTTCCGGTTTTCTGTTCCTATTTCAGACATTCTTATTTTGAGGGTGGAGCCTTCTCTGTTACAGCCCTCAGCTCTGAGATTTACTTCCTCTGACCCTTTGGCTATTGGCCAACCATGGGAGCTTCCAAAAAACCTTAAAATGTAATGAATGTATTAATGGTTCTTCCCCTTGATTGTTTTTTCCTGCTTGTATTGTCCTATGGTCAAGAAAAAGCTGGGAGTTTGTTGTGTTTATAAATATACCCACTGACGTCTTAGTAGTGTCTGTTGGTGTAATCTAGGAATGAGTGGACCAAAGTGTTGAATGCGTGTACTTCATGCAGAAACTCAAGGAATGGAAAAATTAAGTCCAGGGCAGGTTGCTTCAGAAATACTAGACACTGCTCATTAGGACATAGGGGAGGGAGCAGACTTCAATTTTTTATCGCTATTTCAGTATTTCAAGGTTTAAGTTCTAAGGTTGTGTTTAGGAAACTTCAGAGTAATAATATAAGCTTTTATGGTAGGTGCTACATGTTTGAAGATATAAAAATAGGGCTAAAGTCACAAACATCAGCAGAATGTTTCAAGAATGTACCAGCAAATATATATCTATTATAACACAAGGAATAAACAATCTCCCAAAAACAATGTGCTACAATACAACACATAAGAATGGACAGGGTACCAATCACATTTGTTCACAAAATAAATTTGAGCAGGAAGGAACACATTAAATTGGAAAGTTATAGATGTAGCTGGTTTACTTTGTGTCGGACAGTTACTTAGTCTCTGTGATGTACATTTTGATCTCTAGGCAATTTCCTTAAGAGCCCGGCAGACACTCCTCCAGCACCATAAAGTGGATTTGTAGGTAGGTCTTGCCCAAAAGCAGTAAAAGTAGATAATGGAAGAGAGCGGGGACAGAAACTAAGGAGTACTGAAGAGACGAGAGGAATCTACGAGAAGCAGTGTTGCATCCTAAATAGGTACCAGAGTTTGGGAAAGTGAGGCAACCTTTACAGAACAGGACAGAAGCAGGAAGCAGAGGGAGTGTAGGAAACACATAACTGGGACCAAGAAATGGCTCAGAAGGGTAGAGTGTGGAGCTGGGACCATATCAACACCTAAAACGCAAGCAAAGGTCATGCCCCTCTGTGCTGAGTAGGTCTTTATAATATGACCCGAGGGTGGCTGGACCCCTGGAAGAATGAGTGTGTCAAGGTGCTGCACAACTCCCCCTGGATGAAGTGGGGCCTGCATGCAGCCGCGATGGTAGGGAAGCTCTGCATTTGGGGCTACGACCTGCCTTAGGTGGAGATGGGCACCAGTGGGGTGGCCTGCACTCTGGATGTGGTGCTGCCCTGTTACCTCTGATTACTTCCATTGCCGGAGGTGCTGCCGGACTCAACTGCCCCTCCAACCAGAAGTGACTGTCATCCACCCTTTATCACTGGCGACTGTGTGTTGCAGGTATCGATCTGGGGTTGCTCGCTTTTGTGACTAAATCTGCTCTCGGGTGTTGTAGACTTTTACTCTTCTGGCTGTTCCAGCTTCTTTGACTAGAACCATACTTCTAAGACTGACAGCCATGGGCCAATCAGACCCTAAGCAGAGAAGCTGGCTTTCAATCAACACAAGACTACAGAGCAGCAATACAATCAGCAGAGCAAATGTGAGGGAAGTAGTTCTGGACACATTGGCACCTGGCGCCATCACAGATACCATCCTACTGGAAATAAAGGGTAGCCTCACCTCTAATGACCACAAACTAGACTCTGTTAAACCATGCATGGACAGACTTTACAAATGTCTGGACCATGAGAATAAAAGATTGGACGGAGCAGGGAGACACATTTCTGACTTGGAGGATGATACTACCATCAGCACTGAGAAGGTGCTCAAAATGGGAAAAAAAACTCTCATCTAATGCCACTAAGAATAAGGACCTAGAGGCGTGCTCCCTCTGCAACAATGTACGCATCACCTGATATGTCAAAATAACTGAAATAGGGCACCTTGATACATTTGTAAAGACACTTCTAACAAATTTATACGGCAGTGAGCCCTTCTAGAGTTATTCCGGGTGTAGCACACTCATCGTTCGCTAAGTCGTAGGTCCCCTGCATCTAATGATGGTGTGCTTATTTAACTTCCTCAATTAGGATACAGTTTTGAGACTAGGGAGAAAACAGGGACTCTTTCAACTTCAAGGCGCTGCCAACTCAATATACCCGGACTACACAATTGCTGTCAAGGAGACACAACATAAGTTCACTGCTCTG
Source organism: Lissotriton helveticus (assembly GCF_964261635.1). NCBI lineage: Eukaryota > Metazoa > Chordata > Amphibia > Caudata > Salamandridae > Lissotriton > Lissotriton helveticus. The sequence goes on from NC_136067.1 coordinate 1,652,304,310, forward strand.
AAACGGACTATGTGAGACAGAGGCAACCAAATATGCTATGCCATATCCTGCCTGCTTGATAGTCAACATGTAAGCGGATATTGACCTATGTCGCTGATACAACTATGACTTGTGGATGGTACCTCTGGCACAAGCTTCTCGAATCCAGACAGAGGTTCTCAGACAAATTGGTCCACTGGGCTGAAGTCGGCACATACAAAACACACTGGTAATCTGTAATGTATGTTGCTCCATATTTCTGCATCACTTCAATCTCGTAACGGTGTTTTTTTATATTCCAGCTTACTGTCCAGTGCACTATTTTTTCAATGTTCAATCAATCAATCAGGAGTTTGTTAAGGCGCGACTACTCACCCGTAAGGGTCTCAAGGCGCTAGGGGTGGGGGGGGTTCGGGGGGGTGCAGGTTCCATTCCATCAAGGAGGGGGTCTGTCGAAGAGCCAGGTTTTGAGGTTTCTTGCGAAGATGGGGAGCGATGTTGTCTGTCTGAGGTGGAGCGGAAGGGCGTTCCATGCTTTGGCCGCGAGGAAGGAGAAGGAGCGGCCTTCCGATCTGGTCTTTCTGGTGCGGGGGACCACAGCGTAGGAAAGATGGGCTGATCGTAGGGTCCTTTGGGGTGCGTGGAATTTGAGTCGGCTGTTCAGGTATGCTGGTCCGGTGCCGTGGAGGGCCTTGTGTGCGTGGGTGAGCATCTTAAAGGTGATTCTCACCTCGACGGGGAGCCAGTGGAGTGTGCGCAGGTGCTGGCAGTGTTTTGGCAGGTTGAGGACCAGTCTTGCGGCGGCGTTCTGGATGTTCTGTAGCTTGCGGATGAGGTTTTTGTTTATTCCGGCGTAGAGTGCGTTGCCGTAGTCGAGTCTGCTGGTGACCAGGGCGTGAGTGACTGTCTTTCGGTGTTCGAGGGGGATCCATTTGAAGGTCTTACGAAGGAGGCGGAGGGTGTGGAAGCAGGAAGATGAGACAGAGTTGATCTGGCGGTCCATTTTGAGCTCGGAGTCCAGGATGATTCCCAGGTTGCGTGCGCGGTCTGTGGGGGTTGGCGGGTTTCCGAGGGCGGTGGGCCACCAGGTGTCACTCCAGGCGTCGGGGTTTGGGCCCATGATGAGTACTTCTGTTTTGTTGGTGTTTAGTTGGGGGTGGGGGTGAGGATTGGGCTGCTGTGGTGAGGGGGGAAGATGTTCTTGGATTATTTGCTATTACACAACCACATGTTCTAGCATGGAAAGCTAGGAGTGTCAATAACAATGAACTTCAAAAGGTAAGGAGGGTCTTGGTCTGGCTAGACAGACATAAAATAGACTTGGGATGCTACAAGAAGTATGCATGTCCCCCACAATGTCTGCTACACTAGCCATGTGGCAGGGTGTCCTAAGATATTTCTTCTCCTATAGTTCGGACTCCTGGAAAATGTGTTTACTGATCTGTGGACATGCTGCTACATTATATTGGAGGGGTAACTGCACAGCAGGCAAATAGAGCTGGAGAATATATATGCCCAATGTAGACAGCCCTGAGTTCTTCCAAGAGATATTCTATCAATGAAATCTGCCACCCAAGGCCATTGTTTGGGGAGGTGACCTAAACCTTGGGCTGAACCCAGTTTTATACCGCAGCAGACTCACTGACACATCTAAGCCCCTATCACTTAAGGTGCTGGACGAGGCCATAAACCTATGTAGATTATTAACTATTTGGCAACATTGCACTCATTCAAGCAGACCAACTGTTTTTTATTCACATTCACATATCACGTTTTCATGTAATGACAACTGGCTTCTATCTAGGGATGTAAACTCCTGCCTGACTGACGTTATATATATGGCCCTGGTGCACTTCTACCACTCCCCATTGCTCTTGATAATTAGTACCCCACGATCCCAAAGGCAATACGGATCATGGAGGTTCCCCAGTGAGGCACCGCTATATTGTCTATTCCAAGACGAGATTTAACTTGCCATACTTGAATATTTTTAAGTGATTGAGAGCGCCATATCGGCGGTCTCCGTCATATAGGGTGCCATTAAGGCGTACATATGGGGCATAGTCGTCGCTTGAGTCAATTACTTGGGGGTGACCCTATACTGAAACTCTAGGGAAGTTCTAAGATTCAATTATGGCCTAGCAGTTGAGAAACTAAGGCATCAAGTGTAGTCTTGGATCAAGCTACCATTCTAAACGGCTGGCTGGATAGCACTTATTAAAATGATTGTGCTTCCCATATTCTTGTATTTATTTACATTCATCCCAAATTCATTAACTAAAGCATTTTTGCATACCTTCTACTACTAAAGAAACGAAAGAGAAACAACATAAACTTTGTTGCCCGAAAGATTGTATCAGCTATATATTTCAGTTAAACGATATACCTAATGGTTCATTAGCAACATCTTCCCCCCGATCAACAAGCCATCTCCTCTGCAAAATTTGAACTAAAATTCATCTCAAAATTAGACATAAAATTGCTCTTGGCCCTAAAGGTCTACCTGCATCGCTTTTCAAAGCCAATATAGACCTATGGGCTGTACACTCTCACTGCTATACGAGTACTGGCTAAAGGCAAACAGGGTGCTTAAAAGCTGGTGTAGATCCGTTTTAGTTCCTAGACATGAACATAAAAAGGGGGCAGAACTCCTCACCAAGCAACCACAGGCCAATAGCTGTGTTAGACGCTGAATGGAAATGTTTTACTAAGGCTATACTAAATCACCTAAACAATGGGCCAATTACAATAAACTGATACCCATGTTTCAGTCTGGGCTTAAAAAGGGGAGTAGTGTTGAGGATAATTTGATGGCTTTATCATTAATGATATATCAAACTAGCAAAAATATTCTCCTTTGCATGCAGCTTTCATTGATTTTAAAACAGAGTCAGACTAGGTTATTCGTGGGAAACTATGGGGGAAGCTGTATGCTTGGTGCATACCCACTAGTCTGCTTAATGCTATCATAAGTATATATTCAAACATTTGGGTGAAAAACAGGTTGGCTCCAGACATGACTACTAATGGAAGATAAAAACATACAAAGATTTAAAGCAATGCTGTGTTCTTGCACCCTTGCTCTACAGGCTGTATATAATATAGCAGACTTAAGAGCAGCACTGGAAGAAGCTGCCTTCATCCAACCTAGAGTTTGAGGCCACCAATTTAACACATTGCAACATTCTGATGGATCAGTTATTCTAGATAAAGCTGCAATAGATTTGCCAAGGAAATTAAACTAGCATAATTTATACTGTGTGAGTCCATGATCTGAGTATCAAGAAAGAGAAAACCAAACTGATCATCTTTGGCCAGAAGTTTCTCAAGAAGTCTAATTGGGGTTTAAAAGAAAATCATGCTTGAATGAATTTCCAAATACAAATATCTAGTACTATGGCGGAATGATCGGGGAGGCCACAAGATTGAACTTGCATCCTTGAAAACTATTGCAATAGCACTAAATACATATTTTCTCAGCCTCATTACCCAAATGTCATGTCCATCACTAAGCCACTTTCTACAAGTTGTCAGGAGTAAAGTAATGCCCACCATATCCTTCGGCCAAATACGTTTTCACTGGAAGTGTGCAAAATGCCTAGATTCAACCGAGTATCAGACATACAGACAACTTTTCAGACCATCAGACAGCTCATCTCAAGTTTAATTATGCTGAGAGTTCAAACGTTTAAAGCAAGAGTATACCCTGAGAGCCTACTATAAAATATACTGTGCAAAATTTTGAGCGGCTCCAGAAAGGTCCCTAAAATATCTATTGTGACAATTAATCACCTTTGAATGCAAGAACCCATGGAGGTCTTACCTTAAAGACTTACTTTCATCCTTGTACTTTATTGAAGTTTTGAACCTGATGTTACCATATACTCAAAGAAACTGGTGACGAAACAAACTAAAGTGATCTCAACTGCAGAATACTCTTCCACATATACAAAAAAGAAAAACAGCTGGATGACAAACACTTACAAAGGTAATACTAGCCAATCGTTCTAGGACACTGCTCTACGTATCGAGAAAGAAAAAAAGAGTGTCCCATCCTCCATAAGAGCCTACCACAATGATTATTCAGATGATGGCAAAGACACCACATGTTGCCTTTGTAAAACAAATCGCTACTCCACATCTTTGCAAAAAACCTTTGGCTCGAGGTGAAAATTCTTGATGTGTTCAATTCTGTGGCTTAATCTCAGAATCGGCAAGAAGGCTATAAAAGCCTGTTTGAGTGGTGCAGATCCTCAACTGAATTTTAAGATTCTTTGAAAACATTTTAAATAGGATCAACATTAATGAACTGTCTAAAATGAATAATCGGTGTGTAGTTTCAAAATTGTCTTTTATTGTTTTATTCATTATGCACTATATATTTTTCACTTCACTTCATACAAATAACTAGGGATTTCTCTTGATGCATGAACTTTAGACAGCACAGCTTTAGAAACAGACAGGCAATGCCTGGTCACGGTTTCTGACTTGTGCTGTCTGTGTTTCATGCTTTAACTTGTAGAAATTCTGAGTTCTATGTGTTAAATTTAGACACCTTAACTGTAAAAAAGGTGCTCTGATTTGTGCTGAGCCAGCCCAGCTCTTCATGGCACAGAATCAGGAGTATTGTTAACTGGCTTAGTTTTAATTATTTGGACTGCACAAACAGGAGAGCCTTCAAGCAAGACAATTAACATCTACTCCTCCTGAAGGGAAAGATTAAGGGGATCAATAGAGAGATTATGGCTGTAATTAAGCAGTGCTGGTTGACGCTGCAGCAATCATGCCTGTGCAAGGGGGTGAGCATGGGACATGTCTCCCTGTTGAGAGCACTCCAAATATCCATCCAACAAACCCCTTCCCTTCTTTGTACCACAGGGGTGCTTTAGCTCTCTCACTTGCCACCCCATGCCCTCCTTTCTTCTGGTGTTACAGCAAACAAATGATGGACGGAATGCTGACAATGCAAACATTCTCCCCAAGTCAAAAAATCTGGGTTAAATCTGTCGTTCTTTTGCTCACAATGCCACCCCAGTTTAGACCCAGCCATATGCAAATCAGTCTTGACCCTGTGCCTCATGAGAACAGTCCAGACCGAACTGCCAAGCCAGGTCCTCCCTGGACCGGAAACAAGCATTCTGGGACCTGTTTTAGGGTATGTCACCCTTCTTCAGCCAGGCTAGCTTGAATCCAGTGGCACAGTGAGCAAGGGATCCACATCAACTGTTGCTTTTGCATTTGTCACCCCGAGTGGGATGGGTGTGCTCAGACGCGAGTCCCATGCTCTCCATGCCACTGGAATCAAGCTATACTGCCTGATGAGGGCTGAAAGCCCGAAACTGGTCGTAGGATGCTTGTTTCCAGTCCAGGGAGGACCTGACTCGGGGGTTCGGGCTGGACTGTTCTGTTCCCATGGGGCACAGGGTCAAGACTGATTTGCATGTGGCTGGGTTCAAACTGGAATGGCATGGTGAGCAAAAAAACGATGGATTTAGGTCCAGATCTCCGTACTGGGGTGAATCTATGACATTGTTCTGCATTCTGTTCATCAACTGTTGTTTTTACATTTGCTCCTTTCTTCTTCTGGTTGCTTTGGGATATCATGTGAAAAGCCAGGTGTGATACGAAGACTTAAGACAGCCCATACTCATCTGAAATCTAAGAAACTGTAACGCATCTCAGACAGTCATTAAATGGAGTGTTGCAGAGATATTGAAATGTTGTATAAAGGTAGAATGCACTTGACAATGAGTGAGGTAATGATACTGTACGAGTGTGATCTCAAAGAAAGTCACAGGAGAGATGGCTTGTGTGCCTGTTGTCAAGGGCATCAACATTGAATTGCCAACAATCAGAAAAATTCTCCCATTCATCCTGACAGGCCATCAGACAGGCTAACAAAAGCCTTGGTGATCACACTTGGATTACTGTATCCAATCTATAAGATCTCCTAAAAACTTGTTCCGGCTACAAGGATTACTGAAGCAAGCAGCCAAAACATTAATGCATGTGTGAAGCCAGTACTGATTGCTTTTCACAGGCTCCTGATTAATATCAAAATTGAATGGGAAACACTTATTATTATACATAAAGTTTAATGAGGTGAGAGGGCAGGCTAACTAAAGCAGGATCCAAAGTATAGCCTATAGCCTAACCAGAAACCTGAGACCAGCTTCTACCTATCTAATCCACTAAAGATCTTTCAATTATTAAAAAACTCTACAAAACTTTATTCAGCCAAGGTATGACTAGGCAACTACCTCTCAAAGGGGTTGACTAATTCCTACAACTGCCTCTAACTCCTGCATTTCCTGTCATTCCATATAATATGTGTTGTTGCTTTTATTCAGTGCTGTGAAATTTGCCAAAGTGATGTGTGGTGCTATTAAAAAAAACTCTTCGATACATAGGTTTGGGACGGGGGCATGGCTATCCGCCAAACATGGCGGTCACAATTTAGTGGAGCTCCGGGCCCGGACCATTAGATCCTGCCAAATCACCAGTGGCTGGGGCTCATCGCAGCTAGCAATGCACTACGTCAGGCAGCAGTAACAGAAAATACAGGCTGGTTCGCTTCAACGGCAGTGCATGACTTACCGAGACCGGGATCCAGCGACGAGGCCTGTGCGGGGAGCAGCCGGAGGATTCCAGCAGCGGGGGGCCCGCCGAAGTGCGACAGACACAGCCTCCTTAAACAGAGTGCGGAGGTTAAGCCACACGCGAATGTTGGATAACTCCCGCTCCCCCGCTCATCTACCGAGTCATCGGCCGATGTGGTGAGTGGAGGGCGTGGACGGAGACCCAGGCGCAGGCTGGAGCCTGGACGGAGGCCTTTGAGTGGAGACGGGTGCCAACCTCTGTGTGTCCTCCCGCCCCACTGGCTGTAACACAGGGAGGCCTCTGGTTTGCTGGGACCTCCTGGAAGGCACCGAAGACGCGGCCGGTGAGTGGGCCTGCAGTGCAGTGTATGATCTGGGCAGCCAGGATCGTGGCGCCGGCCGAAATAGAGCGGAGAACTGCGGCCTGGGGTGTGCGTTGACCAGTCCACTTGAACAGAGTGCTGCACAAGACCAATCGCCGACATAGGCAAGGACCCAGAAAGGGAACTGATCCCAATGCCCCGGCGGGGGTAGTCTGCAATACCGCTAAGGAAGTAGGGCACGAGGGGCCGACCCGACAGTAGTGTGCTGGGCAAAGGAGGTACTACTTGGAGCATCAAGCCTCGAGACGTGCGCGAGGCCGCTGACCACACCTGCATCCAGCGCTGGTTGAGCCTCCAGCTGCAGCCCAGAACCTGTGAGGCGATCCACATGTAGTGACGTGCCCAGGTGAGGACGGCACAGCGTTACTGCAGCACAATGCGCTCGGCAGAGTAAAGGGACCCTCTGTCTTCCCCTGACCTGCTGGAACCGGTGGTCAAGATTAGGGCACACAGCACCCATGCCCCGGCACAGTTCCCAGAATAGCTCAGGGAAAAGCGGCTGCCTAGCGCACTAGAATCAGGCACAGCGTAACCCAAAGCAGCCTCCAGTGACTGAAGCTGTAATACAAGTAAAGACACACCAAACTGTGCACCAGCTGAGGAGTCACACAACAGATGGTCAACAATCCTCGCAGGCCCTGTTGTGGATGGAAAGTTAGAGGGGCGAGGTTGCGTGGTCCCAGGTCGAAGTGCAGGCCCTGCAAGAGGCAGCAATTGGGCAAGGGCTGAGTCTTATGTTCAGCACAAGGCTAAGCACTAATGTCTAAAGCTCCCAGCTGCTGCAAGAAGCGGCTGCAGTGTGGGGGTAGGATAGTGTAGACAGAGACACCAAGAAACTTCACTGGGCCTCAGAGGTAAATAGGGCCAGAGCTCATACTGCACTAAATCAAAGTTACACAGCCAGTGGCAACGGATACATCCCACAGCTGCGGGAATATACCATGGGACCCCCCAAAGGGAATGCACCAGATGCGTCTAATTCCAGGATGCAACACTCGGAGGAAGCAGAGCAGCCCACCCAACCGCTTTTGCTGAGCTGCATTCCACCTACACACATGGAGTCAACCCCAGACAAACTGGACTTAATACTGCAGGAGGTCAGAGAATCCAGTGAGGCCATAGAACAACAAATAGGCACGCTAACTACGGGACTCACTTTCCTAAAAGCGGATCATGCCAAGCTGGCAGCAACGGTGCAGACCAACAAATCAGCAATAACAGAAACACAGCCACAGCACAAGTAGCATTCTGCACAAATACAGCAACTTCAAAAGCGAGTGTCGGTCCTAAAAGACAGATCCGAGGATGCAGAGGGGAGAACGGGGAGAAATAATGTCCGTATTATTGGTCTCCCAGAGCGCAGTGAGGGCCCCAAAGCCACCAGATTTCTTGAACAGTGGCTCCGCGACTACGTAGCCCTGGAGGGCCTGTCAGATTTCTTCTGCGTAGAAAGAGCACACAGAATCCCTACTGGCAGACCGACTGCTGGAGTCCCACCACGGCCCCTGATAGCCGGATTTTTTAATTTCTGCTATCGGGACATCCTGCTAGAGATGGCGAGGGAAAGATCTACAATACAGTATGAGAATCAACGCATATCGCTATACCCAGACTATACAATCCTTGTTCAACGGCACAGGTCTTCATAACAACCAGTCAAGAAAAAAGCTCAGAGCCCTGGACCTCAAGTACAGGATTTATTTTCCCTGCCCACCTGAAGGTCATCCAGGGCCAGGAAACACATTTCTTTGAACGTCCAGAGGAGGCAGCGGAACGGCTGGAGTTCATGTATCCTCTCACAGCGTCTGGTGTTTCACCGCAAAGCATGCCGCAAAGCCCCAGGAGGATGGCGGACAGAAGATTGCGTCTCAATATGAAACTCACTCACAAACAGCAGGTGAACAGCCCTACACTGGAACAGGCCCAGAGGAGCAGAGAGGAGGCCTTGGCAGCAACAAATACATTCAGAGACTGCGATCCTCAGGCTGTGTCTGATTCATCAGAAGAGAACACTGCACATTCGGACTCCAAGAACAGTATTGCTTTGTTTCCCACAGTGACGCCTCAAACAGCGGACGATTACCTAGGCTAATGGTGCGCCAGATTGAGAGGCCTAGAACTACCTAAAGGATATATGAAGCGATAAAAGCAATAACTGTTGCATATGGCACAAGTATCCTTACCTAGCTGCAAGGGTAAAGTATTAACAAAAGTAAATGGTCTGGACACTGTAAAGCCCACGCCACCTGAAACCAACAAACAAGGCATAAGTGACAACCCTCCCTTCTAGCGAAAGCAACATACAATTGTATAACTGTTAACACAGTTCTGTTCATGGTTTGGACCAGCACAGTTAAGAGGCTGGACCTAGTATTTAAGGTTAAAAGGGAGTTACGGGATTCTGGCTTACATTGTTTTACTTGTCTCATATTACCGGTCTCTGCACCTACAATAGGCACATGTTATAAACACACCACCTCTACTGTATGCAGGGCTCATATAAAATTATAACTTGGAACGTGTAAGGGTTAGAGCTCTGTGCATAAGCGTCACAGGATACATGCACTACTAAATTCACAGAAAGCACAGATATTGCTTTTACAGGAATCCCACCTCACGGATTCTGAATCTGGAAAACTACATAAGAAATAGAAGGGGCAAGTTTTTTCCACATCATACTCAGCCTTTTCCAGGGGGGTGACAATCAGGCATGAGGTCCTGTTTGTGGCACTGGCACAACGCATATACCCCCAGGGTAGATATATTATGCAACATGACTCACATATAGTAATAGGCAGTTTATATGCCCTGAATTTTGCGCAGGATAAATTCTTTGCAAGCCTGAACAAAATATGAGCAGAGCGGGTTGAGTACCCATGGATCATAGGTGGAAACTGCAATGCAGTCATGGACATTCGAATGGATCGCTCACACCCCCCAATCAGAGGAGCAAGATCGATTAAATAAGCAGAGGCGCTGCGCAGATGGGCAGATGGCTGGGCACTAGGCAATGCATGGCGTTTAAAGAACCCGACTAGTAAAGAATACCCATCAATTACACACGTGAATCGACAGAATATTATGCTCCCTCCCCACCACTACACAAGTGAGACATGCCACTTATTTAGGGAAGACCTTTTCAGATAACAACCCATTAGAGATATCCTGTAGATGGGGCAGAATTCCCACCCCGGTCCCTACCTGGAAACTATGGCCCCAACAGTTGGAAGATGCCGTTTTCCGCAGTACTCTATCCACCGTCATTACCAATTATTTCGCTGAAAAAACTAATGCTGCTTCCCCGAATCTGGTGGAATGGGACGCATTTAAAACGGTAATATAAGGCATTGCAATTAGCACAGTAGCTGGGGCAAGGCATGAGATACACAATAACCTTAAAACACTAGAAATTAGCATGAATGCACTAGAGCAGGAAGCAGCAAGGGACCCAACAAAAGCAGCCCCATTGCAGGAAGCACTTACACAGCACGCTGAATTGCTAAAGAGCCTCACAGAAATAGACCACAGGTCATACACCCGGATTAAACACAAGGAGGCAGACAAATCGGGTGCGCTCCTTGCCAGGATATTGAAGGATGCACCACCACCACCCACCGCTATACATAGAATAATCACATACGGGCAGGGAACTACACGCACCCAACAAGGTATCAACAACGCCTTCTGCGCTTATTATGAAACCCTTTGCAGCGCACCAACGCACATGGTAAGTGAGCCCATATATGCCTTCTTGGATGGTCTTACATACCCCCAACTTAGTGGAGTGTCAGGAACACAATTGCTAATGTCCAGAAATTCTCACCTAGGAAGAAGAAGCTAGGTTTTGCCTCATATCCTCATTGGCTGCAGCAACGCGCTCATTCTGGTTTATTTTTGCGGAGACTTTTGCTGGAGCTTGCTTCCGTCAGCCTTGATTCAGACCTAAGAAGGCGCCCATCACCAAATACCCTTCAGTGCTCTAGCTGTGCAGATTCTCGCTCGCGCTGCAGTGTTCCTCCAGCGCGCGAGTGCTAGAAACATAGCACTTCAACTGTCGCTTTGGAGCAAGAATTCGTGTTCTATTCACACTCCTGCTCTTTTGAGTATTCAAGTATTTATTCCTGGCCCGTTTTGGCTCTGCCCCTTCCGCGGAGCGGTGTGCACACCAGGGATATTTTTCCCTATTCCTTCCGGGAGATTAGTATCCCGCCAAAGATTTACCCGTCAAGGTCTTGAATCCCTCTTCCACAGAATCCACAGAAAATCAGTGTTTCTTCTTTCCTGGACTCTTCTGTGAGGAGATTTTCTTGAAGCTCTTCGGAAGTCACCTTTTGAAAAAGACTAAAAAAGGACAGTAAGATTTATTTCATTAAGTGACTAGAATTAACTGGAGATACCTAACTTAATCATAGCTGTCGAAACCTTCTGGGATTATCTTGCATTCTCCAGTATTTGTAGAGGTCTACGAGATAGCTAAGCAGGGATTGTTTTAATTCCACACCAGACCTTCAGAGAGTGGCTCGCCTTTCAGTGTATTCAGGTAGTAGGAGTGAATGGAATGCGTGAGTGACTAAGAAGCAGAGTAGGATTGCACACTTGTATTTTGTAACGTTTTGTATTCCTCTGCAGGTACAGTTGCCTCATCTCCAAAACTGAACAATTGATGTCCTTCCCATCAGCATGAGGGTACCTGCATATACCTGAATTTAGAGGCGGTCTCTCTTCTCTTCCCATTCCTCTTTCCCCCCGGTTGGTGTGAGGGCAGATAGTTATTTTGTCTGTACTCGCAGTTGCTGTGGGGATTTAGGAAATTGCGTCTGCTCCTGTGGAATCCGGTTCTTGGTTGGTCACTCCTGACATGGAGAAGGCAAAGATGAGCTGGCGGGCCCCATCGCGAAAGCAGAAATTAAAGCGGCCATAAGAGAGCTACCGCGCAGCAAGTCACCAGGCATTGATGACTTGCCAATTGAGTTCTTTGACACATTTTCCGAGGCACTAGTCCCCCAACTTGAGCAATTATACAAAATGGCGCTAGAAGAGGGCCATCTGCCCCCCACTACCATGCAGGCGCTGGTGGTTTCACTCCCTAAGCCGGGGCGAGCTGCAACTGATATTACAGGGTGCTGCCCACTATCACTCCTAGCCACAGAATACAAGATAGTGAGTAAAATACTGGTACGCCGGCTGCTCCCGTTCCTGGCTAAATTAGTCCACATTGACCAGTACAGCTTTGTGCCAGCACGCAGCACGTCACTGAAGATCAGGAGACTGTACCACCTAATGGACCCCACCCCAATAGATCATACAAATGCAGGATGTATTACACTTGACCTGCGGCAAGCATTTGATACAATAAAGTGGGACTATATGTTAAGGACATTGAGAAATTGGCATAAAACCTGCATATATACAGTGGATACGGCTCCTATATGCGGTCCCCACAGCTAGAGTGCACACCGCTAGCCACATATCCCACGCATACCCAGTGGGTAGAGACACACCGCAAGGTTGCCCCCTGTCGCCTCTATTATTCATGTTAGCCCTGGAGCCATTGCCTATTAAACTAAGAAAGGAGGCGGGACAAAAGGGAAAGCAACTAGGCAACTCCACACACGTGCTATCAGCTTATGCAGACAACTTAATATACGCCCATGATCTGAGGGGCACACTGGAATCGATACCGAGTATTTTTTCACAATTTGAGCGCATTTGAGGGCTTGCCATAAATGAGACAAAGTCACACACATTCTTTTTTCGCGAAGGTGAACTCCCAGATGTGACTCAATTTGGCCAATATACCCTAACAGTAGCACAGCATAGGTTCAAGTACCTAGGGATCCATATTTACAGGTCACAACAAGTCTTAATAGAGGGCAACCTGACCAGAGCGATTAGAGCGATCTGCTCTCAGGTGACCTTCTGGACCGCACTACTGCTTTCGGTGATAGTCCGCATAGCCATATCCAAGATGGTGGTTCTTCCACGGCACCTATATATTTTTTTGTAATCTGCCGGTATTGGTACCTACCCTCATCTTTAAAACACTAGACACAATATTAATGGAATAATTTGGGGCAATGGTCAAAGACGGGTAGGACTCAATAAATTGCAGCTAGGGACCAGCAAGGGAGGGTTGGAGGCACCAGACTTCCATGCATACTGATATGCGAGCCAACTCCAGTGGCTTTCATACTGGGTCGCTGGCTGTAACTTACATGAAATAGGATACACCATGCGAGTCACCAACCGAGGTACCTTACACACTGTACTTCTGTTCCGGAGCAAGATCCCTCAAGATGCACCGCACTTGCATATTGGAAAAATGCACTACAATACAAGTGCCAGTGCCTACCATATGCAAATAACATCTCCCTTATAGGACTCCAATTGCCCAATGGACAGATCACATGACGTAGCATCCTTACCTGGTCCGAGGGAGGGGTTGAAACTGTAGGTCAACTCTTCAATAACATACTGATGGATCATGAGAATTTCACAGGGGAGAATTGGGTCCCTGGTAATTTATATATGACACATGCTGCTATACTCCGGTATGTGAAGAAGCACTGGGCTCCAACAGGGAAAAGCCCCCAACATATGAATAAGTGCAGGCAGCGTACTTGATGGGGAGAAGGGCGCCATCTAATAAAATGGCTATATAGAGGAACCCGGGCACAGGCTGAGATATCCCTTGTTGAACTGCACAACAAATGGTCCGGGGACATAGAGAAGGAATTCTCTGACAAGGAGTGGGCTTATATCATAGAATATCCCAAGAAAGTGTCACGGAATGCAAAATTTTGATTTATACAATATATGATTTTACATAGGGCCTACCTTACACCACACCGCTTGCAGTATATGCTGCCAAATACGCAGCACCATTGCCCTTAATGCATAGCAGTCTTAAAGTATATTGGGCGGAAGTAAAACACAGCAGAGAAATGGGGACCAATCTCCAAATAAACATAACAGTTGATAGGTGCATATTGGTAATTCACAGAAGCTCCAAATCGCATAAGGTACAGCTCCGCTTTCTAGATCAAGCTTTACTTCTAGCAAAGCGCTCCATGACAATGAGATGGAAATCACAGAAACCCCCAATAGCGCACAATTGGCATGGTGGACTGTTGCGCTGGGGCGGAGCAGAAATCGTGGCCATCAGGCAGAGAAGCACGCGGCCTGCAGAAAAAACAAATCTCCGAAGAGTGGGATTTAATATTAGAGGCCCTCAAAGCCCTAGATCTTGATCCCCCGCCCAGAGCCCCTGGATTGTAGAAGGTGTATATAGATATAACACTGTACAGTCGAGCCCAGCGCAAGTACAGATCGGATGTGCAGACATATAGTCAATACAATAACGCTACACAGGTAACACACAGGTGACCGGGACCTAATAAAATAATAGTGTATAAGTTGAGTAGAGCCAGGAAAAAGTGAGGTGGGGGGAGGGTGGTTTGAGTTGGTAATATAACACATATGTAATGTATATTGATGCTAAATGTTTGTCTGAAACCAAATTGAGGAATGAGAGTGCTTGGATTAAAATATACAAACTCAATGTACAATATCAACTGTCAAGTACACCAACAAATGTATTATATGCTTTCTTACAAAAGTAATGAAAAATTTATTCATGGATGCGATGGTTTAAAAACAAAATCAATAAAGCGTGTTTTAAAAATATATATATATATATGTTTGGGTTCAGAAATACTGATTCGGAAGCCAAAGCAGCTATCAATATATTGATTTGCACCGCTTCTAGTAGCTCATTTTTGAAGGAGGTGGTGCTATGCGAGAGTATTTTGCCACCATGGACCACAGTTCTTTTGACTGCAGTTGGTTCCTAAGCCAGGGAAGTACCAAGCAAAATGCCTTCCATATAGACGGTTATCAACTTTGACATGTGACACAAGAATACGTGCGAAGGGGTTAACTATTTAACCAATACTTTAGGCACTACACTGTTGTTCCTGATCACTTGTTTTGGCAAAGAAACCACGGCCATAAGTACGATTGTTCTGGTCACAAAAAGCAGTCGCAATATGGTACCAGAAACTCATGTACTGATAGGTCGCTTTGCAAAATAAAGTTTCAGAGTTAGTTGATATTCGACCTACCCAATTAATATTCATTAGGTAAATCGCAAATTGCAACCCTCTCCGAGTGATCACTTTTACTGGGAGGGTGACCTGCAAGGCTGCATTTGAAAAAAACTTTTTTATTTTTTTAATGTGGCAGGGAGTTGGCAGTGATCTCCTGGACCACTGTTTACTACCCCGAAAGTCCCCACACTCCCTCAATTAAAAAAATGGAAGGGTTGCAAAATGGGCTCCTTCCCTTCTGCAAATACGTTAGTTTGTACGTTTCTAACTCTTCAATGATTTGCAACCGGAATTATGGTTGCAAACTAATGGTAATTATATAAATGACTCACCACCTAAAATAGGTTTCTTAAATTGGAACGAACTTTTTTGCAGTCAACAAACAAATCGGAGTGTATGCGATAGCAAAACTGTTTTGTACATCGGGTTTTCAATTTAAATATTCTTTATTTACACTTAGATATTGTGGGTGGCAGGGTGAGAAAGATAAAATATTGGTTACACCTGACTCTGAAAGCTCCTAGGACACCCTTAGTTGGGAGTGGCTGTATAATTTGGTGAGTAAAAAGGCAGCTTAAAGAAGACAAATTAAACCCACTTGTTTTAGTGCCCATACTGAATCAGGCAGCGATTTGAGAGTTTTCCCTCTTTATCCTATTCCCCCTGTGGCCTGTCACCTTAAAATTCTGACGTGTTTGAACCACTGTTCAACATTTTATTTTATTTTAAGATATGGCTGTTGGAAGTCGGGTAGAACAATAACCCTAAACCAGCAGGCCTAGCTGTCCCCAATAGGTATACAGCTGTCTAGAGTGTAACCCAAACCTCGCGTCACTAGAAAATCTAGACTTTATCCAGCATTTACCAGGGCATAGCTCCCCTGAGATTGTGGGTTCCAACTGTGGGGTACTAACCCAATCCCAATATTATTCTGTCCCAGAACATTGTGTGGGGCCAATTTGGAATCATTGTTGGTCCCCTGCACTGTGTCCGGTGCCAGCCCTGAAAAATAAGTAGTTGAACAGCCGAAACCACTGAGACTGGTCTTCTTCACATCTCTAACCAGAAATATGCTTTTTTTGAACTCTCGTTACTTTTTGATAGTGCACTGTTGGGTTTTGAGCACATTCCCTGCAGTAGTGGCTCATGTCCACTGAGCTATCCCTCTTGAAAACTGACGAGTAGCAACAACCATGAGAAAAGGCGGACCGCCATGCTATACCTGAGTTGCAAGCATGGTATTACCTCCTGGATTATCTCTTGGCTAATTACCCAAATTACCAATTGAGAATTCAGAGACCGAAGGTTGTATGCTGTAATACAATTTGAAGGAAATATAACCTAATACCCTCAGAGACCAATGCTACATGGCATTATCCATGTCAAAGGTTGCCCAGAAGTCACTGGCTGCTCCAGAGCTTACACCAAACGTTTGATATGAGGCATTAAGGGCAACTGGACCAAATCCAGGATGTACCAAAACAGGTGAATAACAAGGTAGGGATGTGATGATGTCACTTAATTTGGCAAAGGAGCCAGTCAGATACTGGGAGGGTTTATCACCACCCTTTAGGCAATATTTTTTAAATAAAATGTAATCAACACGGTGACCAATACATATGCAACTGTCTACATAAACTAAGTTGTCCGTCAACTTAAAATTTAAATTTTGTTTTTTGTGTGATTGCTTACAAATTGTTGCGTCCACAAAAACAACAGATCAACATTACTGGCCCCAACAAATGTACAAAATCTTTAAAAATAATCGAGATAAATTGATCTTAAGAAATACAAATAAAGCACTCACAGCCATCAATATATTTTAGTATATCCAAAAAGGTGAAAGCTAATTACATACTCATTAAAATATGACTAAAACGTTACTTTCATCTTCTCTAAGAGGTGTTGCCACAACAGTAAAATACTTCCTCACCTTAAATAATATTACAAACTTGTTGATGATGTTACATACCTTCGGTAATGCCTTAACTGGTAGAGACTCTCTCTGGCCTACAGATTCCTTAACTTAAAATTATCCCCAGGCGTCAGACAGGTTTTGGAAATGTTTTGTGAGGTGTACCCCTGCGCGCCAGTAGATGGAGTTGTTTGGCTTCACGTGGAGTCACTGGCAAGGAAGTGACACGCCTGGTGCCTATATAAGGGTCACCCCAGTGCACTGATGTCAGTTTCTTTCAATTTATTTTGGCGACTTACCACGCCAGTAGTACAGACCCACAAAGAATACCGACCACTGGTGCGTGAAACTAGAGTCAAGAAAGTCATTAGCCCTATACTTAGAAATCTATTTGCAGAGTTAGGAAGATGGATGGGTTGGTTTAAATCTGCAGCTAGATGAAGTCTCTACCAGCTAAGACGTTACAGAAGGTAAGTAACTTGTCCATCTGATAGAGGATTCAAGCCACGGATTCCTTACCTTAGAATAGATGTCCAAGCAATACCTCCCCGGAGAAGGGTCTGCAAACCCAATTTAAAACAGTAATGCCTACAGCACCTAAGCGGACAAGGTGCCCGTCCCTCTAGACCTGATTGTCCAGGCAGTAGTGCCTGGTGTACGTGTGCAGTGAGGCTCACAATGCTGCCTGGCAGATAACCAGGACTGGAACTACACGTACTAACACATTGGTCGCAGCCTTTGCCCTGGTGAAATGAGTACGCAAACTCTCTGACGGTTGCTTCTTGGCCAATGCGTAGCAGATTTTAATGCAGATTACAATCCACCAGGAGATGGTTTGTTTCTGCATGGCCTTCCCTTTCTTGGCTCAGACATACCCAACAAAGAGCTGATCGTCCACCTGGAACGGTTTTGTGAGGTCAAGGAAGAATGACAATGCTCTTTTTGGGCCCAGTCGGTTGAGTCTCTCCTCTTCCTTAGAGGGATGAAGTGAAGCATACAAGTTAAGCAAAGTGATGGACTAGCCTACGTGGAACGGAGGTACTACCTTTGGCAAGAAGGATGTTTGAGTAGAAAGACCAGTTTTTTTGGGACAAAGTTTATGAAGGCTGAGATGACAGCACCTGCAGTTCACTGACCCTCTGGCCAGATGCAATTGCCACCAGAAAGGATATCTTAATGGCAAGGAGCCTAAAAGGGCTCAATGAAGCAGTTCAAATGGATCACACATTAGAAGTTGAGGTACCATTCAGGCATAACAAAGGAAGCTGGAGGAAACATGTTGCTGACCTTAAAGGAACTTATTTATAATAGGGGACTTGAAGAGGGAGGGCTGATCTAGCAGCAGCAGAAAGGCAGAGATACCAAATAAATAGCCTTTCAATGTGCCCAATAAAGAGTCCTGCTGGGCCAGGGTAAGGATGAACAATAGAAGTTGGGAAAGGGTTGCAGATAAGGTATGAACCTGTTTTTCTGCACACCATGCCACAAACGTGCCCGAACAGCGGGCATATACCGTCTTTGTGGAGGGACGCCAAACTGCCAAGATAACATTACAGACTTTGGACGGAAGGTCAAAAGTTGTCAACTGTCGCTGCTCAATCTCCACTAATGAAGACGGAGTGTTCTGGTAGACAACCTAGCCCTGCTGCTGCAACAGGAGATCCTCCAAAAAGGGCAGCATGATCGAAGGACCAATGGACATGCTCAATAGCTCAGGATACCAGACTCTCCAAGCCCATTCCGCAGCCACAAGAATGACTTGGGCCCAGTGTTGTTTCGGATTTGCTTGAGTACTCTGGACAAGAGTGATATTGGCAGAAAGGCGTATAGGAGACCGGAGCTCCACTGAGCGAGAGCCATCTGGAAACTCCGGCCCACAGAACTGCTTGCATTGTGTGTTCTAGGCGGTGGCAAACAGATCTAACCAAAGCTCTCTCCACTGTTGAAAGTGACCTTGCACCACCTCCGTTTGGAGACGCCATTTGTGATCCATTGGGCATCTTTGGAAGAGTGTGTCTGCTCTGGAATTCAGAGAGCCTTCATGGTGTTGAACCATCAGGAAATTCCCTGATGTTCCAGCCAAGTCCTCAGGAGCAGAGCCTCTTGACAGAGGGTCCACGTCCCTGCCCTATTTATTGCAGTACCACATGACAGTGGTGTTGTCTGTGAACACCTGCACTAGCCTTCCCTTGATGGAGGGTAGAACGGCTTTCAATGTCAGTCGGACTGCACAGAGCTCCAAAAGGTTGATGTGGAGTTCGGATTCCGCTGGAGACCAGAGTCCTCTGTTTTTCACCCTCTTCCAGATGGCCGGCCGATCCCAGGAGTGACACGTCTTTCACTACCACCAGATCCGGTTACGGAAGTGAGAGGATTCTGCTGCTGACCCAATCGTGGTCCGTCAGTCACCACTGGAGATCTGGACCATGTCAGAGAAATTCCTCTGATGCTGATTGAAACTTCAGGTCCCACAGCACAGATCGCGTATGCCAGTGGGCATGCGTCACTAGCAAGCTGTAGGAGGCCATGAGGTTCAGCAGCCTCAGAGTCAGTCTCACCCAAACCCAGGATAGAGGGCAAAATATGGGGATCATAGCTTTAATATCCTGGACTCGCTGCTTCCGGAGGAGAAGTCTAAAACTCACTGTGTCCAGAACAGCTCTGATGAACTGGAGTAACTGAGAAGGGATAAGGTGTGACTACGGCAAGTTTAAAGAGTGCAGGAGGTCCACAATAGTCTAGAGGTGGGGGACGACTGTCTGAGGCGAGCTAGCCTTCAACAGCCAGTCATTGAGTTAGGGAAAGACTGGTACCCCTGACTGCTGCAGATGAGCTGTATTCACTGCCATCACCTTGGTGAACACCCAAGGGGCGCTAGAAGGGCCAAATGAGAGCAAAGGAAACTTAAAGTGCTCGTAGCCTACTGTGACCAGCATGTAATGTCAGTGGGCAGGTGGGACAGGGATGTGGAAGTACCATTCTGTATTCTTGGATCCAGAACACAAAGGACTTGAACGAACGTGAGCATTTTGAAATTCTCCTTGTTCAGGAAGAAAGTGAGAGGGTGCAGGTCTAGGCTAAAATGAATACCTCCATCCCGGTTGTGCACCAGAAAGTAGCAGGAATAACACCATGACCTACTTCTGATGCCGGCACTCTCTCTATGGCTCCATTGGCCAAGAAAGCCGCCACTTCATGGCAGAGTAATGAGGTGTGGTCCTCTGTAAGCCTGTCAAAAGTGGGTGGCAAGTGGCTGAAGGGGTAATTACAAAGGGGAGAAAGTAGCCCCTATGAATAATCTGGAGAACCCAGTGGTCGGATGTTAATGACTCTAGTGGTGCAGGTGATGGCGTAATTTATGCGCTTTACAAATACCTCAAATTCAAACTCACTGAATGTCCATGATGGTCAGTGGGCAAACTAAAAAAAGCTTGGAGGCTGCGGTGCTGGGGTGTGTGGTGTGTGTGGTGGGGGTAGGGGGTGGACTAGCCAGATCTCGGTTTACCTGACCCTCGAGGTCTGTGGGTGCCACATCATTGGCCGCACAAGGGTTGAGAAGCCTGAGGGAAGCCTGAGGGCTGTGGTTGCTGGGTGGGTAGAGACAAGGCTGGAATCCCCTTCTGTGGCCACGAAAGGAGTGAAAGGCAGACAGTGGTTGGTGAGGGACCATGGAAAGGCCTGAGGACGAAGCTGTAGCCCTGCCTCCAGCAATGAGTCTGCCTTGCCTCTGAAAACACAGGAGCCATCAAAAGGCATGTCCATGAGTGAGTTTGTTTATGTTTAAGAAATTTATAGAGCGCACGTACACCAAGGTTTCATGGCGCTATTCTGAACTGGTCACATCTGAGGAGAGATATTAGTCGTGTGCTAGTTTGAAAAGCCATGTTTTAAGCATTTTCCTGAAACGGATTAAATCGGAACAGGACCTGGAAATCCCCGACAAGCCAGCGGTTCTCAACTAGCCATGGGACCTAATGCCCACTGATGATGAAGCCACTCTGGCTAGTGACCACAGTGCCAGAATGGCTGAAGAAAACATCTTCTTTCCCAAGGTATTCAGCCTCTTGGATTCCCTATCCAGTGGAGTGCTAGGGAATGCACCAGAATTTACGCTGGAAGTGCAGGCTCGGACCACCACGTACTCTGGGGTGGGGTGCTTGGTGAGGAAATTGGGACTTCTGGGG
Source organism: Lissotriton helveticus (assembly GCF_964261635.1). Lineage (NCBI taxonomy): Eukaryota > Metazoa > Chordata > Amphibia > Caudata > Salamandridae > Lissotriton > Lissotriton helveticus. Next base: position 1,652,325,478 of record NC_136067.1, read on the forward strand.
CAGGGGTAGAGCAGCGGGCAATTGTCTTATTAGCAGGAGCCCCTGTGCCGGGCTTGGACCAGGCCCGGAGTAAGACGCCCATGTGGGCTTCATTAAAAGGGAGAAGTGGTTCGGAAGGGGTGACTACTAGCTGAAGCACCTGTGTCAAGACATACATCTTGACAGCCACGGAGGGCAGCTAAAGGTCCAGGACCTCGGTCGCCCTCCTCAACACCATAGCAAATAAAGCTCCCTCCTTCATAGCCATGGTAGGAGAGACCAAGCCAGTACCTAGGGAGGTGTCCAGTCCACTGGCAAATACTCACACCAAGTGTCCTTGGTGACATCTAAGGGCTGGTATTCATCAGGGTCCAGTGGCCCTCCCAGCCATCCCCAAGTCCTAGTGCATAGAAATACAGCACAGACTCCGGCCCGGCCTAGATGTAATGCCTCCCATCAGTACCAAAGTTGGCGTCAGACGACACCCATCCAACTCTTTATCGGAGTCGGGGATACATATGGGGTGGCGCCGGGTAGTCAGCAGTGGAGTTGGAGCCGGGGGAGGTCGAGGTGGAGTGACCAGCGCTGGTCTGAATCTGTCCGTGGAAACAAGGGGCCTGACTGGCGCAGGGCGAATCTGCCTGCCAAAGCCCATTAGGGGTTCCTCCCAAGCCTGCGGGGCCCATAAGTGCTCCAGTGGGTATGGTCTACCTGTCGCAGGGATTCTGCTCATACACAGAACTGTGCATAGAGACCTAGAACCTCAGTGAATTAGGGTGTACCAAAACTCACCTCAGTATCCAAAATCCCCTACCAGACTAGCAATCAGTGTCTCATTGGTTCTTCCATACCCCCAATGATTAGACAACCCAGAACATGGACTTAGAACACCTCAGGTAACGTGGAACGCATGAACACTCTTTCGTTATACTAAAATACTAAGCCAAAACAAGGAGTAAATGACTACATGTGCAAGTTTGAAATGTTTATTTCTAAAGCCGTGTTCTCAGGCGCAGTATCTTAGCTAATACAAGCAAACATATTATAAGCAACAAGGTTATCAGCATAGTTACTAGTCCATAAAATACAAAGGGAGAAAGCATGTTAAAATGCTAAGGGGAAGAAGGCTAAATGGCACCTACGTCTTACCCTCCCTTGCTAGTATATTATATCAAAAGAAGGTCTCTTTGGGTTTTAGAACGGTGGCCCCATACCTCTGATTTTAGTGGAAAGGGATCAAATCATCTTTCACCAGCTCTCTGCACGCGAATAATCATCAAGTGTGTGTGCATGCTCTGCACAGTGCATTATTAAAAGCGCCTAAAGCTAGAGCTGGCCGCAGCTGCATATGTGTTATGTCTAGAACGTGCGCAGATCAGACCTCACAACAACCACTGTGTTGAAATAACCTTGAAGGTCTCGGCACTCACTGTTCAGACATAGCTTACCAAGCAAAGCTGATACAATAGGAAAACATTATTCTCGTGTGAAGCAAAATATTCTACTAGGCTCAAAGCTCTAATAACAATATGTGCCGTGTGCAGAAGCAGCAGAATGGTAAAATGGTGTTTAAACTTCTAATAAGCTCATGCTAACTTAACACAGTGTGAAGGCAAAGCCTATCTATATGACATACCCAAATATGAGTTGCATGTCCTCATAAAATCCACAGAGTTGGGCGGGGTCACTCAGGCTTCTGGATACTCCCGGAGGTGCAGAGACATCACAGATACAGGCTCAACCGCGGAGCTAGGCCTTGAAAGCCAATGCTCCCTTGTCTCATCAGATGACTTAGACGGATGGGGCAAAGTCGAAGCCTTCTTCGACTTCTTGCTCATTTTGTGCTTGTGGGACTTACCTGAATGTCCGGACAACTTTGAGTGCGACGATAAGCGCTTGGAGTGGCACTGCGACTGATGATGGGACCTTCCTCTAGACCAGGATCGAGACCATCGAGGCATAGCATGTTGAGGAGATTGAGGGACCGCTCCCTCAAGATCTTGAGGTGTATGGCGTGACAATCGATGCAGGTCTTGGCGTCATGGTTGAGCTCAATGTACCAGAACCAGACGAAGTGTGGGTCAGTTACCGACATTTGCTGGTGACAGGTGCCACAGGGCTTAAAGCCAGCCTTCTGTGTGGACATCCCTGCCACAGTAGGAGAAAATGTTGCAACAATCTTCAATAAAAGGGTAAAAAAAAAGGTCAGTCAGAAAGTGACTGGCAGTAGCTCTTTCCTGGATCTACATTGACTGGCGCGGAAAGAAAATAAGTTCTTTCAGCACGCTGATGTGGCCCCTTTACAGGTACTACGCACTCTACTTCCAGCACGGATGGCGCCACTTGGAGCTGAATGATGCCACCTGCTGGCACTCATGGTCCCAATGAATAATTTCCAGATCCAGACACCTGGGGATAATTCCAAGGTAAGGAATCTACGGCTAGCAGTCTTTATCAGATGCTCTATACACAAAGTTCAATTGCCTTCCTACACATACAAACATCATTCTTAGGTTTTGTCCACAATATTCCTATTGATGCCATCGACAACAGCACTATAGTCGATGAAACATACATACTGTTTGGTTCTGATGACATTATCATAATGATGACCTAAGCTGTCCATCATTTAAGGATAGAGTGGCAGAGGCCAAAATTATGATTCCCCCAAAATATCTATTCTGTGTTCACCAACATCCAAAAAGGCAGTTTCATACACTTGATAGTATGTTGAAAACCTTGTCAAATGGCAAGGGTCATATGGGACGCCATGCAGAATTGTTATGAAAATCGAGGATTAGGAAACCCTTTTATCCTACACCTGCAACACATACCTAAGGAGTTTGAATTTATGCACTACATACCCATAGTGAGGTTGGACGTGGTGGTTTCTCTTCGGGTAGTACTCATGTTTACTCATGTTTAGAAAACATAGTTAGAACAAAGTTCAAAACACTGACATCTACCTTGTTGACAGCTGTATTTGGTGGCAGGAAAACAATGGTCTACATGGTCAGCAAGTTTTGAAGCATGTGGCTGGAAATGTTGTCATACTAAATGACACCTCACAAACATGGCACTGAAATGCTTCATAAGAAGTGGCACTCAAATCACTAATGTAGTTGATTGTGCTATGACCAGTGAACTTCCTACTTCATGGCATACAGCTGTGATAATTCCGGTTTATAAAAAGGGATGCAGACAAGATTCAGATGTTATAGACCAATTTCCTTGCTTGATTCTATGATCAAGATCATTCGGTGCATTGTTCTTAACAGGATTGAGAACTGGGCATCCTGTAACCAAGTACTCGTTCCTGTGCAAAATGGTTTTAGAGAGGGACTTGGTACAGTTAAACAATGCCTCAATCCTTACCTGATCATTAACAAATTCACAACAGTCAAAGGGGGGCTACTTCTCTCCTTAAAGGACCTAAGCAGCGCTCTAGACAGAGTTAATCGCAGCAAACTATGGGCAATACTTTTATAGTTAGGGCTAGTTGAATATTTAGTTGTCTTTTTGCGGGCTTTGCACCGGGGGTGACTGCTTCTATAAGGTATGGGCCAGGAGTTGAATATACAGATTCTTTTAATCTACAGTGTTGTGTCTGCCAGGGCTGTGTCCTGGCACCCATTTTGCTTCTCATTTATTTAAATGGATTGAATGTCACCCTACAGACTTTTGGGAAGGACCTCCCTAAGATTTAAGATTAAGTCCACCTCAGTAACGGCTCTGCATAATGCAGATGATGCAGTCTTGATAGCCTGCATCCCCAATGGTTTGAGGCCTCTAATAATAGCTTTTTTACTTTTATGGACAACCTAGTTTTGGATTTAAACATCTCCAAAACTAATGTATGGGATGTAGTCTGAAAGACTTTAGAATAGGTTCGTACTGGATTAAGGGTAAGCGTATTGAGCAGTCACCAACTTACCTTATTTTGAAATTGTGTTTGATTCCAAAGGTTCCTGGTTCCCCTGTATAGCAAACCATTGTTTGTGCTTCAAACATTCTGTGGGGGCTTTGTTTGACTTCACTAATAGAATAAAAAAATATGCCTATAATGCTGGCTTTAGAGGTATACATTAAGTAGTGACTAGGACAGCACTACAGTTCATAGGAGGGAGAATAGATTTTGCCAGTGTTTGCTCGGCCTTCTCCCCTCGACACTGCGCCTCTTTTTACATGAGGTATTGGTATAGGACTATGAATCTGAGTTGATCAAGGTTGCACCTCTAATGCTCTGGGTCTTTGTTTGGTCTAAAAGTCCTACAACCCTTAATCAGGAGATTATTTCCGACTTTAGGAGTTCTGAGATGGGCACGCTATTCCCTGGCTAAAATATGTTCACTACACCTCTAAAGCCATTCATTGGAGTGAATCGTTTACTTCTCCACATTCTTTGGCCAGAGCTTTTTTAGCCAAATTGTGGCAGAGAACAATCAGATCTTTGCTCTCTGTCCCTCTCAGAGAGTACGATAAAGCCTCTATTTTAGCGTACCAGTGTGAGGAGTCCTCAGTTCCAACCTTAGATCATTTCATTTTTTCTGTAACTATTTTGAACTGCAAATTAAAACATTTTAAAAACCTGTTCTAAAACTATATGGGTTCCTACAGTAGAAGCCTGCACTTTATTTCTTGGGATTGCTGGTAAATCCCTTGGTCTATTTTCATGTAGGACATTTTCTGAAATCAGCTATACGAAAACGTTACTTACGGACTGTTTGATATATTCCCCTTTCTTTGTTGAGCACTTTCAAAGTATTATGCTTTTATTTATTTGTGATATGCAATTTGCAGTTTTTATGACTTTTTATTTATAATTGCTTTAAAAAAGTCTTGATTGGACGTGAAAATTTGCCTCGTTTTGTTTTCTTAATCCAAGTCTTACCTTGACTATGAGGAGCAAGAAAAGAAGGCTTGTCGGCTCCAGTCAAATTTCGTTTTATGTGGCTTAACAATTTGGGATTAGGGATTAGAAAATCTGCTTTGTGACCGAGCAATATAATGTTTTTTTCTTTTTGTGATTTTTGTCTTTATGACCATTAACACATTTGTATATAGCTGATGTTATGGCTTCAATCTCAAGATGATTTTTGCACTCCTGTTTTTAATGTTATTAAGTACATTTTGATAAGTATGAACTGAATCTTTCATGATCTTTATAGAGTTTGAATAAAGATTATTTATTGATTGCTTGATTGAAGTGGCACTCTCACTGATGTTTTATTTGATAATAGGATTGTGAAACCATACTACCGAATTTCAATTGAATATGATAACACTATACAGAGTTCAAGCATATGATTTGTCTATTCTGTCTGGGATTACCTCACAAAACCCCCAATTAACTGTGTTATAAGATGTTGTCTATCATGTGGCAAAGGAAGGAGGATCAACACAGCTTTGTGCGAAGTCATACAATTAGTGGGGCCCTATCATGACAGCAGGCGAATTCCAAACTCTGATCTGGGTTACAAAATTAGATCTCAAAATGAACCCACAGACTGTTAATTAGACAGGAATGTTCCTAACGATTACCACGATGATGTGGTAGTGTTGTATATACATTTCACATGAAATGGGAATGTGAAGAGATCACAAAACATTGGAAGAAGATGATTCACCCCTATCACTGCATTCAGAGGTTGGGTGATAGAATGTGAGGCTGCTAAATATATATTCGCCTTACACCCTAGAAAAAAGAGCAAATATTGGAATGTTTTAAATTTTCCACAACTGATACTGCTCTTGGCCACATGGGTCACGTTTCTGTGGATGAAGAATAACATGTCTGCCATGATAAAATGGAAGAATAATTTAACGTAAAAAGTTGAACAGTATAATTCTACTCCTCAACAACCCCAATATAGGTTGTTGGGGAGCAGAATTATACATTTGAAAATGATCTCTACCAACATTTTGACAGAAAATTATTTGTGAACCATTTAACAGAAGCTATCATGTATACATTGTAATATGTAATTCTCAATAAACTATTAATAAAAAAAGATCTGGTAAACAAAAGCCATTTTGCCATAACAGATATAACTATGTTTTATCGTTCCAGGGAATGAAAAGGTGTATAATGGATAAAAGAAAAACTACTTGCAGCGGGCAGTGGGTAAATAAATCATAGGGTAGCATCTAGACACAGCAACCATATTGTGGTTGGGCTGGGAATGTTGTGTTATCTTCAGATCAAAGCAGTCAGATCACACAGACGTTCAGGAATGCAGTGCTTAAAGCACACAAGAGAGAGTAGTAAAGCCAGTACTCCATTGGGTATATGATGGGAAGTGGTCATTTCCAACCCTCTGAGATAAACTGAGACCTTGGTGTAGGATGCATGCATAAAAAAAATCTTGTTGCTCTGAAGAATCAGAAACTGCTACAAACTCAGTGTTCCCCTCATAGTACCAAATAGAGCTATACTGCACTTACCATATCACAAGATTTTCCCCCCAAGTTAAAAGGTGACAGATGCCTGCGAAGAAGAGCAATAGTTACGATTGCCTCAGTACACCACCCTTCTCTACTTTAGAAGGGAAAGGTGGCAAGTCAAAACAGGGGCAGAGGCCACCATAAACCTACTTCTCAATATTGACTCCCACATTGACATTATCATAGGAGTCCAAGCGCCCTTGTGTTGTCAAATTATCCCATCTTGGTTGGGACACCAGTGCAGGCCCAGTACCATACCAGTTTCTTACAAGACAGTCAACAGTCCATCAGCTGCAATAAAACATAAAATTGGAGTAACTCTATGCAAAACAATACCAGTTTTGAATGGGTCTTGACTGGGGTACGAAACACCAGGTATCGGGCTTGTAATGTCCACACAGGGTAGGGTCAGGGCGTTAGTGACTTAACATAAAAAAGTTGCCAGAATGTTGGAGGAAGGAGTGTCATGTGGGAACGGCACGTATAGCTTGTGATTATGTTTGATGTGGAAGGGTCTAAAAAACAGGTTAGTTTAGCACAGGTCATACTAAAATAAAATACAAATGTTAAACTGCACAGATATGTACAAAGGATCATGTTTCACTCTACAAACATTTGCCATCATTGCTGCAGCATTCTCAGGGGTCTGATTACTACCTTGTGGGCAATGACAAACATTCTTAGTCACTAGTGACTGCTCCTAAGGTGCCGGTGAGAACAGGTTCTCTAGATAACTGACACAGATTAAACAATTCTTAACCAAGTGAAGAAGCATTGAACTTTATCTATGACGTTTTATAATTTATTTAATTTCTTTTACTCTGAAAGAGCCACAACTTTGGGTATGGAGATTACTAACCTTAGCATTTAGTTCATCAACAATAAAATGGCACAACGCTGCTTTGAAGAAATATTCTTTTGCACTGTACTTCAACAATGGATTGTCCATAGTACTCGTTCCAATCTAGAATAAATGGTTAGACAATTTGTGAGTGCACAAACACTGCAAATACAAAGTAAAAAATTTAGATATTTATTGAGTGTGGCAATTTTTCATAATTGATAACCGTATAAGTCACTTGCACAGCATCCGTCATTGGAGGTATATTTTAGGTCTGGTCTAATGTCTCTACTACCAATTATGCCACATCTTTTAGAGAGATACATGAAGAAGGGAAGCTGAATGCCATATGAAAGTGTAAGCTTTACGACTGGCTTACGAAGAGGCATGCAAGTGGCTTGCATGGTGTGTGGATTTTTGCTATTGTATAATCTACTGTGGAATGTGACATCTGCCGTTTAAAAAACACACGTCCGGAATCCACTGAAACCATTATGTAGCCTGGCATTAGGCGGTAAGAGCCTGTGCATGTTGCACTGCCTGAAACATGTAATGTATTTCAAATTTGTTTAGTGACTCATGTCCTGCTATTGTCCAGTTCATGCAATATACTGCAAGGGATACCACATGCCTCTGATATTTGTGAAATTGGGGTTAATAGAAATTAACATTTCAAAGACAAGCAAAGCAAGACAACAGTCTGAGGAAAAAGAGCCAGTTTGTCATAAAATAATCATAAATTTGTTCTTCTACCCTAGACTGAATACCTTCTGGGGGCCAACAGCACCAAACAACCCCAGATTTAAGCCTGACTGTCCATCTTAAATCCGTAAGACTTCCCTAACCCCCACCACATGCTGACAGACGATGCAAAATCGTAGGCATTCCACCTTGACACAGATATCTCTTTAAAATACCACGATGAAAAGAAGAGCAGGCTAACTTGGTTCCAACACTCCCTCTGGAAGAAAGTGTAGCCATTTCTCCTGGAAGATGACTTCATGCCTTAGTCCTCTCCCATGTGAATGGAGGAATCATTCCAATCAGTGGTCTCCTCAATAATACCTTAGCACCCCTTAAAAGAATCCTACGGGCAGTAGCACGGCTCATTAAGGGCTCTAAGAAATTTGTTCACATTAACCCCATGTCTAAAGATCTACATTTGCTACTCCTTGCAGCCTGAATCTTCTTAAAAACAGCTGCATACGACAGATCTCAATAGACCCAAGCTTATCTGGAAAATTAAATTACCCACATCTGTGGAACAATGGAAGACCAAGACCTCAAAATTGCCATACTGGAGTCAAACCATTGCACACAAAATAAAATACAGAAGGCAAGCCTTCTTTGGCTCATGCTCCCAGGATCTGTACTAGCATCCCTGGCAACATCAAATGAACACAAACTCTACTACATCTGAGAAAAAAGCTGGTCACACCACTTCAAGGAGTACTAAACCTGATAGTTTACCAGTTTACCATTAACCTTTTCCCCGATAAATTGTTTTTCCCAGGAGCCATGGCCTTGTTCAGCACTCCGTTGGTTTTATGTAGGTTTGCGCTCTACAAAGATCAACAGGCACATACTAGTTTTAAATAATGCCAAGCAGCTCTTCGCACTAAAACACCGCTCCCATGTACTATATATGAAATTGGGATCTCTTGTTCCTGTTTGTTTCTTGAGTGGTTTCTTAAAGTCCTAGGGAGTAGCTCACAGATCTATACCCAGCACGTGACATCTGCAGACAATAAGGTATAATTAGCAATGGATGACGAATAAAATGAGTATTCTCCCTTGGGTGGCAACTGTACATCCCTCAAGACATCTATCAAAACTCTGGTACATCAGCAAGTGAATAACTGCTCCGGGACACCCAAACAGATGCTGTGATGGTCACAAGAAGCATCAAATTAGTGTTTCCCAAACGGAGCAACACTGACATTCAGCCACCTCCAATCAAGTACCAGGACTGTGCAACCTCACTACTTTGAGGTATGTTAAAGTCTAGAATTGTAGGTATGAAAAAAGGTCACTGATGGAGTCAAATGAACTATTTCTATTACATATCCATGCTTCATCAAAATGTGTGACTCTGTTGAAGGTGCATCTCTGATCGCATTAACATCTTTGCATCTAGACTTTAAAGCAAATGCAATGACCTTCCCAGCATTAATGAGCCTCTGATTTTTTCAAGTTTAGTGGATATTCAGGAGTCTAAGTTGTTTTTTTCACCCACTGTCGTATCCCATTCTAATGATCTTGTGATATAGTTGAGATTCCATGGTGTCGGTATCAGCTCAGAAATGTAAATGTCACTTACATGACACTGCAGAATAAATTGTCAATTGGAAAGCTCAGAAATCCAAAATCTGTGCCCACTGCCTATTCTCAACCCCCACAAATTTCACTAAAGAAACCCTACTCATGATGCAAATAGCCTGAAGAATCTCTGCCACACAACCCGATCCCATAAATACTATTCACCAGTAACAATGAGGCAGTGTAGTGTGATCCAGCTGTACCAAATGCAATGAACAAGTAGTTTACATATGGCTTACAAACTCAGTCAGACTAAAACAGTATAGCAACAAATTCCTCAAGCCAATATTCACAAATTAAAAGCTACTGTTGTAAAGACTATCACATTCCTGTACCCTTCTGGTCACTGTTGAGATAAAGTTGCTTACAATCAGCACTTCCCTCTGGTTAATACAGGACACACTAAACAGTATTTGGGGCCAGACTTGACCCCAGAAAATGAGTTTAAATACAATTTTTAATATAAAGGTAAAGGAAAACTCTTAATAGTTGATTAATTTGAAGATGTAGAGATGCATCATGTGTTCTACTGCACAGAGCAAAAAAACAAAACAAAGCAACCAATCATTACATTACCCGAAGTAGGGAAGATAATAACAAAAATGCTCAATATTTACAGCCAGGCTAGACTTCGCTGGTGACTGTATTGTTTGTTTTTTTGTATTGTTTTTTGAATGATTCATGAAATAAACAATCAGAACAATCAATACAAAGAAATAAACAAGCATTGGAAATGCAATAGGTCTCGCATTAGAAAAGTTGGAGTTATTGGTCTTGTAAATGACATATTTTATTTATTTGTTGGTTTTTAAAATTGCTAAATTGATGGCTTTGTCATTTACAATGCCAATAGTTATAACTTTCGCGAATGTGACACCTATAGCATTTGGAATGCAACATGTTTTGTATTTACGTGACTTAGATGGCAGCTCTGGTCGTTAGGCCACATCTCTAGAGAGCAGGAGAGTGCAGCAGGGGAGAGAAGCACAGCAATGCAATAGGTCTCGCATTAGGAAAGTTTGAGCTATTGGTATTGTAAAGGACACATTTTTTATTTATGTGCTTGTTTTGAAAATAGCGAAATTAATAGCTTTGTTATTTACAATGCCAATAGTTTTATCTTTCGCAAATGTGACACCTATTGTAACACAATATGTGTTGTGAGGGTGAGTGAGGGTGAGGGTGAGGGGTTGAGGGTGAGGGGTTGAGGGTGAGTGAGGGTAAGGGGTTGAGGGTGAGTGGTTGAGGGTGAGTGAGGGTGAGGGGTTGAGGGTGAGTGAGGGTGAGGGGTTGAGGGTGAGTGAGGGTGAGGGGGAGGGGTTGAGGGTGAGTGAGGGTGAGTGAGGGTGAGGGTGAGGGTGAGGGGTTGAGGGTGAGTGAGGGTGAGGGTGAGTGAGGGTGAGTGAGGGTGAGGGGTTGAGGGTGAGTGAGGGTGAGGGGTTGAGGGTGAGTGAGGGTGAGGGTGAGTGAGGGTGAGGGTGAGTGAGTGAGGGTGAGGGTGAGGGGTTGAGGGTGGGTGAGGGTGAGGGTGAGGGTGGGTGAGGGTGAGGGGTTGAGGGTGAGTGAGGGTGAGGGTGAGTGAGGGTGAGGGTGAGTGAGGGTGAGTGAGGGTGAGGGTGAGTGAGGGTGAGTGAGGGTGAGTGAGGGTGAGGGTGAGTGAGGGTGAGTGAGGGTGAGTGAGGGTGAATGAGGGTGAGTGAGGGTGAGGGTGAATGAGGGTGAGTGAGGGTGAGGGTGAGTGAGGGTGAGGGTGAGGGGTTGAGGGTGAGTGAGGGTGAGGGTGAGTGAGGGTGGGTGAGGGTGAGGGGTTGAGGGTGAGTGAGGGTGAGTGAGGGTGAGGGAGAGTGAGGGTGAGGGTGAGTGAGGGTGAGGGGTTGAGGGTGAGGGTGAGTGAGGGTGAGGGGTTGAGGGTGAGTGAGGGTGAGGGTGAGGGGTTGAGGGTGAGTGAGGGTGAGTGAGGGTGAGTGAGTGTGAGGGTGAGGGTGAGGGGTTGAGGGTGGGTGAGGGTGAGGGGTTGAGGGTGGGTGAGGGTGAGTGAGGTTGAGGGTGAGTGTGAGGGTGAGGGGTTGAGGGTGGGTGAGTGGTTGAGGGTGAGGGGTTGAGGGTGGGTGAGGGTGAGGGGTTGAGGGTGGGTGAGGGGTTGAGGGTGGGTGAGGGTGAGGGGTTGAGGGTGGGTGAGGGTGAGGGGTTGAGGGTGAGTGAGTGTGAGGGTGAGGGGGTGAGGGTGAGGGGGTGAGGGGTTGAGGGTGAGTGAGGGGTTGAGGGTGAGTGAGGGGTTGAGGGTGAGTGAGGGGTTGAGGGTGATGGGGTGAGGGTGAGGGGGTGAGGGTGAGTGAGGGGTTGAGGGTGAGGGGTTGAGGGTGAGGGTGTGAGGGTGAGGGGTTGAGGGTGAGGGGGTGAGGGTGAGTGAGGGGTTGAGGGTGAGGGTTTGAGGGTAAGGGTTTGAGGGTAAGGGGGTGAGGGTGAGGGGTTGAGGGTGAGGGGTTGAGGGTGAGGGGTTGAGGGTGCGGGGTTGAGGGTGCGGGGTTGAGGGTGCGGGGTTGAGGGTGAGGGGGTGAGGGGTTGAGGGTGCGGGGTTGAGGGTGAGGGGGTGAGGGGTTGAGGGTGAGGGGTTGAGGGTGAGGGGTTGAGGGTGAGGGTGAGGGGGTGAGGGTGAGTGAGGGGTTGAGGGTGAGGGGTTGAGGGTGAGGGGTTGAGGGTGAGGGGTTGAGGGTGGGTGAGGGTGAGTGAGGGTGAGAGGGTGAGGGGTTGAGGGTGAGTGAGGGTGAGTGAGGGTGAGTGAGGGTGAGTGAGGGTGAGTGAGGGTGAGGGGTTGAGGGTGAGTGAGGGTGAGTGTGAGTGAGGGTGAGGGTGAGTGAGGGTGAGGGTGAGTGAGGGTGAGGGGTTGAGGGTGGGTGAGGGGTTGAGGGTGGGTGAGGGTGAGTGAGGGTGAGGGGTTGAGGGTGAGGGTGAGGGTGAGGGGTTGAGGGTGGGTGAGGGGTTGAGGGTGAGGGGTTGAGGGTGGGTGAGGGGTTGAGGGTGGGTGAGGGTGAGGGGTTGAGGGTGGGTGAGGGGTTGAGGGTGGTTGAGGGTGAGGGGTTGAGGGTGGGTGAGGGTGAGGGGTTGAGGGTGAGTGAGGGTGAGTGAGGGTGAGGGGTTGAGGGTGAGTGTGAGGGTGAGTGAGTGTGAGGGTGAGGGGGTGAGGGTGAGGGGGTGAGGGGGTGAGGGGTTGAGGGTGAGGGTGAGTGAGGGGGTGAGGGGGAGTGGTTGAGGGTGAGGGGGTGAGGGTGAGTGAGGGGTTGAGGGTGAGGGGGTGAGGATGAGGGGTTGAGGGTGAGGGTGTGAGGGTGAGGGGTTGAGGGTGAGGGGTTGAGGGTGAGTGAGGGGTTGAGGGTGAGGGGTTGAGGGTGAGGGGTTGAGGGTGAGGGGGTGAGGGGTTGAGGGTGAGGGGTTGAGGGTGAGGGGTTGAGGGTGAGGGGGTGAGGGTGAGGGGTTGAGGGTGAGGGGTTGAGGGTGAGGGGTTGGGGGTGAGGGGTTGGGGGTGAGGGGTTGAGGGTGAGGGGTTGAGGGTGAGGGGTTGAGGGTGAGGGGTTGAGGGTGAGGGGTTGAGGGTGAGGGGGTGAAGGGTTGAGGGTGAGTGAGGGTGAGGGTGAGTGAGGGTGAGGGGTTGAGGGTGAGTGAGGGTGAGGGGTTGAGGGTGAGTGAGGGTGAGGGTGAGTGAGGGTGAGGGTGAGTGAGGGTGAGTGAGGGTGAGTGAGGGTGAGGGTGAGTGAGTGTGAGGGTGAGGGGTTGAGGGTGGGTGAGGGTGAGGTGTTGAGGGTGGGTGAGGGTGAGTGAGGGTGAGGGGTTGAGGGTGAGTGAGGGTGAGTGAGGGTGAGGGGTTGAGGGTGAGTGAGGGTGAGTGAGGGTGAGGGGTTGAGGGTGAGTGAGGGTGAGGGTGAGTGAGGGTGAGTGAGGGTGAGTGAGGGTGAGTGAGGGTGAGTGAGGGTGAGTGAGGGTGAGGGTGAGTGAGTGTGAGGGTGAGGGGTTGAGGGTGGGTGAGGGTGAGGGGTTGAGGGTGGGTGAGGGTGAGGGGTTGAGGGTGGGTGAGGGTGAGTGAGGGTGAGGGGTTGAGGGTGAGTGTGAGGGTGAGGGGTTGAGGGTGAGGGGTTGAGGGTGGGTGAGGGGTTGAGGGTGGGTGAGGGTGAGGGGTTGAGGGTGGGTGAGGGGTTGAGGGTGGGTGAGGGTGAGGGGTTGAGGGTGAGGGGTTGGGGGTGAGTGAGGGTGAGGGGTTGAGGGTGAGGGTGAGGGGTTGAGGGTGAGGGAGTGTGAGGGTGAGGGGGTGAGGGTGAGGGGGTGAGGGTGTGAGGGTGAGGGGTTGAGGGTGAGGGGGTGAGGGTGAGTGAGGGGTTGAGGGTGAGGGGTTGTGGGTGTGGGGTTGAGGGTGAGAGGGTGTGAGGGTGAGAGGGTGTGAGGGTGAGAGGGTGTGAGGGTGAGGGGTTGAGGGTGAGGGGTTGAGGGTGAGGGGTTGATGGTGAGGGGGTGAGGGTGAGTGAGGGGTTGAGGGTGAGGGGTTGAGGGTGAGGGGGTGAGGGGTTGAGGGTGAGGGGTTGAGGGTGAGGGGTTGAGGGTGAGGGTGAGGGGTTGAGGGTGAGGGGTTGTGGGGGTGAGGGGTTGTGGGGGTGAGGGGTTGAGGGTGAGGGGTTGAGGGTGAGGGGGTGAGGGGTTGAGGGGTTGAGGGTGAAGGGTTGAGGGTGAGGGGTTGAGGGTGAGGGGTTGAGGGTGAGTGAGGGTGAGGGTGAGTGAGGGTGAGGGGTTGAGGGTGAGTGAGGGTGAGTGAGGGTGAGGGTGAGTGAGGGTGAGGGTGAGTGAGGGTGAGTGAGGGGTTGAGGGTGAGTGAGGGGTTGAGGGTGAGTGAGGGTGAGTGAGGGTGAGGGTGAGGTGTTGAGGGTGAGGGGTTGAGGGTGAGGGGTTGAGGGTGAGGGGTTGAGGGTGAGGGGTTGAGGGTGAGGGGTTGAGGGTGAGGGGTTGAGGGTGCGGGGTTGAGGGTGCGGGGTTGAGGGTGAGGGGGTGAGGGTGAGGGGGTGAGGGGTTGAGGGTGCGGGGTTGAGGGTGAGGGGGTGAGGGGTTGAGGGTGAGGGGTTGAGGGTGAGGGGTTGAGGGTGAGGGGTTGAGGGTGAGGGGGTGAGGGGTTGAGGGTGCGGGGTTGAGGGTGAGGGGGTGAGGGGTTGAGGGTGAGGGGTTGAGGGTGAGGGGGTGAGGGGTTGAGGGTGAGGGGTTGAGGGTGAGGGTGAGGGTGAGGGGGTGAGGGGGTGAGGGGTTGAGGGTGCGGGGTTGAGGGTGAGGGGGTGAGGGGTTGAGGGTGAGGGGTTGAGGGTGAGGGGGTGAGGGTGAGGGGGTGAGGGGTTGAGGGTGAGGGGTTGAGGGTGAGGGGTTGAGGGTGAGTGAGGGTGAGGGGTTGAGGGTGAGTGTGAGGGTGAGGGGTTGAGGGTGAGTGAGTGTGAGGGTGAGTGAGTGTGAGGGTGAGGGTGAGGGGGTGAGGGTGAGGGGGGCACAAGTCCTAACAAGGAAGCAAAGCAAACAGCCGGAGAAGAGAGAAAACGGCAGGAATCGAAGTAAAGAGGAGGATGCAAGGAGAGGTACAGAGGGAGTTAGCATAAAAGGAGACACGGCCGGCGGCCGTGAAACTGAAAGTACGGCCGGCCGGCCGTGAATAATTAGGGGATGAGCGCACGCTGAGAAGCTGCCTTTGATGTGGTAATGCGAGGCAGGCAGGCAGGCAGGCGGCTGGTGGCATTGTGCACGCGCTTTTTAGGGCTTGCGCTTGCGCAATGACCTAAAAAGCACATGCACTTCAAGAAATCGCCAGTGGAATCGTGCTTGGGTAAACGCTGTTTAAGCCCCTATAGAGCTTCGCCAGCTATGCGCATGCGCACAGCAGGCGAGCCCTAAAAAAGTGACACATTATTAGTGTGAATTATTAGTGTGAATATTCCCATTATTTTCAAATATCTCTTTCACTGTACAATTATAGCTGGACAGATGAATAAGATATGCATCAGATCTCATGATTAACATGCACACAGAGTGCTGTGTTCACTTCTGGCACTAGTAATGAACCGGCTCCATCTTCTGTTGGCAGCTCACCAACGTCAAAAGGGGGTTGTAGTCAGCCAGCTACCAAGTAGTTCTTCATTTAACTGACTGAAACAGGGTTGCTGTGTGCCCAATTATGCCACAAACCAAGTGTGGGAACCAACAAGGCTGCTGGAAAATTGCAAGGTGATTGGTGAAGTAGCTTCTTCATGCTTTCACTCAGCCATGCTTTCCCCCCGCACTTTCATAGGTTACACCACAGAGAGAGCATAGCTGCTCATGTAACATAACATAGTTGCAGGTGACAACTCTAGGACACTGCAGTCCTTATTGATGGACCTTGGTGCACACATACACATTTGGAGGCGGAGTTGGAGACTGAGTGAGGGACAAAGGTGACAGAAATTACTGAGTTGCTGCTGGAGAATAACTGGAACCACAACCTGACTTTCAGCGGCCTCTGTGGTGCCAAAATGGAGTGTGCTGAAAGTGAAGTGTGGCAGTGGAGAAATGAGCAATGAGGATGTTGTACCCCTACCTTACTGTCTTATGGTCATCAAGTCTCGTCCTACACCCTGGTTTCGCCAGTGTGACTGCATATATGACAGTCTCTGAGGCCTGTGCATAGATGGGTCAAGAGATGACATTCTCACCCTTTAGGTTCACATCTCTCTATTCACATATATATCAGGGTCAAAAAGTGTAAGTATATCATCCAATGTTGTTTCACCTCACCCAAGAATGATGAGAAAAAAATAAACCAGGAATAAATCTACAGCCACAAGGTCCTATACACAGAGGAATATGCGCAAGATTCTTATGGCGAAAATGACCTAAGCATAAACATATGCTACTGTGTTCTATTATTCTAATGCATGCCAATCTGATACAGAAAATAATCAAAACTGAAGCAGCTGTGAAGATGGTAGAGGACAGTAGAGGGCTGGTTGTCTCATTTGATTGCCAGCATCCATACAATAGATGTTAAGGAAGAGAAGACCTTACTGAATAGATTCAATGCTTTCAAAAATTGTTTCAGAGAGTATCCTAAAGCTTGACTCACAAATGGTTATATTGGATAATTTTCTGAGATCTATTCACTTGAGAGTGCCAGGGCTCCCCATCTCTATTCTTTTGCAGTACCTAACTACTGAGATGGGTGAAATGCTGTAGGACCCAAGTTCTGGAATGCCAAACAGAAACTGTTAGAGAGAACATACCATTTGTATTTGGTCTGAAGCCACTGAGAGGTTTCAGTTGGAGAAATAATAATGGCAGTTATGAGATCTACAGATTGACGTAATCAGATGCTCCAAGTGTTGGTATCACAATTAATAAGTACTTGTTGAGGTTCATCAAAACCTTCCCTTTCCCAATTTATGCAAAGACACTTGACAGGAAGAAAGCCTTGCTGCAAGATATATAAAGAGCTTGTGTTTAGTGGAATACAATATTCTGTTGACCTGCTAGTCAGGTTAAAAATATTGTGACAGAGAAAGAGATGCTTTTGGAGGTGGAAGTGGACAAAGCTTTTTCTGCGTAATATGAATATGCTGGCTGGTGGGAGAAGATTAAAGCCTGAATTCTGTATCAGAAATTCTTCTGGGAACCCATTCATGAGTTTGGCACCATCTTTCCTTGGTGAGAAGGGGAATCATAGGCAAATGATTTGTACTGATTAGAGTGGTTCTTGTGGCAGTTTCTCTCTCAGCACCTCTTTACATTTATTTTATTTATTTTTTGTTTTTTGTTTACTTTGTGCTTTTGTGATTCTTTTCCCTGCTCCTGAGTTTTGATGTGCATGAAAAGATAGACTGACGCGTAAGAGTAAATTTTGGTGAGCTCCCATGTTTTGGCCACTGGTCCACATATGGGGTGAGAGGAGATTGGAGGAGACCATATTAATGTCCCTGCACTGCAAGGCTGGACTACCCCTCCATTCTATTGTTAGTTTGATTCGATTGCTGAAGCTCTTGTCGCTAATGTTTGTATATCTATCAGATTGTTTTTGATGTTCCCTGTGCTTAGTACTGTCAATTGAGTGTTATGTCATGATCAAACTGTATCTTTATTACAAAATGTCAACAGAGGTCGCAGGAAAAAAAATAGCTTTCTGCCCCATATCCCAACAAACTTAGTAACCCACACTTAAAATGTAACAAAAAATAAGTATTCAATAATTTCAATATTTAAAATCAATTAAATAATTAACAATTAATAACTGTCAACTAATACATAATTAACTCCTTAACCGCGGCGCAAATTCCACCGCGATGCGGGAGTTCTATTGAGTGGGCGGGGGCGCGTCGGCCAACGGACGTGCGCAGCACTACCGAGGTTGTTCTCATGATGGCCGTTGGCCGACCCGCGCATGCAACGGGTTAACTTCCCTTCCTAGACCACTATAAACCTAGAAGTTCATACCTAACCTATAAGTAAAATGAATAAGTATTCCATAATTTACAAATATCAAATTCAATTAAATAATTAGGTTCCAAATATTTTTAAAAGTTAATTCATTATTACTTAACTGCTCACCTTAGACACCCCACATACGTAGCATCCAATAACTAAACTATAAGTAAAGTAAATCAGTATTCCATATTTTACATAATTAAGAATCAATTAAATAATTATTTAACAATAATAAAATGTTAATTGTGTAATTAACTTCCCACACTAGACCCCTACATGTAGCACCCCATAACTAAAATATAAGTAAAATAAATAAAATTCCATAGTTAAAAATTAAAATAAATAATTAATAATTCATTGTGAATTAATGATTAGTTGAATTCCCACCCTATACTAACAAACCTAACAGCCTGCAAATAACATATAACAAAAAAAACAGTATCACTTATTTACATATCATTCACATAATTAAATTAATCAGCAATTTATCATTCACATAATTAGATTAATCAATAATTAATTAGTAACTAATTAACTGCCCGCCTTATCCCCCTACAAACCCAACAGCCTACAACAACACTATAAATTACTATTAATAATAAAATAAAAAATGCAAATCACTTAAAATTACAAGTTATATTAAAAACAAATTAACCATAAAAACAATAGGACATAATATTAGGAGGGCACATGTTGCAGTGGCGGCAATCCAGCACCTCAGAACGCCAGCAGCATTGTTGCTAGGGGACATGGACAGGGCATTTGATTCTCTTAGTTGGGTATATCTCTTCGTCCTATTACAACGGTTACATTTCTGGCCGCGGTTTATTTCCTATTTGTCTCTCCTATTCACAGATCTTACGGCATCGGTACGGGTGGCCGGCATGGCCTCATCCGTGTTTTCAATTGGCCGGGGGTGAGACAGGGATGCCCCTTATCCCCTTATTTATTTGCCCTGGCAATGGAATCTCTGACTGCGTGGGTGCAAATGGACGCACAGATACAAGGATTCGAATGGGGCCACGACTTCTGCAAATAATGCACATTTTTGGGCAGACATCTGGACTCTATATGAACCCCCATAAGTCCACACTGTGGATGCTTGGAGGCCGGGTAGAGTTAGGCACTTGAGCATCATCGATCCAACTGGCAGCAGGAGGACTGAAATATTTGGGAGTATTTATAACACGGGCCAGCAGTCGCTTGGGAGCATAACTTAGCACTGGTGTGGGATTGAGTGTGTGAAGATCTTAAGACCTGGTCCCGCATGCCGCTGACCTTATATGGTCGCATTCCCTCGCTTATAAGATCAGCTACAGAACCACCTCTGTCCAATTTCTCCTCGCTGGTTTCAGCAGGTAAATGCGGCCCATGGGCAGTTCCTGTGGGACGGGGTAGGGTACGCGTGGCTTTATGGACGCACTTCCTATCTATCTATCTATCTATCTATCTATCTATCTATCTATTGTGGGGGACTGGCTTCACCGGACATCCTGTCATACTATCAAGCATCTCACCTGCTTGTATTGAATGAATGGTGGTATGGCGATCGGGAAGACCCAGCATATGCAGTAGAGATCTTGGGAGACCACTAGCTGCACTGGGTGGTGGGCAGTCAAAATATCGAATTTAAAATATCGACCTACATTAATATCGAGTTTTTAATATCGTAGGGACAGAATTTCGAAGTCAACAATATCGTTGACCAGAATATCGACTCCAAGGTAAGTAATATCGATTTTTTAAATATCGAAGTAAGTAATATCGTAAGCAAAAATATAATTGTTAATAATATTGAAATTTTCTTTAGTGTTATGTATTTTAGTATGTATTTCATATGTATGTTAAACATTTTTTAATGTATTTTTATACATTTAAAATAAA
The DNA here is from genome assembly GCF_964261635.1 of Lissotriton helveticus. Classification (NCBI taxonomy): domain Eukaryota; kingdom Metazoa; phylum Chordata; class Amphibia; order Caudata; family Salamandridae; genus Lissotriton; species Lissotriton helveticus. The sequence continues at coordinate 1,652,345,414 of NC_136067.1, forward strand.
TGTTTAGAAATTAGTAATTTTGTCAAAGTAAATTTTGCGTTTTAGTATCAGGGCGGGTTTTGGGTTTATAGGGGAATAAGGTGGGAAGTAAGTTAATTATATTAATTAATTACTATGTTTTTACTAATTAGTTTTGATTAATTAATTAATAATTGGTAATTATTTTTATTAGTTAGAATTAATTTATTAATAATTGGTATTTATTGTTCTTGCTAATTAATTTATCGTTAATTAAAATTAATCACCAATTAATTATTAATTAAGTGATTAATTGATAATTACATTAATTTTGTGATTTTTTTATGTGTAGTTGGTTGTAGGTTTATAGGGGAATATGGTGGCAAATAATTAAATTAATGAATGAGATTGTTTTTATTTATTGGTATTTATTATTAATTGTTAATTACTTAATATTTGTTAATTATTTTTTAATTATTAGTTGATTATATTAATTAGAATTAATGTATTAATAATTATTTATTGTTATTGCTAATTACTTTAATTATTAATGTGTGATTAATTATTCATTGGTAATTAATATTTATTAATGAGTAATTTACAATTATATTAATTTATTGTTTGTGTAGTGTGTTGTGTGTTAAATGGGAAATAGTGTGGGATTTTATGTTATTTGAGTAAATATTAATTTTAATGTATTGGTATTTATTAATAAATCTTTTAAAATTAATTATAATAGGTTTAAAAAAATATATATGTAATTGATAAGTATGTTAATTTAAACCCTTCCACTAACCAGTGCTTTCCCTACTGTTGCACTCTCTGGAGTGGGAATAGTTATTTTTACCCCTACGCACTCTCTGGAGTTGGAATAGTAATTTTTACCCCTACGCTATCCAACGCTTTCCTTACTATTGCAATATGTGGAGTAAGCATAAATATTAATTTATATGTAGATGTTGAATTAATTTTAAAATTATATGTATTAGTTATTTTTTAAATATGTTTTAATGTTTATATCTATAATTTTGTAAATTATATTTTAACTTATTTTTACATTATTAAAACATTTTAAAAAACGATATTTTTAACATCGATATTTTTAACAACGATATTTCTTTGAGGATATTTTTGTACTTACCTTTATGTAGATAGGACTTCGATATTTTTTATGTCGATATTTCGGTGCCGATATTTTTGTAGGTCGATTTTCTGTCTTTCGATATTTTGTCATACAATCACACTGGGTATTATATTCGGCACCGCTACGGAGATCTTTGCCTTCCGCTACGAGGGTTGTGTTCCAGGTCTGGCGGCAGGCGCTGCGACAAATGGGGTGGTGAACATGCTAATGTGGGAGACCCCGCCCCTATGGGATAATGGGGGTTGCCACAACTGGCGGCCTTGCCGGGATTTCGGGGCTGGGACCACATAGGGATATCGGTCCTGGGGGACGTCATGAGGGGCCTCGTGTTGAAATCCTTCCAGGACCTTCAATCAGAATATCATATGCCGAAGTCCCAGTTATACCTGCAATTTTGTCATGCTCTGTTACCTAATTTGGCAGGACTGGAATCCTTGGCTGAGTATAGCCCTCTGGAAGCCAAAGTTATTATGGGCGAACTACTGGATCGCCATCCCGTCGTACAGAGGGACCGCCCACCATAAGGGTGGGGCTCCCGTGTCTGCCATTAGGATGCGCCCGCCACAGTGGCGGGCGCATCCTGCATCCCTAACATGGTGGCGGGCGGTGCACTCAGCACCGCCCGCCACAATGTTAGGGAGGCATGTTGTGCACTTCCATGCACAACATGGCAGGCACCGCGCGGTGCCTGTCATGTTGTGCATGGAACTGCAGGGTGGTACCATAGGTACCCCCCATGTGCACCCCCACCACCCCGGAGTCCTTGGGGGCCCGCAACGGGCCCCCCTAGCAGAAAGCGGAAAGTTATTTCTAAACGCACATTGTAATATGGCTGACGGTGTCTGAAATACACTACCACCATATTGCAGCCTTTTCCGCCCCGGTCGCAAGTCGACCGGGGTGGAAATGGGGCGGATGGTCTTTCCGTCTGCCGGGGACCCCCAGCCATTCTAATATGGCAGGGGTCATTTGTGCACGGATGGCGGGTAGATTGCCCCCGCCGGGCCGAAGGTGAGCACCGCCGGCCCGGCGGGGGCAATACGCCCACCATCCTAATGGGCCCCAGGTGTCTCCCCACATTAGAGACTGCAACTATCTACCTGACCAATGTTAGAGTCTCCCATTGTCAAATGGTGGGGAAATCTATCTACTGAACCAGACTGAAAATTTGCAGTTATGGCAGATGGTCTGCAGCATCTGGCCATAAATCAAGAAGGGATGTAAAAAAGCATGTCTGTGTTGTGCCTAGAGAAATGGCCAAACATATCCAGCTGTACCCTGGCCTGGGCTACTATCCCTGGAATCTTTATGAAGGATAAAAGAACTGCTTCTAAGTTCAGTTGCAGGTTATTGAGTCAAGAAACCAGAGTGTTTTTGATTCTCACAAAGAAAGTTGGTGATGCACATCTCCTATAATCCCTCTACCTCCGAAAACACTTGAGGGTCCAGTTTAAAACCTTTCTTATCCATCACGTACCAGGAATATCAATCTGTGACCACATCCCTTAGGTCTAATCAGTAGGTACTCTTCTTGATCAGAGTTCTACTTATCCAGGCAAGACATTTGCCACCTATGACTTAAGTATGGTCCTCATACCTACAGAGTATATATACACCAAAGAGGCAACAATTTTGCCATGGTCAATGGACAAGCAATGTAATTACACAAAAATGATACAAGGCTAGACTAAATGGTTGGGGCTGATTACAATAGCGGTTTGTTGGATCGCCACCCGCTTTTGCGGCGGTTGGGAGACTGCCTGACAAGCAGGCGGCAGTCCAACCACCACATTACGATGTGACTGCTGTGCTGGCGGTCGGAAAGTGCTCTTTATCATGATGGCTTGTGCTGCTGCCAAGGAAAAGGGCCACAGCACATGATGCCATGATAAGGAGCACATTCTGCACCTTCATGGACCGTGTGCCATGCACCATGTCTTGCATGGCACATGGTGCATGGAGGTGAGTGGGGCACTGCATGTGCCCCCAAAGGCATATTTACAGTGGCCCACAATGGACAGGGCCATGTGTGGGGCCACCAAATTCTGTTTCCAATAGCCTTTTCATGGCAGTTTTCACAACATGAAAAGGATATTGGAAAGGGATTTCGTAATCCCGACGGCAGTGCCCACCTCTGCACCACTGCCATAAGATTCCGACCTGTACTCTGTATATACTTCAGAGGAAGTCTCCACAGCCCTAGCTAAGATCAAATCAGGTTCCCCAGCAGACTTGCTCTCACCCCGTTCTTTTGCAAATATAGCTCCTTTACTCACAGTTAAACTCACAGAGCTATTCAATATGTCACTAGCTCAGGCCACGGTTCCCACCAGATGGAAAGCAGCTCAAGTCAAGCCAATCCTAAAAAAGCCTTCTTCCGATCCAAAGGTACCTGGTAACTACCATCCAATCTCACTGCTTCCATATTTTGGAAAGGTACTCGAGTCCTTGGTTAATAAAGAGCTTACCACCCATCTGGAGAGTCATGGACTCCTCGATTCATCACAGTTGGGGTTTAGGGCGGCACACAGTATCGAAACATCAGTGGTGGAGGTTGTTGACAACATCAGGCTGACCCTGGATAACAGGTAGTCAGCCATGCTAATCCTTTTGGATCTGTCCGCCTCTTTTGACACCATCTCTCATAGGATTTTAGAGTAGCGGCTCTGGGAGGTGGGAGTTAGGGGCAAGGCCCTGGACTTGTTCAGGGATTATCTAATGAACCGAACCACCACAGTAAAAATAGGTACCCTGGCCTCATGCAGTCGGTCTGTAAGCATAGGAGTTCTATCTTGAGTCCTATGCTTTTCAACCTCTATGTAACACCTCTGGCCATGGTAATCAGGTACTATGGCTTTGAGGTAGTGTCATATGCTGATGACACTCAGCTGTTAATTACTCTCGGCCCTGACCCCACAGATACAATTATCAGTTTAAAAAAATTGCATGACCCTTTTCAACAACTGGATGTGCATCATTTACAGCTTAATGGAAGCAAGATAGAGACTATTCTTTTTGGGAAAGCCGATGAGTACTGGTCCAGTAACTGGTGGCCCCAAAATCTAGGCCCATGTCCATCTCCTAAACAAGTAGTGCGGATCCTCGTAATAATGATGGACAATCAGTTGTCACTGAAAAATCATATAAACCAAGTAATAGGTATCTGTTATGTAATTTTGCGTAAATTATGCAACATCTTTTGATGGATTCCTACTGAATCCAGAAAACCGCTGGTGCAAGGGCTTATCATAAGCGTATGGACTATGGCAATGCCCTATTAGCTTCCGTAAATGAGGAGCTCCATTCTGAACTTCAAATCTTGCAGAATACCGCTGCTAGACTGATTTTAAAACTTCCATCAAGAGCTCCAACAGCACCTAGCTTGAGGACTCTTCACTGGCTCCCTGTAAAGAAGCGAGGTCGTTTCAAAATTCCTGTGTCTCGCTCACAAGAGCTTGTATGGAACCGGACCAAGCTATTTAGCTAAGAAACTTAGTTGGTATCATCCAAGCAGACCACTAAGACCTAGTACCAAATATCTCCTTACTCAGCGACGAATCCGCACTGCAAGGAACGGCGGTCGAACCTTTTCTTTCCTCGCTCCCGCCCTCTGGATCAAGCTACCATCTCAGCTTCTCTCCATCTCTGATCACAAGCTCTTCCGCAAGGAATTAAAAACCTGGCTATTTGACCATCAATAATGCCGTCATATCAGACTGTCAGTTCACACGGAGTCTTTGCAAGCACCATGAGACCTTTTTGGTGATTTCCTTTGACTTTGACCGCTGCCCTGTTGGGATCACAGATCCTGTCAGAGGCGACGTTCTTCCCTCTGTCCGCAGTGGGTGTGACCAACTGAATTATAATCGGCAGTCAGACAGAAGGGCTCTTGTGGTCTGATCGCCACTGAGGGCCTGTCAGTGTGCAGTCCGACCGCCAACGTAATTGGCCCCTAAGAGGCTGGGGTGAAGAGCTAAGCATTAAAGATTTCACATGAACTTCCCATTTTTGGAATTCAGTGAATCTGTAATGAACTTACATTCCACTTTTGTGTGCCCTACACCAAACATCCCATTTTGCCTTACTGATATAAAAAAAATTATATCCCAACAGCATTTTGAGCATGACCGAAAGTCTATTGCACGCATATGCAAAGAACATTTCTATCCACAAAAGACACCCCACACATAAAACACTTTCTGCACTGTAGAGAATTATTTTAATTCAAGTATCTTCTGTGCCTGTAGCCAGTGAATATCCCAAAATGCTGGCAAAACATGATTAAAGTTAAGAAGATTCGACAACATGCAGAAGTGCACTTTTAATTTTTGGTCCTTGTTATAATATTTTTGGCAGATGCAAACGGATTCTATCACTGTAATTCAGCTGAGAAGTTACAAATGCATTCATAGCAAATACCCAGTAAGCTAATCATCTGACATAAGAATGCTTAAAATCTTCTAAAATACTTGTAGTTCACTGCCAGCATGACACCAGTCTTCCTTTTTTACTAGGGAAACTTTAATTTCAAAGCCCTTGGAATCTAGGAGAGGAATGGTCACAGAACAGGTATTTTGTGCCAAGTGGTTCACACCTTTGTTGGTAAGACAGTAATAGTGTGAAAAGCAAATAGGGTAGAGAGTTTTAGTCTGCACTGCAGTTGTACGACATGAGATAGTAAAATGTAACGTATCATTGCACCCTTACAAAAACGTTCTCAATACTTTGTAGTCTTCAAAGAGTTCTGCAAAAGACAGCATTAGAGATTAGTATAACGTTCACCGTCCAAACTGATGTTGTAGCAAACGCGCTAATCAGAGTTAAATTCCTTATGCTGTGAACATGTACTCTATGAAGTGGAACTGTTGGTTGTCTATAACACGATAGGGAACTTTCAATGTATGTTTGTGGGTTATGAACAAGAGAATATACTGACCTGCTCATATATTTCAATGGCCTTTTGATATTGCTCCAGTTGTGCTGCATAAGTAGCCACCTTCAGTAGGCATTTGTTAGCTGAACTGGAAAGAAGAATTAAGTTGGGGGTTCAATCAAATCAAGACCATGCAGAAATGCCTTTAAGCTAGATGTCTAAACTATGCAGTGTTAATAATGTTTTATATTGTTTTACCTTGCAACTTAACATATCTTTATTTAAAGAAAGAACAAAAGCAGTTGGTTTACAATAATTACCGTAAAGTGCTGTAGCAATATCCTAAAATGTAAAGTACTCAGTCAATTTATGTATGGAATCGGAGATTTTACTGTATCAACACATACTTAAACTTTACACAAATAAAAATTAGATTGACAGGCAGCACAAAATATTTATCATTATTAGTTTTACCTGTAAAAAATTAACATAGGTTTGTAAAGATATCTTTAAGACAGCATGTCACTGGTGACTGGAATAGCAGTCTTAAACACAAATCTGCAAACGTTGCCATATGTATAGGAACTACATGAGGCTTAGGGCCTAATTAAGAGTTTGGCAGTCCAAGGACCGCCAAACTCACGGTTGCAGCGGTGGTGGCCAGGCCACCACTGAACCGCCGGTCCAAGTGCTGGATTCCAACTTGTGTGGTCTAACCACCATGGCACTGCTGCAAGTGCCAGAGATCCCTGGCAGTGGTGCGACTTTCTGAGAGCCGCAATATGCTTGGTGGTGCGGCACCACCAAGCATCACTGCCAGCGGTCTCATGGAGCTTCCTTCTCCATAAAACTGCTAGCTGTGAGGAAAGAAAAAGGGCCCCACAGGGCCCCCTCTTGGGTCTGTGCACGGGGTGCATGTAGGGGGGGGGCACAAGTTGTATCCCCCCCCGTGTGCATGCACCCCAGTTTCTGCCTTTAGCAATCCCATTGCGGTGCCCAGCTTCAGGGGCACTGCCGTGGAACAGCCAAAGAAACGCCCGCCAGACACAAGAAAACTTGTAATCTGGCAGGCGGTGCTCACACAGCTTTGGCGGTGTGGGGGCATGGCGGCATCATGGTGGGCACACACTGACAAAGTCATCATTGGGCCCTTAGCTGGCTGGGAAGAATCTGTTCTTATCTTGTGAAATTACAGCGAGGTAAGTTAAAGAGGAAGGGAATGTTTTAAAGTTGGTTTACTCAATGCTCAAATATCATCTCCACTCAAATCTGAGAAACATTGGAGTCCGTAATCATACAATGCTACAAAATAAGCACTCTCCATTAAACAAATGAAATATGTCTAGGCATGCCATACCATTAACTAATTTAGTTGGAGTAGCGAAGGTAAATCTCTTAACCATCATGGAGATGGCGCCAGAAGAGGTAAAAGTATTATTTAGGGGACATCACTTACAATTGTACCAGGACCTTTCAGCAGGCAGATGAAGAAAGGGAGAGACATAGGAGACGTTCCATCATACCTCCATAAAGTAAATACTTAGTACAGACCTTCTGTTCACATGGAAGGGAAAATCTAAAGCAATTATACTGAAAGAATAAACGATGTAAAACGCATAAAGCAATTATACTGAAAGAATAAACTATGTAAAACGCACAGCCATCCTCAGTCTAGCAGAATAACTTCTCAAGAGGGTGCTCTGGAAATAAAAAGTCAGGAGGAGATAAGGAAGAACAGGAAGTCTGCACAGGATGGCCACTGGAGGGGCATAAGACCAGAAAATATTAGCCAACCTCCTAAGAAATTCCTCAATCAGTCTGGAGCAGAAACAATGTGATAAAGTTGTCAAAATAGTTTAAGAAAGTCAAAACATTGTAGCTCTCACTCTAGGCAATTTGGTTACTAATTGTTCTCTTGATTCATGATCAATGTAATAAGTTAATGCAAAAGGGCTAGTGGAAGAGAGGAAGGAATGGAATGGGATAAAGTAAACTATTTGGCTGTTCCTCCCAGGTTGTGCCTTGACAGACTGACATTATAAGACTAAAGTAGTTGACTCTGACGTTTGCAGGTTTATTAAGGTAAAAAGCGAGCATAATTTTTAGTAGCGAGCATAATTTTTAGTCTAGGGGTTAGTGGTGAAAAGTGATGGCAGGTAGGAGGAAGGATAAGGGATGCTATAAACTGGAGTCAACTTAATACTGAAGGATCTCAATACATTACTAGTTATTTGAGATTCATGGGAATGGCAGATGGGGATCAGCACAGAAATATTTTTATAAACATTATGTGCCTGAACATTCTTACTAAAAACACATGAACCCCCTGATAATGAAAGATTCATTCAGAATATGTTCTTCCTCTAGGACACACACATTTCTTCACACAGGTAAGGCTAAATACCAGCACCTTTCAGCATCAATATCTGGGACCCAGTGGGCAAAAGAAATGGTGAATTGGGATCTTACAAACAATTTTAAAGTTTAAGTTATGATGACAGAAGCTGATAAAGATAAATGGAACAATCATAGGTATACATTGAAATACTAAGTTAAATATATATATATCTCTTTAGGCACCATACTTGAGCTACAATTGTTCTGTAGGCTGGTATACCAAACATCATGCAGTTTACTTCAGGAGATATATTGTCAGGACTCTGAAACCTAGTCGAGAGTGGCAAGAAAGGACAGTCGCAATACAGACTTGGTGGTGTAGAGACTATTCCAGTAGAGAAGGAGGGTTTAAATCCATGTGATTAATTGATGTCAGGTGAGCCTTTCACTCAGACAGAATTTCCCTCTCAAAAAACAGAGGCCCTCAAAGGTTATACAGCAATATTTTGACAAAGAGTGAGCGAGGCACATACATCATAGCAGCCAGATCTACCAATGGTTACCCCAAACAGGGTCACAGGGCTATTAAGGCAGCAAGGAGGCACCGGCTAATTGCGGTAAGGGACGGCGGTGGCAGTGTCTCCCGACCCCGCTTGGCGCCAGTAAGCACCCTCAAAGCGGAAGCTCTGCACGAAAATTGTTTTACTTGTAACTACTTTCCTATGTCACAATTTTAAAATTGATTACGAATTTCAAAATGACGTATTGTATGTTATCGGCGATAAGTTAAAATTGAATACACATTTTAAACCCCACTCACTCTGTGCACCCATGCTTATTCCCGGTGTTGCTAGGGGCTCAATTGTACTCCAGTAGTCTGTGCTCGGTATTCCAGCCTGCCCGCCCCGGTCCGACTCGGTAGCCAATACCGTAGAGCGGAGGGCGGGACAGGAAGAGCCAGACACTCCCAGCAAGTCGAGCGGTTAGCGCTCTAGATCTTCTGGTCACAGGGCTATTTAGCCCCCTCGCTGGGCCAGGCGCGCAGCGGTTGCGCGCAGCGGAGCGCCCAAGGACGCGCCTAAGACGGGCTAAAGACCAGCCCGTCTGCGCCCGTCCGCGACCGGACGGGGCCAGGGGCTATGGCACCTAGATCTGATAACTCAGAGGTATGTCCCATTACTCGTGCTATCTACACCCCGCAGGTTCTTCTGGGCTTACGTAACAAACCTCTAGGGGAATGCTCAAAAGGGGCAGTTACCAGCTTGGAGGGCCCCTTCTCTTGCCGTCATTGCAAGACCCAGTTCCAAACTCTATTAGAGGATAAAGAGGACACAGACCATACGGGTGATCTGCTATATACTGACATCAAGGGCAGTGACCTTGCTAACTGCCACCCCACTCCGACTAAAAGGGTGGGTACTAATGTATTACTTGGGAGTAAGAACCTTTTATGCAACATTCGTTCGTTATCGAAACATACAACTGAAGTATGGGAACTAATTTCATCTGAAGAGCCCGACCTATGTTTTCTGACGGAAACATGGCTGAAGCCACACTCGGTTCCGGCCATAACCCTAGGAATTCCGATGGGGTATAAAATTGTCAGACTAGACCGCCCTATTAAAACAGGGGGCGGGATTGCAATAGTCCATAAACAAGAAATAAACATCTCTATCCTAGATGAACTATGCACCCCAGAACTTGAACTGTTGATTTTTAAAATAAATGCTGCACCCAAAGGTAGTCAAAAAGGGGCTCTGGTTTATCGCCCTCCTGGGCCATGTGCCAACTTCTCCATCACACTAATGGAAGCATTGGCCCCCCCATATAAGCAAAGACAGCGATTTCTTACTTGTGGGAGACTTCAACATTCATAGCGAACTAAAAGAGTGCACTGAGGCACAATCCCTTCTGACGGATTTGTCCCTACTAGGCCTACAACAAGCTAATAGCGGTCCCACACACCAAGCAGGACACACTTTGGATTTAATCCTGTCCAACTCCCCTTCTATCGAATGCCTACCTCCGACAATTAAAATGGACCGATCATTTCGTCATAGAATTTTACACCCCTCGCATTAGCACTCCTCCCTCGGGCCCAATAGCCCTGCCGAGTAAACACAGGCAATGGCACAAAATAACCCAAGACTCCTTCAAAGAGAGGTTTATAGAACCTTCCCTTGCGCTCACTGAAGACATTGAGGTGGCCCTGACTAAATTTGAAGGAGCGCTGGTGACAGCAGTGAATGATATTGCCCCCCCTGAAACTGTTTAAACCACGCCCGGCACATAAACAAGAAGTCTGGTTTTCAGAGCATTTAAGGTCCTTAAAAAAAACTGCTAGAAAACTTGAAAAGAAATGGAGATCGTCCCATGTGGCTGAAGACAAGAGCCTCTATTGGGAATCCCTCTCCACATACCATAAAGCCATTCGTATGGCACGCAAAAACCACATTGCGTCCCAACTCAAAGCTGCTGGAAATAGTCCTAGGGTATTATATCAGATCCTGCAGTCATTCGTTAAACCGGTGGCCTGCGAGAGCTCAGAGTTTGCATCTCAGCAACTGTGTGATGATATCTCTCTGTTCTTCACCAAATAAATTGATGGGATCTATGAGAAAATCATTAGCTCCAACCTGTCCTTCTGTGGAGACAATTCTCAACCACAAATCAAGGAAGACCCTAACCCAACCACGCATACACTAGGCGAATTTCCCCCTATCTCACTAGAGGAGGTTATATCTCTAACCTCGCAAATCAAGAGCGGATGTCCAGATGACACTATTCCAGCAAGAATTATGCCTATGCTTGGTACAGAACTAGGTCCTGGGGTTCAGAGATTGGTAAATCTTTCCCTGAGCACAGGTGAGGTCCCCAGAGGGTGGAAAAAGGCTCTGGTTAGACCCATTAGAAAAAAAAACAATTCCATGGACAGACCTGTCCAATCTTAGACCTATATCCCTGCTACCATTCCTAGGAAAACTCACTGAAAAACATGTGAATCGCCACCTATCCATGTATATTGAACAGGCAGGAGGGTTGGATTACTCACAATCCGGCTTTAGGCCTAAACACAGCACAGAGTCAACCCTGATGTCAGTTACAGACGACCTACATATGTATCAGGATAGGGGCCACTCTGTCATCCTGGTACTACTAGACCTGTCGGCGGCATTCAACACTGTGTCACACAACATCTTGACAAGCCGACTGGAAAACATCGGTCTAGGGAACATGGCTCTGACCTGGCTAAGGAGCTTCTTATCCAACCGCACCCAATGTGTCACCATGGGTGCCTATCGATCGGCGGAGGTAGAGATTTCTAAAGGGGTGCCACAGGGCTCTTGTCTGAGCCCAACCCTCTTTAACATCTATGTGGCACCCCTGGCTGGAATTATGCGAGCATATGGTTTCATCCCTGTGTCTTACGCGGATGTCACACAGCTCCTTTTCCCCTTTAAATCTCTCCCCACCGAGATTAAAAACTCCTTTTCTCATGGCATGAGAGCAGTGGCTCAGTGGATGTCATCAAACTGTCTGCAGTGTAATGTAAGCAAGACCGAAGTTATGTTGTTCGCGGAGGCAAAGATCCTCTGGACCCCAGATTGGTGGCCACATGATCTGGGACCTGTCCCCGAACCCAAACAGATTGTAAAGAACTTAGGAGTCCGCCTAGATCATGAGCTTTCACTGAAACAACATAGCAATCATATTGTGGGCTTGTGCTTCCACGTAATTAGCCTGTTACGCAAAATCTTTCCTATACTCCCAGACTCCATCAGGAAAACATTAGTACAGGCCCTGGTCCTTAGCCGTATTGATTATTGTAACGGCTTGCTACTATCTGTAAACGAGGGAGTATTAGCCAAACTCCAAGTGATCCAGAACACTGCGGCTCGCCTGGTCTTAAACACCCCCCCCCCCCGAACTGCGTCCAAACCTCTCCTGGACAAACTGCACTGGCTGTCAGTCCGGCAGAGGACGAAGTTTAAGACATGTTGTCTAATTCACAAAAGCCTAAACGGACTAGGTCCTGCATATCTGAAAAATATGTTTATACCCTACACCCCTGCACGTTCCCTTAGGTCAAGCAATCAATTCCTATTATGCGTGCCCCGCGCAAAGAAGGCCAGGCACGGAGGTAGAGCTCTTTCTGTGGTTGGTCCATCTCTATGGAACAAGCTCCCTCTAGCTCTCAGACAGTGTTCAGAACATCTGCTGGTTAGAAAGCAACTCAAAACCTTTTTGTTTCAAAATTAATCTATTTTTCGTCTGGCTTCCCCTCTGACTGTGTTTTGCTGTGTTTCCTAGGGCTCAGAGATACTCCTCCGGGAGTCGATTCGAGCGCGATACAAACCCGCAAATAAATAAATAAATAAACACCACAAATAACACTTGACAAATTGAAGTGTATGTCTTAAGAGCTCAAGTAAATTGAGATAAAAAGAGGGGGGGGCACATTAAAGGGGGAGAGGAGTTCTAGAATGGATAGGAAATCCTTTAAAATAATAAAAAAATAGGGCTTGCCCTTCCATTAAATTATTATTAAGTGAAATTCTGGGTTCTAAATCCTTAAGCCCAAAGGTGATTTTGAGATTTAGCTGGACAGAAGCACCGTGTTAGAGCTATAAATCTACAAGTTGTGTTACATACTAATCATTTCTCACCATCTTTCCTTTTTACCACAAATGACTTATTTATATAGAAACTATGTTTTAACAGTGAAAATAAGTTTCAGCATTGAATAATGGAATGGATGAACTTATTTAAATATGGGAAAACACAGTCCTTAATATGTTGTGCCAGCAAATAAAAATAATGGAAAAGAACAATGAAAAAGTTTATTAATCACTACCAAGACAGATTATTTGTCTTTGCCGCTGCAATATGAAATTTCACCTCTATTTCAAAAACCAGCAAAGAGTATATAAAATATGCAAAACAGTACTGATTCTCACAAAATGTGAATATTCTCATTTAAGCAAATCACAGGATTCCAAGAAAATATGACTAAGATTATTGTAGAAGTATGACGTTAATCGATTAGGGAATACAACTCTTTAAATACAGAATGTCTTTAAAAAGGGGAAGTGTTTTATTTCTCTCACGAAATAGCAAGACTGTGATTAAATGCATTCAAATATTTTATTAAAAAATTGATGTCCAGGGGCGTGGCCGAGCAAGATGGCCAAACGGACATAATCCGTCTCGACTCCTGGGCTACGCTGGTGCCCCGGACCTGAAATCACCGCAAATAGCCACCCTACCTGCACGGAAAATAATCCCATTATCCCATGATGACCCAGGGACTGGAGCAGAAGGAGAGCCGGTGATCGCCCTCTAGATTACGCCTGAGAGCCAAGTGGAGTCCCTGACAGGGAGGCCTGGACGCAGGTCAATATGGTGGCCGCCAGTTTCTCGATCGCGTAAGACTGAGGGCTATGAGGAGCGTTCCTTGGGGAGTCACGCTGCCACCAACCACGGACACAGCCGGACACCCGCTGCGACGCCCCGAGCACAGAGGTGAGCGGTCTGCCTTAGAGCTCGGCAGGCTGTGTGGCGCTTCGGTGGGCTCCCATCTCCCGTGAGGCTGAAGGAGTGGGGCAGTGCGAATAATCGGAGGCCCCCCAGGGAGGTGCGCCCCTGAGCGGGGAGGGGAGATTGTTGAAGAACTCCATTTGAAGGGGGAAAGGTGGCTGGCTGACTCTCCAGATCCTCCACCACGCCGCGCCTGAGCCTAAGATGGCAGCCAAAACTAGAACAGGTGCCATTTCCTCCCATGACGATCGCAGCAAGTAACCAGAGTCGACCCTGGCAATAAGGTGCAGCAGACACTCTACCCCTAGGCCTCAGAAGCGGACACCTGGGACTCCTCTACTACTCACAGAGGAGACGACTGGAGGCCGGGCAGGGAATCGAACCACCACAGGGAGCACTGCAGGCTTTGAATGTTGACCTACCTCTCATCCTATGGGAAGCCCTGGCGCCTGTTTCGCTGAGTGTTTACTAGGCTCATATGGAATACACTCAGGCTGCTCACTCGAACCGGGGCACACCTCATCTCAGCCATCCTCCGCTGTACCGAGCCAGTGATGGGGCTCCACCACACGTGATTCACTGTCTGCTCCCTATTGGTTTCACTACAGATAGCCACTCCAGGGTGACCACTGCGGTGCAGAACCTGGTTAATCGCGAGTGCAGAGCTAACACGATAACATTAGGGTCTATTGTTTAAACCCTTCCACGCCAAGCTGGAAGAGAACAGGCGGGGTCAGTCGTTATGCCACCGATAGGTAGAGCGACAGATAAGGTCTCAAGCTTTTTCCCACCAGCAGCCAAACAACGGGCTTCGGATCTGTCACGAGGGGGACCAGTCCAGAACCGAAAAGAGAAACGCTGTAAAACTGAAGCCAAGAGATATACCGGTCTCACCTCTCTCCCCACAGCAACCTGAAAATTGGAACCGGGTAGAAACAACACTCTTCTGCCCGGACGAAGAAGCCGGACCCTGTTTCTTTAACTGGGCCGAGTTTGCGGAAGGACCCGTCCCCTGGAACGTCACAGAGTCAGACCCGCTAAAACCAGGAAGCGAGGACAGGGAGGTGTTTCCTACACCTGAAGGAGAACGTGAAGGTGGAGAAGTTGCCGAGCTGAACGAGAGGAGACCGCTGAAGGAGGAAGCGAGAGGAGAAGATCCCAATCGGCGTACTACAGAGCCAGGAGGCCAACGACACGGCGCATCGCCCAGTCACGCTTCAGGAGAAGCGTGGCTCACTCAGGTACGGGCGCGCATCTCGGGTTGGGCGGGGAGGAAGGGTTTTAAACCCCCGTAACTACACCGGCAATAAACCCAGTCACTCCCCTTTCCCGAGCACTACCGGCACGGAGTACCTACTTACTTGTTTGCTTATTGTTTGGTTTTGGGCACCGTGTGACTCCTCACTACCCTTCCCCATCACTGATTATATTGGGACCACCGACTGAAACCCAGTCTTTTGTCTTTTCATTTTCCACATACTCCTGACCCGCGACTGGCCCTGTGAGCACCCTGGAGTGGAAGAAAAGAGGAAAATCCCTTCTGAGAGGGCGCCTATCCCCCGACAATTAACAAGAAACCACCCTACCTTGTTATAGACACTGCCTAAGGCGGAAAAAACTGTTAAAAGCAATAAAAACTCGGTTAACACCACTTAAAGTCTCCGAGAGTTCCTCTAACCCACTAACACTGGTGGAGAATGCGGGCATAGAGGTAGCCATCTGTACCGAAAAGATGGAGGACCTGTTGCAGCACTTAGTGAAAGGCCAAGAGCAGCTAGGGTGGGCCGTTGAACAACAACTAACATCCGCCCAAGCGGACAGAGAAACATTCAAAACCACGATTTCAGCCCAAATCGAGGGGTTACAGAAAATTATATCGGAACCCCTGACAAACCCCTACCGGGAACCCCGAAGCCCCCATCCCAGTCCCTCGGGGGTATTCCTCCAGGAATACATACCCGGAGAAGACCCCGACGCGTTTCTATTAAACTTCGAAAGGGCTGCACATGCATGCGGTTAGCCCCTGGAGAAGTGGCCATATTTTCTTGCCCCTCTTCTGCGAAGGCTCAGGCAGCATATCAGGTGGCCAACGCCTCTGGGAATGTCCCCTACGCCACCATTAAAACAATCATCCTAGACCATCTTGGCCTTGATTCGGAGGCCTATCGGGTACGATTTAGAAAGGAGAGGGGCACACCAGGGGAAAACCCAAAGACCTTGTTTTTTCGTTTAAAAATGGCCGCTAATAAATGGCTCACTCCTGCAGTATCCTCTAAAGAAGAAATCATGGAGAAAATATATTTGGAGCAGTTTTTGGAGGCGTTGCCATACAATACTCAGAAGTGGCTGCACCAGCACCCCAATTTAACAATGGATCAAGCCATGGAAATGGGGGTTACATTCACCAGGGCTCAACCTCGGCTGCCACCCTGGGAGCCAGACAAAACCTGCAAAGGTGGAAAAGAAACCTCGAGCCAGCAGTGAAACTTAACAACCCCGCCCCCTCAAACCTGACATACCCAGTTTCCGGGGGCCGCAATGTTTTGAATGTGGGACCTGGGGGCACATCGCCAGACTATGCCCACAAAGAAAGACGCCGGAAGAAACCATGGAAGTGGGATACCTCCCCAAAACTGTATTGTACTCAGCGGAATTAGGAGGAGCATATCATGTGAGAGTAAGGGTGAACGGGGAAGAAGTTAGGGCTCTTCTGGATTCAGGCTGCAAACAGTCCGTAATAAAAGGGGTGTTTGTCAGGCCCAACCAGGTTCTCCCCAACTCCGGGGTATACATTAAATGTGTCCATGGGGATATAAAAGCGAATCCTATAGCAAACATAACTCTAGAGCTGACAGGAGGAAAGGCTTGCTCGGTGAGGGTGGGTGTTCTCGAGACTCTCCCTGAAGAAATTATCATAGGGACAGACAACCCTAACTTCCTGGATTTGTTCACCCACACCCTCAGTCTGTCTGCTCCCCATAATCAAAAGAAAAGTCAAGACCCCCCTTCTGTACCAGCCTTACTTTCCCCTGAACCTTGGGTCACTGATAGAAGCTTTAAATTTGCACAGGCTAACAACACCACACTGTTCAATGTCTGGGAACAGGCACATGTGACACAAGACACCCCTGACCCCAGAATTCTCCGTTTCCTGATCAAAGAAGGTCTCCTCTATAGACAAGGTGATAACGATACACCCCTTCAGCTTCTCATATCAATGTGCTTTAGGGAACAAATCATGTTTTATGCCCATACACATCTGTTAGCTGGACACATAGGGAGCGAGAAAACCACCCAAAATGTATTGAGGCACTTTTATTGGCCAGGGATATACAAAGATATCAAGACCCATTGCCAATCCTGTGATGTGTGCCAGAGGAACACCCACCGTCCACCCGCTGTACCATTACAACCCCTCCCGATAATAGGCACCCCGTTTGAAAGAGTGGGGATGGATTTGATAGGGCCCCTACCTAGAACTAGAAAGGGTAATCTATACGCACTGGTCTTCATGCGTGTTATGTTATAGTATCTGTCTAAGCGCCAGGACGCCCCTTTGCTGGGGCAGCTGTGCGCTATATAAATATCGTTAACATAACATAACATAACATTGTTGACTACCCACCAGATTCCCCAAGGCTTTTCCCCTAAAGCCCCCTACATCCAGAGTCATAGCTGATAAACTAATTGAATTGTTCTCCCGGGTAGGGTTCCCTAAGGAGATCTTGACTGATCAGGGCACGCCCTTTGTGTCCAGGCTGATGCGGGAGGTATGCAAAGTGCTAGACCTTCGTCACATTAAAACATCAGCGTACCACTCGCAAACGGGTGGACTGGTTGAGCGCTACAATGGCACCCTCAAGTCCACTCTCAAAAAAATGCTTTCGGTGAATGGGACAGAGTTGGATCGCATACTACCCTTAGCTCTTTATGTCATCAGAGGGCAAACACAAAGTAGTCTTGGATGCTTGTCATTTGAGCTGTTATACGTCCGGCAGCCGCAAACACTCCTCGAGATGACAAAGGAAGCATGGGAAACCGAAGAAGCTGGAGAAGAACGCAACGTCCTGGAATATAGCCAAACCCTGAAGAACCAACTAGGGAAAATAAGAGAGTTGGCCTATTCCAACTTGGAGAAAAGCCAGGAGAAACAAAAGAAATACTACGATAAGGGAAAGTGTTGGAGAAGACTAGAAGTGGGCGATTGGCCTCTAGTCTTGCTTCCTTCTAGCACAAAAAAATTTCAGGCAGAATGGATGTGGGCATATACAGTGACCGGAACAGTAGGGAAAACGAGCTATAAGTTCCAGCTCTCCTCCCACAAGAACCAGATCTACCATATCAACTCCCTGAAAAAGTGGATAGGTCCTTTACCAAAGAACAGCCACCTTACCATACCCACAAACTCTTCCCCTAAGTCAACACTAGAGCTGCTAGTCCTAAACGGCGAACTCAGAAAACAAGAACAAGATGACTTGCAGAAAGTTCTATTTCCTTTCTCCCCTTATTTTCCGATCTTCCTAGGAAAACCTCAGTAATTGAACACTGAATAGAGACCCCGCCCGGTGCCGTGGTTAAACAGCGACCATATCGGATACCAGCCGCTAAAAGAGCGGATGTGCGTAGGGAAGTGCAGGAGATGTTGCGTCTACGGGTGATAAGACCGTCCAGGAGTGAGTGATCCTCACCAATAGTGATGGCCCCAAAACCAGATGGGAGTACAAGGTTTTGTATGGACTTTCGTGCCTTAAATCATATATCTTCTTTCGATGCCTACCCAATACCCCGCATCGACGAGCTCATAGAAAAACTTGGGGAAGCCAAATACATAAGTACGTTGAATTTGACCAAGGGTTACTGGCAAGTGCCTTTAAAAGAGGAAGACCGGGAAAAGATGGCATTCGTAACCCCTGATGGGCTCTAGGAGTTCAACGTGCTTCCCTTTGGTCTGCATGGAGCACCCGCAACAGTTCAGCGCCTCATGAACGAAGTGTTAAGGGAACACCAGTCTATCAGCTCCGCGTACCTAGATGACATCATAATCTTTAGTCCATCCTGGGAAAGTCACCTTAAGCACCTACAAACCAGTCTAGGAGCCGTAAAAGAAGCTGGCCTTCATGTGAACTCAAAGAAATCGCGCATTGGCTATCAGAAAGTGAAATATCTGGGGTACCTACTGGGTCACAGAGTCATTGAGCCACAGATAGAGAAGGTACGGGCGATTGCAGAAACTCCCTTTCCCAAGAATAAGAAAGAGATGAGGGCCTTCTTAGGCCTTATCGGATATTATCACCGCTTTATCCCCGCTTTTTCGGAAATAGCAGCCTCGTTAACAGACACGCTAAAAAAAGATTCCAAACCCACTACATATCAATCCCCAACATCTGCCATGTGGGGCACGTTCAATTCCCTCAAAAGACCAATCACAAGTCCAGTCTTAACTTCCCCGGATTTTACCCGTTCCTTCATCCTACACACTGACGCATCAGAAAACGGGGTGGGGGCGGTCCTTTCGTAGCTGTCTCCTAAGGTGGTAGAACACCCAATACTCTACATCAGTAGGAAACTTTTCCCTCTGGAGTTAAAATATCCAACCACTGAGAAGGAATGTCTTGCGATAAAGTGGGCGGTGGACAAGTTAAGATATTATCTCGAAGGACATCCTTTTACCCTCTACACAGACCACGCACCCCTTAAGTGGATGAGCCACAACATCTCCTAAAATCCCCGAGTCTTGAGATGGTTTTTATCGCTACAACCCTTTTCCTTTACCGTCTGTCATCGGAAGGGAACCGATAATGTTAATGCTGACTTCCTCTCCCCAATCGGGAGAATCCAGGGGGGGTGGTGTATCATGAGGGGGGCCAGTCCGGAACCGAAAAGAGAAACGCTATAAAACTGAAGCCAAGAGATATACCGGTCTCACCTTTCTCCCCACAGCAACCCGAAAATTGCAACCAGGCAGAAACACTCTTCTGCCCGGACGAAGAAGCCGGACCCTGTTTCTTTAACTGGGCCGAGTTTGCGGAAGGCCCCGCCCGCTGGAACGTCACAGAGTCAGACCCGCTAAAACCAGGAAGCGAGGACAGGGAGGTGTGTCCTACACCCGAAGGAGAACGCGAAGGTAGAGAAGTTGCCGAGCTGAACGAGAGGAGACCGCTGAAGGAGGAAGCCAGAGGAGAAGATCCCAATCGGTGTACTACAGTACCAGGAGGCCAACGACACGGCGCATCGCCCAGCCACGCTTCAGGAGAAGCATGGCTCACTCAGGTACGGGCGCGCATCTGGGGTTGGGTGGGGAGGAAGGGTTTTAAACCCCCGTAACTACACCGGCAATAAACCCAGTCACTCCCCTTTCCCGAGCACTACGGGCACGGAGTACCTACCTGCTTGTTTGCTTATTGTTTGGTTTTGGGCACCGTGTGACTCTTCCCTACCCTTCCCTATCACTGAATATATTGGGACCACCGACTGACACCAAGTCTTTTGTCTTTTCATTTTCCACATATTTCTGACCGGCGACTGGCCCTGTGAGCACACTGGAGTGGAAGAAAAGAGTAAAATCCCTTCTGAGAGGGCACTTATTCCCCGACAAGGAACAAGAAACCACCCTACCTTATTATAGACACAGCCCAAGGCGGAAAAAAATGGTAAAACTAATAAAAACTGGGTTAACACCACGTAAAGTCTCTGAGAGTTCCTCTAACCCGCTAACAGGATCATGACAGGGAGACGTCCGATATGGCCTTCACCAAGGAAGATTTGATGTCCTCATTACGAGACTTTAAAGCGGAATTGCGTAGAGAGCTGAGTCAAGACATCCAAACCTCCATCGATCAGCTGAAGTCCGATCTCACCACACGGATGGCAGATCTTCAACGCGATGGGGACTCAATTGGCACTAGAGTGATCGACCTGGAAACGCACATCCAGGAAACAGATAAGCGCACCGCTGAGGTGCATGACAGTGTACTCACCCTC
The DNA here is from genome assembly GCF_964261635.1 of Lissotriton helveticus. Taxonomy (NCBI): domain Eukaryota; kingdom Metazoa; phylum Chordata; class Amphibia; order Caudata; family Salamandridae; genus Lissotriton; species Lissotriton helveticus. The sequence continues at coordinate 1,652,366,245 of NC_136067.1, forward strand.
TAGGACCAGCTTCGCCAAACCCAGTTAAAAGCAGAAGACTTGGAAACCAGAGCCCGACGGGATGACATACGGATCCGTGACCTCAAGGAGGGGGCGGAAGGGCCGGACCTAGAGGCTTTCCTGAAGGGCCTTTTCGTGGATATCCTCAGCCCACAGACACTGAAGATCAAGCTCGAGAGAGAGTGCACCGGGTCGGAAACCTAATGACGGGAGGACGACAAAGACCAAGGGATGTTCTTGCGAAATTCCACTCCTACATAGTGAAAGAAGCTGTACTTTTTGCGGCCCGAAAGAAAGGCACGATATCCTTCCAGGACCATTCGTTGGATAGAAAGCAACAATTTTGGCCCATCACCTCCAAGTTACGTGAAGATAAGGTCAGATATCGATGGACCTATCCCTTTGACTTAAGCTTTGAGTACCACAATAAACAAAGACATGTGGTGGATCTGCAGGAGAGGTTGGACCTGCTGGGTATCCAAGTAGACGCCACTGAACATTCACAGTGCAAACCGCGAGACACGCAGAATGCCAGATCCCCCAAATCACAGTGGTTCACAAGCTCTCAAGGGAAACCACACATCAGCTGCACTTAGTATCTGGGAGGCGAGCTGGGAGAGAGGACTCACTCGGCCACGGAGGTTCTGCCGTTGAGAGGGGGCCTTGAACCTCAAGTTAGCGATGCACTTGTTTGCTCTGCACTATCTTTGGGGACTTTACCACTGTAGGTTGAATCTTTGAGACTTCAACGTTGACACATGCCGACATCTAGTTTATCTTTGGACGAGAATGGGGCACATTAGGGCCCAAAGCTGTGGCATAGCGAGATCTCTACTACACCGTGCCACATGGGTTATTACAGAGACACGCATGCATGATGCTCCTCTCATACCCGTAGGGGAGACTTGAACATTTAGCCCGGGCGCCTACGCCAGACTGAACATGTGAGGTGGCCAAAACACCTTTAGCATGTCCGGAGGGGGAGCGAGCCGGGACCTTGGTCCTATCGTCCCACCGCCCACACACATGGGTTCTTTAACCCACGGTCGGAGTCTCACCACCGATCCGACATTTAGGACAGTTCTTACTGTTACGTTTGGGAGTTTGGGGGGAGGGAGACTGGTGGTGGCTTTTTAATGATTCTTCATATAGATGCGCTTTGACGGAGTTGGGTTATACACTGCAGGTACACTCTTGCTTCTTCTCATGTGGGAACTCTGCTCCGGGGAACGGGGACTGATGCATAGGTCCCTGAGAAGGCGGGGAGTGGCGACATGTAAACAATGGTAATCACAGTAGGCTCCTGGAATGTAAAAGGCCTCAACTCGCCCCAAAAAAGGCAAACGGTCTGGAAATATATCTCTGATCACCACCTAGATATAATAGCTCTGCAGGAGACACATCTGCCCCGAGCGAAAGAGACTGACCTCCCTCCACCACAAAAGCTACCCCTTAATATACAGAGCATCTGCACTCACGAAACACCAGGGGACCGCGATCCTTTTTCACAAGTCTATGAAATTTCAACCCATCGATACCAAATCAGACAAGGAGGGACATTGGGTAATGGTCAAAGGTGTTCTGAAGGTTAGACTTTGCACATTCTTTTCGCCATATGCACCTAACACAGGTCAGGCCGTTTTTCTTCAAATGCTCTTGGGGAAGATTCAGGACTTTGTGGAGGGACCGACACTCTTACTGAGGGATTTTAACTTAACAGAGCAGGCGAACCTCAATAGCACACACACACACCCTTGCCAGGAGTCTAGTGTCTTCTCCACAGAGGCTACACCACGGATACATGACATGAGCCTTAGAGATGCTTGGCGGACCCTCTACCCCCAAACACAGGACTATACTTTTTATTCACATGTTCACCGCACATACTCTAGGCTCGACTACAGATTCATTAGCCACAACTTACTGGGAGCTCTCCGTGTCCGACCACTGTCTCTTTTCATTCTGTCTGTCATTGGGCAACTTAGCATCCACATCTCCCAAATGGTATTTTCCAACTTCACTCACAAGTGACAGGGTACTCTATATGGAACTAAGGCATACGATCACAGATTTCTTCACCAGGAATGTGCAAGAAGCCACCGCTGTGTTCAATAACTGGGACACCTTCAAGGCAGTTTTTAGAGGCCGCTGTATTGCTCTTAACTCCGAATTGGACAAACGACAGACCAAAGAACGAGTAGATCTAGAAGCGGAACTGTACTCAGCGGAAACGGCCCATAAAAACAAACCCACCAGAGTGACCCTTCGCACGCTCACTGCATTGAAGGGGAAGCTTAGGGCACTATATAATAATCCGGCGGAGTATACTCTCCTGAAACTCCGTCAACTTTCCTGGTCACAAGGAAACAAGATAGGTAGACATTTAGCTCGACAGTTGAAGGACAAGCAAGAGCTGGAATATATAGGCGGCATACAGGATGGGAAGGGGGAGCGGACTCAAAGATGCAGAGAAAGCTGATATTTTTGGCGCCTTTTACGGACACCTGTATGCGGGGCAACCACAGGACTTAGAGGCACAAAGTAACTATTCGCGGACACTGCAACTCCCCAAGGTCTCCCAAGACTGAAATGATAGGCTAACGGCTCCCATAACGGCCGGGTAGGTGGCTCTAGCCATCAAATCCCTCAAACCACAGAGAGCCCCAGGTCCCGACGGATATACGGCCCAATTTTACAAAACTTTTGCTCCTGACCTCCTTACCCACCTTTTTAATGCAATGGCAGAGGCAGGTACGGTTACTCCCTCAATGGCGGAAGCGGTGATCACAGTTATTCCGAAACCATGGAAGAATCCACAGATGTGCGCTTCGTACCGCCCTATCACCCTTCTCAATTTAGTTGCAAAATTGTATGCATCTATCCTTGCGGCCCGACTGAACGACCTCCTGCCAATTCTCTTCCACCCAGACCAGTCTGGATTTATTAAAGGCCGCCAGACTCATGAGAACACCAGACATATCATCCGCCTAAAAGCTAATAAGAAACCGATACGGGCAGTACTGGTGGGGTTAGATGCTAAAAAGGCATTCGATAGGGTGGATTGGGCTTTTCTTTTTACTACACTCACATCCTTTGGGTTTACGGATACATTTATTAATATGGTACGGGCTAACTATGTCCAACCCCGCTCGAGAGTGCAGGTAAATGGGATTTTGTTGGCTCCCTTTCTCTTGACTAGGGGTACCCACCAGGGCTGCCCTTTGTCACTCCTCTTGTATAGAGCCGCTGGCCTTGGCCATCCACACCGCACCAGAGATAAAGGGCATCCCTTTTAGTGGGAAAATGCATAAGATATCACTTTTCGGAGATGATGTGCTCTTGTCACTCACGGAACTGGCCACCTCTCTCCGTGCGCTGCAAACGGAACTCACACACTTTGAAGCGGTGAGCTTTGAAGCGGTGGTGGGCTTCAAGGTGAATATAGACAAATCCTGCATTCTTAACCTCGCAATCCCTGTTGCCGAAGTTAAGGAACTCCGGACTTGCACTCAACTACAATGGACTTCACTGCCTCTCCAATACCGGGGAGTTCAACTGACGCCCTGGGTAGAGGAGCTATACAGAGCTAACTTCCCACCCTCTCTCTTGAATCTCCAGGCGGATCTTACACAATGGAAGCTGCTCTTTATATCCTGGCTTGGCCGCATTCATGTAGTTAAAATGACAGTGCTTCCTAAACTCTTGTACCTTTTTTAGGCTCTCCTTGTTGAGCTTGACAAGGATTTTCTCCTTCAATTAAAATCTATGGTTCTGCGGTTCGTTGGCAGGGAGGATGAGCGCGGTTTTCCTTCTCCATTTTGAGGAGGCCACGGGGGAGGGAGGGGCGGGCCTCCCGGACTTTGGCCTTCATTATAAGGCAGCTCAGCTACGTGTGGTGACAGAATGGGCCAAGAGGGAGTCAGAGTAGCACTGGCTTCATATGGACAGGGCGGTGGCAGGGAGGACAATTTGGGACCTCATTTGGAGACCCAAGAGGGAAAGACCGGAGAATGCCTACATCAGCACGCCTACTCAAACGACCCTAAAAGTGTGGGACTCTTTCTTATGTAACAACCAGTGGACCACATTTCCGTCACCTTATACACCAACCCACTTTAATTCGGATTTCCCTCCAGCCATACAGGAAGGGCCCTTTGACCAGTGGAGGGATGGGGGCTGCAGAGCGCTGGCACACCTCTTCCATAATTACGATATCCTCAAGAGGGACTAATGGTTGGGGCCTGCTGAATATTATCACTATCTTCAATTGAAACATTGGGTGCTTACACCCCACATTCACACTCGCCCCCTCACGAAATTTGAAAAATATATGCAAACTGTAGACTCTATGAAAGGAGTGATTTCTTATCTGTATAACTATCTTCTCACCTCTATACATACCCCAAGGCCTCGATACATGCACATGTGAGAGGATATCTTACAACGTGACATTCAGGAGAGAGAATGGGCGGGCGGTGGTCAGATATCACGAAATTCAACCATTTCATGGAACTGAAAGAGGCCCACCTAAAAACGATGATGGACTGGTATGTATACCCTACCAAGATCAAAAAGATATTTCCTGGGTCGTCTGATATGTGTTGGAGGGGCTGTGGGCTACTAGGCGATTTTCAACATATGTGGTGAGACTGTCCAGTTATACGACCCTTCTAGGAAGAAATCCTCGCACAAATCAAAGATATGCTGGGGTACCCTATTCTGACTTCCATGGCAGACATTCTCCTCGGTCTTCGCGACCCCTCCCTCAATCATCAAACTAAGGCTGATAAGGCCATCATGTGGACCTGCATTGGGGCTGCGAAAGTAGCAATAGCGACCGCCTGGAAGAAGGAGGAGGCCCCCGGTATCTCGTTATGGCATTCTAGACTTTGGAAACTATTGTGCCTAGAGCGGTGGCCGATATATTCAGGGATGATTATACGAACTTTGAATATAGATGGGGGCCACTGGTGACCTTACTTACAAAGGGATTACCGTTAGCCGTTTGCCCTGCATCAGTCAGAGATATACATCTTTTTCAATTTTAACCTACTCGAAGATACCATGACTTGAAACTTAGCAGCACTAGGGTAGCCGCCACCAGTACTGGGTTGGTTGGTGTGGTTGGGGGGGCGGGTTTCTTTGTTCTTCCTAATTCCTAGGAGTCATTTGTTTAGACTTGCTTCCTATGGATGGCACCTCCCCTGTTGGAAGGTTTTGGGTTAACACCGTTGCAATAGAAAGACGGACGAATGGTATGTTTTACTGCAATGCAGACCCACTCCCCGCCCTTGCTCTTGGAGACACTGTGCTTACTCCTTTAGGTTGCCTGGGATATGGCGGCTAGTGCCGTGCATCACTTTTTGGTCTGTTTAAACTGTCAAGCCTTCTTTGTTTATCCAGATGTGCCATTTGCCAGTTTGCTTTGTAACGAGTGATAAAATGCTAATAAACATACTTTTGACCACAAAAAAATTGATGCCCAATTTAATCAAGACATCTGGTGCACGGGTCTAATGTTTGCATGATGCTCACTTACCTATTGGATTCTTCTCCTTTGTAGTAATCTGCTGACTGTTCATAATGTGCAATAGCCTAATAAGAAAGGACAAACCATAAATAAGTTGTTATTCAATTGAAATTAAGTCTTAGCTTATTTAGATCACTAGTTACTTATGGACCTCATAGTTGACACTAATTATAGGTTGAAAATAGTATTTAATTTTCAATTGGTACGTAATTTTGAATATATTTCTTGCATGGTACGCGACCATCTGCCACAGTTGTTTTGTGTTAAACGGCATGACATTTGCTTTATTTTTCTAAAACTGGAGCGGTCGAAGGAGCAGTGGCTTTGAAAAGATTCATATGATCAAAAAATGTATGCTTAAATATTTAATGCATGAACTGCCTAATTGCCTGTTAAATATGTAAACGATCTGGCTGACAAAAAACAAGCTCAGAGAACAAGCAGTCAAACCCTAGGGCAATAAACTGAATATGTTAAATAACACCAAAAAATTGGAACTGCCCAATTACAGGTAAATCGTTGGTGTGATAAACTTTTCATACAATAAGAAACCAATTTTACATAACAGTAAAAGGGGGCTACACACATTTCTTGAGGCCCGTGGTCTTTTAAAGAATTAAGGCCTTTATAGATAAATACCAACAGTAAAAATGGAAAAACAGCAGTGTGCTTATCTAAATAAAGTTCTGAAACATGATGTCGGATTTTACATAAAGTTATGATACAGAATAATAATGAAATACAAAGGCCACTCAATATGCCACAAGAAACCAAGGGTAATGTACTGCATAAGAAACATGTTTCCTTGAAGTAAGTGTACAGTAATTGGATTATTATTTGCAAGTATTAGTTACATGTTGGATTACGTATGCATCCATTTATTTTTGACTGCATTCTGAAATGAGTCCACCGTGAACTTCTGCATTTCTTATATATGACACAGAAGACTAACAAGAAGTTCTGGCACATTACTAAATTGTGTAGAGACTCAGAACACAACTCACTCCTGTACTATGACATTATAGAGATGTTTAAAATCTGACTAATAAAATGAAACCTACCTTCTCCATTCTCAATAGATATTTGTGTCACTATGCAGAAGGTATCAAGTACTATTAAGTGTTCTAGGGCATCTCAGGCACCCGGTCTGAATGAAATTTTGTTGAACAATTTGAAATTCAACATTGATTTCTAGGCTTGATTAGTCATCCAATTTAGAAGATAACACTATTATTAGGTGGATTCATATTGCACTTTGTATGCAAACTGTTTTTTTTTTCTCAGAACAAAATTTTATTAGATTTTGGTACTTGACAGAATATACGAAACAAAACACCGCTCCCTAAGAATCAGAGAGGCGGTGTGCATATAGTAGCATCATCTTTAAGGACATTCCATCAACATTCCCCCAGAATCCCACCCACAACTATCCCACCCGGTACCCACCCTCCACCCCGCACGGTGTCTACATTGTTCATCTAGAGGGGCTTTGCAATCTCAATAGCTGTGTGTGTACCAAGTCACCCAGAGTCAGTAAGTACTCGATCCGCGTCTATGGCTTGAGGCGCCGGGGGGTCCGGCAGTAGACCCCTGTAGTCCGCCCATTTCCTCCAGACCTTGAAGTGTTTATTGGGACACCCCCTGGCCTCAAATATTGAGCGTTCCAGGCCCATGTTAAAGTCCATGCCCCGTTTCCACACCTCCAGCAATGGGGCTCTAGGAGCCTTCCAGGCCCGGGCTATATCTCTCTTGGCCACTGTGAGGCCCAAAAGAAGCAGATGACATTTATATACATTTACCCCGACTTGTTCCATAACATGGAGAAGACCCAATTTCGGTGAGCGGGGTAGTTCCCAGCCCAGCACTTCCTCCAAGCAATCCCACACTCCAGTCCAGAATCTCTGCAATCTCACACATTCCCACACTGTATGAAGAAAGGAGCCCACAGCACTTCCACATCGCAAGCACTCCGGGGACGCTATCAGCCCCGCCCTCCACAGTCGTTCCCTCGTATAGTACGCCCTATGAAGGTACGTACCTAGGGGCCTCCAGGGCTTCTCTCCAGTCCTCTTCCTCCAAACTCCCTATCTCTCCATCCCAAACCGATCGCAATTTATCGAGGGAAGGGGAGCAGTGGGTAACTAGTGTTTGATATATACTCGAGATCTTTCGGGTTTCTAATTCCCCCATGAACAACTTAGCCTCCAGGGGGCTGAATTCTGGCAGAGATGTCAAGTCCGCTATAGCAGGGGTCAGGGCGTGTCGGAGCTGGAAATATCGAAAGAATTGGGATTTGGGCATGTCATATTCATCCCGCAGAGCCTGAAAGGACTTAAGGGCCGTGCCTTTCATGACGTGGCCCAGCGCCGAGACGCCGATAGCATCCCAGCCATCAAAACCTCGCAGGGAGGCTAGAGCCGGCAATCTCCCATTGTGCCACAGCGGGGTCTCCCCCGTTAGTCTGTTCCACCATCCCATGCGGCGGAGCGCGTCGCGCCACACCCGGAAAATTTTCTGAGTGACCGCTGGGAGTCTTTTCCGGATGGCCGCTGAGTATAAGATTGTATGGAGCGTGTATTGGTCCATAAGATATCTCTCCAAAGCAGAGGTCGGATTCCCTCGGTCCCCCGTACCACCATTCATTGAGGACCAGCAGGTGTGACGCCTAGTAGTAAGACTGGACATCGGAAGAGGCCAGTCCCCCACAGTAAGTCGAGAGGAAGCAAGTGCGGAGTGCCACTCTGACAGCCCCCCCAGTCCACAAGAACCGACCCAATGCCGAGTTCACCTGTTTAAACCACTGCGGCGAAATAGGGTACGGATGGTTTTGGAGCTGGTACAGGAGACGGGGTAAAACTACCATCTTAAAGATGGCAGAGCGTCCATAGACATTCAGGGGCATCCTGGACCATATTTGCATGTCCGACCGTATTTTATCCCACACAGGTACCACATTGCGGGACCACCAAACTCCTGGCACATTTGTCAAGAAGACCCCCAAGTATTTAATACCTCCCGCCGCCTCCTGAAGGACCAAGGCCCAAGGACCCAGGGCCCCCCTGCCTCCCAAGACCCACAATTTCGATTTCTGCACATTGAGCATGAGACCGGACACTTCTCCGAAGATACGCATTATATCAAGGACCCTAGGACCCGATCTGTTTAGGTCAGTAAGAAAGAAAAGCACGTCGTCGGCATAGAGTGCGATTCTGTCGGACGGGCCCCCCACCCATTCCACCCCACGTAACTGTGCATCCATCCTCACCCAAGCCGCCAGCGGCTCCATTGCCAGGGCAAACAGGTATGGCGAAAGAGGGCATCCCTGCCGGGTGCCTCGGCCTATAAGGAATGAGCTGGAGACCGCCCCCGCCACCCTTACCGCCGCTGTCAAGTCCGTGTATAGTAAATGAATGTAGGACAGAAAACGCGGGCCCAGATTGAGGCGGAGAAGTGGTGCCCGAAGATACGACCAACTGAGGGAGTCGAATGCCCTATCTATGTCTGCTAGTAAGAGGGCCGCTGGGATGTCCGCCGCTCGCGCCGCTTCGACCACCAACTGCGCCCGTCGAATATTGTGTCTCGTCGCTCTGTGGAGCATAAAGCCGGCCTGGTCCGGATGGACCAGGTCTGTAATGTAAGGGAGAAGGCGTTTTGTTAAGGCCTTAGCTAAAATCTTTGCTACAAAGTTAAGTAATGAAATCGGACGGTACGACTCAGGGCGATCCGGCGGTCTCCCCGGTTTGCAAAAGACCACTACCTCCGCGTGACGCCAGTCCGCCCGCAGACGCCCACAGTCCCTGGCCGCCTCCAGAGCCTTCCTGTAGCGCATCCCTAGCTGGAGATGGAACGTTTTCATAAATTCGCATGGGAAGCCGTTAGGCCCAGGGGCCTTGCCAGCGTTCAGTTCACCAAGCGCCTCTCCCAGTTCCTCCGCCGACAACGGGAGGTCCAAACGGGCACGGCCTTCATCCGAGAGCGCCCGGGGCAGAAGGTCGGCTAGAAATTTGTCTGATATGCACTGTGGCATAGTCTGTAAAGCATCGTGCCGGATTTGTCCCCCCATTGATAAATTCTACTCTGTGTGGCCAGCCAAGATTGACGAGCCTCATCCATCAATAAGGAGGCATATGTCTGCTGATAATAAAGTAACTGCCCCACTGCATCGCTGCTCCCTCCCGACATGCACTCCGCCTCTCGGCTATGAACCTGACTCGCTGCCTCCACGATAGCCAACTTGCGGGCCCTACGGTTCGCCGCGCACCATGCAATGTCTACACCACGAAGCACCGGCTTTAGGGCCTCCCACAGGGTCATGGCATCCGTATCTGGGCCATCATTGTCAGTCAAATAATGCGCTATAGCCTCCCTCATGTGTGACTGATAGCGTTGTAGGTGCCACGCGGAGAGGCGCCAACGAAATGGCTGTCGCTTGGTACCTAAGAGCAGCGTCAGAGTTACCGGGGAGTGGTCAGACAGACCCCTCGGAAGTATGGAGGTAGAGTCCACCCTCCCTATCCAGGGCTGAGGGATGAAGAGGTAATCAAGGCGAGAAAAGGATTTATGGACTGCAGAAACAAACGTAAATTCACGATTACAGGCATGTTGATATCGCTAGGCGTCAATCCAACCCATCCCCTGCACAATCCTGCTCAATTTCGTGGTGGCCTCAGGCGCTTGACCCCCCCCCTGGCCTACAGCGGTCCAGCTGCACGTCCATCACGTCATTCCAGTCACCACCCACAATCGTCAAGGCATGCGGGACCTCAGCCCAAACATCAAACAGTCTTTCTATCAGGGCTTCTTGCAGCGGGGGAGGAGCATAAACACTACCGAACACCATGGGCTCATCACCCACCATACCCTTAATTAAGGCAAATCTGCCATGTGCATCCAACCATTGTGTCTCGTGCGTATATCGTACTCTACGGTGTATCAAAATTGCAACACCTCTGGACCCTCTCACAAACCCAGCGTGGAACACTTGATCATAACCGTACCTACGTAGGCTAAGGGTTTTGGTACCCATAAGGTGCGTTTCTTGGAGGAGCAACACATCCGCCTTCTCTTTCTTCCCCAGCCGTAAAACCGCACTCCTTTTAATCTTGTTGAGCACCCCTCTCACATTCCAACTTAAAATGCGCAGTGAAGTTCGCGGGGGGTCCACCCCCTGTCCATCATCCGTCATCAGTAGGCCGGAACTTCAATCTGACAGGCTTCAAAGGCCACACACACACAGATACCTTCCTCCAGATTCCCGTACACACCGTGCAATAACTACACCCCCCCACCTCTTCAACCCCTCCCCGACCCCCCCACCCCTACTGACCCCCCCCACCAGCCCCCCCCTTTAAACTGTGGCAACAACCCCCCCTCCAACCCCCTACCCCATACCTCAGCAACATAGAAGTACCTGTCGCGGTGCAGGCGATCCCGGTCCTCCAACGGTAGGCCGGAGACCCACTACACCAATGGATCCCACCCAACTACCCACCAAGTGACAAACAAACCCCCACCCAACACGTGGGAACGAATTCCGGGAGAAGGCCCGCACTCTCACGAGCATCTCCCGACCCACGGTCTACCCACAACAAGCAATCATGTAGTAGCAGTTCAGGTGGCATGTCCGTTTTCAGCATCTGCCCTGTCTTTACCGTCGTGACGTCTCATCGGCCCCTCGGGCCTGAAATAGTGACCCAGGATAATGCGGCATAGGGACTCAAGACTTCAGGGGAGAAGAGTTTGTCTCCTCAACGTCCTCCGCTGTCTCTTCCCTAGGAGGCGGGCGCTTCTGGGAGCGCGACCTCCAGTTACTCCTGCTGCGTGATCTGCGAGGCGTCCTCTTGGACTCCATCGTGGAGGATGAGTCCGAGCCTCGTCTAGAAGGGGTATGCACCTTAACCCGCACCGTTTCGTCTGTCCACTCAAATACTTCCTCCGGAGAGTTGAAAAACTGAGTGCGAGATTGAAAGACCACTCTCAGGCGGGCCGGGTAGAGCAGAGCATAGGGGATTTTCAATTCTCGTAGGCGTGCTTTCGCTGCAGTGAAGGACTGTCGTTGCTGTTGGACCAGTTTGGTGTAGTCTGGGAAATACAGGATTTTGTGGTTGTCAAACATCAGAGGGTCCTTGGCGCGAGCCTGCCGGAGTATGGTATCCCTGTCATGGTAGTTGAGCAGTTTGGCGATCACGGCACGGGGACGGGCCCCGGTAGGCGGCTTCGGGAGAAGTGCACGATGTGCCCGCTCTATGACGAAGCAGCGCGACAGGGTGTCCGGCGGAAGCCATCCCTCTAGCCACTGCGTCAAGAAGGCCTCCATGTTTCCCTTCTCACAGTCCTCCGGAAAGCCCACAAAGCGCAAGTTGTTCCTCCTGGCCCGTCCTTCCGCATCCTCCACTCGCAGCGCCAAACCCTTCTGGATCCCCTCCATGGCGGCAACCTTTTTCTTGAGGATCACCATGTCGTCTTCCACCCCCGTGATCCTGGTTTCAGTTTCCGTGATACGGGCAACCGCCTTAGCAGTGTAACGTCGGCTCCGACTGCCCCTATCTTCGCGTCCAGCATGTCTCTCGATTGCGTAATTGCAGCCATCAGTGCCGCATTATCTGGACTTGAGCTCTGATGTCCCCCCGGGGCCCCGGCACCCCCACTCGGCCCCGCAAATTTATCCATTGGGCCCTGCTTTGAAGAGCTCCCGCTGTTGCCTCCTCTTGTCATTGTGCACTCGGGGGCCTACGATTGGCCGCAAGGGAGGCCCAGACCCAGATGCAGCCCCCACAGTCCACGCAGTGTCCAAGGATCAGTACTCTCAGCAGGCTCGGCGTGGTCTGCGGCCCCTCTTATATCCCGACAGGGTGGTAGTGCCAATGTAGTCGCGCCCAAGAGTTAAGTCAATATGGTGGGGCCACGTGGTAGAGATAGCGTATTACCAGATGTCCAAGCACTCTACGCCAGGGGCCACCGGAGGCAGCTCAGGCCACTCACCCCACCACCCCTCGCATCAGCCAAGGCGCCAGCTAAGTGTCACACGGCCCCTGGGAAATACTGTCACCGCCAGCCAGTGTCCCCCACCGCGGTCTGGCACGACCGCCGATCGGTGAGTCGCTCCTCACAGTCACTCCGGCTCCCAGGCCCCAGCAAGCCGGTTTCGAAGCAGAGAGGGGGCGGGGGGGGAGGAATGAGCGACGGATGCACCAAGGCCCCCGAGCCCCGCGGTCCGATAGCGCCGCCGAACGGGGCTGGGTCCGACCACCGAAGCTTCCCCTCCCCCACTAGGCCGCACGCCACGCGGCCTCCCCTTACCGCCTCGGTTGCTGTTCGGGCTCCTGTCTCACCGCCTGCACTCCGCCTGCTCCGCACCCTCACCGGCTGACAAGGACCGTGCAGAATCAGCTGGTCTCCGGCGGCGGCCCCTCCGGTCTCACGGTGGGGGCGGCGCTCCTCGCCCCTGCGTGTCCGGCGTAGTCTCACTGCCGGGCGGGCCGCCCTCAAATCGAGTCCCCGGCATCAGTGCTCCACGCAGGCCACGCTGCCGTCCCGGCTCCACACGGCTGAAAGAGGCAGAAAACAATGCCCCAGGGCTCTCAGATCGCCGTCGGGGCGTCCCCTCCTACACCTGCGGACAGCCACACACTTTTAGGCGGAACCGGGTCGGGACGACGCAGGATCAGGTAGAGGATAGTTAGCGGCGGGACGGAGCTCGTTCAAGCCACGTCCGCCATGCTCGCCGTCTTGGCCACGCCCCCATGCAAACTGTTTTTAATGGATTTATGCGCTGTAGTTTTTTAACTCACTGGGCATTAGCTATTGTGTTTTATGGTTACTGTGTTGTTTGATTTCAACGTCCAGTAACTATGAGGTGGACGATGGAGTTATTTTAAATTTGTTTTCTGACTACTTAACGGTTCTGTATTGTATTTTTTTCATGGCCACATATGGTCGAATAAAGATATATATATAATTTTTTAGAAGATAACACTTAAATAGTGAATCTAAATTCTCGCAAAACTCTTATTTAACGCATACCGACTTGAGCTTATGTGAGCAGACGTTTACATTGGCTCAATACAGTTTTTAGGAAGTACTATGCAACAATTGATATTATGTTTTTATTATGTTTTTATTGTCCATTACATACAGTTACAAAAAGGCCATATACATGTAAACAATCTGCATGTTATACATATTAAGTGGTAGCTTTTAATACAGTTGATATTCCGACCAAAACAGGGCTCCTGATGTTTAAACCTATTTCCATTTAACTGAATTATGAATTTCACGCTTAGGTTCAGGTAAAAAACTGTACTCAAAGTCAATTGTCCAGGAAATTCAGACCTACTCTCAGCTTTAAATATGGCTTTGTTGCAACTTTGCGGTTTCTTTAGTTGACAAACTGATAGAGCGCGCGAGGCCACCCGACCAATAGTTTTCGCCGTTTCCGGCTTCAGGGCCCATATACTTTTCAAATCACCATATACATCGATCAGGTGACTTCACGAGCTCTACCAATTTGGTGTGTGTGTGTTCCCTGCTACCAATTCTCAGTGCACCCGACTTACCATCCACCGATGCAGGTGCCTAATGACCACAATGAATCAGGGAGCTAGCTGTAAAGGAAAGGCAACAAAATACAAACCCAACCAGTAACATTCAAAATACTGTGTAAATGACCACGGACAACTGGAAGTTTTAAAATGTTTATCTAAAGTTCAATATTTTCTTGCATGAGATACAGTAAAATAAGGCAATCAATAACCAAGATAACGTAAATCACATAGGCAGAAAGAAATAATGACAGAGTAATCATCAAAGTACTAATAAAATGTAACGAGAAAAGATACTTATGCAAGTCAGTATTTATCTAAAACAGTGATAGACTAAGTGTGTGTGATTATAGAAGAACTTATAATGAATAACACGCTTCACTTAAGGTGAAAGGGCCTTTGAACAACCTAGGCAACGAAGTTCTAGACCATATCAGGAAAATGACACACTGCTATGCAAAATATAATTTCTAACAAATGAGAAGACATAGAAATAACTTTGCAAAATTTTAAATGACTTTCAATAGTTGCGGAAAGGCATGGAAAATATCATATTTGCAATGTTGAACTTTATTGAAGCAAAAGTTAGAAATTCAGAAGGTGCAAGAATTTCAAGAGATTTCGGAGCAGTATTTACCTAGAAAGGTGTGGAAACCAAACCCTGGCCACGGGTCAGTTAAAGTCAGGAAACCCTCAAGGAAGGATACCCCTCAAAGGACAGCAGGTGCAGAATGGACACCCAGGACAGGACAGGATACCCTCGGAATAAGAGTCAGGACAGGACCTCAGGACAGGACAGCAAACCCTCAGGACAGGACCCTCTTCAGGACAGGACCGGAACCCACAGTTAGGAAGCAACGCCTGCGCTCCACCCGCTCTGCAGATATCGATCAAGACCCCGATTGGGTCAGCGAACTCCCAGCTAAGTGCCTTGCCAGCACTTTAAGGTTCAGTAAAACCTTAGTCTATGGTCAAATTCGGACAGAGTGCTCCGCAGCTCTCTGTATTTTCAGTCACCTATTGAGTGCGTTGGGTCAGTGACAGGTCAGCTAAACCAGACAAGTCGGACGGTTCACTAGGTGAACCCAGGGTAGATATACAGTTTTGGGACAGTGTACCACCCCCCAATGTTGCAAAGTGTCAGAATCCCTCAATTTCGATTGGTCCTAAGGTAGGATTTGGGTAACACACCAATCACAATATGCGATTTCAAGCCTTCATTTACATATTTTGGGACCGCCTAGCATGTTTGGGTTCCCATGAGCTAACAGTAGCACATCTATACAATGTAACATATAAGAAGCCACATTCGCTGTTCTCGCAGGGCAGAGGTGACTTTCTCAGGAGCATCTCGCCCATCACTGCCAGCTGGCTATGTTCCATCAGCCAAGGTCCCTCGTGCTGCCGAATGTCGCACAGGCGCAGAAGGGACCTCCAATATGGCTCTCCTCTCACTCAGACCCCCATTGCCCGCGGTACATGAAAAGTAAGCGAAAACAAATTAATACATAATAATGTCATTATGAAAACACATCACAGGGTTTGTACTTTTAACTCATCATCAAGAAATAAACTTATGCGGTTCTAAATGTTAGCTACATTGAGACGGCACAAGAGCAGTGGCACGAGCAGTACCACATGATAAGCACAGCTATGAATTACGCATGCGCATAACTTTCCCTCCACTTCTGCAGACGCGTCAGGACACGTGAGTGTGGCTGACGCATGCGCAGTAACTAAAATACAAGCGGCGGCCATTTTTTAGAGGACATGGATTAATTTCATTAGAAATACACATAGGCAAGCGTCTCAAACTTTACTCAAACTTAATATAAACGTTAGTAAAACATACACGGGTTACCTTATTACACATAAATGAGGTTCTTGATTTCGGCAAGCCGCAAAATATGCGAAGCTTTGCTTCATCAATCCCCTCTTTGATGATATCTACTATCATCACAAATTATAATGGAACCAGATGCCAACTTTCTTTCACACTTTATAAAGTTCTATTTCTTCCAGCAACCGTTCTAGCTTTTCTCTTTCAGTTTTAGCAGGGTGAGAAGTCTTCACCTTTTTGTATATCTGATCATTCACTTCCTCTAATTCAATCTCATCCACACTTCGTTTCACCCCTCTTGCATTAACCTCGTGCTTTCTGGTGCGCTTGCGGTATTTACAGCATAAGAAAATGGAAAGTATAATAAGACCTATAATACCAATAGGCATCAGAATTTTGAATAATAAGCCTTTACCTATGCCAGCAAGCCAATGACCTACATTTGAGAGACCATCTACCAGTCTCTTCCAGGCACTATCAACCTCGAGTGGTTTGAGTTCCTTTGCCAAATTAGTAATGTTTCGCACATATCTTTTGATCTGTACACTTTTGTCCGGAATATAAGTGCAACAATGTTGCGCCTTCAACATCCGGCAGACTCCGCCCTCTTTCGCTAATAAGGTGTCAAGAGCAAGTCGATTTTGTAAAACCATTGATCTGATCGCAACCATTTCAGTATTGACCAGCAGGAATCCATGAGCTGTTTCAGTAGACAGCACATCTACTATAGTAGACAATTTGCAAATTCTGTGAGTGTTCAGAACCACTCCCACTCCAGGTATCAGTGTACTGAAAATACTACCCATAATTTCACCTATACTTTCTCTTTTACTACGCACTAAGCCATTAGTATCTTCATTGCTTCCAGCTTTCCCATTCACATGGTATATTTTCGGGAAGACAATGCCAAAGTAGCAGCTTCCATACCAGTGATCCGGCAATTTGAAATAAGCCTTGTCCCCACAAATATAATAAATTCCAGGAAACACAGGCTCTGACCCATTTTTGAAACCCCAACCTCCAATTACCTTGTAATTATGTTCGCATTCACTGGAACCAATGAAAACATTATTATAATAGCTAGTCTTCTCGCGGTGAAGACATAGCTTGCCTTTCTTTTCAAAATCCAGCAACAGAGCAGGACCCGCTCCACCAGATGAGGTGCCTTCCATGTTTTCTGCCCATTTTGGCTTTTTCTGACTTTCGTCATTAGCCTTCTTCTGAATTTTAATTCTCCTTTTCTCTGCCATGTTCAGGAACATCTTTTCCTGCTCACGCAAAGAACAAGTCAAGTTATCTCTGTGTGCGTCTGCTATGTCAATGTTCCCTATAGTCAGAAAGTAGTCTCCCATATATCTTATGGTGTCAGTTTTGGTATGTACAGGATTCAAGTTCCCACGTATAGGTAGTTCAGAAAAGATCACGTCATTGTTAGAGTAATAATACTGTAACGGTCCCCTTTTGTAAAATAAACTAGCTAAAATGCTACAGGAAATTCCATAAGTTAATGGCAGATGATGGTATGTCACGCCTTCAGCCACCGAAGTAGGTAGCTTCATGCAGACATAGCAATCCTCAATTTCCATAGTCTCTACATAGTGTATTAACAAGTTTGCGAAAACATTTAAATGTGTCCTGTTCTTCATGCCATGATAATGTAGTCCTTTCTCATCTGATGCTTCTAAGTCTCGTTTAGTTTGTCTCAATGCTCTCTCATGTCTTTCTACACTCTGTGTTGTCAGCTCTTCACTGTCAGTATTTACAACTTCAGTAGGGACAATGTTAGTATCTTTACTTACAGCAAAGGGAATGAAAATTGTTAATCCTATCCAGATAACTATCAGTACTACTATACTACATATACACACCTTGCAACACGTCTTAAAACGGCTGCAACTAGGTCTACCATTCACTGTTGAATCAGACATTTTACTCAGAAGGAGTCTCTTGAACCCCTCTTTGTGACTTTACACAATTAGCTTACTTTGTGCAAATTCACGGTGGCTCGTCTTCTTCTTCAGCTGAGTACTCTGGGACAGGTTCTCCGTCACTCACGTCAGTTATATCAAGATCTTCAAGCTCCTCCAAAACCAGTGTCCATTCAGGAGACTTGTACTTTTTGTTTTGTCTTTTTATTCGCTCACTCCTTCTTTTGGAAGAGTCTTCTTCCTGCTCTGCTATTCGAGCACTTCTTCTTGCTTCTGCACGTTTTTCTTCCACTGTCTTTATTCTTAGTCTTAGTCTTTTTACAAACCTAGGCTCAAGGTTGTTTCTTTTCTTTATTCTCTTAGTGGGTACTTGGACTTCACTTTCTTTTCTTCTTCTCTTGTTCTCTTTATCTTGTGGTAATTCTTCTCCACTTTCTTCTCCTACTTCCCTTATCTGACTAGTTCCAGGGCTAGCATCAAATTCTTCTGCCTGGTTGCTAATCTGGCCTTGTTCAGGAATATTTTGTTTTTGGCTTTCAATTGTCTCTGTTTCTGTTTCTGTTTCCTGAACCCGTTTTTCTAACTCTATCTGATCCTGTTCAAGCACTTCGATCTCTTGATTTTCTTCTGCTCGAACTATTACTCTATGTCTCGTCTGTCCCTTATCCACATCAGGAGTTAATGGAGGAGTATCGAACACTTGCTCTGTATCCGGCACTTGTTCAATATCAGGTATTTGTTCAGTCTCAGGTACCTGTTCAGTATCGGGTACTTGTTCAGTCTTATTCACTGGATCTGTATCAATCACGTGCTCTGTCCCTGTCTGACCTTCTCCTTCCTCAGTTTTGATTTGGATCTCAAGTGGCTGAGGTTCTTCGCCTGTGCCTTGCTTTTCCTGACTAGTCCACTCTCTACCTTCACTAAGTCGTTCTCTTGTTCTGATAGGATCTTCGGTCAGATCAATCATCGGTATCCATTCTTCTGGCCATATGCTTGGCAGCTCGTCTTCAGCTACTCCTGGCTCAGTTTCCTGGACTTCTTCAGCAGGCTGGTTTCTTGGCAGTTCGCAGTCAACTACTCCTGGGCCAACGTCTGCTGTTCCTGCAACCTGACTGGTGCTGGGCTGCTCGTTGTCAGTTGCTACTGGTCTGGCTTCTTCAGGGTCCTCTGCTGGTTGCCCTGGTTCTTCAAATCCTTTGTCTGGCAATACCTTCTGGGTGTGTCCGGCGTGGATCCACTGGGGAACACCTGCGACTTTCACTGCAGTGGTTGTCACCAGGATTACTTGGCGCTTCTTTCCCCACCTGGGTGCCAGACAGTTTGATCGAGTGTGCTTCTTTATTTTGACCCAGTCTCCTGGAACCAAGTTGTGGAGAGGAGTCGTTGGATTGAGGATGCCGTCGTCTCCAATCTGGCGAGAGATAGAACGCACTTGGTCACCCAATCTTCTGCAGTATTCAAGCACCAAATCATCAGAAATACTCAACAGTTTGCTTCCTGGCACCCATGCTTGTCTCATCACTCTTCCCATAATGATTTCATGGGGACTTAGGCCTGTCTTGCGGTCTGGAACACTTCTTAGTCCCATCAGGACCAGGGGCAGGGCCTTCACCCAGTTCATGCCAGTAGCATCTGTCAGCTTTGCTAGTCTGTTTTTGATAGTTCCATTTACTTGTTCCACTATTCCAGAAGCCTCTGGATGGTATGCACAATGAAGTTTCTGCCTTATCCCAAAGGCCTTACACAGTTCAGCCATTATTTCATTGTGGAAATGTCCACCTTGGTCTGATTCAATAATGTATGGTATTCCGAACCTAGGTATCAGCTCTTTTAGTAAACACTTTGCTACTGTCAGTGCGTCACTCTTGGGAGTAGGGTAAGCTTCTACCCATTTTGAAAATACACAAACAATGACAAGGACATATCGTTTCCCTTCACAACGGGGCATGGTGATGAAATCAACCTGTATTTTTATAAAGGGGCCCCCTGACCTCCCAATCTTGCTCAGTTCAACCATGGTCCTCTTGCCTGGGTTCATCTGTTGACATGACAGGCACCTCTGGCAGAGGGACTCTGCTACCTTCCTGAATTTCTTGCTGTACCAAGTCTGTTGAAATACCAGAATCATGGCATCCCTACCAATGTGTGATCCTTCATGTATTAATCTTGCCATTGTGCCAAGCAAGTGTCGGGGTAACACAGGCATACCAGTTGGACCTATGATGACACCATCCACACGTCTCGGTCTACATCCATCCTCTTTCCATTTCTCTCTTTCTTGCCAAGGAGCCGACTCCTGCCACTCTCTCACCTCATCCCATGTAGGCACTTCCTCAAACACCTGAAGCTGGCAGCTGGTTCCTGGCCCCCCTCGTTTTGGATTTATAATATATCGATCTTTGGCACACCATTGAGCCACTCGATCAGCATAATCGTTTCCCAGTGATACTCTGTCCATGCTCCTTTGATGAGCAGCACATTTTACCACTGCCAGTTCTTTGGGCAACTGGATGGCCTCTAAAAGGTCATGAACAACCTTTGCATTCCGAATGGGAGTACCTGAGGAAGTCATGAATTCCCTCTGCATCCATAATTGGCCAAAGTCATGCACAACGCCATAACAGTACTGACTGTCAGTATACACTGTTATGCGTAAGTCCTTCCCAATTTTGCAAGCCATTATCATGGCTATCAATTCGGCTACTTGTGCAGACTTGATGTTATATAGATAACCTGCTTGTTCAATCTTTTCGAAAGACACTACTGCATAAGCAGCACTCAAGCCTCCTAATTCATGTCTTAGACAGGAACCATCCACAAATAGTTCTTTATCATGCTCCGGCAATGGTACTTCTTTTATGTCTGGGCGTGGCTTGGTACTGAACTCTGTCAGATCAATACAATCATGTTCATCATCATCCCTACCTTCCATTTCTGAGGGGTCAGGAAGTAAGGTGGCAGGGTTCAGAATACCGCACCTAACAATGTTTACATTTGCTGCGCCCACAAGAATCCTCTCGTATTTAGTCAGCCGACTAGGGGTGAGATACTGTGTTTTAGTTCTGGTCAATAGAATTACCACTCCATGTGAAACATAAACAGTCACAGGATGTCCCATGACAATGGACTCACTCTGTTCTAAACTTGCACAGGTAGCAGCTACTGCTTTTAGACAACCTGGTAACCCAGCAGCTACTGGGTCCAGTGTGGCAGAGAAATAGGCCACAGGCCTCCTGGTTGTGCCATGTTCTTGAGTCAGGACTGACAATGCGCAATTATCGCGAGTGTCACAGAAAAGGGCAAACTCTTTTGAATAATCTGGCATTCCCAATGCAGGGGCTGTACACAGACAGTTTTTCAGTCTTGTGAAAGCCATTAGACTTTCATCATCCCACTGTACAACATCTGGCATTCCTCTCGTGGTCATTTTTATCAAGGGCCTGGCTAAGGCTGCAAATCCCAGAATCCACTGCCTGCAGTACCCTAAAACACCCAGGAACATTCTGACTTCCTTTTGAGTACGGGGCAACTGCATCTTTTGAATTATTCTCACTCTTTCTGAAGTGACTTTTCTGACACCCTTTTCTATCTGGTGTCCCAGATATTTCACTGATTTCGCACAGAACTGTAGTTTGTCAGGGGACACTTTATGCCCTTTCTCACACAGGTGATTTAGGAGAGCAATGGTGTCAACTACACAGTCCCTGTGACTTTTAGACGCCAATAGAAGGTCGTCTATGTACTGCACTAATACAGAGTTCCCAGGTAATGTCAAAGTCTCTAGACATTTCTTCAAGATCTGATTAAAGATAGAGGGGCTCTCTGTATACCCTTGAGGGACCCGGTTCCAACAATACACGTGACCCTCGAAGGCAAATGAGAAAAGAAATTTGCTGTCGGGGTGCAGGGGTATCGAAAAGAATGCATGACACAAATCAATCACAGTGAACCACTCAGCATCCCAAGGAATCTGGTACAGAATTACTGCAGGGTTCGGGACAATAGGGCAGCAAGGAACTACAATCTTGTTAACCTTTCTCAGGTCCTGCACTACCCTATACTTGCCACTAGGCTTTTTGATGCCCATAATCGGTGAGTTGCATGGGCTGCTCATCACTTCTTGTATGATGTTTCCTTCCAATAATTTTTGTATCTCCAGAGTGACACCTGCTTTCACTTCAGCATTCATTCGGTAGGGCCTAGTGTTAGGATATACTGCATTGTCTTTGATGGCTATTTGTATGGGGTCCACATCTTTCATCAAACCCACATCTTTTCCAGTGAAATCCCACACTTCTGGTTTTACGGCTTCCTGTAGTTCTTGGGGCAAGTCCTGCAGGGTCAATCTTTTAAGTTCTGAGTCAGGTCTAAGCAACAATAATTTATAAATGCCGTCTTCATCTGGGGTCTGTATTTCGACACCCTTTGGTGTGCAAAAGATGGTACAGTTCATTTTACACAGCAAATCACGTCCCAGTAAATTTACTGGACTGGTGTCACAGACTACAAATCTATGCATCTGTTTAAAATTTCCAATTGAAATCTCCATTGGTTCGGTAACAGGAGTACTAATCAATTGATTAGATACACCTACTACTTGGATGTTTTCTCCCGAGAGGGGCAGGTTTGGAACGTCCACTGTTCTTACAGTAGAACGGGTAGCGCCAGTGTCCAACAGAAAGGTGACATCATTTCCGTCAACCTTTCCTTCAATATATGGTCCAGACTGGTCTACCGGCAAGGAAGCGCCAAGTACGCACTCCTCGTCCTCCCCTCTCAGGCCCCGTCAGTCCTGATCATTACAAAGGAAGGTATCATTCAGCAGATACTGCGAAGTTGCTGTATTTCTGTTCTCCCCGCTTTCCCAAACCTCTATCTCTTCATTTTCTGCCTGTCTTCCCCTGTATACCTGTTTGGGTGCTCGAGGCACCTGAACTGTTTTTACCTGGGGTTGAGTCTTTCTTGGTCTTTCTTTCTGCGTCTGTGGAATTAAATCAGGAGTTGTCTCATTAACATCGACTAATTGGGGACACTCGTTTCGCCAGTGTCCAATTTCGCCGCACTGATGGCAGGGAAATTTTTTCATAGCCTCTTCCCTGCTAAATTTGGGCCGGGGCTTTCCTCCACCCCCTCCCCCAGGACTTTTGTTCTCAGCATTTTTAACCATGTTACTCAATTGTTTTTCCTGTTGTTCTGCGAGCTTCACCTGAGCCCACATAACCTTCTCCTTAAGGGCCTTTTTCTTTTCTGCCATCTCGTCCTCGCAGTACTTAGCGTACCGCAGGACCTCATCCATTTTCTTAGTATGCCAACAGATTTTATTGTCCTTTATCCACTGACAAATTTCAGGTCTTAAACCATTTACAAACCTGTAAATAAAGTGCGTCATATCCTTCAGGTCGATGTTGTCAATACCACTGTATGTTTTAAATACCTGCAATAACCTCTCATAGAAGGAGTGCACTGTTTCGTCCCTTTCCTGTGTTGTTCTATCTATTTTTGTCCAATCAGTTTCCTTGGCGGGCACCTTTTCTTTCAAGTGCTGAATTACCTGCTCATATTTTCGCATGACTTCCTTTGATGGCTCCCCTGTGTCCTTGTCTCTGGGATACTCTTCACTGGGCCAATTTATGTTTATTTTACACTGGGTCCATAAATCTACAGGAACCACAATGTCGAAAAACCCATCCAGGTCTTTCCACAGACATTTCTGTACCTTCACGAACCTCTCCACTTGCCGGTACCAGTCAACTGGTTTCTCTCTTAATTTTGGAAAATCGTTCGTGAAGGACACAATATCCTGCCTAGACCAGGGGACATGCACATATTTCCCTCCTGGAACTTCGCGCATGGGGCATAACTGCTCAGGTTTTTCTACCTCTCTTAAAGCAAACTCGGGAGTCACTTGTCGGGAGCGAACCTCTTCCCTCTTTTTCGCCCACCTGCTTCTCCATTTTTCCACATCTCCCCATTTCTGCAGTACCCCCATTAATTCTTTAATCTGTAGCTTCTTTCCGGCCACATTCAGATGTTCTATATCCTTGTCTGAGAAGTCTGCTCTGTATGGTTTCTGTAAGGGCTTGGATTTTGAGATATCTACCCCCATACTAATTGCTGTTTCGGTCAGTTTTTCATGGAGCACTCTGGTGTTCCTTGTAAAGCTTTTACATATGAACGACAATTCTTCCTCAGAGTAGGTATTCAATCGATTCAACCCCACATTTCCTGCCATTAATTCTTCTATTTCAACCCTCAGCTTGTAGAGGTCTAAAGGCTTTGTTTGCGGAGTCTGCTTTTCTAATTCACGACTCCAACTCTCAATTTCATCCGGAGTTACCAGAGAGACATTCCTAGTACCTGTTGCTGTCTCTAATTTAATTTCCTTTGCATTAAAAGGGTTATACCTCAGCTGTGCTCCCTTTGCGGTCTGTTTGTTTGGCAATTCCAAGAATGCAACTTCAGACTCGCACTCACTGGACTGATCATCTATGATGATTGGTTCCTGTCTCGGGGTTGCTATGACTGGGGTCATGACTGGAGTAATCGAATTTCCCTGACCATTTCCGTATAACGGGACCACCGGTCCAATAGTTACTGGAATAGTCAATGCCTCAGGACTGGTATTTATCTGAGAAATTTTCTGAATTATTTCTGTTCTTTGTCTAGCTAGAGCCTCTTGCTCCTTTTCCACTAGTACCCTTCTTAGAGTTGTGTCATGTAATATCTGTGGGGTCAATGGAGGAGTAAAACTCGGGGCAGTAGGCGGAGGAGTAAAACTCGGGGCAGTAGGATGCGTTTCACTTGGTCCTCCACCATAATTTGGCTTCGGAAATAAAGTTCCAGTATTAAAGGACCTGCGCTCTTCCCCATATGGAGGTTGAACAAAAGGCAGTCCTGAATTCGATGGTTTCTCTTCGCTTTCATACAAGGGTCTGGGGAAAAAAGTTTTTGTACGTGAATATTTTTCTTCCTGACTTGCGGGCACTTTGGGATATATATCCCTTGTTTCCGCCAGTTCGGGTTTCTCAGGATAGGGTAATACTTGACCACCCCCTCCCAGTCCCAGGGACCTGTCTTCTTCCTTTTGGAAGGGGCGTCGGGGAACATCTCCTACACTGGAAGGTCGGGTTCCCTCATTGTAAGGTGGCGGACTTCTGGTACAGATGTCATCTATTAGTTCATCATCTGAATCCCCTAGGGCCCCCCAATGCTTACATTTTTCAGTACTTTTCCCCCCCGCTGCAGGGTTATGACATGCCGGCATCATGGGAAACAGACCCTCAACAATCATGCTCTGCCTCCACTGTTTCATCCTTTTATCCCTGGACTCCTGTTTCAGCCTGGGGTACCACTTGGTCAAACCCTTGTCCATTCGGGGTCTTTCCCTTTCAAAAGCCTCAATCTCCCATTCCTCTAATGCTTCATACTGCGTTAGTCTCGGTCTGGGATGCAGTTCATTCATTCGGGTTCTTAAATTAAATAAGATCCTACCATTGAAAGTACCATCTAACGGAAAAGCCAATACTCCGTCATCTTTTGTGTACTTCACCCAATTCTCCAGCCACACACAGGTATTGTACCCTCGGTCAAACATCATGAATGAGGCAGGAGTATTGGGTGCTGGGACAAGAACACCTTCCCTAGATTTAATGGGTTTGTCCGTTTTAAAATAATTTTTCACCTTATTTACAAGGGACATTTTTCTCTTGGTTCCGTACATAATATCGTATCTGTTAGCCTTCCACTGATCCCTTTCAAACCCTAGATGCCTTGGATCAGGTCGCGTCTCTGTAGTCCGCGAGTGCCACATACGACTTCTGTGCTAACTTTGTTTACAAACTACCTCCAACCAGAATGCGCTTCAGAAAATTCGTGCAACCAATGGGTGCGCGACACAGAATAAGCTCTGCCAATGGGTGCGCGGCCCCTTCGTGAGACAGTTCCCACGCTCCGGCGCTCACCCCTCCTTTACAATTTCAGCTCCGCTACCCGCCCGCTGTTTCTACCAATCCCAGCGCGGCACAGAGTGACGTCAGAGGCGCTTCTCGACTGACTCCCTCCCTTCACAAGGTAACGGAAACTTTCTTACTTTTAAAGTGCTCAGTGCTTGGTTATTTTACAACAAATACACATTCGCCACAGTGCTCAAGTGTCTAGACAGAGATAGAATTCTATTACTGCAAGTAAACTACTTCCATTTACTTTTCACTTGCTGCGGGCAGATCTCTTCCGCCTACCCTTCACTCTAGCATCGGTGAACCTGTTATTCCCCTAAACTCATCCACTTCTTTCCGGGATATGTTCCGAGTTTAAGGTTTCTCAGCGGACCCCTCTGCTTTCACGCTAGCTCCGAGGAACCTGCTACTCTTCCGATGTGACCCTTACTAGGTTACGCCACTATGGGAATTTTGCCAATGAACCCCGTTACTGTCATTTATTCACACATGTATTCAGAAAACCCTAGTTAGTGCTTCCCGGTTATCCTAACCTGCACCTAACTTTCCTCGAACCTGTGACCTCAGGACAATGGATTCTATTCACCACTTGCCCTTTCAATTCCCCGGGGAGTTCGGACAACACTTAACGAGTCGATTTACAAATGCATGGATTAGTACATATAACAATATAAGAACAAGAATAATGACAATACAGCAATTCATGAATTTCAGCAGCGTATTTACAAGAGAGTGATCAGTTCCCTCAGAACAGCCGCTCTTATAGCAGCATTAATATAATAGCAGCTTCCGACTTAACTAGCCTAACTAGTCCCTGCCTTACTCTCAACTAGTCCCTAACCATCCTCTGATCTACCAGAAAAACTGATAGAGCGCGCGAGGCCACCCGACCAATAGTTTTCGCCGTTTCCGGCTTCAGGGCCCATATACTTTTCAAATCACCATATACATCGATCAGGTGACTTCACGAGCTCTACCAATTTGGTGTGTGTGTGTTCCCTGCTACCAATTCTCAGTGCACCCGACTTACCATCCACCGATGCAGGTGCCTAATGACCACAATGAATCAGGGAGCTAGCTGTAAAGGAAAGGCAACAAAATACAAACCCAACCAGTAACATTCAAAATACTGTGTAAATGACCACGGACAACTGGAAGTTTTAAAATGTTTATCTAAAGTTCAATATTTTCTTGCATGAGATACAGTAAAATAAGGCAATCAATAACCAAGATAACGTAAATCACATAGGCAGAAAGAAATAATGACAGAGTAATCATCAAAGTACTAATAAAATGTAACGAGAAAAGATACTTATGCAAGTCAGTATTTATCTAAAACAGTGATAGACTAAGTGTGTGTGATTATAGAAGAACTTATAATGAATAACACGCTTCACTTAAGGTGAAAGGGCCTTTGAACAACCTAGGCAACGAAGTTCTAGACCATATCAGGAAAATGACACACTGCTATGCAAAATATAATTTCTAACAAATGAGAAGACATAGAAATAACTTTGCAAAATTTTAAATGACTTTCAATAGTTGCGGAAAGGCATGGAAAATATCATATTTGCAATGTTGAACTTTATTGAAGCAAAAGTTAGAAATTCAGAAGGTGCAAGAATTTCAAGAGATTTCGGAGCAGTATTTACCTAGAAAGGTGTGGAAACCAAACCCTGGCCACGGGTCAGTTAAAGTCAGGAAACCCTCAAGGAAGGATACCCCTCAAAGGACAGCAGGTGCAGAATGGACACCCAGGACAGGACAGGATACCCTCGGAATAAGAGTCAGGACAGGACCTCAGGACAGGACAGCAAACCCTCAGGACAGGACCCTCTTCAGGACAGGACCGGAACCCACAGTTAGGAAGCAACGCCTGCGCTCCACCCGCTCTGCAGATATCGATCAAGACCCCGATTGGGTCAGCGAACTCCCAGCTAAGTGCCTTGCCAGCACTTTAAGGTTCAGTAAAACCTTAGTCTATGGTCAAATTCGGACAGAGTGCTCCGCAGCTCTCTGTATTTTCAGTCACCTATTGAGTGCGTTGGGTCAGTGACAGGTCAGCTAAACCAGACAAGTCGGACGGTTCACTAGGTGAACCCAGGGTAGATATACAGTTTTGGGACAGTGTACCACCCCCCAATGTTGCAAAGTGTCAGAATCCCTCAATTTCGATTGGTCCTAAGGTAGGATTTGGGTAACACACCAATCACAATATGCGATTTCAAGCCTTCATTTACATATTTTGGGACCGCCTAGCATGTTTGGGTTCCCATGAGCTAACAGTAGCACATCTATACAATGTAACATATAAGAAGCCACATTCGCTGTTCTCGCAGGGCAGAGGTGACTTTCTCAGGAGCATCTCGCCCATCACTGCCAGCTGGCTATGTTCCATCAGCCAAGGTCCCTCGTGCTGCCGAATGTCGCACAGGCGCAGAAGGGACCTCCAATATGGCTCTCCTCTCACTCAGACCCCCATTGCCCGCGGTACATGAAAAGTAAGCGAAAACAAATTAATACATAATAATGTCATTATGAAAACACATCACAGGGTTTGTACTTTTAACTCATCATCAAGAAATAAACTTATGCGGTTCTAAATGTTAGCTACATTGAGACGGCACAAGAGCAGTGGCACGAGCAGTACCACATGATAAGCACAGCTATGAATTACGCATGCGCATAACTTTCCCTCCACTTCTGCAGACGCGTCAGGACACGTGAGTGTGGCTGACGCATGCGCAGTAACTAAAATACAAGCGGCGGCCATTTTTTAGAGGACATGGATTAATTTCATTAGAAATACACATAGGCAAGCGTCTCAAACTTTACTCAAACTTAATATAAACGTTAGTAAAACATACACGGGTTACCTTATTACACATAAATGAGGTTCTTGATTTCGGCAAGCCGCAAAATATGCGAAGCTTTGCTTCATGAATCATGAAATTCAGACCTACTCTCAGCTTTAAATATGGCTTTGTTGCAACTTTGCGGTTTCTTTAGTTGACATACTTCCGGTGTTAAAGAAAAATTTGCTGAAGTTATGGCATAGCAGTGTTAACACTTTCACATTTAAGTTTAAACCATAAAGTGGTTAAGAGTTCCCATTCTCTGAAATATATTTGCCCCCTGGGAGAAGTGCAAATTCAGCAAACGAGTTAATATTACTATTTTTAAGTATGCAGGACCATTCAGAAATGAACCTGAATAAACATTTAATATGTTTGTATCCCAAAATTATGCATTTCTTAGGTTGATCAACGAGCTCATTGTTATTTTTATCAAACTAATCTTAATGTGTAGCAAAGCTGAGCCCGTAAATACTGTACATTACAGCTGGGTACACTGTGTACTTTGAATAAACAATATGGTACACCACTTTGTGATGCTTGGGGAATAATCTTTGGCCTACCTATTTTGCTTTCTTAGTCTAATCCTCACCTTGAATTTAGTTTATCCCAATTAACCTTTGTAGCTAGCAAGGCCCAGTAACGGTCTCAGTAATACCCGTCATTAGGTTTGTTTGGAGTGATTTTAAAGAACCTCTACTAAATGTTACCACTCAGATAGGAAATGTAAGATTTTAATATATATATATTTTTTAAATACATACGGAGTGGTTCAAAACATATCATGCCAAGAAGAAACTATTTTAAGTACAAGAAGTTTCAAAATATGTTTGTAATAGTTACACCGTTGCTACCCCCACACTGATATTTATTGTCAAGTCCCTCTTAGTCAATATGGTATTCATTTGTGTGGCTTCCATTGTTTTTTTTGTTCTAAGAAGAGGATTCGGAGGGCCCTTGTCATAATTTGATCTACGTAGCAGAAACTGTAGAATATGATGGCATGAGAACAAAGACTTCCTCTCTTGCTATGTTTATGTCTTAGTTTGTTAAATTAATACGCAATTTACTTTAAACCACTTATCGATTCCAGTACCATTCATATGTTCACAGGAAACTAGTTTTTTGTTTGACTGGGTCTTTACATTTATCACGTTCAAACTCCTTGACTTTCTTTAAAGAAAATGTGTTCATAAGTTGGAAGAGTATGTATGACAGCTGTTGTTAGATGCTATAGTTCCGAATAAAACATGTTACTATTTTATTTGTGCCCAACATGTTTTAGCCTTTGTCAGAATGGACCATTTGTAGGAATATATTTTGTCTGATTTTAGTTACTGTGTTGATTGTTCTTATTTATCTGTAACGATTTTTATCAGCTACACAAATTAAATTAAATGCCAACCAACCTTAGCCACAGGTCCACAGACACAGCTAAAATTTCTCACTAAATTAAATAAAATAACATTCTATAGTTTATAGCACATGCTTACTAAACTAGCAAAACACTGATACATTAAACTCATTTACTCTACTATAGTGCACGTGTAAATAAACTCATGACCAGGCACAAGGAGAACATGCAACACAATTACTTTCAAGGTGAATTGAGCTGCTTTAATGAGAGTGCCACTGCATGACCAGCCTTAACAAAGACTTTAAAGTAAAAGCAGATATTCTGGAAAGACCCAATTATTTTCAACAGCATCAGTCTTGATTGATCAAAATAGGGCAATTTAACATCCAAATATTACTACATACAATTTACATATCAAGAATAAGTGCAAAGTTCATCATTATCTTTACATTTTTCACCGAATCTACTACTCTCTTGCTAATGGCCAGTATCCATCTGCAATTCAATGTTCAAATAGTATTCTGCATCTGGGGACCAGGTATGTGTCTCAAATACAGAACATTATCCTGATATGGTTTCCTTTTCCTTCAATTCTCCAATATCTTTCCTAAAGATCTTTTTCTTTAGGTACTCAAAGTCAGCATAAACGCTAACAAAAACAAGCTATTTTCAAAGTATTCATTCTGCTCCAACAGGAAATGTTTGAACATAAGAATATTTAGTAACACATCTCAGAACTACAAAATAAGAACACCATGGGTACATTATACAAATATGGCAAAATTACACCTTACACACATCTGCTTCAAACGCCATAGAGAATCAGCTCAATTCCAGTGGCTATTATTTAAGTTCTAGCTTTTGGCTAACTATAATATTAAAACTACGGGCGAATGGTTCGTATGATTTAAAGAGTGCAGAAATAAACTATTTGTTGCAATTTCGAGTTAAATATCAAAATATAGAGTGTTTTGGATTAGCTGATGCTGAACACATGAGGCTCAATCCAGTTGATGAGCAAAAGGTCAAGGTATGTTATTTATGTACTGAGATTCTGTTAAATGTTATGAGTGTCTTATGGCTTCATTACGAGTTTGGCAGTCTTCCTGCAGGCCGCCACTCCTGCACCCTGCAGAAAGACCGACAAATTAATTGTCAGACCACCCGCCGGATTACAAGTTTAATCCTGTGCTGCCAAAGGAGAGCCTTAGAAAGGCACAGCCGTGGGAGCACTGCAGCACGTTCCAGAACAGGAAGAAATGCACCATGTCATGCACTTCATGCATTTCTCCCCATGTAGGAACAGGGGTACAGAAAGCCAGAGGGGCACCTCATGTGCCCTCCTGCATGCACCCCCATCAACAGAGGAGACAGGGGGTCCTGGGCCTCCCCAGTTTCCTCACCGTCGTGAAAAGGAGGGCGGTGTGGAAACTGTAGCAGTACCACCAGCATATTTGCAGCGTCTGACCACTACACCACCGGCGGTTGCAGCGATCCTTAGGCGGTCCAACCACCAAAGTTGTAATACGGCGGGTTGATCACCAGTCTGGCCATCCACGGACTGTCACTGCAACTACGGCGGTCCAATGGTTCGCTGTAGTCGTAATCAGGCCCTTAGTCTCAGAGACTACTGACCTGTGCCACCAGCATACAGTCACCATAAAAAGGAAGAATAGGAAGTAAAGCACAAGGGGATTTTCAAATAGAACACCAGAACTGCAGGGAAGAAGTATGTGCAGGCACGCTTTTGTCATTCACTATACTTCAGGGTGGGTGGCATGGTTGACATTAATGCGATTACCATCAACTGCATCATTAAGGAATCCATTATTACATGTGATATTAACCATCCCCAAACGCTCACAGAGTTGCATATGTAAAATGGGAAAAGTGAAACTAATTCTACAATACAGAAGCAACTGGCTAAAATATCCAGACTGATTGAATGCTATTCTAATGATATGGGGCCATTTAACAAATATATACCAGACATTAGTATGCTGAAATCTCCACTGAAGACAATGGAGTAGCAGTGGCCTATAAAACCTGGTACAGGCCCGCTGCTCTCAACATTACAATGTCCTAATACAGTCTCTGCCTGTGTCTTTCTCCTGCCTCTTCATACTATATGGATAGGGCAAAGGAAAGACAGAGGCAGAGCCTGTGCAGCAGAGGACACAGAAGCTCCCCCCCCCCTTCTCCTTCCGTAGCGCACAGTGTCACTGGAGCATCCGAAGGAGGAAGACAAGAATTCTGCTCTACTTCTAGGTCTCCCTGGCTGTGTTAAATGTGGAGAAGCAGTTTAGCTGAGCCCAGGGAGAACCAGGGTCTGACTTCAGCCTCCTTTCACACCTATTGCTGTGAATGTTTACCAGTTAACAAGAGTGACCCTGCACACAGATGGCAAATGTTGAACATTTACAGCAACATCTGTGAAACAAGGGCTTCAAGGACGCATGGCGGGTGGGTTTCAATCCCCTTGGTCTCTGAGGTAGGCCTTTGTTTTATTAACCCCTTCGCTGCCGGATGTTTTCACCCTGCTGTGCGGGGGGAGGGGGGCCGCGTGCGGCGCCGCTGTGCTTGTGACGAGCTCAGCTCGTCATGAGGCACAGTGCAGCTGCACTCATGACGAGCAGAGCTCGTCACAACCACACCCGTTTTTCGAACGTTCAGCACAGCAGGGTAATTATCCCCGCGTGCAACGTTCCAACGGCCGTGACGAGCTCAGCTCGTCATGAGTGCAGCTGCACTGTGCCTCATGACGAGCTGAGCTCGTCATGAGCATAGAAGAGGTTAATTAGGTCAATCTGCCCTCATGGGCCGGAATGTTTTAATAGCCTTATAGCATGTCGTAGTGGACTATACATCCATTAAAGGTCTGTTCCCTTTTTAACGGCTCTCACATTCGGTTTGGGCATTTATCACTGGAGCGGTGATTTAAATCCAGTATAACTTTGAGACTGTACACAGGATCCAATAATCGGATGAAAGAGAGACTCACAAAGCAAACAGTGTTTTCTTTTTCAAACCTTGACAGAATACACCATACAGGTATAGCATGGGACAGATATATTGCAGGTATAACAGACACCCCGAACAGCTTCAGGACAGGCAGCAACCCAGCAGTACCAGTTTCCTCACTCACACAGGGCAGGTACAACCCAAGTAGGAGAAGTTCAAACTTTCTTCACACAGAAAAGAGAGAACCAAAGTGAAGCATCAATGTATGCTTACGTACAAGCAAAGAACCAGCACGAAATCAAGTGTGCATGGTTTCCTCAGGTAAAAAAAAAACGGTACAGTTTTTACAGCATCTGAGAATGTTCCCATCACATATACAACTAGTACAGCATTAAAAACAGCAAGGGACACCGAATTCAGACCCTGAAAATTAAAAGCATGGAGAGAAACTGGAAGCTTCTTTCACAAGATCAGTATTGCATGCTTCTTTCACAGAACCCACACAGCTGGCAGTAGTACCAGACTCAGTTCACTACCCACATTCAGTATTGGACAACCTTATGGCAATATATTACAGGCATTAGAGGTCAGCAATTCTGATGGAGAAGGAGAGCCGAGATTTCTAAAACTCAGTCTGACCCGAGTGTCACAATGCCAGTTGCCCACACTTCATATCTGAACACAGATAAAAACCCATCTCTCCCTTTCCCTAATTCCAAACAT
Source organism: Lissotriton helveticus (assembly GCF_964261635.1). NCBI lineage: Eukaryota > Metazoa > Chordata > Amphibia > Caudata > Salamandridae > Lissotriton > Lissotriton helveticus. The sequence goes on from NC_136067.1 coordinate 1,652,399,934, forward strand.
TGGCCATGCTTACAGAGTGCCCCAAATAACCCTGTTGTCAAGCTAGGAAACAGCGAGCCCTTAGGCCTGCATGGCAATAGAGCAACACAGTTGCTAGTCCAGGGGGAGTAGGTAAATATGTTTATCGCAGCCACATTCCACTTTTCTGCTTACACATAGTTTCCCTACTTGGGCAATGTCCATAGTGAGACATTACACATAGGTAGGTAGGGCAGTCCGGCCGTGAACTGCATGGAGAAAAGTGGGTCTTGGGAGGGTGGCAGCCACTTGGAAGGGGCTTTGACTGTACTAGTGCAACGCACAATATTCAACAGTACTGTAAACAACACATGCAATAATAAACATAGCACTCTTTACATTATGAAATCATAAACTAGGAGGTCATCAAGGCTGTATTCTCAAAACAGTGACACACCTTTCAACGCTGGCAAGGGCCTCACACTCGGGGAGTAAGTGAATGTCTGCTTGGGCAGTGCACTCTCTAGTGGGACACAACGGGTGACATGGGCCCTAATGTAAGAAAGGAAAATGTTTACCTCTGCCTCACTTTAAAAACAGTTACAATTAAAGTGCAACGATCCCTCACAATCTAGAGTCCTGGTGCCACTGCAGCTCTTGCATTACTGATGGCTAATCTCCCGGCCACTTATACTCTCATTACTACCCACCTTAGAGAGGACAGTGAGTGACACGTCAACAAGTAGCATGGAGACAGACACTTTGCCACCCCCTTAGCTCTTTGCCTTAACCTGATACTATGGGCGTTTTGTAAGCTTTTTACTTCATTTCAGCCACACACAGGAGGCCAACCACAATGCAGCTGAAAAGAGGATCAGTGTGCCATGCTCTCACCAGTACCCACTCTTGCACGATGTAGTGCGGATGCAAAATATAAAATGTTTGGTGGATGCTTGTTCCATTCACTACTGATGTAATATTTTCAATAAGTGGTGCTAGAGCATCATTGTGCAAAAACAAAGAAATAGCACCTCATTCCATGAAATTGCTGCTACCATCACATATGAGGGTTGTATTCAAAGCAGTTAAAAAAAAACTGAGATTTTGAGTAAAAACAATACTTACCTTTTCAATATCCACCATTTCCGTTTCGTAAATTTCTGCAATCGTTATGTGATGTTTGGCAGCGATAGTAAACCTTCCCTGTAAAAGGCCACAGATTGAAAATCAAAGCATGCATTAATGGAAAATATTTCTTAGGAGTTTAATGTCAGGTAAAATCATGTTTAATATTGGCATTAGAAGATACTTGAATGTGGTGACAATACAACGTCTTACCATATCTGTATAGATATCGATGGCTGTGTTTAGGCAGTTGATGGCCTCTGTTGCGTTTGCATTTAAGAAAAAATAATTAAGTTTTTATGTTCGCATTTCATCACTTTGTTTTTTACTCTTATTGGTAAATTCATCAATTTTAAACTCAAGATCATTAACGGTGTAAACCCATCCAAAGACTGATTTTGACATGCAACACATCGGAAATTATCCAAAATGTATTAAAATTAGGTTGACAAATTTTCAAGTCATGAATCAAGAATCCACTAAAAAGCACTGCAAAATATTTAAAATGATTGGACTTTCTGGGCACCCCTGTCCCGCTTACATAATAACTTGTTTAAAAAAGATTCAGTATGGCCGATATTTGTAATCACACTACAAATAAATAACAGGTTTATACCCAACTCATTAGTATTCAATTTATCAACCGGACGAATGTTTGGGATGAAAGTGGGAATGTGAACCTCCAACCTGCAAGTTACATAAAGAACTCGGATTTACACTCTGAAAGGTTGTGCTGCTGAGACATCAAAAACAGTACACTATTTAAGTAGATCGACCCCTTGCTATAACAGTCCTAAAATTAAAAGGCAAACTGAAAGGTGAAAAGGACCATTGTCATTTGTTAGGCACAACTAATTACAAGGGTTTGTAAGATCCAAGTCCAAGGCCCAAATCCATTCACCACGGCGCACTTGACATTTAGTTACCTGCGGTTTAGGAGGATTACATTTGGGTAGCTAATTTCTTTTTTAAGGTAATTTGATAATTTAAAATTAGTGTACAACTTTGTGCCCTCATTACTAATGTTCTTTGATCATATCATCTCTGGGGCGGTCTTTCAACACACCACTCCATTCCAACCACACTCCGCTGTAATGCAAACTCTTCTTCATCTGCCCCTCTCATGCTTTTCACTGACTTCTTTCCCCAGTGACCTGACTGGTACCTTTATTTGAATCCATCAAAGAAGAACAAGTCATTTTGCTAAGGTTGAATGGGATGCAACTCAACGTGTATCCTACAAAATACTGTGCATTTTATGGACATTGATTGAGGTGACTGAGTCAGATTCCAAATTGTACATTGCTCAGACAACAGTACACCAATATAAGAACACACAAATAGTTTTATATTTATGGCAAATAAAATGGTTGCACTGGGTTTGTGCTAGGTGAGGAATGCTTGAAAACATGTATACGTTTGAAAAAAGTAAAGAAATGTTGGTCAGAACAATCCAGTCCAAAACTAGCTTCTTTTTCACAGCAGGCAATCTACAACATTAACTTCTATGAGCATGACGTTCAGAAATGCTCTACACAATAAGATGTACTATCCATGCGTGATGCTACAAGTATTTCAAATGACCTACCTTGAGGGTCTGCCTTTTTGTAAGCGTTTCCTGCATCTACAAAGCTGGTGGCTGCGTCATGCTTGCTTTGCAGTTGCATATGTATTTTTGCAGCTTGGCAAAATGCGTTCCCTGCAGCTAACATACAAAAGAAAATAATACATTACAATATGTTATTTTAACGATTTGTATAATTACATACAATTATCTCCCGAGAAATTTAAAACATCCAACTATACTCTTTGAAGCGCCACTAAACTCAAAGACACAAGCCATTTCGATCGTGCATGAGAGATTGTTAAATTAAATGGTTTAGGCACACCATCACTAATCCAGTCTTCTGATAATTTAGTTTACATGCAAGTAAATCTATTTACACAATTAGCATTGATCTCCTCGGTAGTGGAATACAGTAAATCCATTTTTAATAATTGAGGGCACTAAACCTTTGTTTTGGTCGGCCTGAAGGGCTGAGCTAGCGGGGAAGGTAGGAAGGTCTTTGGGCAGAAATGGGTGGGGGAGCATTCAAATAGCGGCTTGGCAAATTGAAGCCAGCTTCGGTGACTGAGCATGGTGTAATTATAAAGTTGCAACTCCCAAGTTAAGATGAACCCCAGCTGCGGCTCATCATCTGTAATGAGTAACAGAAATACAATACAACAAGACTGTCTTGGACAAATGTTTTTGATAGTTGGTGGTATGACTTGAGTCTACCAGATCAGCAGTTGCTTGAACAGTTTATATATAATTTAGTCTGGCTTCTGCCTACTGTTCTACTGTAGCCCAGTTAATACCTTAGGGTAGCCCTTGTCTTTCGTCAGCCTCATCTGAATTTTGCCAGTCCCTTTTCATTGACTTCTTAACAGCCACAGAATTACAGGCAGATGCAGGAGGAGGACAAAGTGTGGTGCATGAGAGGGGGCTAAGCTATGGGTTGCCGCCCATTGGTGTAGACGGACAACGAGGTCATGAACACAGAGAAGATACACAAGATAAATGTGTGATCTGTTGGCACTTCTATGACCCTCAATAACGGGCCCAAAACAATCTAACAAAATAAGAAAAAAACGGTATAAGAGGATTGGAGACGGGAATTTCACACAGAGCCAATACAAAATAGATTATCATTTTGATAGGCTGTCGAAAGGTAATGGGGGCAAAACAAAATATTTATGGAGCACTATCAAACAACCATGCATGTTAAAGAACTATGTTAATGAACAAACTATCTCTTCACATTGTGGTAAATTTATTTTAGGAAAGTGAACAAAGGCAGATAGGTTGATAGGTTTTCAACTTCTTTTTCTTCCCAGGACCGCTAAGACCCCGCCATCTATGGCAACTCAACCCTATACTGGAAAAACATCCCAGTACCACCTACTAAACCAAATCCTGTTTCCAGTTTAAGTTACGATTTTGGAAAAGGGGGGTGGTGATGGACAGAGTTTCTGAATGATGGAGAATACTCTTACCAAGTCAAGAGATCATGGTTTTAATCCATCACCGTTTTTTAGCTCACTGCACCATAACAGCTCAGAACCTGGCTATATGCAAATTAGTCTGTTCCTGTCCCAGTGCATGATGGGAACAGGGCAAACCAAACTACCAAGCCAATTCTTACACTGGAAAGGAAACAAGCTTCCGGGGACCGTTTTAAAAAAATGCTAATTCCTAACTATATATGGCCTGAAACCTATGGTTTTTTCAGTGAATTTCAAAGGTTTTTTAATGCTAATTCCTAACTATATAAGGCCTGAAACCTATGTTTTTTTCAGTGAATTTCAAGTTTTTTTATAATGCTAATTCCTAACTAGATAAGACTTGAAAGCCCACCAGGAATCTCCAGTATGCACCAGGGGACTGCATTGCAGAGAGGTGTAATTAAGCCACGGCCCTTTTTACACCTCTCTGCAACGCAGCCCCCGTGCATGTTTGAAGAGGGGGAACTCTTTCCCCCTGCATACTGGGGTCCCCTGGGGGCCAACTAGCCCACCTGGAACCTCCAGTATGCGCCGGGGGCTGCATTGCAGAGGTGTAATGAGGCTATGTCCCTTGTTACACCTCTCTGCAACGCAGCCGCCTGGCGCGTTTGCAGAGGGGGAACTAATTCCCCTTGCATAATGGGGGTCCCTGGGGGCCAACTAGCCCACCATGCGCCTCCAGTATGCGATAGATGGCTGCATTGCATAGAGGTGTAATGAGGCCACACCCTTTTTTACACCTCTCTGCAACGCAGCCCCGTGCATGTTTGAAGAGGGAGAACTAATTCCCCTTGCATACTGGGTGTCCCTGGCAGCCATCTTGTGCCTTGTTAGAACCAAGGCACAAGAAAGCAGTGACACAAAGGTGTGAAACTCGCAAAAGGGCCAGAGTAGAAACACCCCGACCCCCTAAGCCTGCTCAGGGGGTCCCACAAGGACCCCCAAGGCAAAAAAAATGAATATATATATATTTTTTTTAAAGTCGCGGGGTACAAAAAAACAATAAAAAAATATAAAACAATAAGAATAAAAAAACAGTTCTTTTCAGAACTACTTCCAATTTATATAAAAATGCTAAATTTAAAAAAAACTCTGTCTTTCTTTTTTTCTCCAGGGTACGCGTACCGGTACGTGTACCGATACGTGTACCGGGTCGCGCACCCCCTCAAAAAAATAAAAAATAAATAATGAGTGTGTGTGTGGTGTGTGTGTGTGTGGGTGGGGGGTGGGTGGGTGTGGGGTGTGTGTGTGGGGTGTGTGTGTGTAGGATGTGTGGTTGTGTGTGTGGGGTGTGTGTGTGGGTGTGTGGGTGTGTGTGTGTGTTGGGGTGTGTGTTGGGGTGTGTGTGGGGGTGAGGAATGTGTGTGTGTGTGTGTGTGTGTGTGAGGTGTGTGTGTGTGTGGTGTGTGTCAGAGGTGTGTGTGGGGGGGTGGGGGGGTGAGGTGTGTGTGTGGGGGATGTGTGGGGTGTGTCTGTGAGGTGTGTGTGTGTGGGGGGGGGGTGAGGTGTGTGTGGGGGGGGTGGGTGTAGGTGGGGGTGTGGGGGTGTATGGTGTGTGTGTGGGTGTGGGGGGGTGTTTGGGTGTGGGTGGAGGTGTGGGTGTATGAGGTATGGTGGGGGTGTGTGTGGGGGTGGGTGTGGGGTGTGTGTGTGTGGGGGTATGTGTGTGGGGCACCCCCTCAAAAAAAAAAAAAAAAATGAGTGTGTGTGTGTGTGGTGTGTGTGTGGGGGGGGGTATGTGTGTGGGGTGTGTGTGTGTAGGATGTGTGTGTGGGGGGGTGTAGGTGTGTCTGTGTGAGAGGAGTGTGTGTGTGGGTGTGTGGGTGTGTGTGTGTGAGGTGTGTGTGGTGTGTGTGTGTGTGTGTGTGAGGTGTGTCAGAAGTGTGTGTGTGTGTGTGGGGGGGAGGGGTGAGGTGTGTGTGGGGGATGTGTGGGGTGTGTCTGTGAGGTGTGTGTGTGTGTGTGTGGGGGGAGTGAGGTGTGTGTGGGTAGGGGTGTGTGGGGTGTGTGGGAGTAGGTGGGGGTGTGGGTGTGTAAGGTGTGTGTGTGGGTGTGGGTGTGTGGGGTGTTTGGGTGTGGGTGGAGGTGTGGGTGTGTGAGGTATGTGTGGGGGGTGTGTGTGGGAGGGGTGGGTGTGTGTATGTGGGGGTATGTGTGTGGGGTGTGTGTGTGTATGAGTAAAATGTTCAGCTAACTATAACTGGTGTCAAACCTATGGTTTTCTCAGAGAATTTCATAGGTTTTTTAAATGCTAATTCTATTAGCGGATAACGTTTTTATATGTCCAGACTTTTTTTAATGCTAATTCCTAACTATATAAGGCCTGAAACCTATGGTTTTTTCAGTGAATTTCAAAGATTTTTTAAATGCTAATTCCTAACTATATAAGGCCTGAAACCTATGGTTTTTTCAGTGAATTTGCAAGGTTTTTTTAAATGCTAATTCCTAACTATATAAGGCCTGAAACCTATGGTTTTTTCAGTGAATTTCAAAGGTTTTTTAAATGCTAATTCCTAACTATATATGGCCTGAAACCTATGGTTTTTTCAGTGAATTTCAAAAGTTTTTTAAATGATAATTCTATTAGCGGATAACGTTTAAATATATTAATATCCTAGTGGGACCACCTGAGCACCCTAAGGGGTCAGGGTGTTTCTACCCTGCCCCCTTTTTGTGTTCTACACGTTTGTTTTTCTGTTTTTTTGTGCCTCAGTCTATTAAGACCCAAGATGGATGCCAACACTTCCTGGTTAGAAGTGTTGACAGCCAATGACCATGCAGCTTTCTCGGGAAGGCATGCTGATTGGCTGTCACTGTCTGTCAACACTAGCACAAGATAGATGCCAACACCTCCTGGTTAGAAGTGTTGACAGCCAATGACCATGCAGCTTTCTCGGGAAGGCATGCTGATTGGTTGCCACTGTCTGTCAACACTCAAAACCAGGAAGTGTTGGCAGCCATCTTGTGCCTTGTTAGAACCAAGTGACAAGAAAGCAGTGAAACAAAGGTGTGAAACTCGCAAAGGGGCCAGAGTAGAATCACCCCGACCCCCTAGGCCTGCTCAGGGGGTCTCACAAAGACCCCAAAGGCAAAAAAATGTCGGGGCGCGTACCCCGCGATTTAAAAAAAATAAAAAAATAATTTTTTTGCCTTGGGTGTCCTGTTTCTGTTTTGGAGTGTTGACAGACATTGGCAGCCAATCAGAATGCATCTCGAGCTCAAAAGGTAAGCTTACAGTAAGCTCACCGGTAAGCTGCTATAGATCTATAAATTTATTTGAACCTAAATTACTCAAAATTCACTGGAGCACATATCTTGAGACATAGCAAAGGCACATCGGGCTACCAGTCCCTACAATTTTTCCAAGTTTGGTGAAAATCCATTCAGCCGTTCGAGCTAAAAGTGCGACAGACCGCCCTATGGAAATTAACATGGGGAAAACACGTTTTGGGACCCCCCTTTTATCTCGGCCCCCGCTTGACGGATCCCCCCCAAACTTTCAGGGAAGGAGCGGAGCGCCGCGAGGCAAAGTTGCTGAAAAATTCAGGCAGATTCCTCAACCGGCGCCAAAGTTATTCCCAATAGAATGTTGCGATTTCCCTATGGAAATCAATCCTAACAATATATACCTACTGGCTATCGCCAGTAGGTAATATATTTTATATATATATATATATATATATATATCTCACTATGCATAGTCATGTGATCAAGGCCGCTTGGACGGCCTAAATGCTTCGTGACTAATATGCTGAAATAAATAATGCTGGCACATGAGAAGGTCTACGCCTGTTATTCTGCACCTAAGCAGAGAAAGTGTTACGAGATCCAGTAATATATATATACACACATATATATATATATATATATATATATACACAGATTATATATATATATATATATATATTCACTGAAAAAACCATAGGTTATAGACCATATATAGTTAGGAATTAGCATTTACAAAACCTTGAAAATTCACTGAAAAAAACATAGGTTATAGACCATATATAGTTAGGAATTAGCATTTACAAAACCTTGAAAATTCACTGAAAAAACCATAGGTTATAGACCATATATAGTTAGGAATTAGCATTTAAAAAACCTTATTTTACTCACACAAAACCATTGAAATTCCATATATAGTTAGTTGCACTATATATGTATATAGATTGTATATTTATCTCTCATTTGTACACAATTGGATCAACACGTACCTTTCAAATATGGCGGTTTCATTTGTAACCATGTACATAGTCCTTCTTTGCTTACCATTGTAATAGCGGAAGTAAGAGTTTTTTCTGATTTATAATGAGTTGCTACGCCTTGTCCCTTTGCATATCTTGACGAAGCCCTCTGGCGAAACGCGTCGTATGCTGTAGGTTCCCTTATTAAATCTATGCGGAACCACCCCCTGTGTGTGCTGCTTTCTTTACGAATTAAGGATTCGTGGATTGTTTGTAGCTGTTATAATACAACGGGTACACCCCCGTTCGGGCGTGCACCCGCTCACGAGTGCAACCGGCTGGTGTTTGGAGCATTTGATATATATATATATATATATATATATATATATATATATTCACTGAAAAAACCATAGGTTATAGACCATATATAGTTAGGAATTAGCATTTACAAAACCTTGAAAATTCACTGAAAAAAACATAGGTTATAGACCATATATAGTTAGGAATTAGCATTTACAAAACCTTGAAAATTCACTGAAAAAACCATAGGTTATAGACCATATATAGTTAGGAATTAGCATTTAAAAAACCTTATTTTACTCACACAAAACCATTGAAATTCCATATATAGTTAGTTGCACTAACTATATATCGCGCACCCGCAATCCACTGCTGATGATGTCACATATTACATCATTCATGACATGGTCAGTGACATCACTGATGACATCACTGATGACATCTCAAATGACATCACTGATGACATCACTGATGACAACATCCAGTGACTGTATGTTTCTGTAAAGTTAAAATATGTCTTACATATTGAAGAATGAGTGGATGTATAAGTGTCTGGACGAAGGATTTAGTAGGTGCATGACTGAATGTATGAGTGAGTGATTAAATGTGTCTCACTGAGTGCATGGGTTAGTGACTAAACTGTCTTAATTTGTGCATCATTATGTCTGTTGTTCTGTAAACTGATGCATGTGTTGATCAGTAGCTATATGAGTAACTATATGGGTTATTGATTGATTGCCCAAGTATTTGTATGGGAGACTGAGTGTGTGTGTGGCTGGCTGGGAGGTGTGTGACTCTGTGCAGATCAATGTGTACTTGTATCAATGATTGTATAAGATAGTAAGTATGTGTTAGTATATGTTTGAAAATGTAAGGTGCTCTATGTTTAACTGTATAGATTAGAAAATGGAAGTGTGATTGATTCTTTACAGGACTGACTAGGTGTGTGAGTAACTCCATGGATGAGTGGCAGAGTGTGAGTGTCTGTATAGGTGTATGAGTGCATATGATAGTGTTGTAAAGATGAGTGATTGTATGTATGAATGATTGTATGGGTGAATGAGTGAATGTGTGTGTAGACGTAGGAATCAGTGAGTGCGTATGTAGTAACTAGTATTGGTGTGTCAATGGTTTCAAAAATTATACTCTGTATTTAACACTGGGTGTAACAGAGGTTATATTAAAATGTGAGGAGATGCATTGTATTGTCACATGAATGATATCATCAGTGATGTGGTCATTGATGTCAAATGAGATGTCATCAGTGATGTCATCAGTGATGTCATTTGAGATGTCATCAGTGATGTCATCAGTGATGTCACTGACCATGTCATGAATGATGTAATATGTGACAACATCAGCAGTGGATTGCGGGTGCGCGATATATAGTTAGTGCAACTAACTATATATGGAATTTCAATGGTTTTGTGTGAGTAAAATAAGGTTTTTTAAATGCTAATTCCTAACTATATATGGTCTATAACCTATGGTTTTTTCAGTGAATTTTCAAGGTTTTGTAAATGCTAATTCCTAACTATATATGGTTTATAACCTATGGTTTTTTCAGTGAATTTCAATGGTTTTTTTAATAGCAAATATCAAAAGCTTTTTTGTGGAAAATGACTAAAATTAGGTATACATAAGCGGCGTTCATTTATGTTCACCACAGCCACTGTTGAAAGTAAAGTGAAAGTCGAGAAACAGTGGCCACGCCATCTAGTCCCTTTTAGGCCCCATCATGCACGTAAGTGACAGCCATTTTGTGTGTCATGGCCTCTCTGCCCACTGCCAATAGCCTATGATCGTTCGGAATTGGTTCTCGTTGGGTGATTCTCTATTCACAAATAAGCACAGAGTCGGTTTAGTCTTTGCGGATAGTGAAGGATAGGTAGTGCAGACTTTTGTCCCCTTTGTAACCCGTCATGCCTATCTCTGCCCCGTTTTTTGGTAGTTGGTTCAACCCGGACCGTTTATTAGAGGTAGATCATCCGACTCCACCGGAGGACACCCCTAATAAAAAGGACATATATATAAAATGCGGACTAGCCGCTGTATCCTGCTAGCAAACTATAACATAAAAATCGTTAAAAAAATAAAAAGGAATCGAGCAAAATCAGTAGGCCACTGATGGGATCACTTTTTGACCTCGTTAAAATAGAAACATTAGGAACAACCCCTCATGAGAAATATGAAACTAGTGAGAGGAACCGAGCTCGACGCCATGATGTCTGCAAGACAGCTCGGCTCCGCTGCCCACCCCGCCCAAAATAACGACAAACCCTATGCAAATATTATAAATATATACAACACACCAGCAAAGTAACAGGGTAAAACGTTTTATTAAATAACTATTTACATGGCAGCCTGCTGCAGCATCGATCCAAATGCATGACGCTGTTCCTGTCCCTCCTTGTGCAGCAGGTCAGCGGCTACGCCCATCCGGAAGACGAGGCCCCCGGCACGTATAGGGCGGGGCCTTGCTGGCAGCCATCGGCCGAAGAGGTCGTTGGGTGGATGGCCCGGAAGCACCACGGCCACGATGTTGTTGTACTGGCCTTCCCATTCGTCCACCCTGAGGTGGCATCCAGCGAGCCACGGGTGGGGGGGGGGTGAATGCCTTGCTGATGACCCCCCCCCCTCTTATTGCCTGGTCCGACCATCACATATACCTGCGCCAGGAGACGGCGTGGGGTACACTGGGAGGGAGAGGCGGCGCGAACGAGCCTCCCCCACCTCCCCAGGTGGAGGTTCCTCAGCTGCACCCCAGCGCTTCACTCGGCCAGCTGAGTTGCGCCCGCTCTTGTGGCACAGTGCCTCGCTCGGCAAGCTGAGTTGCGCCCGCTCTTGCGGCACAGTGCCTCGCTCGGCCAGCTGAGTCTCACCCGCTCTTGCGGCACAGTGCCTCACTCGGCCGGTTGAGTTTCGCCTGCTCTTGCGGCTACAGCGTCTCACCCGCCATCCGGCTGAATTGCACCCACTCTTGCGGTACAGCGACAGGCCGCTGCCACGGAGCTCACGAAATGGCGGTCGGCTCCACAGACTTGGGCCTGGCCTGCAAGGATGGCTCTGGGCAACTCTGGAACTCGGACGCTTGACTGCTAGAGCATGGGCCCCATTCCCGAAAGCGTCCCCTCAGCCTTGAAGATTCTACAAGAGTCACCGGGGCCCCCGACTCCCGCAGGCTTCCGGTGGGGAGCGACTGCCATGATTGCTCGCGGAATGGCCACGACGTAGCCACGGGATGGTGGTGCTCTCATGCTGACGCCAGCTTCAGTCTGAAACATCCAGAAACACTGTAGACTACCAATTCGATCAGTTCCGGTGGAGCCCCAACGTGACCCGGTAGGGAAGAACTTGCCCTCCCCTCTTTGACTGATGGTTCTTGTTGCCTGTCCCTTCTGTTGTCATTTAACGGAACTTTTTGGACTGCTGAAAGGGGTTCTGGTCCGACCGCTGGTTGGTGGAGACATTTTGACTATATTCTGGACCTGCCCAGCCTCGCCCAAAATGGCGCCGGTATAAATGAGACTCGCAACTCCTTGATGTGTACTGGTTGCTCAGCCTTGATATCACGAGATATGTAAGCAGTTTTGGAGCACATGGCGGGCGGGGACGGGTACTGATTGAACATTTGGACATCCCTATTGATATTAAGTTCTGATGTATTATTGATTACTGTAATATTGAAAGTTCGAATTAACGTTACTCATGGTACTTGCCCGCAAATGTATATCTAGATAATTTCATTGTAACTGGTCCTGTCGTACTTTGATTATAAAATTAACGTCCACCGATTCCGCAACTGTTAGACACCTTAATTCCTGCAACCTAATGGCCCGCCCGTTACGTTTTTCTACAGTGTAAATGTCCCCTCATCATATACGATTCCAGTTTGCTCCGTGGCCGGCCCACGTGGTTGTAGGCCCGTATTTGTATACTGACATTTTTGCAATAAAGAGTTTTCGAAGGAAGTATGGAATCAGCGTCATAACAATCGTCTAGGTTGGTAGGGTTTTTGAATAATGGCTGTTATTCCCAAACAATAGAAGACAGATAATGCAGACCCTTTGCCTGAATTTTGGATTGATTGAAATTTGTATCCGTCACACCTGCCCTTTTTCCAGAATTGTTAGAAAATGGTCGACCGTAGCTTAAGGTATCTGCCGAATATAAGGTGTGGTATTTTGTCCCATAAAATACGACTAATTGAGAAACAAATACACGAAGAGGGAACTCGAATTTAGAGACAAACAAAATGAAAAATTTTTTGGCATCATAAGAAGGGGAGGATATGTTACACAGAAAAATAATGCGAAAGGGATAGCCAAGATCTGTTGTATCACACGTTCCTGCAGCTAGTCTGATACATGGTAAGTAGAAGCTTTTTCGTGTTTGCGCGCGCTGACATGCTCTGAATGCTGTATCCCCCCCTTTCTTTTCTCCTCTGTAGGTTACATCGGAGTTCCGACTGAAGAATGGAGTGGACATGGACCGCACCGTGCTCCATGTAGGGAAAGACATAGACAAGCACTGTGAGATATTGCATGGAGTGCAGACCATCACTGGGAACGTGAAAAATTGTATGGTGTGACTGTGCGTAGGTGCCCTGATTGTATGGTATGAATGTGTATGTATTCCATATGCCCGGGTCGTTGGAGAGAACGTATTTTGTATGACTGAAATGCTGGTCTACCGATCAAGGGGATGGGGAAATAAGCCCGAATATGGTAACTCCTCGTCTGAAGAAACAACTCTCCCTCAGTCCAGGAGTTGGGGATATAGGCATGTTTTAGATCCACCACATAAAAAAAATAAGAGGTGTACCACTGAACGCCCGACCGATACCCCTCCTCTGTCCCGGTTTTTGATCACCGCCTGCCCAGAGGTTGGAAGGCTCCACCGTGAGTATAAGCACGACTGGACTAATGTCCGACCGGAAAAAGAGGAGTAAGTATTTTTTTGAAATGAGGCCTCCAACAAAATTGCCCAGAAAGGGAGGGGAGTGAAAAGTCCGACCCCCCCAAAAGAATTACGGACAATACTGAAAATACGCAGCACGCATAGAAAAAGGAAAGGAAAAGAAAGGTCCCCTTACCCAAAATAGCTCTGTGTCTTCGTCTTAGATTTCTGCGTTTGATTTATGTACTGTCACACCCTATCCGGTATTTGTGTGTACGTGAACGTTGAATTTATGTTTTCCCTCAGCTTGTGTTCTTGTACGTAAACCTGACCCGTGTTGCTCTATGTTGTGTGTGCACCAAGTAGCCTATTATCATACACGTTTGTCTCTCTCTCTCCCTCGTTTTATGTCGTACGTGTACCAAATAGCCTACTTGATGCGCACGTCTCTCTCTCTCTCTCTCTCTCTCTCTCTCTTTCTTTCTTTCTTCCTCGCTGAAGGCCCCTTGCCCTCTTTTAAATAGGTAACGACACTGTACCTCCTCGGTATATGTATAATTGGCTTAAACTCGACAGGGTTCTAACAAATTATCAGAAGCAAAACGACCGTATTTTACCACACTGCTACCTCTCCTTTCTGTAAAATAATGGAACTTAATTGGCTGAGAAAGAAAGGACAGGTAAGACGACTGATGTCCCCCAATCTGGCCCTTTTTACGGGAACTATACGTCAGTGGTTCTGCATGTGTTGATCAGTAGCTATATGAGTAACTATATGGGTTATTGATTGATTGCCCAAGTATTTGTATGGGAGACTGAGTGTGTGTGTGGCTGGCTGGGAGGTGTGTGACTCTGTGCAGATCAATGTGTACTTGTATCAATGATTGTATAAGAGAGTAAGTATGTGTTAGTATATGTTTGAAAATGTAAGGTGCTCTATGTTTAACTGTATAGATTAGAAAATGGAAGTGTGATTGATTCTTTACAGGACTGACTAGGTGTGTGAGTAACTCCATGGATGAGTGGCAGAGTGTGAGTGTCTGTATAGGTGTATGAGTGCATATGATAGTGTTGTAAAGATGAGTGATTGTATGTATGAATGATTGTATGGGTGAATGAGTGAATGTGTGTGTAGACGTAGGAATCAGTGAGTGCGTGTGTAGTAACTAGCATTGGTGTGTCAATGGTTTCAAAAATTATACTCTGTATTTAACACTGGGAGTAACAGAGGTTATATTAAAATGTGAGGAGATGCATTGTATTGTCACATGAATGATATCATCAGTGATGTGGTCATTGATGTCAAATGAGATGTCATCAGTGATGTCATCAGTGATGTCATTTGAGATGTCATCAGTGATGTCATCAGTGATGTCACTGACCATGTCATGAATGATGTAACATGTGACATCATCAGCAGTGGATTGCGGGTGCGCGATATATAGTTAGTGCAACTAACTATATATGGAATTTCAATGGTTTTGTGTGAGTAAAATAAGGTTTTTTAAATGCTAATTCCTAACTATATATGGTCTATAACCTATGGTTTTTTCATTGAATTTTCAAGGTTTTGTAAATGCTAATTCCTAACTATATATGGTCTATAACCTATGGTTTTTTCAGTGAATTTCAATGGTTTTTTAATAGCAAATATCAAAAGCTTTTTTGTGGGAAATGACTAAAATTAGGTATACATAAGCGGCGTTCATTTATGTTCACCACAGCCACTGTTGAAAGTAAAGTGAAAGTCGCGAAACAGTGGCCACGCCATCTAGTCCCTTTTAGGCCCCATCATGCACGTAAGTGACAGCCATTTTGTGTGTCATGGCCTCTCTGCCCACTGCCAATAGCCTATGATCGTTCGGAATTGGTTCTCTTTGGGTGATTCTCTATTCACAAATAAGCACAGAGTCGCAATACTCTGTTTAGTCTTTGCGGATAGTGAAGAATAGGTAGTGCAGACTTTTGTCCCCTTTGTAACCCGTCATGCCTATCTCTGCCCCGTTTTTTGGTAGTTGGTTCAACCCGGACCGTTTATTAGAGGTAGATCATCCGACTCCACCGGAGGACACCCCTAATAAAAAGGACATATATATATATAAAATGCGGACTAGCCGCTGTATCGTGCAAGCAAACTATAACATAAAAATCGTTAGAAAAAACAAAAGGAATCAAGCAAAATCAGTAGGCCACTGATGGGATCTCTTTTTGACCTCGCTAAAATAGAAACATTAGGAACAACCCCTCATGAGCAATATGAAACTAGTGAGAGGAATCGAGCTCGACGCCATGATGGCTGCAAGACAGCTCGGCTCCGCCGCCCACCCCGCCCAAAATAACGACAAACCCTATGCAAATATTATAAATATATACAACACACCAGCAAAGTAACAGGGTAAAACGTTTTATTAAATAACTATTTACATGGCAGCCTGCTGCAACATCGATCCAAATGCATGACGCTGTTCCTGTCCCTCCTTCCTTAAAGTAGCAATGCTGGGCTACTTTGGGCTACTTTTTAGTAGGATGTGGGCTTTAGAAAGTCTACAAAGTCCATCAGCCGGCGAGGTAGCGGCCTAGGGGTGGAGGACCGTTGTGCAAATAGCCCGGGGGCGACACCACGCGCCAAGGCTCGTCCCCAATACACCCAGAGATGATGTCCAGCAAGTTGTGTGGGGGGATGCCTTGCTGATGCCGCCACCCCCCCCCACCTTCTTGTTGCCTGATCCGGCCAGCTCAATCGATCGAGCATGAGACTCTTAAACCCAGGGTCGTAGGCCCGGCCATCTTAGTGATGTGTAATGCATGCCGCCGTTCCCGGGATTTCTCCCCGACTACTCTGCGGCCTACGAGATGGAGAGGCCGGGGCGTTGACTAGGCAGGGCCTCCGGCCGCAACCACAGCGACGATCGCTGCCGACGGAGGGGAGCCTTGCTGGTGAGAGCCACTGATCTGAAGAACCGCTGCCTGCGGTGCCTCCCTGAGCCGCTTGACGGAGGCCCCCGAGGGGCGGTGTGGTGGCGCGGACTCGGAGCGGGCGCTTGGCTCCTGCCCCCTCCCCAAGTCTTGTTGCCCTGGTGTGGCCTGAGATCGCCCCCGACATAGGCGGCCGGCTCCCGGGGTCCGGCGGGACTTTTAGCCTTTTGGTGACTCTTCCATTCTGGACCCTGTCCCACAATCCGTTTGACCTGGGGACACGTCCTGCGGTGCCCTCGCAATGCGGCCTGGTCCCTGAATGTGTGCGGGGGGACGGTGTTGATTGGATCAAGATGGCGGCTGGTGCCCTTCTTCATGGCTCACGTCTGGACCGGGCGACTGTGCCAGGCCCCCGAGGGGCGGTGTGGTGGCGCGGACTCGGAGGGGGCGCTTGGCTCCTGCCCCCTCCCCAAGTCTTGTTGCCCTGGTGTGGCCTGAGATCGCCCCCGACATAGGCGGCCGGCTCCCGGGGTCCGGCGGGACTTTTAGCCTTTTGGTGACTCTTCCATTCTGGACCTTGTCCCACAATCCGTTTGACCTGAAGACACGTCCTGCGGTGCCCTCGCAATGCGGCCTGGTCCCTGAATGTGTGCGGGGGGACGGTATTGATTGGATCAAGATGGCGGCTTCACACAAAGCTGACTCAAGTGTTGCTGCTGTTGCTATGCAGACAAAAACTGGTTTTCAGTTTGTACATTCTTTAGGATTTTTCCATCCAAGGCTGGTTGAGAGTTTGTAGAACGATGGCTTCAGATTTTCAACATACTACTCTTCAACATTCTTCATAAATGTAAGAATGTGAGACTCACTAGGAGAACGGCCGTTTATCTTTCCTTTCAAAATGCTGCCAACAATATTTTCTGTATGGAAGACACCATCTTGTAGCATAAAGGGCTGCGTCAAGGGTGGTATTGCCCAGAATGTCTTGTTTTCAAGTGCTCGTAATGACGAAGCCAGGACTGTGGCAGAGCGTCCAAAATCTACAAAAAACACCACTGCCTACTCTTCAATACCTTCCATCACCCAGCACCGCATTTCCAAAGAAACAGCATAGCAAGCTTTCGTGGCCTTTAGAGTTTTCGGAAGCAGTTTCCCAAGACGATCACTGCAGCCATTGCAATCCAACAGAGGAACTTTTTCCAAGATCGGCATATTAACAGGGCTGCTGGTGTAATCGGGGCTCTTGCAGCCATTCAACTTAATTGAAGCTTTCACAATGAAAGACCGCCCACTGAACTTCGTGCCATGACATTTACTTATAACATTCTGCTGGGTCTTCGCCGAACTGAAGTCTACAAATGCAAAGCATTTCATTCCGCTTTGACATTTCTTGACATGTAGTGGGTTGAAGTCTTTAAAGAGGTCCACAATTTGCTCCTCAGTCACATCACTTGAAAGATTCCCCAAGCCAGGCAGGTCCCACACCACTTGAAAGGACCTACCTGGCCTCGACCAAAATGGCGCCAGTATGGGAGCGACTTGCAACTCCTTATGACGTTCTAGTTACTTAGCCTTGACGTTATGGGGGATGTATGCGGTCTTTGTGCACATGGCGGGCGGGGAAGGGTACTGACTGGGCATACGGACAACCCTATTGATGTCGATTTTTCATTATTGATTATTGTATTAATAAAGCTTCGAAGTAATGTTACCCATGATACTCGCCCATGGTGTGCGTATAGACGATTTTATTGTAACTGATCCTGTTATACTTTCAATTATAAAATCAACCTTCACTGATCCTGCAACCGTTTGTCACGTTTAGTTTTTTCAATTAAATGGCTCGCTTGTTACATACTCCTATACCCCTGGCTTTTGACCCTTTCCTACGCGCGGTCTGTACTACCGCCCTCGGGCGATCTATGTAATGAACAGACTACCATTGCCGAAACACAAGGGAATGCATCTCAGAGAGATAAGTCAAGTACGTGGTAGATAAAAAAAATTCGTGTTTATGCACGCTGATGTGCTTTGAACGCTGCCCCCCCCCCCCCCATCATTTAGATTACCACCGCCCATTGCACAAAAGCGTACCGGGCGCTCCCCACGCAAAAAAAACGATTTCTTTTTTCTTTTTTTTTGCCCCGCGGGCCCTTTTAAAGCCTCCACATCAAACCTAGGGGGTCAGGGAGGATCTACTATGCCCCCTTATGGTCATTTCCCCCTTTGTTTTGGCCTCCTCTTGTCTCTCGATCCTACCGAGAGACAAGATGGCGGCCGCTCCGGACTGTTTAGAATGTTGACAGACACCGGAGAGCCAATCAGCTTCGCTTCGCGAAGTTCCGTTACGCGTCAAGTACGCGAACCGGAGCGCTACCCGGAGCGCTGTTACAGATATATATATTTTTTTGAACGTTAATTTATCAAAATCCACTGGAGCACATATATTGAGACCTAGCAAAGGCACATCGGGCTAACAGTCCCTACAATTTTGCCAAGTTTCATGCAAATCCATTCAGCCGTTCGGGCTAAAAGTGAGGCCAACCGCCCTATGGAAATTAACATGGGAAAAACGCGTTTTGGGACCCCCCTTTTTTCTCGGCCCCCCCTTGACGAACCCCCCCCCATATTTTCAGGGGCTGCTCAGAAACAAAATGTTCAATTTTCCTGAAAATTTCAGCCAATTCCGTCCACAAACGCCAAAGTTATTAGACATAGAATTTTCAAAAATCCCATGGAGAAAAAATCCTAACTATATATACCTACTGGCGTCCGCCAGTAGGTAATATACATAAACATATATATACATAAACATATATATACATAAATATACATACATACATATATACATACACATACATACATACACATCTATATATACACATATACATACACATCTATACATATACATACACACACACATATACATACACACACACACACGTATACATACACACACACACATATATATACATACACACACACACATATATATACATACACACACATATACATACACACACACACACACATATACATACACACACACACACACACATATATACATACACACACACACACACATACATATATATGTATATATATACATATATACATATATATATATATATATATATATATATATATTACCTACTGGCGGTCGCCAGTAGGTAGTTATAGTTAGGACCTAGTTTCCATAGGAAATCCTCAACATTCTATTTGGATTAACTTTGGCCCTGGTGGATGAATCTTTGCGAATTTCTCAAAGAAGATGGCTCGGTCCGCTGCGCTCCTTCCCTGAAAGTTTGGGGGGGATTGGTGAAGTGGGGGCTGAGATAAAAGGGGGGTCCCAAAACGTGTTTTCTCCATGTTATTTTCCATAGGACGTTTAGACACGGCTACAGGTCGAACGGCTGAATGGATTTATAAGAAATTTGGCAAAACTGTAGAGTCCGGCTCGCAGATTACGCTTATTTTGGAATGGTGTAAATCCGTTCAGTAGTTGCTGAGAAAATTAAAGTTAAAGTCAATTATATATCTATACGCGCGCACGGGTGCGCGCACTCAAGCGGCTGCGCGCGAGCGGAATTTTTTGTTTTGCTGCGTGACGTCTGTTAACGTTCGATTCAAAGGAAATCAGGAAGTGTTGACCGCCATTTTGTCACTGCGAGTAAATATATTGTTCATTTCAAAGCGTTGGAACATGGAAAGGGGAGAAGGTAGAGATTGTTTTGCTGCGTAGGTCTTCTCAGGGTGTGCAGTAAGGTCCTTAAAGGCGAAAATATATATATTTTTTTTGAAAAAAGTTGCGGGGTGCGCGCACTCGGGCGCGCACACCTATTTACAAGAGTGTGAAAATGGAGATAAATCAGAAGATTTCAGTGCTTTGATATAAGGTGGCTCTGAAAAGAGCCCTTGTGTTAATTGAGTTTTTTCTGCATTTATAAGTAAGTAGCGATGCAGAGCCGGATGTTGCAGAGGAAGATTCTGTTTCTGCCTCCCTGCTTACTTAGTTATGGTTTTTTCACTCCCACTCCAGGCTTTTAGTCTGTGGATGGAAATCCATGAACCTAGACTCACCTATGAAAATCATACTATTGATGTTAGACTGAGGCCAAGGAGATCAGAGCGCATGTGTGTGTAAGGTGATGTAACTCTGGGGAGATGATGTTACGTTTAAACGTAGCCCCTGAGTGCTTAGTTCGGTTCTGTTCTCTGTCACTGTTGTTGATTTAGAGCCCCAAATACAAAGGCTTGTTGTTGCTTGTGAATCCCCAAGTGTATATTTGCTCATACTGATCCATAACGCCCCGGCGTATCCATGTCGTAGGCCGCAAGAGTGGGCGAAACTCAGCTGGCCGAGCAAGACTTGGGGAGGGGGCAGGAGCCAAGAGGAAACAAGGAGGGGTTTTCATCATTTGTGACAAAAAATATTTCTAAACCAATGAAAAGTTTTATGAACAAGTCACATGACCTGTTATGCTTACGTTACGCGCTCCGTGCCGCGCCCCGGATTGCTTCCGGGAAGCTGCGCTTCGCGCCTCGCGCACCTGAGCACTTCCGGGTGCGCTAACGCGGCGTGTCATATGACGCATTATGCAACAACGCGATACGTCGTTGGGGCTCCACCGGAACTGATTGAATTGGTAGTCTACAGTGTTTCTGGAAGTTTCAGACTGAAGCTGGCGTCAGCATGAGAGCACCCCGTGGCTACGTCGTGGACATTCTGCGAGCAACCATGGCAGAAGCTCCCCACCGGAACTCAGCGGGAGTCGGGGCCCCGGTGACTCTTGTAGAATCTTCAAGGCTGATGGGACGCTTTTGGGAATGGGGCCCATGCCGTAGCAGTCAAGCGTCCGAGTTCCAGGGTTGTCCAGAGCCATCCTTGCAGGCCAGGCCCAAGTCTATGGAGCCGACCGCCATTTCCTGAGCTCCGTGGCAGCCGCCTGTCGCTGTACCGCAAGAGTGGGTGCAATTCAGCCGGATGGCGGGTGAGACGCTGTAATAGCAAGAGCAGGCCTAATTGAGCTGGCCGAGCGAGGCAATGTGCCGCAGGAGCGGGCACAACTCATCTTGTCGAGTGAAGCGCTGGGGTGCAGCTGAGAAACCTCCACCTGGGGAGGTGGGGGAGGCTTGTTCGCGCCGCCTCTCCCTTCCAGTGCACCCCACGCCGTCTCCTGGCACAGGTATATGTGATGGTTGGACCAGGGCACCGCAGGACGTGTCTTCAGGTCAAACGGATTGTGGGACAAGGTCCAGAATGGAAGAGTCACCAAAATGCTAAAAGTTCCGCCGGACCCCGGGAGCCGGCCGCCTATGTCGAGTGAAGTGCTGGGGTGCAGCTGAGAAACCTCCACCTGGGGAGGTGGGGGAGGCTCGTTCGCGCCGCCTCTCCCTTCCAGTGCACCCCACGCCGTCTCCTGGCGCAGGTATATGTCATGGTTGGACCAGGGCACCGCAGGACGTGTCTTTAGGCGTGTAGCTGAGAAACCTCCACCTGGGGAGGTGGGGGAGGCTCGTTCGCGCTGCCTCTCCCTTCCAGTGCACCCCACGCCGTATCCTGGCGCAGGTATATGTGATTGTTGGACCAGGGCACCGCAGGACGTGTCTTTAGGTGAAACCCTCAACTATGGCACCCAACATCCAGGACTTATGCCATTTGTGGAAGGCAGTGACATCGAAGCATCTCAGGGACCAAGCATATCCATCCTACAGCCTCTGCGTTCCTTCTTACCTAGTTATGGTTTTTTCACTCCCACTCCAGGCTTTTAGTCTGTGGATGGCAAACTATGAACCTACACTCACCTATGAAAATCTTACTATTGATGCTTGACTGAGGACAAGGAGATCAGTGAAGCGCTGGGGTGTAGCTGAGAAATCTCCACCTGGGGAGGTGGGGGAGGCTCGTTTGCGCCGCCTCTCCCTTCCAGTGCACCCCACGCCGTCTCCTGGCGCAGGTATATGTGATGGTTGGACCAGGGCACCGCAGGACGTGTCTTTAGGGGTGCAGCTGAGAAACCTCCACCTGGGGAGGTGGGGGAGGCTCGTTTGCGCCGCCTCTCCCTTCCAGTGCACCCCACGCCGTCTCCTGGCGCAGGTATATGTGATGGTTGGACCAGGGCACTGCAGGACGTGTCTTTAGGTCAAACCATCAACTATGGCACCCAACATCCACGACTCTGGATATGCTTGGTCCCTGAAATTCTTCGATGTCACTGCCTTCCACAAATGGCATAAGTCGTGGATGTTGCCGTCTCCTGGCGCAGGTATATGTGATGGTTGGACCAGGGCACCGCAGGACGTGTCTTTAGGGGTGTAGCTGAGAAACCTCCACCTGGGGAGGTGGGGGAGGCTCGTTCGCGCCGCCTCTCCCTTCCAGTGCACCCCACGCCGTCTCCTGGCGCAGGTATATGTGATGGTTGGACCAGGGCACCGCAGGACGTGTCTTTAGGTCAAACCCTCAAGTATGGCACCGAACATCCAGGACTTATGCCATTTGTGGAAGGCAGTGACATCGAAGAATCTCAGGGACCAAGCATATCCAGAGTCCTCCCCGGGGTATTTGCACAACGGTCCTCCACCCCTAGGCCGCCAGCTATGCTACCTTGACAGGAACAGTGTCATGCATTTGGATCGATGTTGCAGCAGGCTGCCATGTAAATAGTTATTTAATGAAACGTTTTACCTTGTTACTTTGTTGGTGTGTTGTATATATTTATAATATTTGCATAGGGTTTGTCGTTATTTTGGGCGGGGTGGGCGGCGGAGCAAATTCACTGAAAAAACCATAGGTTATAGACCATATATAGTTAGGAATTAGCATTTACAAAACCTTGAAAATTCACTGAAAAAACCATAGGTTATAGACCATATATAGTTAAATATCTCAAGTCCATCTCTGCACTCGATGGAGATACAGGTCGTCGATCAGAAAATGTGCTGGCCACCTTTAATGCTAATAGCGTGGCCAGGGCTTTTGTCGATGCCTCTGCAAATTGCACAGGGTGCACTTGTTTGACATGCCGCACCATGGTATGTATGGAAAAGGAATATTTTTTTGTTGGATTTCCTCTTGAGAGAAACGAGTCACATATCGTGCAGGTTACTTTTGGTGCATTTACTTTCTTTTGATCTTCAGGATAAGTGAAAAATTGCCAGATGAAAGATTCTTTTTTTCTTCTTAAAGGTAGTCGATCATTTTGTTCAGATTCGGAAGATGAATGAGATACGGTAGCCATTTCACCAAAGTCTTCCGAAAAATGTAGGACGTTGTTCTCTCTTGAGAGTAGAAAAGATAGTGAGAGAAGTGGGTGGAGTGCTGCGTGTAAATTCCAGAATAGAAACTAGTAAGAACCAATTGGAAGTGTTGTTTTCATGTTGCAGCAGGCTGCCATGTAAATAGTTATTTAATAAAACGTTTTACCCTGTTACTTTGCTGGTGTGTTGTATTTATTTATAATATTTGCATAGGGTTTGTCGTTATTTTGGGCGGGGTGGGCGGCGGAGCCGAGCTATCTTGCAGCCATCATGGCGTCGAGCTCGGTTTCTCTCACTAGTTTCATATTTCTCATGAGGGTTGTTCCTAATGTTTCTATTTTAGCGAGGTCAAAAAGAGATCCTATCAGTGGCCTACTGATTTTGCTCGATTCCTTTTGTTTTTTCTAACGATTTTTAAGTTAAAGTTTGCTAGCACGATACAGCGGCTAGTCCGCATTTTATATATATGTCTTTTTTATTAGGGGTGTCCTCCGGTGGAGTCGGACGATCTACCTCTAATAAACGGTAAGTGTTCCTCTGAAGGAATGCGTCTTGAAAGTGGCTGACTGTAATGTATGATATTTCACTCAGTGACTTTCAGGCCCATGCTGTTTAAAAACTGTGCATGTGCTTAAAGCAGGCGTAGGTATTGACGCAGCATTGTGAATATAGTGCATTGGTGAGCCTTGCTGGAGCTGCATCACAGTTGCGATGCAACTCTAGCAATGTATTACTTTTTCAGCACAGATGTGTTACGCATGTATGGTGTTTTTGTACCATGGTGCGCCACATTTCAAATGTGGCACACCATGGGTAACGGAGCACTAGCATACTGTGGTGCACATTAACTGGTGCATATCTGGGTATGAAGTAGTTAACATAAATCTGCCCCATAGGTTACAAATCCGCGTTTAGTAGACTGTTTGGCCTTTGAAGTTTTATGTTTTTTCTGTTATTCTATGTAGGTATGTAATATTGCAATATTTTTGTCACGAAAAAGAAGCCATGAGTATTGGGTTTGTGAAAGATTGCAAGATTTTTAAAATTAAAAAGCAACAACCATGGCCTTGTTTAATATAGTATTGTAAATACTTATCTTTAACAATGATGAGAGAGTAAAAAAAGGTTAACCTGATGTTTTAAAGTTATTCACAGGCTTCTTTAGAGGAAGTATTCTATATGATTGTAGCGTGGGTGTTTCACTTTTTTATAGGTAATACAATGCATTCTGTATGCTGTAGCAGGAGGAGTACTACATGCTTGAATATTCTTCAGTGCTTATTTTCATTTCGTAAGTGGTATTGAGAGCGACACAGAACTTCAATGGATCGGAGGGGCTGTTCCTGTGCATCTGGAGGACTGCCAAGCCGTTGCAGCAGTGGGAGTGAGGCCTCTCACAGGGGCGTAGCGCAGCTCCTTTTGATGCTCACAATTGCAGATAACAGGGTAGAGATGTCTGTGGAATTTATAGATGGTTAGTCACACTAGAGTGTGGGCGGCGCCCCTAGCACTTCATTACGGCACACAGGGGAGCCGCGTTGCACAGTTTGAGAATCAGAGACTTAGGAGATAAACCTTCATAATAGGAAGGCTTCTAAGTGATAAAAATCGCCGGTGCTCGGCGTTAAAAATATCACTGCTATCGGTGGAATTTTCCACGGTGTTAGTGCTCCAACAGAAATGGGAACACATATCTGATAGAAAATCCTGTAACAATCTCAGTATTTCACATTATCGCGTGAAAAGAAAGTCTTTCGAAAGATGTTGAACGTCGTTCTCTTTTGAGAGTAGAAAAGATAGTGAGAGAAGTGGGTGGAGTGCTCCGTGTAAATTGCAGAATAGAAACTACTAAGAACCAATTGGAAGTGTTGTTTTCAAGTCACATGACTTCACATGCGCGTCTCAGGACGTGTACGCGGTGATAGTATCTGGTCACGTACGCCATTTGGAAGTAGCGGTCTAATTCAGCGAAGTTTCAAAACGTGAAAAGGAGTAAATCCAAACATATCCGGATTTAATATATCTTCTGAGCTCGATTCAAGCATACAATTGTTAAAGTATAAAACCTTTTATATATTTTTTTAAAATACCAAGGTGTGTACATTCGGTCACACACGAAAGTTTAAAAAGACATTCGGCTCCATTTAATGAAAATTTTCATAATATTAAAAAAGAAGCCTAGGTTTAGTCTCTTTGACGTAGTATAAGTTCTTTGATGGGTCTATGAAGAAATTCAATAAGTTCAGATTGCAAAGTTTTCACGAAATATATAGGCGGGTGAGCGCAGTCTGTCGCGCACGAAAGCCTGGAAATGCGCTATCCATTTTATTGAGAACTGTTGCCGAGAGTGCGCACACCGGGTCGTGCACGAAAGTTTAGAAAGGCTATTTTTATTTACAGGCAAATTTTAATGCATTGAAAAAAAGGCAAGGTACAGACTTTCTAATTCTGTATCGCTTTACAAGGAGTCTCTATGCAACTTGAACAGTGAAGAAAACGGCTTGTTTCCGAAAAAAATATTGCCAGAACTTTATTGACAAAAGTATAGGTTGTATACACGAGATATTTCTGAATTAGCATTTTAAAAACCAATGAAATTCACTGAAAAAACCATAGGTTTTACACACGTTATAGTTAGGAAGTAGCATTTAAAAAACCTATGAAATTCACTGAAAAAACCATAGGTTTTACACACGTTGTAGTTAGGAAGTAGCATTTAAAAAACCTATGAAATTCACTGAAAAAACCATAGGTTTCACACCAGTTATAGTTAGCTGGAAATTTTACTCGCATAAAACCATTGAAATTCCCACGTTATAGTTAGTTGGACTCACTATAACTTGCGCGTGCAATGCACTGCTGATGACGTCACATATTACATCACTCATGACATGGTCAGTGACATCACTCATGACATCACTGATGACACCATCCTTGTGACAGACTGACAGACCTCGTTTCACTGTAATGTAACCCTTGAAACACATATTCAAAAATAGAAACAAAAATTTTCAAAAAAATGGAGATACCCATACCAGTTACAACAACCAATTCAATAATTCCGCCATCTATATACACATCCACTCATTCACCAACAGTTCTATATAATCAGTCATACGTATACTCACTCATCATATGTAGTGATACACCTATACATCCTGTTACACACCGACAGTCATCCAAAAGATACTCTCACACATACTCACACATGCAAAAAAACTATTGAACATCCATTTATTTGCATATACAGCTATACACACACTACCACCTTACTTCTAAGGAACCTTACACATACTTACTCTCTTAAACAATCACTTATAGAAACACATATTTATTTAAACAGGAACACTTACAGTTCCTTACTCTCACATATACTCACTTATATACATCAATATTCACATATACTACATTAAAACATATGTAGTTACTGATAAAGACACTAGTGAGACGGTCATTCAGTCAGTAACACACACATATACACAGTCATCCACCCATACAGTCCTGTACATATACTGTCTTCAAAACACATACCAACAGAGAGTCAGTCACTCATGCATCTATGTTCTAAGCAATACCCCTACCAAACATATAGACACTCATATTGATATTAAAAAAAATCTAATAACCCATATACATACACATGTAGCTACTCACCAACCCATGCAGCCACTTATACACAAAGTGAACCAATCAATTAAAAAAAAACATCCATGTAAACCCTTATTTAAACATTTATTCTTCCATCAACTTTTACATATACATATATAACACATAATTATTTTTAAAAAATACACACATTCACTGGATGGTGTCATCAGTGATGTCATGAGTGATGTCACTGACCAGGTCATGAGTGATGTAATATGTGACGTCATCAGCAGTGCATTGCACGCGCAAGTTATAGTGAGTCCAACTAACTATAACGTGGGAGTTTCAATGGTTTTATGCGAGTAAAATTTCCAGCTAACTATAACTGGTGTGAAACCTATGGTTTTTTCAGTGAATTTCATAGGTTTTTTAAATGCTACTTCCTAACTATAAAGTGTGTAAAACCTATGGTTTTTTCAGTGAATATATATATATATATATATATATATATATATATATATATATATCCTTCACCAAGTAGAAATAATTGTCTGCACTCGTCCAATTGCTTTATATGTAGGTTTTATTCAAGAGACTCAAGGAGCCCCATTCACCTACGCGTTTCGACCGCAGGTCTTGATCACAGTGTTTGCAAACACTGTGATCAAGACCTGCGGTCGAAACGCGTAGGTCAATGGGGCTCCTTGAGTCTCTTGAATAAAACCCACATATAAAGCAATTGGACGAGTGCAGACAATTATTTCTAATTGGTGAAGGATTATTTGTGGGGATACGTTCATCCCTGCTGTCTGGCACCGACCGTTCAAAAGTGTGCGCCTTCTGGTGAACGTATTGGTGGCAATATATAGATATATATCGATATATATATATATGAGTGCTGGCGATTACAAGGGAATATTAAAGTATTCAGCCTGTTTTTTGAGGAGAGACAGTCACGGTTAGCATGTAGGTGCAGAATGCTACAGAAAGAGGTAGCAGGGACACGGAATGCACAGTTGTCCTTGCATTTCTGCCAGTTTTCTGGATAAGCAAATACAGGGACAAAGAATTTCATACCATTCTCAGTAGGAACAAAATGGTGAAGTGTTTCCCTGTGAACAGAAGAGTGCAATGTCAGAGAACATCCAATGCACTATACAGAGTACTTTAAAGTAATTTCTAGTGCTTACCGGGAGCCAGTAAAGTGTCAGTGTTTTAGAATGAAATTAATACTCAAGTTCAGCTCCAATATGATGGGTCTCATGACCAATCTGGATGAAACAGAACATCCCGATTTTATGTATGGTGCTGCAATTACCTAATGATCACATGGTTTCAAACTGGTTGTCAAGTGAAGCACTAAATGAGAACTCAGATTTTGTTATTTTAATTTTGAAACAATTTTCGGAAAACCAGTTGTTCTTCCCTGTAAGATGGTCAAAGCCAAGATTGCATCTGGTATCAATATCCGACCCTCTTCCAAAGTACATCCCTAAGCAAAATTCGAAAAAACAGAGTCCCAAACAGGCTCAACTGTGCCTCTTAAAGCACCGTTTTTTATATATTTAGTCTAAAAAGCAATACGGTTTATAGGCAATTCTGAATGGGGAGCTCCTTAAATAATGCAATATTTTCAAGGTGTGCTAAACAAGCTCTGCACAAGTGATAAGCCAACACCAAGAAACTTCCAGTGGTGGTTGTTGAACTTTAAAGTAATGAGTTGCAACCATATGTGATAAACTCAACTTAAACTTAGAATTCGAGGAGGAGCTTCGCGCGATTCCAAGATGGACGCGTGAGCTAAGAGCTCCCGGGACCCCTTCCACCTCCGGCGCCTATCCTGTCATCTATCCTGATTCTGCCGACGGATATTTTTCATTGACGCCCTGCTGATGCCAGCGCTCTTTTCGTGACTTGTTTTGGCCGTTGCACGCTGAACTTACTGCGACCTGAACTTTGAGGCCTACCACGTATGCCAACCGGGGGCTCAAGTCCCCGAGGTACCCAGGTGGCAATCGAACAACAACGGCTGGTAGGCCACGCCCTCTGCCCTTGGTGTGCTTTCAGTTTCGTTTCTGCTCCTTGTGCCAGCCCACTTCCCGATCGGAGTTCTTCCTCTGCAACTGCCAGTCTAGTGCTTGTGCTGTGCCCTTATTCACTCGCAATTCGGTGCCTGCCACGACGGAGGTTGTTTTGCCCGAGTTTCGCACTTCCAGTTGGAGTTTCTTCCCGGTCATGACGGGCAGGACAGTTGTCGAGAGACGCGGCGCAAGAGGTTCGTCCCGAGGGGGGGCCACCCACTCTCAGACTATTGATCGTTTTACTCGACCTAAGGGCTCCCCGGGCGGATCGAGTGGTGCCCTGGAGGAAGCTGGGGACGGTGCTCCTGATGACGAGGAGCCTACTCTGAAAGACGTGATGGGCGCCATTGCGAGTATTCAATCCAGTATGGGCCAGCAGTATGAAACCCTGGCTGCTAAAATAGACACAGTGGCGGTTGATGTTTCCCTCATCAGAGCGGACCTTGGGAAAACAAACGAGCGTGTCAAGTCTCTTGATCTTAAGACCGCTAGTCTGACCACGGATGTCTCGGACCTCCAGACCACGGTCCGTAATCTTCGGACCACTTGTGACCTATTTGCCAATCGGTTGGAGAATTTTGAGGGCCGGGCCAGGCGCAACAACGTCCGCATCGTTGGTGTCCCGGAGAATTCTGCCGATATGCCTGTTGATATCCTGGTGGAGGACCTTGTGTTGAAGCATCTTGCGGCGAAGGGCCTAAGTAAATTTTTTGCGGTCGAAAGGGCCCATTGTGTTCCGGGAGGCAAGCCGAAGCTGGGTGCCGCTCCACGGCCTATTATAGCTAGACTATTTAACTTTCGCGATAGAGACGCTATCCTGCAAGCATCGCGAACCACTGGGCCCGTTAAATTTGAGAACGCTTCGATTAGTTTCTATCCAGACTTCACGCAAGCTGTCCAGAAACAGCGGATGGGCTTTACGGGCGTGAAGAGGCGCCTCAGGGACCTGGGACTGAAATATGCCATGCTTTTCCCGGCCTGAGAATCGAACATGCTGAGCGTGCCTTTTTCTTCGACCGCCCTGAGGTGGTGAGTGACTGGTTGGACACTTTGCCGAAGCGTACCGAGGGCCCGGAAGACTCGAGAGGAGCCGAGGGAGGCGTGGAGGACCAGGAGTAGTGAGTCTACGTTGGCAAGCCGGAATACATCGCAGGGGCTGCTGGACTGTGTTTTGAGTATTATGTGAATGCCCGGGGGTGTGGGGGGGTCTGAGGGATCTTCCTCCTCTGGGGATTTTTTTCTCTCTTTCTGTAGGTTAGTTTAATGGGGCGACAGGCACACTGCAAGTTGGGGTGGCTTTTGGGTCTACCGCAGGGGTGCAGGGTGGGGGGTTCGTTACTATTGGGTTCCTTGGGGGTGGGGGGGGGGCTTTTTCTTCTTGTTTGTTTTGAGGCTGTGCTCTGTTTATCACTTGCTTTCACTTGACTGTTTCGAGGTGGGGAGTGCGGTCGGTTTGCTTCAGGGATGGGGGGTAGGGGGCTTAGGGTTTTGAGCTGGAATGTTAATGTTCTTGGGGACAGGATAAAACGTGGGATTGTGCTGCAATACTTGAAGAGGTGCTCCCCGGATGTGGTCCTGCTTCAGGAGACCCATTTGGTGGGCAACACGTGCCACGCTTTGCACAGGAGAGGCTATCGTTTGGTGGCGCACTCCGGCTTCACCTCGGGATCGAGAGGGGCTGGTATCCTGGTCAAGCATTCCCTTCCCTTGGAGGTGGATACCACACTGTTAGATGATAGGGGCCGCTATGCTGGCATTACCGGGAGATGGGAGGGGAAATTGATCTCCATACTGTCTATTTATGTTCCGCCTGGGCTGCAGTCTACTACGTTCGCTGACTTGGGCGAGGTCATTCTGGGCTTGCCCGAAGGCTTGCTTGTGCTGGGCGGCGACTTCAATTCAGTGGCAAATGGTGAGAGTGATCGTAGCCCCCCCCCGGCTCCTCCCTGCATCGCAGTTGTGGTTGGGGAAATTCCTTGATGCCTTTGGGTTGGCCGATTGTTGGAGGCAGCTGCACCCTGGCCAACTTCAGTATACCTTTCATTCGGGGGCTCACGGAAGTCTCTCGAGACTTGATTATATTGTCGTGCCTATGGTGCAGTTGGCCTCGGTGCGTGAAATCAGACACTTGGCTTGGGGGATCTCGGACCATTCCCCGATATGGTTTCACTTAGACGTTTGTTTGGGGACGGGGGGCCGTATCGCCCCGATCAATCCGTGGCATTTCCAGAACCCTAGACTCAGATCCGAGGTGGTCAAATGTGTGGACTATTATTTTGCAGAAAATGAGGGATCTGTCTCCTCCCCTGTTTCATTGTGGGAGGCCTATAAGACGGTGATCCGAGGTCAGACCTTGTCCCTTGTGGCCGATGAGAAACGGCGCAACCAAGAGGAGGTGGTGAGTTTGGAATCTGAGATTGCGGTGCTTGAGGGGCGATTGGAGGCTGGAGTGACGCCTGAGATTCTACATGTTTTGGCTCTTAAGCAAACTGAATACAGGGCACTTGTGACTGCTGCTGCTGAGGCGATGCATCGCGTGCAGCAAGGGCGACTTTATGATGTGGGTGATAAGGCCGGGAAGTTGATTGCGTGGCTGGACAGGAGAGACAGATTGAATCGTGTGGTGCCAGTGATTGAGAGAGATGATGGAGTGCGGGTCGTGGACCCGGTGGAGATAGTTGAGGTGTTTGCTCAGCATTTTCGGGTCGTATATGCCCCGGTTTCGGGCCTCCCGGAGGAGGACTCGTGCTTGTTGCTTCGCGACCTTGCGCTGCCCAGTCTCTCGGAGTCTGACGGGGTGTTAATGGAGGCTGATTTTTCCGCTGATGAGGTTGCGCCCTTCGTTCGGGGAAGGCTTCGGGCCCTAATGGTATACCGGTTGAGTTGTATAAGTTGTGTCCAGACAAAATGGCGCCGTATTTGCTGCGTATGTTTGCGGCCTCGCGAGATCTTGGCTCTCTTCCTAGGGACCAGAGGCTGGCTTCCATCGTGGCCATTCATAAAGATGGTAAGCCCCGCGAGCGTTGCTCATCGTATCGTCCAATCTCCCTTCTGAACGCTGAACCAAAGATATTGGCAAAAATACTGGCAAATCGACTGGTCACGGTGATCAGCGGACTGGTTCACCCAGATCAGTCCGGTTTTATCCCCCAGCGCAATACTGCTCTCAATCTTCGCCGTCTGCATGGCGTCATCGCGAGGGCGGGATCTCTTCGTGAGCCGGCCATCTTGGTTTCTCTCGATGCTTCGATGGCCTTTGACACGGTTGAGTGGCCGTATTTGTGGGCCACCCTCGCCAAGTTCGGTTTTGGCCCTAAATTCATCACCTGGGTTAAACTCCTGTATGAACAGCCGCTTGAGCAGGTGGTGGTTAATGGCAGAGCCTCGGCGCCCTTCGCCCTCGGGCGTGGCACGAGGCAGGGCTGTCCTTTGTCGCCGTTGTTGTTTGCGCTTGCGCTTGAACCGCTGGCCGCCTGGCTTCGGTGGGAACCCTCTCTAAAAGGTATTCGTTGGTCTCCGGATTTTGAAGACCGAGTCTCTCTATATGCCGATGACATCCTGTTATATCTGACGTCCCCCCGCAAATCGCTGGGAGTTCTCATTGACGTATTGCGCTCTTTTGGCCGCAACTCCGGGTTGGTTATCAATTGGTCTAAATCCTGTATCTTTCCGCTTACTAGTGACCCTCTTTCTCTGCCCCGAATATGTCCGATCCCGGTCTGCACTGATGGTTTTAAATATTTGGGGATTTATATTTCACTTGACCCTGTGCTGCGTTATGATCGGAATTTGCTGCCTCCGCTCGCTCGGCTCCGGTCGGACGTTGCGGCGTGGTGTAATCTGCCCCTATCCCCCTTGGGACGTGCGGCATTGTTCAAAATGATGTCCCTCCCCCGGTTCTTGAATGCCGTCCAAAACACGCTAGATTTGGTGCCGGCTAACTATTTTCGTGAAATAGAGTGCCTCCAGAGGTAGCTGGTGTGGGCTGGTCGGCCCCGTATAGCATTGGCCAAACTCACGCTACCCTGGTATGACGGGGGCATCGCGTTACCCGACATACGACGATACTATTGGGCATCCCAGTTGAGTGCCGTGAACCATGCTATGTATGGTCCTGTCCCGAATCCGGCTTTTGAAATGGACCGATGGCTTTTACCTGGGGGGGATTACTATAGGGCATTTTATTCTAGGAGTGCTAGGAGGAACTTGACGGGTCCCACGGCAGTGGCGGTGCGGGTTTGGAGCAGCGCGACCGCGGCTACCGGGTGGACAGATAGGCTTACCAGGGCGACCCCTTTATTTGCTGCGGAGAGGCTGGGTGAACTATGGACGTCAAAGGGGTTCGATAGATGGGATCTCATCGGGATTAGTAAATTGAGCGATCTTTGGGTTAAGGATAGAGTGAAGACCTTCGCGCAACTACTGCAGGAGTATGGTCTGCATGACTCGGAATTTTTTCGATATCTTCAGGTTCGCCACGCCGTTGGGTCGGTTTTTCCGGCCGGTTCTGATATTCCGGAGAGTTCCCCCCTGGAGGATAGGGTGCTGGACGGTCATGTTCCAGACAGCACTATTTCTCTTATTTATAAAAAACTCATTAATGTTCGGTCGGACTTGCTAGTCCACTTGCGTGGCGCCTGGACTGCCGATGGGCTGGAGCTAGACGATGAAGATTGGCAGGCTGCGGTGTCCTCTCCTAAAGAGGTCGCGATTCCGGCGCGCTTGCGACTTGTTCAGCTGAAAGTCCTGCACCGTGTCTATGTCACTGGTCCTCGACTGATGCGTATGGGTTTTTCTGATGATGGACTGTGTCGGCGGGGTTGTGGTATGCTTGCTACTTTCCTTCATATTGTATGGGAGTGCCCGGTGGTTGAGTCCTTCTGGAGGGGAGTGCATGAAGTGATGAATGAAGTCACGAATGTTCGACTGCTACCTGAACCTAGGCGCTGTCTCTTGAATGTGTGGGAACCAACCGACTGTAATGTTGCTCAGACTCAATGGGTGACTCTAGGCTACATGATCGCAAAGAGGGACATTGCGCAGTTATGGGTGTCTCAGAGGGCTCCCTTGGTCTCCGGATGGGAAGACAACATGGACTGGTGCATGTTCAGAGAGAAAATTGTCTACATTTCCCGTGGCAGGCCCCAAAAGTGGGGTAGGATATGGAACCAGTGGAATGCATTCCGTGGGGACATCTGTGAACCCCCCTTCGTAGATCCCCCTGATACTCCTTGTTCCCCTTGACTGTACACTCCGGCTCTCACATGTACAGATTTATCGATATTTTCACCGGCTCTGGGCTCCCGTTCTGTCCCTCCCTCCCTTTCTTTTTCCTGTCCTGAACCATCTCCTGTCTCCCTTATTGTTTCCTGACCGCCTCCTCCTGCCACACACGAAACGACCATAATGATCGGAGTGCAGCCTTGTTTCTTTTGTTGTTTGAATGTTATAAAATGAAACCGCTCGTATCCTGCCGTTTGGAACTTAACGATTTTCTTACCATGGCTGCCGGACCCCTGGTTGTCGGCTGATGAGCTGTGTATTACGTTATACCTTGTGATGTTTTCCTGGCCGGCCCGAAGGGTTGTAGGCGAGAATCTGTACTTCCGTAATTTTGCTAACAAAAGTTTTTTCAAAAAAAAAAAAAAAAAAAAACTTAGAATTCTTCTCCTGGCACAAAGCTTGCAAACTGCCCTAGGGGTGGGCTCCCAACTTTACCAATTATTCTTATCTTCACAACAATACTTTCTTCAAATAATTAATACGGATGAGCGATCAATGTTATTGAGCCGATCCTTTAATTTTGTATTAGTTCATCATTTAGTATATTCCGTCCCAAATACCAAGTGATGAATTGTCACAAGAAATAAAGGGTTGGTTTTATGGCATTGATCACTCACGCTAAAGATCTCTACTTTCAATCCGAGGTGAAAGATCGATTCAATAGCATGTTGCTAGAATCCTGTTAGAGTGGTCTGGGCCTCACTCAATTGCTCTGATGGGATCTGACAGCTACAACAGTTTTATCTTCCACATGTTTATTTTAAAAAGGATATATTTTTCCCCTCCATGGACTAAGGTGATTATCAAGTTTTCAACTGTACCAGCATTTTCGAGTAGACGGTCTTGGGACTCCAGGATCATCTGTTCTGCTTAGAAACTCTTTTTACTTATTCATGGTTCACAGTTGCCGCTCCCTGTGTTGTAATTAACACACCACTAGATTGCATTGTATAACGAGGCTGGTATTCATCTTAATTTCACCTTCACCTCTCATTTTATTGAAGGTCTCTAGCTTACTCAGCCTGTTTGTGTGCCTCCTGTAGGAATAAGGAGGCTTACACATTATAGAGCCAGTCTGGAAAGCTAACGCAGCAGACCCTCTGTTCCACCAGAGTGTGTCTGGTGTTAATGTGTGTCGGTTTGCATGCTGCGGTTGTTGCAGACGGAATTGCACGCAATGTACTAAAAATACCTGACTCAACCACCCCAGTTTCCACCAGGTGGCTGCGGTATGCTGGAAATTGGATGTGCTTCCTCTGCTGCCATGATCCACTATCTCAGGAGATATGGATTAATCTAAATAAATCACTTGCCTGCTGCTCAGTATGGTAGAGGGGGGCTGAGGGAGAGAGCAAAGAAGACCAAGATTTTTTGCAGGAACTGTAATACCCCTAAGTATCTTTCCAGAGTCTTTTCCACTAAATCAGTCTTTTTAGTGCCTTCTGAGTCTTCTCATACCTGCAGAAGGTTCTCAGTGAAGTAGCCCAGCAACAAGCTCAAACCAAAGGAGCCATGTTAAGAGCATGGTTATAGATTATGTGAGCACAATCAGAGAACAATTCAATAGTCCATAGTGTATCACATATGTCAAAATATTTATTCAGTTACTCTAAGACAAATATTCTTTTCCTCTGTGCTTAGTTTCACAGAAACATAGTTCTTTCCAACTTCATAAATCTAAGCCAACACATGTTTTGTCTAACACATCCGCCATGACTTTCTCAAGGCTAGAACCATTATATATTTAGTGTAATCTAGGTAACAAGGTTAATTCCTACACCATAACTGAAACGTACCACCTTCTCAAAAAAGAATATTCAATATCTCGAGCTATCAGCCATAGTTTGGGCTGAAAACCCTAAGGTCCCGTATTACGTTCCCTCTCAGGCCCTCACACACCAGTGTCATGTTAAGAATGTGCCCTACTCTGCTTAACCACCTACATCCGGACTATTCCTTCCCAACCAGATTTTGACAAAGCACTAATCTCTTTACATGAATTTAAGGCCCCAATCATCTCACAGGTTTTGAACTGGGCGCATATGCCCTCAGAGTCAATAAAGCAGTCATAAATGAAGCAGCACTTTTGAAACTCCGGAGAAAATTCCCCATTATGGAAGGGAAATATAATTTGTACAGTGAGGCTTCATAGACTTCAAATGCAATGGTTGGGGAAGGACATTTTTATACATGTTTGCAAATCATTTCTCATACATTGTAAAATAACAGTTCCTGAATTGCTCCTCAATATTTCTTTGCTTACCAAGTGGCAAGCACTCTAACATGGAACATGTTGCAGTGCCAAAGTTACTAAAAGTATCACCCAGCCTACTCTCAAGGAGATGTTTCACATCTACACCAATTTTGCTGAACACTTGGTAGGGAAGGGTGCTTTCAGACTCTAGTTTTTGTATTATATCCACTACAGCAGTCATGTTTCCCTGTAAATATCTAAGCATGCAATGTGGGCAAATGAGATGGTACATATTGTGAAAGATTCTTATGAAACCAGCCATTTTACCTATCAGTGAACAAATCAAAGGTAGCCAAAATATCAAATATGATTTTGATAGTTCCGGATTCTCTCCAGTTTATAAAATAATGAAACAAGACCTAAAACATGCTTCTAAACCCGGCATCTTTAGGCCAAAGACCACAAAACTGAAAAAAGCAAAAGGAAGAAGAAACAATATTTTAGTGACATTCCTAAACAGAACTTAAGCAGAATGTTAGCCTAGTCTTACTTACTGCTACCATGTATAACAAAGTAACATTGTATTGGCCCCTTCTGGAAGAAATACAAAATTGACTCTTGCACTCTCCTTTTCCTTTCTTTGAATGGCATTTAGTTTGTGGCTAGGCAGGT
The DNA here is from genome assembly GCF_964261635.1 of Lissotriton helveticus. Taxonomy (NCBI): domain Eukaryota; kingdom Metazoa; phylum Chordata; class Amphibia; order Caudata; family Salamandridae; genus Lissotriton; species Lissotriton helveticus. The sequence goes on from NC_136067.1 coordinate 1,652,437,439, forward strand.
GTTTTTTCAGTGTTTAAATGTTTACACCGTTGAGGGCTATTTCCCTTTTGGCGGGGTGTATCAGTTATAATAGGTTTAAACCTAAAACAGGACAGCCTAATTATAGGCAACTAAATATGAGGAACGCATGAGCCGGACATGTCAGCACTCCTTCTGACTATCAACTTTTGTCTACAGAATCAGCGGACTCTCTGACATGCGAATTAATCATCACTGATTTATTATCAATAAGAAACTAAATATAAAATTGCAATTTTATTTCACAGACATATCCACCATATGTACTGGGCCACAATTGCACTCGTAAATTACTTTTCTTTATGTGCTTGCTGTGAACATGCAAACTAGGTAACTTCGCTAAATAAAAAAAAAAAAAGGAATACCAATGTAAATCTTGGGTGGTTTAGAAAGACATTCCTTCTTTTATCAAGCAAAAAACAGACAGCCAGAAAGAAACTCAACACTCCCCTACCACTCCAGTTTTTGGCCATCTTGAACATGTTGGCAGCTCTGGCATACATCTCACATGCCTCTTCAACTTTTGTGTTTCCACTAAAAAAATATAAGAGAGAAAAACATGATGATAAACAAAATGAGGCTTGTGCATAGTAACATTACAAAAAGTAGCTTTTAATACCTTCCGAGACAATGGCTTTGATTGTAAGTCATTAAGCAGATGTAAAAAACACAAAACACATAAATATAAAGGTGAAAACAAAGTAAATACCTTGAAGCAATGTCCCATATGATATTTATGTCATTCATGGGAGTAAACCTGATTCACCACCAATTAACATACTTATAAAATGAAAATCTTTAAGTAAGCAAATTGCTCATATCTCAATGGTCATGAGCTGTACCCATGCAGAAACACATTTCAATGGCTGGCGGATACAAACATATGGAAAATGAGGCTATTTTTATCAACTTTATCACGTTGTATAAACTACCGTCAGGTTTTTGCATTATATTAAATAAATTACAAAAACGTTTGTAAAGTTCTGTGTCACAATGCTTTTTACAGGTATCGCTAAAACTTAATTTTTCTACATTTATAAACAGGTTACTAGCAATCCAAAGCCGTTTTGCCATTTATTTACTTTGACTACCAAAGCTTGCTACGTGAAAAAGTTATGCCTTATCGGGCGTTTTAGCATGTTTGCATTCTCACCAATTTTTCTCAGAAGCCATGCCCAGGAAAACTGTATGCCCCTTTTTCCTAGGATACTGAGGGGAATAATAACATTTCTAAATATATGTGATCGTTGTTCTAGAAATAACACCAACAAAAGTCTTACATTTGTAAAAGTATGGCTGTCTGGGCTTTCTCTAATTGAACAATGGCCAACTGGATAGGGGGAAAGATAAGTATACAATATAAGGTCTGACTGTTGAAGTTCACTGAAGAGGAACAATGCGAGACTTTAGATGCTTAATAAATTATTAAAAAGAGTCACCACAAAATTGTTGCATTGGTGTTTTCATAGATAAGATGAAGCCTGGATTCAGAGACTGTTGTGCTGCTAATCTCTACTTGAAAGAGCAGGAGCTGCAACGCCCAGTGTAATCTTCCATGCAGCAGGAATTCCAGCCCTGTGCTGGACATTCCAATCGCGTGCGTGGTCGTGACAAAACCATTCCGTCATCAGCACAGCCCAACCGTGACTCATGATGGAATGGAAGGGGTTAATGATCTCATGGCGGGCTTCTTAGACACCTGCCAAACTGACTTTTAATGGGCACCCAGGAATGTGACTTCTTGGTGGACAGGTGCAGAGCCAGATGAAGGTTGCCGAATCTGATAACCCACAATGAACCTAAAATGCATTACGAAGTGTTCTCAATTTTACCCACAGACTGCTAGATTTGTTCTGCTGGCTGACGTCTGCTGTCCTGAGAAGTCAGAATTGTTGGATCTTGTGTCTGAGCATTCTTGGAATATGGCTGTTTGAAACTTAATGTATTCTCTAATCCTAAACAAGGGTGTCCTATTGTGAGTGAGGGGTGCCATTCTGTTCAGTGCTACAGATCCCAGGCGTGACAGGAATATTGGGATCGCAACTTGTAAATTTAAATACAGGGCCCTGAAACATTAGCACCCTAATAGTTGCCAGTTGTATCAATCTGTCTCCTGGTACCATTTGAACCATGACTTGTTCTGTAAGAATTTTAGTCACTTATGGTTCCTTGAACAGCATCCAATAACCCTCCATTACCAGCAATAAAGCAGGGCGCCCTAGTGCACCAGACACCCGGGCAATGGCATACTTTGCTAACCAATAGTAACTCCTTTTCAGTGTTTTAGAATACCCTCCCTTTCAATTTGCGCACCGCTGGCCCTTACACGGAGTTTAGAAAGTTACTTAAGGCCTGGCTACTTACTCAAGCGTGTAACTGAAGTCGCTCACTCTTATACAACTGTCATCCTTTCTCAGCGCCAAGAAACCGAGTGGTGAACGTGCGCTCTACAAATTACTTTTAACATAAGTGTTTTGATTTGCAGTTCACTTTTGTTTTATGGACTATTGACGTTGGGGCACAGTCCCTAAAATACTAGCTTCGGCTCTTTGAACTATCCCCATTGAACCAAGAGGTTTAGAGGAAACTAGGACAAACTGCAGCAATATAGTACATAGAGTACATTGCAGCAATCAATTTAATGAGGTGTGACTGACATGTCTGGTGATTGCCCCCTTGATTACTTTAGCACAGGAAAGGACAAAGGGCCTGCCTGAGCACAATCACTGTACAGCGTGCATCTGTCTCACTGCAGAGATGTGGTCACATGCAGTATAATTTTCAAAGTGCTAGAATAATGGCAGGTTGTAGAGCATAGCGCGCATCAATTAGACAAAGACGGCATACATAAATGCTCCCTCCCTCACACTCCGGTTTTGGGCTCCTGCTGCATGCAGGAGATTTAAATCAAACACACAAAAGGCAATGGAAGGATTGTTGCAATTAGTCTAACCACTGGCAATCGCTCAGGGTAGCACTCCAACGCATCGTTCTTTTTCCCACCATACCACCTCAGATTAGACCTAGCCATATGCAAATCAGTCTTGACCCTGCTCCATTAGGAACAGTCAGCCCGAACTGCCAAGTCAGGGCTATTTAAATCTTCAAATTGAGATGGAGGTGACGTCCCTCAGGTGTGCGGGAGCTGTTTCAGTTTGGAGCAAGTCAGCAGAGCTCCGGAGGCGGAGGCTACTGTGGAAGGTTGCTCACGTAGAAGTGAAGATAACTCTTGGAGGTGGTGCTCCTACTTAGAACCTGCTTTTAGAACTGTCCTTTGCTCAGAGAGTACCCTGAGAGAAACCACATTTGGCACCCCCTTCCTCTCGTCCTCTTTAATTGTCTATGTATTGAAAATTTGGGAGAAGTAGGAGAAAGGTGAGGGGACAAGATTAAGGAGCCCCATGTAATGAAAAAACAAACAAAAAGCAGACAAGAGCACCACCAGCCTTTAGAAAAAGTGTTCAGACGCACATTTCTTTGGACCCAAGTCTTAGGGAGACTGCTGCAGGGAGCTGCAGTGCCCCACTGGAGATGGGTGCACTGGAAGCGGCCCAGCTCAACCATGCTCAAGGGCGGCCTTGCCAGCACAGCATAGCGCCTCGCCTACAATATCTTGCAGTCATGTGTGATTTATAAAGAAGCAGCTCCACTAGTGCACACTCAAGTGCTTAGTGCAACTAGAGCTACGCACATCCGTCCAGCTGTGACAGAGAGGCACCAAGGCAGACAGCCGCACAAATGAACACGTGAACCTTGTAACCTCCCCCACATTACCAATGAAGCAGGCGAAGGAGTGTTAGTAATCGCGGGGAGGGAAAGCGACCCATATTATGAATCCCAAATGACGTGCATGACCTCGTCGGCAAACATAAGAGCGTTAGGACCATGATAGTCAATTCCGGGATTTCCCTGATGTGCATCAGAGACGGCACGAGCTGCACGAAGCACACCAGCCAGCTTTAGCTTAATGCGAGATCTAATCTCATGGATTTAAATGGTGAATTACAGGTTTCACTTTACAATGTTGCCCGTTAAGCATTAATGCCAACGTTTGATTACCGTAAAACGAGTTAGTGTGCAACCACTCCCCAAGAAAGAAACCATGCGATGAATAATCATTATGATTTTTCAAAATACATGGCACATGATTGCTTTCCCACTAAGGACTTCAATCTTTCTTTTGACAATGAATTAAAATGTTTAAGTCGTAAAGAGGGCAGATTTTAGAGTTTACCAGAAGACAAGTGCACTCTGCTCTTTTATCATCAATACAAGTTGTTCTCCCCCATAATGAATGATTAAATCAGCCTCGTGTTTAAAAGATCACACTCCTATTGAATTAGCATTGGGCAGGGCACCAGTCGGCGGTACACGCGGGTACACGGAGTCCATTCACTACCTTAACAAGGTGGACGCCGTCCACCCTGCCAAGAAGTTGGGCCCCACAGAAATATGCTGATCTTGACCCAGTGTAATTTTCAAACACAGGACATATTCAGCAGCACCTGCACATTATCTGCTTTCCAATACCAGCAGCAACGCGCAGGCAGCGAGGGGGGCTTTCTTAAATGTTATTTTCATCTCCAGCTGGGCCAAAGATAAAGGCAGAAGTTAAAGGGCCATCAGGCCTCCCTTTGATCGAGTATCCTAAGTGGACCCGACCTCGAAGCTCACACTTAAGTGCAAATTCAACGCAGGTGAAACAAAGGCTCATAATGTATAATCTCTTCACAGGTACTTAAGTGAGGAATGCTTTTGTCTTTGTTCAGTCCCTGTATATAAGTGCATGCACTGTAAGAAATGTCATATGCATTGATCTGAGCCAGTATTTACACAAATAATTTAAATAGCACTTTTTTTATTTCTCTTATAGCACTACTCATCCTAATGCAGAGTATCGGAGCGCTTTACATAACATACACATTATACATTGACAATAAATCATGTAAGTGCGTGAATCAATGTGCAAGATGTGTTACATGAGAAAGTGAGGGTTACAAGATGTAGGAGTCACATCCTTCATAGCATACTGTGCTATATTTGAAGGATTACAATTTATGAACTGCAAGTAACAAACAGGTCTAAGTGTTTAATGCAATAACCCACATACCTATCTACATTTTAACATCTGCAAGTTACATGATGTGCTTTGCAGGAGACACATTAACCTTCTATACGACTGTGATTCAAATCTGGGACCACACAAAACACAGATGTCTCCAACAAATGCGCTATCCTGCAGGTATTATGGTCACCGGTCCTGCAGGCAGGCAGTTAAGCTGTGCTTCAACCCTGTTGACGTTCAGCTTAACTGTCGGCTAACAAAATTCTTTGAGACGGTAGCCAAGAGACTCAAAAATCTGTTGTTATCTGAAGTATGTCAAAAATAAGAGTACATGGGCATCAGAAGGGAGTTGCCAAAATATTAGAATGAACAATAACACTTTACAGTTGTACCAGCACTTTTATGTATTGCCTAAAGGTTAAGAAAACGCATTTTTTTATATGTTAAATGAACTTAATACCTTCCTATAGTTGCACTAGCATTTTAAATTAATAATGCCCAATAGTTTGAAGATGGACTTGGTTATGCTGCGTCTTGCGGCATGTAAATCAATGGTAGTTATTGCCAGCTTGCACTATTTGAAGTATAGGAATGTGCATGGTCTTACAGAACAGCCAATTGCACAAACTGGGAATATTTTATTGATGATCCTTTTAATGTTTTTAAGCTTAATAATTTGTGTACAATGGGAATCTTTTTGTTATGCATTTGCAAAGATTTTAATTAATCAAGCAAAAATAAATATATTACTTATTACTTACTTACCTATCTACATTTAAAAAAATCTGTCATCTGCAAGTTACATGATGTGCTTTGCAGGAGACACATCAACCTTCTATTCTACTGCGATTAAAATCTGGGACCACACAAAACACACCATTATTATTATTTTCTGAGATTTACTGCCTTAACCCTATAAAATATTTTAGAATGCAGACTTTGGCAACCAATGAAGCAGAACCGGCCCACTGCCACGCTTCTCCCTGTTGACAATTTCTTTGTGGCAGGGTTTTTAAAAAGAGATAAATGTATTAGTTGAGGCCCGGATTTTGTGTCTGGGCTGCGCCACATTTTTGGCTCAAATCCAACACAACATCTTATTTGTTAAATCTCATAATGTGCTGAAATGTACTCATGATGTACTTGATGAACATATGTGTGAGGTCTTAATATCTGATGTCTCTTCTTGTGATGTCACTTCCAGTAATGCTACGTGAGCTGTGATGGACTTTTGAGGACTTGTGCCCTGGTAATGGGGAATACATTTCCCTGATAAAAGTAGAATTGCGAGCGAACAAAGGACGTGGCAGTCCAAAAAGTAATGTAAGGTTCCTGGTCGAAATTTGTGAAATAAATACATTATTTCAGCAACATCTAACTCTATCGACGAGAACACGTTCCAACGTATTGCAAAGATGTACATAAGCCCGCAACAAGGTCATGTCATTCTGGGTCAGCTATCTGGCACAACTTCCATGAACCAGAGAGAGCTGCAAACAAGCCCATATGTTTGACTATCAATCCTCCTGTAAGAATGCCTGTCTACCCCCACAGTGGAAGCTACACACAAAGAAAAGCCACCTAGGAGCACCTGAAAGCTTTTGAAGCCTCCAGTCCTAGCAGCATAAAATGTGCTACAAAGTTTAACAAGCATTGGTAAAGCCAATAGGTCTCACCTATACAGGAGCTATTGGCTTTGGCAATATGTTTTTGCCATGTTGTACACCAGTGTGGCTAATGTTCAGCATAGCTAAAAGTTAGTGGTGGGTAGTGTCCTAGAGTGGAGCGGGGGAGTAGAGTGTTGTAGACTGTATTTGTTGGAGTAGAGTGTCGCAGAGTGTAGTAGGGGAGTAGAGTTCAGTGGTTCAAAGTCAGTGTCGTAAAGTGCAGTGTCAAAGAGTGCAGTGTCACAGAGTACAGTGTTGTAGAGTACAGTGGTGTAGAGAGGAGTGGCGTAGAATGGAGTGGTGTTAGAGTGGAGTGCAATGGCGTAGAGTGGAGTGCGGTAGTGAGGTGGATTGAATTGGAGCAGATTAAGGCAGGTGAGAAAAGAATTCTTGGCAAAATAGAAGAAAGTTAACTCTACATAATAAAACTTTGCAATTTTGTTTATCCTGCTGGGCTCCTTTTTGCCAGTCATATGCCTTCCGTTTGCCGGGCACCGGAAGTTAAAAAGAACAAAATAGTACTTCAGTCACGTCGGGAGCAGTGGACAGGCACTGATTAAGTTGAATCAGTCAGTGCTTGTTCCCTTCTCCACAGATTGGAACAGAAATTATGTTAGGCCTGCAGTGATGAATTATGTGGCTGTAAAGAAAAGTGCCATGCAAGCCAACAAATGGGTAAGTAACAGGCAGGCTCCAGTCCCTTTTTGGATACAAGAGAGTGTCGCAAGCGAGATGCATGCGCTAGCACATGCTTTTGCAGGCTCGCCCCTAAAAATGAAAAGTGGGTAACAGAGAAAGGTCAGGTGCTATCGACTCCAAGAACATCGGTACCCGGTGAACATCTGAATAAAAAGGAACATTTATTTTCATTTCTTTTAAGTCCATATGAATTCACACAGATCAAGTTTGTTCCCTGCTTCCTCAGTCTTTATTACATTTTCAAATGGTTCTTATTCCTAACAATGTCTAATACTTGTTTCGCGGTAACCGGGAACAGCAATTACAAAGACGGCTGAACCACGTGTTGCCTTTACAAAGCAGTCGAACAACAAATTTGTCTCAACCACGCCCGTCCCAACGACATGTCATAGGTAAACAAGTTTCCTACTGTTGTGCGGACTGGAGTTGGAATAGTAAATTAGTGTTTCAAAGTCCAGCGCTTTCAATAAGGAAAGTCATTGTAACGACTTGCGTGGTAAAGCTGCGATGTTAAGGAACGCGTAATTTAGGCATGCATGGTTTTGTCATACAACTGAATACCTGCTACCTTAGGGCTTATTTTCTTTTTAAATAAATATTTTTATTGTTTTTGAATAAAAAATGAAAACAACTCAGCAAGTACAACTCGCGCAGCAACCATCTGTTGCATGCGACAAGGTTTACAAATGATAGAGGATGCAAAAGTAGCAGACTCACAATTTTCCTGCACGACCCCGGCAGTTCCTCCCCCATTCCTGTACTAGGTATCTCACAGGTCCCTGAGCTAAGTGAGGATCTAGGAGAGCGAACCCCCCCACCCCTGCCCTGCTTCGGAATCCAGTGCATCCCCCTCGTCCTCCCCCAGCTCCAAATTATAATAGCTTAGCCATGGCTACCAGATTTTCCTAAACTTTTGTGGGCATCCCATTGCTTTGTACACAGTCTTTCCGACCCCCATATACATATCCATAACACTCCGCCACTTCTTTAGTGTGAGAAGCTCCGGTCTCCCTCAGTACTTAGCTATATCACGTTTAGCCACTATGAAACCAAGGTTACTAAGTAAAAGTTGGTATCTAAAAATGTCAAGGTCTGTGTGGATACCTAGCAGAATGTATTTGAGGTCCATCGGAATTTGCACATGCAATATATTGTTTAGTTCTTGCACAATCCGTGTCCAATAACTATTAATTTGTTGACAGTCCCATAGGGTATGAGTGAAGGAGCCTCTGGCTGTACTACATCGCAACTCAGGGCTTATTTTTGATATTCATTAGTGAATGCCATTAATATCAATATTATATCCACGTGTCTTTCCATTATTTGTTATTCTAGTGTCAGCAGCCTTTTACTTTTAAATGGATTCTGTAGAAAAATGAAATAACAAAATGACATTTGGGATTCAATATTGATATTAATTCGCCAAGAAATATAGAAATATGCCCTGTGGAAGCGGGTTAACACCAAACACGTGTTGGCAGCATAGGTTGCGTGTAATAGGACATATGAATGGACTATATGAAGTTGTTTGGAATAAGAACCATTTGAATGTTTGAATAAAGACTAAGGTAGAAACAAAAGAACTGGATCTATGTGAATACATATGGACTGAAATAAGAAATTAATTCAAGGTTTCCCCACTTGTAGAGATGTTACAAAAAAGAAGCTAGTAAAACACAAACAATTAAAGAAGGGTCTGAGGGAAATTTAAAGACCTGTCCAGTTTGTATCCCCCTAACTGTAATCCTAACAACAAAAGAACCGGGGGTCTATAACGGAGCTTCAAGTACTCCGAGCTGCTGCAAAACTCCTACATAAGTGAGTTAGGCGCTAATAGAGCTACATAAGTCTCTATATCAGAATGTGTGCCAGGACAAACCTGTCGAAGGACCTACTGAGATTGTTGGTAAGACCCGTACAGAGATGTGTTGGATTCCCATCAAATAGGTATGTAGATCAAGTGTTCTCATTTGGTCATCCAAAAATGGGGTGTCTCTTGATCAATGAGACCCACCCATCGCCCTTACTCAATTGGGTCGCACCATCAATCGCTAAGGTACCCATGAACAAATGATAAAGATGGGATCGAGTGCAGTGCAAAAATCAAAAGATGTGGGAGTTAAAAACAAGGGGTAAAAGGATCAATAGGCGAAAAACTCTAATGTAATTTGTCCTTTCCCTCAAACAAATAAGAACAATGCAGAGGAAGCAGTCTAAACATATAACTGCATTTACAAGGCCAACATGTTTCAGCCGGTAGGGACAAGATCCCATGGCTTTCTTCAGGGCCAGAGTTCTAAGCATTAGCTACTGCATACATAAAGTGAACGTAACGACAATCTGTAAAGGATATACATAAATAGTCCAAAATCGTGTTCCTCTGTACCAAACGGTGTCTCTTACATCTGTTAACAAGAAACAAGAAATAAATTGTAGTAAGTCCTATCAAAACAGGAAAGACCTGGCACTGGCTTCTACTAATTAAGCCAATTTATTTTACTAATGTTACTCACCTGAATAGTACAGGGAGTGTACCTCACCTCTCCTGGAACCCAGCTCAGGAAAAAGGAGGCCCGCTCTGTGAAGGCAAGGAAGGGGTAATGAACGGAAGGGTGGACAGTACTACTCTATCTCTCCCTCCAATACATAATATAGCCCCTATAACAGTCAAGCTTCACAGAGCCACAAAAATCCTAAGGGTGGAATAAGTCACAGAGCCCATAAAAGTCCCAGGTTCCCAAGATCCATCACTTAATGTAAAAAGCTTTCCTCTAAATATGAGTGTCCTAAATAGGATGGAGCTAAACTGTAGCAGGTTTAGATCTAGGCTAGCAAAAGTTTGACAGACCAAGCCTGGTCTCATATCCCAGAAACATAGGTGAACCAGTCTATGCCACCCCAAAAGAAAAAAGGCCAAGAATAAATCCTAATGAGCCACTAACCTGTCCGGCGTTGTCTCATCGCAGGACCCGAGCTTGGTAAAAGGCAAAAAATGGCTGCCCACAGGAAGCTTATAAAGGAGATAGGGGCGGAGTATCACGTACTCTCGCGGGATTCGATTGAACTACAGAGTGATGTCACAATCCACTGTGTTGTAGTTCACCCAAGAACTACAAGATGACATCATTACGGCCATCTTTGTAGTTTGAACTAGTTCAAAAATAAAGGTGCTTTATTTAACCATAGCGCAAGTATTTGCAAGCGCGAAATAGTCGACCGAGCTGATGTCCATTTATAAAGATCCATCAAAGTGGTCTCTGATAATGATCCCCAAATGAACCCAAAGAAAGGTAGCCAATGGTGGGAAGGGGGGAGGGGGAAGAGGGGGGCTGAATCATCCGCCCCTCACTTCAAAAACTGAAGTGGTAGAGGGCTGTCAAAACAGTACAATATCGTGCTGTAATTGTAATTGTAATTGTAATTGTAAATAAATTTCTTAAGCGCGATTGCTGCCCAGGGGCGTCCAAGCGCTGAGTAAGTAAACAGAGATAGGCGGTGGAAGGAGAGTAGGACTAGGTGGATTTAGCAAACAATAGGGTTTTCAGTTGTTTGCGAAATGATAGCAGGTTCGGGTTAGACCGGAGCTGGAGTGGGAGGGCATTCCACAACTTCGAGGCGTTCGAGGAGAACATCCTGCCTCCGGCCCTAGCTCTCCTAACTCTGGGTACCACAACCAGGAAGGCCTCGGTGGAGCGAAGGTTTCTGTTGGGGTGATACGGTATGACTAGCTTGTCATTGATTGCCGGACCTGTCCGCCAGAAGGCCCGATGAGCGATACAGAGCGCCTTAAATGACACTCTCTGTCTCATTGGCAGCCAATGTAAACTTTTTAGTCCGGGTCTGGCTGACTGAGTGCGTGGGATTTGTAGCAGGGTGCGGGCCGCACAGTTCTGTACCACCTGCAACTTCCGAAGCGTCATCTCGGGGGCCCCCACATATAGGGCGTTGTTTGAATCTAGCCGAGATTGGATCAGGCCTTGCACCGCCACCTGTTTGGCTTCTGATGGTAAAAGCGGAAGAACTTTCCTAAGTGTTCTGAGTAAGCCAAAACATGTGGCGGACACCTTGGTAGCCTGGGTGGAGAGGGAGAGACCTTTGTCCAGCCAGACTCCTAGGCTTTTTACACTTTCCTTAGGGGTGGGAGGGGGTCCGAGACATGGAGGCCATAGGGAGGTGAAAGGCACTGGTGAGGTTGGTCCGAGGAGCATGAGCTCGGTTTTATCTCCGTTTAGTCTGAGTGAGGAGGCAGACATCCAATCCCTCACATCCTCTAAACAGCTCCATAGGCCTTCCGGAGTTTGCCTGTTGTTCTCTTGTGCCAATGAGACCACTAGCTGGGTATCGTCGGCATATGATATAATTTTGATGCCGTGAGGTTCAACGACCCCAGCAAGCGGCTTCATGTACACGTTGAACAACGCAGGGCTCAAGGAGGAGCCCTGCGGCACTCCGCAATTTAGTGGTTTGCTAGCTGACACTCTGTCCCCATCAAAGATCTGAAAAGATATATTGGTCAGGAAGGATTCAAACCACCTAAGTGCCTCGCCTGATACACCGATGTTGGATAGACGGTTCAGTAAGGTGACATAACTGACCGTATCGAAGGCTGCACTTAGATCAAGGAGGATCACTGCCACTGATCCTCCCTGATCTAGTATCCTTCGTGACTCTTCGGTGACCGCTAATAGGGCGGTTTCAGTACCGTGCTTCGGTCTGAAGCCTGTCTGAGACGTATCCAGTATTGCGTTGTTCTCAAGGAACTGGACTAGATGGGAGTTTATGTACTTCTCCAGGACCTTGCTTGCCCATGGGAGAAGTGAGATGGGGCGGTAACTGGAATGATCGTTTGGGTCCAGGTTGGGTTTTTTCAATAACGCCCGAACCATGGCTTGCTTCCAAGCGATGGGTACAGTGCAGGAGGAGATGGAGGAATTTAGTAGCTCCAGGATAACAGGCAAGGTAACCTGGCTTGCTTGTATCAGAGTCCCTGGTGGAGCTGGGTCCCGTGGGGAGCCTGATTTAACTTGGCGTGCCATTTTGCCAAGGATGTCAAGGTCTAGCGGGGGAAAGTGCTCAAGGCTTGGCTGGTCAGGTGGGGGACGGTTATTATTCAAGAGAGGCAGGTCAGTTACATCGGGGGTTATAGGTGATATTGGAAAGGTAGAGTAGATTTTTAAGACTTTATTGTGGAAAAATTCCGCAAGCTCGTCGCATTGTGCCTGAGTTTTTTGCGGAGGGGGGACTGTGTTCACTTTGGTACATTGTTTTATTATGTGGAAGATTTCCTTGGGCTTGGATTTGGCTTCCATAATACTGTCCGAGAAATAGGTGGTCTGGGCCTGCCATATCAGAATAATGATGTTGCTTGTTAGTTCAAACTCACATATAGGCAAACAGTGTGCCAAGGGTACATCTGTAGAGAGCCCTAAAGGACCAAAGTGAAGGTGGGTGACCCTAGACTCACAAAAAAGAAGCTACCATCTAATAGTGCCTTGCAAGCAAGGACCAATATAAGAAGGGAAACATCTGAAACCGGTGTTCTGGCACTTTTATGACTTTTTGTGGGTGCGTTCATGTGCAGGAAGTGGCTCCAGAGAGTCCTAGCAGGATAATCGCATACCTTTGTAATGGGCGGTAAATGTGTTGGACAATTGGCCGCGTTCTCAAATAGATAGATTTCATATGTGACAGCTCTTTGCTCAAGCTATGAATTGGTCCCATTTTCTGGAAGGCAATACTAACTCAAAGGTTCTTTTCACATAACTCGTGACACAATGAAGCGCACTTCTCAAAAAATAAAAATAAAATAAGTACAAATTTCTTCAAAACATTTAAAGCACTATGCTGCAAAATATGTTTCTGCGACATTCTTTTTTTTAAGTTAAGAGAAATTATTAAATACAATAAACCAAGTTCCTCCAATGTACGAAACATATTTAAAAATTAAGTTTTTGCAACTTGGGTGTTATCGCAACCATCGCAATACATTAAGGCAGTCCTGCCAAGTACCAAGCATCAGGCATTAGACTAACGCATTTCAGTGTGGTGCTCCGCATCACAGCACTGAAATGCATTGTCATGCTTAATAAGTCATAGTGCCTCAGCTGTCACTGAAGCCCTGCCTGAAACTGATATATATGAGTGCGGCAGCTGGCAGCGCGCTTCCTGTAGTGTGCACGACTGCTCCCGCAGGCTTGGGGCTTGCAGCTGAGCTAGTAAGCTGCTTGCGAGCTCACTGCTACAATGTATCTCATGACTCATTGAGCCCCAGAATCCATCACAGCTCTTCCTTCTCTGCAGATCACACCCTTGCAGAATAGTTTATCTCTCTCCAAGGGACCCTGGCAGAGCCGCTCCTCTCACTGCCAGGCCAGGTCACTTTCAGGTGTGCTCCTATCTGTAGGGTTCCAGGCCTAGCTGTTCGGACTGGCTGTTCCGATTGGAAAAGCACCAAGGCTGATTTATAAATAGCTGGACTCTTTGTAGCTTGGGCAAACAAGGATGGACTGGAACAAGGCCCCAGTAATTGCCAGCAGTTAAGATTAATTCAAGCATTCTCCATTCATCACCTTTTTGTTCTGCTCCGATACTGGCATTACCTCTCCCCTCAATGCCCCCAGAGCCTGGCAGAGCTTCTCTTCTTTTCGGCCAGACACTGGCAGTGCTCCGCAGGCAGCCAGGATGGATATATTTTTTTCAGGATAGGAAATTGAAATGTTAGAGGAAAGGAAATGCAAACTGTGATTTTGGAGAGCATTAAGAGACTCAAATATGAAGGGCATCAGGATCATTTTTCTCTGGGAGCTGAACATTGTTACCATGCCTCAGCCCAGCTGTGAATTTGGTTTAATGAGAGCCTGTTCGAAAATGTTTGTAGCAATGAGTTCTTGTTGAAATACTTACCAGGTTTGTCAAGTGGTGGAAGGGAACTGAATACTCCAAGAAAGGTGAGTCCCATAAGGTAAAGGGAGGAGCGTGGTGGAGGGGAGACATCTGAATGATGGAAGGAAAGAGACTGTGCCAAACACGGGGTAAGGCGGCGGAAACAGAAATGCAGAGGCTCTACGGCGGCTCTTTGTAGGCTTGAGGGAAGTCCAGCATTGAGTTGTGGAGACCATCTTGTTATTTAACTGGGTGAATCAGGTTACAAGGGCACTAGGTTAGGGAAGTGCTCTTCCATCTCTGGTGCTTTGCAGCCATTTAAAGATCTTCTTAGAGTTTCTCGTTGCTCAAATAGGTATACATTTCTGATATTTATAGGTTTCCTTTATCTTCATTGCTTGATTTTGCTTGTGAGAAAGTGTCACTCAGAGTGGTTGAAATGTCACTCATAATTACACTGACATTATGAAAATGTTACACATAGCAATCTGAAACCTTGGCAGCTATGTTAAGGTGAAACCCCACTGTGTATTTACAGGTACAAGAAAAGCAAGGTATAAGAATATGAACAGCATAATCTGCAATTCTCTGCTCAAAAATGGCTGTGCCCTTACTCCCTATGAGCTACTGCTCCCAAGATGGCCGCCCCGTACAAGCAGTGATTCTGGAAGCTGGCAGGCGTCACTCCGATTGAAAAATGTGTCACCCTCAGGCATGCTCTCCCTGACCCCCTAATTCCTATAGCACTGGAGTAGAAAACTCGTGGTGGCCATGAAATTACCAGCAGGACTGCAACCCAGGCTGAGGAGACTAGAAAGAGAGCACCCCAACTTTCCAGCTGTCCTGCTGTTAAGGTGCGGACATGCAGCCCTCCACCCAGTGCTGGCATCCTGCAGCTAGAGTAATGAGACCCTTCAACTTGCCTTCTCCCAACAGTGGTGCTTCACCAGCAGAGCATGTGTTTGAGTACCTACAGGAGCAGAGATGATGACCAGACGGGTCACTTTGAAGAGGCGGTCTCTCCTACTATGTATATCCTGCACCTGTGTGATTCTGCGCTGCCAGCAGAGCACTGATCTTTTTCTGTGGGGTGGAGAGGACAGGGCAGCCACTATCCGGCTGTGGCTCCCAGGATGTTTGGGAAGTAAGTCAACTTTCTCATACAAGCCCTCCCACTCCCTGACAACTCTCAGAATATGTTCAGCCAAGCAACTGGCTGTCATGAGATTTTCAGATGATCCTTGAGGACATCTTATGAACACCATGCTGATAAAATAATACTTCGCTGGACAGTTCAATATTTTGAAAATAAGTTGCATGTGCCAATCTGCTGGAGAGTCTTTCGCAGACAAGCAGAACGCTTGAAGGACTGATTCCACAAGTTCTGGCCCAAAGCGAGGGTGAGACGGGGGGGAAAACAGGGAAGCTAGAAGGGCCATCTGGAGGTGACACCAGCATGTCACCTTCTGCAATTCGAAGGAGTATTTCCCACAGGAACCTCCTCACGTGCAAAGCCCTCCCGCTGCTAGTGTGTGTACTCAGCAACACCTCTAGGAACTGGTGATTTTCCAATTAATATAATTTTAAACATGGCCAATCTGAGTACGCAGATTGAAGAGCTAATATCATAACATAGGTTGAACACAGGCTCCTGGGACAGAGACTTCAGGTGCGTGTTTCAATCTTTGTACACCAATTTTAGTGAGGTGAGATTTGAACGTGCAAACAGCTTCTATAAGCCAGTAGTGCCACACGCTACAGGCTTCTAAAAATGCTAATCTATGTACAATGTTGTGAAAAAATAACACTATTTTAGTTGACCACGAGCCTCACAGAACGTGTATATTTGTGGGGTAGTCTGAACTTGAAAAATACCAACATACGTGAATTATGGGAATCCCTTTAGTGTGAGGAAATGTAGCTATTTAGATGATACAAAGCCACTTTAAATACCAGCCAATTAGCGGTTAGGAATTCTGTGCAGCTCACTAGTATTAGATTACGTTCCAATAACAATCCAATCTTAAGTCACCTTATATATACGATCCTTCCACTCCCTGATGACTCCCAGAATGTGCTCAACCATGGGATTGGAGGCTTTGAAATTTACAGACATCTGTGTTGGTATCGTTACGGCCGTCAGGCTTTAGCTGCGTCAATAGATTTGGACGCAATGGCCATCTTAGGTGAAGGAAACTCTTAGAGAGCCAAGAGGCGTCTAATAAGCTCTCTTTTCCAGGTGAGCTCACAACTTCTGTCAAAACAAATCCTATGCTCACGTCCGCTAACGTGGGTATGATGAAAGCCCCTTTCTCGGAGGTTCTCTTGAAAGCTCCGTTTTTAGGTTGATCACATAATGTCCAGCCAAATATGCATTGTCAAGCCTGATCTTCGCACCTCTTGAGATCACAAACATATTGGAACATTACATGTCGCAGTCATCTTTATACCCAGGAAAGCCATAGAAAAATATACATGGGTCCACCTTCACCACCAACCTGCACCTATATAAGGGATGCAGAATATGTGAAAATTGAATTAGAAAATACACAGTTAGTAAATGTTTGTAAAGCCCTGTTGCTTGCTCAAAATGAGGGAAGTTTGCCATTTGCTGATAGATGTGTCAGTTTGTCCACAATCGGACAGTATGTGATGAAACAAAACAAACTGTAGTGTAGTTCCTATATTCCCAATAGGCTCTGCGCATTGGAATAATATATCCTATAGATTTGACGTAGCACTGAGGTTGACTAGGTCACTATCGAATACATTAAAGTTAATTGTGAGTACCAGCTAGCTCAGTGGTCACTAGAAACTTTCTCGAATAAACAAGAAGGGATTAGTTTCTGACAACCGCATAAACATGACAACTTTGTTAAGAATAAGAAATGTATCTTCAGAGTCGTGGAAACAATAGATAGATATTTTACTCAGTCAATCGTGCATGCTTCGCTTCATCAGAGGTGCAGAGAAATAGAGAGACAGGCATTTTCAATAAAAGGATTTATTGAACAGTCTTCTTTCTCATGCAAAAGAAATGAACTGCTACAATCGTAATACAGGCTGCAAAGTATAATGCGTACAGCGAGAAGAGTATTATAAAATAATACTGTAAAAGCATTGTATGGTTCCTAAGCCATATAAAAATACATACATAAATAACAATGGCTAAAAGTACTCAAATGGTGCTTCTAAAATATGCCTACCCCAATGTATCTAACCTAAGTCTAGTGCGAGGTAAGAAGAAAGTGTGGTGTAGCATAGGGTTAGTTTATTTGCCAAGAATCTATCCAAGATTTCTCTTAGTGTCTGATCAGCTCCATACCTTAGTTTAGAATGAAGGAGGTCTGGTATCTCTGTCTCAGACTCGATTTCCCAACACTCCGCAAAGGGAGCTTGGAAACACTGGAGCTGGATTCTCAGCGAGAGAAAGGACAGCTTCTCGATCAGTGCGTCAGCTGGAGGGTCGGCTTCCTTCGGCACTTGCTGTAGCGAGCTGCGTTGAGCAAGTAGATAGTCGAACTGCTCCAAACCACTGCGTGTTTGCTAGAGCAAGTGAAGGCATATTTATACCTTGAAAGTGCCTAGTTTGACGTAAAGGCGGGCATAATAACGTCAGAAAAGAACCCCAAGGGAATGGCAGTTTTTTGAAAACTCCATGAGTTCTTGGACACATCAATATTCAAGCAAGGGGATGTCCCTGACTGCTTAAGCCGATTTTCCAAGAAATCGTTGGGACTTTTTAGTACAGGTGGAAGTAGCCATGCCTGTGTTTGGACTGCATGGGCTATGTCTAAATATGGGTATGATTTCTATGCCTAGATTAGGGCAATGTGAATTGTACCTATATAAGGGCATGAATTGGGAAAATTTCACTCGGGTCCTAAAACGCCATACAACAAAACATGGTCATGGGTTTGATATCTATCGTAACACGAGGTCTGTATTCAAATCAGCTATTCTGAAAGGATTTGCTTGCCTGTGCTTTGTCTTTTAAAATGTGAGGAAACCCAAATCACTATAGAAGATATCAAACTGTGGGGATGCATAATGAAATGAAAGTGTGTCTTGTAAAGCGCACTGCTACCCGCACCGCAGGCCTCGTAGCGCTATAGACCGCTGGGGAACCCGTCCTGGCTTTCCCTGTGAGATAGTTCCTCCTGGGAGTCTCCAAGGTGAAACCAGGCATCCCTGACGTTTGTGAGGGGCCGTTGTGGAGATGAGGCAAGCTTAATGCCCAGAGTTACCGAGTGTGGTCCCTGGATAGAGTAGGCACCGAGGCGAGAATTATCGAGTTTGCTGATCCTGGTCCAAGACCCTGCCACGTCGGGAATCGAACCCTGGTCCCAGCCCGTTCTCTGCTCTCGGGTCTGCCGCCTCTAACCAGTGAGCCACACCACTCCACTCCGCATAGCAAAGTATCATGATCCACCTGGCCCCTCCTATTCTGCTGTATGAGGACACCAAATAAAAATGTCAACCTTTGGTAAATGCAAACTAAAGACATAAACTGTTTTCTACATTATCTTCTGATGCAGCCGAATAATCTGTCATCAAGCAATCCAGTAAAAGGGATTTTCAGAATCAGAACACACATTTTCACTCTTTCCTTTCTTGCTGTGATTGATGTTTGTCACTAAGAAGGACCAGTGATTGAAGCACAATTTACAGAAACACCCACATACCACATTTATGCTTAAGTAGACGTTGACGTGTACGATAACTGATGGAAATTTTGTATGAAAAGATTTGGGACATCCAGGACACTGTGGTCATGGATGGTGCACTAAGATGTAGGCTTGAATGAGGAAAACAATTAGGACATTAATTAAAAACAAAAACATGAAATAATGATGTAGGCTCTTTTTTATTTTTGAGCAAGTCAAATTTAAACTAAGGGGCCGATTAGGATGGCGGACGGACTTGCGTCCGTCCGCCATCCCAGAGGTGGAGGGACCGTCCGCATGGGCTGCGGCGGTCCCTCCGTGCAAATTAGGATGTGACCGCCACCCTGGCGGTCACATCCTGGATATTTAACATTGCGGCGGGTGCTGCTTCAAGCAGCACCCGCCGCAATGTTAAAAGTGCATGTTTTACATTTACATGCACAAAGCGGCAGGCACCGCGCGGTGCCTGCCGCTTTGTGCATGTAAATGCTGGGGGGTACCATAGGTACCCCCCATGTGCACCCCCCACCCGTCCACACCCTGGGGGCCCGCAACGGGCCCCCAAAATCAAAAGTACACATGCTTTTCCACGGCGGAAAAACCACCGCGGAAAAGCATGTTTACTAATGTTTCCTAATTTGGCTGGCGGTGTCTGATAGACACTGCCAGCCAAATGAGAGCTTTTCCGCCGCGGTTGTAATCCGACCGCGGCGGAAAAGCAGCGGACAGAAACCAAGACCCACCAGCCATCGTAATGCGGCGGTGGGTCTTTAGTGACTCCGCAGAGGATTTTCCGCCTCCTCCGGGCCGGAGGTGGCTTCCGCCGGCCCGGAGGAGGCGGAAAATCCTCCATCCTAATCGGCCCCTAAGTGTGGATGCACCATTAATTTGCAAGGTTGTGGTAAAAGAAAACAGCTTACCGGTGAGCACTATACTAAAGGGACAATTAAATAAATGAGTTGGCGTGCTTCTGTTCCAGGGAGTTTGTAAACTCATGTTATGACATTGCTCACCCAAAAAGGGAAAACCTTATTGTTTGCACATCAGGTGGATCAAGATTAAAGATGGAGTTCACATAACTAAAATGTTTATCAACATTTAATACTATATGGATTCTATGAACGCTTTGGAAGAATGATTTGATAGGTCTATGGCGAGTAATTAAAAACATGATCACACAGAGGACTAAATGTAGCAGTGAGCTTCCAACTGTACTTCTCAGAGTTAAATCTTTCATAAAATCTTTACTCTGCCCCAAAAGCACAGACTTCGACCTTACATCCACATTGACACTAAAATAGGCTAAAGACATGACAAGGAACTCTACCAACGTAAGCTCAAAACTCATATTTACTTCTCAGATTTAAATAAATTCCAAAAGCAGAGATTACGGCTCCAATAAGTGATATTAGACAATCTCAATGAAGTGAAATTGCGCAATCGAAACAGAATAGTGCTTGTAAAGCTATTGAAAAATACACTTATTTTAATTTCTTCACCTTTAAATGAAATTGATGGTTTTGTTTGAAAGAAATTGTATAAACTGGAAAAAAAATCTGGCATGTTAATATTTATCTCTCTGCCTTCCTAAAGTGCAACAATGTTCTTCATCCCACACAAATGGAGTTCAGACCACAGCACAGAAACAGCTTTGCTTGCTGTGGCCGAGAAACTCAGATCTCTGCTGGATAAAGGAGGCCCAGCAGCTATTATCCTCTTAGACCTGCGTGCAGCTTTCGACACAGTAGATCACTTCAAACGTATCCATAGAATATTTGAAGTGGGCATCATAGCCGTGCTCTGACCTGGCTCTCTTCCTTTCTGATAGACAGAACTTTCCAGGTGCTTGATTTCCCCTGGTACTCAGAAACCTTCCCCTACACTGCGGGTGCCCCAGGAGTCTTCCCTTAGCCCCACTCTTTTTAACCTCTATCTGTATTCACACACTGAGATTGTCCAATCTTTTGGGTTGTCTTTGGCCTCCTACGCCAATGACACCCAGTTGGTGTTCTAGATTTCCCCTGACCCCAGCTCCAGTCACCTCAGTTTACTCCCTATCTTCAGGAGGTGGCAAGATAGATGGCCAACTGTAAGTTGAAGCTCAATGAAAACAAGACTGAGGTGATGATATTGGGCAACATTTTTTATTAAAATAGCACCCACCATCTGTGCCAGATTGTCTGTCGAGACATCCCAGTCTCCAGCGGGTGACAAAGAGCCCTTGAATGAGGCTAGATTCTAATCTTACTATGGAATGCGAAGTAAAAAAAAACTTGGGGCCACCTCACCTTAGCTGCCCAAAGACTAAACAGCTTCAGGAGTGGTCTGAAATTATCCAAGGTCAGCATGAAGTGGAAGATTAGAATAGCCAAGTTTTTAGCTTTCTGTGGAAGGCAAGTAGGGAGGAACATCTTTGAATGGATTCCAGGAGAGTGTTCCACAATTTGGGACCGTGGGCTGAGAAGGAGCGGCTGCCCATCAGGACTCGATTGACTCTAAAACTGTAATAAGAGAGAGATTGCTAGAGCGCAAAGTGCAGAAAGGGTGGTAGGGGGTGACGAGGTTTTGCGGATACTGAGGCCCTGAGCGGGAGTGGATTTTATACATACAGCACAGTGCCCTGAACTCAATGCGTTTGTCCACTGTAAGCCGATAGAGAGCATGAAGAAGGCAGGACACGGAGGAGTGTTTAGGGAGCTGGAACAACAGTTTGGCGGCAGAATTCTGAACCACCTGAAGACATCTGATCACGGTCTTATCTGCTACCCGATATAGAATATTTCCATAATCCAGCCTGGAGAGAATCATGGCCTCTATGACAGTTCTCTGGCCTGAGAAGGGAAGTACCCACAAGATCTTTTTGAGTCACCTCATGGTGGCAAAGCATGAGGAGGCAACCTTGGTTACTTGGGGCTTCATGGAGAGACTCGAGTCTAACCAAAAACCAAGGTTCTTAAACTTGTGAGTGGGTACAGGAGGAGTTCCAAGTGAAGAAGGCCAATGTTGGGGACCCCTGATTTGAGGATTCCTACCTAGTACCATTACCTCAGTCTTGTCACCATTCAACTTTAGGGAGTTCAAATGCATCCAAGTGGAGGCATGGCCGAGGCCAGAGTTGAGAATTTCAGAGGAGGCAACCTGTGCAGACGATAATGAGAAGATTATCTGGGTATCGTCTGCACATGAAAAAAGAATAAGGCCACAGCTTTCCACTAGGCCCACGAGAGGGAGGACATATATATTGAAAAGCATTGGGCTAAGGGCAGAACCATGTGGGGTTCCAGAGGAGGGCAGGTGTGTGCTAGATGCAACGTTTGTAGAGAATTTCTGAAACGTGCGATAAGTCAGGAAGAAGAATAGCCAGGACAAAGCAGTGAGATGGAAACCCAGATGGATCAATCTTTCGATAAGATGGCCATGGGGGACAGTTTCAAAAGCTGCGCTGAGGTCTAAGAGGATGAGGGCGGCTTTGCCGCCCGTGTCCAGTACCCGCCTGAGAAGCTCTGTAACTCCCAGTAGAGCAGATTCAGTACTATGCTCAGCCCAGAATCCAGACTGGGATGGGTGAAGGGCATTTTGGGTTTCCACAAACAAGGTGAGCTGGGTGTTGACATGCTTCTCCAGTATTTTGGAGAGAATGGGAAGCAGAGAGATGGGCCTGTAGTTAGACTAGTTGGACGGGTCCAAATGTTTTTTTTTCAACAGGAGTAGCACCATGGCATGGTTCCAGGCTCTAGGGAGGAATCCCTCCTTTAGGAAAGAATTCAGTAGTTCGATCAGGATAGACAGAATGGCTCATGATGCTCAATTTAGACAGGGGAAGATGATCAGAGGAGAACCTGACAACAGATTTATGCAGATCCATTATTTGCACTAGCTCTAGGGGAGGCAGATAGTGAAATTGAGCCACAGGCTGGCTCAAAACAGGGTGAGTGTTTCCTGCAACAGGAGATAGAGCGGGAGTAAGAGGTATGGTATTCGTTCCGGGGTGTGACTCAACAATGCTTCAGGCCAGAGCGAGTTAAATGTTTGTAACTTTGTTGGCAAAATAGGCTGCCAGCTCTTTTCATTGGGTTTGTGACTGCAGGGGATGGTGCTGTTTTACTGGGGCTGGACAGGCCTTGAAACACTTTGAATGGCGTTTTCTAGTGGTTTTGGGCTTTAGGAATTTTTTCGGAGAAGGAGGTGTGAGCGTTTCTGCAGTTCCTGTGGTAGTGGCTCAAAGCTGATTTATCTTTTAGTTTGGAGTTATGATCACAGAACTTTCTCCACTCCCTTTCAAGCCACTTGCAGAGTTTTCTTTCTTCAAAAAGAGAAGGCTTATACCGGGGGAAGGAGGGTATCACCTAGACAGAGCTTTTAATTTGGCTGGTAGTAGTGTGTCAAGGGAGTTTCTAAACCAGCTGTCGACTATGGGCTGGTCTATGTGGGAAGAGGTGTGGCGCCGCAGCCAGGGCAACTGACACTGGTTGCTGGGTCTCACGGTTCGGGCTCCGGTGGCAGGGGTCTGCCCAGCACCATGTGACTCTGGGCAATAGCTTGCTTAATCTTCCCAACCGCCCCCAGCGCCGGGATGCCTCAGAGTAGCTGTGCGCTTTACAAATACTGGATTTATGTCAACCTAGTGGGTAAATTGGGGGCGAGGTACTTGATAAGTGGGAGTGGAGAGCAGGAATGTTAAGCGTGGCCCAGTTTCTGACCACCATGTTAGGGCCTATCACACCAGGACAAATGGAGAAGTGGTGAGGAATGAAAAAAGGGGTCTGCAAGGTGGTCTGTCCGCAGTAATGACATACGAAGATCAGTGGTGAGACCAGAAACATTGGAGAAAATTGGGTCCAGCAAGTGGCCACCCTTGTGTGTGGGGATGGAGTTGATTAGATTGAGAGACTTCAGTTCTTCTCTAAACATGTGACTTAGTTTGCAAGTAGGGTCTTCAAAATGCAGGTTTATGTCACCTGAAAGTGTAAAATGAGTGTGTATTAAAATGTAGGGAGAATGGTTGTACACCAATTCCCAGCTTAGCCCGGAGGTCGATAGATTAGAGCAGAGGTCTCCAACCTTTTGTGTAGTCAGAGCTACTTCTGGCCAGTGAAAATCGTCGTGAGCTACTGAACCCGAAGCAACTCGCGCATTTTTCCGAGAGACCCCCCCACGCCCAGTTTCATTGACTTTAAGCCTAATTTCATCAGAGCCCATACTGTGGTTTTTTTGTGCCTTTCTGCCCTCTGTTCCACCAGCGTTTTCTGGCACCTTGTCGCCATCCCTCCCAAGGGATCCCTAATTCTACCATTGAGCTTACCTGTGGTGGAAGGCACGTCTCCTGGCTGCTTCTGGCGGTGGAAATCACGTCTCCATGACGTCACAAGAGTCAGACTCTCACGAGAGGAGTCTGCAGCTCCAGGAGAGGAGCGTCATCCTTTTCGCCTGCAGCCCACCCCAGCTTAACTCCAATCCGAGCGGCTGGTTTGGGTGAGGGCGGGCAAATGGAGCTGGAAAGGCTAATAGCCCAAAATACCACCAAATACTACTGAAGGGCTACACGAGCTACTCCCGGGGTTTCCGCGAGCTACCGGTAGCTCGTGATCGACCGGTTGGAGACCCTGGGATTAGAGCACCGGAAACCGCGAGTCTAGGTGCAGGTGAAGTGAGAAGAAGGAGGCTTCACAAGCTGGGGACGGGAGTTCCTCAATTTTAGATTTAAAAATGTCACAGTAAATAATGGCAATACCACCACTAACTTGTCTTTGTGACCTCTTCTGCTGATGCAGTAGTTGTGTGGCAGTGCGGAAAGGACATCTGGTGTTGAGTCCTCGTGTAGCCATGTTTCCGTGAGGAACAGGGCATGGGGGTCAGTATCTACCAGGAAGTCAAAGATGAATTGTTGGTGCCTGGGCAAGGAGCGACAGTTTAAACTAAAACAGCAGAAACTGGTCTTGGTGGAACCATCTGTATTCACTGGGAAACATCATTTACAACGCACGTGTTACAACGCGTATCGTTACAACGAATGTTTTACAACACAAAGTACATTACAATGCATGTCATTACATCGCATAATCCATTACAACGCAATCCCCAAAGTAACGCCCCGGCGGAGTTAGAATAGTAATTGCGTTGTAATGGATTATGCGTTGTAACAACATGCGTTGTAATGGGTTTTGCGGTGTAAAAAATGTGTTGTAATGACACGCGTTGTAACCAGTGCATTGTAAAGTGCCATATCCGTAATCACTGCGCTCTTGCGCTCACCTTCCAGGGTGTTGGTGCTGCATGCGTTGTCTAAAAACAAAGGGGGATTTTTCGGGTTGCAAGCAAAGTGACAATGCTTGCAGTAGACGCTGTGAGCTGAGGGGTCAGTTGACAATCTACAAGCCTCCTGGCAAGCTGGGCAAAGAGATTTAAGATGATAGTGGGAAAAACATTCTCTATGGACCATAGGAGGGACAGGGATCCTGGCCCCGGTCGGACACAGACGGGCTCGCCTTTGGCACTTGGGCGACACGTCCACTCAGGGCCGGACTGGCCGTAGCGGGCACCGGGCAATCCCCCGGTGCGCCGCATGGGTATGGGCTGGTTTTGGCCACCTGGGGCCGTTTTTGTTACAGGGCCGTTTTCGCAGCATAGCTGCAAAAATCGGCCCTGGCAAAGAGCTCGGCGGCACCCCCAAGCCCCAGGGGATGCGGGGGGCCGGACGAGCACTTTGACAGGGCCGGTTTTGGTTCCCAGTCTGGCCAGCGTCCACTGCACATCGGCGCCAGACTGCCGTTTAATAGTACAGGCTTGGAGTCGAAATACGGATTTGCTGCACCACAAGACGTCCAAAATGGGGGCCGCCAGGGCGCTGCCGAGGAAGTGGAAGGAAGCGACCCAAGCTCCCTCTACACAATCAGGAAACCTGTGGCAGACCGAGGAGCTGGGAAAAGAAGACAATAGAGTAGGAAGTTACGGACGTGCAGAGTGGCAGGTAAGTTCTAGGTATCGTTTTTTAAAGAGAAACCCACACGTTCCCCAGTGTGTTTTTTAATTCATCAAAAGGGAGGTAATGCTTTTAAAAAATAAAATGAATTCCAATTTAAAATTAATGGTTCGCCATACATCAATTCAATGCTGAGTGTGTTAAAAAAACAGTGAAGCTAACCCTCTGTGAATAGTGGCAAATAGTGAATAACATGTCCAGAGCACACCGCCGCAGTGATCAGAGTGTGGCTCCTGAGGGCTGTCTGTCCGGTGTTAACTCTGCTTCCTTTCCTAGATAAAAGATTATTTGTCCAGGCCCTTATCATCTCGTCAATGGCAATGTTCTATATCTTGGCTCACCTAGCTATGTAACAAAGAGACTACAGATCATGCAGAATGCTGCTGCATGGCTTTTTATGAATGTCCCCAGGCACCAATATGTAAAAATCGCCTTAAAGGACCTCCACTGGCTTCCAATCGAGCAGAGGATCCAGTTTAAGACTCTCTTCATCCTGATCAGGTCACTTCACCAGACAGGTCCCATCTTGTTAAGACCACTAGCTATCCCCTACACTCCTGGAAGGCTACTTAGATCCCCCTTCAGCACACTTATTTCAGGTCCCCAAGTTTAGCAGATCCCATTGGGGTGGCCGTGCTTTCTCTCACTGGGCCTCCCAACTTTAAAAGAATCTTCTTTGGAACTACCCCTGCTCTTCAATGAACTCAAGACATGGTTCTATATGAACTACTTCTGCTTGAGAGACGATGAATATGATTTGTGAGCTCTTCTCCGACTGTTCTTGCGCTGGGAGGACTTCAGGTAGCTATGCCCCATATAAGGCCCACACAATAGAATAGACAATCACCATTCTCACAATGCTTCTAGTAAACTAATATTGTCAAAAAAGGAGGGGTTTGGCCCAAAGGATTAGAGGGTAGGTAGGGCCAGTTATACCACATAAGAAAAAAATTACCTATGCCTCCAGTGACTTCACAACACTTATTCATATGAAGTAAGATGAACGCAAACTAATACGTTTACCTTAACAGTAATTTCTGCCTTTTATTTAATTATTTTTTAAATTAATTTCTTATTTAAATTAATATCTTTGATCACAAAAAGAACACAGTCAACTAAACGAAATACCACATTAGTACTTACACAGTGAAAATGAACAACGTGAAAATGTGTTTTGACATACAAGTACAAATAAACTCATAATAATCAAACATCAATACAAACAAATGAAATGTCACAAAGAACAATCAATATATACACAATATGAAATACAAAGTTGTCATACAAAATGATAAATTAAACAACTAGCACCCTTATATTTAGGATAAATCAATTCCTCTGAATTATCAGGGACATAAGGGGGTGTATTTGCAATATTTAACCAAGGAGTTGAGTTCCTTTGTCTGCCGACGTGTTTCGAGTGCCGGTTAAATCAATTGCCGCACTCTCAACAGGGCTGGGTGACCACGCCCTTATTTCCTTTTCCATTTCTCTCAAACCGGTATCTAAAGTCCCACACGTCAAAAACACCTGGGCGCGAAATTGGAACAGAGTTGACCTTCCTTCTCTGACCTCTCTGCTTCGGAACTCCGTTCCGACCCTCTCTGGCCTTTCATCTGACTTTCAAGCCAAGGCAATTAATGCCTGGCTAGCTGGAGGCTGTGACTCAGAGGCTCCTTTGCATCGTATTTCCATCCGACGACCCAAGGACTCCAATAGGTGGTTTAACGACAATTTAAAAAAACTTAAACTGACCGTTCGACAGGCAGAGAGGCATCGGAGAAAAGACTATTGTCCCTCGCTAAAAACCTCTTACCTCACATCACTTGCCGATTATAAAACAGCTATTCTCGCCGCCAAAACCACCTATTTCTCAACTAAAATAACGTCAGCTGAAAACAAACCTAGGGAAATCTTCGGTATAGTGAACGACCTAGCCTTTTCCGACAGAGCCTCACCCCAAATTCCCCCATCCCAGTCTCTATGCGACCATCTAAATACTTATTTCTTAGATAAGATTGCAACCATCAAGGCCAACATCCCTCCCCCCTCGTCTGCTTTTATCAATTCTTCCCCTCCCACCGTTCAATGTCATCTCACCTCCATTCCCCCCCTTACCGAGGAAGTATTCCTGGAGATCCTCCCTAAAGTAAAATCGGGTTCCCCGGCAGACATCTGTCCGGCACGAATTCTGCAACAAATTTACTCCTCCTGTCCTGAACCCCCCATTACTCTCCTCAACAGCTCCCTCACCCAGGGAGTCGTGATCCCTGCACTCAAATCAGCCACCAAAGTGCCCATCCTGAAGAAGCCTGGCGCGGACCCGTCCATCTTAGCCAACTACCGCCCCATCTCCCTGCTGCCCTACTTGAGCAAGGTGCTGGAGCGCCATGTCACCACGATACTCAGTGCCCATGTAGAGGCAAATGGGGGTTTGGCTTCCCGCCAGGCCGGCTTTCGCCCTAGGCACTCGACCGAATCAGTTGTGGTTTCGGTCCTAGATAACCTCAGGAAGGGAATGGATCACAACCAATACCAGGCGCTGGTGCTCCTCGATCTTTCCGCCGCCTTTGACACGGTGGACCACACCATCTTACTGTCCCGTGTCAGGGCGGCTGGAATTGAGGGATCAGCACTGGTCTGGCTTTCCTCCTTCCTGAGGGGCCGCACCCAGGCGGTTCGGCTAGGAGATTTCACAACCACCTCACTCCCCGTCACCTGTGGTGTCCCCCAGGGTTCCTCTCTTTCCCCCCTACTGTTCAACCTTTATATCTTTCCTCTTATTTTCGCTCTTCAGCAGCTGGAGGTCACCGTATTCAATTATGCAGATGACCTCCAGCTCATCTTTGATCTATCCTCCTCTCCTCTCTCTGTCTCTAACTTCCAGACTATTATGATTTTCATCAGGGACTGGATGAACCACAACCACCTCAAATTGAACCCGGACAAAACCGAGTTGGTTCTCACTGGTGGTTCGTCCAGTCCCTGGAACTCCCTTTTCTGGCCCCCCTCTCTCGGCCCCGCCCCTACGCCATCAACCACGGTTAAAACACTGGGAGTTAAAATGAACAACCATCTTACCCTTCATTCACAAATTAGCTCTGTAGTCTCCTCCTGCTTCCTTACCCTCCGAACTATCCGCACTGTTTCCCGTTTCTTTTCCCCTCAGGCACTCAAATTGATCATGGCCGCACTAGTAATTTCGCGGCTGGACTATGCCAACGCCCTCTACAACGGCATCCCAGTATACAGCCTGCGGAGGCTCCAGATGGTCCAGAACCAGGTGGCCCGGCTGGTCTACGGTCTCCCACGCTACCATCACTCCACACCTCTCCTTAGGGAGCTCCATTGGCTTCCTGTCAAGGAACGCTCCCTTTTTAAAACTGGCTGCATGACCTTCCAGGCTCGCCAAGGCACTGCCCCTGCCTTCATCTCCTCGCTGATAAGCGATTATGTTCCCACCAGAGAGCTTCGTTCCTCCTCCAAGTCTCTCCTTCAAATCCCGCGGTTTAAACGCAAAAAGTGGGGTGGAGCCAATTTCTCTATCTTGGCTCCCGCATTCTGGAACTCCCTCCCCGACCACCTCCGCTTTGCCACTCATTATGTCTCGTTCCGGAAAGACCTAAAAACGTTCCTTTTCAAACAGGCCTTTTCCGTGTAAACCGCTCACTCCTGTTTTAGGACTGGTCTATTCTTTTCCTCAGTTGTCGGACCTTCTACCAGCGCCAAGAAACCGAACGGTGAACGTTGCGCTCTATAAATGTTTTAAATTGGAAATTGGTTAGTCTTTCTCACGAACAGACTGCATTATGCCGGTTTGATGTGACCATCAGCAATATGCAACAAGCAGTGGTTGCCAATCTGGTTTTCAATATTGTGTGGGCAAGACGATTTGTAAGTAATAGACAGCAATTGCAGGTCTTTACTTTCGGGGAGGGGGGCCCAAAGGCGTGGCCCCGCAGAGGAAGTGTTGTGACAATTGACAGTCCTTCACTCTCTTTAAATATAGTTCGTGGCTAATGAAGCTTCAGGCTCAAGGTTTCAAGTGGGGATCTGCCTCCATTGTTGCTAGCAGCTCGCCGAGCAGATTCACACGTCATGTGATGGTGCACCAGTGTCAGTATACTTCATAGGAATAAGTGTTGTGAAGTCACTAGAGGCATAGGTAATTTTTTTTCTTATCTAGTAAACTACTGGCATGATTTCGACCGTATTTAACTATGTGCTGCCACTTAACAGCTAGAAGATAAGTGGGGGCGTAAACATGAAGGTGAAACATGAATGCTAATTGTCAATTTAAATTTAGATGCACTTCATGGGCAATTATGCAGAGAGAAACATTTTACCTGCAACACACTGCTTCTTGTTTAACACTACGCCTGTGGAACATGATATCAATACATCTTTTTAAGATCTGCAAATGTATCTTTCCTGAGATTAAGTGAGAGTTAGATTTTCTATCAGTCAATGGATTAAAAAAAAGCTTTTATATTGAATTATGAAAGGGCACCACCTTTTGTGGCCTTTTAGCTACTTAAAGTGAGAGATACTAGTTGCCCCT
This sequence comes from Lissotriton helveticus, assembly GCF_964261635.1. Lineage (NCBI taxonomy): Eukaryota > Metazoa > Chordata > Amphibia > Caudata > Salamandridae > Lissotriton > Lissotriton helveticus. The sequence continues at coordinate 1,652,467,977 of NC_136067.1, forward strand.
GCAATATATATAAGTGCCCTGTGGAAGAAGAGGTTCTGCTGAGAAGTAGCCACAATTTCAGACCAACATGGCGTGCATATTTTGTAGATGGAGAGGTATTGTAGTCCAACGTGTGCTACGTTCAAGTGACTGACAAGATATTCAATGAGTGAAACTGAATCAGTTTGCATACAGCATATGCACCTGTGAATGTGTAACAAATCTTGGTGGGCATCAAGTGGATATGCGGGCAAAGAAAACAAGCATTGGCAAAGACAATAGGTCTCACTTATGCGAGACCTATTGGCTTTGGTAATGTGTTTTAGTCATGTAGCACACCAGTACAACAGCAGCGTTCAGCATGGCTAAACGTTAATGGTGTGGAGTAGGGTGCGGTAGATTAGAGTCGGGTAGATTTAGGCAGAGTAAAATAGGGTAGAGTATTGGGGGTAGATTGGCATAAAGTGGAGTGGGGTAGAATGGAGTAGCGAGATTGGGGTAGATGGAGTGGGGTGGAGTGAGGTAGATTGGAGTGGGGGAGTTGGGTAGATTAGCATGTTGGTTTGGAGTGGAATAGATTGGGGTGGAGTGGAGTGGGGTAGACTGGGGTGGAATAGATTGGAAAGGAGTAGAGTATGCCGACGCCGGCATACAGGGAACTGCCCTAGACTGGATCCACTCCTTCCTCACCAGCCGAACCCAAAGAATCAGACTCCCGCCCTTCCTCTCTGAGCCCACAGAGATCACCTGCGGAGTACCCAAAGGTTCCTCGCTCAGCCCCACGCTCTTCAACATCTACATGGCCCCCCCTCACTACCATAGTCAGAAAGCACAGACTCAGCATAGTATCCTATGCCAACGACACCCAGCTCATCCTCTCCCTCACCAAGGAACCCGACATCACCAGACAGCTTCCAGAAAGGAATGAAAGACGTTGCATCCTGGATAAGCTACAGCTGCCTGAAGCTCAACGGAAGTCCTCGTCCTCGGATCCACCCCCTCTGCATGGGACAACACCTGGTGGCCCACCGCCCTCTGCAACCCTCCCACACCCAAGGGCCTTGGCCGCAACCTCAGCATCATACACGACTCCTCCCTCACATGAACTGACAGATCAACAGCGTTTCTTCCACGTGCTTCAATATTCTCCCAATCCTCAGCAAGACCTTCAAATGGATTCCCCCGAAACCAGAAAGTCCGTCACCCATGCATTCTTAACCAGCAGACTGGACTACAGTAACGCCCTTTAAGCCAGGATCAAAAAATAAACCTTTGTTTATTTATCTTTACAAATTGGCCTTGCGAGGTCCCTGTCGTGAGGCAACATTAAAAAAAATACAGATTGAGACGTGTCAATAACATTCTGTGGGGGCCAGACCCTTCCTTTAAAACATATAGAGAGAGTTAGACTGAACTCCATCTTTAGATAGTTTCTATTTCCAAACACCTTGGGACATATTCTAATCTAGTGGCACATGTGAACTATAAACAACTTCAAATTCTTCTTTACCTAGTTAATACCTAAAACCCTAATGGACCTTAATTGATTTGATACTGTTATTTTGAAGACCCTATTTAATTTGTATCTTCACAGTGTATCCACTATTCTTTCACTGCTGACAGTATTCCACGCTTCTATGAACTCACATTTTAATTTCTTCTAAAAAAAATTGAATGATTCCTACAAAGATATGGTAACTGCTTGAATAAACAAGTATTTCAAGCCCTTTAATAGAGTTTAAATCCATAGCAATGCATATTAAAGTAATTGTTGGACTTCCACAACCAATTAATTTCTGTCCGGCAATGTTGACTTCTTCCAGTTGTTCCTAAATTGTGAAAAATGTGTTAGCAATGTGCTTGTTTACAGTAGAGCGATTACTCCATTTCACCCTGTTCCAAATACAAGTCAGACTGGTGAGGATGAAGGAAAAGCTGGATACAACTGGGGTGAAATTTCTCAAATCACCATAAAGCTAAAATGATCAGCGTTGGTCAGAGTATGTGTGAACACGAGGCTCCTAAACACAGCCACCAAGCAATAGTAGGACTTCATGGCAATCATGGATTATTTTAAGCCTCAGGGTAATGCAGGGTATTTCAACAGTTGCTACTTTACACTTTCCTTCTACATTACAACTTTCTCCAGAAATGGCTACCAAGTTACAACGTTTATAAACCGCTACTGAGGTGGTACAGAACATCATCAGGGCGTCCGTGTCTACCTTGCCATGATCGATGCCACCGCTGAAAGACAACATCATAAGTAAGTACTGGAATTACTGAAAAATCACCAAGGGGACTTACCCTGACCCCCCCAAAAAAGCGCACCTCAAAAAAATGTAAGGATGTTTTCACAATAAAAGGAGTGGTTCCATCAAAGAGTGGGTGGGTAGAGCCTAGTGAAGTGCTTGTGGGAAAAGGAAGCTCCTTGCATCACCAGAGGGGGAGCGACTGCTGGTGTTTGTTGTTTAAAGAAGTAAGCGAGCTGGGTGGTGAGTGAGCAAGTAGAGGCACCAGAGTTCCTCAGCAATGAAAACTCAATGAGCGAGAATGTTGAGTAAGAGAGGATGAAATACAAAACTAAGAGTGTAAAATGGTTAGATCAGGAGAGGACCTAGTGCTACATGAGAAGATAATTCTAATTACACCAAATGTTGTAAAAGCAATCACGTTTTAAGAGCCTTTCTAAAGCACAAGTGATTAGGAATCAATTTTAGATAGAGTACAAAAGGTTCCAAAGAAAAGGGGCCAAAACAGAAAATGCTTAACCCCCAAGTCTAATCAAGGTACACTAAGGAGAAACAAACTGGCTGATCAAAGCAATTTCGCCTGAGAGTATCTAGTAGTAGGATGACTGGACAAAACGTTGTCAGACTACTATAAATGAATCTGATGGCAATATATAAAACATGGTGTACCTATGTAAAAACAAAAGTTCGAAAACCAATAATTGTGGTCTTACATTCTTTCATTCCCCTGCCTGGCAACACAATGTTGATTATATGAAAACGTGCAAGGTATTTGACTTTGGGGTTAGGATTGCTAAAAGGAGAGAACTCTTTTTATAGACAAGCTAGACTAGTCATTACGGTTAGTTCACCCGCATTAGCTGTTAACCCCTTCTACGCTCATGACGAGCTCAGCTTATCATGGGCGTAACCTGCGCTACGCGGATGACGAGCTGACCTTGTCACGTAACGCGGGATTTTGAAAATCGCAGCGCGCAGCGGGAAAACCGCTAGCACGCATGCGGTTAATTACCTAATACTCGGTTTTAAGACTGATGCTGTGTTTTTAAAATTACTCTTTTTACTGTTGGGACAATTTTTTTTATTGCTAGGGAAATTCTCCTTGTGCCGCCCACTTTTTCCGTTTGCTGGGGCACAGTGGAGACTCGTAATGATCGCTCATTTTTAAGAGCATTTGCAATGTTGGGGGGAGGGGGGAATTAAGTTGCTTGAGTGTAACTGCTGTTGAAAACTTGCAGAAACTTGAATTTGGTGATTTTTAATGCATTTGGCACTTTACTCTTACTTACTTCCTCATTCCACCTGAACCAACACCAAGTCGCTATTTTCTTTTGATCACGCTCTAGTCGTTCAGTGGCCAGACTCTATTTTAAGCGGGCACGCCGCTGGCACACCGAAGGCGCTTCAAAGGCAAGCCTATCTGCGCCCATACGCGTACAGATCACAGCTAGTGCCAGCCACTCTGCAGGTAAGCACTGCCATATCGCACCCCTTATTATTTACACTAGGGCTGAACTGCTTACTTTACGCACTTCATAATTTGTGCATGTTAGTGAACTCATGATTGATAACCCAGGAGTGGGACTCAATTGTCCTGGGTGCAACTTCTCTCTTGAAGCCCCTTCAGTCCCTCACTTAATAGGGACTTTGGACTTGTGACACAAGATAGATTGGTAACACTACGTCACCTTCTCTTGAAGTATCCTTCTCTGCAGGTCTTAAACCATTGCTCTCTACCTAGGCATGCACTTGATATTTACAATCTGCAAACTGATAATGACTGGGATTTGCTGTTTCTCACTGAAACCTAGTTAAAAAAGACAATTTAGCCACCAATATTGCCCGAGCAATCCTCCAGGACATCTCTATCAAACATTTTGATAGAGATGATAAAAATTGGGACGGGGTGGCTATTATGCATTGTTATGTATTTTCCTGCTCTGTCTCAAAACTTACCAATATTATTATTATTGAAGGCATGTCCTTCACTATTAGCCCCCACTTTTGCTGTATCATGCATGCTTTTTTTATTATTTTTTTTTAATCGCTCCTCTGATGCTAAGGCCACATCCTTAAATCTTTTCACGGACACCTTAGGTCAACTGTCCCTGCTGCATGCTAACTTTGTGATATTAGGAGATTTTGACCTTCATGTAGACAGCCCCAACAATAAACCTTTACAGCAATTATTGAGCGCTTTGGATGGCTTTAAACTTGATCAACTTATTAAGGTGCCTACTCACAAAGCAGGCCACACTCTCGACCTTATCCTAGCCAACCCTTCATTAACCAAGTTAAATCCAGTTTTGAAGCTCATTTGGGCTGACCATGTTTTGATCCCTTTTAAACTTTTAACCCGACTCCATGTGATCCACAATGCTTGGCATAAAATTACTGATTCTCTCCTCACGGATGCTCTTCAGTCATTTATCTTTGATAGGACCAGAGATTTAGAACAAGACAGAGTGTGTTTTAATGGCTAGGTCGCGAAGGCTATTGACACAATTGCGCCTTTGAAAACCGATTCCTCTAAGAGACAAGCCCTCTACACCTTGGTTCTCCGATGCTCTTAAGTTGGAAAAATCATGCTGACAAATGTTAGAAAGGCTACAGAAGACTAAATGTGACAAGGGTGAAAAATGTATCTGTCAGACCGCTCTTAAGAAATACCATGTGGCTATCCAGACAGCTCGAAAAACATTCATTGCCACATCCATTTTGGAAGCCAATAACTTACCTTGTGAGTTGTTTAAGGTGGTCAGCTCTTTTCTCTCACCTTTGGCTACTAAAAAAACCCTCACTCCCTCGATGGAGTGTTGAGAAGGACAAAATTCAAGCAATATATTATCAATTCCCATCTCAGAGTCCCACCCTTTAAGGTGCATTACCCCGTGCCTTTTCTGGCCCCTATTATCTAGTTTTGCCCCCATATCCTTTAAAGTATGTGCTATGGAGCTCTTAGAATGCAAGTCGGGATCTCTGCTCGACCCCTGCTACCAACCATCTTCAAACTTGCTGCCTGGTGGTGAACCCCTGCTTGAATAGACTACTCAATGACTCCCTTGACCAGGTGTTTGTTCACTCTAGCTGGCAACAAGCTCTTTTGCTCCCCCTGCTCAGGAAGCCTACAGCTGACTCCAAGGTTCTTAGACATTTTAGACCAATCTCACTTCTTCCTACAATTGAAAAACGTTTGGAGAAAAATACAAATAGGCAGCTCTAACACTTCTTAGAGTATAACCATCTGTTCCATGACTCGCAATCGGGTTTCTGTTCTGGCTACAGTACTGAGACCACCCTTCTTGAGGTCTCCAAATACATCAAACCTAAATTTCTTTAAATACCCTGGTCAAGGTAATACTCTTGGATCTTTCCTTAGCATTTGATATGTTCTCTCATGCTATTTTGCTTGAGAGGCTGGAAAATATTGGTATCAGAGACCAAGCCCTGTTATGACCTAAATCTTTCATTAGCAAGCGTAACCAGGTGTTTTTTCCCCTACTTTCACCTCTGCAGCAAAGCCCCTGAATTGAGAAGTCCAATAGGGTTAGGCTCTTCACCCCACCCTTTTTAATATATACTTGGGACACTTGGCTAAAAGTGTTGAGTCCTGGCTAGGGAGAGTTGTATCCTACGCAGATTATACTGAACTCCTTCTGGCATTTCAGGAAAATGCTCCATCATCCTTGATTTCTTTTAAGCCCTGTCTCAAATCACCGGTAAATTGGATGAATGCTAGTTGCTTAAAGATCAACTCAGATAAGACTGAGATTATTTTCTTTAGCATCAAGTTCACCTGATTCCAGCCTTGTGAATAAAAGGATCCCATTTAAGGCACTCACCATTGCCTTTAGGGCATACAATAACAAAGGCCCTCTCAACCATAGGCACTTTTAAAGCGTTATGTCCAGGTGAGATCCTTGCGAACCAATAATCTCAAACTTTTTCACCTCCCTCTCATACACAAGGCCAGAAGAGGAGGTAGATCCTTCACCTTCCTGGAAAAAGGGTTGTGGAAGGCGCTTCCTCTTGTTCTGAGAAGCAGCCCGTCAGAAACTGTTTTTAGAAAGGGCCTAAAAACCCAACTCTTTGATTCCCCTATCAACATTTCTTAGTACTACTTTTTCTCATGGTTTTTGTGAGTATTTCTGTCCACTAGCGCAGGGACGCCTCTTTCGAGGTAGCTATATGCTTTAAAAATGAATTATATTGTATTGTTTTACAAAAGTCGCCACATCTTAGTCCCTGAATTGTTTTTTACACATATTATATTTGGATCAATAACGTTTAAGTCACACTCAACAAGCTATGACTTCAATAATAGAAAACCCATAATTCTAATTTGAGTAAATAGGTTACTATGATAATAACTATAATATTTTTTACCTAGGAGGATGCCTGCAGTGTACAAGAAAATGAACTGCTATACACTACAAATAGTAATTATTCAGTGACAAGTTAATTTTATATTCATTAAATATTTTATGGCCTCAATCTTCCGGGCTTATCTGGGCACTCTCTCAACTTTGCCAGCACTGAACGGAAACAGTTGCTAAAAAGGTGCTTCAAGCAACACTACAGCGAGAAAGATCTTTGCCCTCTAAGAAACTATCAACAAAGTGATTTAGTTTAGAACTCCTATAATTATCAAAGACAAACTTGGTATGATTCAAACTTTGAGGCATCAAGGAAAAGAAATACCTATGGTCCAGGTTATTTTATATTTTTGTTTGCACCAATTTGTTATATCTTGGAAACCTTGTTTTGAGGGCAAGAACTCATGCCAGGTATGTGATTACACGACCATATCAATTGAACATATTATTTGTATTTATCCTAATCTAGTAAGCTCATGTAAACAATACCTCTAGAAATTCTACAACATGGCAAACACCATGAGCATCAAAGAAGCAATTAACTTTCGCTTTACTTACCAATCTCCTCCTTTTACCATTGTATTAACAACATATTTAGACCTTGACTTTAACTGTTTGTGCTCCTTAGCAGTTGATGCATCTTTGTTTCAGATAGGCTTAACCACTTGGGAGCTAGTAAACAAACCTCCCCAGTGCTGCGCTGTCCATTATCCGGTGCTGAACTGGACGTCCAGCGGTCGCACGCAGCACTGGGGAGGTAGTGCCCGTGACGACCGTTGGTCGACGGCAGCACTTAAGGGGTTAATACCACTATTCTTACAGTGGATTGTTTACAATGACTAAACAAATCGATGAATTAAGATGTGCATCTTTATTATAATTTTTTAATAGATGTTCTTTAATGTTGCATTTGATGTAACCATCTTTTAAATAATACAATAACATTTGGCACACATCCCCCTCGTGATGATGGTACTTGATGGTGCCAAAGGATAATGGTCTCTATCTAGGGTGTTAGTTCACCTTCTATATTGATAAAGCTTATTGTGACATTATCATTACTGTTGTGACAGATCAGAGCCTGCAAGACTGATGCAATCTCTCTGAAAATGTAAGTTTTCTGTAAACAGGGAAGTACAGCTGTTGTATGAGTCTGTTGGGAACTGGGACCGAACAACCTCCTGTCGTCGGTCCCAACCCAGCAATTACGATGCGACCGAACTCTGTTTGGTTGCATTCCTATTCTTTACAATGGGAGCATACATCCCAACTGGAAAGCATGCTCTCATTGTAAAGCGCTGAGGTGCAGATCATCTCTGTACCCTGTGGCAGGCCCTTCAAGGGGACTGCCACCAGGTGCAGGGATCAACAAGGGGGCACCTAGGGGGCAATGCCCCCTAGGCCACCATCCAGTGGCCTTGCGTCCATGGGGGTCCTGCTGGGGTTCTCCAAAGTGGGATTCCCACAGCCTTTCTGTGTCAGAGAGGCTGGCACAGAAAGGCTGTGGGAATCTGCCATCGTTATCCCTCGGGTGAAAGAGCCGCCCGGGGAATTACTAGAGGCTTTCCGAATGGCAGATATACTCTCCGAGCCCGTCGGAGGCCATTCAGAAATTCGGTTTAGATTCCTTTCCGACAGATCCCATCAAATGGGTCGTTCGGAAAGGAATCTGAACAGCCAATTAGGATGCCGTAGGAATGGCTTCAACCAAGGGTCAAAGCCATTTCCTATGGCATCGGGCCCTAGGTCTAAGAACTGCAAGATCTGTGTAACTTTTAATTTTTACACCTTGCAAGTTGATTGTCAGTCAGAATATTGGACTGGAAGCTATTCAGAAGAGGCAGGATGGAAAAATGAAAAGAACTGAAATGTAAACGCGAAGAAGCTAAGTACATTTTTGAAACATGGCAGGCCAAGTAAAATTGTACTTAAAGATGTTTTTGAACAGTCTGCAATATATAAGGTGTTAGATCTGGGGGTCTCTAGTTGGCAGAGGTAGGAACCACTGTCCAAATGGGGACCCTTGCTTCTAGTCAGGGTAAGGAGGATACACAATTTAGATAACCCCTGTTCACCCCCTTGGTAGCTTGGCACGAGCAGTCAGGCTTATCAAAGGCAATGTGCAAAGTATTTGTACCAACACTCACAGCAACACAGTGAAAACACCACAAATTGACTCCACAACAGTTTAGAAAAATAAAGGTATTTAATCTAAACTAAACAAGATCAAAACGACAAAAATCCAACATACACAGTTCAAGAATATGGTTTCAAAAGAGTTCTTAAGGTTGCGTTAAAATAATCCACAGTTGCATCACGTTTAAGACAACAGTACCTTTAGATGCAACAAAAGGTCCAAGTGAAAGCTGCAGTGTTGGAAAGCAAGCGATGCATCACTCCTGAGACCCTGGGGAGGCGATGCGACTACCCCGCTGGACGCAGCGGGCGTGTTGCGGTGACTCTGGTCTGTATGGGGAGGGATGCGATTCCTTGCGTGGATTCCGGTGCACAGGTTTTGGTGGAAGCGGCTCGCAAAGGGTACGATGCGACGATCTTCGGTGCGGCGACGATCTCCGGTGCGGCGACGATGCGTGGCTCAGCATCTATCTTCTCCTTTCACGGCCCCTCGATGAAATGGCTCTGCGACGACTCTCGCAGCGACGTGATGTGGTCCGCCAGCAAGCGGTGTGACGATCTCACCCAGTGACAACACGCTCTGCGACGATACTTGCAGCAATGATACTCTTCCCGCACCGGACTGGTGCGTTCCGCAAGCGAAGGATGCGATGACTCTGGCAGCGGCAACAGGCGCTGTGACGATCTCGGCCTTCGCGGCGGCGGGAATTTCCTCGCACTGATGGGGATGCCCTCCGCAAGCGAGCGATGCGTGAAACTTTGCAGAAAGTTCTTAAAATCTTGATGTCCAGCTTCCCAACACAGGTACAACTTCCAGAGGCACCATGCCTGGCCCAAGCACTCTAGGAAGGACAGGACTCGCTCAGTACAGTTCAGGGAAGCTGGGGTGAAGTCCTTCTGTTCCTGGGACTTCTTAACCGGGAGCCAGCTCTTCTTCAGGCCCTTGGAGATTCCTTCAAGCAAGGGGACACAGCACAAAGCAAAGTCCTTTCCCTCTCCTTGGCAGCAAAGCAACTGCAGGTCAGTCCAGCAAAGCAACAGCAGGACAGTCTTCCTTCTTCAATCTTCCAGCTTTCTCCTTGGCAGAGGTTCCTTCTTGATTCCAGGATGATCTCATTTTCTCTAGTCTTTGTTCCCTTTGTGCATTAGGGCTCTGAGCCCGGTCTGAACCAGTTCTGGGTGTACCTTGAGCACTTTGTTTTCCTGGCTTCTCCTTTCCTTTCAGAGAGAGGGGCAGGGTCGTCAGCCGCCCAGCAGGGGGTGGTGCCAGCATTGTGGAAGGCAGGCAGATGCAGTCATTCAGCCTAGGGCTGACTCATCCAGCCTCCTGGGGGCTCCCCAGCCCCTGTCACTCTCAAACAAGACAGTCAATTCACAAACAGGCCAAGGCACACCGAAAGGTCAGACAAGAGAACAGCCACTTTCTAAAAGTGCTGTTCTCAAACACAGGATTTAAAAGTAACCTTTCCTAAAAGATGTCTTATTAAATTCTGAGTTCAGGGATACCAGGCATTTATGTCCTATCTTGCTCCTATGGGAAGATATTCTGGTAGCCACTGTGGCCAGCATTCCCCATGATAGCCTATGGGCAAGATAGCCTTACAATAGTGAAAAACGAAAATGGCTGTAATTCACTACCAGAGCATGTCACCTGCACTATTACATGCTCTGCCTTTTACATACACTGCACCCTGGGCCTTCCATAGGGGTGACTAATATGTACAGAAAGGGAAGGGTTAGGCCTGGTCAGTGGGGACACTGACCAGGAGGAGGCACTGCGGTGGCAGGCCTGAGACACCATTTTAGGGCTACTTATGTGGGTGGCACAATCAGAGCTGCAGGCCCACTAGTAGCATTTGAATCACCAGCCCTGGCACACTCAGTGCACTTTACTAGGGACTTCTTGGTAATACAAATATGCCAATCATGGATAACCAATTACAATAACAATTTACACAGAGAGCATATGCACTTTAGCACTGATCAACAGTGGTGAAGTGCCCAGAGTCCTATTGCTAACAACCACAGGTCAGGAAAAATAAGGGAGGAAGAAGCAAAAAGTTTGGGGATAACCCTGCAAAAAGGGCCATTTCCAACACAAGGTTTATGTGCCAATGTATTGCTAAGCATACCTGGAAAATATACAAATTGTTAGTTTTTATATCACAGGTATAAAACTAGCTGTAATCTGAGCCTATGCAAATGTTGAAGTCATCTGAGGCTCTAAATGGACTGCACCTTGGTCCAGGACCATTCTGATAGAGCTAAGCAACGTAAGACATCCAGAGTATCACCAGCTTTACGTTTACTAAGCGGGTGGACAAAACCTCAGACACAATTACAATCTGAATCTTACCCTCTATTGAGTGAGCTGAATACATTACATTTGGGTTGTTTTATGTTATGGGAATGATTATGGAGAGTCACCAGATGGTATCCACACACCATTGACAATATGTAGTCAGCTTTGCTCCAAGAACATCACTGGTCTGAATAGTCACATTAAGATCTATGCCAGATGTGACTGCTTAGGTAAGCAAGAATTAATTAAGCCGGAAACATCTTGGGTCAGTGACTCTTAACAGTGGTTTAACAATTTCTCTTTCACTAGTCTCGCTTTAACTTCTGGATGTGACTGCCTGAGAGGGAGATGAATAACTCCTATTGTCGGAATTTTGCCATCAGACTAGGTGGGACTCTCAAAGGCCTTTTAGGCTCCTGCCTTTATCCCTGAATTTCATTTCATACACTTTTACATCTTACATTCCCAGACCCACTTCATATTCCAGTCCTTCCTCCTGAATCATGGTCCCTGTAGTACTTTCTGTCACCAAATCCTGCCCTAAACAAGTCCTGGTGGTGTTGCTTTAGCCTCTCTCTTGAACCCACAGCCTTTCTGACCTCTCTCTGACCTCTCTATACCTGCCTTCTGGACTTTTCTCTCTCTTGGCTCCAACCTGTATCCCGTTCCTGGTTTTCCCGTATCCTGTCTTGTGTCTGCTGGTTTCCTTGGTCTTACCCTTTCCAAGTCCCAGTTCTGCCTTTCCTACATTGGTGATTCCCTAATTCCTAACATCCGGCTCTCTCCCTGCACCTCTTCTCCTCCCATGAGCATCCTGCTACTTCTGCCTCCTGAGCCTAAACTGCAGCGTGTCTGACCTTGTTGCCGAGTCTTGTTGCTCTCTGTTTGATCCTGCATCTATACTCCAGGCTTGATTTTTGATTTCTGTTTTCATTGTTTCTTGATTAAATTTTCCTATTATGTTTAGTTATTGTGCCAGTTGCATTTCTCTTGTTTATCCTGCCTCCTTTTTCTTGGATTGCCTTGTTTCTAGTACTGACTGCACACATCCAGACCGGTATTGTATATGAAGATTCCTTATCTTGTAATACTGTGTTTCTGTTATAATTGCAGATTCCTGTCCTAGTTAGTGTGCAGATTTCCAGCCCTGTGTATTATCAGTCCTTATTCCAGACCAGATTTTCCCTGATTCCAGTTCCCGTTTCTATGTACTTTCTATGGTTCTCCTTTCTCTTGTGCTTTTATATTTTTATTTTTATTTTAATTGCTTCCAAGGGTGCCAGATTCACTTCAAGGTATGTGCCTTTTGCTATAGAGCAGTGGTTCATCCCCTTTTGCCTTCTGTGGACCCCCACTTAATCGTTGTAAGAATCCAGAGACACCACTGAATCATTATTGGAATCTGGGACCCCCCCACGGAGTCATTACTGGATTCCGGTGACACTAACAGGCCTAATCAATTTCAATGATTTGAACCTTACAACAGTACACAAAAATACAGACACAAGCATTCATCAAACAAATACACAAATTATTAATATTTATATTTTACAAACAAATATACAAGAAATAACATTTTAAATTTAATGGGAAGGTTTGGACTTTTCAAAATTCAATTGAGGCCACCTATTTTTCATTTTATATTATGTTTGATGCACTTTCAGTACTCCCACTAATCAATCAAAGGATGCCAACTTCATTTTTAGCCTCAGATTTACAGAACGTTCTCATTTACAAAATGTTTACCGAACATTTTAAAATTTTCTAGTTTTGCTTCAGTATTTATACACACTTTATTAATGTGTTAATATTATTTCATTTTCTAAGCAACCTCGGACCCTCAAGGTCTCCAGACCACAGGTTAAGAACTGCTGGCATAGAGAATCACCCAGCACTTCTTCTCCATAGGAGCTACAGGGTATCTCCCTGAACTCTGGAGATTAATCTGTTCCTTCCCATCTTGTAAGATCTTTTTCACCTCACAGAGAAATCCCTTCCAAGGAGCAGACAAGCTATAATTTATGATAATTGGTCTATTGTTTCCCTGCTTTTACCTACCTGTAATTTGAAGGTGTGTTAGCTTCATAGTTTCCCCTACAGACATCCAGTTACCTATTCACTGCCTGTTCCCACCTGCTTCTGTCCTGCTTCGATACCAGACTTTAGGTACTCTCTTGTCTATATCTAACCTCTTCTCCTAAAAGCGTTTGTCCCTGCAAAGAGCAACAACCTCCCCGTTACCTTGCCTTGTGCTGAGCACTGCTTGTGTCCCTGCCAGATTACTCCGATCTTTGCTAGATCCCTGACACTTATTAATGTGCACACACTATGGCATCTGCTGAGGAAGTACTTAAATCCACAGCTTTTCTTGTAGTGAGATTGTTGTGGCCTACAAATAGTATCTCTCTGAAAGCAAATATCATATGTGGAAACGATTATTATAAACCTGGTAGTTCCAGAGAAGTCTTGGTAGCTAGTGATCTGATGATGATAAATGACATCATAGGTAATAAATCCTTGGACAAGGCATTCATTTGTTCAGATGACCTCAATGCAAAAACTGCTATAATCACTTTAGAACAGCTGCTCTAGTAAATCAGGTCCTGTATAGAGATATACTCAAGCCATGGTTTACCACCCAGTGCATTTACAATAGGGGCGGTTCAGGGCTGAGCGGTTCATTCATCTAGAGGTCTTCCATCTCAGTGGCACTAGAGGTATTGATCACCAAGCCCACTTCCCTTGGCACAGAGATAGCTCCACCTCCTTGCTGGCATATACCTTTGTATCATTGGATAGTTATGAGAATGAATGCAACTGGCATGTAGAAGAAAGAAAGGTTTCAAAGTGATACTTTCCTGTAGGCTTCAAAGCAAACATATCCTACAGTGTGCAAAATGTAGATATCTTACTTTGGCAGCTATGTTTAGCACCCAGCCTTATTGCGTGTGGATGAAACAATTGGTAGATGTATTACATTCTGTGCATTAAGTGATTTCTCAATTTTACAATAATTCACCGAATAGCACATTTGAAACATATGTTGCACATTGTGAGTGGGTTCAGTGAAAAGTATGTAATGAAAAGGCAATAAAAACACTGGGCTTGGCTAATCTGTACAAATTAACTTTTATTTGATCAACACTCAGGCACAATGCACCCCACAGTTTGTTGCACTTTGTGCACAGTTTATAAATACATATTATTTACTGATGTGACTTAAATTGCTAGCTTAAACATTGGAAAGCGACAGCATGAAAGGTTTATTATGGAAGAAAAGGGTTGCGTACTGGGATAAATGCCAATAATTGATAACTAACCTTATCGACACTGCAGTTTTACTGGCAGAGAGTCCTAGAAAGATTGGGGAGGGCCACGGACTGGATTATTACGCAGGATATTAAGACGGTGCTACTGGGCCTACTGCCAGCTCCTAAAAATAACAAAATTGAGCAGGCGCTTTGTAAGGCTGGGACTGGTGCTGGCCAAAAGACGAATAGCAATTGCCTGGACGCACCCAAGACCCCCGGAATATTCAGACTGGCTACGAGATATAAATGAATGGGCAACAGCGGAGTCGGTCTGGCTGCGATGCATAAGGACAGACGAAAAAGCAGAGAACGATAGATTAGCTTGGGCGTCCATGATAACAGACCTGCAGGATGATCAAAGACAGCCTACACAGCATACTCATGACAAGGCGGACACCCAAAGGGATAATTCCGGTGGAATCCCGAACAGACGCACCCAGACATCCGATTAAAGAAAACATCATGTTGGAGCATTGGTAATCACGCAAAAAAGAAAATGGACTGGTATCACTTCGAAGGAAGGGGAGGGCGGGGGGAGGTCATTGGTTACTGTTCCATTTCTGCTAATCCCCATTAGATGCTGTATAATGCTACAGACATAGATGCTGGGACTGAACACTGTAATAGGATGCTAGAGGACTGATATTCATGGTCCAGCACACGCTTTTTTTTGTATAATGTTGACTTAGGAAATGTGTCTTATAACATGTAATGTACGTATTTTTCAGGATGTGCTATGCCTACTGTTGAAATGCTAATAAAATAAAATAAAACATTTTAAACTGACCTTATAGAGCATCAAAAAGAGCATGATTTTGGAGCGTATTTCAAGAAAGTAGTAATTTTTCTACGTTTACTGCAGCTGATCTAATAGATGGATTTTATCTCTTTTTAGGTGAAGTGTAGAAGATGTGTAATCAATTAAATCTAAAAAGGTACATACAGGGAAACATATTTTAAAGAGGATTGTCTATATTATCAATACTTTCCTACAAAACAGCAAATGTAAGAACCGCATTCAAACTTCTAACCCATACCTGAAAGAACGCCAAGATCTTCCGAGCTTTTAGAAAAAAATATTTCATGAAGTATTATTGATTAGAAGTCTCATAGCCCTGACTCCTTGGCAATTAGGGCCCTGGAGGCAAGAGAATCAATAAAAATCAAAATTTATTAGGCAAGCCAAGATACGAAGTTCCTTAAACAAGCCATGCAAAGATTATATAATTCGATTCGAATTTTATACGCAAAGGATTTTCCAAATATATGTATATCGAGGGACACAAATGTTTAATTCTAGGGCCTTCAAGTCTTATCGGAACAACGGATTCTTAAACGTTGTTCATTAATGACAAAATATACTTAAATAAATATATGCAATTTTCTGGAAAATCATAAAACCCACACACTAAAAAAAGTACATCCGGTGGAGGTTTAAACTTCTAGAACTTGGGCATTTTTAAATGCATTTTACACCAATCTTCAACAAAAACAAACTCAAATATAGTAAATATAAAGTATTAATTTGGGGCAATATATCCTTTCTAAAGAGGCTGGTGAAATACAATGTCAAGCACCCCAACTACACCCTCTGATTTCAGAATTTTTTTTTTACATCTGAAGATATATTAAGGCACTTCCCTCAACTCTTTCTGCAGCAATTAATGAAAGGAATGATTGAATTTTTAGGTCGAGCCTGCGCTGCGCATGCGCTGCTCTGTGAGGCATACTCTATTGAGGTATGGCATAGACCCATGTTTTCCTTTGGCTCCTGTTACTGTCTTTTTGAAATCATTGCTTTTCATTTGAGAATAGGCTAAGTAGTCCCTTCTTGGTACCGCCTTGTCTGTATTTGTAACCTCTGATAATGACTGGACTTTTTACTCGTGTTGTTACACAGTCTGCTTTACCTAGTCGGAGAAAACGATTTTCTTTAATGATCTCCCCTATCCCATGTACAACATCGCAGCACACCGCCACCTCTTGTATTGTTATTAGTCATGTTTTTTTTTATTTCCAGCATGGTCTGCTTTAACTATAGTGGCTGCGCTTATTTAATTATTAAATTGATGGCACAGTCCACTTTCACTTTAGCGGCCGCACTGATTTATTTATTTAATTTACATCGTGACCACTTTCACTTTAGCGGCCATGTTACAAATGGTTTATTTCTTCTTAAACTTTGTGTAAAAATACCCCATACACGCTTTCCGTTTTTATGTTATTTTAAATGCTGCTCACTGTAACCTGAATACGGCGAGCAGCATCCAAAGAAAGTGGCGCCGCCACCAATAAAGTGAACTTGAATTTGCAAGAGTTTGAGTTATTAGCATTAGAAATGACAATGCCTTTTATATATGTGTTGCTTTGAAAAACACGTAAAAAAAGGCATTATCATTTACAATGCCAATAGCTTAAACTCGCAATTCTGAGACTTATTGCATTGAAAATGCTTGTTGTCTGCAGGAATGTGGAATTCGTATCCTCTTTGTCCATGAAATTGCGAAATTTCTATCGCTTGCTGCTCACAACATATTGTTTGTGGTCAAGGACAACAGGTTTTGTCTACTGGACTAGTAGGCACAACCCCCTGCAGCACAATTACTATGGATGCATGTTTACTGTACCACAGTATGGATCTGTGAAATAAGACTGTCTACCACCAAGGCAGGATTTCTTTCATATGTATCAGTGGTTCGAATATGTATTCATGATTAATTCATTCAAAAGCCTTTCCTGTTATGGCAAGTGCCCAGAAGAAATGCAATACACCATGAGCTCAGCTTGCATACCTAAAAGTTTTTCCAGAATAAAAAAGTGTATATGTGCGCAAATTTTAACAATTTGTGGGTCTTTGTAATGTTCCGAGAATGTTCCCTGATTATATGCAAATAAATGCAGCAGCATGAAGGCAATATACGTAATTGTTTGCGATCAAATTGAAATGTATACAAAAAAATTGCAACTAGGGGAAAAAACGTTTTACTACACTAATGTGCAGCATTGAATAACATTTCTGTGTGGCACCATTTAGTAAAAAGAGTGTCTGATGCTTGCCTGCCGATGTTTAAAAATATGATTAGTAATGGTGAATAATTGGAAAAGGATTATGGGAAACATGGATAAAAATAGGGACCCAAATCTTAAAGATATTCACAAAACTGGACCCACAATTAATGTATTCTTGCATTGATGGAGATTTACGACTTTCGGGAATTCACAGGTGTTTATAGACGTAAACCTGGATACCGTATTCCTAGCAACCTTTTGTAATTTCCTTCTTGAAGGAACAAATTTGAACATGTACATTTGTTCAAGTGAAAATAAACTGAGCAGTTGGAAATTCATTTTCCCCACAACCACTTTTTTCCACAAACTGGAAAAATGTTTACTCCTACCCTCACACGGAGTACATTTACAACTTTTTCCAGTGTGGGAAGAGACTGTAGAAGATTCGGTGAATACTGTAACACATGGAGATTTGTGAGTGAGCTCAGACTAATGGGGCAATTCAACTTTGGAATTACCATTTCCCACCTACTTCCAGCCTCTCTATAAATATTTATAGAAAAGGTGGTAAAATATCGGTATTGATAGAATTCAAATCCTGGTGTAATATAAGCCTTAGCATAATCAGAGAAGCTAATATCAAGGCTCTGATAGAATGAAACCTCTGCCATTATTTGTACTCTTACTGCATGCCACTAACAGGCACAAGTGTTTTTTTTACAAGACAAATGCACTTCTGAGACACCTTGTCCCATGGACATGAAGCTATTTTATAACTTTTACAACCCTAGTCTAGTAGCTCTATTAAACACTATATCTTCCTACACTTTTACTACCGTAGTGAGCTCCTCGGGTAGAGATGGGTTTCCCAAAGCAGTTAAGGTCTCGCGCTTAGCGTTGCAGTGCGCAGCCCTGCGCGCGCGCCGAGAGATCTCTTGTAGGGGGTTTGAAAACGGACCTAGGACTCGCGCACGCTCGTGCATGTACTTTTCCTTTTGGGCCATGCCATAGGCCTTTGCGTGCGTCTTTATCAAAGACAGCGTGCAATTGGCCAAAGGCGGGAGCATTGCTCTGCCCATGGCCTGTTGGTGTCTGTTACGCGCACCGCTGCCATGTGGTTTCAATTATCATGCCCAGACATGGGTGCGATAATTGAAACCACATGTGTCGCTGTGGCGGGCGCGCCACACCACTCGCATGCTTGTATTTCAACGTGACAGAAATTACAGCCAGCGTTAATGTGTGAGAGCGAGCATGGAGGGAGGCGCTGCTCCCTGGAGGTGTTATAGAAAGGTTGCGGGTAAGGTGAAGGTTAGGTCGGTAAAGTGCGCTAGCTCCTTTTTCTGTTATTAGAACTGGCAGAATTGTGCTACGAAGCATTAACTAAAATCAAAATACATACGAGCACTGTTTGAGATAAACAAATGAAAACATTAATGAACTCTAGCCAGTCTCGAATTTAAATGTGCTAAAGCAGTGATTTAATAGATGGACCCTGACATTAGTGATCACTTTGTGATTGCAACGGGCCCCTAAGACCAACCACTATAATATAAAAGAATAGACACCGCTATTTAAAGGCAATGGCTAGGGCAAAGCTACTGGGTTAACGAAGCATATGCATAACCATTCAGCCTTTCATCTCCCCAAGCTGAGAATGATTGAGTTTGGGAACGATTGTACCTGTTTAAGGGTCAAAGGAAAGGTCATACCGAAACGTTCAATAACATTTACAATTATTGTACAATGCGTAACGGGAACTGTAAACGATTATATCACTATACCTCGAGAAACCCTCCGCTTTAAACACTAGATCACACTATACCAGAAGAGGGTGGCGTTCGTGGCGCCATTTTGAGCATTCCAATTCCTAAAACAGACAGCCAATCGGTTTAATCAGTAAAACACTGCATGTGTTGCCGTGCTAATAACCCTTCTTTATCTCCCACCCCTCGTACTTACTGCAGTAATGTAGGCAGTTTCCCCTGCTCAGACACTTGTTCCGCACTTTTAATCCAGCCCGGTGGACCTTTCCTAATGTATCGCTGCCTCTTTTCGGCTTTGTTTTCCACAACCGGGTCCGACTATGCATCGAGAACCCGGAGGCCTATTTCTTGCGGCGGCTGGTTTTAAATTATTTTTTTTTTAATATCAGTGTCCCCCCAGCAGGAATTAGGAAATGAATGCCTGCTTAGCAGATCAATGCCTGCGCGGCCAGTGCGTTTCCTTGCATTGTGAGCAGGCCCCACTCTTCGTTCTGTGGCCGTTTTAAGCTGAGCGCCACCGCAGTGGCAGATGTATTTTTAAACACACCTCACTGTGCAGCGTATAGATCTGAGAGAGTGCTGCGGCTTCAGAGAATAAATAAACTTCGTCACGGGCTGCAAATCCTTGAACTCAGTTTGAGGTGGTGGGAGCTAGCTTGAAAGAATGACACACAATGTGCCACAGGACAACATCAGTGCATTAATACAATCACGCAAATTAAGCACATCTGACTAACTGAAAAATGTTGGACGTCTTCTATACATAGCCGAAACCACACCATTTTATATGAAGAGAAAAGGTTTAACATTCTGTAGGGTTTTGGAGTTTATTAAAACAAATGCCTTAAAATGTTGGTAATTACAACACACTTTTAAACAAGCATTTGCAATGCGATAGGTCTCGCATTATTAAAGTTTGAGCTATTGGCATTGCTAATAATAATGCAACACCAATAGCTCAAACTTTAATAATATGAGACCTATTGCATTGCTCGTCACCTGCTCTGATATTCCTTAACGATTGCACATACCATTTGCAGGGAGCTTTTAGGGTTATACATCTCATTTCTGCTGAAGTATTTGGGGAAAGAAATGTAGTCTCATATCCAATTAGCCCATGCTCCTTGTGTATGTTAGCCAAAATAAAATGGAAAAAATAGACTGTAGGGCTTGGGGTTATAACCTAAAGGAACTGTACATATGCTCGCAAATAATAACGAGCATTGGCATACCCAATAGGTCTCGCCTTGGGGACATTATAAGAGTTTAGCCATTCAACAGTTGATGTTGCACCAAGGATATTGTGCTGCATAATTAAATACTTATAAGGTCCCAAAGGCGAGACCTATTGGCTATGCCAATGCTGGTTTTCCTAGGGGTCGTCCACCTAGAGTGGACGCTTGTGAAAAAGCTCTACAGTCATCCTCCATACTGACTCAAGTCACATAAAACTCCTTCGCATTCTCTCCCCCACTCGAGCCTGAAAGGGGTCTCCGAACCCGCTGTTTTAAAAACCAGCAGTGATATTAGTTTTTGTCAACAGTAAACACGGACTTCAATGTAAAATCAATACTCTGTAAAGTTAAATATAAAACAAATCCGCCTTTTGTCACTGGCACCTCTTACTGGTTGCACTCTAGTCTATCCTGAGGACGTCTGGGTCGAGAAAACTCGAAATTCGATAAATAAGTGATGTCTAAATTGTATTTAATGTACGCGCGCCCCTTGATGGCTATTCTCTGTATTGCACAAATCTGGATATGCCATTACAAGCGAACGATAAAGAAAGCGAAAGTAGAAGTCTTGATGTACCTTGAGAAGGGAGTTCTCGCCAGTGGCTGAAGAGTCTTATTTATTTTGTACTAGCTTACCCGTCGCACGTTGCTGCGATCTCTGAAGAAATGAAATTCAAGGAAACTCGTTATGATAACATTCAATTCACATTGTGTCATTTTTATTGAAACGTATTCATTTTAATATGGAAAACATTTCAAAGTGTCATTTTAATTCTATTTATTTATTTATTCGAGTGCTTGTGGATACACGATTTTTTGTTTTTCCGTCTGGTGCGTACATCAGTATTCGAAAGATTATGAGGGCCCTGGGGGGCCGATATTTAAAACTAATTTATGCCAGAAACCTCCGCGGGAGTGTACTCAACAACTTCCCAAAGTTTCATGGCGATCGGATGAATGGTGTTTTAATTCTATTTATTTATTCGAGTGCTTGTGGATACACGATTTGTTGTTTTTCCGTCTGGTGCGTACATCAGTATTCGAAAGATTAGGAGGGCCCTGGGGGGCCTATATTTAAAAACAATTTATGCCAGAAATCTTCGCGGGAGTGTACACAACAACTTCCCAAAGTTTCATGGCGATCGGATGAATGGTGTAGTAATGCATAAAGGATAAACAGACAGACAGACAGACATACATTAGTTTTTATATATATAGATATAGTCCTCACCTCGACTACAAGCTGCTTTCAATGGGACGCCTGATTTGTCTCGCCGTTCTTTTCCACAATGCAGGTAACGCGCAGGGTACTTGATGTCTTTGTCGTAGCTCGTGACCACATTGGTGTACCCGGATAAGTTTAGTGAATAGAAAATGCATCCTAGAAAGGGCTCGGTCCATCATCCACCTTCCAATTCTTGCTCAGTGCCGGCTATTGGGATGTAGGTAGGCGCAGACCGGGGGCGCCAATCTTCATAGGGCGAAAATAACTGTTTGCATAATGTTCCTGCAAACAGCAACGCCTGGCTTCCTGGGTTCCAGTGATTTCCATTACAGTGCTTCCAGTAGTCTTTAACATGCTGCGGTCTAGCACCTTATTAGACACCTACCTTGCCCTCCCATCATGTGTCCCTAACCTCCAGTGGACAAGCATTAACGCCCCTCAGCCCGGATGGAGCAAGGCCCGGCGCCTGGTCACGTTGGTGCACGTTATCATAAAGGCAACAATCACTGTACGGAGATCCACAGCAGGGACAAGCAGCGTTTACCTTGCAGAAGGGAATCACCAAATGTGCACGCATTCCCATTGAAAGCAATGCAACGCGTGCACGTTTTTGGCCTCAAAAGCAAATCGCTTACAAAAGGTATTTCTTTCCTATGCAGCGCATGCGCGAGACCTAAAAACTAGGTTTTAACAGCACCCTTCCCCATTCTCTAAAGCGACACATAATTTGCTTCTGACCATTCTGGGTGCCTTTCCAGCATCTTCCATGTTTGTATCATTGCGTTGCTTGAGATTTGATAATGTGCTGACTACCTTTGAAATATTTTTCTGATTGCTACAGCAATGGCATACAGCAGGTTCCTAACAGCTGTGGAAATATTGGGACTGTCTTATTTCATGCCCCTTTAATTCACCACTCTGACAGAGGCTCTATGAAGACAACAAATAATACCAGGGAAAGTGGGCTCTTCGGTCTAGTGTCTTCTTCAAGCTTTATATTGCCCAAAAAAGTCCAATCCAGTATTAAATCAGCCTCAGATCCTCACCACAAGAAATGCAATAACCTAGTGAAATTACTTGACAAGCTCATCCCCTTCAGACTCTCAGAAATAACCCTAGTCCATCAGGAGTGAAGTCTTATCGGCCTCTAACAACGAGACTGCTAGGAGTCCATGATACATATCTGCAGAATTTTCTGCCTTCCTAAAGATTATAAATATTGGAAAGCAATGTCATCCATGAAGTAAACTCATCTGCTTTGGATATAGTCTGCGCATCATTCCAGCCAACCTCATTAAAGAAACTGCCATAACAAATGTAATAAACATTCAACAAAATGACTGGGCGAAATAACCAGATGTAAAATGTATGGAACCAAGTAAAGCATATAAAATAAAATAGTGAGGGAGGAGCATCAGAAGAAGGACCAGGCTAGATAGCACAGGTGTTCTTAAAATATGCTCAAAATCTTTATCAAGAAAATGTTGTACTTTTAGTTTGTGACAGAGCTGACAGACAAACAAAATAACATACTATAATAACAAGAAAGTAACAACTGAAGAGCAAAAAATATTAAATTATACCATTCAAAGAATTTGAAATTAGCTACAGCACAAAAAGTATATCATCTGTAGAAACACAGGGGAAAGATGGGCTCCCAAGCGATCTATATGAACCTTTACACTGATATACTATTAAAACAAATGGAAAGGGTAATATGATACTCTCTAGCAGCAAATTTTCTTTGTCATATAGAAAGGAAATGGAGGTAAATGTCCTTAAATCCGAAGAAGACCCAGAGACCAGAGGATTGTACTTCTTGCTTCATTAAACTTTGTGGGGCATTTTTAAAAGAACAGAGGAATTAAGGAGAAAAAACCACTTAGAATGTCACTAAGTAGATATTGTCAAGGTCATAGAGACCACAACATCCAGCCTGTTGGGTAGAGTATTACTGGCTCTGTTCAAAAGAAATCTCTGCCAGTGGTACTTATCCTAACACCTGGAAAGACACATGCTTCTTGGCAATCTAAAAGAAGGGCAACAGGGCTCTCACGTGGTAACGTAGAACACTGATAAAAAGCCTCTAGAAATGTCTTGGTTGGGATACTATTGGCAAGGCTAAACCGATGTCTACTGAGCAGAGATGCTTTACCACTTTAGCAGACTGACTTTCAAAAGGATGTGTCCACAGAGCACAGTGTAGGGGTGCTGACCACAGTGACTATCCACAGAGCACAGTGTAGGGGTACTGACCACTGTGACTATGAGCAAACTGATTTGACATGTGCTGCCATTGCACAATGGTTCTGCGGACTACAAATGGGCCTTCAACACTATCGATCGCAGGGTCCTTAAAAAATCTGATGATCAAAGGTAGTGAAATTAATTCAGCGAACTGGAGATAGAGAGAATTTGGGACAGATTGAAGACATAAAAGGAGCGAGACAAAGACAGCTGTTCACACTTCGGTTGTGCAATATGTATTTATGTGACTTCAATCATGTTTTACACAATAGTCATTCTTCCTCCAAAATCTGGAACTTCTTTAGTGCACAACATATGCTGCTCTGATGATATTGTTCTTGATCACACTCCTACTTCCTGAGAGCCTACAAAGGGCCATAAATATTATCACTCAACAAGGTGGTCATATTTCTGTATCAGTAATTTTGCTAAAGATCCTTGTGATGTATTTTGGCGGAGTCGACCTGAGAAAGTAGCGCTATGTCAATTGGAACACTCTATAATGTATTTTAAATTATAAATATCTCTGCATATTAATGAATAAGTGAAGTGTATGTTGCAGCAAAATAACCAGCAGACGAACAGCAGAGCATTCTGCTGCTTTGACATTAGGCATGCTAGAATGTAGTAACACCGCTATTAAAAGCCTCCTGATAGAAACAGCCCCTCGGTCACTTAGCCTCAAAATGTGCTCCTACCGCACTGTTGTCTCTATATAGATAGACTGGAAGCAATGGTACTTAGAAGATTGTTACTTCTTTCTTGCGCGGTCACCATTGCTTGTTCTCCTTCACAGCTAAGGATGTCACCTTGGCCTTTAATATATCGTGCCCTTAAAGTCAGATTTAATGAGTATTGGCAGGAAGTAAATTGATCAAAAGATGACGGATAGGACAGCTAACCTGGGGTCTTTGAAGTCATCTCAGCAATTAGTTGTACGATTCAAAGCAAACAATTGCAATGGAACTATTTTAAATTGTTTTGTATTGTAATTGCATTTATATAGCGCCTACTACCCCTGACGAAGCACTGAATTGCATTTTTGGCAAGCAGCACGCTACTCCGGAACCCAAAAACGATTAGTGGTGAATTAGTATAGGTAAATATGAAATTAATTTCAGGGATGGACAGGTTAGTCTGTTATTTGGATAGTAAATAATAACGGAGGATAGAAGAGGGAAGGGTTTGCATTTATATGGCACTTGCTACCCCTGAAGAAGTGTTGACGCGCTTTTTGGCATGTAACACACTACTGTAGAACCCAAACTGGATTAGTGGGAAATTAGTATAAGAGAGATATGAAATTAATTTAGGCGGTACATGTTATTCTCTAATTTGAATTGAAAAAGATAGTTATTAGTCGTACCACTATATACTTCAGAAAGCTTCCGTGCTATCCTCAATAAAGGGAATATCCTTAGTCTCTTGCAGATACACACATATCTTAGGCAACTAGATTCAAGCACAATTCTTAGTGTGGTGTTCAATCCTAATTTTAATAAAGAGGACACTGTTCTTCTGTTGTCACCTGCAAGCTTCCAGATTATGTTGACAGGGTTCTGATGCACGATTTCTTTTTTAACGGATGGGGTTTGTGGCTAAGAGGTCAAGTGTAAAACGTTAGCCAATTATTATACTGTCAGAATCAATGACCAGTTTTAACTCCCACAGAATTACATCAATCCCACCTAAATATCCACCAAAGGTACACCACATCTAAATCTAATGGATAGATGTCCATTGTTGGTAATCTGTTCCACAAAGGATGGTCGATCTTGCTACTTTGGAAAGGAGAACAATGTGGTGGACAGTGAAGAGTGGCCCTGGCTAGTAACTACCCTATCATCTGATTGGTCCTTGCTAACGACTACACTATCATCTGGGAATTAGCAAATATTTAATCTGAGAACGAAGCAGAATCATTGAAGATGGGAAGACCTGCCGGATATCTGGCTATTTATGTCTCCAGTGAGTACATCCTTAAGAATTAAAGATTCAAATTTACGTATGGGAATGGTGGAGGATTCATACTCAGAATAGCAAGACAGTGTATGAAGTACATCTAAGCTTGGGCCATTATACAATTGGAAGCCACACTTAACTAGTGCATATGTTTTGCAATATCTTCAGGCCATGGGCCTTCGGGCCTCGAAGGGCCACTGATCTGTGCAAAGGGAATCGTGCATGCTTGCTATAAGAGAAATGCAATTCCGGACATTTGTGTCTATCCAGTTATTTCAGGCCATTATAGATTTATAGACGAGATTAGAGCCACCCGAGACCAAGGTGGAACAGCAGTTTTAATACTGCTGGATCTGTAAGCAGCTTTCGACATGGTCGATCATGCCACTCTGAACGACTGTGTCTCAGATATGGGCATTAAACTCAAAGCCAAAGATTTACTGGCGTAATTCCTGGCCAACCGCTCCCAGCTAGTGAGTCTCGGGGAATATAACACACCGTCTTTTACGCTCCCATGCGGTGTGCCACAGGGATCATCCTTGAGATCATCAAAGCCCATGGGATGGGTCTGACATCCTACGCCGATGACACAGAGCTGAGTGCTAGCAATTAACACTGATGGAGGGGCAATTGCGGACGGTTTTCAATCAGGTATGCTTGCCATCAGTTCCTAGATGGCCAAAAACTGCCTAAAATTAAACTCTGAAAAAATGAAGGTTATTATGTTTGGCAACCTACACCCAATATGGTCCCCCACTTGGTTTCCCACCGCCTTGGGCCCTCCCCCGCCGCCGCACAGAAAGTAAGAAACGTGGGCATCATGTTTGACAATAAATTAACTTTCTCAGCCCATGCCAATGCTATCACCTCGTCCTCCTTCTACACTCTAAGAATGATTAAGAAACTGCTACCTGTCCTTCCACCAAGCACAGGAAAAACCCTGATAAGCACCCTTGTTATGTCTAAAGTTGATTATTGCAATGGCCTGCTTCTGAATGCCCAGAAAAAGATCACCAACAAATTACAGATGATACAAACGCCGCTGCAAGGATAATTACAGGTACCCCCAAGTATACATCCATCTCTTTGGTAGTGCGAAACCTGCACTGGCTTCCAGTCACAAGTCGCATTAAATTCAAGGCTCTATGCATAGCCTTCAAGGCCATTCACAAGACAGGTCCAAATTTTCTAAAAAGAGCCCTTTGCGCCCACGTGCCTAGCAGAAACCTACGTTCTTCAACTGCCAATCTCCTCATGATCCCATGTACAAACAAGGTCTCCTGGGAGACAAAAGATTCACTTTTCGCCACGGCCAGACTGTGGAACACCCTCCCTCAGCAAATTAAATAATGCCCATCGCTGCCGGCTTTCAGGAAGCTAATAAAGACCTGGCTCTTTACCCAATGAGCAGCACTCCACTTCACTATTACCTCTCCAGTCCACAACGCAGAGACACCCACCGGTATTTGCGCGCTCTACAAGTTGCTTAAATAAATAAATTATTGAAGGTACACCAACCTGACTCAACTGGAGTGCCTTATTTTTTTAGGAATGATGTAATATTCATTGTTGTCTATCTATTAAATAAATACTCACAACAGCAGCAACAGTTTTCAATGATCCGCTGATGTCAACTGCTCTGCAGCGCTTACATGACAGAGCTGTGTTGTTTTTTTTACACAAGGAATTATTATTTTATTACATCTATTAATTACAGATGCACGTAGGAGATTAACACATTCTTCTGCGTTGCTGGTCCCCTCAGCCCTCAGCCCTTGGAGGAGCAGTGTGCCACAGGGGGCAAGTCTTCCTGGTGCCTGGCAGCTGTGACTGCTATCTGCACAGCAGACTTTGTCTTTATGGGCCCAAGAGACATCTTCCACATCTTCCATTCAAGTGTTTTTCATCCTTAAAGATTTACTCAGGCCCTCTCCGGTTGGACCTCCCTCCCCACTACATTTCCACCAGGTCTGCTGTTGTGCAGTTTTCTTCAGGCAAGATGTCAGTCTCCTCGAACTGTAGGACATGTGTAAGGCCTCACTGACAGAAGGTAAGAAAGGCCAGCTGGAGGCCGCAGACCAAAGTAAAGAGAAGCAAAACAAAAAGAAGCAAGCCTTGGCGAAGGCAATAGGTTTTGGCAATGCGAAATATAGTGGATTTGCCAAAGCTTTTTTTAGACATTAAGTTGCACAGCAGCAACCACAGTGCTGTGCAAAGTGGCTGAAAGTAAAGCAAATAATAGGGCTATCGCACGGTCAACACTAGCCATGTCACAGCACTAATATTTTCTTTCTTTTAAGCCATGTGGACAGCAGCAAGCATTACTGTGCAACATATCTAAAAAATATATATATTAACAAAGCCAATAGGCGAAACCTATTGGCTTTACCGATGCTTGTTACGTGTGCAATTCCAGTCTTGTCAGATTGTATAAACTCCCAGTACAACAGTTATCAACTAGCAGAAATTCTTGCTTCTTGGCAGGATTTGGTAATAGAATCATTACTTAAAAAAGGCAACAGTTCAGACCTAAAAAGTTGTAGAATGATAGCTTTGATAGATATTAGTGCTAAAATGTATGCATTTCTACTGCAACTAAAAGAGGAGACTTTAATCGCATTTATCTCTGTGCAGCATTTGTAAGAAGGGTTGATAGCGAGAAGAGATTTGCTCTAATGGGCCCTGGATATTTATTCAGGAGATATTTTTCGATTTGATATTGGTTCCTGCAGAATTAAAACGCAGTTATTTTATTTTTGCAAACAATGAATGTCTGAAAAAAGTAATTTCTTAATTTATTGTGAAGGTTCGAAATTACTATACAATAAAGATGTTAGCATTTTCTGATGACACCTTTTGAAAGCCTTCGCAACCATTCCAATGACAGTACCTCTCTGTTATAAAGAACATGCCTCCTCTGAGAAATAATACTGAGTATTACAGGTACTCAGTTGTGGTTTGCCACCTCTTCATCTGAAGTCTCGTTAGCTAGTACTTAAGAGAACATGAACCTGCAGGGATGATAAACAATTCCTAGATTACTTAGGAAATTAAAGAGTTTGATGGGTGTGTTTCCAGCACCGGAAAAATAGTAGTTCTAGAAGTCTATTTTCTTAACCAGTCATTTTGCAATGGGTCCTTTTTTTTTTTGCTGAAGACTACATTTGATATTCCTGTCTTTACAGCCCAACACTCGTCAACGTCAGTCGATGTGTATGTCATTCAGAACACTGGCGGAAGAGGTGGAAAATCGGTTTCCCATACTGCCTCTATGAAGTTGGAATTCGCCACACATCCGAGCTTTACATAACGATTAAACTGAATATATAAAATTACAACTCAAGCCCAGACATGATATTTGCCAGTCTGTTAAAACATTGAGTTGTTTTGAATCTATTTTGTAGAACAGATCATAACAGCTTCGTTTTGCATGGTTTACACCTTGTAGGCGCCTAACTCGGCTCTATTCAATTAGAATGTTGGAAAATTAAAACCCTTTTTTGCATATAAGTACATCTGGCAAATAATGTACAATTCTGGGCAGGAAGGAGTTAAGGTTTAGCACATTGTTATTGTCATAATACTGTGCCTCGCTACGGGCTTCCTTTTCCAAAAGACTTTAATTTTCATTCCAGCTTCATTAGACGCGTTCCGGCTTTAAAACCCAGCTTGCAGTGGAAGACACCATCCCCCAGTCCCCCAGTCCCCAGGGATTTCCCAGAAGCGTCACCCGCGTGATGAATTGACTGACGCCCACGTCAATATCGTTAGAGAATCCTTGTGGGCGGGACAGCAGGATGAGTTTTATTTTTAGCAGGTATCACATTACAGAAACATTTTGAAATTAATAAAAATCACTGGCAATCTAAAACATAAGAACCAAAACTCCCGACCTGGAAACAGCAATGTTTTCCCGATACTGTATGCAGATCACCAGGACTGGAAACGTGGATAAACCAACCAGCCTCATCTGCGCAACTCCTACACGTAAAACAGCTTCGAGGAGGCCACGGATTAAAAATACACGCAATTCTTTCTCCTGCCTGCAGAAAGAGAGAGGATTACGCGCAGGATGCAATTCCCACCACGACCCTTTCGAAAACTAAGCTGATCTTGTAACGTGATGTGAGGAGCATGATGGGAGGCACGCGCCTGACATACTCCCCGCAGAGGAACCTGCCTTTGGCCCGAGGAACCATCGTGTAATTGAGTGGAGGCGTAGAGCTTCCCCTGCAGGGTTTTTTTTTTCAGGGGTACCCAAACCTTCACGGATCGCTCATTCAGCCAATGCCAAAGAATAGGCGAGAGTGGGCAGCTCCTCGTGTGTTTTTTGTTGCAGTTTTATTATATAGCGCGAACTAGACCCGAATGTATTGCGGCGCTTTACATGAGCACCAGTTACATTACAAAGGGAGACATTCATTTTTGGTAGTGGGGTGGGGGGGGGTTCAGTCATTTGTCCAGGATCACATGATGTTGAGTTGACGCAGAGACTGGCACCTGGTTCCAAAGTAGGCGCTCTGCCCGTTAGGCCACATCCTCTCCCCCATACGTTATGAAGGTGGAGCAATTATTTTGGGTTACGCCTCTGGTAGTGAGAGTAGGCCACATACGCTGCTGGGGACTGGCGGTCGGGGTAATGGTCTGAGCTCTGGTCTGTCATAAATAGGAGGGAGTCTGAAGTTCACCAATGCATATGCCACTCAAGTTACCAATAGCAAGCTCTCCACCTTGTACAGAATATTGGTTAGGTCGTGATTTAACCCGCCCTCTCTCCCCAGAAGCCAACGGATAGCCCTCAGTTTGATTCAAGTCACATGCAGTCTCGCAGTTTGCAATTAGTATTCGAGTCAAAAGTTCAGCTCACCAGATTGTGACCCTCACTGCAAATGCTCTGACAAATGTGTGGAAAGTAGAAATTTAGGACATGGCAACGTTTGTGGGCCTCATTCAAGTAAGCCAGAAGCGGCTTCCAGATGTTCCCAAATTTGCTTCTCCCACCCAGTTCCATAGCCAGTACCGATCAGAGCCTCCCTGTCCATTCTTGAATCGTTGGTGTGACAACACTTTTCCACCCAAGAGCAGTCACACTAGCCGAAAGCATAGACATCCCCACCCCAAAAAAAATTGTCTTCAATCACAAGGTTACCATCGCTGGGTCTGTTGAAAGGGGTATCTCAAAGGGGTTTCTTATATGGCTCAACCCTTCTTTGCAAAAGGTTTAGATCAATAGGTATGACCACCAGACATGCATTAATCTCCCGGATTGCACGTTTTAATCAACAAAAATACCACAAATCAAGGATACAGCAACACTAGCATGCGGTGTACCAGAAGTACTACCCCAGGAAATAGTAAAACCTAATTCTGTACGGTTCTTCCAAAAAGGTGCAAAACAACAATGCAATATTAGCTATCAGAGTGATTTCTTGAGGAAATAAAGTACTCTTGCGCCAGACTGACACTGATCATTTGAGGTACCAACACATCATAGGCACATTAGCTACAACTGAAAAATAATGGGGCCTGGTCGGAATAAAACTTGCACTTAAAAAGTGCACGTCCAGGCACCAGAGTGGTGTGGCAAAAAATAATTTAAGGTAAGAATAAAGGTATTAATACCACTACACAACGTTTGTGCTCTTTGGAAGTTGATTGGAATTGTATAGTTGCCAACTGAACCTTCCAAACCTTGAATAGCCTCTGTATATAGGGTGACCAGAATTTTAAAGCCAAAAACGGGGACATTTCACAAAATAGAAGAAGGACTACAATTTTACTTCAAGCAATGAGAACGGTCCTCAGCAGAGAATTACAGAACAGGCAGTAAGAACCTAATTAAAATGCAATGTTTAAACCCTGTAGCTTGCCTGTTAATTCAATTGCTTTCTTGAAACAACTGCTAACTATCCCTGCATTGTAAAATATAGAAAACACCTCCCACCGTTTTTAGTCGACTCTCTCTAAAAACAGAAACATGAGCTACATTTCTTGAAATCTGCTGGGACAGCTGGTTAAAAACAGGGACCGTCCTGGCAAAACGGGGACACCTGGTCACCCGATCTGTATAACAATACTTTTATGTGAATTATATTTTTCAACGTTGTTTACGTGGCTACCAAAAGTAACCTCATAATTCAAAAACACTTGTTCTAGTGCACATTTACGTGGTGGTAGGCGAGGATGGTCACAGAACAAGCACCTCTTCATGAAAATGCAAGTGGTTTAAAGTATACATCAAAATTAGATACAACACAATCGACTTGTGGGGAAATTAAGAGAATGACCTCCATGCCACATACAAATGAATGCTCTGCAGAACAGAATGCTACCATGTCACAAAACAAAGTAACACTATAGAAATACATGCCCCATGCCACATACACAGTAGCGGTCTGAGGAACAGTATGCCCCACCCAGATCACGTGAAAAGTAACACTTTCCAGAATGGCATGCCACCACATCACATACAAAGTAGCAATAAGGAATAGCATGACCCCACGCCAAATATTTAGTAACACTTTATGAAATGCTGTCCTCTTACATCACATACAGAATAGCATGCCCAATCCCAAAACCACATACTTACTATCACCCTGCAAAATGTTATGCTTACAGGTCACTGCATAGTGATGTGTGAGCAGGGAAGGTGTGGCTGACTGCTTTTAAGGGAATTCATGAGGATAAAGTACGCGTGAAGAAATAATTGTGTATCTGTATGAAGATGCATGTAAATAAGTCAAGTGTGTGGTGGAAAGAATGATAGCGAGTGTGCCTCGGAGGGCAGCCGAGATCATGTTTAAAAGACATATATGTGGTGAAGGTGTTGTGAGGAGTCCTGGAAATAATATTTTCTGATGAAGGTGGGTTCGATAGGGTGAGGGTCTTGAAGCAAGCCCCAATACATCATGGCAGAGGGTTTTGAAAGACAGTTTGTGTGATGACGGGCAGAAAAGACGTATGGGAAATGTAATGGGTAGAGTATGTAGAAAGGGAGCGTAAGGATGGAGGGGGAGGGGGCAATGGTGGCAACGGAGCCCAGCGATGGCTGCAGCGCACTCTGCCCACTTACGCTACCGTCAGTGGAGCCCAGCCAGGCAGTAGAGGTCTCTCCATTCTCTCTAAACCTAAAGATGCTCCCCGACTATGACCCACCCCTCACCTGAAGAGTCCTCGCAGGAAGGACTGCGAGTTCTTGACTCTCTTGTCAGCCTCGGCCATCAGCTGCATGGCCTCGCGCTCCTTGCCCGAGTTGTCCACCATGGCGGATGCCTTTTTCTCGCCCGCGTCGCAGGCGGTGATGGTTCACTCTTGCAGGGCGCAGGAGAGAGATGCTGATGGAGTCTACGGTGCTGATGCTGCTGTTTTGCCGCAGCTGCCCTCTCGCTCCGCCAGCTGACACGCACGCGAGAACTCGCGAGGCCACTTTGCATGATGGGAGTTGTAGTTCTTGTCCTTCGGGAAGGCAATTAGTTCCGCTTGGGTTGCTCTTTTGGCATTATTCGCTATCCAAACGTTTTTCAAAGTCGTGCGGTTCTGCGGTTTGGTCACATCTTGGTTTGAAACGTGTGGCGTGTAATTGAGGCTGTTAAAACATACAAACTAAAATCGTGTGCCACCAATAGAGTGCCACCCGACTAGTACTTGGTGCAGAGTTTCAAATGGAAACAAGCATTGGCATAGCCAATAGGTCTCACCTTTGGAACCTTATAAGTATTTAGTTATGCAGTACAATATCCTTGGTGCAACAACATTAACTGTTGCATGGCTAAATACTTATAAGGTCCCAAAGGTGAGGCCTATCGGCTATGCCCAGGGCTCGAGTCGGGGTACCACGCGGCTGGACAGCATCCCCCACTTATTTTACTGGGTGGACACTGTCCCCCCTGCCCAAAAGCTGGCCTTTCAATGATTGCGTTACTTGCCCGCACGGCCGCCCCGTCAATCTCCCAAGTACAGGGCTGGCTGTATTCAACCAGCAGCGCTGCTCGGCCAGTCCCCGCGTCTGGACTGGAAGGATTTCTCACATCAGGAAAAAAGGCGGCAGGCTGTCCCACATTAGACCCGTGTCCCTCCTCGCGCTCTTTACTCGACAGATCCTCCCTCTGTCATTTCAGGTCCTGCAGATTGATCGCCTTCACCGTCACCAGTTCCTTTAGCTTTACCTTGTGTTGCTGTGGGTTCTTTCTTCTTGCTGATTAGCGTAACCTCTTCTTTCACTCATAAAGAAAATGAGAGCAGGCCACACAGCACTCCCGCTAATGTCCAATTATTGATTGATCTAGGAAAGCCTAGATTAGTGTTCAGAATGTATTGAAACAAAGTAATGTATCTTATGTTACGAAACACGTGTCGGCGGTGTGAGCTGTGAAGTTTTTTATATGCCTATGGATACACAATAAAGAATTGGAAGAATACGAATTGGTTTGGATCTCTGAATTCGGAGTTTGTGTTTAATAATGGACATTACATATTGTTGATTGTGGATGAACATAAGATACATTACTTTGTTTCGATACATTCTGAACACAAATCTAGGCTTTCCTAGATCAATCAATAATTGGACATTAGCGGGAGTGCTGTGTGGCCTGCTCTCATTTTCTTTTTGATATTAGGCACTTTGTGCTGTTTGACAACCCTGGTGGTGGGTGTGCATCAGGCCACAAGAGCACCTCTTTGAGGCAGACTAATACTTATTATGCAATATACTTCACGTTTTTTTTTTTTGCAGAGTTTTATATAGCGCGAACTAGAACCGAACCGAATCAGTTATCAGAGCGCTTTACATAGCACCAGTTACGTTACATGAGGACACACTTTCATTTTAGGCACGGGGAGATTAAGTGATTTGCCCAGAATCACAGGGTTTTTTTGGCGTCGTTACCGAGTCTCGAACCCAGATCCCCAGGTCCGAGGTCGAGCGCCTTAGCCGTTAGGCCAACCCCTCTCGTTTATAATTATTTCTGTGAGAAATATTAACTCTATGTGCGGACGTTTTCCCTCTTGGTAGGGGAACACTACCACCGATTCTCTTCTTTCACTCTGCCTGCAGCTGGGGCCGCAGCCAAGCTCTACACTGAGCTCATGGTGCTCGTGCTTAGCTCGCAGTTCGTGATTACTCGGCTTTCTTGAAGTCTGAGTTTCAAACTTTCAGTCCTGTTGCTTCAAGGCTATTTATTGTGTCGTCGCCAAACACTGACATCTTTCTAACGAGTGCCTTTCTGGTTTAGGAATGTGAACTTTACCCCCGACTCTAGAGTCTCTGTGTTGGCCCCACCACTCCTTCCGGTTAAGGTCACGACTTCTGCGTGAGCTAAAGAGGCCTTTTCTAGACTCACCTCTCTTTGCCCCCTTCCAGTGCCCCTCCCACTTTGTTCTGGGTTATTTTTGGCCTTGTAGAGACATCCCTAGTGCTCTGGGCTGCCGGTCCCCTCTGTTGTATGGAGGCATTTTTGTTTATAAGAGTTTGTAGACCAGGGTTTCTATCCGCAAGGTTTATTATGAGGTAGCTATCATTAAATACTAGGCTGTCATGACAAGTGGCCTCGTATTAGCTGAAATATTGATCGCACCTGATAAATAATGGTACAATGGAGTATGGTATTTACCTGGTTAGATGAATGGCAGATATTTCAAGTTGCTTTCCCTAAAATGGGACATAATGTAGATTTTGTTGCTTACTACACCGAAATCCGCATGGTACAGTAATTTTCTTTCACTTGCCTCTCTTTTAAATAGCCTGGTTTGCTATTGCTCATCACAATTTCCTGTAATAAGAGGGGATTGCCTTTTGTGATGTCACTTCCTGTCGTGATGTCACTTCTGGTGACACCAACTAACTTGGAGCGTCCCCCCACTTCTTTTATTAGGACCTGTGCCCTGGCTATGCCAATGCTTGTTTTTTTTTGCGAGGAGGGGAATTGGGGACAGAGTGGGGTTCAGAAGTGCACAAGGCCTCGCCCTCTTCAAGGGGCCCACCCCCTCATCACATGGTGAAAGTTCTTCAATTTGGCAGGTATGAAATATATAGGAAAAGTCTTCACTGTTTTACAGAAGTGAAACTATCCCATTGTAAAATGGCCGTCATCCCCAGGGGGCTCAAGTCCTCTTGTCCTGCTTTTGTTTTTTTGCAGCGGGCAGCTTTTTTGTACAAGTGCTAAAGCATTCCACCAATAGCTGTGCAGTACAG
The DNA here is from genome assembly GCF_964261635.1 of Lissotriton helveticus. Taxonomy (NCBI): domain Eukaryota; kingdom Metazoa; phylum Chordata; class Amphibia; order Caudata; family Salamandridae; genus Lissotriton; species Lissotriton helveticus. The sequence continues at coordinate 1,652,503,966 of NC_136067.1, forward strand.
TTGGACGTCCAATAGTTGTGCAGTACAGTTGGACGTGATGCAATTTAGACAGCCAATTGTTAGGGTGCTTGCTATTGCCCCGCGGAAGTTAAACAACGTGTGTGGTTGCTGTGCTTTTTTTTTAAGCGCCTGCACCGCCGTCTCCACTGCGACATAGAACATGTTGGGCGTTCATACCCATTCCAATTGAAGGCGTATGGGAGCAGACACAAACAAGCTTCCCGAGGTGTGTACCGAGAGATGGCGCAGAAGAGAGTGCATGGCACAGACTGCCACACCCAGTAAACTTGCTTGCAAATCTTTGAGAATATGGCATGCTGTGGAAATGGTGGGAGGAGGGCTGTAAACTTAAATGCTTGTCCTTGACAGGTTGCTCCTCTTGAGGCAGATGGGGGAGGGTCCTTCAAGACTATGTTTTTATAACTTCACTTATAGAGAAAGCAAAATTACATTCGAAGAAAAGTCAGGCACTTGTTAGGAACAACAGGGGTTAGGTTCACAGAGGAACTGGAAAGTGCTTGCAACAGGAATCATGTGAGGTCAATATTACAAGTGGGTCAACGCAACGAAGGACATGCGAGAGGGGTGTTAAAAACATAGCCATTGGGGCGATGACTCTAAACAATTAATGTCCTGACAGGGTGCCGAAAAACATCCACACAGAAGCATCCAGGCCCAAGCAATAACAAGGAAGTAGAACTACGAGTCCCATAATTCAAGTTTTTTTCCCCTGGTAAAATGACGATTGGCTGAAAGTAGCACATTTGATATGGGCTAGCTTGCAACTGCAATCACCAAACAGGGATGCATACCTGTCAACTTGGAAGAACAATCTCACCGTGTGAGGTGAGGTCAATATTACAAGTGGGGCAACGAGACGAAGGACATGTGAGAGGGGTGTTAAAAACGTAGCGATTGGGGCGATGACTCTAAACAATTAATGTACTGACAGGGCGCTGAAAAACGTGCACGCAGAAGTATCCAGGCCCAACCAATAACAAAGAAGTAGAACTACGAGTGCGTGTGTGCGTGTGCGTGCAGTCTGCTGTTTTTCAAAGCACATATTCGTGCTTGTGGCGCGCCCCTGCTCGCTCCGACAGATTGTATGCCGCCACAAGCATGAGTATGTGCTTCAAAAAAGAGCAGAGCGACGGCTAAAGTTCTCCTATGTAGCGAATGCGTGCTGCGTAGGTGAGACCTAAAAAGGTACGGATACTCACTATCACAGAGTACCTGTTTGCTGCTAAGAAGTGCCAGTACTCTCCCATTACAGGTATTGCACCTCTACTGAGAACTGCAAGTACTCGCCCTCTCAAATTAAAGAAGCAGACACCCACCCATTTAAAACACTGCTTTGGTGCTTCTCTGTGATCTTTCTCCCATTGCTTACAAAAAGCACATAATAATTAATATGCACCTAGAACCAGTCAAACCTATTGGATTTGCCAATGATTATTGCCAGTACCAGACAATTAAGTAACACAGTTTTGTTGTGAATAATTTGATTTTAAAATATTTCATTTCAGGAATTATGAGACAAAATTAAACATGAATAAGTTCTATCGAAGGGGTAGCAGCCTTAGGAGTGTCTCTCTCAGTCCTGTTTTTCTCTTCACACCTCTGCAGTCTCTCTGTTAGACACATATACCTTTTTTTTCTCCCCACATGTTTCTGAAATCATTCATCGGCATCTCATATCCCAGTGGCGTAGCTTGAGGGAGTGGGGGGCGATGCATCCCGGGCGGAACGTGTTTTGGGGGCAACGGCCTCCTGTTCTTATCTGCAGTCTTGGGCGGCAATAGCAAGCACCTCCCCTCTCCCATGCTTCTCAATGCATTTGCCGCAGGGTGGTAAATGAAGAATACTCGTCATCACTACCCCCCACTCTTCACTGCGTCCGCCACAGGGCGGCAAGCAGTGGGACCGTCACAGGAAGCCAGGGGGCTAGCTACGCCACTGCACACCTCATCTCTTACCTCTTCAGCAACCTCTTTTCACTGTCTCCTGCATGTACTTTGTTGCCTCTCCTTCACTTCACCTCCCCCTATGCACCCAACTCACCCATTCACCTGTAAGTGCTGCATTTACTTTCTCCCTATCAATATTTCCAAAGCTGTGTATCTCCTTTACACACTTTTGCATTGAATCACAATTATAATTGGTACACCTGACCACTGCTCTGTGAGATCTGCTGAGAGGCCAAGGACTAGATGAGCGTGTAGTCTGAATAACTTTATAACCCACTGACAGGTGCTGTGAGAAAATGGCCCTGCCTTCAGTCTCAGCCTCAGAGCTCTCAATCATGGTCTATTATTAACAATCCCTCATAACTTGAGCTCAGAGACACACCTAGAAACAGATAAGTTCACAGCAAGCATTATACAGGAGTAATATTTTACGTGGAAAAAAACCTACATTTAAAAGTGAGCGCTCTTAAAGAACGAAATTGTAAATAAATCATATGAAATGTAAACAGGAACTACATCACTGACCTGGATAACCTTAACTTTTCTTGCAGTCATTGTTCAGAAATTGATCAGTGTTTTGCTTGTAAAGTTAAGAACATGAGCTTTGGGCCCAGTAGGGGACCCTTTTCATAGTCAGTTCTTAATTACTGGTAGGTCTGAGTTCCAGAGGGAACCACACCATTTAAATCCTGACTAGATCCATGAGTCTCAAATTGTATTATGACATTAACTTTACACTAGTCAGTCTCATAGCGTTGTTGCTCTTGAGGAATACATCATTCAATGCATAATCACACAAGACAGAGCATCATAATTGTAAATGAGATCACAAACCCAGCTTCGTTCACATACTTGCCAATATTCACCACCCTGAATAAGGTAGGATTTTTCAGGTTTCAAAAATGTAATAAGCTGAAAGATGACGTAGCTTGAAATGGTATTATATGATCATTGACGTAACTATGACATCATGATCCAGACTAACTCATAGGAAATAGCCAGAAAAAACAGCAGGTCCGTGTGGTGGTTCAGTAATGAGGAAAAGGCGAAGGTGTGAAGTTAGAAGCTTTATTCCAATATCCAGTATAAATCTGTTTCTGCATCACCTATCCTGGAATTCATATTAATAGGTGTGGATTCTTTAGAAATAACATTTTCACAACTAACTAACTCACCACAAACCCTAGAGTGCACATCCAGACACTGATTAGATAAACTGATGATGGGAACAAAGGGCGAATTTCCATCATAAAATAATACCCATGCAGAATAATCATTATTACTGCAATCACTTTTCTGTTCTCAATTAAACTTCTTTGGTAAGGCTTAATCTTTCCAACGGCTCCTTTGTTCCACACTGATTCCTCAATTTGCATACTCTATGTGGTCTTTTGATTAAAACCCAATTATCTAATATTATAATCCTTTGGCTTACCTTCAGGTAAAGCATCCTTCAACTTGTATCTGTCATTTACATTTTCTCTCACACATTCATCCACACTGTAAGCTTATGCACATCATTAATAAAGTATTTTAACAGCGGATAAATACCCATCAGCAGTTTACCCGCTCTGATGGTTGGAAAGCCATCACAATTTCATCACAAATGAATCTTCATAGAGCACTTTTGTTTTCGGTTGAGTCATTCTTTTTAATGTTTTACATTTTCTTTCATTTTTTATACTCTCTATTCTTTCTTTCATCCATTTCTAATTCTTCTCTGATTTTTCTCTCCTTTCTTTATTCTTCTTTTTAGCTAAATAGCATCTGAAACTTTTATATAAAGGGTATAAAGTTATTGGGCAAATACAAATGATTGGTTAAATTCTCAATATGACCCTAAAAGGCCCTCCTCCTACTGTTGCAAACCAATTGCCAATGATAGAAACTTCTTTACCTTAGCTTACTAATGCACTAGTGGTTTCTAAAGGTTCTAATTCAGGTTTCAGATCAGAAATGTTCTCTGCAAATTATTCTATCTTTCTACTCTCGTCAGGTATATATGAGCAGCAATGTTGAGCTTTCAACATCTTTCAGGCTCCACCTTTTAGTGCTAACAAAATGTCTAAAGCTAATCGATCTTGTAGAACCATTGATGTAATAGCCACAAATTCTGTGTTAACCGTTAAGGAAGGCACCCGATGTACTAGTAGCTAGATTATCTACTACTGTTGACTACTTTCTAATTTTCTCATCATTTAAGACTACTCCTATAGGTGGTATTATTGCTCCAAAAAGATCTCCCACTAATTGTGTCCCATCATTTGTACAACATGATATCTAAGGGGTGGTGTCATTGGTGAAGCGTCTATGCAATTTACATGAAACACTTTAGTACATTAGTGAAGTAAAAGATTGTGCTAAAGAAGATTATAATACAGCAGCAGATGGTTGAGCAACACAGATTTTATTCAAGAGTATTGAATCTTCCTTTGGGGGCATAGAAAACCAGCTGCACAGTGCAATGAATTGTATACGCTTTGTACATCTGGCACATTAGTATAGTAGTACATTAGTGAAGTAATAGGCTGAGATAAAGAAGATCATACTACTTTGGCAACTGGTTGAACAATATATGTAAACTACTGTAGAAGATGGAATACAAACTGTACTTATTACTAGGAGGTATATGTACTGAATCTGCTTGCTGTAAACTAGAGGCATTTACTTTCACATTTTGTAGTGTAGTTCCTATATTCCCAATAGGCTCTGCGCATTGGAATAATATCTTCAGTAGTGTAGACGTAGGACTGAGGTTAACTAGGTCTTTTACTGACGATATTAGACTTAAGTTTTGTGTGCCAGCTAGCTCAGAGTTCACTAGAAACTTTCTCGAATAAGCGAGGAGGAGTTTAACCTCCCTGGATAGACAAGAAGGGATTTAGTTTCTGACAACCATAGAACATGACAACTTTGCTCCCCCTGATCAAGAGTATATCTCTAGAGTCGTGTGAAAACAAAAGACAGCTATTTTACTCAGTCAATGCGTGCATACTTAGTTTCACCAGATTTGCAGAGAAAAGGAGAGACGGGCGTTTTCAATAAAAGGTGTCATTTATTGATCAGTCTCTTTTCTCATACAAGAGAAATGAATCGCAACAATTGTAATACTTATAGTTAAGTAAAGTGCATACAGTAAAAGCAGGAGTATAAAATAATACTGTAAAAGCATCGATATGGTTTCTTAGCCATATGTTACTTTAAAATGGATAAAAGATATACATACATATATACATTGACTAATCGTACTCAACTGTTGCTTCTAACTACGCCTACCCCGGTGTACCTGACCTAAGCCTAATACATGGGAAGGAGTAAGTAGCAGTTTAAGTTAAGTTTGGTTTGCCAAGAGTCTGACTCAAGAATTCTCTGTAAGGGGTTAGTCAGTTCAGTACCTGGGATTTAGAAGGCAAGAGGGCTGGTATCTCTTTCTCAGGACTCGGTATCCCAGTCACCCGCGAAGGTGGGCTGGAAACGCTGGAGGCTGGATTTCTCGGCAAGAGAAAAGACAGCGTCTTTCCTCAGCGCGTCAAAAAGGGAGGCGCATCAGCTGGGCTCTCCGGCAAGTAGTCGCTGCTCCAAGCTCATCACCACCGTGTCTTTACTTAGGGCAGTGTCGGTATATTTATACCTGAGAGGTGCCGGGTTTGACGTAAGGATGGACATAAGACGTCAATTAAGAACTGGTCGTTCTTACATTCTTTGCAGGAGTTCTCGAACGAAATCAAAACAATAGCAGCGGGGATTTCCCAGGTTTGCTGGAGGCTTGGTTTGTTTAGAGAACTCGGTGTGCTTTCTAGGGGGCTGGAGGAATAGTGCTTGCTTAATGTGACAGCATGCGCTATGACTGATTTATGAAACGGGTTTCTGTGCCGTTGTATGGATATTAGTGATTTATAACCGGACAAGGGTCAGAAATTGGAGTATCGATACAGGTCCCTATATAAACACACTACACCCACTCCACGAATTCATGTCCATATTTACTAACCTAATCAATAGTAAACATAACTAAAAGTGCATGTGTATACCGAACCAACCCAAAAAACATTTTGTCTGCATTTAAAAATGGCATATTCGAAATACACGAAAATGAGTATTGGTACTGTATGCATTTAAGCAGTGTAATCATTCAAAAAGGAAGCACAATTTATCATAGCATGAATGATTTGCGAAAATAACACATGAAATGGCTCTTAATACAGAAGAAAAAGTGCGAGACCACTTCATCACATATAAATACATTTACTCGTAAATGTGCTAGAGGCTGAGGTAAATTATTGTCTCTAGAGTTCCTAAAAATAGAAGTTCTGTTCTCTAGGAATGGTTTTACTTTAAGCAGAAGATAAGTGCCAAAAGGTAAATATTTTGGGTTTGGAAAAAAAGTTTTTGTTTTCAGTGAAGAAGGAGAAAACATTTTTTCAGTAGCTTTGTTTTTAAAACTGAAGGCCAAATTCAGAGTTCAGGGAACGCTGTGTCCACGTTTACTTATAGTCACTCTCTCTGTTCTGGTGAAAACATCACTTCAGACAGATTTTCAAAAAAAAAGTTTACCGCTTCAGGTGAAAGTTCGACCAAGTTGGAAAATGTCGCTACCATGCAGTCGTGTGCATGTTCGCTTTCAGTGATGTTCTGATCAGCATTGCTTACAGAAGGCTGTACCTGGTTGATGCTGCTCTCATCTTGTACTTCACTACCCTTCAATCGTAGTGGTGAAGTCTCCACGAATGCCGTCATCAGGATTGGTAGCCGCTGGGGACAGCACAATGCATGAGCCTTTACTGGACCCAACAAAGTATCTGCATCCAATGGTACTTCTGATTGTAGTGTAAGACATGTGTCCAACACGCATTCCTCGCCGCATAGCATGCATCTTAATACAGGTAAGACACAATTCTGCCATATGGGTCTGAATGAAAGAAACCAGGTCATATTTAGATCTCGTAGCCGGGCTAATCCAAAGACTTTAGTTATGCGGTCCCGATAGCGTATAGCTAGGATCGTTTCTTCCATTGTTGCTGGAGTCTTGTCTGTGACATGGCTTGCCATAATGAAGCAGGAGTAGCAAAAATAAGATGCCTGCTACGAGTCCCAACAGGAGTGGAAGTCCACCAAAGACAGAATGGACGAAATTGGGAAATATACCCAGGACTGCTTTGAATGTTATGTTATGTTATGTTAATGATATTTTTATAGCGCTCAGCTGCCCCAGCAAAGGGGCGTCCTGGCGCTTAGACAGGTACCTTAACATAACACACGAAATGCAAGAAAAAAAGGGAAGGCGGCTATTGGGGAGGAGGGAACAGGGAGTTTTAATGGCCCGCCTAAAAAGGGACAGATCGTTCAGAGCTCGAATGTGTACAGGGAGGGAGTTCCACAGCCCCGCACCAAGAACCCGGTAAGAGCGGCCACCCATTCTACTGAGTTTAAAACGAGGGCAGACCGCCAGATAAGAAGCCTCTGATCTTAAAGATCTCAATGGGATGTAGGGGGTAATCAAATTGGCAAGAGCCGGCGGCGATGACATTTTTAGGATTTTAAAAGCCAGACAGAGCGCTTTAAACTTAATCCTCTGACTGACCGGTAGCCAATGTAGGGCCAGGATGGTGCCCGAGACCGAGCAGTGTCTGGGAAGACCCACGATGGACCGCGCTGCGGCATTCTGAACCCTTTGAAGCCTAGATGCCTCAGCCTGGTTTACCCCCAACATCAGCGCGCTTCCGTAGTCCAGCCGGGATAAAATCGAGGCTTGGACCACGAGCTGCCGAGTGGGAGGGTCAAAGTATTTCAAAATCGGTCTCATGCCACGTAAGATACCGTAGCAGGTGGCTGCAACCTTCTTCGTGTGTCCTGTGAAGGTTAGCGCAGGATCCAGCCAGATTCCTAGATTTTTCACTTCGGATGCTGGGATAGGTATAATACCCAGCTCAGGCGGCCACCATTGATCTCCCGATAGCTCAGCATGTTTCCCCAGGACCAACACCTCAGTTTTGGTGGCATTCAACTGTAAGCAGTTGGTCCGGAGCCAACCTGCAACTGCCACAAGTCCAGTTCGGAATCTGGGGGCCTCCACTTCTGGGTCTCCACTAAGTGGGGGGTTAACAGTCCCGAAAAAACGGACTTAAATACACTCGCGATACCATTTGTATCAGAAATATTTAAGATTTCGCTTAGCATTTCTGCGAAGTGTAGGGGGCAATTTGTTGATAACAATGCATGTATCTCTCCCGTAGTCCTTGCAACTTGGAGATCATACGTTTCTTTTGATGACGTCAAGTGAACTGGCGTCTGTAGGAGCACAGTCTTCATTCTGCTTAAAGTATCAATTCGAATAGAAGAGATATTCAAACTGGGCCAAATTTTTCCCTCCCTGTCTGGAGTTTCATTTGGGAACAATACTCGCTCACAGCAAGTGACCATGGAACTCACGCTAACTAGATAAGGTTTTCCTGGCAGTAAGCCACAACATCTGTGATCTACAATTAGAATGTAACTCCTGTTAGAAAGTCTTCTAAAGAATGGTTCTATTTTTGTTGCAGGTGTGCCGAGCTGGTGACATGAAAGGTTATTTGAAGTCCCCTCACAGGCCCCATGTAAACTTATACCCTGACACAGAAGTATACCACTTAGTGATTTTTCACAATTGTTACCACTAAGAAATACACTCTGTCCTGTATTACTATAACATGTGTGTGTATAAGGCAAGTTCCATGTTGACTTAATGTATCCTTTACCCAACCTTTCATACTGGCCTGCCTGTATATATTTCTGGCAGTATCGAAATTGGAAAGTCGTTATCGGAATAGTTATGATTCCATGTATTATCCATTCAATGACAGGTCGTTCTGACATTGTCAATGGTAATCTCTCAAGTTTTTCAATGCTCAGAATTGTATACTCTGCACCCTTTTGTGCCAAGCTGATTTGTGTATCAGTAAGGTTAAAGATAGTGAATAATGACGTTGTGTTGATTAAACGCCAAGGCACGTAGCCTGAACGCAGATTTTGTAACGTCTAGCCAAGCTGTACAATAGAACGCAATTGGGACTGACCGTGTTGTAACATCAGTAAGTCTTGTTCTATTATATCGATTGCAGATGATAAAATACTGTCCAGTGAATATATTCTGGAAGACAGAGTCATTAACCCATTGTCCACAACAGAAAGTGATTTTTCCAAATGAACACGGTCAATTTCCCGTATTTTCTCTGCTGTTTCAATTTGAGTTACTTTCCAAGCTTCGTTGTAAGCTGCATATATAGAGGCCGCTATGAAACGTTTTTGACGCTGTTTGCGTGGTCCCATAATGAAATCACGCAAGTCAGCACCTTCTTTAAGTAAAGTCAAGTGTTGCTTAATTTCTGCCAGTATGGATGTTCGTAGCCATTCGAGGCAGAGTTTCCCTACACTGTATGTAGTTATAATCCCTGGATGTTGTCTCTGGGAGTATCTAGGGTCTGGCCTGGTTATTGTGAACCCCTGTTTTTTGTTCAGGAATCTATCTTGACAGTTATTTGTGTCTGTGGGCCAGATCAACAATTTTTTTCCAATCAGGATATGTTCTGTTTTGGTTTAAAATATGGGATACGTCTATCTCATCATCTGTAGTGTTATTACTGTCAGGTGTTGGTTTTGGAATAGACGGTTTGTTTAAGTCTTTAATTTTGGCTAGGCCAAAACATGTTGTTTGTTGAATTGTATCATTCAAAAATATAATTTGTTCTGGGATCATGCAGGCTCTAAACAATGATTCTATACCTTTCACCTGCCAATCTCTTGTACCCCAGATTGTTTTCGTTTCAATGTTATTGTTCCAGAAATCAAAACCGAATGTATTCATTTTGTCAAAAAACGATTCTGAATAGATTAATTTTGTATTTGTAAGCATGGTTTTCATTCCTGTCTTATTTAACAGTTTGAAATAAAACGTTTCTGCATTACTTGTGTTAAACCCTGAGAAATATGAAAATTTTTCAAAAAATGTTTTTGAACTGCCTTTAGGTGGAGTTGCACAATGTTCCCATTGGTTAAAATTAAAAACATTTCTAGGTTTAGCAGATTTATGCAAATAATGGTTACCATAGTGGTTGTAACAGTACATCTGGTCATAATTAGATGAACCCTGTAAATAATCATGTTCTGTAAATTTAGCTGACATCACTAGGTCTGACATCATATCATTAATACGTTTAAAGTCCAAATCATCAGCGAATGTGCTTGATTTTACAAAGTCACTTAATGAAATCTTGAATTGATGAGTATACTTCAGGAGCTCAACAGGGCCATAGATTTCGTAATCAATTTTGTCCCATGCTACCCCACCGGGTATAGGATTGGCTGTGAAGTTTACTGAAGAAAGTTCTCTTTTCTCGATGTGTGAAGACTTGTGTGGTTTCAGGACCAAGTTGATTTTCTGACTTGCTGTGTCCATTGTAACATATTTTCCCTCAATAAAATGTCCCAAGTATAGTACCAGGATGAGCCAAAGTATGAGGACAAATACACCTTGTGCCACCCAAAATTCAATCCATGGAGAAATCAGATAGGTTTCTTGTAGTTGATGAAAGAGTTCTTTTGCTTTGTCTTTAAAAGTCTTTGATGTTGTCGGCTGTTCCTCAGGCTCGCTCGGATCCTCAGAAAAGTCATCGAAGTTGATGAAATAGCCTGATGCAGTTCTGTCAATTGTTTCAATTGCTTCTGGATTTCTTTTTGTTTTTGGAATTTTCTTTGTTGCATTAGCATAGTCAGTGGTTACATCATTGTAGACTGGTGTTTCTTGATGTAAGATTTGGATTTGGGTTTCAAGAGGTTTAAGTTCCATGGCTTTGTTGCATAGTCCTTGTTGATTCACTGTAGGTTTATCAAATGTGATTAGTCTCTCAGTTTGAACCTCTGTGTTTGTAGCAAACTTTGGTGTTCTGCTGTTTCTTGGGAGTCCACTTGGCCTACTACTTATTATCGGCCACATGATTGTGGTTTAACCAGGTCGTTGGATACAACTCGGTTCTCCTTTTTACCAGCAAGGGGCGGTAATACAACTGATCTTGTCCCGTTGATTGCCAAGACAGGTACTGCTTTTCTGTAAGAAGGCCCAAATTCCTTCTTTACCGCTATTTTTTCTCTGACCAGATCCCCGATTTTTGGAATCCAGACAGGCCTTGCTGGGACAGGTGGTTTTTCTTCAGTGGCTGTTGGCTGTTGTTTAAACTTTATGTTGCTCAGGTCTTTTCTTGTTTCGTTTAAGTCCTGTAAAATAGCCAAACGGTCTTTGATATCAAAGCATTTCTCTTTAACCACTGAAGTTTGACTATCGAGGTCCTGGATTAACATTCTAGTCCCAACCAATAGTTCGTACGGACTGAGACCTCTCAGAGAATTTCTTGGCAGATTATTAAGACTACGTTGGACACCTATTAAATGTTTGACCCACCCAGCTCCCGAACCTAATACCTTTGCCGTTATAGATTGCTCTATGCCTTGGTTTTTTCTTTACACCATCCCATTTCCCTCAGGAAGGAAGTGATAAGAGTCCCGCAATGCAATGCCCATGCTGGCCATGCACCCCCCATAAGCTCGAGAGCTAAAAGCAGGGCAATGGTCGGAATGTAGCATGCCCCATGCGTATATGCCATTATAGACTCGCAAATCTTTTTATAACAGTTCAGACGTCAGCCAAGAGCTGGGGTCTATATTTTAAGTGAAGATAGTCTCTTTATGTTAATTTGACGCATTAATCATAATGGGGTTCATATATTTATTGTTTAATCCCATCTTGAGCGAAACGCCATGGCAAAACACCGTCTTGGTCGCCACTGCGATCTCTGTTGCAGTTTGGACAGTTTTTTGCAAATATGTGATGTTGCAGGCTCATTCCTGGCCACCAGTATGTGGATTGCAATTCTTCCAGAGAATCCTTTAGCTTAAGGTGTCTAAGACCCTCACCCATATGTGCGTCTGCTATTAACAATATTCTCCTGTTCATGTTTGGAATTACTCTATCCCCCACTCCAGGGATTTGAGCAAAAGGAACGGAGTTTGCATCGATTATGTATGTATAATTGAGTGGATAGGTGACGGGTAGCGCTGAGCAGTCGCCTTTTGATGACGTTTTCACCGCCAGCATTGTTTCCCCGTCAATGTATTTTTCTGAACGCTTTTTTGTAGCTACGGAAGCCGATTTAGTTGCTTCCGCTGTGGCTGTCTTAGCCAATGAATTCCCTGAAACGTGAACGCCATCACGTTCATGACTCAGTGAATGTATCACGTGAGTCTTTGGTAGTTCTTTCTGTAAAAGAACTACTTGTTCCCAAAGCGATTTTTGCTTTATTGTGGCACCTGTGTCATCTTTGTAACCGTTTTGAACCCATTTCTGCAAGTCGTTATTGTATGTTTTTACGCAGTAATACGAATCGCACACTATTAGTGTCGGGAATTCGCGATCGGCATTATCTAGCGCCATTTTTAACGCTATTATTTCAGTTTGTTGTTCTGAATTATTTTCCACTGAATGTGTTTTAGTTACCAGAGGTCTCAATTTATCTTCGCGCCACACGTATTTAACAGTTTCGCATGTGGCGTTATAGGCTTGTTTTCCCCAAACCGAGGGTTGTGCATGTCCGTCTGTATATATTACACAGGCATACTGTCGTATGGGCAGAATGTCGATTGGCAGAGGATATTCTCTTTCATATTCTAGATTTTTACATTTTTTCATTTCCGGGTCAAAATAGTATTTCACTCTGTCTGTAGCAGTAGAATTTTCCCATTGTATCCATTTTGGATTTAATGCCATAGTAGGTAAATTACATGGGCTTGTTAATGCCTCAAAGGCCGATTCTGCTGTTCTGACTGTAATCCGTCTGCCGTCAGCTTGGTCTCTTTCTCTTGCTACAGCCGTTTGAACCGCATGAACAATGTTTTCCTTAATGCTGAATGTTTTTTCAGCTTCTGTGTACAAATGTGATTTGTAAGCTATCAGTACCGTTTCTGCCTCATTAGAGGTTAGGTATGTGAATCCGCATCTTCCTGGGATGACCCGAATCACAAGGTTGCGTGTGTTATCGCGTGTTTGCAATTTTGTTTTAGCTAACATGTCTGTTTGCAATGATCTCAAAATTTCTGTGTGTTTTTTAGTCCAATTGATCTTTTAAAATCTGGTCTTATTAGGTCATAGAGAGGTTTAACTCTCTCTGCATAATTTAGAATGTAAGTTCTTCCGAAATTCAGGAAACCTAGAATTGATTGTAAGTTTTTCAGCGTTCTTGGTGCTTGGATTACAGCGCATTTCTCTAAGAAATTGTCAGCCAGGCTTTTGCCTTCACTTGATAATTCATATCCTAAAAATAGGACAGTCCGATGGGCAATTCTTGACTTCTTGAAGTTGAATTTGTAACCCTCTGCTGCGAACCCAAGTATTATGGTGTTCACTCTTTTCAAGTGAGTATCCAAGTCATCATCTGTTAGATAGATGTCATCGACATAAGATAATGCCTCATCATCATACAGTTGTAGTAACTCTGTTACTCTCGCTGAGAATAATCCTGGGCTGTTCTTGAACCCCTGTGGCAAACGACAGAAATTTTTCTGCGAGCCATTTATTGAGAAAGCGGTCAAATATCTGCTTTCAGGTGCTATATTTTGACAAAAGAATCCATTAGAGATGTCTAATGTTGTTTTGTATTTTTTGCGCACTATGCTATTCATTAGTGCTGCACTGTGTGAGTTTTGTACTGCAAAGGTTTTGCAACATGAGTTAAGGTGTCTGTAGTCCAAAACTAGACGATATGAATCATCTGGTTTGGAGACAGGAAAAAAACGATTGTTCATTTGTGAGGTGCATGTTTCAATCACCCCCTGGTATTCAAGTTGATCTAAGATCTCCCTGACCTGTTTTTTAGCTTCTTGCTTAATTGGGTACTGCCTCTTTGCAGTTGGTTGTGATTTTAACTGGATTTTGTGAGGAAAAGAGTCCTCATCCCATCCCACATGGTTTTTATATAATGCAGGAGCTTGGGCTTTTGCCCACTTTCTTGCAAGTGTATATTTTTTATGAATTGGAATGTGATTTGAGAAGGCAGGCATAATCATTTCTTCGCCATAAGGGCACTCCCTGACAAACTCCGGTGGCCAGTCTTTTTCAGCTAAAAGGATGTCATAGCCTTTGGAGAGATTATCCCAAAATAGACCCCTTATTTTCCTAGTCTTATCTCCCTCTATACGTAATGTTATTTCATATATTTTATGAGGTTTGCTAACTCTGGTGTCTGCAGTTTCCACCTGAATGTATTCATTCGTGTCCACTGTCTCCAGATGATTCATCAGGATCTTGCGAGCTATGCTCACTTCTGCTGCGCTGTCTAGCATTGTCTGAGCCCACTCTCCGTTTTTCAGCTGTGTCCTCGGGATCCTCGGCATGTTTGATTACTTTAATACTGGCTACCTTCTTCTTTGGGAATTGTAACTTTTTATTTTGATGAGCAGGTTCCTTGTCTTTGGGCTTGAAGTGCTCTTCCCTTTGTTCTGACCGTCCTCTTCTTTCCAATTTCTGTGAGGAAGTCTGAAAAGATCGAGATGGACGTGTATCAATATCTTGATATCTATCAGGTTTCTTCAAATTATCCCTATTTCTAAGGTTGTACTTTTTCTCAGAGGGCTCCCTCTGGGGAGACTTGTGTCCTTGGTCCGGATATCTTTCTCTCCGCCGAGGAGACCTTCCTCTGGACTGGAATCTTTTTTCTTTGGGAGTGGATTGTTTATTTCCATCCCAGCTCTTTTTTGGAGCGGTTAGATTATTTTTAATAAATACCTTTTCAGGATTTTCAGTTAGTTGGGGTTTCACTGGTTTCCCACCCAAACTATCTCTTCCTAGTTCTTCATAGGATTTTTCTATGATTCTGGCAAGTTCAAATGGTTGTTCTGCTATATCTGTTTCTTTCAACTTCTGGCGGATCGCCACAGATGCTGCTTCTCCTTTTATGTTGGATAACAATAAAGCTGAGACCTGCTTGAAGTCTTTCAGTAATTTCATACCCAGAGTTAAAGCAGGTTCTGGACCGTATTCATTTTGAATCTGTTTTAGCACATCTGGTATTACCGCCATGGATGGAACACCATGTGTTTTTGTGTAAATGGAAGCAAAGACTGTGCCCCAGGTGTCACAGTCCTCCACATGTGGTGCGATCCCCATTGGAAGGCAGATAGTCAGAATTCTGTGTTTCTCAGTAGGTGTAGTATCCGGAAATACTGCCTCTATTTGAGTGATTTTTTGTGCTAACCAGAATGGAATTTGTTCCCGTTTAATGGGTACTTTGCCTAGACAGGACTGTCTGTTCTGTGGTGTGATTTTATTTGTGTTCTCCTGATGAGGGGTCTGCTGTGGAATTTTAATAGCTGGTTGGACTGTTGAAGTCCACATTACATATTGGACTAATTGTCTGTGTATTTTAATCAGTTGTTTTAGCTGTACTAAAAGTTCTGGTATTGACATTTTTTCAATTTCTGGATGTGGTGTGTAGCTGGCTAGAACCGGCCACGTTGCTCCTGGTCTACCTAGTGGACCGAGCCTGGTGATGTGATCATTATGTTTTAGGGCGCCTTTAAACCAGAGCAGGTGCTCTTGGTATTTTAATGGGATTTCCACCTCCTCGAAAGGAGTGTACTCATCCGGAGTTTCCTCTATTTCGTAATAGTGGAACTCTTTTGTGACAGCGTTTGCTGCTGGAAAGAATACCTCTGTCTGCCGATATTCGTGTGCCTCAATTACGAATATGACTGTACCACCTCTTGGTGTTAGTCCATTTTCTATAAGTTTAAGTGTTATAGTTTTTCTTATGCTGACCGGGATGATTATTGCATCTGGGTCCTGCTGTAGGAAATTTCTGTCTTCCGCTAGGAGTTGAGCTGCTAATCTAGCTGTCTCCCTATCTTCTTCATTGTCTGACATTTTACTGACAGAAAGGTTTTTTGTTGCAGATCAAGTTTTCAAGGAAACAAAGATTAGGTGCACAATATTTTGGAACACTGTATCCTTCAACGTTGAATAAACCAAAAACCATACATAGGAGTCTCCTCCTACTAAGTTTGGCGGATTTTTAACCTTTGACCCACTCCAGACGTCTTTGGAGTATTTATGGGAGAAAGGGTCTGTGTGAAAAAGCACGACTGAGTTACTCTAATGCCTTGCGTTAGTTTTATCGCCTTACCAAACGTTGGGCGCCATGTAGTGTAGTTCCTATATTCCCAATAGGCTCTGCGCATTGGAATAATATCTTCAGTAGTGTAGACGTAGGACTGAGGTTAACTGGGTCTTTTACTGACGATATTAGACTTAAGTTTTGTGTGCCAGCTAGCTCAGAGTTCACTAGAAACTTTCTCGAATAAGCGAGGAGGAGTTTAACCTCCCTGGATAGACAAGAAGGGATTTAGTTTCTGACAACCATAGAACATGACAACTTTGCTCTCCCTGATCAAGAGTATATCTCTAGAGTCGTGTGAAAACAAAAGACAGCTATTTTACTCAGTCAATGCGTGCATACTTAGTTTCACCAGATTTGCAGAGAAAAGGAGAGACGGGCGTTTTCAATAAAAGGTGTCATTTATTGATCAGTCTCTTTTCTCATACAAGAGAAATGAATCGCTACAATTGTAATACTTATAGTTAAGTAAAGTGCATACAGTAAAAGCAGGAGTATAAAATAATACTGTAAAAGCATCGATATGGTTTCTTAGCCATATGTTACTTTAAAATGGATAAAAGATATACATACATATATACATTGACTAATCGTACTCAACTGTTGCTTCTAACTACGCCTACCCCGGTGTACCTGACCTAAGCCTAATACATGGGAAGGAGTAAGTAGCAGTTTAAGTTAAGTTTGGTTTGCCAAGAGTCTGACTCAAGAATTCTCTGTAAGGGGTTAGTCAATTCAGTACCTGGGATTTAGAAGGCAAGAGGGCTGGTATCTCTTTCTCAGGACTCGGTATCCCAGTCACCCGCGAAGGTGGGCTGGAAACGCTGGAGGCTGGATTTCTCGGCAAGAGAAAAGACAGCGTCTTTCCTCAGCGCGTCAAAAAGGGAGGCGCATCAGCTGGGCTCTCCGGCAAGTAGTCGCTGCTCCAAGCTCATCACCACCGTGTCTTTACTTAGGGCAGTGTTGGTATATTTATACCTGAGAGGTGCCGGGTTTGACGTAAGGATGGACATAAGACGTCAATTAAGAACTGGTCGTTCTTACATTCTTTGCAGGAGTTCTCGAACGAAATCAAAACAATAGCAGCGGGGATTTCCCAGGTTTGCTGGAGGCTTGGTTTGTTTAGAGAACTCGGTGTGCTTTCTAGGAGGCTGGAGGAATAGTGCTTGCTTAATGTGACAGCATGCGCTATGACTGATTTATGAAACGGGTTTCTGTGCCGTTGTATGGATATTAGTGATTTATAACCGGACAAGGGTCAGAAATTGGAGTATCGATACAGGTCCCTATATAAACACACTACAATTTGGCACATTAGCAGTTTATCATTAAAAGGTAATAGACTGAATTAAAAGACAATGGTAATACAGTGTTCGAGGGTCACATAATGGATGTAAATCATTGCATAAGTCGGGAACACACAGAAATGTATACGCTGAAGTGTTTGTACTGAACTGTACTGTACCTGCCAGGCCACATAAAACAGTTCGCAGGATCCCTGCTGGAAACTATACTAGCGACGGCAGCCCAGTCACCCAACTTTCTGGTTTTGGGAGACCTGAACTTGCATTTCGATGATCCCAGTGACAAGACGGCCTCTAACCTCAGTACGGACCTCAAAACCCTCGAAATGAAACTTTTAAACAAAGATACCACTCATATCAGGGGACATCTGCTGGACCCCATTTTCTCTAATAATAACCAGTTTATGGTTAAATCCCCACTGCCACTGCCATGGTCTGACAATTTTATGGTCCCTTTTTCTCTGAAAATCCCTATAGAAGAGAGAAGTGCTCCCCGCCTTCGCATACTACAGAGAGCCTGGCCAAAATTATCGGTGGAAGAATGGACTCGTGCCCTAGAACAAATGGCCCCTTTAGCAGAATCAGATCCATTAGCAGCAGATTTAAACTTTCAGAATTGGCTCAACGACTCCCTGAACGTAGTACTGCCCCTCAAAAAGATCACAAAAAAAGTAGTACTTTCAAATCACCGGGTACACTACCGAACTGAGAGACCTTAGAAAAAGCTGTAAAAAGCTGGAACGTACCTGGAGGAAGGATTGGGCAGTCAATAGTAAAGCCTCCTATCAGGCCGCCCTGAGACTATATAAAGCAGCACGACAGAAAACTCAGGCGTCCTTTTTTGAGGATAAAATTAACCTTTCTGCCAACTCTTCCAAGGAGACTTTTAAAATTGTAAAGCAACTGCTCAAAACACCCACCCCAGCTATCAATCAGGATTGCACGGAAGCTAGATGTGACCTGTTAGCAGAGTACTTTGATACCAAGGTAGAACGAATACTTGACAGTCTACCACAGACTGTCCCCACCGCAGGTGATGAAGCCTTCGTGGCCCCGATCACTGCCCCCCGGCTGGATGCCCTTTGACGCATCACTAAGGATGATTTTTGTAACACGCTTTCTGCTGTGAAGAGTGGTTCCCCATCCGACCCGGCGCCCATGTACATCCTCAAACAAGCCGCAGATACCATTGCCCCCGTTGCAACGGAGTTGTTAAACTCCTCTTTTTCCAACGGGGTTGTTCCACCCAGCTGGAAACAAGCCAGAATCAAGACACTTCTAAAAAAAAACGGGCCTAGATACAGCTGACTTAGCCAATTTTTGCCCGATCTCTTTGTTACCTGGTCTGGGAAAAATTGCCGAAAAGATTGTTAATCAGCAGCTCTCGGGGTTCTTAGAAAGTAATGGCCTGTTGAGTGATTCGCAAATGGGCTTTCGCCCAGGACAGGGCACTGACACAGCCCTTATAGTGGTGGCCGAGGAGGCAAGATGCATCTTAGATTCAGGGGGTTCGGCAGTTCTGATCCTCCTGGATCTAAGCGCTGCATTCGACACGGTGGACCACAAAATACTAGTCCACCGTCTTGCTAGATTGGGGATTGCAGGATCAGCCCTGGGATGGCTGGAATCCTTTTTGGATAAACGAGCGTTCAGGATCTGGGATAATGGCGTCATGTCCAAATCTACTCCCCTCCAGTGTGGAGTTCCCCAGGGCTCATCATTGAGCCCTACCTTGTTCAATGTGTATATGGCCCCACTGGAGGAGGTAGTAGCCCCTTTCGGGATCAAATCCGTCACCTACGCAGATGACACCCAATTAGTCGTCTCGCTGACGCAACAAGTGGGATGTTCGGATAACCTTTCGGCCTGCCTCACTGAAATTTCTTCCTGGATGACCAGTTCAAAGCTCAAACTGAACGGGGCAAAAACCGAGATCCTTATATTGGGCCACCAATTTACATCCTTGCCCAAAGCCTTTTGGCCGCCCTGTATGGGCGAGTTGCCCCCACCGAAAGAAAAAATCAAAAGCCTAGGGGTTTGGTTTGAGCCCGAACTAACCTTTAGGTCTCATGCCCAGAAAGTCGCGGGCGTATGTTTCGGCCTGCTCCGGACAGTGCGGAAAGTTCTTTCCCTGTTACCCTTTCAATCCAGGAAATTATTGATCCAGGGATTAATTCTGTCCAGATTGGACTACAGCAACGCGCTATTCCTGGCAGCACCAGAAGCCACCATTAACACCTTACAACGGGTGCAAAATGCTGCTGCCAGGATGCTCATGGGCGCCTCAAGAAGAGCGTCCGCCAAACCATTGCTGAGAGCCCTCCACTGGCTTCCAGTACGCGAGCGAATTGCCTTTAAATCATCCTGTATGGTCCATAAAACACTCCAAGGCAAAGGCCCCCCGGCCCTGAGGAGCCTGATTTGCCCCTATAGACCCCCTCGGGCCCTCCGTTCGGACCTTGAAAACCTTGCCATAGTTCCTAGAGTAAGGAAGGCCCGCACAGGAGGCCGCCGCTTTTCTGTAAATGCGGCGAAAAATTGGAATGCCCTCCCGAGGCACATTCGTACTGAGCCTTCCCTTCTTAAGTTTAGAAAGCTCCTTAAATCTTTTCTTTTTCCTAAAACTCCTTAAAAACTTCTTGTTCCCATGTTAATAAAGATTTAAAAAAAAAAACTTCTTGTTCCTTCTGAGTTTTCTGTTATTTGTTAGGCAGCGCTGGGACGCTTTCGGGCAGCCATGTGCTTTACAAATCCAATTTCATTTCATTTAATTCATTTCAACTTTATCAGTGTAAACTCAACTTATACGTTTTAATTACTGAACCTTTTAAACTATTGATCATCTTTAAATTATATATGTCCTAATTCATATTTTCATTGTAATCAATTGATTAATACAGTAAACTATATTTATTACTACTACTGCATGATACATCTTAAGAAATAGCAAAGGTAAATAGCAAACACCCCTAATGTGATCTAGAAGAAACATTAGTTGAAATCTATTATTTTTTTATAATCTACAAATGAGGCCCTTAGTTTAATCTCATCTATTGTGTGAGCTGGTGTTGTCGGTGCAGGTGTAGACCTAAGTGTTTCAATTGTAAAATTCATACCAATAAAATGGAATATAATACCTAATATAACAACTATTAGTGTGACAACAATTATTATTGTACACTTAGCTTTAGTAAGGATACATACTTTTAGCTAAAGTCAGACCATAAGTAGAATAATAGCAGCTAGCAGATTAATATTCAGCATTAACTTCTACTTGTGCAATTGTGTAAAACCTCTTGCTTAACTACTCGCTGTTCTTTAATCCAGTTTACATGCAGAAATCTTTGTGAGACATCCTTAGCCCTACTCCATCTTCTTCTATTGTGTTATCCCTACTCTTCTACTGCAACCTTGGCACTAAGGAATTCTTCTTAAGTCTTTTTATTTATTTTTCATTAATTGTTTATTGTTAGTGTCCTTTATTTCAATCTTTATTTTGTAGGTTTAAGCCAGTCCATCAGGTGTCTTATCAATTTGATTCAGTTTTTGTATTATTTAAATAGTGCTTGTAAAGTTTTCTGATTGTAATTTTTGTTTCAGAAATCTCATTTAATCAATGCTGTTTTCTCAGTGTGACATATCATGGAGGTTCAAATAACTCTGATCTCAGTTAATTAGGATTTTTGATCAGATGCATTTGACACATTCTCTATATAGTAGGTCCATTCAGGTGCAGAATGCCTTAGACAAGGCAGTCTTGCTCTCCTGGATCTCCTTGGTGCCTGTTGATCTTCTTCTGTTTTGCTTACATCACTAGACACTGTTTCTTCAATGATGGTTTGTGGTATTTGTTCAAGTGGCACACTTGATCACAATTGCATCCTACCTTTCAACCATTCAGATCTCCATGGGTGTCTTTCTATTCTCACACTCATTCCTTCATCTGGATCATTTTATTGCTCTCGTGGTGCTTCAGTAGATTCTTTATTTTCAGTTCTTATTTCTTTCTCTTCCGTGTGTGTTACCACAACACTTTGCGAGATTTCATGACCTTGTGCCGGTGAAAGATTTGACTGTACTTCACTTTCCTCTGGTCCTTCTGGACATACAGGAGACCTTGGTTTTGGCTCAAAGAACACTACCTCTTTGTACGGGTACCTTGCTCTTTGAGTGTGCGACGCATGCACCCAATTAGGTATCCCGACACATTTGACAGCAGTGTTTGTAATTAGGATGACCTGGTAGGGGTCTTTCCCCCTTGACTTCAGGCAGGATTTTCACACATACTTCTTCACCAAAACCCAGTCACCTGGGTTAAGGTCTTTGCACTGTTACTGATGTGGACTGGGAAGGACAGCTCCGATCTGGTGAGAAATAGAATGCACCACATCAGCTAATCTTTTGCAGTAATTTATCATCATGTCATCTATGATGTTTACAGGTGCATTTGCAGGTACAGCAGGCAATTTTATAGCACGACCCATGAGGATTTCATGAGGTAATAATCCTGTTCTCCTGTCAGGAGTGCTTCGAAGACTCATTAAGATCAGTGAGGCATCTGGCCATTTCAATTATGTGGCTGCACAAATTCTGTTTACTTGCTCCACCAACCCGAAGCCTCGGGATGGTAGCTTCAGTGTAATCTCAGCGTCACCTGAAGAGCCACACACAGCATTCTAAGGTCCTTATTATTGAAATGAGTCCCTCGGTCTGACTCAAGAGAAACTGGAAATCCGAACAGCTGTATGAGTTCTCATAACAGAAGCTTAGCTATAGTGAGGCTGTCATTCCTCCGTGTTGGGTAAGCTTCCACCCATTGAGAGACATTGCACATTTCATCCAGAATATATCTCTATCCGTTACAAACATGAATCACGATAAAATCCAACTGCATCCTGTTAAAGGGTCCTCCTGCTCTTCCAATATGGCTACGTGTTACAGGGATTCTTCTTCCAACATTAATCTGGTGACATGTAACATACTATGCGCTTAAACTTAGAATCTGGGGTTGAACTAAATCTGCCTAACCATGACTTCACTTCCAAAATGTCCAGGGCCATGGAAATGTTGTGTCATGGGAATCAATAAACTGTCTGGCATCAGTGACCTTCCATCTGCTGAAACCCAAATGTTTGTATAAAACAACAATATCTCAATTGGATTCACTTGCGCAACAGATATATTTGCATGTACAAGACATTACAGAGGATCTGGACAAAAAAGAAAGAGAGGCTCAGAATTTGAGTTTTTTTTTTAAAGTGCATATAGCATTATATATTCAAGGAAATTTTTTTCAGAACAGTCAAAAAAACACACAGTTAGGAGAACAACACTTGAGGCATATAATGCGGTGGCAACGCAAGGGGGCTTTGTGCACTACGTGATAGTGAGACAAACGGTGACGGCGCGAGTGACATGGGTGAAAAACAGCGAAGGACGCAAGAAGACAAAAATGAAAACAATATATACAAAATTGTTGGTTCCTCCTTGGTGAATTAGTGCTGGGGGTCGCGTAACTAGTTAGCATGGAGGAGTCTAGTTCGTTATCAGAATTAACCAGACAAATCGCTCCACCAACTAAGAACGGCCATGAACCACCAGCCACAGAATCGAGAAAGAGCTATCAATCTGTCAATCCTTTCCGTGTCCGGGCCGGGTGAGGTTTCCCGTGTTGAGTCATACCCTGCTCTGATCCATCCGTCCTGTTCTTCCTCTTTAAATTCGTCCTGTAATCTTTTGATTTCTTCCTAAGTGTCAGCTACTGCCAGCAACATTAAAAAGCTAGTGTCCTCTTCGAATTAATTTGCATATTCACCATTAAATGTGCATGCCATAAATGCACAATACCATGTAACTTCATCAACAATGCGACTTGCAACAGCAACATAATCATTGCCACTTATGTGAGCTGCACATTTAACTACTGCAATCTCCTGGGTTAAATGCAACGCTTCCAGTAATCCCATTACATATTCCCCATGTCTTATCAGGGAACCTGATGATGTCATAAATCCCCTCTGTGACCATAACTGTCAAAAATCATGGACCACACCACAGCCATATGGAATATTTGTAAATATAGTCACTCTCAATTGAGCTGAAAGACAACAAGCTCTTTCAAGGGCAAATAACTCTGCCACTCGTGTAGAAGTAACAACTCAAAGCCAGGACCCTTCTACCACTTCTTGAATTGTGGAAACTGCATAAGCTACACTTAAAGTTAATTTATTGTCTTTTAGACATGAGACATCCACAAAAATTACATCAGCAGGCTCATCGAACGGTACATCCTTAATGTCTGGTCGTGGCTTGGTGCATTCATCGTAACATCTAGAAAGTCATGTTCAATTTCATCCCCATTAATTTCATTCGCAGGCAATCATAATAATGTAGCTGGATTTAGCTTCTAACATCTTTTTCATACAACATTCTCTGAGCAAAATCTCAACCGAAGGCTGTCCCATCACTATGCTCTCAAATCTCTCAATATTGATACCAACTGCTGCAACCACTTTAAGGCAGGTGGGCAGTCCTGCGGCAACAGGGTTAAGTGCTGTGAACAATATGTCACAGGACTTCATGATTCTCCATGCAACTGAGTAAGCACAGAGAGAACAACGCTCTCCTCTCACTGCAAAACAATGTGCACATCTTACTGTAATCATGCATTCCTAGAGCTGGGGCATGACAGACTTTCTTTCAGCTCTAGGAATGCTTTCAAGCAATTGTTGTCTCATGTAAGCGTATCAGGCACATCCTTGTGCATGAGCCTAATTAAAGACTTGGCTACTAGGTAAAAGTTAAGTATTCACTGTCTACAGTAACTAACCATACCCAGGAACATTCCGACCTCTCTCTGAGTTCTGGGTGGATTCATCTTCAAATTTGTCTTTATTCCCTCCTGTGATACCTTTCTAATTCCCTTCTCCAAGATATGTCCCATATATAGGACTTCTTTTTGGCAATATTTCTTTTTGCTCGGAGATACCTTGGGCATATGTACTAGGGGATTGCGCCACCGGAACATCACTTTCGGCGACGTTCCGGTGGCGCAATGCCCTGCTCCATATTTACAAAGTAGCGTTAAGCCACTTTTTGTGGCTTAAGGCCTCTTTGTAAATATGGCACGCAGGTATCTGCGTGAAAGGCACTTGCAAAGGGGGTTGCTGTGGGCGTTCCACCACAAAACCAATTGCTTTTTGACGCTGCCCTAGATTTACAAAGGATCTGTAAATCTGAGGCAGCTACAAAAACTAACGCCATGCAAAAGCAGGCGTTAGATTGGAGCAATGAGGAGAAATACTTTTATTTATCCTCCTTTTTGCTTTTTCTATGTATTCTGCAGCGCACACACGGAAAGAGCAAAACACCATTAATGATTGTTTTTGTGCATGATAGTGTCCCTTCATGCACAAAAACAATCATTAAATAAAGTCAATTTGCTACTTCTATGTGTGCTGCAGAATATAAGCATGTGCAGCACACATAGAAATAGCAAATCACCAATATTGAGTATTTATGTGCAGGCAGGGACACCTTCTTGCACATAAACAATCATCCCTACAACGCAGGCACCCTTCAACTATGATGCAAGGGTGTCGGGGTTGGAGCTATGCAGCTATTTTTAGCACTGGGGAAAACATAGGGGTGTACTATATTCTTATAAATACGGCGCATCCCTGTGTTCTGGAAATGGCGCTGCGCAGTACAAGGCATCTGCAGAGTCCCAAAATTCTTTTTCAAGATTTGATTAAAGATTGAAGGAATTTCTGTGTACTCCTGTGGAACTCTGCACCATGCCAAAACTCTATCTCTAAACACAAATGAGAACAGAAATTGACTGTCCTCATGCAATGGAATTGAGAAGAGGGCCTGACAGAAAACCACAATGGTAAACCACTCATCAGCAAATAATACTGTTGCTGGATTTGGTACCATGAGACAACTTTGTTGTTCATTTTTCGAAGATCCTCTACATTTCTGCATTTCCCATTGGGCTTCTGTAAACCCATACAGGGAGAAATACAAGGTCTTCCAACAATTTCTTTTAAAATCCATTGACTTAACATACTTTCAGTCACTGGCGTTCTTCCAGTCACTGTTTCTGGTATTAAATTATACGGTTGTGTTCTCAGGAATACAGCATTTGGTTTTATTGGTTTTCAGATTGGTTCTACATCTTTGATTAGTCCATTGTCTTTCCTCGAAAAATACCACAATTCTGTTTTATACGGTATCTCTTACATGATATAACCCCATAGCTGTTTCCTGCCTGGCCATTTTAAATTCAACATCTTCATTGTGAGTTTGACATTCCAACACCATCCAGTGTGCAGTATATAGTGCAATTTAACTCACACAAAATATCCCTTCCTAACAGATTTACAGGGCTTGAACTGCATACCACAAACTGTTGTTTTTCCTCAAATGAACCTATTTTTTACAGGCACATTCTTTGAAACAGAATTAGTAATTTGTTTATTTGTGAAATCTACAATTTGGATCTTCTTTCCCAAGAGGAGGGAGAGTCTGGGACTTCTGCTGTTCTAACAGTGGAATGGGTAGCTCCTGTGTCAAAAAGAAATGACACATGTTGGCCATTAACTTCTCCCTCTACAAAGGGTCCACTTTGGTCTACCTCTAAGACTGCGCCAAATATGCATTCTTCCTCCCAACCTCAGGCACCGTTATTGTCAGAATCAAGACTCTCGTTCTCTAACATAGGAAACTGTTGAAATGGTTTCTGATTTTGGAATGGACTTTTATTCACTCTTGACTGATTCGTATTGAATCTGAGATTACCCATAGGATGTGGAGACATCAGAGGTTGCATTATGGGACATTGTGATGGCATTGCCATCTGCATTTGTTGGGCAGGTGTAAGGATCCAAGTGTTGTTTCTGCAGGAGTGTCCCGGAACTAAAGACAGACCCAACCTCTCCCACCTACACCTATTACGTCTATCAAACTCTAGACCACAATGGTGATATGGAGGGAAAGGAGGGAACAAAACAAGAAAAAGAAGAGGGAAGAGATTCCTTGGACTGGATGAGTCTTCAATCTGGCTTGTAGGACACAGGTACTAAAAAGAAGGATATTGATCAATACACAACAAGAGAGAGACAAAACAAAACAGGCTATTCTTTCTGTCTTCTTGCAGGTTCCCAGAACACAGGTTACTAAAATCTTCTCACAGGATTCCCCAAGAGACTGGACCAGAAACTATAACTATTCTAAGCAGCCTAAATAGGTAAAGAAAAGATATGTAAGTATGTGTGAACCTGCTCAATGCTTTACAGTATGACACTAAAGCCTAATAGAGGTCTCACCCTATCCGGCTGATCGGCAATAGGCGTAGGTCTAAGGAATCCTATAATCTCTCAGTTAACATGTGTGTTCTGAAACATATAAAGCATGGTAAGCTCACAGGTGCATTCATCTGGAAGAAGTAATATAAAATTAGCGCACAGCGCCTTTACCAGTCCTTCAAGAATTCACAGCCATGACGGGTGCCTGGAGCGAAGACTTCAATGATATCCAAGGAGGGCAAAAATATAGGAGATGACAATAACGTAGTGTGGACTTCAGCTACCACAATGCCCCTTGAAAAGCCGACGGAACTGCCCTACCCAAGTCCGGCCGGCCGACGGAACAGCAAGTCTGGCCAGCGGGCGGAACACAGAAGAAACAGTCCGGTCAGCCCACGGGAATCGTGGAGAAGAAAGCCGGCACAAAGCAAAAACAAAAGGGTGAGATTCTCCGTTGTTGCCCTGGGAGCAAGAGCGGCCACGCTGCCCGGCAGTTTCAAAAGCTGCCAAGGTTGCGGCTCCTGGGAAGACAAAGAGCCGACAGGGGAACTCTCGGGGATGCGAAGACAACAAGGATCCGCGGGGCTTTCCGGAACGCAGGAAAAGCGACGAGTACAGAACAGAGGGTGACACGGCGAGGCCGAAGTAACGCGACGAAGAGTCGAGCACTAGAATGCGAAGCGCCTCACACAGGGGAAGTCAGGCTTTTAATGTTGCCTGACCTCCTCACACATGCGCTGTGCGTGGCGGCCATCTTTAATGTGGAACTGGAACTGGCAATCGTGACAGCAGCACTTGAGCTGGAACATTCTGCATTTGCGTTTGATTTACCCCTTGCATTTGACCATCATCACTTACTCAATTTGGATTCTGTCTACACTCTCTCTTCCAATGCCCAAGTCTGTTACAATAATGACAACCAACCAACAATTCCTCCACACGACTGATTATGAAAGCCTTTATGAGAAAACTTTGTTGGTGCAAGCATAAGCTTCTCCTTAAGTCTTTACTGCTTCATTTCCTGCTCATCACTACAGCATTGTGCATACCTCAGGATCTCATCTAAAGGTTTGTCTGCCAACAAATCACATTCTGTTGTATTTGCATAATGATCTGTAGTTCCAGCCCAAGAACGAACTGTGACTCAAAACTCCCCATTTCTACCCTTTTGGGACTTTCTTGCCAGCTGTGTTGTTTAAACACTTGCATCAATCGTTAATGCACTGATTCTTTACCTTCTTGTGTAGTTCTATTGATCTTTCACCAATCAATATCTCTCACTGGAACTTTTCCTTTCAGAAAGGTAATCATCTCATCGTAGCTAGTCATGGCAACAGGTGAAGGTGTACAAGTATGGGTATCCCATGGAGGTTCAGAACATGAAAATTGCACAGCTATCTAGCATTGGGCCCACAGATCATTCGGTACCACAATATCAAAGAAAGTATTCTAATCTGTCCACTAAACCTTTGTACAGATTCTGTAAACTTTTACAAATATATCAACATGTGCAGGATTTTCTCTCACCTTCTGAAAATTGTTTGTATATGTTGCAAGATCTCCCCTAATGGGTGGAACATGAACATACCCTCCACCTGGAATTTCCCTCAGAGGGAAGGTTAAAGCTTCATGTCCATTTGGGGCTGCTGGAGGTGGCTTCCCATTTGTTTAAGTGTTATCTGACTGTTTCTTTTCTTTGCCAACTTTTTTTATAATGCGTCAAAATCACTCCATTCACAAATTCATTTGACTAATTCTGAAATGTGTAATCTCATCCCTGAAGGCCTCATTGTCACAATAGCATCACCATCTAGCTGTGCCCTAAAGCTTTTCTTCAAGGGAACACTCCTAGAAAGGTCCAAAGGTCCATCTCATATCTTCTAACCAATTCAGTTAATTTATCATGAGTGGCAACAGCACGTCTTGCAATTTCTTTACTTAAATATATCAGTACATTTTCTTGATATTGATTCAACTGTTAAATGTCTAAGCACCCTCTGATATTTTCTTCTAATTCTACCTTCAATGTTGGCACATCAAAAGGTTTCACCTTTTTCTGGCTGGCAGATGGTCTCTCTGTTTCTCCCACTCTCTTTTTCTCTGAAGTCCTCTCAAACCATTAGTGAAAAATCCCATCATCAAATGATCCTGTTTCTCCCTCGGCAATCGGCAATCGGTGTAGTGAAAACAATTCTCCTTTCTTATCTGATTGGACATTTTGTGGTGGCGTTCAGGCAGCAATCTGAATTCTGCAATGTCGGGATAAACCTGGTCGCAGTCACTCCTCCTACAGCAACTTGAACAACAGTGTTTGGAACAATATTAATTGGTGCAGTAGCAACTGTTACTGCCAATTTCTGTGCTGTTACAGCTTGTGAAACTGCGGAAAGAACAGTCACAATTGAAGCAATAACATTCAGAGCATTTACAGTAGGAGCTGCGCAGTAGGTGCAAGAACAATCGGAAGTGCTGGAAATGGTCTCTCAATCTGGATAATACTTAGATCAACAGTGCCTGTAGCCACTGTAGCACTAGGGCTTGGAACACCATTTGTATTTGTTATAGGAGCCACATATGGAGGTGTACGTGAGTACAACAAAGCTTCTAAAATGTCGTCCCCATAATCACTGTCAGTGTCTGTTTTCCTTGAAGCTTCCTTATCATCATTTCTCTGTTTACAATTCTTTTTAGTCTTTTCTTGTGGTATAAATCTGGGTACATTCTAGCTTACTCAACTACACACTTCCTCCACCTTTGCTGATATTCATCCCATTGAGCATCTATATAATTTTGCACTGCTCTACTTGCTCTATTCTGGTACTTTTCTTTCTCCTCAGCATTAGCTGCTCCCCCAAGCATTTAACATTTCTGTTAGAAATTGGGTTGTTGGTTAACTAGTGTATGAACCCAAGTCAGGTAGCAACCCCAATCCTAGTCAGCGTAAGAAGCAGGCAAACCTTAATTTAACCTGTGCTCACCCTCTGGTAGCTTGACACAGAGCAGTCAGACTTAACTTAGAGACGTTGTGTAAAGTATTTGTTAAACACTTAGTAAAGCAGTGAAAACACACAAAAAGATTCCGGAACTAGGTTAGAAAAACAGAACTTAATTTAATAAATAAATAAAAAATGACAAGTAGAACTTGAGATATGATTTTTTTTTAATAACAGATTTTATTGGCATACATTGGTTGACTGTGACCTTAATCATGTTTACATCATTATTTTGAGAACGTATACATAGGTTTGTAAATTGAATGCCAATTATAAACAAAACTTTCAAATACAATAAATCCAATGCCATCACATGAATAGTTTATATATGAAAAAGATAGATATATGTCATAATTATATTCATCCGTCTTTCAAGGAATGTGACGTTCCCGTGCGCCATACGATCTGATTTCAGAGTCAATTGCGTCTGTGTGCTGTCTCTCGGTAGGACCAATCCGCTATAATCGGCCCATCTCTGCCATATTTTTGGATGTTTCCGCGGACGTCCACGAGCCCGGAAGGTAGGAATCTCCAGACCCATGCAGTAGTCCATTCCATTTTGCCAGTCCCTGATAGAGGGGGCTGTATCTAGTTTTCATGCCCAGGCAAAATCTTGGTTGGCAGTGGTAAGGCCCAACCAGATGAGATGTTGCTTATATTTAGTGCTGCCTATTGTGTCTGTCTAGGTAATTCCCATCCTAAAACCTCAGCTAGGTATGCCAGCACCCCGTCCAAAACCTATCCAGTGCTGTACATTCCCATACTGTATTTATGAAGGACCCCCCTCATCATTCCGACAGAGTAGGCATGTTGGAGATGCTATTAGGTCTGCTCGCCACAGCCTATAGTGTGTGTAGTAAGCCCTATGCATGTACTTGAATTGAATGAGCCTCAACCGAGAAAATGTGGCTGCTCCTCTGGGGGACTCAAGGGCTTCAGTCCAATCATCAAAGTCCAGGGGGGCTATGTCTGCTTGCCAGGCATCTTTACATTTCTTGAGGGTAGTGGTGCTACTTGTGATGAGAGATTGATATATTTTAGAAATCTTGTGTTCCCCAGATCCCCCATAAGAAGTTTGGCCTCCAATGGGTTAAATTCTGGGACTGATATGATTTTGTCTGTGTGTGGGGTGATAGCATGTTGAAACTGCAAATATTTGTAAAACTGAGAGTTGTGAAGGGAAAATTCACCCTTAAGTATCTGAAACTATTTGAGTACCGTACCCTTGAAGATGTCACCGCTAGTCGATATACCAATATAGCCCTATTCACGTGAGATATTAATTTAAAAAAGAATAAACTGTAAAATAGCACTTAGAAGCAATAAGCGTTTACTTGGTATATCTGGCCTGGGACAAAGACAAAAGTTCAGGCCATCCACAATGGAACGTGTGCACAATACAGCGACCTGGAGAAGCCAGCTGAATCAAAAGTCCCATGCGGGCCACAGCTGAAGTAATGTGTCGGTGTTGATCCACGCAGTGGTGGCGAAGTGCTGCTCCTGATTCGCACAGAAGTGACAATGCATCGCTCTGATGAGCGCAGAGCTGCAATGCGGAGATGCGTCATCATAGATGCAGTCAACATTGGCGGTTCCGAAGGCAAAGCATCGGGGCAGATCCATGCAGTAGAGGCGATTGCGCCGGTTCTGGTTATGCAACAGGAGCAATGCACTGGTTTTGATCCCCGGAACAGGAGCGCTGTGCTGGTTCTGATCCAAGCAATAGAGGTGATGCGCTGGTTCTGGTCCATGCAACAGCGCCGATGTGCCAGTTCGACAGTGGAGGCGTGAGTTTTGCTGAAGCAAGTACCTTAGGCGTCACCTCCAAGGGTTCAGGACAGGGTTGGCACCATTTGGAAGGGTGAAGAAGAAGTTAAGTTGGAAGTCTTTTATGTCCCGGAGATTTCAGATCAGGAGGCCAGTCAGCTAGCCCTTAGAGTCACTCTGGTTTCAAGTGATGCAGGTCCAGTCCTTCTCACCCAGGCAGGGGAACAGCATGCAGCAGGGCAGCGCAGCAAGGCAGGAGTCCAGCAAAGTAGCAGTCGAACAGAGTGGAAGTCCTTCAGCAGCACAGCAATCTTCCTTCTTTGGCCAAAAGTGTACTGAAGTGGTGGTTACAGAGGTTCAGTACTTATACCCAGTTGTGCCTTTGTAGTGGGGGAGACTTCAAAGACATATCTAGTACTTGGCTGCTCAGTAAATCCTTTTTCTAAACGCCAAACAGCTTCTGTAAAAACACCCCAAGGGATAAAGTGTCCGATTGGCGGATTTATTTCTGGAAGGTTGTCAAAAATATCCTGACCAGCATCTTCCAGCAAGCTGAATAAAA
The DNA here is from genome assembly GCF_964261635.1 of Lissotriton helveticus. Taxonomy (NCBI): domain Eukaryota; kingdom Metazoa; phylum Chordata; class Amphibia; order Caudata; family Salamandridae; genus Lissotriton; species Lissotriton helveticus. The sequence continues at coordinate 1,652,536,059 of NC_136067.1, forward strand.
GTGCTTTCTTTCTTCCAGGTGAAGTCTTACCAATCAAAACCGACAATACAGTGTTCAAATACCCTATACCATTGTTGCCATTTAACATTCGGTTTCCATGAATATGTAGAAAAGGACTCTCTGAATGTGAAGAAGTTGACCTGAATCCATGTTTAAAAAAAAATTATTTTCTAAATACAAAAATGATATACGCTCAGGAACGGAACAAATCAAAAAGATCACACTCAGAAAGTGGAAATATGCTCAGAATATTCTTTCCTTCCGAACATTCAAACATGATGTGCACAACTCCTTGAGTATTTTGATGCATGTTACTGCCCCAGAATGCACTGTGTTGCACAAATTGCCCCAAAATTCAATGCGTTAGGGTCAAGTCTCTGCGACAACCACTCCGGTTGAAGAACAGAAAACCAGCAGGCACTTGAATGTAAATAATTTGACAATCACACAGAGAATTCCTTGAAGCTGCAGTGTTTGATTTAAACTGAAGACAAGCAAGGTAACGGTTAGTTAGTTACCGCCAAGATTGCAGAGGCCCTTGAAAGTGTGCAGCCTTTTTCAAAGACAATTAAAAGATACCATAGTTTCCAAGAAATGCATAAAAGGAGCATCTACTCTTGAAATGCCCTTAAAAGAAAAAGATGTATTCCTTAGAGCTGCATAGGAAAATATTACTGAAACAACATCGAAAACAAGAATATCGTAATATTAAACAATAGCATCAAAAATATTTATTTTAAAAATATGGTTTCACTATAATTTTTGCTAATTTTTCAAAACTCGTGGGGCACTCCGGTCCGCTCCTATCCTGAAAGCTTGGGGGTCACAAAATGTGTTTTCCCCATGCAATTTCCCATAGGACACTTTAGCCGCAGCTACAGCTTGAACTGTTGAACGGAATTACACCAAATTTGGCAAAAAGGTAGCCCTTGATTCAGAGTCCTGCCTTTTTGTTAAATGGTTTAAATCCGTTTAGTAGTTGCTGGGGAAAATCAAAAGTAAAATCACATATATATCTATGGCCGCGCAGGATCCGCGCACCCTCCCGATGACAAGCTGTATGCTAATTGGCTGTCAACACTCCAAACCAGGAAGTGTTGGCAGCCATCTTCTGCCTCAGTAGAACCAAGGCACAAGAAAGCAGAGAAAAAAAACGCAAAAATCACAAAAAGGGGGCAGGGTAGAAACACCTTGCTTCGGAGGTCCCCCAAAATTCTTTTTTGTTTTTAAAATCGGCAAAATCGGCGCAGGGTGCCAAGTCCCGGGGGCATGCTTAAAAAAAAGTGTGGGGGGCCCAATCCCCCTCCACACTGACCCGGGACCGCCAGCCCCGGGCAAAGCATGAATTATTGCTGGGGGCACACGGCCCCCCCGCAGCCCCGGGTACCGCTACCCCCTGGGGTTTTAGAGTGTAATCCCAAGCCCCGGGGACCGCCACACCCCAGGGCTCGATGTAATTGTGATTACGGGGGGGCACACTGCCACCCCACAGCCCTGGGGACTGCCACCCCGGAGCTTTTTTAAAAAAAAACCCTGTGTGGGTGGCTTAAGCCCCTCCACACCCCCCGGAGGCCGCCACCTCCCCGGGGCTCTAAATATTTAAATTGGGGGTCCGTGACGTACCCTCATCCCCAGGGACCACCACCCCCTGCGGCTCGCGGTTCCAGCCCTGCCATAGCAAATTTGGTTTGAATTTTGAAAGAGAGAGCAGGGAAACCTGCTCTCTCTTTAAAAATTCAAATCAAATTGCTTTTCCACATGGGGAGCTGCATGTTAGCAGCTCCCCATGTAGAAAAGCAATGCCAGCTCCTGAGGGACGCAGGGAACAGGCGGGACCGTGGGGGGATTGGGGCCCCCCCCCACGGTCCCCAACGGAGAGGGCCAGACCCGGGGGATGGGGTCCCCGGGCTACAAGTGGCCCAAAGGGGGGGAGGCCACGAGGCCCCCCTCCCCAAAATTTGAAAAAATAAATAATAAAAAACAAAATCACAAAGGCCTGCCCCGGGGGATGGGGTTCCCGGGGCCATAAGTGGCCAGAGGAGGGGGGCAACACAGCCCCCATCCAAAACAATTTACATTTAAAAAAAAAGGCCATGCCCCGGGGGATGGGGTCCCTGGGGCAGATTAAGGCCTCTGGAGGGGGGCCACGCAGCCCCCTTCCAATTTCAAATTTTTTTTTTAGAGGGCAGGCCCTGGGGGATGGGAACCCCTGGGCCAAAAAATTAGAAAAAGAAGAGGGGCTACACATCTCTCCTTCTTAAAAAAAAGAAAAAAGTCCGGCATTGCGCCGGCGGCCACGCCCCCTCCTTTCAGCACTCTACAAATGCGCCCCCTGGTGCATTTGCAGACTGGGAACGAATTCCCCTTGAATACTGGGGGTCCCTGGGGGCCAACTAGCCCTTCAGGAACCTCCAGTATGCGCCAGGGGGCTGCGTTGCAGAGAGGTGTTCTGAGGCCACTGAACACCTCTGAACACCTCTCTGCAACGCAGCTCTATGGCGCATACTGGAGGTACTGGTGGGCTAGTTGGCCCCAGAGACCCTCAGGATTGAGGAGGAATTCATTCTCCAACTTAAAACGCGCCACAGGGCGTGTTTGCAGACATGTCACCTCAGGACACGCCCCCTTCCTTCACCATTGTGCAAACGCGCTCTGTGACGAGTTGTACATTGGGGAATTAATTGTCTTTCAATACTGAGGGTCCCTGAGGGCCTACTAGCCCAAGAGGTATCTCCAGTATGCGCCAGGGAGCTGCGTTGCAGACAGGTGTTCAGAGGCCACGCCCCTTTTTACACCTCTCTGCAACGCAGTTCTGTGGCGCTTACTGGAGGTACCTAGTGGGCTAATTTGACTCTATGGACCCTTAGTATTCAAGGGGACTTATTCTCGCAACTTAGAACGGCCACAGGGCGCGAATACCCAGTGGTGAAGGGAGGGGACGGGGCCTGAGGTGACATGTGCAAACACGCCCTGTGGCGCGTTTTAAGTTGGGGAAATATATCCCCTTCAATCCTGAGGGACCCTGGGGGCAAACTAGCCCACCAGGTGCTTCCAGTAAGCGCCACTGCCCTGCGTTGCAGAGAGATGGTGCAGGCTGTGCCCCTTTTTACACCTCTCTGCAATGGCGCTTACTGGACATACCAAGGTGGCTAATTTGCCCCTAGGGACCCTCAGGATTCAAGGGGACTTAATCTCCCAACTTAAAACGGCCACAGGGCGTGTTTACACAGTGGCGAAGGGAGGGGACGGGGCTTGAGGTGACGTGTTCAAACACGCCCTGTGGCGCGTTTTAAGTTGGGGAAATAATTCCCCTTCAATCCTGAGGGACCCTGGGGGCTAACTAGCCCACCAGGTGCTTCCAGTAAGTGCCACTGCGCTGCGTTGCAGAGAGGTGCTCCAGGCCGTTCCACTTTTTACACCTCTCTGCAACGCAGCTCTATGGCGCTTACAGGAGGTACCTAGTGGGCTAGTTGGACCCTAGGGACCTTCAGGATTCAAGGGGACTTAATCTTCTAACTTAAAACGGCCACAGGGCGCGTTTACACAGTGGGGAAGACAGGGGGCAGCGCCTGAGTTGACATGCGCAAACACACCCTGTGGCGCGTTTTAAGAGGTAGTTTTAATCCCCCTGCCCTACTATATACTAGGGGCTTACAGAGGAGGTTATGCTAATCACAGGGAGACCACAATGCATAGTGTTTCCTAGTGTATGTGAGTGTTTTCACTGTATTCTAAGTGTCTTTTAACATAGCACTGGCTCTAGGACTGGTTAGTCAGAGTCAGTTACCACCAGTACCCGTCTGAAAAAGTTGAGGGTACAGGATGTACAGGATGATTTTGCAACAAGGCTTCTCTCTGCTCTTCTGTTTGTTCTTTCTGCACGTTTTCCTTCTTCCTGCACTTTTCTTCGTCTTTGTTGACTTCTGTTGCTTCTTTCTGCATTTCTTTTTTTTTCTTTCTGTGTGTTTTTTCTTCTTTCTTCACATGTCCTATCTCTGTAGGCATAGTTAGAAATTAACATTTAAAAAACCTTTGAAATTCACTGAAAAAAACATAGGTTTCAGGCACGTTATAGTTAGGAATTACCATTTAAAAAACCTTTGAAATTCACTGAAAAAAACATAGGTTTCAGGCACGTTATAGTTAGGAATGAGCATTTCAAAAACCTTAGAAATTCACTGAAAAAATCATAGGTTTCAGGGGCGTTATAGTTAGTTGGACATTTCACTCATTCAAAACCATTGAAATTCCCCCGTTCTAGTTAGTTCAGCTAACTATAACGTGCGCACCCGCAATGCACTGCTGATGACATCACATATTACATCACTCATGACATGGTCAGTGACATCACTCATGACATCACTGATGACATCTCAAACTATATCACTGATGACATCATTCTTGTAATAGAGTGGCATACCTCCTCTCACCCTAATATAACCTTTGACACACACTCAAAAATAGAAACTAAAATTTTCAAACAATGGACATACCAATACATATGCAGTTACTTATAAAGACATTATTGAGACAGTCATTCATTAACTAACACACCCATACACACACTCATCCACCCATACAGTCCTGCACACATGCTGTCTTCAACACATACAAACAGTGTCACTCATTCATGCATCTATGCACTACGTAATACCTCCACCGAACCATACAGACACTTATATTGATACTCAAAAAACCAACTAATAACCTATATAGACACTGATGTAGCTACTCGCCAACCCATGCAGCCACTCATACACAAAGTGAGAGAGTGATACAGATATTTATATACTTAAACATTACTCACTAACCCATGTATTCACTAAGATACACTTAATCAGTCAGTTATACAATCATTTTTTCAAAAAAAATGATCTATTTAGACACTTATATACCCATTTATTCTTCCATCGACCTTGAGATATACATATATAAAACATATTTAATTTTCTGAAAAACACACATTCACTGGATGATGACATCAGTGATGTCATTTGAGATGTCATCAGTGATGTCATGAGTGATGTCACTGACCATGTCATAAGTGATGTAATATGTGACATCATCAGCAGTGCATTCCGGGCGCGCGAGTTATAGTTAGCTGAACTAACTATAACGGGGGAATTTCAATGGTTTTGTACGAGTGAAATGTCCAACTAACTATAACGTCCCTGAAACCTATGTTTTTTTCAGTGAATATATATATATTCAGAACAAATGTGAACAAATCAACTGCAAAACATTAAATAAATTACCAAATTATTAAATATAAAAATTATATAATCCCAAAAAAGACATTTACTAAAAATATTATCAAAAGGTGAAAAAAAAATATATTAACAAATAATATAAAATCTAAAAAATAAACTAATAATATTAATATTAGGTAGGTATATTTAAATATCCTTAAGAAAATTTTTCTGGAACTAATAGATATACTATTCCCACTCCAATTTATGCAACAGTAGAAAAGGCGTTGGATTATCACTCCAGTCTGTACAACAGTAGGGAAAACTTTGGACTTCGGAGGGATAAGACTTACTACTCCCATTCCAGTCTCTGCAACAGTAGGGAAAGACTTGGACTTCAGAGAGTTTAAATTTGCTGTTCCCATTCGAGTTTGTGCAACAGTAGGAAAAGCGTAGGACTTTAGAAGGGTAAGATTTACTATTCACTAAGCATGGATGGAATTTGCGAATTCGCGATACGCAAATTCGTGCGAATTCGTAATCGCGATTCGCCAAATTCCGCAAGCTTGCAATTTTTTTTTGCGAGTTTGCGAGATTTGTTTACCAGTTCGGGAACGAGAACTTGCGCATGCGGTTGCAACGGTCGCGAACATGTTGTTTCCACTTAACCAGCCTGCTTGCGATGCCTTTTTCCTGTTTCGGGTCGCAATGACGTGTTCGTGTGCGCAATTTCCTGTTTTGGGTCGCAATGATGTGTTTCCTGATCGCGGCGTCGCTCGGCCCGCTACCAAAATCTCACAGCGCACGTGAACAGGAAGAAAAACTCATCAGGGACGCAGAATCATGGTAAGTCAATGCCGCGCGCGCAAGATTGTATTTTTGAAGCGTGAACAAGAAAAAAAATCCGCCAACTCGCGAATTGCGGATTTTGGACAAATTTTGCACGATTCCCGGATCGCGAAATTGCCAAAAAGTCGTAAATTCCACGAGCGGAACAAATTTTCCGCCCATACTTACTATTCACACTCTAGCCTGTGCAACAGTAGTGAAAGCATGGACTTCGGAAAGGCAAGATTTACTATTCCCACTTCAGTCTGTGCAACAGTAGAGCATGCTTTGGACTTTGGAGGGGCAAGATTTACTATTCCCATTCCCATTCCAGTCTGTGCAACAGTAGAGAAAGCATTGGACTTTGGAAGGGTAAGGCTTACTTTTCCCACTCCAGTCTGTGCAGCAGTACAGAAAGTGTTGTACTTTGGAGGGGTAATATTTACAATCTCCTCTCCAGTCTGTGCAGCAGTAGAGAAAGTGTTGGATTTCGGAGGGGTACTATTTACAATTCCCACTTCAGTCTGAACAGCAGTAGGGAAAGCATTGGACTTCGGAGCAGTAAGATTTACTATTCCCATTCAAGTCTGTGCAACTTCACTTCAAACACATTACATATTTGAATAACCCTATTAATTTAGAACAAATATAAAACTCTTATTATTAACATTATTAATTAACCAAAAATAATTATATAGTTAAAAAACAATTTACATGATAATGAAAAAATGTGATAATTATCAATTTAAACAATTGGTATCTATGTATTACTTAAGTTCCCACACTATACCCCCACACATCTAGCAGCCCATGCTTAAACTATAACTATAATAAATAAGGGTAACACACTTTACATAATTGATAATCAATTAACCTATTAATTAATAATTATTTGTTAATTAATTGTTATGTAATTAATGTCCCACCCTATACCCCTACAAACTTAGCAACCTACAACTAAAACATAACACAAATAAATCATTATTACTAATGTACATTATTAATGATCAATTAAGTAATGAAAAATAAATAATTTGTTGATAATTATTACTTAATTGACTTCCCACCCTATATCCCTACAAACCCAACAGCTCACACCTAATATATAACTAATATATACATTTCACACAATTTACATAGTTAATAATCAATGAAATAATTAATAACACATTAATAATTAATTGGTAGTTATTACTTAATTAACTTCCACCCTTTACCCATACAAACCCAGCAGCCCGCACCTAATATATAACTAAAAATTATAAATATTAGACTCATTACACAATTAATAATCAATTAAACAACTAACAATGAATTAATAAATAATTGTTAATTAATTATTACTTAATCAACTTCCCCCATACCACTACAAACCTAGGAACCTGTTACATTATAAATTTATATTAGCAATTAAAATAAAAATTATAAATCACTTAAAATTACACACTATATTTAGAAAATAGTATTAACAATGATACAAACAATAATAACACATAAAATTAGTATATTAACTCAAACGCATTAAGATAATTAAAAAACAATATGTTTTCAGCTATATTATTGAAAATGATATTAACAACAATATTATTGACAACTATTTTACTTACCTGAAAAAATCAATATTCTTGACAACGATATTTCTGCATCATGATATTTTTGTATTAAAATATTTTTTTCAATATTTCTGTAGCTTGATATTCACAACTCAATATTTTGTCCAAATAACGTAGCTACAAGATGAATGCCTCGGTGGGCTTGCTTTTAAGCAAAAAATCTGTTTCCTCCCCGATGCCAAATTGTGATGATTCAGTAATGAGGAAAAATTGAAGGTGAGAAGTTAAAAGAAACTTTATTCCAAAATCTAGTATAAATCTAAACAAGCCTTTGAGAAATACACAACAAGTCCAGGGGAAAACTGCTGCCCAGAAGTCAACTCAGGCGAAGATTGGCCCGTGCAACAGTAGAACCCTGGAACCTCAGGAATGCAATGACATTTACAGAACACAAGTTAAAAGAATATATTCAAGGGCACTCACAATGCAACCATCAGGCAGCTCAATGGTCATATTGTATAAAAGAGTGGCTGTGTCAGCTCAATTAGGTTAGTTGTTGGTAATGAAGACTACGATTGCCAGAAAGCAGTGATCGATAACTAGGAGGGCTGAACTGGAATCAATATCCCGGTGACATGGATATACCTGTTTACTCTACCTTTTAGTCCGCTGTACCTTGCTTTTAAGTAGGGTGGACAGGAAGGATCTCAGACCCAGCAGAAATTAAAAACTGATTTTGAAATGGGTCCCTGCTTGCCTCTATGTTCAGGCTCTTAATTTTAGATGCAAAAAACACAGATGGATTTCTCAACAATCACGCAGTGATGCAGTCCCGGTATACATTTCACGTTTACTTCATCTTCCATTTGCTTTTGCCACCTGTTAGTGTATTTTTAAGCAACAAAGGTATTTAAGATAATTCATACTGAGAACTGATGGCCTCATTTATAAAAAAATGTTGTCGAGTAGTACCACAAGTCTTTTTGCTATGCTGTCCTACGCCAATTTGCAAGGGCAAGAATGCATACTATTCACCAGAATACAGTATATTCCTGTCATTCAAGCCAATGGTAGTGCACAATTTGGTACCTAACGCCAACGCAGGCACCCTTGCACAATGGTGCAAGGGTGTCCACGTTGTAGGTAGGATTCTTTTTGTGCAGGAAGAGCCACCTTCCTGCACAAAAACAATTCAGAAAGGAGTTTCCCTCATTTTATGTGTGCTGCTGTGTGCTGCAGAATGCAGCACACATGGAAAGAGTAAAAACAAAGAGAAATTATAACATTTCTCATCGTTGCAGCAGTTCTAGGGAGGCGTAAGGTTTTGGAGCTGCCTCAGGTTTAAGTGATTTTGTAAATCTGAGGCAGAGTCAAAATCCATGGGTGTTGCATGGGAAAACCCACTGCAGTGCCCATAGAACGCCTCCTTGACGCAGAGTACAAAAACGCAGTGCATTGCGCTGCCTTGCCTTACTCCATATCTATGAGGCCAAGCAAAGCCATGTAGGTTGACTTTGCATAGCCTCATAGATATGATTGAGAGGCCTGTGACACAGGAGTGTAAAAAAAAGTGACACTCCAGCGGTGCATGCCTCTTGTAAATAAGCCTCTGAGTCATCCTTATGTGTCTGAATGTGGTCAGATTGAGAGTGAGTGTTCATGAGGGGCCACCTTTGAAAGCTCTGGAGTTAAAGATAAAGACTGTGAGTTACTGACAGTACATGTCAGTGAGTAGTAAGGGCTTTCAGGGTAATTGCTTATCCACCCTTTGGATCTCCAGCGCTCACCAAGCAAAGGTCACATATATGCTGGTTATAACTACCATTTATGTGAAAATGTGTGAAGGAGGTATACAAAGCTATTGAACTATTGACAGCACCAAAGGAAAATAAAATGTTGTTTTTACAGATAAGGAGAGAGACAGTGTGTGTGAGAGAGGTGTTATGGTGAAGGGGAGGTGATGCAAGGAAGTACAAGCAGGAGGACAGAGTGAGAAGAAAGTGATCAAGAGGAAGTAAATGACCTGATATATGTAGATAATGGGTTTCAAAAGATGGCAGGAGAAAAAGGGCGTTGGTAAAGAGTAAAGTGGTGTGAAGGGAAGAACAGTAGTGATTGAGGCACTCTGAAGACTTCTACCCATTCCATAGACCTCTACCCCGTTCTGCCTTCATTCAGAGAGTTTCAGTGAACATAAAAGTATCTCCAGAAGTCTCTTCCTTGTAATTTAAATCTGGATGCTATTCACAGTGATGATGATGATGATGATTACGCTCTTGTATAGCGCACGACTACCCGTAGGCATCTCGGCGCTTGCTTAGGGAACCCGTCCTGGTATTCCCCTGTGAGATACCCCGGCAGGGTGTCCACAAGGTGAAAGCCAGGCATCCCGCCGCGAGGGGCCGTAGTGGAGATTAAGCAAGCTATTGCCCAGAGTCGCAGAGTGTGACCCCGTGAGTTGAGTAGGCACCGGAACGAGAATTATCAAGTCCGTGGAATTTTTGAGCCCGAGACCCGCCGAGGCGGGGAATCGAACCCTGGTCCACGGCTGATCTCAGCTTCCAGGTCTGCCGCCTCTAACCACTGAGCCACGCTTCTCCACCTTCTCCAACAGTGTGATGACAGCAGCTTCACAAGACCCACTCAAAGCAATAAGGGCTCTTCTGTTCTACGGCTTATACTTTCCCAATTGAACTGTGCATTTGTTGGACAACATACACATCAGAACTGTGTGAGACTAGCTCCATGCACCAGATCCGGATATGTTGGCTGAAGTACTGCTAGCTAACACTGCACCATCTGTACCCCTAACCTGACAAGGTAACAAAAGGATGTACAACTTCAGAACATGACAACCCTGACTTCCAAAGAAAATTGTAGTAGCAGATCTAGAACCCTTTCGCTTAGTTACTTATGCATACCCAAAGAAATTCACATGATATACAGAGTAGAGCTTTTCAATATTTATTGAAGTGTTGTGATTCTTGAGTAAAATACTTCCACTTTAATATTCTATAGAAGGAAACAAAATAATGTGATTAGAGTTCCTAGAAGGATAATCAGTTCCACCATTCTGCTTATTACAGAGAATATGCTTGCATGTAATCCTACCTACCTAGCAAAACCAAAGGGGATGATGGACGGAGTGTTGAACATTGCAAGCACTCGCCCCAGTCAACGGACCTGGGTTTAATCCATCATCATTCTTTAGCTCACTCCGCCACCCCAGTTCAGACATGGCCATATGCAAATCAGTCTGACCCTGTGCCTCATGGGAACAGTCCAGCCTGAACTGCCAAGCCATGTCTTTCCTGGACTGGAAACAAGCATCCTGAGACTGGTTTCTGGCTAATCAGCCGCCATCAGCTGGGTTAGCTTGAATCCAGAGGCAGAGTGAGCAAGGGACCCACGTCTGGGCATACCCTGCCAACTTAGGGCGAACAAAGCAAAACCAAAGGGGATGATGGACAGCGTGTTGAACATTGCAAGCACTTACCCCCAGTCAATTGATCCTACCTAGCACATTCTAACCTATCCTTGAGTGAATTTGCCAAATCCTTGTAGGGTGATCTAACTCACTGTTACCTGTGAGTAAATGTCATCAGACTGCCCATCTTGGTGGAGAGCTTGGCAGCATCCCTCGCATGAGGTAAACAGGAATCAGCTGGGATGGAATTGCTGCATGGGTCAGCCTCTTAGTGTCAGCAAAATGCACCTCTGTTAAAAAAAAGACCCATGTCAAATATATAATAACATCATCCATATTACCATGCCAAAGACTTAGTCAGGCCGCTGTATGGGTCTCGCCTTTTATGGCAGTGATGAGAGGGTAGAGCAGGCTATAACCAGGAGCAGGGAGAGGGCATGAGCATGGTGGAGGGGGTAAGTGATCTGCCAGCAAACGCAGCAGAAGAGAAGTACCTGGTCCCATGAGGGTGGTTACAAGCTCCCTGTCAGGGCAGCAAGGCTTTACTGTAAAGACTGAAATAGCAGTGGGAGCAAGAGAGGGGGCATGGAGGAGGGAGGGAATTGCAAGGAACACAATCTCGGAGTTTCAATGCACAACATCCCCGCCTTGTGTTCCTGCACGGCGCCCTTCGCTGCTGGCAAGCACACGGAAAAGCATCAGGGCTTGATATTTCCCTACATTATACAAAGAAAACAAAACCTTATTAAGCCAAGGTACATGGCTGACATTCAAAAAGCGGCTGATAATGAGAGTGCATAGAGACACAGGAAGAGTGGCGGGAAGGGGGAACACGAAGATAGACAGGCATGGAGTATATTTGACGTTCAACCAGAGGCAAGCATTGAGGGACGCAGGAAGTGGTACCGAGGGACCGGAAGGAGAAGCAGGGAATCTGAGACCGGGAAAAGGAGATCCAGTAGGAGTCGGAGAGAGAGATGGAAAAGGGCACAGATATAAGAAGATGAGTAGAGAAGAGGGGCATGCAGAGATGGGACCAAGAGCAAGTTGCAGCGGGAAGCCACAGGCAGAGTGGTAGACAGCAATAGAATTATGAAGGGGTAGTGAACAGAGACAAAGCAAAATGTAGGGAACAACTTGAGGTGGATGGAGTGCCAACACTTATTTTAGAGAGGGGGCCTTCGCTCTTAGCTTGAGGTAGAAAGAGGTTTAAATATGTCATCCATAAAGGAAAATAGGACTTCAAGTCCTAGCATGCAGTTCATGAGATAATTGAATAGAGCTTTGGCAGCTGCTGGTAATCACAGCGCAGCTTGCCGCTGCTCGCACAGCGGCCGTTAATGGTGAGATATGTCCCGCAACTGGACCGGACCCCATCGGCAGCTAACTTTATCCTGCTCCGAGTAGTGCTGGCAATGGCAACACAGCTGCTCACACCGCAGTGAATGAACCTGCGACCAGATCAACTCCACTAGCTGCTGAGTGGAATTATGAAAATGTCACAGCTGGCAATCTGAAACCTTGACAACTATGTACTCAGGGCAGTGCTGGCAATGGCAGCACAGCTGCTCGCACCGCGGTAAATGATCCCACGACCAGACCCGACTCCACTAGCGCTGGGAGCTTAGTGAAATTTTGAAAATGTCACAGCTGGCAATTTTAAACCTTGGCAGCTATATAGTAAGAAGGCATCATATGGCTGGGGAGCTGTGAGTTTTAGGTGAATGGTTCGCTGGGTCACGGCTCCCAGGATGTCGGAGCTGAGAGTATGGCAGACCAAGAAGCTGTGGCACTGGCAAGGCTCTGAGGCAACAGCGGATGCCCTGGAGTAGAGAGGGGAGCTACGACCTCATGTGCATAAACAGAAAAGCTGCGGGGCTCTGAGTAGAGCTTTGAGCTCCAGCCCCTGGTGTATTTTGAGGACAAAGCAACGGGCAGGAGTTCTGAGCCGCCAAAGCATTTCAGCTAACTAACGGGAGTGCAGGAATCCGCACAAGAAACAGTTGGATGAGCCACCTCCCTGCTGATGTGTCCTCCGAAGATGGTTGGTTGACTCGCCGAGATCTTCCGAACAAGCATGGTCTCCAGATTTCTTGTCTTTATGGGGCCATGTGTTTAAACACATGGCCCCATAAAGATAAGAATCCTTTTGCGACGCAAACGGAAGGCAGACGAGCACGTCCAAATGGGACGGCTCAAAAAGAGAACAATCCACGTCACATAAAGCTCTTTCCCAATGGCTGGCCACCATTTAGTAAAAAAGGGTGACGCCAGACAATGGGAAAGAGGGGCGGGCTCAAAGCTCAATACTGAAGCTCCCTCAAAAACATTCAATCTTGCCAACCCACGCCAGCCGAGACCTAAAAACAATTATGAATGTTACACGTTGTGCTTTGCAGCAGGAACATTAACCCTGTGTGCTACTTTAACATGAATCAAAACTGTGACAAGCCACATCCTAGATCTTTCCATTAACCCCTTTAGTGCTGTCGTCGGCCAACGGTCGTTGCGAGCACTACCTTACCAGTGCTGCGCACGTCTGTTGTCCGACGCGGCCGCACCCATTTCTTCGAACGCTCAGCATTGGCGCAGAACGTTCGAAGCAACAAACAGGTTAAGTGCATAACCCAGTAGTGTTAAGATGCATTTGTTATTAGTCCCCTCAAAAATGCAGGGCACATAAAGATCTCTGTTGGCTGCTCCTATCTTGCCTCAGCATGTCAAAGGTTTTCTCCTTGAGCTTGGTGCCTGGTGCGGCGGCACCGGTCGCACCACCCTAAAGTTGGCATTAGCCCTGCTCTTCACTCTACTGCATAATATTCTGTCTCTGTGGTGCTATTTCCTTATTTAGTTATTGCTTCAAAATAATCTCAAAAAGGTAGAGGCATTGGGCTTACATAAGCAAAACTATTGAGGTCTGTTGCTCCTAGCTGTGGCCTCTTATTGTTGTGCATAATGCCCAGAACATTATGTTTACTGACGCACCACTGTCTATTAATGCATTTAACTCTGTTTCCTGAACCTTTATGTTGCATGTCAGCAAGAGGCTGGCTGTCTTTATTGCATTTATTGGGAAAGTTATTCCAAAAAGATATATTTCACCTTGTTCTAGAAAGTTTGCTAGGTCAGCGGTCATCTTATGTTCTCCCATTCTGTAATATTGTATGCTCACTTCATCTTGTCCTTTCAGGATTTGCCTAAGACAGCGCAAACTCTAAGGGCCTTTTATCCCGTCCACTACTTACCACTGGTTGGCCTCCTTGTGACTCTTATTTTCTTTCTTTTCATTGAAGTGTCAGCTTCTCTTTCTGAATTAATCTTTGTTGTTGTGTCATTCTTATTTGTTGGTTATCGCTTCTATAATTCAGAGGATGTTTTATTCATCATCAAACAATGTTTTCAAAATGTTTGTTTTACCCTTACCTCCCTTTACGTTTACCAATCTCAATAACCTAAAATTACCCTTATCTCATTTTATCTCTATCCATCCCTAAAATCACCTTTACCTCCCTGTACTTCTAACGATCCCAGAAACCTAAATTCACCCTTACCCCCACTTTACCTCTACCCATCCCTGAACACTAAAATCACTTTTACCTTCCTTTACCTATACCCACCCGTTAACCCTAAAATAACTGTCACCTCCCTTTAGCTCTACACCACAACGACCCTTACCATCATTCTTACCTTCCTTTATCCTGTCTCCAATCCCTAAAATCACCCTCACACTCCTAAACTACTAACCACTCCTTAACCCTAAAATCACCCTTACTTCCCTTTACCTCTATCCATCACTAACCCCTAAAGTCAATCAATCAATCAAAATAAACTTTATTCGATTTAAAAGATCAAATCATAAAAGAACATTGTAACACATAATATAAAAACAGTCGTGCTATCGTACATTGTTGCGCATGGTCTAAAAAACAGTCATGTTGGCTTAGTGTTAAAAAATATTAAAGATATTATCTGTACAAAACTTTAAAAGACCAGGCCCATTATTCGCATTGTTTTCCCACGTAAAATCACACCTTTCAGATATTTAATTAGGGGGCTAATGAACACATCATGTTCTAAAAGTTGTAATATAAAAAAGGCTGGGCAGCATTGTCTCAAACCTAGCACCCTTAGAATAGGTACAATCCATATTTTCCTTAACATATTATAACATTTACAAAATAGTAGCATATGTATTGTGGATTGCATAGATAGATCCTTACGTGCACAAGCATAAGGTTCTCGACTAATCATTCATAACCGGAAAGGTTATTACTCTATGTAAGTTTCCTAGATGAAAACGCGCCAACAGCATCCTATCATACCCCCTATTACAGTTACACGGTATGGTTGCACACCATGTTGAAGTAGTAACCCTAAAGTCACTTTTATATAACATAAAAAGTATGTACTTTTTTTCAACCGACCTGCATTGTAAAATTACAAATACTTACCAGAGTGGTTCTTACTGATGTGGTAAGGACCTTTACCGGTATGGTACATGCCCCTTGTGGTAAAGGGCTGTGTGGTAAAGGCTATTTCCCCTCAGGCAGGTCACATTCCGGCCCCACCTTAAACAGTTTTCTGCCATCACCCTAGTGTGACTAAAAGTTTTGGGGGCACTCTCAGTTGTTTTAAGGTCTTCAGAACATTTGGTATGCACCTTCACCTCTGTGACCATTTCCCCCTAATTCCTCCCAAACCCTGTACTTTAGGTTTCACCCGAGACATCGCTTGAGCTGTTGATTGCAAGATATTTTGTTTATTTGCAAGCGGCTTAAAGCCCGCCCATTGCTTACATTTGGTTGGCTTCATTGTCACTCTAATTTCCTTGCTTCTCTTTGGGCAGTAAGTGCTGGCTTCAATTAGAACTCATGTGTTTATTACTGCACTGGGCCACAGTCCTAGTGCTTCTTTCCTTGCCAAGCATCTTTCCACAGCTCGTCCCTTTCAGAGGTACTTTTTATTCCATTTACTTGCACCCCCTTCGTCCCTCCCCCGGAACACTGTTGCTTGCCCTGCTCCCCCTTACTCCCTTCTGTGTTGTTGCTTGTCCGGTCAGCTCCCGCCCGTCTGCCATTCTTGTTTGGCCTGTTCCTCCCCCTACCTCCCCTTTCATTGCTTGCCCCCTCCCATCCCACCAGAAAAAAAGCACCCAAAGTCATACCAACAGGTATGAAGATTGCTACAATAATGCAGACTCAGCTGCGCTCCCTGCTCTGCATGGCATTTTTGCTGCTGTCTTCATGTGGGGTCATCACGACGCACTTCAGCTCTGAGTTAAGGTAATTAAACAATTGTTTTTTTTCTGAATGCCTTCTATGTATTTGTAAGTTTCAGATATCCCAGCCATGCCATGATCCTTCTTGCTTTTGACAACGTTAGATCACTTTCACTAGATGTCAGTCCTCACACTCCTTTATGGATGGCGGTCATCATTTATTTTTGTTATAATTGCTTAATTTGTGCTTTTCCCAGCATCTTCAGCCTTTGGCTCAAGTGTCCTACCCCCATTAAAAAAAGTTTGATGCATAAAGGTGTATTTTAATTTCTTGTTGGTTTACGGTTGCTGGCAAGGTGATATTGTCATTTGTTCTTGAAAATGTTTTTTGGTGAAGACATAGAATAATCCCTCACTAAGAAATCATATCACTGCCCCTCCTGGTCAGCGCTGGCCACATCATAACGTTTTTTTTTCACTAACTTTCAGCCATTCTGCCCAGCATCCATGTTGGAGTACAACTTGGCTATATATTATTATTATAAGACATTGACAAAGCCAATAATTCTTGCATAGCGAGACCTATTGGCTTTGCCAATGCTTGTGTTTTCTTAGGTGCTTTCTTCTTTGTGTCTGTACTCTTTGTCGGCTGCTTCCTCTTTGTTGTGCTGGGTGGCACACTAATGCAAAGTAGTTTCCCTGCCCACACAGTCTGCATCTTGTGTTCCGTGCTCAGCAATATTGGTAAAATTGGTGTAGCCCTGAACAATTTCTGCATGATCGTATGTTTCTGTGATTGTTATGCTTCCCTTTTCCTATATTGGTGGACTTCTAGTTTTGTTCTTGTGGTGTCATAGTTTGTGTTGTTTTCATTTTCTTGTGTTGTGTAGCATTTAGCATTGGCAACTTCTTACACTTGGTTGCCCTAGTTTTTAGGTCAAGCCAGTGGTCGAAGTGGGGGAAAAAAAGTAGGGGAACTGTGGCTGGAGAATCAGGGGGTGGGAATAACCGAAGATTGAATCAGTGGGCGGAGTCAGGGGTGTGGCTAGAAATAGCAAAACGTACCAATTTTTAGTACGTTTAGCATTTCACTGACCAGTTACAGCTTACAACATTATTTAATTAAAACAATGAATAAACATGTTTTTTGAGGTTTAATTCAGGAAAAAGCAAACACTCATAGGGAATACAGGTTTATGTAAAGCTTGTGAAATATAAGAAGGAACAACATGTTACCTTAATGCTTTTACTCTAATTTTTCAGAAATCCATGATTATTTTTTGTCTCAAACATTGAGGTAATGAATACAGGGCTTCTCCTGTGCACATGTGTTAAGCAGGGCTCAGAAGAGAAAGGGACTCTTCAGGAGAATCTAGACTCACGGAAACCCACAAATGCTCCTTCATATTCATGTCAGCCAGCTACCTGCTCAATCATAATATAGCAACAAGAACAAATGGTGGACAGAATGCAGAACAATATCATACATTCACCCCAGTACAGAGATCTAGGCCTAAATCCATTGTTTCCTTGCTCACCATGTCATTCCAGTCTGGACCCAGCCATATGCAAATCAGTCTTGATCCTGCACAACAATGGGAACAGTCCAGCCCGAACTGCCAGGCCAGGTCCTCACTGGAATGGAAACAAGCATCCTAAGACCAGTTTCGGGGTTTCGGGCTTTCAGCCCTTATCAGCCAGGATAGCTTTAATCCAGTGGCATGGAGAGCACAGGACTCATGTCTGAGCATACCTGACCCACTCGGGGTGACAAATGCAAAAATAACAATTGATGAACAGAATGCAGAACAATGTCATACATTCACCCTAGTTCAGAGATCTGGGCTTAAATCTATCGTTTTTTGCTCACCATGTTATTCCAGTTTGGACCCAGCCATATGCAAATCAGTCTAGCTTCTGCGCCCAATGGGAACAGTCCAGCCCAACTGCCAGGCCATATGTATTCAAGGGTCCTTTCATTCGGGAAGTGAACACAAAGCAGTACCCACTGAACTATGCACATAACATATAGCTCTTTGATATGCATGGTACATGTTCTTTGCAGCAGGCATATTACCCCTCTGCACTACCTTAGATGAGTAAAACAGCTACTAGACAAAACATGCTCCCATCTCTCTCAAGCAGGTACATTGATCACCAAAGTTATCTTGGCACTTGTATTGTTGACCGAAACCTGCTGAATATACAAAGAACTTTGCAGTGTTTTTAAAACTCCTGCACTTGTACAAAACCGGCCCCCCCAAACTAAACTGGCCCTCTACCCTTCAAGTAGCCCTGGGAAACGCCTACTCCTGCCCTTTCACTGCTCCTGTCCAGTCAGTACTCATGCTCATGCTCGATCAACACTCCTGCTTCATCAATTCCCCTGCCCCTTCCCTTCTCCTGGCCCATCACTTCTCCTGCCCGTCACTTCTCCTGCCCTGTTCAATGCTCCTGCCCTGTTCACTGCTCCTGCCCTGTGCACCGCTCCTGCCCTGTTCACTGCTCCTGCCCTGTTCACTGCTCCTGACCTGTTCACCGCTCCTGCCCTCTTCACCGCTCCTGCCCTATTCACCGCTCCTGCCCTGTTCACCGCTCCTGCCCTGTTCACCGCTCCTGCCCTGTTCACAGCTCCTGCCCTGTTCACAGCTCCTGCCCTGTTCACCGCTCCTGCCCTGTACACCGCTCCTGGCCGTTCACCGCTCCTGTCCGTTCACCGCTCCTGCCTAATCACTGCTTCTGCCCCGTCACCTCTCCTGCCCCATCACCTCTCCTGCCCCGTCACCTCTCCTGCCCCATCACCACTCCTGCCCCGTCACCTCTCCTGCCCCGTCACGTCAGCTGCCCGTCACTTCTCCTGCCCGGTCACCTCTCCTGCCTGTCACTTCTTCTGCCCGTCACTTCTTCTGCCCGTCACTTCTTCTGCCCGGTCACTTCTCCTGCCTGGTCATTTCTCCTGCCCGGTCACTTCTCCTGCCCGGTTGCCTCTTCTGGCCTTTTGCCTCTCCTTCACCGTCACTTCACCTGTCCCAGTCACTTCTCCTGTCCCATCACTTTTCCTGCACCATCACTTCTACTTGGTCTCTTATTCTGCTCGGTCACTTCTCCTGCCCCGTCACTTCTCCTGCCCCGTCACCTCTCCTGCCCAGTTACCTCTCCTGCCCAGTCACCTCTCCTTTTCTGTTGCCTCTCCTGCCCCGTCACTGCTCCTGACCAGTCACTTTTCCTGCCTCGTCACTTATCCTGCCTCGTCACTTTTCCTGCCTTGTCACTTTTCCTGCCCCGTCACTGCTCCTGCCCGT
This sequence comes from Lissotriton helveticus, assembly GCF_964261635.1. Taxonomy (NCBI): domain Eukaryota; kingdom Metazoa; phylum Chordata; class Amphibia; order Caudata; family Salamandridae; genus Lissotriton; species Lissotriton helveticus. The sequence continues at coordinate 1,652,555,576 of NC_136067.1, forward strand.
TCACTGCTCCTGCCCGTTCAATGCTCCTGTCCGGTCAGCACTCCTGCCCGATCACCGCTCCTGTACCATCACTTTTACTGCCCCGTTCACTGCTCTTATCTGTTCACTGCCCCTATCCATTCACTGCTCCTGCCAGTTACCGCTCCTGCCTAAGCCTAATCACCGCTCCTGCCCCTTCACTTCTCCTGCCCCATCACTTCTCCTGCCCCCGTCACCTCTCCTTTCCTGTCACCTCTCCTGTCCCATCACTGCTCCTGACACGTCAACTCTCCTGCCCTAGTACCTCTTCTTTCCTGTCACCTCTTCTTTCTGGTCACTGTTCCTGCCCAGTTCACTCTGTGTACAACATTAACAAATTACACAAGGTGTCAAGTTCCCCACCGTACTGTGTCTGGGGAAAGCTGCTCTGTAATCACTAACTATGATCTACTGGCACTTGATATGCTAAAGGCAGAGAGGGCGGCGCATTGTCATCCGAAAGGGGGTAATCAGCCTCAATCGGAATCACAATGGGCCTGCCCTCAGTCTGTGAAAGCTCAGGGGGATTGGGGGCTGCGGCAGCCTCTGGAGTTCACAGAGAAGTGCGAGCAGACCCTGGAATGTAATGAAAAAAGTTATCGTTTTTAAGTCGGACTATTCTTGCCGTCCCGGGATGCTTTTTTGGAAGTAAGAAGTAGGGGAACAGACTGAAATAATTTTTAGAAGCAGGGGCACACCATGCCCTTCCGTTCCCACCCACTTCTACCACTGGGTCAAGCCTTGTCAGTGCTTGCACTGCTCTGCGAGGGATGTTGTATTCAAACAAGGGGCATTTAACAAGGCCAACGCTTTTGGTTGGTTAGTTTGTCTGCCTTTCAAAATTCCTTAACTCTGTTTAGTCAATAGTGTCCATCTGTCCGGCCTTTGGGTACTTGGTTCCCTCTATGACATCACGGGTCGATCCTTTTAGTTGGCCATCTATTACCTCCTCACTCGCATCCTCCCATCATTGCTGCTGTCGTCCTTCCTGCGCCTGCTTGTTTTCACAGGGAGTTTCCTTGCACTGCTTTTTGTTGAACATCTCTGGCCATCTGTTTCCTTTGTGAGCAATTAGCCCCCTCCTTCGCAGCTGACTCGCAGCTGCATGACATGGTTTACGTGCTCCTGGCGGCAGTAATTGTGGCAGTCTGTGGAGGAGGCCTGCAGGCCTGGCCTCAGTTTCTACAGAGGCAGGCACAATAACGTATTCTACAGTGCACACTTATCCGGGTCACAGGCCATCCTGTGTGTTGTGTAAACATCAACAAATGCTGCTCTACTAACACATCAAATGCAGAGCGCCGGGCCTAAACAGCTGTAAATCCGGGTGGTGTGGCCAACTACCGGGCATGGAGGACTTGAGCTGAAAGAGCTCTGTCTCCTGCCCTGACAAATAGCTAAAATATCGTGGGAATCCCTGGACCTGCAAAGCTGGGTCATCTCGCATTGTACTGTGGAACCACTTTGGACCACGTAGCTGAGCTTTAAACACACAATACCTGGAAGAAGACACTGGGCTCTGTGCTCCTTCTGGATGGCCGGCGGCATGAAACGGTGAGGGGCGGAGTTGCGTATGCTGCATGGCGGCTTCGTCGCGACCGACAACCTCAACAGTGTTAATGACGCTTCTAGAGCGATACTGGCGTGAAGACTGAGGTTGCGGCTCCCGCTTGGAGGTGCTTGAGGAGGCGACCAGGGTGAGCGGGTATATTACCAATCTGCGCGACCACGCTGCAGCGGCGGCAGGCAAGATGGCGGATGTGTTTGGCTGTGCACGAGATTGGCGTGTATGAGGACAAAGAGTAAAGGCACCAGCGTGTGGGCGGTCGCGGATCGGAGGCACCCTGGTAAGGGAACAACAAGCACGGTCGAGAGCTGACAGAGCTGGGCTCCGTGGTGATTGCGGATGCTTCGCCCCCCCCTTTTTCCCGACTGGAAGGTGACTGCTGGGATGAACGCACGTTGAGTGGAACACTATCGGCATTTGGGGGGGCAACCCTGATACTATGCTAAACGTTGTTATATTCCATCACATGCGAAAATCGCCCTCTGTATGCCACTGTGTTGAGACCTGGGGATACATGCCTCTCCTTCCTGTATTGTATGCAGCGCTGCTGGAGGGTTACCCTAAGAACAATTGCACCTCTGCTCACCAGGCTTGGTCCCCCCACGAGTTTAGCATGGTGACACTCTTCATCTATTACCTACCCTGGTTGTAAGAGGATGCCCACAACTGCGTTGGAGGGACGGTGTGGTTCTCACTGATAGGTCTGTTCTGGCAGATGCTGATATACCGGCCACTGACAATCACTGGCTGCGCCCACGGAGAGTGTGTAACCACTAACAAGAAACATCTGTCTGCCTGTGGCTTGTGGAACCTGTGCCTCTGGGCGTAAATTGTATGCGCAAAGGACCCAGGCATAACTGGAGGTCTGTTCTGGCTGATGCTGATATAAAGGCGACTGTCAATCACTGGCTGTGCCCACGGAGAGTGTGTAACCACGAACAAGAAACATTTGTCTGCCTGTGGCTTGTGGAACCTGTGCCTCTGGGCATAATTTGTATGCGCAAAAGACCTAGGCCTAACTGGGTGCATACGCGGTGTGGAGTAGTGCCCTAGAGGCCCCCTACAGACCATCCTGGAGCAGAGGAGGACGGGAGGACGCCGTGGTGTGATGGGACACAGACACAAGCAGGCGGACGCTACAGCAGATGGTGAAATGCAACTCACATTTGGCAGTGATCCGTCTAATGCTTCGGACAATGATGTGATACCGCCTACGGGTACGAATCTCTACGATGCCAAACTGGATTTGATTTTGAAAGAAATAAGAGGCTCACGAAAGGCGCTGGAGACACGCATGAGCACAATGTCTACTAATCTTGGCTTACTACAGGCGGACCATAAAAAGTTGGCGGACAAGGTCAAATCGAACAGGCTGGCGCTGGACGATCTCATACCCCAGACTATGCACTCCACTCAACTCGAACAATTTCAATGACAATTGAAGGGCCTGCAGGACAAGGTGGATGATGTGGAAGGGAGGTCTCGTTGCAATAATGTTTGCATAATTGGTATACCGGAACGCAGCGAAGGATCCAACCCTACACAGTTTGTAGAGGACTGGTTGGGAGACCATGTGGCGACGGAAGGCCTAACATCCCTGTACAGTGTGGAGAGGGCACACCGAGTGCCTTCCAGACCTCCTCAGCCGGGTGCGCCGCCTTGACTGCTGATAGCACGCATTCTGTACTACAAGGACGGTGACACTATCCTGCGGGCTGCCAGAGAGAACGCTCCCATGCGTTTCGAGAACAGAACAATATCTCATTACCCGGATTTCACCTAGGCGGTCCAGAAAGCTAGAGATCCATTTTTGGGAGTCAAGAAAAGCCTACGTGACCGCTACTTGAAATATGCTCTGCTCTTCCCTGCTAGACTGAAAGTTGTTTACGGACAGAAATCATATTTTTTAGACAATCCGGAGGAAGTGCCAGACTGGCTCGAAATTACTTGTACACCCGAGACCTCTCAGACTTCACTACCGTGGGACAGCTGTGTCGTACCTCCCCGATAGGAACGACTGGACTACCTCGATCGGGTCATGGCACTACCATGGTCACTATGGACTCAGGCCCAACTTTGGAGCAGATCATGTCCAGCCAAGAAGATGCACTCCTTACAGCGGCAGCTCTAGCAGTACATGATGCCCAGGCTGCGGCGTCTTCGGAACACTCATCAGATGCTGACACAGTGTGCTCTGAGTCTGAAACTAGCATAACACTGTTCCCCTCGATTACAGCTCAAGTTGCCAGAGACGTCTAATGTTGTGCTACGAGATGTCTAGAAGTGGTAATGTATTACTGGGGTTGTGCGATGTGTGCATTGCTGTTGGTGGCTGCTTTTCAGGTCCAGGGTACATATGCTTTAAAAGGGAATGTGCTAATGTAACCGAGACATACTCATATGTAGATTATGTTGGTTTTACAAATTGTTGCAGCTTTAGCCTACACCCCCCAGGCGACTGCGATGAAGCATTTATTGTTTGGAATCCATGTTGGAATGTTGTTTCATGTTTGGTCCTCTGATGTTTCAAGGGGGAACCTAATGGGGAGTTTCTATGTTGTAGCATGCTCGGCTCTTCAGCAATCGCTATATGCAGGGTCTTGGTTTCCACTGGTCATACTACAGTTGCGCTTTATGCATCACGATGGCACTACATAACAAATACACCTACTGAACATGGAATGTGAGGGGATTAGGTTCCATTCATAAAAGACATCAGTTCCCAGCGCAACTCAATAGAAGGAAGGTTGCTATAGCCTATTTACAAGAAACTCACCTTACTATTGATGAGCCAGCCAAATTGCAACGGAAATGGAGAGGGCAGTTATTCGCTACAACATATTCGGCTTTCTCCAGGAGGACGGCGGTGTGGATGCGGAGTACTGTCCCTTTCAAGCTTCTAGAGCAGAAAATAGACGTCAACGGTAGATATGTGTTGCTTCATGGCTTATTGGATGGGACCCATGTTGTCATGGGCTTTATATATGCACCAAACATTGATCAGGATAAATATCTGACCACTCTCGGTGCAGCTTTGACTGACTGGGCTACATATCCCTGGGTGATAGGGGGCGACTTCAACGCTGTATGAAATATTGACTTAGACAGGTCTCACACCCCGCTGCATGCCACTGCAAGTAAGAGTAAACTACATGATGCATGGCGGCCAAAACATCCCGGGCACAGGGAATATTCCTTTTATTCGCCGCCACACAGACTACACACTCGGATAGATCGATTCCTGTGTTCCACTGTCCTGTTGGGGTCCATTACTTAGGTGCTCCATATGGGGAAAACCCTGTCAGATCATAACCTAGTGGAATTAACTATGCAGTGGGGCAAGGTCTCAACTCCGATACCGACTTGGAAACTGCAACCTGAGATGCTGGAGGATCAGGTCTTCCGTAATGCCGTCTCAGAGGAGATCATCTATTATTTTTCGGAGAACACGGGGTCTGCTAGCTCTCGACAGTTGGAGTGGGATGCCTTTAAAACGGTCATCAGGGGAGTGGCAATTAGCACTAATACAGGAGTGCGACTCGCCCATATAGAGCGACTAACGAAGATAGAGGGTAGTTTGGCCGCACTGGAAGGGGAGGCTGCGGGGACAAATAAACAATTGACGCAATTACGAGAGGCTAACATTCAATATGCGGAGTTACTTGAGGAACTACGTGTTGTTGATTATCGGTTATACACGCAAAAGCAGCACACACTAGCTGACAGGTCAGGGCCACTGCTGGCACGGTTGGTTCGTAATGCCCCCTTACCCACGCCCATCTTAGAAATTAGGAACAATGTGGATGTAGTGGTGAATATGCAAATAGACATAAAGACCGCTTTTAAAGATTACTATGAACACCTGTACGGCCCGCTGACTGAACTCACTGACACCGACCATGAATCATTCTTTGACGGTTTATGCATTCCCCAGCTCACATAACACCAACGTGATGACTTACTGAGACCAATACCAGGGGCAGAAATAAGGCAGGCGACTAAGGCGTAATAAAACTCCAGGGAGTGATGGCCTGCCGATCGAGGTTTACGCGATATGCCGACTTGCTGACTCATTTGCAATGCCTTTACCACGAATCATTGGAAGCGGGCGGGCTCCCGGCTACTACACTGCAAGCTTTAGTGGTTTCACTATTAAAGCCCTGGATGGATGCTTTGTTTATCTCGAGCTATAGACCCCTATCGCTCCTAAACACAGACTATAAAATCCTGAGTAAGCTGTTGGCCACTCGCCTTAATCAGTTTATTCCCGCGTTGATACATTCCGATCAGTGTGGGTTTGTACCTGGTAGAAGTACGGCACTTAACATCAGAAGACTGCATCAAGTTATGCTGGGCACACACGTCACAGGAACTATGGAAGGCTGCATATCACTTGATTTGAGACAGGCATTTGACTTGTTACGATGGGATTATATGTTCTATGCTCGCGCACGTTTTGGTATACCTAAGGAATACATAGCGTGGGTGCGATTACTATACACGAACCCCACGGCACGGGCGCGCACGGGTCAGCATATCTCAGAGCTGTATGTGGTTGCAGGGACAGGGCAGGGATGCCCTTTGTCACCGTTGTTGTTCATCCTGGCGTTGGAGCCGCTTTTACACAGGCTCCGTCTTTTCGCGGCCTGGAAGGGAATAACGCATAGTCGTACGCCCCATATTGTCTCGCATATGCGGATGATCTCATTCTTTACGTCACAGACATGAATGCAGATCCTCACCCAATGCCCTTTATTTTTGAGTCATTCCAGGGTCTTTCTGGCTTGACTATTACTGCTGCCAAGTCGTACGCGTATTTCTTTGCTGATTCTGGGAGGAGCGGGCACTTTCAGTTTGGTCCCTGGGTTTCATCACATAGCACCTGATACCTTCAAATATCTCGGAATACAAATTTATCAAGTTGCGGCGGACCTCCTGAATGGCAACATGGGGCGTGCGATCGCCGCTCTCAAATCTCAAATACAGTTTTGGGTCTCACTGCCCCAGTCGATGGCGGGCAGAGTAGCCATCACGAAAATGGTGCTATTGCCGCGGCTCCTTAACTTTTTCACCAACCTATCATTACTCGTCCCCACGAGGATATTTAAAGTATTGAACTCTCTAGTGACAGACCTAATATGGGGTACAGGGCATAGACATATTAGCCTGGTGAAATTGCAACTCACCACAAAGCAGGGGGGGATGGGAGTCCAGGACTTGCGTGCTTACTGCTACGCTAGCCAGTTGCAGTGGCTGGCATATTGGCTTGCAGGACGCAACCAGCAGGAGTTAGATATGACGTTGCAGGACAGAGACAGGGGGATCATTCACAGGCTCCTATTACCAAAGGCCCTCCTGCCGACATTGACACCCCACTTATCGAAATTAGCTATTACTTATTGGCGTTGTGAGGAACGTTGGACGAACGACATCGTATGCCCCCACCGTTCCATTACTGGGTATACCCGCAAATTCGGGTCCGACCTCTAACCATGCCCTACAGGCTTGGAATGGGGCGGACATCATCATAATAGGAGAGTTCTTTGCAGAAGGTGTACTGATGTCCCATGACACGTTTGTACGCATACATGAGGCACCTGATGCGTTGATCCTATTGCAGGCACATATATCCAGATACATATGCATCACATGGTCGCCTGACGATACTGAACCACCCACGAATACATTGCTTACCATGCAATACCTAATGGGGCTCGATTGACCAAATGGCTGACTCACGGGATTCGAACTGAGGGAGCGATTTCATTACAGCCGCTACGCAACAAGTGGGAGGAGGACAATGGGCGTGAATTTACAATTAAGGAATGGGACACTATATTGGGATTCCCCAAAAAGGTCTCTCGTAACCCGAAATTTAAATGTATTCAATGGATGTTGCTAATCAGGGCATACTTAACCCCACATAGGCTGAGCACCATGTTTCCAGGGGCGAATTATGACTGCCCCTGCTGCCACACACCCAATGTGGGATTGGTACACATGGTATGGGCTTGTCCTAGGTTGGGACACTACTGGGCAACGATATGTAAAATATTGACAGCGATGGCCCCGGTGCGACAGAATGATACCCTGGAATACTGCATACTGGGTCTAGGACCCCGTGAAAAGAAGGGTAACTCTGCCACACGATTTGCTAATCTCGCACTCCTTCTAGCCAAGAGAGCCATAACCACACGATGGAAGACCGCCAGTGCCCCATCCCTGCAGGAATGGCACACAGAGATGTTATGATGGGGTAAGGCAGAGGCGATGGAACTAAAGAGAGAAGAATATAGAGGTCTAAGAAAAACACTGATCTCGTTGAGCTGATATGCAATGCTAGAAGAATATGCTGCGATAGACATTTTGTCATACTAGAGTGTGTTGAGTTAGTCACAAGGGGGCTTGATCCACGATTACAGGACACATGGGCCCCTCGCATTATCCGTGAGCTTTGTTGGGTAAGTTAGCAGGAGGGTGTAGCTCATTTGTGTCAGACTTTGGAACCGAGTTACAAATAACTATGGATACAAACGATATGCGAATCCTACTGATAGATATTTACAGCCGAGCATGTGGGGGGAGGGGAGAATGGGTAATAGTTTTGTTAGGATGTTATAATTGTATTGTATCCTGATAGATTTGACAAATCATGATCTGTTAGTGTAGTTCCTATTATCCCAAGTGTAGTGTAGTTCCTATTATCCCAATAGGCTCTGCGCATTGGAATAATATCTTCAATAGTATAGACGTAGGACAGAGGTTAACTAGGTCTTCTACTGTCGATATTAGACTTAAGTTTTGTGTGCCAGCTAGCTCAGAGTTCACTAGAAACTTTCTTGAATAGGCGAGGAGGAGTTTAACCTCCCTGGATAGACAAGAAGGGATTTAGTTTCTGACAACCATACACCATGACAACTTTGCTCTCCCTAATCAAGAGTATATCTCTAGAGTCGTGTGAAAACAAAAGACAACTATTTTACTCAGTCAGTACGTGCATACTTAGTTTCACCAGATTGTAGAGAAAGAAGAGATGGGCGTGTTCAATAAAAGGTGTTATTTATTGATCAGTCTCTTTTTCTCATACAAGAGAAATTAATCGCTACAGTTGCAATACTTAAGGTTAAGTAAAGTGCATACAGTAAAAGCAGGATTATAAAATAATACTGTAAAAGCATTGATATGGTTTCTTAGCCATATGATACTTTAAAATGGATAAAAGATATACATACATATATACATTGACTAATCGTACTCAACTGGTGCTTCTAACTACGCCTACCCCGGTGTACCTGACCTAAGCCTAATACGTGGGAGGGAGTAAGTAAGTAGCAGTTTAAGTTAAGTTTGTTTTGCCAAGAATCTGACTCAAGAATTCTCTGTAAGGGGTTAGTCAGTTCAGTACCTGGGATTTAGAAGGTAGGAGGGCTGGTATCTCTGTCTCAGAACTCGATATCCCAGTCACCCGCGAAGGTGGGCTGGAAACGCTGGAGGCTGGATTTCTCGGCAAGAGAAAAGACAGCGTCTTTCCTCAGCGCGTCAAAGAGGGAGGGGCAGCGTCCGTGGGCTTCCTGCATCAGCTGGGCTCTCTGACAAGTAGTCGCTGCTCCAAGCTCATCACCACCGTGTCTTTACTTAGGGCAGTGTTGGTATATTTATACCTGAGAGGTGCCGGGTTTGACGTAAGGATGGACATAAGACGTCAATTAAGAACTGGTCGTTCTTACATTCTTTACAGGAGTTCTCGAACGAAATCAAAACAATAGCAGCGGGGATTTCCCAGGTTTGCTAGAGGCTTGGTTTGTTTATAGAACTCGGTGTGCCTTCTAGGGGGCTGGAGGAATAGTGCTTGCTTAATGTGACAGCATGTGCTATGACTAATTTGTGAAACTGGTTTCTGTGCCGTTGTATGGATATTAGTGATTTATAACCGGACAAGGGTCAGAAATTGGAGTATCGATACAGGTCCCTAGATAAACACACTACACCCACTCCACGAATTCATGTCCATATTTACTAACCTAATCAATAGTAAACATAACTAATAGTGCATGTGTATACCGAACCAACCCAAAATAAATTTTTTGAATTTGAAAATAGGCATATTCGAAATACACGAAAATGAGTATAGGTACTGTATGCATTCAAGCAGTGTAATCATTAAAAAAAAAAAAAAGGATGCACAATTTATCTCAGCATGAATGATTTGCGAAAATAACACATGAAATGGCTCTTAATACAGAAGAAAAAAGTGCGAGACCACTCCATCACATATAAACACAATTACTTGTAAATATGCTAGAGGCTGAGGTAATGTATTGTCTCTAGAGTTCCTAAAAATAGAAGCTCTGTTCTCTAGGAATAGTTCTACTTTAAGCAGAAGATAAGTGCCAAAAAGTAAATATTTTGGATTTGGGAAAAAAGTTTTCGTTTTCAGGGGAAGAAGGAAAAAATTGTCAGTAGCTTTGTTTTTAAAACCGAAGGCCAAATTCAGAGTTCAGGGAACGCTGTGTGCAATCTTGCTTAAAGTCATTCTCTCTGTTCTGGTGAAAACATAATTTCAGACAGACTCTCGAAAAAACAGTCTACCGCTTCTGGTGAAAGTTCGACCAAGTTGGAAAATGTCGCTACCATGCAGTCGTGCGCTTGTTCGCTTTCAGTGATGTTTTGATCAGCATTGCTTACAGAAGGCCGTACCTGGTTGATGCTGCTTTCATCCTGTACTTCACTACCCTTCAATCGTAGTGGTGAAGTCTCCACGAATGCCGTCATCAGGATAGGTAGCCGCTGGGGACAGCACAATGCATGAGCCTTTACTGGACCCAACAAAGTATCTGCATCCAATGGTACTTCTGATTGTAGTGTAAGACAGGTCCAACACGCATTCTTCGCCACATAGCATGCATCTCAATACAGGTAAGACACAATTCTGCCATATGGGTCTGAACGAAAGAAACCAGGTCATATTTAGATCTCTTAGCCGGGCTAATCCAAGGACTTTAGTTATGCGGTCCCGGTAGCGTATAGCTAGGATTGTTTCTTCCATTGTTGCTGGAGTCTTGTCTGTGACATGGCTTGCCATAACGAAGCAAGAGTAGCAAAAATAGGATGCCTGCTACGAGTCCCAACAGAAGAGGAAGTCCGCCAAAGATGGAATGGACGAAGTTTGGAAAAATACCCAGGACTGCTTTGAATGGGGTTAACAGTCCCGAAAAAACGGTCTTAAATACACTCGCGATACCATTTGTATCAGAAATGTTTAAGATTTCGTTTAGCATTTCTGCGAAGTGTAGGGGGCAACTTGTTGATAACAATGCATGTATCTCTCCTGTTGTCCTTGCAACTTGGAGATCATATGTTTCTTTTGATGACGTCAAGCGAACTGGCGTCTGTAGGAGCACAGTCTTCATTCTGCTTAAAGTATCAATTCGAATAGAAGAGATTTTCAAACTGGGCCAAATTTTTCCCTCCCTGTCTGGAGTGTCATTCGGAAACAATACTCGCTCACAGCAAATGACCATGGAAGTCACGCTTACTAGATAAGGTTTTCCTGGCAGTAAGCCACAACATCTGTGATCTACAATTAGAATGTAACTCCCGTTAGAAAGTCTTCTAAAGAATGGTTCTATTTTTGTTGCAGCTGTGCCGAGCTGGTGACATGAAAGGTCATTTGAAGTCCCCTCGCAGGCCCCATGTAAACTTATACCCTGACACAGAAGTATACCACTTAGTGATTTTTCACAATTATTACCACTAAGAAATACACTTTGTCCTTTATTACTGTAACATGTGTGTGTATAAGGTAAGTTCCATGTTGACTTAATGTATCCTTTACCCAACCTTTCATACTGGCCTGCCTGTATATATTTTTGTCAGTATCGAAACTGGAAAGTCGTTATCGGAATAGTTATAATCCCATGTATTATCCATTCAATGGCAGGTCGTTCTGACATTGTCAATGGTAATCTCTCAAGTTTTTCAATGCTCAGAATTGTATACTCTGCACCCTTTTGTGCCAAGCTGATTTGTGTATCAGTAAGGTTAAAGATAGTGAATAGTGACGTTGTGTTGATTAAACGCCAAGGCACGTAGCCTGAACGCAGATTTTGTAACGTCCAGCCAAGCTGTACAATAGAACGCAGTTGTGACTGACCGTGTTGCAACATCAGTAAGTCTTGCTCTATTATATCGATTGCAGATGATACAATACTGTCCAGTGAATATATTCTGGAAGACAGAGTCATTAACCCATTGTCTACAACAGAAAGCGATTTTTCCAAATTAACACGGTCAATTTCCCGTATTTTTTCTGCTGTCTCAATTTGAGCTACTTTCCAAGCTTCGTTGTAAGCTGTATATATAGAGGCCGCTATGAAACATTTTTTTTTTTTTATATATATATTTTTATTAGTAAATCACAAGAGGAGAAATATACATACAGGGTGTCAGCAAACAAAATACAACACAGTTGCGGACCAGCAATAAAAATGAAGAAGCGCTGCACAGTTCGAATCAACTGAGAAATCAACACCATCATATAGCCGAAGCAAAAACAATTAAACAGTACCGACCGCAGTCACAGGATATACGAAGCAAACACAGGACACCCAGCTACGTGGAGACAGAACAGGAGAATACGCCACATCTCTCGTGAAGAAGGGAAAAGGGAGATAGAATGGTCATAGAAAATAACAAAGGAAACATAAAAAACCCCGCCACGTCCCCCCACCCTACACCCCTGCAGATGGCTACGACCTAACCCCATTAGCAGTGTGCCTGTCGCCCCCTAAACTACACCCCAAGGAAGGGGAAAAAGTTGGAGGAGGAGAAATGTACAAATCAATACGGGCTCCCGGACTCCCATCCCCCCACGAAAGGCTGAGGCCCCCTACCTTAGTAAGTAGCAAGTTTTAACAAAGCAAGAGACAGCCGGAAGTAGGGGAGCAGCAATCAGAAAAGGACCATCCCACCCGACCCCGTTACACTAAAGAACTAAGATCGGGGGATCCAATATACGCCCACAACGCCTCCCGGTAGTAATGTTCAAGGTGGAACCCACACAATTACCGCTCAAATCAATGTCCGCTCAGATCAATGTCTCAAAACAGAAATCGTCCTCAGCCTTGACCCGCGCGATCATGCACACAGTAGTACAGCACCCGAGCCGCCGCCATCTTAGAAAAGTCAACAAACCGGAGATGAATGTCGAACTGCACACAGAAGCAAACCCAAAACAAATGTACACATTCGAGTCCACTGTCTCCGGGTCCCAGCCATGCCGACAAAAATTCTCGGAGTCGCTTCAAGTCCTGACGCACCAACTCAAAAGAGGGCGAGCGTACCGCCCGGACGATCCTCCACGGTTTCTGCACAGAAGCCAGCAGCCTCGACACATGGCTCGATTGTCCTCGTATCCGTCGCAGTGTCCCACACTCTGACACAGTCGGCACAGCCAGTACCCGGGCATGATCAGAGACACCCTCCCGAGAATCATGTATCCCACGCATCTCAGGGTCGACCTCAATAAGACAGGGTTCAGTGGACTCCAGTACTCTGGCAATACCACCAGATTCAGAAACGGCCGTTTGTAAATGTCCCCATCCGAAAGCCGCGGCATCTAGTTTACTCCCCAGGATATGTGTCCTCCGGGCCAAGAAAAGACAGAGACCATCGAGTGCTGCAAGAATTACGCCAAGCGTAAGCTGAATTCCGGGCCGTTCCGTATGCATCAGCCCGCCAGCAGCTTCCCGGACAGGAGATGGAGAGTCCGCACAAAGAACATGGCCGTCCGGCTCATCTGCAGAACTGAGCTCGGGCGCCTTGGCGGAGCGGGTCCGGCTCACCGAGGGGTCGACGTGAGGCACCATACCTTGCTCTCGGCTCCCGGTCCGTCTCCCGGGCCCCCAGAGACAGACCCTACGAAGATTAAGGGTAGAACCAGCAAGTCAGTCCATCCGCGCGAGAGGGGGTCAATGCCTGATCAGGATATACCCGCGACCATCAGACCGACACCCCTTCGTGCTCCGGGAGAACAACACGCCACTTGTACCCACAGCTGAAGGAGTAGTACCCTTCACTCCGGTGCCAAAAACCCCCGAATAGTGAGCTGCTATATCAGAGGAGACCTCCCCTCCGCTCCGACGGCCCGGCTCCTCCTCATTTTTATGGCCAATGACATCGAGCCGGTGGCCGGCAGCACTCGCACTCGCGACCCCACTGAGGCAGGCAGCAAACTTCAGGGCGACGTTACAGCGCAATCAGAGCAGTAAAATTTTCGGGGTTACACGAGTCGGCACCATTCCAATTCCGCTACACGGGGGCAGCGCGCAGGTACAGGATGGTTGGCAGGATTTTGCAGCAGGATTAGGAGGGTTACGGAGCCGGGAGCCTAAGCGGCCACCGCGGTCGCCATCTTGGCTCCTCCCCTATGAAACATTTTTGACGCTGTTTGCGTGGTCCCTTAATGAAATCACGCAAGTCAGCACCTTCTTTAAGTAAAGTCAAGTGTTGCTTAATTTCAACCAGTGTGGATGTCTGTAGCCATTCAAGGCAGAGTTTCCCTACACTGTAAGTAGTTACTATCCCTAGATGTTGTCTCTGGGAGTATCTAAGGTCTGGCCTGGTCAATGTGAACCCCTGTGTTTTGTGCAGGAATCTATCTTGACAGTTATTTGTGTCTGTGGGCCAGATCAACCATTTTTTCCAATCAGGATGTGTTCTGTTTCGGTTCAAAATATGGGATACGTCTATCTCAACATCTGTAGTGCTATTACTGTCGGGTGTTGGTTTTGGAATAGACGGATTGTTTAAGTCTTTAATTTTGGCTAGGCCAAGACAGGTTGTCTGTTGAATTGTATCATTCAAAAATATAATTTGTTCTGGGATCATGCAGGCTCTAAATAATGATTCTATACCTTGCACTTGCCAATCTTTTGTACCCCAGATCGTTTTTGTTTCAATATTATTGTTCCAGAAATCAAAACCAAATGTTTTCATTTTTTCAAAAAATTTCTCTGAATAGATTAATTTTGTGTTTGTAAGCATGTTTTTCATTCCTGTCTTATTTAACAGTTTAAAATAAAATGTTTCAGCATCACTTGTGGTAAACCCTGAGAAGTATGAACATTTTTCATAAAATGTTTTTGAACTTCCTTTTGGTGGACTTGCACAATGTTCCCATTGGTTATAATTTAAAACATTTCTAGGTTGAGCTGCTTTATGGAGATAATGGTTACCATAGTGGTTATAACAATACATCTGGTCATAATTAGATGAACCTTGTAAATAATCATGTCCTGTAAATTTAGCTGACATCACTAGATCTGACATCATATCATTAATACTGTCAAAGTCCCAATCATCAGAAAATGTGCTTGGTTTTACAAAGTCACTCAATGAAATCTTGAATTGATGAGGATACTTCAGGAGCTCGACCGGACCATAGATTTCGTAATCAGTTTTGTCCCATGCTACCCCACCGGGTATAGGATTGGCTGTGAAGTTTACTGAAGAAAGTTCTCTTTTCTCGATGTGTGAAGACTTGTGTGGTTTCAGGACCAAGTTGATATTCTGACTTGCTGTGTCCATTGTAACATATTTTCCCTCAATGAAATGTCCCAAGCATAGTACCATGATGAGCCAAAGTATGAGGATGAATACACCTAGTGCCACCCAAAGTTCAATCCATGGAGAAATCAGATAGGTTTCTTTTAGTTGATGAAAGAGTTCCTTTGTTTTGATTTTAAAAGTTTTTGTTGTTGGTTGTTCCTCAGGTTCACTCGGATCCTCAGAAAAATCATCAAAGTTGATGAAGTAGCCTGATGCTGTTCTGTCAATTGTTTCAATTGCTTCTGGATTCCTTTTTGCTTTTTGAATTTTCTTTGTTTCATTAGCATAGTCTGCTGTTACATCATTGTAGACTGGTGTTTCTTGATGTAAGATTTTGATTTGGGTTTCAAGAGGTTTAAGTTCCATGGCTTTGTTGCATAGTCCTTGTTGATTCACTGTAGGTTTATCAATTGTGATTAGTCTCTCAGTTTGAACCTCTGTATTTGTAGCAAACTTTGGTGTTCTACTACTTCTTGGGAGTCCACTTGGCCTACTACTTGTTATCGGCCACATGATTGTGGTTTAACCAGGTCGATGGATACAACTCGGTTCTCCTTTTTACCAGCAAGGGGCGGTAATACCACTGATCTTGTCCTGTTGACAGACAAGACAGGTACTGCTTTTCTGTAAGAAGGCCCAAATTCCTTCTTTACCGCGATCTTCTCTCTGACCAGATCCCCGATTTTTGGAATCCAGACAGGTCTTGCTGGGACAGGTGGTTTCTCTTCAGTGGCTGTTGGCTGTTGCTTCAACTTTATGTTGCTCAGGTCTTTTCTTTTTTCGTTTAAGTCCTGTAAAATAGCCAAACGATCTTTGATATCAAAGCATTTTTCTTTAACCACTGAAGTTTGACTATCGAGGTCCTGGATTAACATTCTAGTCCCAAACAATTGTTCGTACGGACTGAGACCTCTCAGAGAATTTCTTGGCAGATTATTAAGACTACGTTGGACACTTATTAAATGTTTGGCCCATCCAGCTCCCGAACCTAATACCTTTGCCGTTATAGATTGCTCTATGCCTTGGTTTTTCCTTTACACCATCCCGTTTCCCTCAGGAAGGAAGTGACAAGAGTCCCGCAATGCAATGCCCATGCTGGCCATGCCCCCCCATAAGCTCGAGAGCTAAGAGCAGGACAATGGCCAGAATGTAGCATGCCCCTTGCGTATATGCCATTATAGACTCGCAAATCTTTTATAACAGTTCAGACGTCAGCCGAGACCTGGGGTCTACATTTTAAGTGAATTTTAGTCTTAAATAATATACATTGGGACGCATGTTTCTTGTTTAATCATGCGAATAGATCGCTTTATGCTTTCTATTATGTGTTCTGGCACTACCTCGGCCGGTTCGCCACTGCGATCTCTGTTGCAGTTTTCACAATTTTTTGCAAATTTGTGATTATCCACGCTCATCCCCGGCCACCAGTATTCTGATTTTAATTCTGTCAAAGATTCTCTGATTGTCTGATGCCTTAAACCTAATCCCATATGTGCTTCTTGTATTAAGAAGCCTCTCCTGTTCCTGTTTGGAATTACCCTATCCCCCACTCCAGGGATTTGAGCAAAAGGAACGGAGTTCGCATCGATTATGTATGTATAATTGAGTGGATAGTTGATGGGTAGCGCTGAGCAGTCGCCTTTTGATGACGTTTTCACCGCCAGCATTGTTTCCACGTCAATGTATTTTCCTGAACGCTTTTTTGTAGCTACGGGAGCCGATTTAGTTGCTTCCGCTGTAGCTGTCTCAGCCAATAAATTCCCTGCAGCGTGAACGCCATCACGCTGATGACTCAGTGTATGTATCACGTGAGCCTTTTGTAGTTCTTTCTGTAAAAGAACTACTTGTTCCCAAAGCGATTTTTGCTTTATTGTGGCACCTGTGTCATCTTTGTAACCGTTTTGAACCCATTTCTGCAAGTCTTCGTTGTATGATTTGACGCAGGAATGTGAATCACACACTATCAGTGGCGGGAATTCGCGATCGGCAATATCGAGCGCCATTTTTAAAGCTATTAATTCAGTTTGATGACCTGAATTGTCTTTTACAGATTGTGACATCGTTACTAGTGGCATCAATTTACGTCCGCGCCACCGGCATTTGACAACCTCGCATGTAGCGTTGTAGGCTTGATTTCCCCAAACTGAGGGTTCTGCATAACTGTTTGTGTATATTACGCAGGCGTAAAGTTGTATGGGCAGAATGTCGCTAGGCAGAGGGTATTCTCTTTCATATTCTAGATTTTTTAATTTTTTCATTTCCGGGTCAAAATAGTATTTCACTCTGTCTGTAGCAAGAGAATTTTCCCATTGTATCAATTTTGGATTTAATGCCATAGTAGGTTATGTTATGTTATGTTATGTTATGTTATGCACATTTATATTGCGCACAGCTGCCCCAGCTAAGGGGCGTCCTGGCGCATGGCAGGGAATGTGCAACAGTTACCGGAAACACAACACAGAAACAGGAAGGGCATTTAAAAAAGGAAAGTTTTCAAAGCTTTGCGGAAAGCCAGAAGATCATCTAAAAGCCGCAGGTCCGCTGGGAGGGAGTTCCAAAGCTCAGCCGCCCTGACCCGGAAAGAACGGCCACCAACCCGACACAGCCTGAATCGAGGGACCACGGCAAGGGCTTGACCTCCGGATCTCAAAGAGCGGGAAGGAACATACCACGACAGAAGATCTGCAAGAATCTGCAAAAATTGCAAGGTAAATTACATGGACTTGTTAATGCCTCAAAGGCCGATTCTGCTGTTCTGACTGTAATCTGTCTGCCGTCAGCTTGGTATCTTTCTCTTGCTACAGCTGTTTGAACCGCATGAACAATGTTTTCCTTAATGCTGAATGTTTTTTCAGCTACTGTGTACAAATGTGATTTGTATGCTATTGGTACTGTTTCTCCCTCATTAGAGGTTAGGTATGTGAATCCGCATCTTCCTGGGATGATTCGAATCACAAGGTTGCGTGTGTTATCGCGTGTTTGCAGTTTTGTTTTAACTAACATGTCTGTTTGTAAAGATCTCAAAATTTCTGTGTGTTTTTGAGTCCAATTGATCGTTTTAAAATCTGGTCTTATTAGGTCATAGAGAGGTTTAACTCTCTCTGCATAATTTAGAATGTAAGTTCTTCCGAAATTCAGGAAGCCTAGAATTGATTGTAAGTTTTTCAGCGTTCTTGGTGCTTGGATTACAGCGCATTTCTCTAAGCCATTTATTGATAAAGCGGTCAAATATCTGCTTTCTGGTGCTATATTTTGACAAAAGAATCCATTAGAGATGTCTAATGTTGTTTTGTATTTTTTGCGCACTATGCTATTCATTAGTGCTGCACTGTGTGAGTTTTGTACTGCAAAAGTTTTGCAACATGAGTTTAGGTGTCTGTAGTCCAAAACTAGACGATATGAATTGTCTGGCTTGGAGACAGGAAACAAAGGATTGTTCATTTGTGAGGTGCAAGTTTCAATCACCCCCTGGTATTCAAGTTGATCTAAGATCTCCCTGACCTGTTTTTTAGCTTCTTGCTTAATTGGGTACTGCCTTTGTGCAGTTGGTTGAGATTTTAACTGGATTTTGTGAGGAGGTGAGTCCTCATCCCATCCTACGTGGTTTTTATATAATGCAGGAGCTTGGGCTACTGCCCACTTTCTTGCAAGTGTATATTTTCTATGTATTGGAACGTGATTTGAGAAGGCAGGCATAATCATTTCTTCGCCATGAGGGCACTCCCTGACAAACTCTGGTGGCCAGTCTTTTTCAGCTAAAAGGATGTCATAGCCTTTGGAGAGGTTATCCCAAAATAGACCCCGTATTTTCCTAGTCTTATCTCCCTCTATACGTAATGTTATTTCATATATTTTATGAGGTTTGCTAACTCTGGTATCTGCAGTTTCCACCTGAATGTATTCATTCGTGTCCACGGTCTCCAGATGATTCATCAGGATCTTGCGAGCTATGCTCACTTCTGCTGCGCTGTCTAGTATTGTCTGAGCCCACTCTCCGTTTTTCAGCTGTGTCCTCAGTATCCTCGGCATGTTTGATTACTTTAATACTGGCTACCTTCTTCTTTGGAAATTTTAACTTTTTATTTTGATGAGCAGGTTCCTTGTCTTTGGACTTGTCGTGCTCTTCCCTGTGTTCTGACAGTCCTCTTCTTTCCGATTTCTGCGAGGAAGTCTGAAAAGATCGAGATGGACGTGTATCAATATCTTGATATCTATCAGGTTTCTTCAAATTATCTCTATTTCTAAGGTTGTATTTTTTCTCAGAGGGCTCCCTCTGGGGAGACTTGTGTCCTTGGTCCGGAGATCTTTCTCTCCGCCGAGGAGACCTTCCTCTGGACTGGAATCTTTTTTCTTTGGGAGTGGATTGTTTATTTCCATCCC
The DNA here is from genome assembly GCF_964261635.1 of Lissotriton helveticus. NCBI lineage: Eukaryota > Metazoa > Chordata > Amphibia > Caudata > Salamandridae > Lissotriton > Lissotriton helveticus. The sequence continues at coordinate 1,652,575,149 of NC_136067.1, forward strand.
AGCTCTTTTTTAGAGTGTTTAGATTATTTTTAATAAATATCTTTTCAGGATTTTCAGTTAGTTGGGGTTTCACTGGTTTTCCACCCAAACTATCTCTTCCTAGTTCTTCATAGGATTTTTCTATGATTCTGGCAAGTTCAAATGGTTGTTCTGCTATATCTGTTTCTTTCAGTCTTTGGCGGATCGCCACAGTTGCTGCTTCCCCCTTTATGTTGGCTAGTAATATTGCCGAGACCTGCTTGAAGTCTTTCAGTAGTTTCATACCCAGAGTTAAAGCAGGTTCTGGACCGTATTCATTTTGAATCTGTTTTAGCACCTCTGGTATTACCGCCATGGACGGAACACCATGTGTTTTTGTGTAAATGGAAGCAAAGACTGTACCCCAAGTGTCACAGTCCTCCACATGTGGTGCGATCCCCATTGGAAAACAGATAGTCAGAATTCTGTGTTTCTCAGTAGGGGTAGTATCCGGAAATACTGCCTCTATTTGAGTGATTTTCTGTGTTAACCAGAATGGAATTTGTTCCCGTTCAATGGGTACTTTGCCTAGACAGGACTGTATGTTCTGTGGTGTTATTTTATTTGTGTTCCCCTGATAAGGGGTCAGCTGTGGAATTTTAATAGCTGGTTGGACTGTTGAAGTCCGCATTACATATTGGACTAATTGTCTATGTATTTTAATCAGTTGTTTTAGCTGTACTAAAAGTTCTGGTATTGACATTTTTTCAATGTCTGGATGTGGTGTGTAGCTGGCTAGAACCGGCCACGTTGCTCCTGGTCTACCTAGTGGACCGAGTCTGGTGATGTGATCATTATGTTTTAGGGCGCCTTTAAACCAGAGCAGGTGCTCTTGGTATTTTAATGGGATTTCCACCTCCTCGAAAGGAGTGTACTCATCCGGTGGTTCCTCTATTTTGTAATAGTGGTACTCCTTTGTTACAGCGTTTGCTGCTGGAAAGTTTATCCATGAATAGAATACCTCTGTCTGCCGATATTCGTGTGCCTCAATTACAAATATGACTGTACCACCTCTCGATGTCAGTCCATTTTCTATAAGTTTTAAAGTTATAGTTTTTCTTATGCTGACCGGGATGAGTATTGCATCCGGGTCTTGCTGTAGGAGACTTGTGTCATCCGCTAGGAGTTGAGCTGCTATTCTAGCTGTCTCCCTTTCTTCTTCATTGTCTGACATTTTACTGACAAGAAGATTTTTTGTTGCAGATCAGGTTTCCACGGAAACAAAGATTAGGTGCACAATATTTTTGGAACACTGTATCCTTCAACGTTGAATAAACCAAAAAACGTACATAGGAGTCTCCTCCTACTAAGTTTGGCGGATTTTAACCTTTGACCCACTCCAGACGTCTTTGGAGTATTTATGGGAGAAAGGGTCTGTGTGAAAAGCACGACTGGGTTACTCTAATGTCTTGCGTTAGATTTATCGCCTTACCAAAACGCTGGGCGCCATGTAGTGTAGTTCCTATTATCCCAATAGGCTCTGCGCATTGGAATAATATCTTCAATAGTATAGACGTAGGACAGAGGTTAACTAGGTCTTCTACTGTCGATATTAGACTTAAGTTTTGTGTGCCAGCTAGCTCAGAGTTCACTAGAAACTTTCTTGAATAGGCGAGGAGGAGTTTAACCTCCCTGGATAGACAAGAAGGGATTTAGTTTCTGACAACCATAGAACATGACAACTTTGCTCTCCCTAATCAAGAGTATATCTCTAGAGTCGTGTGAAAACAAAAGACAACTATTTTACTCAGTCAGTACGTGCATACTTAGTTTCACCAGATTGTAGAGAAAGAAGAGATGGGCGTGTTCAAAAAAAGGTGTTATTTATTGATCAGTCTCTTTTTCTCATACAAGAGAAATGAATCGCTACAGTTTCAATACTTAAGGTTAAGTAAAGTGCATACAGTAAAAGCAGGATTATAATATAATACTGTAAAAGCATTGATATGGTTTCTTAGCCATATGATACTTTAAAATGGATAAAAGATATACATACATATATACATTGACTAATCGTACTCAACTGGTGCTTCTAACTACGCCTACCCCGGTATACCTGACCTAAGCCTAATACGTGGGAGGGAGTAAGTAAGTAGCAGTTTAAGTTAAGTTTGTGTTGCCAAGAATCTGACTCAAGAATTCTCTGTAAGGGGTTAGTCAGTTCAGTACCTGGGATTTAGAAGGTAGGAGGGCTGGTATCTCTGTCTCAGGACTCGATATCCCAGTCACCCGCGAAGGTGGGCTGGAAACGCTGGAGGCTGGATTTCTCGGCAAGAGAAAAGACAGCGTCTTTCCTCAGCGCGTCAAAGAGGGAGGGGCAGCGTCCGTGGGCTTCCTGCATCAGCTGGGCTCTCCGGCAAGTAGTCGCTGCTCCAAGCTCATCACCACCGTGTCTTTACTTAGGGCAGTGTTGGTATATTTATACCTGAGAGGTGCCGGGTTTGACGTAAGGATGGACATAAGACGTCAATTAAGAACTGGTCGTTCTTACATTCTTTACAGGAGTTCTCGAACGAAATCAAAACAATAGCAGCGGGGATTTCCCAGGTTTGCTAGAGGCTTGGTTTGTTTAGAGAACTCGGTGTGCCTTCTAGGGGGCTGGAGGAATAGTGCTTGCTTAATGTGACAGCATGCGCTATGACTAATTTGTGAAACTGGTTTCTGTGCCGTTGTATGGATATTAGTGATTTATAACCGGACAAGGGTCAGAAATTGGAGTATCGATACAGGTCCCTAGATAAACACACTACAAGGCTACTGATATGGGTGACAATGCTGAGAATGTTCTGTAGTGGATTACAGTTTAAGATTTGCTTTAATGATCCTGGACCACTGTGTATTGCCATGGTGGGATCCTCATGGATATCCAACACTGTTATTGTATATTATCCTGTAGTGGCTGTAACCATGTCTAACTGCGCCATGTACTTATGTGTCCGTATATCGCTCTATGAGGTCTGGTTCACTGATCTGTAAAATCAATAAAAACCAATTTAAAAAAACAAACAAAAAAAAAACAGCTGTACATCCTGTTTTCTGTAGCGGCTTCAATTATCCCACTTACTGACCTTGGACGGATTTAAAGCCGAGTTAGCAATGCTAGGATTTGAACATGTGAAATGAGGCCAACGTTGGCGGCAAGCGTTAAACGCAGTCATATGTCTGGTATTCTGTGTTCTACGTTATAAACCTGGGAAAACTCTGCATCTGCTGAATGAAGAAAATCCAGTGACCTCTTTTAGTATGAACATTTGTTATCGATTTCTGAAACTACTTTTCTTCATAGAATAACGTTTTTTGTTTAAATAGCGTCTGGTGTAGTAGATTGTTTGATAATAGCGCCCTAAATATCCCATGCTATTGCAAAGCTTGATAGCACTCTTTCTTTCTCGATCTTGGAAACATGAAAGGCAGAGTCGGCCATACTACAATTTAAGTACAAGACTTTCAGTTTGACTAAATTATAATAACTGCATTGGGTACATTAATAACCAATTGAGCCTCCTTAGATGCTGTGGCATAATTTACATCTGAAATTCGGATTTGAACAACTGGATGCTTCCTTAGTTGGTGATGTACAGTTTTCTGCTGTGACTACCGTACCGTGCAACTTCCTTTAAATTGAAAAATGATAAGGGATGACCAAATCACAATGTTATGTTTTTTTTTCTATTTATTTGTATCCTGTTACAGGAGAGGTTTGCACCTAAACCCTTGCTTTCTCAACTTGTGGTAATTTCGTGCCACCCGGTGGCAGGAACCAGAGCTGTTTGCAATCTGAATTCTCTGTCTTTTTTTTTTAATTCATTTTATTAATTGAACAAACAAGAAAAAACCAACTGCAGGTGCCTTACATCACGGAATAAACAACAAAAAAATATATATACATATATGGCAAAATAGACGGATTTCCCCCAGGGCAGAAATTGAATCAGGAGATGTTTCTGGCGCGCGGCCGTGTGAAATATAACAAGTATAGGTCCAATCTAATCAGCACTGTTCACAAGCCCACCACCCATAAAAACAGAATTATCATAAGTAGGGCAATTTCAAGTGGCAGGAAAGTGTAGTACAGTAAAGCAGTGGACAAAACTATGACCGCAACCCGTATGCAGCAATAAAAAGCAAAACATTGTTGAAATCCGTACAAATGATACCACCCCCAGGACCTGTCTACCCACCAAGCAGCTAACCCATCAGGAAGGCACCCAATATCAGGATGTGGGCAGGATATTAGACATAGAGACGAAAACAAAGACAATACAACAGAAAAAAACCCTCCCCCCACCCTGCACCCCTGCATATGGCTTTCGCCTAACCCCAACTAGCAGTGTGCCTGTCGCCCCATCTAACTAATTCTAAAAGTAGAAAATGGAGGAGGGCATTTCCATATGGGCTCCCGGTCCCACCTCCCCCCGCCAGAAACAAACAACCCCTGCGATGGAAACAAGATTCTTTACAGAAAACTCAAAGCAAATCAGGGGAAGTTGTAAAACACCGCCCAACCACCCGTAAACACAACGATAGCAAATCCCTCATCTAGTAAGACCACAATATCAAATCCAAACAATCAGTCTCAGCCTTGGCCCTTCCGATCTAACATGCGAACCCCTCCCGGTCGAAACACCGCATCCACAGGAGAATCAAAGTTCGAAAAGAGTTCAGAAAACTTCAGTCCGAAACGAAGCAAATATGTCAAGTCTTTGAGAACCCCTTCCGAACAGAAAATCTCCCTCACCGACGTACAGTTCCAGTATTGTTTCACCCAAGACCGCAATGTAACCGCCAGGGAGGGAAAAGATGTTGTCTCGATCCGAAAACAGTTATCAACAGGAGTCTCCGGGAGGGAAATACCGATTAGTCCACCCACAATCAGCAGCGATGTTAGCCTTAGCTTTCCATTCGAAGCACCAGGCTTGCAATTATCCAGTACTCTGACCGAGGGTTCCAAAACCACTTGCCGCACAGGGTCCTCGTCCGAAGTTAAAATGACCATCGTCCACATGTGAATGAAGCGCCCCAATAGCTGCCAGTACAGTCCTCAGCGATGGTTCACACTCCGTCCAGCCCATCTCTCCTCGCTCGGTATCGACCATGATCACTTCCCCCAGAGAGCCCGGTCTCTCCGGGGGAAAAGGCAAGAGCGGAACGGATGGCAGCGGAGGGAGACTTATCGTTAACCACGGCAGCTATCTGCACTCCTCTATCGCGAGCGAAGACCCCGACCCACCGAACACCGGCGGGGGGCAGACCGGGTCCTCGGGACAGGGACCTCCGCCCATAGCCTCAGTCATGTCACGTCGCCACTCCTTCGATGTTAACCAACCAGATTGACCGCCATCAAATCGGGCAGACAACCTCCACAGCGATAGACCGGACCCTGGCTGATTCCCACGGCCGATGTTGTTCAACTGTAACCCGGCTGGGCCAGTACTCGAGGCCCCGGCTTTCCAGCTGGGCTAGGCCGCACACTGAAACACGACGTTACTCCGTCTTCCAAGCCGGTAAAACTATCGGGATTGCACCTTTGGCGTGTACACCGGTTTATCCACACGGAGGTCGGGTGTAGACACAGGATGGATGACAGGATCATCTGGCAGGAGACGGAGGTCGGCGGAGCCGGGAGCCTAAGCGGCCATCTTGGTTGCTAGCATAGCTCCTCCTCCAATTCTCTCTGTCTTTAAAGTCCAAGTGAGTCCTCAAACAATGTCAATGTTTCCAAATTAATTTCAGTTTACAATGACACAAACTGCGGTATCCAAAGTGAAACTGAGAGCAGGACCACGAGAAAGTATAGAAGTAAGGCTGGGTTAGCTCTTAATGAGGCTGTTTTACAGCAAGAGTCAGGTTTTTTGATCATTTTATTGCATTTTCCCATAATTTTACATAAAATTATGTAATTTTACATAAAATTGCATTTATATATTCACCCTGGCTCTCATTCGTACATACCTGCCGAGTAAAAAAACCATTATCATTTACAACCCCAATAGCTCTAACTCTGATAAATGCGAGACCTATTGCATTGCAAATGCTTGTTCTTTTGTTCTCCTCGCTTGTATTTCTGCCAAAAATACAGAAACAAGCATTCATCTAACAAATACACAAATGATGAAATATTTTATGGAATGCACAAACAAATATAAAAAAACTAAAGTTTAACATTAATGAGAAGGTTGGAGCTTTTTTTTTAATGTAATTGAGGCCACTCATCATACTATATTCTGTTTGATGCACTTGCACTGCTCCTATGATTCAATCTAAGGATAGTAAATTCAATTCTAGCCTCCAATTTCAAATCAATTCATATTTAATGAATCTTTAAAAAATTTCAAATTTACATTTTGCTTCTTTATTCATATACACTATATTAATATGCTAATATTCTTTAATGTTCAAAGCAGTAGGCTTAGACCACAGGCTAGGAACCACTTCTCTATATGTGTGACCTGAGCTGAGGAAAGCGGCATCATTATATTGTTTAGGCTTGGGTTTCATTTCCTAAGTCCTAAGTCTATGAATGAGCATGAAGTGTCTTAGCAGTTCATGGTATTGATCACTTAGGTTTGATGTAAGAATTCATAGCCATCCTCATCGCCCACCTGTGGTGATGCCCGATGCATTTCTGGGACCTGCTGAAGAAAAGCCAAACAAAGGCACATTTAGCATGATTCACTAGTACGTAACAGCAGACACCATCAGTCTTTATTATCTGTTCAAATACCCAGCATGCCCATACTAACTCCCTTAAACAGATCTTCCATACTTTTGCAAAAATCTACAAAACACTTAGGGGCTTATTTACAAGCCTCTTGGACCGCCGGTACATCACATTTTCCCACATTAAAAGAAATAAAATGGTGGCGCAAGGGGCTTATTTACGAGACCCGTGCGCCACCAGTACGTCACTTTTTCCCATAAAAAAAGTGATGCGCCAGCAGCGCAAGGTAACTTGTAAATAAACCCTTTCGTTTGACTGTTATTTTATTGACCCTGTGCTGGTACAATAAAAAGTCAGTGGACAGGAGAGAGTTGTCTTCTTCGACTCTCTCCTATGGTCTCTGATACCATTATGAGCATCTTGTGGGGGCACAGCCAAGAGGAAAAGCCTGCTGTAGGAAGGGGTTTAGCTGTTTTTGGAATGTACTGACCTCATTTGGCAGCTGTTTTCTTGCCTCCCCTGTGGCCATGGCTCTCCTTTCCACTTGTAGCACCAGTTCCCCTAAACCTACTCCCAGTGAGGCAACCGTTTTCCTTGAACCCTGCCCTTTTTGTATTCCATTATCATATGGCTCCGTACCCATTCTCCAAGGACCACCTACCTTTGTGGCACCCATTTTCCTTGCTCTCATTGCATCTATTATATTCCCCCCTTTCCCTCAGACCTCCCATTCTGCCAACTTCCCTACCCCCCTCACCCTCACCCCCGGTAACTCCCAGTTTCCTCAGATTTTCTCCCATCAGCAAATCAGCAGCAATTATTCTAACCCCACCTACATTTTGCCAGTAAAGCTGTCCTATCATCCTGAAATAAACGAGGAAGACTTTCTCTCTTGTTTTTTTCTTATTTAAATTTTTACCCCAGTTTAGAAGAAATTAAGTAAGTCAAGTAAAAGTCGAAAGCTGCAGGCAGGTAAAAAAAAAAAAGGGGAATGAAAAAGGCAAGATACAAAAGGAGTAACATAAGAAAACAGGCATTGTCAAAGCCAATAGGTCTCGGCAATGTCCGAGCTATTGGCCTTGTCAATGTGAATGTATTTTAGCCATGTTGTCTACAAAAAACATCTGCTGTTCAGCATGGCTATAAGTTACTGAAAGCCAAGAATCACAGGATGTTGAGCCGTCGCCATTTTGAGTTTATTGTCCATTTTCTCCAAACACAAAAAAAGTGCTATGACATGGCCTGCACTGGCTGCATCATAGGGCTTTTTACAGTGACTTTCAGCCATGCAGGAACAGCAAATATGCTGCTAGACACCATGGCTAAAAGACATTCACATTGACAAGGCCAATAGCTTGGGCACTGTGCGATCTATTAGGTTTGCCAATGCCTGTTCGGTGTTGACGGGATCTTGCTGAACAAATGTGGAAGTGATAGTGAGAAACAGTTGAGGGGCTTTGACGTGAAGTGAGGATATGGTGTAACGGCCAGAGCTGCAAACAAGGGACATGGGGAACCAGATTTAAATCTGGGGGTTCATCTGAACCATTTGTGATTCTGGGCAAATCACTTATGCTTTTAACTGCCTACGACAATAAATGTGCCATTGTGTAATGTAACCGGTGAGCACTTAAAGAGCTTCAATACCATTGGCTGATGTTAGCACTGTGGCAAGATGGAGGACGTAACAAGTGCTCCAATACCATCAGAAGCAGGAGGGAATGGGTGGATTGGCAAGCAACAACAGAAAAGACAACCTTAACTGAAGCAGGATCTGCGACAAAACCCAACGTGTCATTGTGTAATATAACTGGTAAGCACTTAAAGCTCTCCAATACCATTTGCTTGTGTTCGCACTTTGACAAGACGATGAAGTGAGTGCTCCAATACCATCGATCATGAAAAAACCCCAAAAAAGACAAGTACTGTTCATGTTCTAACAACTTTTTAGGAAATTAATGCGTTTATGTACACATGCATGCATTTTAGTGGTGTGTCTATGTGTACAAGGCAGACTGCCTATAAACACAAGTACTCCTGTGGAGTGCTTGAAAACAAAGAAGAAAATAAGTTCCACCAACCAGGAGCAGTGTAAGGAGACATGTATTTGGTCCATGCACTATGGGAGGGTCAAACACAAGAAGAGGGCATGACGCCCACACGCCATGATGAATGGCATCAAAGAAAATGAAAGTGACGCAGAAATTTACCGGTGGTGGAAAATGGGCGGCCAGTAAGCCCACAGCAACATGTCTCTTTGAAAAAGCGCATGAGCTGTTGAGCCAAGCACAAGAAACAGGGCATGCAGCAGGGGAACAAAATCACACAGCACTCTTGCATAACAAACTAGAATAGAAGAAATATCTGTTTCACCTCAACTATATGTGTGTAGCATCAAATGATCTGACATACCAGAAACTTGCAAACATTGTATACATGAATGCATGCCTCACAGCATACACCACGTTTTCCTCACGACTGTCTTGATAGTGGACATGTGCGTTTGAAAGATATGTGAAATCATTGCCCTAGGTAGATTATAGCCAAACTGCTCACTTCTTCATCTCCATGTTCAAGAATTGGGTAGTGACCGAGAACTGCATTGAAGACATGGGCCTGATTTACAGTTTGACAGACAGAAATATGGCTGAGTAAGCTATCCATCAAACTGATGGTCTGCTGATGGTCCGATGGACTTGGGGCAATTGATGTAAGTACATCAGACTATTCGGCGTATTTAGAGTGGCTAGTCTGATGTACTATCCTCTCTTTTGGACTGCCTAGTGGTCCCGAAGAAGACCTCAACGCGCTTGAAGAAAAGTCCCACGCTGTCAGGGTCATTATGTTTTTGTTTCACAAAAAAAAAAATCCTACTTTAAGATTTGCTTTTGAAAAACAGAAAATTTTGTTGAGGACTGCATAAAATATGGTGGCAGCTCAGCAAACATTCAATATCTTCAGAAGAGCCCCCGTGGCAGCATATTTCTACAGGTACAGAAATCTCGTCCAGGCTGGTAGAGATCCCTGGGAAACAGGTTATCCTGCCCGCCATTCTCTAAATCGCCTCCATAGTCATGTAAGCAGTCAGAAAAGATTCAGTTAAAAATAAACATGTCATTCAAGGAATCATGGTGTATTGAATAAGGAATGCAATAATCTTGCATTCAATGTATCACAATTAATTCTAGTTGTTGTTTTATTGATGGGCAATTGTCCTGAAATTGATGGCTTTTTTAATTCGTTCACATGTTTTCTCATTTGTACCTGATTCATAAGGTTTGCTTCTGAGAGTATGTCATGCTCCTCATTCTAGTGTAAAATACTCCAGAATGCCCAGTGCAACACTTACAGAAAAAAAGCTTTGTTAGTCAGACTATCATAAGTTATCCACTTGAGTGAATAATCTCTTCTCTCTTGCGTCAATTTGGTATCGAGTCTCCCAGTCATGACTGATTCCATAAAAAAACTGTAAAAAAAAAAGGAAAAAAGTTATTACAAATGCATCTAAAGGGGGGGGGGCGTGGCCAGCAGCATGGCCGGCTAAGACGTGTCTTGCCGGAGCTCCGGCTGGGCTGCTCACTAATCCGTCGTTTGACAACACCCCGGAGATCACACCTTTCACCAGACGGTGTACGAACGTATCCAGCATCAGGTGGTCGCCTTGAGGCACCGACACCAGCGTGGACCTCCCCGAATCCTGTGGACCAAGCTCCGGACCGGGAGCGCCCGTGGTGGGCAAGATGGCGGCGAGGGACTAGGCGGCTGTAGCAGCGGAGCGAAACGGGCCTGTACGCCTGCCCGATCGCTGTGGCGGAGCCGGAATCACGGCGCAACCGGGACCGGACCTGGACCCCATTCTGGTACTGATAGTGGTGCCCACACGGGAGCGGTAGAGCCAGATCGAAGTCCGGCCGCCTTTACCAAGATGGCGGCCGGTTGATTGATGATCCGGTACTCGGAGACCGAAGGAGGAGCGGGATAGGGCACACCCGCGCGTCGCAACCCTTGGAGGTGGAGGTGACCGGGAACGGAGGGCGGGAGGGTCCCCTCCCCCCCCACCCAGCGACGAAGGGACCGAGAGACTGAATCGACGGAGCCTGTCCACGCCTACTGGAGGAATCGGAGTGACACCAGCGACGGAGGTGAGCCCATGGGGAGACGCGCCGAAGGAGGGGGCAGCCTAGGGAGAGGCCTTGCTGTAGTGGCCTACGAGGCAGGTGATTACCCCCGAGCCCACGTATGTACACCCGAATCGGCGGCGCTCACCCCACACCCGCTCCCACCGTCACGAACCACCGCTCCGCGGGGAGGACCCCCGGGGCACTGAGACCGGCGGCAGGGAAAGGCGGACGCCGGCAGCGAACATAGACCCCTTCTGGGGCGGCGCCGATCAGATACCCGGTCCACACAGCACGGAGCAACAGCGAGGGCACGAGAGAGGCTAGGGGTGTGCCACTGGTCACTGATTTCCCCGCAAAGAAGACGCTAAGCCCGGCCGGACGGGGAAAAAGACCCTGCAGACATAGTGGGAAAACCAGGTCCCGGAAGTGGAGGCAGTGCCCCCCTGCCACCTCAAAACATCCAAGGTAACACTTTAGGGGGGCCGGCGCTACACGGGAGACGCTTGGGAGATCTACACGACTCGGGCAGAGGGCGAGGGGACGAGGCGGCCATCACTGCCAACCCTAACACCAAGAGCCGCACAGCGGGAGACAGCGCGAAAAAGACAGTGAGCCCCTGATAGCAGAGACGCTCCAGGGACAACCCCAAGGAACAGGCTCCGGAGCGACAGGAGGCCGGGCGCAGGGAAGAACAGCCCCTGGAGACACAGAGGGGGGTGGCCAGGTCGCTCCAAGCGGAACCCTGAGGTGGACGAGGTACCAGCCAACATAAAGAGTACCACCAAACAAAACCCGGGGGGTGAACTACCCTCCCCTGGAGACACTGTCTTACAGACTGCAGAGCTTGGAGTGGCGGCAACCTCGAAAGGGACGGCGCCGGGAGTAAAACCTCCTATAAACAACGAGTTTCAAACGCAACAGGCGGCTCACCCGTAGCGCTTCCCGCCCCGGTACGAGGATCACCATGGGGAAAAGAGACCCGATCGCTAAGACAACGAAACAGGGCCTATGGATAATTTTGCGACATCAAGGCCGGCAGCGGAGCAGCGGCCGGAAACACCTGGACCACAAACCGAAACAGCAATGCTACTGGCAGCCATCCAGGCCTCTAGGAGTGACATCCAGGAATCACGGGCGGCACTGGAGGTAAAAATTGGGGAAGTAGGATCCGAGATAACGTTGCTGCGCCAGGACTTTCGTAATTGTATTGTATTGTATTGTATTGCGACTTATATAGCGCACGTATCACCCGAAGGTATCAAGGCGCTTGCTTAGGGAACCCGTCCTGGTATTCCCCTGTGAGATACCCCGGCAGGGTATCCACAAGGTGAAAGCCAGGCATCCCGCCGCGAGGGGCCGTAGTGGAGATTAAGCAAGCTATTGCCCAGAGTCGCAGAGTGTGACCCCGTGAGTTGAGTAGGCACCGGAGCGAGAATTGTCGAGTCCGTGGAATTTTTGAGCCCGAGACCCGCCGAGGCGGGGAATCGAACCCTGGTCCACGGCCGATCTCAGCTTCCGGGTCTGCCGCCTCTAACCACTGAGCCACGCTTCTCCACAATCTAACTGAGCGAGTGACAGTGGCCGAAACTAGAGTCACGGACAATGAGGCATCGATTACTGCATTGAAAAAGGACATAGCAGAGCTTCAGGCTTCGCATCGCCACCTGCAATGGAAAGTGGACGATGCCGAAAATAGATCTCGGCGTAATAACCTTCGATTTGTAGGTTTTAGAGAGGGACTCGAGGGGAGGGATATGGCCTCCTTCCTCCACACATGGCTAAAGACTACTTTCCCGGCGGCACAGTTCTCTGCATGCTTCGTCATTGAGAGGGCGCACAGGGCGCTCATGGCCAAACCACCAGAGGGAGCAAGACCGAGACCAGTCATAGCGAGATTCCTAAACTATGCTGACAGGGACCTAATACTTCGAGAAGCCAGGAAACTTGGGGAAATCCGCTTCGAAAATGCCACGATCATGATCTTCCCAGACTATAGCCAGGAAGTGTCAAAACAGCGCCGTTCCTTTGACTCAGTGAAGATGAAACTATGATCCTTGAACATAGCCTACATGCTCCTTTTTCCGGCGAAGCTCAAAGTAATCTATAAAGACAACTCCATTTTTTTCACTTGCCCGGAGGACGCCTGGCAATGGCTTGAAGAACGCCCTATCCTGAACAGTAGGGAGGCAGCCGGAAGAGAAGCCATGGACAGATCACTGAGGGAAAAGGCGCGCTGGGAACAGCCGAAACCACAACGTAGGCGATCTGGAAAGACTAGGAGACGTAAGCCGGCGACGCCCTATCAGACTCGGGGTGCCAGTGAAAGAAGATACAACATCTTCATACCCATACAAAGACATACTGCATTACTAGTGCATGGCGTTTTGCCTCGGGAATTGGTACACAGTACATGATCTTGCGCACCCGCCTCCCATGAAAAACGCTAGTTTACAACCATGACGCGCTAGCGCTACTCCCGCCCCTCTAGATGCGCGCGCACATGTCACGTTATAGACGCATTGACGCACGAAACCCGGAACTCCACTGTTTACCAAACAGCCGACCGGGAAAGTGCGATCGAGCGATTCCGCGTCCGAAGAGCAGGTAAGCTCTGAGACACCCTGTCCCACACCACCCTCTCCCGTGATAATACATCATTTTCACCATATGGCCCTTTTTCATCAGGTATTACCCTGCTTCTCCAACTACAACCTGAGTGCCACCAGACTCAATTACCACGAGCAACCACAGTGGTAAGTGACTTTACTATACCATGACTGACCCAATGGTAACGTTGCCCCACAGCGTTCGTGAATCTTAACAATTGTTCTATCTTTTTTCTCAACAGTGCCCGGCTGGGTACACTGTAAGTCCGATTTAATTTACTTTATCACGCATGGGTTGCGTTAAGCCGAGACACTACGAGGTATTTTAATCCCCATTTTTAAGTCCACACAATATTACAGAGTACAGCAACCACACATATTAAAAACCACTCTCACCTTTTCCCTAGATGTCCCTCACTGCTTAGTCCTGACGAGACCTCCATCAAGCAGGTCGAAACGCCGTCGACGCTATAGGGAAGGAACCTATTAGCACAGTAATTTGTGATTTCATATAGTCACTGCTAACATTTATTGTATCAGATTGCTTGGTCATTTCCCTGTGTAAATACCCATAACGCAAAACTGTATAGATCATTCATTATTTGTGTTTGTTTTTGCTCACATAATCACTTGGGACGCACTGCACTTTACACTGTACATACAACCTTTTGTATATGTGTTGCTGTTGTAAATATGGATACTTTTCATGAGTTGAAATATAAGAAGTCTTTCTTATAAATTTTGCATATGTGTGTTTCTTTTTCTGCCAAACCCTTCTCTGTTACAAGTGAATATTGCTTATTTAAGCTGTCGAGTATTGTATATTCTATATATTCGTATGCCACAGGAACCATTGTTCTTTGGATATACACTTTGCCCTGGTTCCGCTGTGAGTAGGGTTCCCTTGTTTCCCCTTTTCGTGAAAGAAGAGAGGGCAGATCGACATCTCCGAGTAACAACTCAGTAGCGGGCTCCAGGTTCAGCTGCCTGCGGAATGGCATCCGCTCGGAAGGAGACGAGGAGGAGGAATCGGAGGGACATGAATCCGGAAGAGACGGGGAGGGCGGTCTTGGCGATTCGGTCCACCCTCTGGTCACCGAAATACAGTTGTTGGAGCAGGACTCGTCGGGGCGGGGTCCCGCAACCGACACTCAGGACTCGCACTCATGAGCACAGATCTCCGGAGGACACTGAGATAGCAGCCCGGTTACCGGGAACACGCAAGTTGACACGCCCTCCTATGTTGTCTTTCTTGTTTGCACAGTTGTTTGGTGTGTGATGGGGGGGGATATGTGGGAGGGCGACAGGCCTTCTCCCGCGGATGGTTAGGTCCCCGGTTGGGACGCGACTGGAAGGGGAGGGAGGTGGGGAGGGGGAGGTAGGGAGGGGATGGATTTTCTGCACACGCAAGTTGGGGGACCAGGGGAGTTGGGGAGGGAGAGGGGAACCAGTTGAGAAACAGCAACAACACACCATGCCGTACCGTAAGCCACCCTTGCTCGGGGGACCCACTTGGAAGGATAGAGGAAATACACAATGGCAGACACACTAGATAACGCACACACAGGTGACGCAGGAGTCACCGTACTATCATGGAATGTTAACGGTCTTGGGTCGAAAATTAAACGAAGCCTGGTAAATGCCTACCTTAAAAGGCTAGCGCCGGACATTATCCTACTCCAGGAAACCCACCTCAGAGGCAATCAATGCGCTTTTATAGCGAGAGGCAGGCACATGGTGCTAGCACACGCAGGCTACACGACGGATTCCAGGGGGGCTGCGATCCTCATTAAAAAATCTACGCCGTTCACTACCACTCGTACATGGCTAGACCCGCAGGGGTCATACGCAGGAGTACAGGGAGTCTGGAGGAGGCGCAGGTACACGATCATCTCAGTCTATGCCCCCCCAAAACTGCAGGCACGCACCCTCAAGGCAATCACCGCTATCCTTCTAGATACGGGGGACACGATTCAGATAGTGGGGGGGGATTTCAACGACGTGATGTGTGCCGCAAGGGATAGATCGGGGACGCCACCCACAACAGGACGCAACACAGCACTAGCCCGGCAGATGCAAATCATAGGCCTCACTGATGTCTGGAGATGGCTACACCCTACATGGGAGGCCTACTCCTTCTACTCCGGGGCCCATAGGGTATTTTCCAGGCTGGATTATATATTCACGTCCCGGCAGGATGTCTCTGTGAATGATCTAGCAGAATACAAGGCACGGGGAATCTCAGATCACTCCCCACTGTTTGCACATTTGGGACTGAGGAGGAGGGAGAGGAAAATGGAATGGCGCCTAGCAGCCTGGGAGATCCAAACACCAGCAATATTGAAGGGTATCAGAGCAGACATAAAGGTATATGTGGATGAAAATGAGGGCACGGTCCAATCAGGGGTCACACTCTGGGAAGCAATGAAGCCGGTCCTCAGGGATCGCATACAAAGTAGGTTGGGAGAGGCCAATAGGAAGCTACAGGACACGGTCACTAGCGAAGAGGTTTCGATCTTAGCCCTCGAAGCGGAATACCACCAGAGGAAGGACGAGGCAATACTCAGGAAACTGTTAGACACACAGAGACACTATAGGGAACTTGTCACTGGGGAAGCACGCACACAGGCGCTGGCGACGCTCCACCGATTATATGACGTGGGGGATAAATCGGGTAAACTTTTGGCATGGCTGAGCAGGAAAGAAAGGACAGCAAGATGGGTGGATAAGATTACACTACCGGAGAATAGGTCAGCAGGCACGGACGAGGCTATAGCAGCGGCCTTTGCAACGTACTACGAAAACTTCTATAGGGCCAGGAACCTGGGTGGCGAGGCTGAAGCACGCCACTATATGTGCGACATGGAGGTGCCGACCCTGTCCCCTGAGGACGCCACGGCCTTGGACGCTGAGATGACACTAGAGGAAATAGCGGAGGCTGTGGCATCCCTGAAACCGGGAAAGACGCCGGGGCCCAACGGCTTCCCGGCGGAATTCTTCAAACGGACGGCTGACCTGTTACAACGTCACATAAAAACCCTATTTGTCGAGGCATTTCATGCGGCGAGCCTGCCTCCCGACCTCGCCTTGGCCACAATTGTCCCAATATACAAGGAGGGCAAACCTAGGGACGTATGTGCCTCCTACCGCCCAATTTCCCTCCTCAATATGGAGACAAAGATTTTGGCCACTATTCTTGCCAGACGCCTGCGGAGGGTAATTTCGGAACTGGTACACGCGGACCAGTCCGGTTTCCTCCCGGATAGGGCAACCAAATTGAATCTCCGCCGCACACATAACTGGCTGCAGGAAGTCCGAGGGAGGAGCGAGCCACACTGGTTCCTCTCGTTGGATGCAGAAAAGGCCTTCGATGCGGTCCATTGGCCGTTCTTGCTCGAGACGTTGCGGAGGTTCGGCATTGGCCCCAAGTTCTTGAAGTGGATTCAGCTCCTGTACTCAGCCCCGAGGGCACGTGTGCGGGTCAATGGGAGGTTGTCGCGTGAATTCCACATCGGCAGAGGAACGCGCCAGGGGTGCCCACTGTCCCCCCTACTCTTCACACTAACAATAGAAATCTTAGCGATCAGGATTAGACGGAATCAGGGAATTAGGGGCTTCACATGGGGGGAGTCTGAGGATAACCAGGAGAAAATTTCACTATATGCCGATGACGTCCTGTTGTTTGTTACAGACCCGGACGCCACAATTCCGGTGCTGTTCAAGGAACTGGCTGATTTCGGTGCAAGGGCAGGTCACACTATTAATTGGCATAAATCGGTTCTATATGACCCGCAAGGCTAGGAGCGAAGGGACTGCCTGCCAGGACTTCTCATTCATACCACAGAGGGCTTTCAATATTTGGGAGTGTACATAACACTAGACAGGACGCTCTCCTTTAATAATAATGTGGCCCGCATCATGGCAAGCGCGAAGACAGAAATGGATCGGTGGTGACAGCTCCCGCTCACCTTATTGGGTCGCGCAGCGCTATATAAAATGGTTCTGCTCCCGAAGTTCCTCTATGCCCTTCAAAACGAATATTATCCGCTACCGGCTAACACTTTGAATAAAATCCATGCGGACCTGCGTGCATTCTTATGGCTGGGGAAACAGCCGAGAGTGGCCTTATCCACACTGCAGCGACACCAGTACAGTGGAGGGATTTCCCTTCCCAACCTAGAAGCATATTATTGGGCGGAGCATCTCACTCCGATTAATGACTGGCTACATTCGGCAATGGATCACCCTACCTATGCACTAGAAAGGTCGAAATGGTCTACTAGCAATGCACTGTACTACTTGTACGGAGGGACCAGAGGGAAGCAACTTCTGCCGGCCACTAGGATTACGCTGACTGTGTGGCATAAGGCGACCAAACGCATGGGATGGGACAAGCGGCCCACCCGGCAGACGCCACTATGGCACTGTAAATGGCTGGGTGAACTCAACAAATTGAAAGGCTTCCGAAGATGGGATGACATTGGCATTTCAACAATAGGGGACGTGATCTCCAGGGGTGAACTGAAAACGTTTTGCGTGCTTCAGGGAGATTATGGCTTACATAAAACACAGTATTACAAATACACGCAACTGAGACACGCCTGGAGGGCACAAAATATCACTCTGACAGACATCCCAGAATACGCTCCACTGGAGGGTAGGTTACTGCAGGAGCAGATTGGGGGCGGGGCAGTATCCCTCACATATAGAACACTGACCAACAATATGTTAGGTACCCTACAAAACTGGCGAAACAAGTGGGAGGCAGACACGGGGGTCATGGAGGACCTAGACTGGGAGATGGTTCTTATGCACCCGCGCGAGGTAGCGATTAAGTCTAGGCTTCGACTCATACAGCTGAAGGTGCTCCACAGAGCCTATTTCGATAGGGTACGCCTTTTTAAAATGGGGAAGGTCACGGACACAGCGTGCCTTAGGTGCCACCAGCAGGATGGCGACTTCTATCACACACTCTGGGGTTGCGAAATCATACAAGCGTACTGGGGAGAAATATTTGTAGAATTAGATGAGGTACTGGAAACGACTCTACCACGCGACCCAAGGTTGGCTTTGTTGGGTATGACAACCGAAGTGGACCTGGCCCGCCCCTTGATCATCTTCCTAGTGCTGGCTTTGGTGGTGGCGAAGAGAGACATTGCACGATACTGGGGGGCGGCCGAACCGCCAGACTTGGAGGAATGGAGGAGGGGACTAGACTTATACATGGCGGCAGAGAGAGTGACGTATAAAGCCAGGGGTTGCCCCAAAAAGTTTCGGAGAGTGTGGGCAAAGTGGAGACAATACCATGGACTAGAGTGAAGCCACAGGGAACCTGAGTGGGAGTTTCGGAGAACTTACCTGGTGACACAGGCCCAACGGCGGCGACTGGAGGTGGCCATGTCCCAGACCGTACTGTACAACCCAGATCTGAATAGTGGGTGGGGATACGCCAGGAGGGGGTGGGAAGGACCCGGGAGGGGGGGGGAGGTGGACATGGAGGTGGCTGTTTCGGGGGTTGTTCTTTCATTTCTAAGTTACCTACAACGATGTTTGTTAAAACTCCACGTATTTAGTTAATTCATGTGGAATCCTGAGAGGCTAAAAAAGAAAAAGTTGCGTAACTGACGGGCAATGGCTGAATGTTAAAGCCAGTCCGTGTGCTCATTTTTTCATTTGTGATACTTTTAATGCAACAATAAAAAGTAATTTAAAAAAACAACCAAATGCATCTAAAGCGTTGTCATGCTTTTCAATAGAGTCAAAATACGTCTATTTATAGTAAATTAATTATAATTATAGTACAAAAGAGGGTCAGATCGTATCAAGAAAGAGGTCTTGGGACCTTGGAAAGTAGCTGACCGTGTCAAACTAGCAGATATTTTATCTGATGCCAAAATTCAGACTCCTGTTGTTCTCTTTGTATTCAACCTCACTTTAAAAATGTGGTAAAGTGTCTGCCATACTCTACACCTGAGGAGACCACTGAGGAACGTAGGGGCTGATGTACTATTCCTTCCTGCAGTCATAGACACTCCGAATTGGAGTTTGCAACCACACAACAAAATATTTTCCAATGTATAAATCCTGTTTTTCGGAGTGAATTATTTTTACTGACATCTAAAATTACATTGCGAATGGATACTTATTTGTTGCTTGGAAGGGGAGTATTGTAGGTGTCCCTTCCAAATACAAAATCAAATCACGACATATTAATGTTTTGTGATCCAAATCGGTATGCAAAAACATACCAAATCCGAGTTGGGGTGGTAAGCCATTTCCAAAAGGGAGGTTTCCTCCCAGCACCCCTTCTGCTCTGTAAATGTGAAAAAATAATGTTTTTGAAGATTAGTCAGTGGTCCATGGGATCACTGCCAACTCCTATACAAACTTTAATAACAAGCATTGGCATAGCCAATAGGTCTCGCTTTTGGGAACTTATAAGTATTTAGGTATGCAGCACAATATCCTTGGTGCAACAACATCAACTGTTGCATGGCTAAACACTTATGAGGTCCCAAAGGCGAGATCTATTGGCTATGCCAATGCTTGTTTCTCGGCTGTGAATTGACAGATAACCCCAAAAGTTTCCAAGCAGAAGCAGAGGTTGATGAACTTCTTTTTTGGAAAGTGTGATGAAGATTTGTCAAATGGCGCCAAAGTTATTTGGAAACCAAAAATAGCTCTTCCTATGATAACTAGGTCCTAACTATAACTGCACAGCTGCTTAGTAAATATATATATACTAGCAGCCCGCCCCAGCGTTGCCTGGGGCAGAAAGGGGCTGGGGGCAGCATTTGAGGCTTGCGTGCACACGCCCGTCCCTCTGTGCACACCCGCTCCCGCCCCGACCCCCTCCCGCCCCGACTCCTCCCGCCCGTCCCTCTGTGCACTCCCGCTCCCACCTCGACCCTCTCCCGCCCCGACTCCAATGTGCCTTTACCTTACCTGAGCCGCCGCTCCTTTCCGCGCTCCTCACTTCACCGCCGCTCCATGTCCGCCGCTCCTCTTCGTCATGACGCACCTGAGCCGCCGCTTCTCCCCGCGCTCCTCACTTCACCGCCGTTCCATGTCCGCCGATCCTCCTCGTCATCACGCACGTCGCGGCCAGCGCTACGCCGCGGCCAGCGCAGCGTCGCGGCCGGCGCTACTTTCAGGGCACTACTTTTTTTAAAAAGTTATATTTTTAAATTTACGTTTTTTAAAAAAAATGTACAGCCTATGTCCATCTGTCTGCACACCCTGAGAATTTCTACAATGTATCGGGTGTGTGGATTGGCGCTATGGTTCCCGAGTTTACCTGGCTCAAACGTTTGTGTTCTCTCTTTATAATAGTAGTATAGATATATATATATATCCATCAACTAGAGTTGACCCCAAATGAAGACGCCACTCACGGCGAGCTTTAACCCATTATTTCGAGGACTGCAGTAGATGGAGTCATGCGCTTCAACAAATATCATGTTAGGCCAGACGCGTTTTGGGCATTCCTCTGCCCTTATTCACAGGCACTCACAAAGGGGACGGCAGCAGAATAGTGAAACACCTGCACCTATTTTGGGGTTGGGACATTAAAATAGTGCAGGTGTTTCACTATTCTGCTGCTGTTTCCCTTTGCGAGTGCCTGTGAACAAGGGCAAAGGAATGCCCGAAACGCGAATACTTGGCTTCTGTATCCAGTAGAGCTATCAGCCTATAGTTGGCCGGGTTAGTCTTATCACCTCCTTTGACTACAGGGTTTATTATTGAATCACTGCAACTCTCAGGTATAGTGCCAGTCGGCTGAACCTCCTTGTATAGCGTGGCCAATACTGCTGACCAGAATTGGGTATCTTCTGCAAGGGTGGCCTGTGGAAGACCGTTCGGGGATGGAGCTCCATCTCGGCCTCCATTAAGCTGAGCTAGAGAACAATGATGGATTCAACCCGTACCTGTGACTGGGGGTGAGTGTCTGAAAAGTTTCAGTGCTCTGTCCATCATCTCCCTGTGTTTGCTTTTATCGCCTTAAGTTGGCAGTGTATGCCCAGACGCGGGTCCCTTGCTCACTTTGCCACTGATTCAAGCCAGCCTGGCTCATGAGGGGTGTTACCCTGAGACCGGTCCCAGGATGCTTCTTTCCGGTCCAGGGAAGACCTAGCTTGGCAGTTCGGGCTGGACTGTTCTCATGAGGAAGAGGATCAAGAATGATTTGCAAATGACTGGGTCTGAACTGGGGTGGCGAAGTGACCTAAAGAACGATGATGGATTCAACCCAGATCTAATAGTGACTGGGGGTGAGTGTCTGAAAATTTTCAGCACTCGGTCCATCATCTCCTTGTGTTTGCTTCATTTGAACCCTGCCTTTTGAAGCATTGCAATATCATTCAAGAAGGCAAGTGTTCATGTGGTTGAGACAAAGATAGACACAAGAGGCCCTCTAGGGCCTATGCTCTCGACTTTGCATTTTCCATGCCTGTGGATCCACTGCTTAGACACACAGGGGGCACAAGTAGGAAACTCCAAAGTCTAGCAATTCCTAAGGCTGGTAACTAATGTAGATCTGTAGTTATATACAGGGGAAAGATTCATCAAACATTTACTCTGGATTAAAGTAAAGCCATTTTATTACTACTACTTCTTGCTTTCCTTGTCGGGAGTGAAGCTTGAACCCTAGACTTGTTTTCTATGCTAGTAGAAATATGGTTTAGTAGAGACCACAGGAAAAGCGGAGTAAAGTTCTACACTATTTATGGTACATAAAACTTAAGCTTGTCCTTGAAAGTTCGGGCCAGAGCTGTTCTGGAATTCTGGAATACTGACAAAGCTGGAGGTTATGGTATTTGTAGAGCGAGGTTTTCTCAAGCCTGACTAACGCATATCATAGGCACATTATGGGCAGAAGCAATGGATGCTTCCCTGACACACAGAACAAGAATAGTAAAGTTGTGACCAGTTAGGAATTTGACAGGCAGAGCCTTGCCAGGGGGCCTGGCTCGGCTTCAGGATGTCAAGGTTGAGGCAAACCATCAAAAGAGATAAGAAACGGGAGGAGCCAAGATGGCCGTCGGGACGGACGTGTAAGCGCCCGGCTCCGCGAGCCTTTCACTCCTGCATCGATATCCTGCCTCTTTTCCTGTGCCTGTGTTGCGGTATAACGGAGATTGAAACGCGCTTACACCGCTCGCGTTCCTCCGAAGTCTCTGCCTGCTGGTATTGCGGAGATCTGGACACGCCGCTTTTCCTCCATGGTTGCCCCTGGACCCTCTGCCTGCCGCCGCCGCTGGGCGCTGCTTTACCGACGTCGGAGAGACGATCTGGGGAGGCGCTGTTGATTGCGTTGCTGCTGCCGGCTGCTGTGGGAGATGGCGTTTATCCTTCGCGGATGTGGCGAATTCCCCCTGTGCTGTAATGTATACTGGCGAGGTGTGATTCCCCTCTCGTAATGCCTCCCATTGTTCCTTTGCCGACGAGCTTAGCTGCCTCCATTTTGGGACATCCTTCCTGCCTAGGGTCGCCCTCCTCGCCTGAAGCACAACTCTGTACTACAAGCCGTGTCTCTACCTGCGTCCCGACCTTTCTCCCGGGGTCCGTGTCGCCCTCCCCCTCCCACTGGGGTTTCATTGGCGATATGGTCCTGACGCTGGTTTTTCAGGACGGGCTGATGAATGCCTCCTTATCTCCCGGGGGTGCTATCCTGCCTAGGCTTGAGAGTGGTGACGGCCCGACGGCAGAGACCTGCGTCTTGGTCCGCTTGGAACCGCAGCGGGATTTGACTTATGGCGACATCCTGGCAGCGCTCGCCGGCTTACGGGACACATGGCTGCGATGCACCCAGCAGCTGGGTTGGAAGATTGACGACGCCATTTCTGCCCCGAGGCGCCTGACGCGATCCGGCTCCTTGCTGCTTCCGATCACTCCTGAAATGGATAATATGTTTCTACATGCGTGCCCGATACAGCGGATGATTCCTGGCAACAACGGATTGTATCAGTCGGTTGATGGAGCTGCTGTTACATTGTCTCCCCCCCCTCCGAGAATTGTGACTATGCCGTTGCTTTTGTCCCCATTGCCTTGCTCACCGCCTCCTCGGCTGCTGACCCTCCTGACCGCCTTTCCCTCTAAAGGCTTTTTTCTAAGGTGGTGGACTGTTTTTTATCCTGTGCATAAGGGGACGATGGCATTTTTGGACACTGGACTTATTGTTCAATCGAGACTTTCACTTCATCTTCTCCTGTTCCTTCTTGGTAGGGGGCGGCCATCTTGTCCTTTTGTTCTGCCTTCGGTGAGCTCCCAGCGGTGGCCATGTTTGGTGGGCTTTTGACGTTCGGGCCAGGGCTGATGGTTTTCTTCTCGCTGACTTTGTCTGTTCTACGGGCGATGATTCGGACTGGGACGCTTTCTACTATGTTTGAATGCGCTGTTTTAAATGTTTCTTTTCCCCACCTCAGGTTGTATTAATTTGTCCTGTTGTTGATCCTTTTTGGGTGGGGTGTGGGTTTCGTGCGGGCTGTGGAGTCTGGGAATAATTGGTTCTGGCCCTCCTCCGGGTTTCGGTGCTCTATGGGAGTCTTAGACTGGGATGTTCCTTTCTTACTCTCATGATTTAGGTTTTTTCCTAACCCTTTCCTTTTTCCTTTTTCTCTTCCTCTCTATATTTCGGGTTTGCTGGGCGACAGACACACTGCTGGGGGGGGGGGTAGGCCGTAGCCTCCGCATGCGTGTTGGGTGGGGGGTGGGAGAGGGGTCTCTAATTCACGGGTTTTAGTTTCTATGGTGCCTTTGTTTCTCTTTCTTTTGTCTTTCTTCTTTTTCTTTTGGTCCGTGTGTCGGACTATTGCGGGCGGGGGGCGGCGTGCGTTGATTCGATTGCTCCTGCTGTTGCCTTAGTTACACGTACTTTGGCCGCCGTGCCGCCTGGGGAAGCTTGACTTTTGGGCTGTTGAACTTTCAGATTGATTTGTCACTTTGGTGCTGTTATGCCTACACGGACTCTGTTTTCTTCTTATATATTTTGCTTTTTTGATCTGTAAGTGAAATGCCGACCTTTATTGTTGCAACGAAAAATGTTTAAAAATTAACCTTCATTGCTCCTTCGTCACAGTATCATGATGATCTCAGCTGTGGTCTTTGATGCTCGCTTGTAGTAGTGTTGTATTATTGTGTCGCTATATTGTGTGCGCAAGTGCCTTTACGTTTTTGTGGCCAGCCGGTTGGTTGTGGGCCCGTATCTTGTCTTTTTAATGCACAATAAAGGTTTTTGAAAAAGAAAAAAAAAAAAAAAAAAAAAAAAAAAAGAGATAAGAGATAGAGCAAACATCATATAAAATACGATCAAGACTCTTTAAGATTAAGCCACGGCTGTTTCTTGAGTGGCTGATTCATGTCAGTAGATTGGATAATATCACTTTTTTTTACATGCTTTAAAAGTAAGTGTTTTTTAAAATGAACTTTTCCCAAATTCCAATGCCCTGACAACAGCGCCATGGGTGAACCTGGAGATGTGAGTTTATCACATGTGCTGCATATACGGCCAAGATAGTTGCTGTATGTTCAGCAATATTATTATCCATTAAACCATACGTTAGGTTTTCATATAGAGCATATTCTGAATGAATTTCTTCACGGTGGTCTCAGATTTGATGTGACCATAAAATGAGGTGACTCGATTTAGACAAGAAGGGGAATCTGGGATTTGTGCTCTTCAGCCACTGGAAGAATATCTCCTCTGTCTCTTGACCGCCAAAGGACAATTGTTTGTGTTCAATCATTTTTGTCCTAAATTAGGACACTGTTCAAGAAATACAAATATCACTTTCATTCAGTTTCCCTCCATATATGTAGATGTCAAAATGTCGTTCTTGAACAATGTTATGTCTAACAGAGGGCAGGAGACAATTTTGTTTTTTTTAGTCTGTGTGCCGTAAGACTAGGCCTTTTGTTTTTCTAAATGGATGTTCACATAAAAAAGTTAAATATGTATATATAATTCAGTGAGCCCTCCTCACCTATTGCCTTGTTGTAGTCTCAGTCACACTTTGCTTCAGCCCACCAATGTATACACCATGAATCAATGGTTCTGTCTACTTCAGCCTCTGTCTGCCTTCAGTGTGAGCTAGTGGGCACATCTGCCCAAACAATCTCCTTGTGCCTGGTCTTGTAGGTCAATGTCTCGCATTTCACAACACCACATGAGTAATGTCAGAAAGCTGAAAGTTGCTTAATGTGTGCTTCTAGTTACTCCTGTTTTCATCATTTTGTGTCACTGCTGCCATTCCTATTTCAGGTGGAACAGTGTAATGTACTTAAGACGCTGGGCCAAGGAGGAACGGGGGCAGCGTGGCCATTGTCTCTTAATATCGTATGCAATGCTTTTATCGCAGCCTCTCGAATATACACCATTAAGGAGTACAATTAATGACTATTTTAAACCTGCAGTTGTGCTTTTTCTTAGTCCATGCAATCACTATGATGAATTTGTCACAAGACATTTAATTCAGAAACTTGCATTCATCGTGATTTACATATGCTTACTCTCTTAATAAATTCATTGAAAGGGATAGAATTAATTCGATTTATGCATAAGATACAGGCACTGCTATTCCAGGAAGAATGCAAATACACTACAATTAAACTTTTTGACGTTGCACAATCGAGTTAATAGTGCATTGACGTTTAAGGCTTGCAAGTGGGGCCTGTGGCGGAAGAGCTCTGTGTGAAACTGGCAAGGACAATGACAAACCGACAGAGGATCCGCTCAGACTGGCAAGCACCGTTTCAGAATCAGATCAACCCTCCGGATTAGGAAACTAAAGTTAGAACTAAACAACACACTGACAAATAAAAACAAGGCAATGATACAGGAGGGAGCAGGGCGGCTGAATTTCAGCAGAGTGCATGGTAAAGAGGGCGGGGCAGAGGAGTCAGAAGTAACTGAGGCAATGGGGCTGTGCAGGAGCTGGGGAGTGCGTGTGGGGCGGGGACAACTGCCTATGGATTTGGGCATTTTGTCTTTTATCTGGGGCTGAGAGTGGCTGAGTGTGAGGGACGGTTTCCAAGCTTTGCCAGGCCACTCGCAGCTCTTCACAGCAGCATGGACCATTTCCTGCTGCCACGCAGTGCTGCTTCATTTTTAACTTTCAAAGTTCTCGGGAGTTTAACACTTAGCGAACCTGCCAACGTTTAAAAATAAATGTGAATTTGTGAGTCAAGAGACTTCACAACCTCGTGGAACATCAGGAAAAAAAAGCATCTTTGCACAACTACAAGAGACAACAGTGGTTCCAACCACTGATCCTAGAAACAGCTAACAACAAGCGCGGCAGGCTGCCGGAGCAGGGGGAGGCAAGCGCGGCTGCAGGGGGAGGAGGAGGGCTGCGAGATTCACTCGCGGGAGCAATAATTGCTGGCATTTGGCGGCACGCCCTCCCGCAAGTGAATCTCCTGACGTGCACGCGTTGCCATTGAAGGTAATGGAACGGTTGCACGTCCTTGGCTGAAAAGCCAAAGCGATCCCAAAAGGTCTTTTTGCCCTTGCAGTGCGCATGCGCTGCATAGGCAAGACCTAAAAAGTATATTTTCTTTTTTAAAAGAGGCCCAGTTGCTTTTAAGGAAAACATGCTGCATTTAAAAAAAAAAGTTTACTTTATTTAAACTCGAGCTCAGGCATTGTGGTCTCCTGACCCTAGCAGGTAACCATCCCTGCGATGGCCACCAGTCAGAGTGAGTCACAATTTACCACCTAATTTCTTATTATTCATGAGGTAGGTCCGATTACATCACAGCCCAATTCAGAATTTTACAAAACAAACTATAAATGCATATGTCGTTTGTAAAATTCAATACTGGTCGCAAATTTAAACCGTTTATTCCCCAACCTGTATTTAGTACACCAGGCCAGTAGTTCAATGTCGGTTTCCTACAGCACAGTGAGCTGTGTACTTGCAAAATATGAAATCCTTAAAATATTTTCAAAAATACAAGGTGAATAACACCTTTGTTAGCATTAGGCTGTGAGTAAAAAAGAGACAGGATGTAATAGCGCAAAACAGATCCGTTACATTTAACACATGGGTGCAGTGGTGTTCTGCTTACCCGCATAGCTCTCACACATGGAGAGATTTGGCAGACACCTCACATGTTATGTAACGACATGGACTTGCATGGCTCCTGCTTTCCTTTGAGTGTCCTGATCCCAGCGGTGGCCGGCAGGGATCGGAGGTAGGGGGGAGGACGCGGGGGAAGTGGCTATAAAAAAAGAAAATTATAATAAATCTCTGTTCGATACCATGAAACACAGTTTCTCCAATACCTATGGGCACAAGATATACTTATCATTGTATAGAACAGAGATTTATACTAATTCTATCGGCATAAGCCGAGACATACCGACTTTACCTACGAATTACTGTGAAGGACTATCTTTATATATATACTAGCAGCCCATCCCGACGTTGTCCGGGGATGAAATATAATGTGTGCAATGTTTGTGATAGGAAATGTGAATTTATTGGGAGGTATGCAGCATTACGTAAGTATGACAAAAGGCAATAGGATTTTTATGCGTTCTTTAACATTGATCTTGCACGTCGTCTTTTACCTGTCTTGAGAAGTTGTTGATCTAGGCTAACGTTAGTTGTTAATTTGTGTGCAATTTGTTTGTACGCTTGTGCATGCACTGTTAGGAAGAGCGTTGGTGATATGTGCCTCCTTAGCTGTAAGGTATTTGAAGAGTCTTCGTGATCTGTGCGTCGTTCTGCGGTAACCTTTGCAGCTTGTGGGTGGTGTGGAGTGGGTTGTTTATGTAATCCCCAAGAGCGTTGTGTCCGACGTTAATCCTTGTACGCTGACAGTGCCCTGCGTCACAGCGTGCTTGCGAGGGCTGCGCGTGTGTGATTCACGCTGGTAGGCTGACTGGCTTGAGGCCCCGCCTGAGCCCCGGAGTAAATTGCAATCATTAACTGTGTGATTTCGGCTCCTACGCGGCCTCGCTTTAGCCTCTGCCGGAGCCGTGGAGCAATATGTTAAGGCGTGAGCACATGCCCACAAGGGAGTCTTCTAAACCTTTCTTTTTCGGTGCACCATATAGCAGTAATTGCGCATGAATGCCAAGGTGTGAATGGCGCTCCCCGTGAATGCCGCGCCCCGTCAAAGAATTGTGCGTGAATGCCAAGGCATGAATGGCGCTTCCCGTGAATGCCGCGCCCCGTGAAAGCTGCGCCCATGCGCCCCGTCAAAGCCACGCCCATTTCTTTTTTTGTTTTTGACCAGGCCCCTCTGACAACGCCAACGCCCACAAGTGTTGTTTTCCGCGCCAATTGCTGACAGCACAACGCCGACGCCCACAAGGGACTACTTTCCCCCTAAGGTTCTTTTACCTTTTTAATGTATATGGTGGGCAGCTGTATAGCCTATGTGTACTGCTCAACCTGTCCTTTACAATGCTGTATTGGGTGTTGTGATTGGTGTTGTACTTCTTGAGCTTACCCGCCTCAAAGGTTTCAGCTCTCTCTTTATAATAGTAGTATATATATAGATATAGATTTTGGATGCACTGTTACCATATACAGTCTATGAATACATTTGCATGTTATGACTTTAAGCCTTGAGGAAGTTCCAGAAGTAGTTTGGACGGATTTTATATATTTTGAACATATATTGGATTTCCACTATTTGCTGGTGCACCTTTCCATGTGCTATACATTCTGGGCAAATCATTTAAACTTAATCTGTCCATGACTGTGAATGTGTCCGTCTGTAAAGGAACTAGTGCTCATATAAAGCTCTCCGTTAGGGGTTGTGCTATGTAAAATTGAACAACAAAAGGTTACGGGGTTGGTAAACAAACACAAAGGAATGTGGGAAGCAGCAGCGGGAGGGGTGAGGCTTAGGGGTCACAAACAATGGGCAGTGGAATGACAGAAGACTCGCACTGTATGGAGTGTGGAATAAAATGTAATACAATTTAAAACGTATTCCAAAAGAATGAATAAAAGCAGAGCTACACAAATAACATGCAGTCCCCAAACACACTTGAGCACAAAGAAAAAAGTACTGCCATGAAAGGCAGAGGAAAAATTCCAAAGGAGCGCTTATTCCAAGCTCCACAGATAAGAAAACACACAAAGAGAAAGACAAACACAACAGGAAATAGCATACTGCAACCAATAGAAAACAAGGAAAAGAGTGATAAGCATAGGAACAAATGCAAAATAAGGGCCGGCTGTCAGCCCCTTTTAAGATTTTTTTTTAAATACAAAAGACTTTGCAAGGGCCATGCAGGCAAAACCTGAAAATTAGTGCTGTGGCACCCACCGGTTCAAATTAAGCACTGGCTCTTTGACTTCAGACAAAACGGGCTAATTAGGCCAATATGTTAATATGGAAGTTAAAGACTTTAGCTAATGAATTTACCTGGACTCACACACTCAGGTCACTCTCAAGAACAAACTAAAGGGCTTTAACCTTAGTCGAAAAGTACACGGTACAATCCCCATTTGTCTTCTATTTATGAAAGCTATTTAGCTTTCTGATCTTGAACTTGGAACCAATCAACAACAGCTCAATTTTCACCACGTTAGGGACAAGCCAATTTATCTGCACCCAAATCTAGATGGCAGACATCAAATTAAAAGATGGGCACATAACCTTCAGCATTACGGGTCAAAATAAGCATCAACTGGGTGTCGTCGGTATACATGTGACTACCCATCCGCCATACAGTAATTAGAGCATAGTAATGCATAATCACTACTTACAACATTCAAACACATAAAGAGTCTTTTGTAGCAATGGAGGAATAATATACTCGCATTAGACTGACAACTATAAATATTTCTGATTAATTTACAAAACGTGCTGACAGGCTACGTGTGCTAGGTGTGGAGTGGTGTGGCTCACTGGTTAGAGGCGGCAGACCCGTAAGCAGAGAACGGCCCGGGACCAGGGTTTAATTCCCGACGCGGCAGGGTTGTGGACCAGGGTCAAAACGGACTTGATAATTCTCGCCTCTGTTGCCTACTCTAACAAGGGAACACACTCGGCAACTCTGGGCATTAAGCTTGCCTCATCTCTACAACGGCCCCCACAGACGCCGGGGATGCCTGGTTTCACCCTGGAGATACCCAGAAAGGGACCATCTCACAGGGAAAACCAGGACAGGTTCCCCAGCGGTCTTCAGCGCCTAGATACTCCTTGGAGTCGTAGTGCGCTTTACAAGTACACCTACATTTACATTTACATTTATATAATTAAAGCTTTGAAATGTGTAAATAACTTAGAGGCAACCAAAGAATGTCAAAACCAAAATTAATTGAGCAATACAAATACTGTAATGTCATCCACAAACTCGAGAAACTGTAGGTGGTTAATGCAAGCTGCAATATCTTGGGTGGTTTCTCTCCTAACCATGAGAAACTACAGATTGAGTGCTACCCAATAAACCTTCTGGTATTCATATTGTTGCAGGTTTTCAATCACAACAGGTATTTGTGTACTATGGCAGCTGGTCTTTGCTTTTGATATTGTATGGGTTTTATTGCATAGTTTCATCTTGCTATATAAGCATGCATGGCCCTTGGAATCCCATTGATACTGACTCACAGTGAAGGAACAAGAAAATCGAGACAGCTTGGTACTAGATTTCCCGACCAAAAAACTGGATCATGCACTACATGCCTGCTGACACACCTTTCATATCTTTAGGCACAGATAATCGTCAAGTAGGCAGACAGCGTAAAGGTGTGCGAAACGATATTTACTGTTTATGGGAGTGCAGTAAGGGTTGAAATAAACATTTACGTTTGGGATTGGATGGGGAAACACACATGCATGTTTGTGGAGTGTCATACTGAGAATGTTGATAAGTCTGTGATATATTGATGATGTTGGTGGATGTAACCCATTTCCGTGGGGGGGGGGGGGGGGGTTGGGGGTATCTATGCCATTGTGGCTACATAACGCAGAGCTTTTTTTTTGTGGTCAGGATCAGGCTATGCACTGAGGGCTGGTAGGTGAGTGTGGGCCTGCAGATGTATGCAGTCCATTAGATGTCCCTGGACTTGACTAGATCCTGCAGGGTGAACTGAGCTTCTATTAACAAGAGTCTTAGGAGGTACAAAACATCATTATCACGCCTGGCGTCATCCTCCCTCACCATCAGGAAATGTTTCTGCTTCAACTGAAAGATGTCCTGGTGCAGTGGATATTCTCTAAGAATTGACTGGGTCCCTTCATCACCTGCGAATGGTTTGACAGGTGGGTATCTATGTCTCTCAAGAGGATATTAATGTAGCTTTTGGACCAGTCCATATCTTGGAGTCAACCTCAAATGGAGTCCTGCTATTGTCACTCTGCCACCTTGTTGTTAACAACATGGAGTGCTGACTCCTGGGAAGGTGTGATGTGGAGACTACATTATGGGAGAGAGCAATTGCTTACCTGTGGAAGTAGTCACTGTGCCAAAGAAGAGAACACAGTAGTTGCAGGTACATCAGAGGGTGGCCATGGGGACTCAATTAGGTATTTATAGGATGTATTGTGGGGTTTGGTGCATCCTAGGGAGCTGGAACAAGCATCAGACCCCAGTTTATCAAACTTTCACGCAACACGCAAGACACCTTGATATGCTATGCTGCGTGAAAGAGAGGAGGCAGGAATGTGCCATGTTTAACATTATATGGCGCATTACTGTTTTTTCCTTGCGCTGGAGCACAATGTGCTGCCTTGCGCCAACGCTGGCACACTTGAGCCATATTGCAAGGGTGCCTGCGTTGTAGGCAGGATTGTTTTTGTGAAGGAAGGGACACCTTCCTACACTTAAAAACAATGCATTCAGACGTTTTTCCTCTTTCTATGTGTGCTGCACATGTAGAAAGAGGAAGAAACTAGGAGAAATAAACATATTTCTCCTCATTACGCCTCACCTGTGAAGGCGTAGCAATTTGACGAATTTCCCAGGTCTACCACTGATGGTAAATCTGTGAATGCACCAAAATCCATCAGTGGCTGCATGGAAACATATATGCTCCACCCATGGAACGCCTCCCTGGCGCAGAGACTTGCGCTGCTGTGTGTTACTCCAGATTTACCAAGCAACGCAGGGCCACGCAAAGACGTGGACAAAACCTTAGATGTTAGGGCCCGCCGCCCTTTGCTGATAAATGGTAATGGCCATGGAGCACGTTTTGTGCTCGCACACTCTGTGTCATATCGACGGACGCTCCACATGTGTATAATATAAACAGCTGCCGCTCCACATCATGCTGCTAGTGCTGAACCAACAAAATGCCCGTTTGTCTCAGCTGCATTAGTTGGATGTTTGAGATTAAAATGTTTTGTTGCAGATGATCTGTAACATGCTCGTTCCACTGCAAAGAGGGTTCAGAGCGTGTGTAATGTTTTTATTAATTTATCATGACCGCCTTCCTCTCATTTTCTCCTTTCTTTCAGTGGCAGAGATAGTGTGTCAAGGGCCCTTGTGCACGGAAGAAAATGGGCCCACCGGCTGCTGTCCAAATTGTGAAACACAGCAATAATCAGGGCCCGTTCGGCCTCTCAGTAGGGTGACCAATCGTCCGTAAATTTCACGGACCATCCGTCATTTTGGTGTGATGTCCGTTGTCCGTAATCATTCCTTTTACGGATGCCTTTTATCTGTAATTTTGGACATTAATTACTGCGTTCCCTGCGAGTAGCCCCAAGAGATTAAAAGTTCTCAGGGGCCAGCTCGCACTTCTCTGTTGAACTCCAGAGGCTGCAGCAGCTCCTCCCTGAGCTCTCACAGACTGTGGGCAGGCCCATTGTCATTCCAACTGAGGCAGATTATCCCCTTTTGAATGACAATGCGCCCACCGTCTGCTTTTAGCATATCCTGTGCCAGTGAGATCGCAGTTCGTGATTACAGAGTAGCTTTTCCCAAACAGACTACTGTGGGGAACTTGCCCCCTTGTGTAATTTGTCAATGTTATACACAGAGTGAACAGGGCAGGAGCAGTGACGGGACAGGAGAGGCGACAGGAAAGAAGAGGTGATGGGCCAGGAGAGGTGACCAGGCAGGAGAAGTGACGGGGCAGAAGAAGTGACAGGCAGGAGCAGTAATTCGGTATGAGCAGGAGTGGTAACTGTGCGGGAGCAGTGAATGGACAGGAGCAGTTAATGGATAGGAGCAGTGAACGGGGCAGGAGAAGTAATGGGACAACAGACGTGATGAGACAGGAGAAGTGATCGGGCATGCGCAGGAGTGCTGACCGAACAGGAGTAGTGAACGGGCAGGAGCAGTGAACGGGCAAGAGCAGTGAACGGGCAGGAGCGGTGACGGGGCAGAAAAAGTGACAGGGCAGGAAAAGTGACTGGGCAGGATCAGTGACGGGACAGGAGATGCAACAGGAGAGGAGAGTTGACGGGGCAGGAGAGGTGATGGACAGGAAAAGTCACGGGCAGGTGATGCGATTGGCAGGAAAAGTGACGGACAGGAGAGGTGACAGTGCAGGAGAGGTGATGGAGCAGAAAAGGTGACGGGGCAGGAGAAGTAACGAAGAAGGAGAAGTGACGAAGAAGGAGAAGTGACAAAGCAAGAGCGGTGATTAGGCATGAGCAGGAGCAGTAACCAGGCAGGAGCGGTGTAAGAATAGGGGCAGTGAATGGGGCAGGAGCAGTGAATGGTGCAGGAGCAGTGAACTGGGCAGGAGCAGTGAACGGGGCAGGAGAAGTGACAGGGCAGGAGAAGTGACAGGGCAGGAGAAGTGACGGAGCAGGAGAAGTGATGGGGCAGGAGAAGGGACAGGGCATGAGAAGTGACGGGCAGGAGAAGTGACAGGGATGGAGAGGCGAGAAGGAAGAAGAGGCGACAGGGATGCTGAGGTTATGGGGCAGGTGAGGTGACCGGGCAGGAGATGTGATTAGGCATGAGTAGGAGCAGTGACGGGCAGGAGTGGTGATGTGGCAGGAGTGGTGATGGGGCAGGAGTGGTGATGGGGCAGGAGAAGTGATGGGGCAGGAGAAATGACGGGCAGGAGCAGTGATTAGGCATGAGAAGGAGATGTGAACGGGTAGGAGCAGTGACGGGGCAGGGGAAATGACAAAGGAGCGGTGACGGGGTAGGAGAAGTGACCGGGCAGGAGAAAGTGACAGGGCAGGAGAAGTGACTTGTACTCATGTTCCTTGACTATTTATTTATACACTGTTGCATGACATCCACTGATGTGTCTGCAAAGCATACCTGTTGTCCCGAATTTTTGTCCTGCATTTTGACCTCCTGTCCTGAATTTCTGTCCTGAATTTTGACCCCTTGTCCTGAATTTTTACACTCACCGCCTCATCATCCATCCTTCCAACTACCCCTTCATCATCCATCCATCCTTCCCCTCATCATCCATCCATCCATCCTTCCCCTCATCATCCATCCTTCCCCTCATCATCCATCCATCCATCCTTTCACCCACCCATCCATCCATCCATCCCCTCATCAATCCGTCCATCACCTCATCCATCCATCCTTCCCCTCATCCATCCATCCATCCTTCCTTCCCCTCATCCATCCATCCCCTCATCCATCCATCCTTTCCCTCATCCATCCATCCTTCCCCTCATCCATCCATCCTTCCCCTCATCCATCCATCCTTCCTTCCCCTCATCCATCCATCCCCTCATCCATCCTTCCCCTCATCCATCCATCCTTCCCCTCATCCATCCATCCTTCCCCTCATCCATCCATCCTTCCCCTCATCCATCCTTCCTTCCCCTCATCCATCCTTCCTTTCATCCATCATCCATCCTTCCCCTCTCCCATCCATCCATCCCATCCATTTATCCTTCCTCTCATCCGTCCATCCTTCCCCTCATCCATCCATCCTTCCCCTCATCCATTCTTCCTTCCCCTCATCCATCCTTTCTTTCATCCATCATCCATCCTTCCCCTCACCCATCCATCCATCCCATCCATTTATCCTTCCTCTCATCCATCCATCCTTCCCCTCCATCCATCCATCCTTCTCCTCATCCATCATCATTCCCCTCATCCATCTTTCCCCTCATCCATCATCCAGCTACCCTTCCACCCATACATCCAGCTATTTACATTTTCTCTCCAACCTTCCCCTCACTCATCAATCCATCCATCCTCTCTCATTATCCATTTATTCAATCTTTCATTCATCTATTCACAATTTCAGTAATTCATCCAGCCATTCACCCGTCCCTTCACTTACTTACTCGTCCACCTTTCCATATTAATTTTGAGCTGAGCCCTTTTGAGAAGAGGCCCATCAAGAACTTCACCCTCGCTGCAGGGGCCGTTCCAGGACTGGGACAGAAGCCACCCAGGGCGGAGACAGGATCCACCACGGGGGCGGGACAAGAGCCATCACAGGCGGGGGTGGACTGGAGCCACAACATGGGGGGACAGGAGCCATCACAGGCGGGGGTGGACTGGAGCCACAACATGGGGGGACAAGAGCCGTCACAGGCGGTGGTGGACTGGAGCCACAACATGGGGGGACAAGAGCCATCACAGGCGGGGGGTGGACTGGAGCCACCACATGGGGGGACAGGAGCCATCACTGAGGGGGGGACAGGAGCCATCACTGAGGGGAGGGCAGGAGCCATCACAGGAGAATGAACAGGATCCACCAGGGTGGGCACAGGGGTGGGCATGCAGTATTCTAGTATCATCTTGGGCTCCTTGCCCCCTCCTGCACAGGACAACGAGAAGACAGGCTCTCTGTCCAAAATGACATCCCCCACTGTGATGTACAGTACTTACAGGAGATACTCTAAGAGAACTGATTGAACTGATTTTCCTCCATA
The DNA here is from genome assembly GCF_964261635.1 of Lissotriton helveticus. Lineage (NCBI taxonomy): Eukaryota > Metazoa > Chordata > Amphibia > Caudata > Salamandridae > Lissotriton > Lissotriton helveticus. The sequence goes on from NC_136067.1 coordinate 1,652,611,331, forward strand.
ATGTGTTAATTAGTGTGGTGCGATTGTGCCATTTATTTATTGTATTACATTATAGACTGCATGTTTGAAGAACCGAGGTTTGCTTACAATTTAGTGACAGTAATTAAGCTCGGTGGAGAGAAGCACATGCTGCCTTGGTGTAATCAGGCCTAGTCTAGGATGTTTGGGGACCCGGGTAGAAATGGAATGTGTGAGCTCCCCTCTAAATAGCAGAGACATGATGCATTCAGGGCTGTTTGCATGTGAATAGATGCTGCTGCTCCTGAACCTGCAGCCCCTCCCTCTCAGTCACCTTCGAGCACCTCTTAACAGCTCATCAAAGACTGGAGGTGTCAGGGCTGCCATCCCGCTGTGCCTCTCCAGTGCTGCTGGGTATCTGAGCTTTGGTGCAGCATCGGAGTCAAGAAGGGAGGTGGGTGCAAGCTGTGCCGGCTTTAGGGTGGGGCAACCGGTGCCCTGTTAAAATGACGGACAAATGGCGTCCGTTAAAGAATCCTTCACGGACAACGGACAGACGGCCGAAATTACGGACTGTCCGTGAAATTTACGGACGGTTGGTCACCCTACCTGAGGACCAGGGACAAGATTACCAAGTGGTGAAAAAGACCAGGAACTGGAGGTAGCCGGACAGGGTGAGGAGGACCAGGACAGTAAAAGCCAGGAAGAGCAAGGGGACTGGACAAGGATGGCCAGGAGGAACAGAAGAAAATTGTCCATGTTTGCAATAACTCAAACAACGGCAAGCAGGACCAAGATGGCCCAACAATTGGGGACATTGCCAGAAGACCCATGAGGACAAGGCATAGGGCCATGAGGATCCAAACCAGGAGGATAAGGAGTAAGAAAGAGAGGCCTAAGATGATGTCAAATTAGGCGAGTAAGATAATGACTATTCAATTTGAGTGAGCAAAATAAGGATGTTCCAAAACGGTTAGTTGCACTGTGGTTTTTCAATTTATTATGAACTCTGATTCAGTAATTAGTGGCAATATATTATTTCAGCATGGATTCTTCTGATGTTCTGTTTCAGAAGTTTTAAGTATAATAGACTTGGGGCCTCATTTATGAAGTTTTACAGTAGGGCAGCGCCGCAGTCCTCCTTGCTACGCTGCCCTACGGTAAAAGAAAAGGGCAGGAATACAACCGTATCTATGCAATACGGCGCATTCCTGTCCTTTTACCCTGCACCGGCACACAATGGGCTGCTGTGTGCCAACGCATGCACCTTTGCTAAAAATTAGCCCAGAAGCCGGATTGGGAAGGGTGCAACAAATTGTGTCTTTCTGCATGGTCGGATATAACTTTATTGGCATGTTTTTCCAAAACATTTGAAAGAGCTGGAAGGAGAGATATGGGCCTGTAATTGGCTGGATTGTTCTGGTTAGCCAAAGGCTTTTTCAAAAGTGGAAGAATGTTGGCCTGTTTCCATCTGAGAGGCATTTTAATACATCATGGACCTAACTTGCATAGGGAGATGGATGCTTATTGTGTTCACTCCTTGTTCGCAGTTCTACCTGGTGGTACGTGCCTGCTGAAGTCTGCATAAGGCATAATAATACAACATTTCAGCTGTTCAGAATGCAGCTGGATGAACAGTGAAGTTTTTCTGATATTTGCATGGCTACTGGCCAAGTTGTGCATACTGTCTGCTATTTAGCTGACCACCAGGAGAATAATGAAGTTACTTTTCTATTTGCATGGCTGCTGGCCAAACAGTACAAAATGTCTGCCATGTAATCAGTAGCCTATTAAAAAATTAGGTTTCTTTACTATTTGGAAGGCCACCGGCCAAATGGTACACAATCTCGACTATTTCGCCAGCAGTGGGTTAAATAGTTAAATGTCTTTGTTAACTGTAAAACCATTGGCCAAATAATGTATAATTTCTGCTATGCTGTGTCTCCATTAGTAAATAAAATAATGAAGCTTATTTGCATGGCTGCTAGTGAAATTGTACATAATATCTGCTACTATGCCAGCATCATGGTTAAAGAGTGAAGTTTCTATATTTTCTTAACAGTGGCTAAACAGAATATGATGTCTGTTAGTTAACCACAGGTCAGTAGCCTTTATTATTTGCATGACTGCCAGCCAAATAATACATAAGCTCTTCTATTTAGCCAGTGGCTGTGTAATAGTGAAGTTTCCTTGTTATTTGTACGATTGCTTGCCAAACACTGCAGAATTATTATTGTTTAGCCGGTGTCCGGGTAATAGTGATGTTTCTCTGCTAGTTGCTAGGCCGCCGGCCAGATAGTAAATAATCTGTACTATTTAGCCATCGGCTGCGTTCATAGCGGTTAAATAACCGCCAACATTATAATGTGTTCATATTTAGGATTACATACTTCTGTTGAGAAAGATAAACCTGCCGCTTGGCATGAGGTAAACATGGTGAATTCATTCCAGCTTGGCTAGTGCAGATGCCACATCATCCTCTATTATATTTTTTAAGCATGTTTCATATACATTTTCCTACAGCTTAATTTTCTTTGAAACATAAATGTTTTGAATGAGGTACCATGTGAAACTTGGCACCTAAAGAGAGTGAAAATATTATTTCCATGAACAATAAACGAACACGGAGCTTCTAAAATTATCCCATGTCATTCACGCATTTTTCGGTTGCACTTGGTGGGGGGGGGGGTGTGGGTTGCATGCCTCACAGAAGTTGGTCATGCGGTATGTTTAATGCAGAGTATTCACCACAGTTGGAAATTATAGGCCAAGCTGAGCCTCGGCTTTTTCGGAACAACGAATGGACGAATCTCACAGACAAAATAAGCAGTGACTTTAGAAAAATGAACTGCAAGGCTTTGCTCGTATTCTTGAAGCAATACATTATTCATGCACAATTACTTCCGTTCGCGTCACTCTGAGGAGAAGAAACTCGTAAAATAATCTCTTTTGCTCACGTGACTGGCTTGGGGCTGCATGACTGACGTCCCACCGGGAGAACTCTTTGACGTCTTATGATGACCCGAACACACGCGCTCAAAGTTAAAGTCCTGGAAGGGGTCCGGTGAAAATAAGGATCTTGTCGTGCAATCGTGCAGCTTTAATCCGACGCTGTAGTGGAATTTACGGTTTAGTGAAGGTAGACGCACACGTTATTTATAAAGCGCTGATCCCTTGAATAGAATAAGGCACCATCCTACCTAAAGAAAGGGCGCAGCTTCAAGTGGTGCAACAGGTGCAGTGGCACGGGGGCGATGGGGGTCTGGAAAGAGACCCAAGAGGTAGGGTGGCCAACTGGCATGGATGATGAAGGGGTAGTTGGAAGGATGGATGATGAGGGGAAGGGTGGATGATGAGGGGGTGGGTGAAAGGATGGATGGATGATGAGGGAATGGATGGATGATGAGGGGGTGGGTGAAAGGATAGATGGATGATGAGGGGAAGGATGAATGGATGATGAGGGGAAGGATGGATTGATGATGAGGGAAAAGGATGGATGGATGATGAGGGAAAAGGATGGATGGATGATGAGGGAAAAGGATGGATGGATGATGAGGGGAAGGATGGATGGATGATGGGTGGGTGAAAGGATGGATGGAGAGTGGGTTGGTGAAAGGATGGATGGATGATGAGTGGGTGGGTGAAAGGATGGATGGATGAGTGGGTGGGTGGATGGTGGGTGGGTGAAATGATGGATCAGTGGATTGGATGGTGGGTGGGTGAAAGGATGGATGAGTGCGTGGGTGGATGGTGGGTGGGTGGATGGTTGGGTGGATGATGGGTGGGTAGGTGGATGAGTGAAATGATGGATGGATTGATAAGTGCAAGGGTGAATGAATGGACATATGAGTGAAAGGGTGGATGTAAGGATGGATGAGTGAGTGAAAGGGAGGGTAGATGGACAAAAGGGTGAATAGATGTGTGAAGGAGTGAAATGATAGATGGATGAATGATAGGGTCAATGGATGGATTCATGAGTGGATGAGTAGATGGATGGATGGATGGGTGGGTGGATGGATCGATGGAAGGAAGGATGGCTAAGTAAAAGGGTCAATGGAGAGAGAAAGGGAGGATGGATGACAAAGAGTGGATGGGTGGAATGATTAGTAAGTGAAAGGATGGCTGGATTGGTGAAAGGGTAAATGGCTGAATGGATGAGTGAATGGATGGATGGGATGAAGAGTGGATGGATACGTGTACAGATGGATAGGGTGAAAGGGTGGATGGATGGATGGATAATGGAGGATGAGTGAAAGGATGGATGAGGGGATGGATGAAGGGATGGATGAGTGAAATGATAGATGGAAGGATACATGATGGATAGGTTTGCAAATGGTTGAATATGTTTGAAAATGGTTGGCCTTCTTATATACTATTGCGCGACCTCTGATGTGTCTGTAAAACGTACCTATTGTCCTGAAGTTTTGTCCTGAATTTTGACCCTTTGTCCTGAATTTTTACACTCACCGTCCTGAATTTGCGCCAATGCCAGTTGGTCACCCTATCCTCAGGGCATGGTCCCTCTGGCACTTCTAGGTCTGTTACCGGTCATCTTGATCCTGATCCTTTTGGGTACTCTTACTCTGGTCCTCATTCTTCTGGCTCTAGACCTCCTGGTATCCTTGGTGCGCGCCCCTGACCTCTTTTTCGTATTCTGGTCCCATGTCCATAGTCCTCCTGCTCTTACCAGTACTCCTGAAACTGGTCCTCATCCTCCTTGCCCTGGTTCTGCTGCTCCCTGTCCCTTTGGTTCAACACCAACTTCCCAAGATCCTCCTTGCTTGGGTCCTCCTGGGCTTGGACATCCTTCTCCTCATCCTCATGGCCCTGCCTGATCCTCCTGGCTGTGGTCATCCTGCTCCTGATGCTCCATGATCTGGTCCTCCTCTTGTTACTCACCCTGGTCCTCTTTGCCTGGATCCTCCTGGTCCTGGCCCCGTGGTCCTTTGTTTCCTGGTCCTCTTACAGATTATGAAAAAAAGAACAATTGATGGACAGAATGCAGAACAATATCATACATTTACCCCAGAACAGAGATCTGGGCCTAAAACCATTGTATTGTTTTTTTGCTCCCCATGCCATTCCAGTTTGAACCCAGCCATATGCAAATCAGTCTTGACCCTGCACCCAATGGGAACAGTCCAGGCCAGGTCCTCCCTGGACTGGAAACAATCATCAGCCAGGATAGCTTGACACTAGTGGAGTGGAGAGCACAGGACCCATGTCTGGGCATACCCGTCCCACTGGGGGTGACAAATGCAAAAAAGAAGTATTAATGGACAGAATGCAGAACACATTCACCCCATTACAGATATCTGGGCCTAAATCCATCGTTTATTTGCTCCCCATGCCATTCCAGTTTGAACCAAGCCATATGCAAATCAGTCTTGACCCTGCACCCAATGGGAACCATCCAGCCTGAAATGCCAGGCCAGGTCCTCCCTGGACTGGAAACAATCATCCTACCCTGAAACCGGTCCCAAGATGCTTGTTTCCGGTCCAGGAAAGACCTGGCTTGGCAGTTCGGGCTGGATTGTTCCCATGAGGTACAGGGTTAAGACTGATTTGGATATGGCTGGGTCTGAACTGGGGTGGCGAAGTGAACCAAAGAATGATGATGGATTCAACCCAGATCTGTGACTGGGGGTGAGTGTCTGACAAGTTTTAGCGCTCCGTCCATCATCTCCTTGTGTTTCCTCTTAGAGGTTATCCTTCTAGCTCTGGGTGCCTGGGTCCTTGGTCTCACCTCTCTGGTTCACCTAGCCATGGTCCTCCTATCCTTGGTTTTCGTCGTCACTCTCCTTCTTGTGATTCTTTGCCACGTGATCCCTGCCGACTCCCTGCTTCCAGCAGGAGCCCGCATTGCTTTGAGACCCAGGGAGTTGCTGAGTATGCAGCTCCTTGGATCCCAAAGCCATCTCTGTTTCCCTGCTCTCTTGACAGGGAGCAGGGAAACAGACACTGCTCAGCTTTCAACAGGCAAGAGCATTTTCTGCTCTTGCTTGTTGAAATCAAAGCACTTTTTTCGATGGCATGGCAGGAGCAGCACTTTGGCCCTGCCATAGCAAACTGCAATGCCCGGGGGTGGGCACCCCTGGACATTGCTGGATCCGGCCCTGGTGGGTAGGGGTGTGAGGGGAAGGGTGGCGGTCCCCAGGGCCATCTATGGCTCCACGAGGGGGTCCTCGCAGCCCCCCACATTTGTTTGAATTAGCCCGGGGAGATGGTGGTCCCCAGGGCTGCGTGAGGGGGCTGGAGCCCCCCACGCATTACAATTTAATATAGCCCCGGGCAGGTGGCAGTCCCCTGGGCTACGGTGGGGGTGCATGGCATCCTCAGCATACTCCAAGGGCAGTGTGCACCTTATCAGTGTTCGAAGCAGAGGAGGAATGAGAAACGCTAAGGTGTTTCTGCTGTGGCCAGAGGGTAAAAAGCCTTAAGCTTGCAGATAGTACTGTGGCAGAAGCAGTGGAGGCAGATGTATATGATTTCACCTTGCCAGCCTGGTTGGCAGGTCTGCTGGTATCAATGGTAGTGGTTTTGGTTAGGCTTTTGCAAAAAATGAGGTGCCAGAAATTGAAGGTGTGGGAGTGCCAGCTGTGAAGCTCCTAGAAGCTGATCCAGCATTTTAAGAAATACCCCAGGATGCCACTATTTACATGTGGAGATTGAACTAATTGTATGACATATGACCCAAATTCTCCTCGCCAATGTACAATATTCCCATAATTAAAACATGGCAATTGGGTGCATGACTTTCATGCCCCATCAAATTGATTCTTGCTTACACAGATATATTCACAGGCATACATGCATGTATCATGCATATGTGCAGTCATTCCTACACTGCGTGTAGTTACCCTCAGATCCATATCGTTCACCATGGTTTCACAGACCGGCCAGGAAACACCCATGGTCTGATAGCTGGTTATGGAACATCATACCTGCAGCATCTGGCATTTTATGGAAATGTCTACATTAATGGGCAAATGCTCTCATACTGGCACTTGAAATGCCTAATTCGCCTATGCTGCACCAAGTTTGATCTGTAAACATTGGGGGTCATATTTATGAGCCTAGTTGCATTGCACTTGCACCACACAACGTGGTGCATGCGAGACACAACTCAAAAACGAGATGTATGAAGCCACACAAGGCCATGAGTGGCTTCATAAATCTGGAGTAACGCAATGCAGCGCAAATAGCTGTTTTGCGTTACTCTGCCCTGAAAGGCATTCCATGGGCACTGTGTGTGTGTTCCCATGCAACTCCCAGGGATTTTAACGCAGTCCCAGATGTCTCTGAACTGGTAAAAGTCGGAATGCGCCAAAGTACTACGCCTTCCCAGGTGAGGCTAACGAGGAGAAATATCCTAACCTCATATTGTCATCACATGCAACAATGAGGTATGTTGCATACCTCATTGTCATGTTCACATGGCTTACGTTTCTAGCTGTGAGGGACTTCTGGCTTCAAAACCTCCTGCCACAACTTCAATTATGGACAGTTCAACTGCAATCAGCACCTTGGTCTTGAGATGTAATGCCAGGGCTGATCCACTTCCGGTGGATAAATTGTCCTGGTGATTGCACACCAATGTCTGTCTATCCTTCCTGTTTAGATCATTCTGTCTTTTTATTTCTTCTACCTCCCTTGGATAGATGGACATATTCTTGACTTTGTCCGTTATAGTCTGACAAGGATGTGTATATATTCTCGGGCAGTCTTCAGCATGAGGTAGGCGAAGAGTCGGGCTGACTCCTCACACAAGACTTCAGCTCTCTGTGGAGGAAGTTTTGTTTATGCAATCTGCTGGCTGCCATGCTGGTGGTTTGTGCATGCTTTGGTCATAAGTGGCACCAGGGAGGTAGGGAATCAATGGATTGTGGTAGAGCTTACAAAATGGCTGCCAATAGTCTAAGGTGTTGGTAAACACAAATGAGCTTTGTGTGAAGGTCCTGGGAGAATGATTCTATATTTTCCAGTTGGCTGTTTGTTGTTCTGACCAAGTATGTGACTAAAATAGGTGCTTTTCTACTTCTCTGCTTTTTTGCACATGAACATTTAGTGCATGTACCTTTTTCACATGCACAAACATCTTTTCCACTTTTGTCTATGCACTCACTGCAAATGCTTTATTGGTAATCACGCAAGCAGCGCAAACAGCACATACTCGCTTGAAAAACGTGCACCTGTGCTAACTGAGCTCAATGAAAATAATTTAACAGAAGGAGTAATAACAACAGAGCAGCTAATCGGTGAGAATGTTTTATACACCTTTAAATACACCGTTTTCTGCACTTAAGAAATTCATATGATGGGAAAAGCATGAATTACACACCTTTGCACATGCTTATTTATAGAACCCTAGCTCAGTTTGTAGTCTTGCACATTTGCACCTTCATTTTCGAGGGTGATAAGGAAGGGCTTGGTGTAGTGCAATTCTGAAGAGTCTATCTTTCACTAAAGGAGTGTTCTGCAGTATTAGATCTCTACAGTCCATTTGTGAGTGATCAGAGTGACCACAAGTTCATACTCACCATACACTAGGGCCACACTGCCTCCTTTGGTACAGCTGGGTAATGTTTTTTACAGCTGGTATAGAGGACATAGGGCACAATATTTGATGCTATTAACTGGAATATGCAAACACCTGGGGCACATGGTGGCATTGGTAGGCACACGGAGCACAAGTGTGCCACTTGGTGGCCTTTAATGGTATACGTGGGAATGGCTATCATAAGATGGAAATGGCTAGCATATTGGTTTATTTTATGTAGCCCTGCACATTGCCTGTATCAAGTGACGGATGTGCGACTTGATGCACAGCCACTTACCCGAACCTCGGTGATGATTTTGACCCCGAGAGCTTCACGTCCGCCCAGACCCCGAGGGAAGAGAATCGGGGAGAGGAAGAAACATTTTCTGAAGTTACAGGACAGGAGGTACGTCTCAGGGTCTCAGAGATACACGAGGAGCGACGTCCGTTTTTGCCCAGGTATATCGTATCCCGGTAAGGGCGATGACGGACTAAGGGCAATTTTTCACTCTGTAACATGTAGTTTTGGGATGGTTTTGGCATCTGTGATATTACGCGCATATATATATATATATATATATATATATAGAGAGAGAGAGAGAGACAGAAAGAGAGAGAGACTACAGAGCTGCAGGATACATTTGGGTACGCGTCGCAAGATCGAACTATTCATATACTGGTGTACATACTTAGCAACGCAGACGAATATGTTTTCTAGCTGAGTTTTGAGGTTTCTGAGATATATAAATATATATATATATATATATATATATATATATATATATATATATATATATAGAGAGAGAGAGAGAGAGAGAGAGAAAGAGAGAGAGAGACTACAGAGCTGAAGGATACATTTGGGTACACGTCGCAAGATTGAAATATTCATATACTGGTGTACATACTTAGCAACGCAGGCGAATATGTTTTCTAGCTGAGTTTTGAGATTTCTGATAAAGAGTAATGCGTAGGAGGCGCAGAATTTTGACAGGCGGATTTAGACTTACTGATGGAATCCCTACTTTGGGATAAACTGATTAGTATACTTTAACATGTGCCATGCAACATACTGAATGACGCAGTGAAATATAGTAGTTTGCGGGTCCATTTTGGCTAATTTCTTACTATAAGGAAAATAGCGAGCTTTGCAGCGTTAGAGAGGATGACTACAGGTGGACCAATTTGAGACGATAGAGATTTATGCTGCAAATGAAGTTGACTACAATAGTACATGGTTTGAGACATTCCCTGCATTATTTTGTTTAAGCATCTGAGCTTGTTGGGATGTAATGAGATCCCTTGAATATATATGCACTGCTACTTTTGAAGTCGAGAGATACTGAATCCCTTTGTGGGTTGGAATTATCAGCACAAAAGAAGTAGGTGGCGAGACTGACTGTAAGTTTGTATTTACAGCAGTGATTTTATTAATAGCTGAACGTCGTACTTATGATTTGGTCCATATTTATGTTTTCCACCAGCATTTCTTCAAAGAGGACATAGGTATTTATCTTACTCATCTGAAACTGCACGTTGTGCTATATATATAGGGTTTATCACAGTTACTTGCCTCTCACCACTCCCCAACTACCCCGGGAATTCTCAATCCTGAAATTCCATTCACGATCCCAATTTTTTCCTGTGTTGCATAATCATTATGACTAGTCTCCTCAGATTGTTTTTTGAGAAATCACTTATTATTTCACTCCATCTATGCTTTTGAGAATCTGGATATCATTCTGTATCCTTTAGTTCAAACGGGTCACTTCTAGAAGGAATCTTGGTTATGTATACCTTGTGGTATATACCATGTGCATGTTGGTACAGATCCACTGGTAATATCTTTTTCAACTGCCACTTGGTTAGACTTTAGAGACGTTATGTACACCTAATATGTTATCAGGTGATACATTGAATATCCGGTTTTGTTTCTTGTGCAGCCTTGATAAAGTTGCGGGAAGAATTCCCATGTAAGCGACGAAACACGTGTCGGCTGTCTGAAGACCCAGAAAATAAAAGAACAATAATTCACTTACTTGTGTTTAATTTGTGCTCACGTTACACACTTCTACAATTACTGTGACATCACTTACGTGGGCTGAGGATTGTTCTTCTGTACGATTAATTGGCTCAGGCCGCTAGTTTTGGGGAGGTCAGTGGTTCTCCTCACCTTGCAGCACTGTGACAAAGATAGATAGCTAAACACCAATTTTTGTGCTATTCTCCTGAATGGCGCCCTCATTCCTAAACCAAATACCACTGTCCAGTAGCTTTTGGTTATTTCAATATGTATGTATATATATTTATATATATATATTACCCAGTGGCACTTGCCACTGGGTAGTTATACTTATGATTGTGTTTTCATAGGAAATGCGTTTTTTGTGTTACTAATATCTTTGGCGCTGTTTGATGAATTTCCACAAAACATTCCCCAAAAAGTGCTCTTTTTTGCTTAGTTTGCACATGTAAAGTTTCGGGGTGATCAGTCAAGTGAGATATGAGAAAAAAGGGAGGTCCCGAAACGTGTTTTCCCCCTTCATTTTCCCATAGGAACTTTAGACACAGCTACAGCATGAAAATATGAATGGATTTACACCAAATGAACAAGTTACTTACATTTGGTAACAATATCTCAGTAAGAAACATAGGTTAGTTATAGATTCCTTAACTTAGAATTACCCCCAGGCGTCAGACTGGATCCAGAAAGTTTTTCGTCAGCAGTACCCCTGCGCGTCAGAATGTGGCGTCGGTCGACTCCACGTTCATCGTCGGTGTCGTGGCTGCCGGGATGACATCGCGGTAGCTACACAGATGCCGCCCTTGTGCGCTGGCGTAAGTTCTGTACATGACTTTCCACGCCAGAAGCACAGAGCCATGCAAGACACTGGCAACTGGTGCACAAAACTAAGGCCCTAAAAGGATGAGCTTAACCCTAGAGGTCAGTTCACAAAACGGGGAAGATGGGTGGGGCGGTAAGGAATCTATATGTAACCTATGTTTCTCACAGATATATTGTTACCGAAGGTAAGTAACATGTTCATCTAAATGAAATAGTTAGTTTTAGATTCCTTACCTTTGAATAGATACCACAGCAATACCAACCCAGGGGGTGGTTCTACGAAGCAAGTTTACACCAGAAAGTCCTGGAGAACAGAATGGCCAAAGAAGCCATCCCTCCGGACTTGGCTGTCCAGGCAGTGGTGTGTTGTATGATGCCCATTTAGTTGCCTGACAGATGCCTATGAGGGGGACTCCCCGTTCCAAAGCAGTAGTAGCTGCCATCACCCTGATGGAATGGGCGCGCAGCCCAACTGGGTGCTCCTTCTGAGCCAAAGAATAGCAGGCCTTGATGCACAGAATGACACACCTGGAGATGGTCCGTTTGTGCACGGCCCGACCTTTCTTAGTGCCTACGTAACCAAAAAAGAGCTGGTTGTCCACCCAGAATTGTTTGGTGAGATCCGAGTAGAGAAAGAAAGCACACGTTTTGGATCCAGACGGTGGAGCCTCTCTTCCTCTTTGGAAGGATGCGGAGGCGGATAGAAGGTGGACAAAGTGATGGTTTGGCCTACGTGGAAAGAAGTAACCACCCTGGGAAGAAAAGAAGGTCTAGTTTTAAGGACGACCTTGTCCGGATAGACAGCCACAAAGGGAGGCATGGAAGACAAAGCTTGCAGATCACTCACCCTGCGTGCAGAGTTGATGGCCACCAGAAAAGCAGTTTTCAAAGTGAGAAGTCTAAGAGGACAGTTATGTAGTGGCTCAAATGGAGCGCACATAAGATATGTCAGAACTAAGTTCAAGTCCCACTGGAGCAATATGAAGGGAACAGCAGGAAAAATATGAGTAATGCCCTTAAGAAATCTATTTACAACAGGGGACTTGAAAAGAGAAGGCTGATCAGGGAGCCTGATGAAGGCTGAAATGGCCGCGAGGTAGCCCTAAATAGTGCCCAGAGCAGAGCCCTGCTGAGTCAAAGAAAGGAGAACCTCAGAAAGAGGGGCAGAATGGGGATCCACAGCCTTTGCTGTGAACCATGCCAAAAATGTATTCCATCTTCAGGCATATACAGTCATAGTGGAGGGACACCTAACTGCCAAGATTATATCACAGACTTCGGGAGGCAGGTCAAACTACGTCAACCTCCGCTGCTCAATCTCCACGCAAGGAGGTGGAGGCTGGACAGGTTCGGGTGGAGGACCGTCCCCTGCTGCTGCGACAGAAGATTTACCCGAAGAGGCAGTCAGATCGGAGGATCGATGACCATTTTGTGCAGCTCGGGATACTAGACTCTTCGTGCCCAATCCGGAGCCACAAGAATGACTTGGGCCCAGACACACTTGTTCTTGTTCAGCACTCTGGGCAGAAGTGGTATAGGAGGAAAGGCGTATAGAAAAGTGTTGCCTAGCGAGTGCCGCCTTAGAAATTCCAACACGCAGAATTGCTGACATTGTGCGTTCTCTTCACTGCTGAAAGAGACCTTGCACCACCTCAGAGTGAAGATGCCATTCATGATCCATCAAGCACCTGAGGCTGAATTCGTCCGTCCTGGCACCAGTGAACCTGCAGGTGTTGAACCACCAGGGATATGCCCTGATGTTTCAGCCATGTCCAGAGGCGGAGGGCCTCTTGACATAGGGTCCACGACCCCACTCTGCCTTGTTTGTTGCAGTACCACATGGCGGTGGTGTTGTCCTTAAACACCTGCACCACTCTTCCCCGGACAGAGGGAAGGAATGCTTTGAGTGCAAGTCAGAAACCCGAAGCTCCAGAAGTTTGATGTGGAAGCCCAGTGAATGCAGGAGGTTGGCCATAGGCTGGAGGTGATAGGCGACAGCCTGGGGCGAGCCCACCTTTAACGGCCAGTCGTCTAGATAAGGGAAGACTGGAACCCCTGATCTGCGCTGATGAGCTGCGACCACCGCTATCACTTTTGTGAACACCTGAGGGGCGCTGGTAAGGTCAAAGGGGAGCACAGTAAACTGAAAGTGCTTGTGGCCTACCGTGAACCCCAGGTAATGCTGGTGGGCTGGCAGGATGGGGATGTGAAAGTAAGCATCCTGCAACTCCAACGCTACCATCCAGTCTCCAGGGTCGAGGGAAGACAAGACCTGAGCGAGCGTCAACATCTTGAACTTTTCCTTACGGATGAAGCAGTTGACGTTTCTGAGATCCAAGATAGGACGCAGGCCTTAGTCCTTCTTGGGTACCAGAAAGTAGTGGGAATAGCAACCACAACCTATTTCTGGGGCAGGAATGCGCTCAATGGCACCCTTTGCTAAGAGTGCCAAAACGTCCTGTTGGAGAAGGGCCAAGTGATCCTCCGACATCCGATGGTACTAAGGTGGCATGGAGGGAGGGGTAGTCTCAAAGGGGAGTGAGTAGCGCCTTCAGACTATATGCAAAACCCACCAGTCTGACGTGAAGGTGCGCCAGTGGGAGAGGTGATAGCGGATCCTGCCACCCACTGGCGTTTGGTGGCCCTGAAAAGTCAGACTAGGAAGTTTTGGAGGCTGCTGCAGAGGGGGCTGTAGTAGACTGGCCCCCAGAACCACGTTGATGGTTCCCACGTCCCCGGCTGCTCTGGGGCTGAACTTCTTGCGCAGGCCTGTGGCTCTGGGCTGGACGTAGCGGGGCACCCCTACCCGAGCCACGAAAGGTGGCCATAGCCCGAGAGTCCTTAAAGCTCTCTAGGGCATTGTCAGCCTTGTTGCCGAAAAGGTGACAGCCATCAAAGGGCATGTCCATAAGGGTGGATTGGATATCCCCGGAAAAAACAGTCAACCGCAACCAGGCATATCGTTGAAGGGCTACTGACGTGAAAATCCTCCTGCCTAGTGCGTCAGCAGTATCCAACCCACAGTGGATGGTAAACTTCACTGCGTCTCTCCCCTCGGCAACTGCACTGGAGAGCATGGCCCGGGCATCCTCCGGGCACTGAGGAAGCACCTGCGCCACCATATCCCACAAAGAGTGGGTGTAACGGCCCAACAGACATGCACTGTTTACCAACCACAGTCCCAAGCTGGAAGAAGAAAATATTTTCTTCCCAAGGTGGTCCAGCTTTTTGGATTCCCTTTCTGGTTGTGTGGTAGGGAAGGCGCATTTAGAAGTGGAGGCTTGAATCACCACGCTCTCAGGGGTGGGGTGTTGGGAGAGCAAAGTGGGGTCGCCCGGGGCTGGGCTGTGACGTCGGGCAATCATTCTGTCCACAGGAGCCCCTGTGTTGGGCCCGGACCACATGCCCAAAAGGATGTCCATGAGGGCTTCATTAAATGGTGGCAGGGGCTCCGAAGAGCTCGCTGCTAGTTAAAGGACCTCTGTCAGGAGATTAGTCCTGAATGCCACCGTAGGTAGCTCGAGGTGGAGAGCCTCGACTGCCCTACGCAAAACCACTGTGCATGACTCTCTCTCCTCTGTAGCCACGGTAGGAGGAGACAACATACCTAGGTCTGGGGAGGTATCCAGACCACTGGCATCCCCCAGTTCCTCTCTCCAGTCTGGATTGCACTCCAACTGGTCTGTCAAAGGGTCACCAGACCTCTCCCAGTCTTCCTCACCCTCCTCTGGCTGCCAATCTGGCTGAAAAAGGCCAGGGTGGAACACAGGGACAAAAGTACCCAGCGGTACTGGATCTGGCATCAGTCGACACCGGTCCGTCTCCATGTCCAGATCGGGGCAGAAGCCGGTGTTGACGCCAGCTGGAGGTCCAGCCGGCATCAGCTGTGGACATGGTGCAGATGGAATCGGCACTGGTGGAGGTGTAACGAGGTTGACCGGCATCGATCTGGATCCAGGCCTGGATCCAAGAAGGCCTTGCGGTGTCGAGGCTGAAGTCACCGGAGTCGAAGGCCTAGGGACCCCAACCGAGTCCGTGGGTCCCATAGGCGCGCCGGTGGAGTCGGGCTGCCCAAAGATGGAGTGCATCGCTTCGTAAAATTGACGAAGCTGGGCAGGGGCCGGTCTCAGTCCCGTGAAGGGAGGGAAGGCCAGAGTCGACCCTGAAGGCTCCTCACGCGGAGCTGCGGGAGGGGCACCACCCGCACTCTTTGTCGCGTCGGCCGACGGATATGGGGAAGTCAAAGAGAGACGATGCTTCTTCAACTTCTTCTTGTGCTTCGACTTATCTGGCCCAGAGTGCAAAGACTTAAAAGAGGAGTGATGATGACTCCGCGATCGGTTCCTCGACCTCCCACTCGACCGGTACCTTGAGCGACGCGGAGCCGACTGCTGGGCCTCGAGGAGCTTTCGGGAATGCTAGCGCAAAGACTTGGGGGCCATGATTCGACAGTTGGAGCATGACTTGGGGTCATGGTCGCATCCAGGCAGTAGAGGCGCACAAGCTGCGGATCCGTGACCGACATCAGTCGGTTACAGGAATCGCATCCCTTGAAGCCGGACAGCCCTAGTGCACCAGGAGCCGGTTGAGACTCAAAAACGATGCTAACAAAAGTCACAAAAAACTCAGTTCTCAGATCTGCGCTTGCTGGCGTGGAAAAAGAACGGACCTCAGCGCGCGAGGGCGGAGTTTATGTAGCTACCGCAACATCATCCTGGCGTCCATGACACCAACGACGAACGCGGAGTCAACCAACGACACCTTCCGACGTGCAGGGGTATTGCTGACGAAAAACCTTTCCGGATCCAGTCTGACGCCTGGGGTTAATTCTAAGGTAAGTAATATATAACTAACTGTTTCTTTCAGATTTGGCAGAATGCTAGATCTAGGTCCAGAAAGAGTGCTTTTGTGTTTTGGTGTAAATCCCTTCAGTAGCTTTTGAGTAATCAATGAAAAACACATTTTGTGTATATATAGGGACACAGAGGCTCCGCGGATCCCAAAAGACCTGAAAGTGAGACCTAACTACGAAGTGGTGGCAGCCAACATAGGATTCAGACTCAGTCCTGAGTCCTAAAAAAACCCAAAGAGACACATGGTGGCAGTGTAGGAATAGCCTGATCCCTTAGGCCTGCTAGTGGGGTCCCTGAGGGACACCGGTTGGGTCCAAAAAGTTTTTTTTAAATGTTTGCGGCAAATTGGTAGAGGATCCAAGGCATAATTAACAAAACGCAGCCTCCTGCGCTTCTTTTTTTCAAGCCCCCCCTGGTGGGCCAGGTACCAGGGGGAACGAATATTTAGAATTTGAGGGAGGGAGCACCAGTGGCCTCCCTCCCCAGGCCAATTTTGGGCCCAGGGACCTCATCCCAGGGGCCCGGCCATATAGTAAATGGAAAGAGGGGCATGCAGTCCCCCTCCCTGGGTCATTTTCAACCCCCCGGGACCCCATCCCCGGGGATGGCTGTAACTCAAAATGGGAGGTGGCACCCCCCTCTACGGCCGTTTTTTGAACCCAGGGGCCCCATACTCCGGGACTCAGCCATGAAGTGAAAGGAGGGGCGCTCAGCCCACTCCCCAAGCCAGTTATGGCCCTAAATATCCCATCCCCCAGTTCCGGGCCATAAAGTCGAAAGGGGGGAATGCAACACACCTCTCTGGGCCGATTTCAGCCCCATTGACTCCAGCCCTATATGTAAAGGGGGACGTGGGCTGGCTGGTCCCACTCCCCGGAAGACTGGGGGCCCATCCACGAGACTCAGACATTTTGTAGAATAAAAAGCCTTTTTAGGGGCTCACTGATGCACCGGTCCTTGAAACAACAAAAAGGAGATTGGCACGGAAGCTGTAAAATCAAGAGAATACATTTATTAACCTCAAACGAGGGAGACTGTGTCAATACAGTACCCTCAGGCCACTGTATGAGGCAGTCCAAGGAGTACAGAAACCATAGGCCTTTTATGGCCAGTTTATTGCTGAGTTAGCATGAGACTCAAAAAGAGGCGGTACAAGTATACACAAGAATAGCTATTACACATATATGGACTAACAGAAAATACTTAGTCAACAAAGTAGGAGGAGTAACAGAGTTGCTGACATTAGATAAAATAGCCTGTCAGTTACTCTAAGAGCAGTTGCATTCTGGCAGCTACAAGCCTTTCTGAGCATGTGCAGTGCTCTGGCTCAATGCTGAAGGAGTTAACTGTAACTGATGACTCAAGCAGAATACAAGTGCAGGGAAGAGTAAAGAGGGAGAAGCACATGGTGAGCACATGGCTAACTAAAATGGCTGCCACAAACAAAATGGTTTCAGCTGATGCTAACAGCGATTTCAGCTAGTTTCCATAATATGTGCAATGGGGATTGGGCTGCGCGACCCCCCTACGTGACCCATTAATAGCTCAACATGCCATACCCTAAAGAGCCAGTTCATATGCTATGTCCTGGGGTGCCCACTCTGGGGACATAGCTGTTTCACTGTCCGCACTGGCGCGGGCCGGGAAATCTATGTTTCCTCTCTTATGGCAAGAGCAATCTCAAAACTCCGGCCAAGCAGGAGCAAACACCAAGTCTACTCCAAGGTGGCGGGAGCATAAAAATGTTTTCCCACCCACTGGGAGCAGACTTTTCATCTGTTTCCCTGCCCGTAGTAAATGGGCAGAGAATCAGATGAAAAGATTGCTCTCTTCTGTGAGGAGCAGCATTTATAGCTGCTCCCTGTGGGCGGGAGTAATGGTGGCTCCAGCTGGATGTGGGGAGCCAGCGTGAGCATTGGGGCTTCCCCCCAAATCCCCCAGCCATAGTGTGGTGGGTGCCCTTGGTAGGCACCAGGGCACCCACCCTTTGTTGGCTCGGCCCCGGGATGGGGTCCCCAGCCCGAATTTGGCACAAACAGGTGGGCCACGAGCTCCCACCCCCATAAATATAGTTCTGGGCCCCAGGGATGCGGTCCCAGTAGCCAAACATCAGCCTAGAGAGATGGGTTCACATACCCTCCTCCCTACATAAAATGCACTGGGCCCCGGGTAAGGGGCCCCAGGGGTCGAAATCAGCAAGAGAGGGTTTCCGTGTCGCCTCCCCTTCCCTTTATTTTTAAAAACAGCAACAGGGTGCTCAGGGACTTACAAGGCTTGGGAAGGGGTGCCGCAGAAAAAGTTTCTTACCTTCGGTAACGCTTTTTCTGGTGGATACAGTATCTGCCTGTGGATCCCTCACCTTGTGAATATCCCCCTGCGTCAGCAACAGTCGGAAATTCTTTTGTAGCTCTTCACGCCGACGTGGACTACATCACAGAAGCACGGCATCGCGCGCGGCTCCGCTGACGTCACCGACTCCATAAAGGGCCTACGTTGGCGTGATGACATCAGTTCCGCCCTTTTTTCCGTGCCTTTGAGGCACACGGACGGACCAACAACAGTAGGTATATTTACACACAAAGTACACAGTACCAAATAATCAAAGTAAAACACACACTGTGTGTGGTCAATGCTGGAAAGCAATTTGAACAACACATTTCCTTTTACAATAAAATATATACATTAAAACAATGTCACTAATGCAAGTATAGAAGAGTGGACAACGGGGAGGCGGGTTGGCAGATACTGTATCCACCAGAAAAAGCGTTACCGAAGGTAAGTAACTTGTTCTTCTGATGGATACATCTGCCAGTGGATTTCTCACCTTGTGAATAGAGTCCGACAGCAGTCCCCACTCTCGGAGGAGGGTGTCCACTCCCCTATACCAGAAAATTCTGGAGGACAGAACGCGCAAAGTGGCCGTCCCTCCTCACTTCGGAATCTAAGCAGTAATGCTTCGCGAAAGTGTGGATGGAGGCCCAAGTCGCTGATCTACAAATGTCCTCTACAGGTACACCCCTAGACAAAGCAGATGTAGCAGACCTCGCTCTAGTGGAATGAGCTCTTGAACCTTCAGGAGGTTCCTTACCCGCAAGAGAGTAGCATATCTTGATACACAAGACAATCCATCTCGACAGCGTGCACTTGTGCACCGCCTTGCCTCTTCTGGCTCCAACAAAACCCACAAAGAGCTCGTCATCCACTGTGAACTCTCTGGTTCTGTCCAGGTAGAAGCTCACCGCCCTCTTCGGGTCAAAGAGGTGAAGTCTCTCCTCCTCCTTGGAAGGGTGAGGGGGAGGATAGAAGGTAGGAAGGGTAATGGACTGCCCCAGATCAAAAGGGGTTACCACCTTAGGCAGAAAAGCAGCCCTGGTCCTGAGTACCATTCGTTCAGCATGAATGGTCAAGAAAGGGGTCTTTGAACTAAAAGCTTAAAGCTCACTTACCCTCCTTGCCGAGGTAATCGCAACTAGGAAGTCCGTTTTAAAAGATAACAGTCTCAAGGTCGCAAAGGTTCAAAAGGTGAACCCATCAAGAAAGTAAGTACAAGGTTCAAGTCCCATTGAGGCACAATAAAGGAAGTAGGAGGAAATTTATTTGTAAGGCCCTTAAGAAACCTTAAAACAATAGGAGATTTAAATAAGGACGGCTGATCCGGCAGACAGAGAAATGCCGACAAGACCGAGAGATAACCTTTGACAGTAGCTACAGCAAACCCCTGCTGAGTCAAAGAAAGTGCAAACTGAAGTATGTCAGACAATCAAGCCTTCAAAGGGTCAATGGACTTCTCCTCACACCAAGAGACAAATTTAGACCATCTATACGAGTAGATAGACTTGGTGGAATCACGCCTGGCCAATAAAATGACATCCATCACATCATGTGGGAGAGAAAAAGAATTCAGGTTGCCCCGTTCAATCTCCAGGCATGAAGGTGTAAGGTCTGGAGGTGGGGGTGTAGAACCTGCCCCTCCATCTGAGAGAGGAGGTCTGCCCTGAGAGGGAGACGGAGCGGAGGGCACGAGGAGAGGTGGAGAAGATCTGTGTACCACACCCTTCTTGGCCAATCCGGGGCGATCAATATGACTTGGGCCCGGTCTTGGCGAATCTTCCTCAGAACCCGAGGAATCAAGGGTATGGGAGGAAACACGTAAAGGAGTCTTGAGTCCCAACTCAACTGAAACGCGTCCCCCAAAGATCCCTGCATCGGATACTGGAGACGGCAGAATAACGGGCAGTGAGCATTCTCATGAGTGGCAAACAGGTCCACCCATGGAGTTCCCCACGTCCGAAAGACGTGACGAACCACCTCCGGATGAAGCCTCCACTCGTGGTCGGCCGAGAACTGCTGACTGAGACTGTCTGCACGTACGTTCAGAACTCCGGCCAGATGATTTGTCATCAGAAAAATCTGTTGGTCCTGAACCCAGGACCAGAGACGCAGAGCCTCTCCGCAAAGGCAATGCGACCCCACTCCTCCCTGCTCGTTGACATACCACATCGCGGTAGTGTTGTCCATCTCCAGATCCCCCAGATGAGCACCCCACCCTAGAGTGGATGCATCCGTTATTACTGTGGCAACCGACGGAGGAAGATGGAAGGGCTTTCCTTGAGACAGATTGCACTCCACGCTCCACCAAGACAGATCTGCTGCAGCTTCTCGGGAGATCCTCACTGACACCCTGAGATCTCCGTTGTGCTGATACCACTGCCTGCGGAGGCACCATTGGAGTGCCCTCATGTGCCAGCGTGCATGGTTGACCAACAGAATGCAGGAAGCCATCAGACGGAGCAGACGGAGGACCTTCAGGACTGGAACAACCGCTCGATTGTAAAATAAAGGAATCATTTCCTGTATGTCACGAATCCTTTGAGGAGGAGGGAATGCCCAACACATAGTTGTATCTTGTACAGCACCTATGAACAGGTTGCGCTGGGAGGGCACCAGGTGAGATTTGGGCACATTTATCGAAAAACCCAACCTGAACAACAACTGAGTTGTGACTTGCAGATGATGAAGCACCGTCTCTGGACACTCTGCCTTGATTAGCCAATCGTCCAGATAAGGGAAAACTGGTATCCCTGATCTTCTGAGATGTGCCGCCACCACAGCCATCACCTTGGTGAAGACTCGAGGCGCAGTAGTAAGACCAAACGGAAGGACCGCAAACTGGTAATGCTGCGAGCCCACCGTAAAACGGAGATACTTCCTGTGCGACTTCAGGATGGGGATGTGGAAATAAGCATCCTGCAAGTCGATCGACACCTTCCAGTCTTCTTCCAGCAGCACCTGAAGAACCTGTGCAAGGGTGAGCATCTTGAACTTCTCCTGTTTCAGAAAGAGGTTAAAAACCCTGAGATCCAGAATTGGACGAAGTCTGCCATCCTTCTTGGGGATCAGGAAATACCGGGAGTAGCATCCCTGACCCCTTTCCTGCACCTCTATCGCACCCTTTCTTAACAACACCAGGACTTCCTCCTGCAGAGTAGCAGTTGGTCCTCTGAGCAAAAACCTTGGCAAGGAGGGTAATTCGGAGGGAATTCCCGAAAGGGAAGAGCATACCCATTCTCCACGAGATTGAGAACCCATTGGTCCGATGTGACTGATTCCCAATCCCGCTGAAATTAGGTAAGCCGACCCCCTACAGCACCCACATGATCCGGAATGGCAGATCTAGGGCTGCTTTGCTGAGGCTGGAGGGGGTGGGAGGAAGAGGAGGAGGAGGAATCTTGACGTCCTCAAGGACGGGCTCTTTGTTTACCCCTGTACGTCTTGTACAGCGGATTTTGTTGTTGTTGCTGCTGTTGCGGCTGCTTGTAGGCTCGAAAGGAGGACCTTCCAAACCCCCTGAACCTTCTATTCACAGTTCCTCTGGACTGTAGACCCAAAGATCTAGCCGTTGCCCTGCTATCTTTAAACCTTTCCAGTGCAGCAACTGCCTTTTTACCAAAAAGGCCCGAGCCATCAAACAGCAGATCTACCAAGGCAGCTTGGACATCAGCAGAAAATTCAGAGGACTTCAGCCAGGCTGTCCTCCTGGTGGCAATAGACGAGCCCATAACTCTCGCCACAGAGTCAGCTGTGTCCAAACCACTCTGGATGACTTGACGAGCAGCAGCCTGAGTGTCAACAAGTACCTCATTAAAATTCTGCCTATCCTCCTCCGGAATCTTTGGGGCTAATTGCTTTACAGAGTCCATCAAAGCATGGATGTAACGCCCTAAGAGACAAGTGGCATTCGCTGAGTTAAAAACCATACTAGTGAACCACCCGAACTAAGACCTGAAGCAGAGGGGCCAGAATCCCCTCGATCCTAACCAATGATTGTTATGATATTATACCCTATGTCGAGACGTTGCCACGCTGGTGCTGTAGAAACTGTATTTTCGCTCGACACCTGTTCGTTGTTGTACTTTGAAGTTTCAATAAAAACAATAAAAAAAAAAACATACTAGCGGAAGTAAAGATTTTATTTGCCGACTGATCTTGCTTCTTAGACTTCTTGTCCCCTGGCACCTGCGGAAAGGCACCCGCAGATTTCTTGCTGCCTGTACAACGAAGCTCTCGGGCAATGGATGAGAAGATAAGAAGTACGGGTCACCAGGAGCCGCCCTATATCTCCTCGCAACAGCTTTCGAAACCACTGGAGTTGTAAGAGGCTTACGCCACACCTACAAGATTGGCTCTGTCAACGCCTCATTGGAAGGAAGCATAGGCTCTATCACTGAAGACGGAGAGTGGAGAACTTCTGTTAAAATATTAGATTTAAATTCCGCAGTGGGAAGAGTTAAATTCAAAAGTTCAGCTGCTTTTTTTATGACCACGTGATATGGAGCCACATCTTTTGACGGGGCATCTGGGACAGAGGACAACTCCCAATCCGGAGAAAGTTCCAAGCCACTAGCTTCCCTCAGATCATCAAAGAAATCCTTAGATTCCTGCAACTCGCCTTCTTCCATCTCCATCTCTCTGTATCTCTGTTCCTCCAGAAGCCGCTGAGCCTCCCTTCTCGACCTCTCCTTTGGGATCGGTGTGGGAGGATGCGCAACCGACTCCGACCGAGCTGCTGCTGGCGTCGAACTCGGCGCCGAAGGACCCGGCTGAAGCGAACGAGGAGGTTGAAAAGGAACTGGTGCCGGTGACAAAGGTATTGGCGTCGAAGACCTCGGCGGCGCCGGGAGATGCCAAGCCCAAGCCGGAATGAAAGGCATGAACGGAGCTGGAGCATACGTTTGTGGAACTCCAAGATTATAAGCCATCGAACCCATGGGACCAACAGGTGCTCCAGAGGGGTACATGGCTCTCGAGAACACCCCATACATCGCATTTAAATAATGCGAAGCGTCTTGTCCTGGGCCCGGAAATGGAGGGTATGGACTCACCTGCTGCTCCTGAGAAGGCACCGGATTCGCTCAAACTGTTCTTCGGCACGAGGAACCGGAGTCAACGAAACCTCAGGGGAGGGAACCTCTTCCTCCTCTCGAGCTGGAGAATGAATTGACCTCGGAGACGGATTCATTACTCGAGCTGGTGACTGCTCCGGTGAACCAACAGGCGATTGCTCACCTTCCGGATCCAATGCAACAGGTGAAGGAGAAACATAATCTTTCCGATGTCGATGACTTGGCGACTTCGGGTCCGACTCCTTCTCCGAATGACGCCGAGATCCATGCTTCCTATTCTTATGTTTCTTTTTTGACCTAGAATCATGCCCCGAAGACGACCTCGAAGCCGACCTCGAGCGAGACCTCGAGCGAGACCTCGAACGCCTGGAGCGAGACTTCGATCTTTTCTTCTCCTTCTTGCCTTTCAACTTCGCAACCAGAAGTTTAGCCTCTCTCTCTCGCAAAGCCTTCGGGTTAATTTTTCTACTACTTGGACAACCCTGGACGTCGTGGTCAGATGACAAGCACCACACGCAATCTTCATGCGGATCCGTGATCGACATCATTATACCGCACTCTCCACAGGGCTTGAAACCAGTCTTCTTCGACGACATCTTGAAGAAGATACAAGAAAACACTGAAAACTCTCGACAGTAACACAGTAACAATAGAGCTACCAAGGATCCCTAAAGAAACCGCTAGCGTCGACGACGCGGAAAAAAGGGAACTGATGTCATCACGCCGACGTTCGCCCTTTATGGAGTCGGTGACGTCAGCGAAGCCTTGCGCGATGCTGTGCTTCTGTGACGTCGTCCACGTCGGCGTGAAGAGCTTCAAAAAAAATTCAGAATGTTGCTGATGCAGGGGGATATTCACAAGGTGAGGAATCCACTGGCAGATGTATCCATCAGAAAAACTCCCTTTCATCTATAAATGTAATAGTGGCCATGGGGGATGGGATCCCCGGGGCCTAAAAAGGCTCGGGAAGGGGCCATGCGGCACTCTGCTCTTTTCTTTTAAAAAAAAAACCCTGGGATCCCAAGGACCAGGCTTTGTGGCCAGACCTAAGGCTGTGTGCTTTGTTGGGTTGGCTGCTTTCTGGGGTGTTGGCAACAGGGCCTGGCCATAGGGCAGGCCTTGTGGACAACCCCCCACTACGCACAACAAAAGGCCACGCACAGCATGGGCTTGACTCCGAGTGCGAAATTGGCTGCAACAGAAAAAAACAAAGGTTAAAATAACATTATACTTAGGCGACATGTTCAGTTTTAAACTCTAAAAACCAGTGAAATTCACCAGTGTTATCTCAAGTAACTATAACTTGCGCCCTCGCCATGCACTGGTAATTACCCTACA
The DNA here is from genome assembly GCF_964261635.1 of Lissotriton helveticus. Taxonomy (NCBI): domain Eukaryota; kingdom Metazoa; phylum Chordata; class Amphibia; order Caudata; family Salamandridae; genus Lissotriton; species Lissotriton helveticus. Next base: position 1,652,636,264 of record NC_136067.1, read on the forward strand.
TATTACATCACTCATGACATCTTCTTTGAGATTGTTGATAAAATCACTGAGCATAGCGGGGCTGTGAGTTATAGTTACTTTAGGGCACTAGTTATAGTTACTTGACATAACTAAAACTGGTGAATTTCAATGGTTTTTAGAGTTTAGAACTGAATATTTCACCTAACAACTTTAACCTTTGGCTTTGTCAGTGAAAAAAAATATATATGTATATATACATATATATATATATATATATCTATATATATATACTTGTAGATCCATTGTGGCATGATGATTTCAGTGCAGTTCAGAAGGGGTACGTATATCAAATCATCTTCAAAGATCACCAGCCCCCTCTGATTTTTAAACCTAGTCTACATAAGGCCATTTGGGATTTGCAGTTTTGTTTGAAGTGAAAAAAATCAAGAAAATAAAAAGATAAATCTTTTACTTTGAGAGGCACACACTTGAAACAATAAGTCACTTATGTTACAGCTAAAAAGTAGTACATACAATACAGTCTCATTTGCAAAGACAAATGATTGACTGTACATGTTCATAGTGACACAAATGAGCGAATTCCTCCCTATAGGCCACTATGATGTCATGTAAGACACCTTCAAGAAATTCTGTCTGACCCTAACAATTGGCATGAAACTTCCAGCATGCACAGTGTTTTTGGCTAAACCACCAGGAGTGACGTGGGGGAGGGGAGGTTACACATGCATGAGTTGATTTCCAAGAACAAGTATCACTCGCAGAATTCTGGTACTCTGGAATTTTATTTTGTTGCCTTATAAGACTCCAAGCCCTGGATCACAAACAAACAAGCATTTGCAGTGCAATCAGTCTAGCAATTGGGAAAGTTAGAGCTATTGGAGTTGCAAATAACCATCTATTTTAGATGTGTTTCTTTGGCGTGGAGTGATCATATTTAAATAACGTGGCTGAGGAGTCACGCTGAAAAAAACTATTGATGATGTCCGCTCGGAGGGAACCAAACACACAAAGGCAGGACAGATGGTCAATATTGACCAACCAGAGTAAAGGAATTTAGAAAAGCGGGCCAACTAACCAACCAGAAGTACTGGGCATATTGAATGGCCATAACCTGAATACAGCATGTGTAGAAGAGAAAGCGTACGCACTGCCTAAGCAAGAACTTAAAAATCAGGATTAAATGAACTACTCACACCTGACATGGAACATTTTGAGATTCATGTAAACTCCCTTGCCATAGGATCAGTGGCGGCCGGCACAGCTCTTGGGTGGTGAGGCAGGAGCGCGGGGTGGGGGGCACGGGTTGCAATTAAAAAAGAAATAGCACTTACCTTGCCACCGGGTCCTGCTTCTCTGCTCATGTTCTCCTGAGTCCGACTTCAGGAACAGGAAGAACAGCCAGGCTCCCCTGACCAATGTGTTTGGTCTGAGCACCGTGTGACATGGTGCTCAGCCAGGGGCTGGAGAGGTGGTTCTCCTCGCAGGCTGTAATGCAGCCTGAATGGAGAACTGGGTAAGTGCGTATGACTGTTTTGGGTGGCCCGAGAGTGCCGGCCAAACAGTTGTTGCGCTCTTAGGAGGGTTCTACCACTCCTCCCCTTTCTGCAGCCCAGTCCCCTCACGTAAAACTGCTGCAGCAAGAGGACAATATAAAATGATAATAACATTTTATTTCTTCCTTTCTTTTACTGCTTCAGAGTAGTGGGGCGACCCTCCACCACCTTAGCGGAGGGAGCCGCCACTGCATAGGATGGCAATTGTAGTGAAGGAACACAGTGTTTCTTGGAAAATCCCTGAACTACTAGTGAACTAAACCACTTAAAGCTCAGAACAATGGATTTAAAATATTCTACGTGTAGTTCTGCCTTTCCGTAAAAAGCAGCATTATTCTGACAGCAGGGACTCCCACATAGATAAAATGTGAACTGCAAAGCCAAGTCCGATTCTAAAGAAATTCTAATTCCTAAGCCACAAAACTAGCCTTTCTTGCTCAACAAAGGGGTCTTTGACAGGAAACACGTACGGTTAACTTAGGAAACCGTCACAGATTCAAGTCCCCGCATCCACCAGCAAGAAAATAAAAGCTGTTCAAGTAATGGACATGGAAGCAGGACAGCGGACCTTGAATTTATAATGTATCTGGGTGTTTTGAAACCTTCAGTTACCTACAAACGAAGATGAATTTAGTTTATGGACATTCTGTTCACTCGGAACTAGACAGCAAAATCTTCCCTGGCAGACCAGAGTAGAGCAACCCGGGGCCAGTCTTGTGAGCAACAGGAATCATAGAACACTTTTCGTTTCATCAAGCTGAAGTGAAGATAAGTAATTGTACATGCATAATTCATTGTTTTAGAAATATGAGCAAAGCCGTTCATTTTTAACGATCCATATGTATTTGAAATTTTTACACATCGAAGTGATTCAAATAAGGAGATGCTCAGCTCTGTCCATTAATGCAAAACTCGATAACGACTGCAGAGAGGATATTGCTCAAATGACAAATAACACCCCTCGACACTAAATGAAACTGAAAAATGCATGAATGTCATGGGACATATTTTAGAAGCACTGTGCTCATGTATCTTTCATGCGGACAGCACTTCAGTTCTCTATGTGTGTTGTAAGTTCAACGCGAGGCCTCCTTGTAGAGCAATTGACTGTTACTAAAATTAAATGCAGACTGAAGGAATCAATGTAATCCCCTTTTTAATAGCAGGAAGCTTCTTCTGGCGTTGCCTAGACCGTTTCTTATGTGTGAGTACCTTGTATAACAGCTGCCCACGCTGGACCAGTCCTTCTGTCAGTGAAGGTATTAATATCTGCTGCTGTGCCTCTCCAGTGTATGAGAGAAGCTTGCCCTGCTAATGCCTATGCTTGTTTATGTTTTAGGGGAGTTTACACCCTACTGCTTGTTTTGTGCCTGGTGTGTTTGTAAGTGAAGCTTGAAAATATGTATTTTAGAGTGTGATTGTTTGTGTGTCTTAGTCTAACTTGAGAAAACCTTCATACTATACAAAACAAAACAATTACATTCTCGTTAATGTAGCATTGCAGATCATTAGTCCTGCATCCATTTCACATATATCATTTGACTTTTTTATAGCCAACTCTAGCATTGCATACAAATCACTGTACGTGAACCAAGCATTGATGCATATTGCAAATTTAATGCATCTTTTAATTGTCCAGGTATCAGCACAGGGGTTATCAGTCACTTCAACGTAGGGAATTCACTTCTATGTTTATGTAAGATTATGAAGGAGGCATTTTGGGAAAGGCAAACCTTCCAAAGCCAAGACAATAAAAAACTTGCTAGCATTCGCGCCAAGAATTTTCAATTCTATTAAGGACACAGAGGTGAGGATTATTCTTTCTGTTTCATTTACTGACAACACAGCAGCCAATGAAAAACGTTCATTCAGTAACAAAAACTACATTTCCCATGGTGCTCTTGCACCAATCACTTCCCATCAGCCCCCATAAGAGCCATCAACACAGTCCCATAATCCTCTTTCTTTGCTCGAACTGGCAACACAAGTGTGAACCAAAACTTCAATGTCAAACAATGTTCTCGAATCGTGAATGATTAACAGGAAACCATGACTTCCTCTAAAGTCTTCAACTCGAAGAAACTCCTACTTGGATTTCTTATCCGACCCTGAAAGAAAAGTAAAGAACAACCTGTAACTTCTGTATAACAGAAAGAGCACATCACATGGGTAATTATTACAATAACATTGCAATATAACCGGGTGCGATAATCCTCGCCTCCGTGTCCTTAATAGAATTGAAAATTCTTGGCGCGAATGCTAGCAATTTTTTTATTCTATTACAGGACCAGAGGCTTTGTATTATGCTAGTTTAACGCTTGCCAAACACCACTGAGGCTATATCACCCACTGGTTTATAATAAAATTGTTTAAAAGTTGATTCAGTCGACCAGTCGGCACATCACATAATGTCTTGGATACTACATATAAGACTTTGATGCCATGGCATCACGTACAGGAATGTGCTCCAAACATTTGAACATCATTACCAGCTTCCTGTATAACAGAACGCAACCATCCGGCTATAGTGGCAGATGACACTTTATTAAAAGGTTTTTGCAAAGCAATTAACAATTGTGTACAATCATCAGGTCCCAGTGAACGTGTGCATTCCTCATAAGCTTTTAAACACTGTACAACACATAGTTTGTCATTTTCTGGAAAGGCATTATATTCAATACATCTTGACAAAGTCTTTGTACGCCCTATAATATAAAGGAAACTACCTCTGGGGTGAATACTCTACCTGAAATATCCAAGGCCCGTACGTCTGATGAGCGCCTACAAGCGGATAGACATAAAAGCATAGCCAATTTGGCAGATAATTGTTTTCTGGATAAAAGATAATTCGCTGGCCATCTATTAAAAAGAGATATGACCAAAGAAACGTCCCATAAGCCGGAATATCTAGGTTTAGGAGGGTTCGCCACCCATATCCCCTTAAGACGTTTGCATACCACCGGATGCATACCAATTAATTAATTAATTAATTGTGGGTTTCTAAAGCGCTAGAATCGACTCCCGAAGGAGTATCTCTGCGCTGTAGACTGCTGGGGAACCCGTCCTGGTTTTCCCTGTGAGATGGTCCCTACTGGGTATCTCCAAGGTGAAACCAGGCATCCCCGGCGTATGTGGGGGGCCGTTGTGGAGATGAGGCAAGCTAATGCCCAGAGTTGCCGAGTGTGATCCCTGGTTAGAGTAGGCACCGAGGTGAGAATTATTGAGTCCGCTGACCCTGGTCCACGACCCTGCCGCGTCAGGGATAGAACCCTGGTCCCGGGCCGTCCTCTGCTTCCGGGTCTGCCGCCTCTAACCAGTGAGCCAAACTGGCCTACCATCAACTTGAGAATGCCCTGCAGAAATGGCGATCTATAGTTATTCACAGAACGATAAGCTAAACCTCCTCCGGCCTTGTCCGAGAGACAATTCACAACAAGGGATAGTCCTGCCTCCACGGGATCCACATGTCGTTCCAAGCACCAACCCATCCAGCCCTTCCAGGCTAAAGAATATTGCTTTCTTGTGGACGGAGCCCAGGCTTGCTTAATGAAAGATGAAGCCTTGTCCGAAATACCTGTCAGTTCCCACTGTTGCCGGAAAGCCTCCATGCCATCAGAGACAGTCGCTTTGATATTACCATCGGGTGTTGCTCCTTGCCTTCAGAGGGCCCAGAAGAAGTGATTGTGACCAAGGAAGCATCCTGGGAAGGTCGCAACTCATTTCCAATAATACTGGGAACCAGGGCTGTGCTCTCCAAAGAGGAGTCACGAGAATCACTTCCGCTTGCTGCTTGACAATATGTGAGGTCACCCTGGGTATTAAAAGAAAGGGGGGAAACGCGTTGTTCAGCCCCCTGACCAATCTTGAAGGAAGGCATCCGTTGCCCTCGCCATCGGGTCTGGTCTCCAGCTGAAAAAGGTCGGAATCTGACGATTCAGTCCGGACGCAAACAGGTCTGTTTGACAAGGACCCCAAATCTCCTGTAACCATTGGAAAAGGATCGGTTGAAGCTGCCAATCGCTGTAATCTTTGAGGAGTCTGGAATTCTAGTCTGCTACAAAGTTGGATTGGCCCGGAATGTATTCCACTATTACCGTGATCTGTCGACTCAGGCAATAATGCCAAAAGTCTTTTGCAATTTCCACTAGTAGAAACGACCTCGTTCCTCCCAACTTGTTGTCCATCCTGAGAAGGATACAACATGAGGTCCGCTTGGGAGATAGTGTCCTTATTGCGAAGGAACCCGCAAGAAGTTCCAGACAATTGATGTGTAGGGACAATTCTTGGGGAGACCACATTCCTCCTGTGGAGATGTCTCCGCAACGCGCTCCCCAGCCCCAACGACTGGCATCAAATTCATTTGTAACCTCGAGTTGAGAGCCAAAAATTGCTCTGACGTTCCACGCATCCCAGCCACCATTGCATCTCCTGCCGCTCTTTCTGCGACAACGGGACTTGGTCCGTGTATGACAAACCTTTTTGGAGATGTTGAATCTTTAACCTCTGGAGAGCCCGGTAGTGTAGAGGACCCAGGAAAATCGCTTGGATGGAGGAGGCCAATAGCCACACTACTCTGGCAATTGTCCTGAGAGAGACCATTTGCTTGTTGAGAATTGCCAATATCTCCTTCTTGAAATCTTTTAGCTTTGACTTGGGAAGGCTCAGCTGAGAAGTCCGAGAATCTATTACAAAACCCAGAAAATCTATTGTCTGAGACGGACAAAGAGATGACTTGGGTTCGTTGATCACAAACCCCAGACTCTGCAAGAGAGACATTGTCATCTGAAGATGATGTTTGGCCAACTCTGGACTCTGAGCCATAATTAGTATGTCGTCCAGATAAATAATCATGCAAACACCTTGTTCTCGTAGGTATGCCACCACCGGCTTCATTAGTTTGGTGAAGCACCAAGGAGCCGATGAAAGCCCGAAAGGAAGGGCCAAATACTCAAACCATTGATCTCTCCATTGGAATTGTAGAAAACGGCAATGAGGTGGATAAATTAGGATGGAGAGATAAGCATCTTTGAGATCTAACCTGACCATCCAATCCCCTTTTTTCAGTAAGTCCGCCAGAAGATGGATTCCCTCCAGCTTGAAATGTTTGTAAATCATGCATTGATTGAACTCTCTCAGATTTAAAACAAGTCTGTGACTGCAAATTTCTTTTGGACTAATACGTTATTGCTGGAAAAACCGTGAGGCCTGCAGTTACAGTGAGCGATTGCGTGTTTTCGCAGCAATTCGCCATTTTCGATGTCTATAAAATACATTATTGTTGTGAAAAACGGAGTTGCCAGGGGTGTGTGTCTTGGAATGGAGAACAATAGAACTCTAGATGGAACCCTTGAACAGTCTGTAATACCCATGCATCCTGTGTCAACTTTCTCCAATTGTGAACAGAGAATTGAGTCCAACCCCCCAAAGGTAGTGGAAAAATGTCTGCTAAGCTTACCTGTAGAACTATGTGTCTGGAATCCTGCCCTGTTTCCACCTCCGTGGAAACGGCATCTGTTGAAGCGGCGGACCCGCAAAATCTAGGAGCTTGTCCTGACACCCGCGCCAAGCGCGGTCTATCCCTTTTTTAGGATCTTTGGCAAATTTTTTCAAAAAAGTGAGAAGACTGACGTCGATTTCTGGGGTCTCAGCCACTTTGTTTGGAAGATCAGGTCGAGGACACTCCAAACGGAGCCTATTACGTACTTCCTTGCCAAACCTCCTGCAAAGGTTATCGTGCAAATAATCGAAGACTTCAGGGGCCGGAGCCCAGTTGGAAGAGCGGGGATGCACAATGTCACCTGGATTAAAAGTGAACAGGGTGTTGGTTGGTGGAGTGTCTGGAACCAAAGAGGCATCTCCCTTGGCCTTCTTTTTAGGAGGGGCTTCCACGTCGGTAGTGTCAGTGCCAGTGTCTGTTGTATCAGTATCAATATATATTTTGCGTTTGCATTGCGCTTTGCCTCCAGTGGAATAAGCATGATCCCCTAGATCCCTCTGAGGTAAGGAATCTAAAGCATGTGAATGGGGCCACTGCTTCTCTTTCGCCCCATCATTGTCTGAAGGAGTAGCAAGCTTGGACTTAGATTTACCATACCCATGACTTTCAAGCTGCTTTGTTATAGGTTTTAATGCAGCTGCCAAAGCATGTTGCACAGTATTAGGAACTGTGCTCTCCACAGCCTCATTAAAGGACTGCTGGACGGAGGCGTCCAGCGCATCCACAATAGTATCCTCAAGGAGAGTCTCCTGTCCATCATAATAAATCTCCTCCTCTTCTTCATATCTCACCCAGTCATCCATGATCTTAATTTGAATATAATAAAGCTGAGGTGAGTATCAAAGCAATAATAAGAATATGAAAAGGTAGATATTGGAGGAGTAAGGGGGGGCAGCTCACTTGCACACAGAATGTCTTTATCTTTAGAGTACCAAGCACCCTCAGCAGTATAAAATGTGTTTGTATTTATATAGCGCCTTCTACCCTGAGGTCTCGTAGCACTGTATTCATACCGTTGTGGAACCCTTCCTGGCTTTCCTGTGAAATGTCCACTCCTGGGCACCCCCAAGGTGAAGCCAGGCATCCAAGCGCTGCTGGGGCCGTTGTGGAGATTAAGCAAGCTATTGCCCAGAGTCACAGAGTGGGACCCATGATTAGACTAGGCACCGAGGCGAGAATGATCAGGTCCGGGGAAATTGTGTCCAAGAGCCGCCGAGGCGGGAATTGAACCCTGGTCCCGGGCCAGACCTCTGCATCAGGGTCTGCCGCTCTAACCATTGAGCCACGCTTCTCAGCAGTGCTGTAGTCAAATTATTGAGGCCTAAAGAGGAGTAGGAGCCAAAATGTGTATACTAGGAGCGTGTGCCCACTCCACAAGGCGAATATTCTTACTGCCAGTCAGGCGTCAGAAAGACGAAGAAGATTCTCCACAGGAATCGCGGTGATATTCAAAAACGGGCAGTCAGGACGTGCACAGCCCAATTGGAGCCCAAATGAAGCCCAAACCAGCCCAAATGGAGCCCAATTGAACTGCGCACTTCGGAACTTGAAAACTCGGCTCTGAAGTTGTCGGGCGATGAGGGAAGTCTCTGACAACAACGCTTGAAGCGCGCTACCAATGCCACCTGAAAGTCAGTGTAAAACGGAACGGTACTCTCATTCTTCAAAGAACTGCCAAATGCAACAATGTAGCAGTGCTACAAATGCGGTCAAAGACCCAATCAATCGCGCAACGCGCGTAAAGCTCTAGACTCTAAATAAATAAATATATCACATAGTTAAGCAAAGTCATGTGAAAAGCAATACATGGCTATAATAAACAGGTACATATCGCTTGAAATAACACACGTAGCTTAAAGCATGAACACAGTACGATATAGAATAATAGGAGAGCACTTATCTTCCGCTGTGAGCAGCAAAGAAAGATGATTATGGGACTGTGTTGATGGCTCTTATGGGGGCTGATGGGACGTGATTGGTGCAAGAGCACCATGGGAAATGTAGCTTTTGTTACTGAATGAACGTTTTTCATTGGCTGATGTGTTGTCAGTAAATGAAAGAGAAAGCATAATACGAAGCCTCCGGTCCTGTAATAGAATTAAAAAATATCTTAGATGTACAAGAGGTTCTTGCACAACTGATGTGGTTGTAGCTCAAGACTCCTTGAACCTCACTAGGGTCGAATCTGCCTTTTCCCCAAAAGGACGGGTTCCATCAAAAGGCAAGTCCATCAAATTTGCCTGGACATTACCAGAAAAGATAGTTGTCATAAGCCAGGCGTGGCGCCTCAAGGTCACTGTTGTGGAAATTAATCTGCCTAGGGAATCCGTTGTATCAAGGTCATACCTTATGGTGATTTTTGCGGCATCTCTCCCATCCTTACTGCTTTAGAGAGCACAGACCCGGCCTCCTCTGGGACTTGTGGCTGCACTTGCGTAACTGTCTCCCAAAGGGAATGGGAAGAAACAGTCCAATAAGCATGCAGTGTTCACCGACCGCAATGCCAGGCTGGAGGAAGAAAACATCTTCTTACCAAATGAATCCAGCCTCTTAGATTACTTATCCAGAGGGGCGGAAGGAAACACGCTCTGGGATGTAGAGGCCTGCAACCCCAAAATTTCAGGGGTGCGGTGTTGGCTGAGGAACTGGACGATTGCTGTGTGCAATTGTCCTATTCACAGGAGCCCCAGTGCTAGGTTTGGACCTCGTGCCTAAAAGGACATCAGGTAATGCTTCATTAAAGAGCAAAATGGGTTCAGAAGTGGAAGCCTCAGGTTGAAGCACTTCAGTCAGGAGATTAGTCTTGACCGGCATGGAGGGCAGCTCTAGTCCGAGGACCTTGGCCACCCTTTTAACCACTATGGCATAGGATGTCCCCTCCTCCATAGCCACAGTTGGTGGAGACAGCATGCTAGTATCTGGAGAAGTGTCCAGTCCACTGGCTTCCCTAAGTTCCCCAAACTAGTCTAACTGCTCTGCAGAGTCATCCTGGTGTTCCAAAGGGTCCATAGACCCCTTTCATTTCTCTCCCAAGCCTAACACATTCTCAAAGTATTCAGGCGACAACATAGAACCATTGGGTTCAATCTGCCCCGGATTCGGCGTCAAGCGATGTCATTCAGACTCCGTGTTGTTGGGGATAAGGGTGGGGCTGGTGCCACTGGTGGGCATCGGTGGCACCGAATGCACAGACTTCCGAGTCAGATGGCGGAGGAGTTCGGGGTGGCACGACCGGCGTCAACGCTGATCCAAGATCAAATCCCTGAGGCCCCACTAGCGCCGTGGCCGGAGCCAACAGTGTCAAACCCAATGATGCCCCTTCTAACCCCATGGGTCCCGAGGGATCACCAGAGGGGTCGGCGCACTGCAAAACGCAGCACATGGTCTTGCAGATTTATTTGAATTGAGTGGGGCTGCTCCGGCTCCAGTAAAGGGAGGTAGGTGCAGAGTTGAACCTGACTCCGGCTCCGCAGAACCGTGTCTAAAGCATTGGGGCTCCTTACTTCCTTTGTCGATGGATGACATTCGAGGTGAAGATGAAGACGGTTTGAACTTCCCCAAGAGTCCCAAAGACCTTGAGTGGGATAAAGAGGACTTTGGCCTCCGGGAGCGGTCCTGCGACCGCTTCTTCGATCGGGACCGGGACCTCTGCATAGTCTTGGATGGTATCGAATGGCAAGGCGATTCAACGCCCGCTACGCAACGTCTTCTGAGCCATAGCCAGTGCAGGCTCCTCCGCTAAGGCGGAGGAGCGTCGCCCCACTGCTTTTCTGCAGTGAAAGACAGAGAAAAGAGAGACGGAGAAAGACAGAGAAAATAAAATAATAATTCACTTGCATTATCATTTTATTTTCTCCTATTTCTGCCCACAGCTTTGTGTGAGGGGCCCGGGGCAGGGGAGGGGTGGTAGCACCCTCCTAAAGTGTGCAATGACTGCTTGGACGGCTCTCTTGGGCCACCTAAACCAGTCTTATGCACTTTGCATGTTCTCCATGCAGGCTGCATTACAGCATACGTGGAGAACATGCCCAGGCCTCCAATCAGTGTCTGTTTCGGCGCTCAGTCCAGTCACAACGCTACAAATGCAGCATTGTGATTGGCTGACCGGGAGCCTGGGTGTGCTTCTTGTGGCCGAGGAGGGAGGACTATGGAGGAGAGACGGGAGAGGAAGTGGCAAAAAGGTACGTTTTTAACTTTTTACTACATTTTTGTGTAGCTGCTTCCCCAGTGTCCTCTCCCCTCCTGCACCCTCGGTGAACATGCTTGGTGAACATCTACAGGGATACCCACGTTGCTGCCTGACAGGTGTCCAGGATTGGGATTCCATGTTGCACAGCAGTGGTAGCATCCGTAGCACTGGTGGAATGAACCCCTAAGCCTTCAGGAGGTGCTTCTTGGCCAGAACACATCACACTGTGATACAAAGGACAACTCATGAGAGATGGTCCTCTTCAGCACCACATAACCTTTCTTCGCTCCAACCTACCCCAGGAAGAGTTGGCACTAGTGCAAAGCACCAATCTGTCAGAGAATATCGTGAGAAAGGAGGTTTGGATGATAAAGCCTGCCGCTCGCTCACCCTCTTTTCAGATGTAATTGCAACTAAATGTACGAGTTACTTACCTTCGGTAACAATGTATCTGGTAGAGAAAATTCTAGCCGCAGATTCCTTAACGTAGAATTATCCCCAGGCGTGAGACTGGATCCAGAAATTTTTTGCCCAGCATCCCGGCGTGCCGGGTGGACGGCATCACACGACTCCGCCCTGACGTTGTCCGCGTACGTGACGTCAGCGAGGTCACATAAGTTCCACCCCCGGCGCACCTACGTCACTTTTCTTCGAAGAACTTTTCCGTGCCACAACGCGGAGCCAGCAGACAAAACTGTGACAGTATGCAAAAGAGCAGAAACATAGAAAAGGAATGGTGAGTAACAACAACATAAGGGGCAGTGCCAGACACTGCGGCACCTAATGCAGGGAAAAGAATAAAGAACAGAGCACTGCCCTGATCAGCAACTCTGCCAGTACGGAAATAGCCCCCCTAGAGGCAAAGAACATATGAAAAAATGTCATGATAACATGTAGCAGGACTATAACCCCAAACAATAACATTGAAGGGGAACCAGTCGGGGACAAACAAGTAACGACAAAACTCCAAGACATCCCCAGCACAGAATGTGACATCCCCATAAGGATTAAGGGCAGATGCCCGGCCAAAAGACCCCAACCCAGAGGGCAGCAGAGAAGCATTCGGGCCAGAAACCCTAGCACTGAAAGGGGGCATAGGGGAGGGGGCGTTGAAGGTAGCCCTAACCTGGAGCAACCAGAGCGTAAGGGCATAGAGCACCTATAAACCTACCCTCCAATGGCCAAAAGGGAGGAATCGGAACAAATAAACAGAGCAAACATTCTGCCAAAAAAGAGCAAAAGTATGCACTCATAGAAGACACAGCCACCCACAGGGAGGCCAGTGCAGAAGACCAAGCCAAAGGTCCTCGCAGAATGGGGAGGAAGGGTGAGTTGTGAAGAAATCTGCGACTAGAATCGTCTCTACTAGATACATCGATATCGAAGGTAAGTAACTCGTACATCTGATAGAGACTACTAGCCGCAGATTCCTTAACGTAGAATAGATACCCTAGCCATACCCAGAGGGGAGGAGGGTATGCGAAGGGACCTCACCCACCTGGACGCAACAGAGGGTCCCACAGGGGACGAGTCCAACAGGGTGAAGAGCCCTGTCTCCCCAGGCAAGGGGAACCCCCTCATCCATAAGACCACTGACCCCAAAGGGGACTCAGGAAAACAAGAAAGAGGAAGCCCGTGCTCACTCAGCAGGAGAAACAAGGGCAAGGCGAAAGGAGGCTAGAGCACCCCACGCCCACACAGGGTAAAAAGAAGCCCCACCCAAGGCCCATGCAACAAAGAGGCGCAACAAGGAAGAAGACCAACCTAGAGACTCCAAGAAGAAGAGGTAGAGAAAAGGCAAGCCCCCCGCCCCCCCACCGGGAACACACCCAGTTAAGAGGGCAGCCGAGCCTATCACAGAAAGAAGGCAATAGACCAGACAGAACGGCGCCGTCAGCAATAAGCAAGCAGAAGCAGAAAAGGGTAGCCCAAGGTCACCCCGGAAGAACCGCCCAATGCTCCGCAGGGACAGACTTCGCCCGAAAGAGGGACAAGGAACTCAAGAACCATCACATCCCCCCAGAGAGGAGAGGTAGAACTGAGGGCAGGGCCCACTGGAAGAAGCGGACAAGGCAATGATGACTGTCCCCCTAAGCGCCAAGAAGGCACAACGGTGCAAAAAAACAGTAGGTCGGCACCAGCAAGCACAGCCAGACGCAGAGAACACCACGGAACGATGCACTCAGGGCAAGCCAGATGCCAGCCGAAGACAGAGAGCACGAAGGCGAAGAAGGGCCCGGGCACGCCCCAGAGAAGAGTCCGCATACATGGCCCAAAAAGAAGTCGAACCAGACAGAGCCATGACGCTAGGTTGCAGACAGTAGGCCAGACTAGGCTAATAGCGCAGCGACCCCGGAGAAGGATACCCAAGTCATTCCAAGCCATCAGCAAGAGGATTGCACCTGCAACATACCATAACGTCACGGACAGCAGAGGCCCGAAGGCGACCACCGCTCCCCAGCACATGACAGAGCTATATAACAGCTCCCACTTCCCCACATAAGGCATGTTACATCCCTAGACATGGGAACCCTCTCTGGAAAAAACTTCTGCAGCAGATGACAACAGAAAAGACCTGCGGCAAAACCCACACAAGGCTTGTCAGCAGCCAAAGAGAAAGAAACCGAAGGCCTAGTCTCAGGGCCAGCATGGGTTAGAAAACCCAAAGCAAAAACACAGTCAAGAAGGGCTGGCCAGCAGCCAACAGAACCACAGCCTGAACAAGGAGGACTCGAATGCACGTATAGCACATAGAACACACAACTGGGGCGACCCACCCCAACGGAAGAATACCTCCCAAAAACCAGATAAACTCCCAGGTCACTGAGGGGGAGAATAGGGAGGAGGAGGAGGAGGCCGAAGCCCCGCCATGAACCTCACAATGGCCGAACCCGCAGAGGCGTAAAACAAAAGAGCACCATCGAAAGGAAGGTCCACCAGCCGTTCTGGAACGTTTTCTGGGAACACACTGTCCCGAAGCCAGGCATGGCGTCGAAGCGCGACCGAAGAAGCCATGGACGACCAAGCACCTCCGAGATGTCCAGAGCGGAGCGAAGAATAAAAGCCGCTAGCTCTCGGCCATCCAATACATGGAAGAAGCAGAAAACATAGGCACTCCGCCGAGTCCCACAAGCAAGAAGTGGCCCTAGCCAAACACAAAGTGTTAAGGGCCGGCAGAGACGCACTGGTTGAGGCGAATATATATTGCGACCCCAGGAGTCCAGCCAGCGGGCCTCCCATGACGGGGGAAGACAACAGCGGCGGCAGGGAGGGAAAGGCATTCTGCAAAAGAGGGCCTCTGGTAGAGGGGTGGAGGGGAAGACAGACCGGATCACGGGGCGCTGGATGGTGGCGGTGCAGAAGATGTTGGGGCACCGGGTCCCCCGTGGCGGGATGGCCCCAAGTCCCTAAAAGCGAAGAATGGAGCGAACCCTGGAAGGGAAGCAGCAGCTCCCTACCACCAGAGCCCTGATGTAGAACCTCCAGAAGTTGATCGGCAGGGAAATGGGCAGCTGTATCACCCTTGCGCAAAATTCCCACAGCTGTGGAAACAGCGTGAGCGAAGGCCGCACCCACCTCCGTAGGGCCAAGCGGTGGGGAAAGTAGCTGCTCAGTAGGCTGCAAACTCAGACGGATGTCCCCCAAGCCAACCAGAGGAAGGAAGGGCCAGGTCCGGAAAGGAGGAAGAGGAACCAAGGAGTAGAGGACCTGCCGCGCCTCAGGCGAAGAACGTGGCTGTGGGGAAGGCGAGGAGCCGTCCTTAGACGATGTCAGGGAAAAAACCAGGACGCAGCGGCCCATCTCTGGCGAGGATGAAACCAGCAAGCGCCGGATCGCTGGAGAAGAAGAGGCATCCGAAGACGAGCCAAAGACCCGACGTCGGCCTGGCGCTGTAGAGTCCGCAATCTGACGCAGGACATCGTTGTCGTCCAGCGCCAGGGGAGACACCGGAACGACCTCCGCCACAGCACACGGCGCAGGAGACCGGTCTGGGCCAGAGCTGGGGCTGCGCGGGAATGGCACCGTAAAAGCGTTGAATCGACCTCCGACGAAGCAGCCGCCTGCGTTGAGGGACGAGAGGGACCCTGGGCGGGACGAGGGGTCCCCCACCAGCCTCGCCCCATTGCAGAATGAGAAGGGCCCTTCGCCAGCCCCTGTGGTGCCGCCAGGGCCAGCAGCCGCCGGCGCCGATGCGGTGTCACCTCAGCCTCGGACAAGGCCGCCGCCTGTCCAGAGGGCCGAGGGGGGCTCGGGGTGCGACCCGAGCCCCGGCGACCTCACGCGACACCACAGAGACTCCAGCAGGAGGTTGCGGCGAAGCAGAGGCAGCCTTGGTCCGAAGGAGGAACCCCCGAAGGGCCACACCCCAATGGCACCACATCCTCCGAACCTGGATCCGAACCAGTTGGCGCAGGGGCCGGAGCCACCGGCGACACCACGGAGAGCCCCGCACACTGCAAGGGATCCACTGACGTCCCAGGAAAAACAGAGGAGGAGGAGAAGCCAGTGAGGCCTGCAAAGCCGCCGCATATGTCTCCATCTGGGCTCTAGTCGCCCCCACGCCGGGAAACGGGAGATAGGGGGACAACACGCGAGGCCGCACCACCCGCGGAGAGCCCACGCCCTGGATAGGCCGGGAACCAGCCCTTGGGGACAAGTTGAGACACTTACCGATAGGTGAGCGACGCTCTCGCGGCCTGGGAGAAGGACGATGTCAACGACGGAGGCAACGGTTCTAAAAACCCTCTGCAGGTCCTGGGCGTGGGGACAACACCGACCTGGACATGCAAGAGAAGTTTCATCCGGCGCTCCCGCCGGGACTTCGGTTTCATCTGCTGGCACGCCTCACAATCAGTGAAGTCGTAGTGTTCCCTCAAACACCACATGCAGATGGAGTGAGGATCTGTCGCCGACATCTGGCGCGCACAAGACGAGTACGTCTTAAAGCCCGAAGGCATTTGCACACTGTTCCCACACACACGCAATAAGCGAAAGGGGAAATGCCTGAACAGGCCCGGAGCACGAACCGGATCCGCTTTGCACGCGGAAAAGGAAAAAAACTGACATAGCTGGGGTGGGACTTATGTGACCTTGCTGACGTCTCGTACGCGGACAACGTCAAGGCGGAGTCGCGTGATGCCATCCCCCGGCGCGTAGGGATGCTGGGCAAAAATGTTCTGGATCCAGTCTCACGCCTGGGGATAATTCTACGTTAAGGAATCTGCGGCTAGTAGTCTTTATCAGATAGGCTGTTTTGATATAGCAGCCGCAGGGGGCAATTATACAGAGGCTTGATATGAGTGCAGAGTAGGAAAGTGAGAACCAAATATAAGGGCCAAATGAGACATAATGAAAGAGACAGGAGAGAACATATGTACAAGGCCTTTTAGAAATCTACAATAGGTGGTTTAAATAGGTAGGATTGGTCCGGCAGCCTCAGGAGGACAAAGCCAAAATATACCCTTTCAAGGTGCCCAGCCAGGACCCCTGCTGGGCAAGGGACAAAATGAAAAGCAAAATATCAGAAAGTGAAGCAGAAAGATCTTCTGTACAATATGTTACAAATTTGCCACAATAACATTGCAGATTTCAGGAGGAAGGTCGAAAGCTATAAAATTCTGCCACTCAATCTCCACGCGCAAGAAGGCGCAGAGTTGACAGATTTGGGCGGTTAACCTCTCGCTGCTGCTGAGACAAGAACCTCCCAAAGAGGCTGTCTTAACAGAGGATTTGTGCTAATGCTGACAAGATCAGGATACCAGACTCTCCATGCCTAGTCTGGAGCCACTAGGATTACTTGGGCCCGGTCATTCCTGATCTTTTTCAGAACTCTGGCCAGGAGTGGTATGGGTGAAAAGGCATACAGGAGGCCTGAGTTCCACTCAAGATGAAAAGCATCTCTCAGCTAGAGCCACCTTGGAAACTCCAGCAAGCAAAACAGCTGACATTGTGTGTTCTCTGTGGAGGTGATCATATCTAACCAAGGTTCTCCCAACTGTTGAAAGAGCCCTTGTGCCACCTCCGGATGAAGAAACCATTGATGATCCGCTAGACATCGATGGCTGAGTTTGTCCACCTAAGGGAACCGGCCAGGTGTTGAACTACCAGGGATATGCCCTACTGTTCCAGTCATGTCCAGAGACGCAGAGCCTCTTGACAGAGTCAATGACGCCCTCTTTGTTGCAGTATCACATGGCAGTGTTGTTGTCCGTGAACACATGCACTAGCCTTCTTTTGATAGAGGGCAGAAAAGCTCGCACGGAGCTCCAGCATGTTGATGGGGAGTCTGGATTCCAAGAGATACCAACGTCTTCTGATCTCCACCTCTCCTAGACTGCTACCTTATCCCAGAAGTGATGCATCTGACACTACTGTGAGATCTGCTTGTATCATAGCCTGAATATCTTGGATTCACCGTTCAGGAGGACAAGCCCAACACTGCACTGTATCCAGAATGGCTTCGATGGAGGGGAGCATCTGAGAGGGAGGCAGGTGTTACTACGGCACATTGATCGTGAACCCCAGCAATTGCAGAAGGTTTGCTGTGGTCTGGAGGTGGGAGACGACAGCCTGGGGCGAGCCTACTTTAAGCGGCCATTCGTCGAGATATGGTGAGAGTAGAAGCACCTGATCTGCGCAGCTGAGCTGCAAACACCGCCATCACCTAGGTGGACTCTTTTGCCTTCTTTGCCAGCGGCGTCTTATCTGAAGTCCTCCATTGTGGTCTACAGTGGTTTCAGATGTCACTTCACACCTATGCACCAGGCTTCCCTGGTGTAGGTATTCTGGTTTCTGGGGTTTCCATATGTGGGGTGACTCTCCAACCTTCCATCGGGTTTCTTCAGGGTCTTCTGGGAAGGGTCCTTCTTTAAAATTGCAACCGCGACGTCCCCATTGACTTGTATTGATCATGTGGTTGTGTTTCCACTCTGCACACGGCATCCATTGGGTTCCTGGGTATCTATCTTGGGTGGGTCCCTGGGTCCAGTGTCTACTTCGGGCGCGATTCGCATTCCATTTTATTAATATATGGTTTGGTCTACCCCTGGAGACTACTGTGTATTTATGCTACTTACCTATTATTGCAGTATTGTGTGTAGTGTGATTATGTCTCTGGGTAGAGAGTGTTGTGGTTCTTTTTAACGTAACCTTCACTACATGATTAGTACTGGTAAAACAAGCTGCTTTACACTCCTTCTGGACTAAGCCTTAAGGCTGTTCTCCACAGTTACTACTTAGAGAGCTTTCTATGGTTGTCTAAGACAACTAAAATCGCCATAAGCGTTGGCTGGATTAGTGCAAGGGGCTTCACGTAAATAAGTGTGCACCATATACTAAGCCAGCCTCCTACAGGTAGGAATTGCTGGAGCCAAAGAAGTCAAGGATGACGACATGGCGATAGTAAGGTTGGCTCAGAGGATTGGTCCAGCTGAGACACAGGTGCTGAGCCTCCTGGAGGATCCGGCTCTACCACAACCAACTACAGCTCTGAAGAGGACGATTGTGTGGGATACTGAGGTAATCTGGGAGACCTACTTTTTAAAAGTTTCTTTTACTTCCTATGCTTCTACTTTTTCCCTGAAGAGTGTAAGATGGGAGATCTGGAACATGGACTTGACCAACTATTCCTCCTGTTATTGCAGGTTACAAACAGGTTGGCCTAATGCTCATTGATGGCCTTGGGATAAATTATTTGGCAGGAGCCACAAGAACAAAAATTGTGATCGAACCCCAAACACCACCAACAGATGGCATGAGGATCGGTGATGGACATTTGTCCCTTGCAATCCCTACAGAGCTTAAAGTCTGAATGTTTGGGAGGTGACTTGGTACGGCAAAAAATGTAATTTGTTGTGACGAAAACTCGGGACTCAGAAGAAAGTGAGCATTATATCTGCGCCATAGACACAGAAAGGAGGTGACGTTACATTGGAGTGGGCGATATATATATTTGGTTAGGTCATCTGACGTCACTTCTGGTGTCGCTATGCAGCTAGAGCTAGTGTGCTCTACCATTGAAATGAGAGCTTTGAAATTTCTCTATGCAGTCTGTTGTCTGGTATTATTTTACAAGTGAGGAATCTGCGGGTAGAAACATCCATCAGAATAATGTTTACGTCTGGTGAAATGTCCAGCACTGCAGCACTCTTCGGAGCTAAAGAACATGTTACTTACCTTCGGTAACGATGAATCTGGTAGAGACATGTTAGTTGTAGATTCCTTACCTTAGAATTTCCCCCAGTTGTGAGTCTGGATATAGAGATTTTTTTTTCAGCAGTACCCCTGCGTGTTGTTAGGTGGAGTTGGTCGGCTCCACGTCCGTCATCGGCATAGTGGATGCCCGGATGACATTGCGGGACCGACATAAACGCCGCTCATGCTCGCTGACGTCAGTTCTTAACAAGACTTTCCATGCCAGAAGCACAGAGCCATGAAAGACACTGACCACTGGTGCGTCAAAACTAGGGCCCTTTAAGGGGGGGACCTTTTCCCTTGAAATGAAGTCGCAGATCGGGGAGGATGGGTGGGGCAATAAGGAATCTACAACTAACATATGTCTCTACCAAATACATTGTTACCAAAGGTAAGTAACTTGTTCATCTGATAGAGACAGTTACTTGTAGATTCCTTCACCTTAGTATAGAAACCTCAGCAAAACCATCCCCGGAGGAGGGTCTGCGAACCAAGATCAAACCAGAAAGTCCTGGAGAACTGAACGGGCAAAGTACACATCCCTCCAGGCTTGGCTATCCAGGCAGTAGTGTCTGCTAAACGTGTGCAGGGATGCCCAGTTGCTGCCTGACAGATGTCAAGGACAAACTCCACGTGCTTATGCTGTGGTTGCCGCTGTTGCTCTGGTGGAATGAGCATGCAACGCCACAGGAGGGTCCCTTTTCACCAAAGCATAGCATATTTTGATGCTAAGGACTACCCATTGAGAGAAGGTCTGTTTTTTAACAGCCCAACCTTTCTTGGCACCCACATAGCCAATGAAGAGTTGATCATCCACCCGGAAGTCTTTTGTGCGGTTAGATAAAAAGACAATGCACGTTTTGGGTCAAGACAGTCTCTCCTCCTCCTTGGAGGGATGCGGGGATGGGAAAAAGGTCGGCAGAGTGATAGATTGTCCTACATGAAAAGGTGTGACGACCTTGGGAAGGAATAAAGTCTTGATCCGCAGCACCACTTTATCCAGATAGACTAGGTTGATCAACCGTCCGTAAATTTCACAGACCGTCCATAATTTGGATCTCACGTCCGTTGTCAGTGACGAGTCCTTTTACGGACGCCTTTAGTCCGTAATTTTGGGCTTTGGGGAACATCACTGTTCTCCTGCCAGAAGCCTCAGCTCCCTGACAGGGCCATCTTGCACTCCTTAGAGCACAAGAGCAGCTCAACCCCGCCCATTGTCATTCTGTCTACGGCTGATTGCCACATACAGAAAGACAATTGGTCAGTCGGGGGGTGTTACTGCATGTGGTGGCCTCCTCCTGCCATAGTCTAGGGCAGGACATTCAGTTAGGTGGAAGAAATTAACAAAAACTCCCCTGCTGCTAGGTGGCAATCTAATTCATGAAAAGGTGGTGAAACAAGTTTTTAAAAAAGGGTTATGGGTCTTTCACTGTCTCATCATTTTAAAACTGACTCATTTTCAATGTTATATTTAACAGAGTCATGGTTGCTGCTTTTTTATTTTATGCAATTACAACCATTGACAAAGCCAATAGTTCCGGCTTGTAGCTGTAACACTACTTCTTGTGTTATATATCTGGATGCAAAGACAGAAGCAGCAAATTACCAGTCGGGTGACACACTATGCTAAGCACAGATTTTTAGCTTAGGTGTTTTAAGGCATGCCCTTAATTACATCAAACACCCCCTTTGGAGAGACCCCCTCCCCCCAGTTTTTTCATCCCACTTAAAGTCCTGGAAACAACACCACATCACAGTAGCACTGTACATCACGCATGACTCAAGACTTCCACTTTTTCGGATCGCCTATGTACAGGGGCATAGTAAGTCCTCCCCCGCCCCACCCCTTGCTCTAGGAACTACAGCAGGGGTGAAGTCCTTGAAGGCCCTCTTCTGTCTGCAACTCAACAGACAAAGGCTCACCTCATAATTAATGTGAAAAGGTGTGTAAGTGAAGGGATGGGTGGATGGCTGGGTGGATTAGTGAAAGGGTGAATGGATGAATGAAAGGGTGAATGGATGAATAATGAGAGAAAGGATGGACGGCTGAGTGAGTAGAAGGATGGATGAGAGAAAAGGTGAATAGATGAATGTATGAGTGGAAGGGTAGATGGATGGGTAAAAGGATGGCTGGATGAGTGAAAGGATGGATGAGTTATAGAGTGGATAACAGGCGAGTGAATGGGTGGAATGATAAGTGAGCTGATGGATTGATGAATTGATAAGTGGAAGGGTGAATGGATGGATGAGTGAAAGGGTGGTTGTAAGGCTGTATGTGTGAGTGGAAGGGAGGGTGGATGGACAGAGGGGTGGATAGATGAGTAAAGGAGTGAAAGGGTGGATGGATGAGAGAAAGGATGGGTGGATGTGTAAAGGAGTGAAATGGATGGATGAGAGAAAGGATGGATGGATGAGTGAAAGGATGGATGAGTGATAGGGTCAATGGATGGATTGATGAATGGATGAGTAGATGGATGGGTGGATGGAAGGCTAAATGGAAGGGGTGGAGAGAGAAAGGGAGGATGTATAACTGAAAGAGTGGAAGGATGAGTGACTGGGTGTATGAATGAGTAAGTGAAAGGATGGCTGGATGGGTGAAAGGGAAGATGGCTGGATGGATGAGTGAATGGATTGACGAGTTGAAGAGCGGATGGATGAGTGTACGGATGGATAAGGTGAAAGGATGAATGGATGACTGAAAGGGTGGATGGAGGGATGGATGAGTAGAATGATGGATGGGTGGAAGGATAGATGATGGATAGGTTTGCAAATGGCTGAATATTGATCTGGATGGGCACACAGATGGTAGGAAGGTATGAATGGGGAAAGACGGTTTTGGTTCCACAAAAAGACCTGCACATTTGCTCAAAGCTGCGTGCATGCTGAAAAACCATGTAGTGCACAATTGTCTCAACCCAATATAAACTTCTTTTTACTTGTACTTAAGTGGTTGTCTATTTACTAACTTATATACTATTGTGCTAATTCTTCTGATGTGTCTGTAAAACTTACCTTTTGTCTGGAACTTTGACCTCCTGTATGAATTTTTGTCCTGAATTTTTACACTCACCGTCCTGAATTTACACCCATGCCAGATGGTCACCGTAGGATAGACAGATAGAAAAGGGGGCTTAGAAAATAAAGCCTGCAGCTCACTCATCCTGCGAGCAGAGGTGATGGCAACAAGAAAAGTAGTTTTGAGGTTCAGAAACCGGAGGAGACCGTTATGAAGAGGCTTGAAGGGAGCACACATAATAAAGGTGAGAACCAGATTTTAAATCCCATTGGGGCATTACAAAAGGAGATGGAGAGAACAGATGAGTAAGGCCCTTAAAGAATCTGTGAACGATGGGAGATTTGAATAAAGAAGGCTGATCTGGCAGTCGAAGAAAAGTAGAGAGGGTTGCAAGATATCCTTTAAGAGTGCCCAAGGCAGATCTCTGCTAGGCCAAATAAAGTATATACAAGAGAACCTCAGAAAGAGGATCAGAAAGGGGATCAATAGCCTTTGCTGTGCACCATGCCACAAATTTGTTCCATCTACAGACGTGAACTGTGTTAGTGGAGGGACGCTACAGACTTCGGGCGGAAAGACAAAAGCTGTCAACTGTCAACCCTCAATCTCCACGCAAGGAGGTGGAGGCTGGACAGGTTCGGATGAAGAACCCTCCCCTGCTGCTGCAACAGAAGATCCTCCCAAAGAGGCAGTCTGAGTGGAGGATCGATAGCCATGCTCAGGAGCTCTGGGTACCAGATTCTTCGTTCCCAGTCTGGAGCCACAAGAATAACTTGGGCCCGGTCGTGCTTGATCTTCTTCAGCACTCGGGGCAGAACTGATCGAGGCGGAAAGGAGTACAGGAGGCCGCAGTTCCCCTTGCAAAAACAAGTGTCACTGAAAGAGCGCCGCCTTGGAAATCCCAACATGCAGAATTTCTGACATTTCTCATTCTCTTCGGTGGCAAACACATCTAACCAAGGTTCTCCCCACCGCCAAAAGAGACCTTGCACCATCGCTGAGGGAAGACGCCATTCATGATCTACCTGGTACCGGGGGCTGAGTTTGTCTGCCCTGGCATTCAGAGAACATGTGCTGTCCAAAAACACCTGCACCACCTTCCCCTTTAGAGATTTAGAGGAAGGAGGAATGCCTTCAGTGGCAGGCGGATCGCCCTGAGCTCCAGAAAGTTGACCTGGAGCCCAGACTCCGCCAGAGAACAGAAGCCTCTAATCTCCCCCTCTCCCAGATGAGCCTCGACCACTGCCATCACTTTCGTGAACACCCATGGGGCACTGGTAAGGCCAAAGGGGCTCACGGTGAACTGAAAACGCTTGTGGACTACCGTGAACGGCAGATAACGTCTGTGGGCTGGCAGGACGGGGATGTGAAAATAGTCGTCCTGTCTCCAGGGTCGAGGGCAGACAGGACCTGAGCCAAGGTTAGCATTTTGGCCAAGAGAGTTGAGACTTCCTGGCGGAGAAGCACCAAATAATCCTCTGACATGCGATTGCAAGGCGGTGGCAAGGAGGAAGGGGTAGTCTCGAAGGGGAGGGAGTAGCCCCTTCGGACTATTTGCAAAACCCACCTGTACGACGTGATGGTTTGCCAGTTGGGCAGGTGATGGCGAATCCTGCCGCCCACTGGCGTTTGGTGACCAAGAAAGGTCAGACTATGAAGGCTTGGAGGCTGCTGCAGGGGGGAAAAGGGTGGACTGGCCCGGCCGCTGGCTCCCAGAGCCGCGTTGCTGGGTCCCACGTCTGCAGCCACGCAGAGTCTGGTCAGCTTGCGTGAACAGGTGGCTGGACGTGGTGGGGTTCCCCTTCCGTAGCCATAAAAGGGGCGAAAAGCAGACTGAGGTGGATGGGACAACGGTGAAAGGCCCAAGAATCTGGCCGTAGCTCAAGAATCCTTGAAGCACACCAGCGCCGAACCTGCTTTATCGCCAAAAAGGCGATGGCCATCAAAGGGCATGTCCAGCAAAGTTGACTGGACATCCTCCGATATGTCATACTTCCTTAACCAGGTGTTGCGCTGAAGGGCTAGCATTGTGGCAATTGTTCTGCCCAGTGAAACGGTGGTATCCAGTCCACAGCAAATTGTAAATTTTGCTGCGTCTCTCCCAACGGCCTGGGCCTCCTCTGGGCACTGAGGCAATACCTCTGCAACCGTATCTCAGACGGTATGGGAGTATCGGCCCAAGAGGCACGCAGTGCCAAGCTGGAGAAAGAGAACATGCGCTTCCCAAAATGATCCAGCTTCTTGGATTTACTGTCTGGGGGTGTAGAAGGGAATGCACCCTTAGAAGAAGAGGCTTGGACCACCTAGCTCTCAGGGGAAGGGTATTGGGGGAGGAAAACTGGGTTGCCTGGAGCCAGGCAGTGCGGCGGGCAATCGTCTGTTCCACAGAAGCCCCTGTTCTGGGCTTGGACCAGGTGCACAGAAGGACGTCAGTGAAGATTCGTTGAATGGCAAAAGGGGTTCAGAGAAGGTTGCTGCAGGTTGTGGCACCTCCGTCAGGAGGTTAGTCTTGACCATCACAGAAGAGAGCTCCAGGCCCAGGGCCTCAGCTGCCCATCGCACCACCACAGCGTAAGAAGCTCCCTCATCCATAGCCATGGTAGAAAGCATGCCAAGGTCTGTGGAAGTGTCCAGACCACTGGCATCACCCAGGTCCTCTCTCCAGTCCAGCTCTTCAAGCTGATCTGCTAAAGGGTCAGGGGACCCCTCCTAATCCTAGTTACCACTTTCTGGGCCATAGGGAACACCAGGGATGAAATGAGCAACAAACGTACCCTCTGGCGTTGGATTTGACATCAACCAAAGTCGATCTGGCTCCAGTTCCATCATGATGGTGAGGTTGGGGATGGCGTCGATCGGGAGCACGGCCGGTGCTGGGGATGTAGTCGCCAGGATTGGCACCGGGCAAGATCGACCGGTGTCAATTCGGATTCAGGCCAGGATCCTCGGGGTCCACCGGTGCCGGAGCCGCCGGCATCGAATGCCCAGGACCCCCACACCGGCTGCACGAGGCCCGAAGGCTCGCCGGCAGAGAAGGGCTGTCCAAAGATGGAATGGAGGGCTTCGTAAAATACACGAAGCTGGGCAGAGCTCTTGGAAAGGGAGGGAGGCACGGAGTTGTCCCAGAAACAGGCGTCTAAGATGGACCCTTGGAGCACCTTGCACCAGGTCCCGCGTCGCATCAGCCAACCGGGGGGAGAAGGCAAAGAGCGCTGGTGCTTCTTCGCCTTCTTCTTGTGCTTCGACTTACCCGAAGACTTGGAGCACTTTGAGTGCCACAAGGTGTGGGGGTCTGCGACCAGTCTCGAGACCTTCCTCTCGAGCGAGACCGGGAACGACACAGAGCCGACTGCTTGACTTACAAGAACTTTCGCAACTGTTCCTGCAAAGACTTTATATTCATGGCTCTGCAGTCGATGCACGACTTTGGATCATGGTCGCGCTCCAGGCACCAGAGGCACACGAGGTGCGGGTCCGTAACAGAAATCAGTTTGTGACAGGTCTCGCAGGACTTGAAGCTGGTCTGACAATGGGACATCCCTTTGGCACTAGGAGTCGAAGACTCAAAAAAGAAGTCGAAAAAAGTTGAAAAAAGCATTGTCAAAAAATGACTAAAGGGGTAGCTCTCTCGAGATCTGCGCTAGTCTGGAACGGAAAAAGAAAGAACTCAAGTCAGCGCGCAGGGGCGGCATCTAAATAGGCACTGCAACGTCATCTTGGCAAATACGACACCGACGACGGACGCGGAGTTGACTGACGACACATACCGATGCGCAGGGGTACTGCTAAGAGAAACAATTCTCCGGATCCAGTCTGACGCCTGGGGGTAATTCTAATGTGAGGAATCTATAACTAACAGTCTCTTTCAGATATATTGTGCATCTTGTCAAAGTAACGTTGACGGGCACCAGCATGATTCTCCACGCATCTTTTCTCTTCATATACCCTCAACACCTCTCCCTTTTGGATAACAATGTCTTGTCTGGGGACAGTGGAATTTCCTTCGGAGGCGTGACTGTGTAGTGGCAATGCCAGAGTGGGCACTGTTAGAAACGGGGTAGCTAGACGCGGAGCGGGTAAGCTAAACTCTGGAGCAATGTGTAAAGCATCTGCTCAGCACCCACACACAACGCCACACCTGGCACACTACAAAGAGACTCTAAACAAGGTTATGTAAAAATAACTGGCACCAGGTCAACATTTACAGGGGGATTATGTACAAGGCAGGGCCAATTGGACCGCTGCCAGAATCATCGCAAGGGATAAAAGTAAGACCATCAGCAATAAAGGTGCGACAGCCAGTACCTACTGGCAAGAACAGGAACTGTAGGGGTATTATCATTAGCATAAAAGCATGAGCAACACCTTGGGCATAACATTAGGAAACAACCTTAGGCATTATGCATCATATCAGCATAAGTCACATTGGGCATAAATACATTAACATGTGGCATCTGGTTAGCATGAAAACATTAGGCATCAGGTACATCAGCAACAGTGCATCCTACTTAACATCAGCAGGGCAAACATGATAACCCCTAGGATACCATCACCTGACGTTAGTCATCCTTATAAACATAAATGCAACATCCTTAGAAGCATAAAAAGACATTATGCATCAGCGATCATCATGGGCATCAACAACACTGGCAGTGGGCACAACCACGTGAGCATGACGGCATCAGTGGCAGGAACATACATTAGGAAGCCAATATGGGGCAGAACACATAAGGCCTTTCAATAGGCGCCTGAAGTGTAACACATATCATGCATAACATCAGCCCTGATAGGCATCTACAACATTCGCAGGGCACCCCCTAGAACAAGGTCCTCACCACAGGACAGAGGCACAATCTGGCATTCAAAATATACAGGCCCACTGCTACAGGTTAGTCCTTGGCGCCACGGCACCTGGGGAACCCTTACTCTGGGACTCTACCCACTGATTTGCCCATGTTGCAACTACCCACTGTCAGGCGGGGCAGTTGCGTACAGGCAAGTCAGCCCCGGGTCCGTTGGAGCCCCCTCCGGGCTCTGGAGTTAAAAACAAGGGCCCCAAAGAAGGGAGTTCATACTCCACAATGCCCCCATAGCTACCAATCCGGGCGAACAGGCCCACAATTGCGTGCAGACAGTCCCCAGCGGTCCCGTGATCAGAGGCACAGTAAGCAGTCCGTCCCAGTGGGCCCATTAGCGGAGTCACACAGTCTTAGGCCGCCACCCGCGCCCCGCCTCCGATAGCACTATACTTGGTGCCTTAACTACCAATGCTGAAGCGTTATCTGGAGGCAATTTGGCACCGGTGCACGGCTCCTCCGATCCCTGGGGCGGGTGGTGATCGCTGGCGCTGCATGGGATGGGCGGGGGCAGCCCTCTCGATACGGCATGGCCTGGCCTAGCCTAGCCTAGCCTCCCGGACTATCGAGGGCTTCCCCCCGATGCTGGTGGGCTTCCTGCCACGCACGAGAGGGAGCGCGTTCCGCCTTCTTCCTGCAACTGACATTGGTGAGCGACACCTTGCACCGGTGCCCAATCACAGCCCGGCGGGCCCTGACGTTGGTGATGACGGGCCCCCAGGCTCCTGGGCCGCGGCAGTGATCATGGGAGGCAGATTTAAATGGGTCTGAACACGAGGCCTGCGGGGGTGACCTCAGGGCAACCAGCAGTGCCCTCGGCAGCGCTCAGGCCACAGGCACACAGCGATAACGCAGGGTAGGCTCCTGCTCAAAGTAGCATTCACGTGGAGTGGGCACCCGCTCCTTTCTGAAACACGGGGTTCTCCATGACACACGGGAGCCCCGCATGGAATGTGGATTCTTCTCCTGGGGGCACAAACGCGGGATAGGCTCCCGCTCAGGATAACGCCAATGCGGGGTGGGCACCCGCTCCTTGATCACTAACACAGGGGGAATCCCACGCGCTGGGATTCCCTCGTATCACGCTTGCAGCACAGCACTGCCGGCGTCAGCTCCTCTTCTCCTGAACAGCTTTTAGATGTAGCGCTCACGAGGTGCTAGGGCTGGCAAAGAGTTAGAGTCCTGCGCACCAAAGTAGCGCCCACGAGGCGCTAGGGGCCAGGGTGAGCAGACTGGCAATGTTGGGCAAGATCAGCAGACAGCGGGCAGCTCATCAAAATAGGACAGCAGTTCCTTGGAACAGTCAACCCTCCATAATGTGGCACACCTCCTGACACTGCAGTCTTCACTCCAGCAAAGGTCTCTCCCTGGACCTGTGGACAGCAGAGGGGTACAGATGTGCACAGGGGCCAGCACGCAGGCCCTTGCAGCTGTACCTCCTGGCAGAGTGTCCTCTCCACATCAAAGTCCAAGCCAGCACACCCACATGGAGTCCCAGCTCCTCCTTATATACACCCCTCACCCCACCTACTAGAAAGGGCCAGAAGCTTCTGGAAGGGTCTTGGCAGTTCCAGTCCCAACTGTCACTGTGAGGGGTGTTGACAGGGGAGGAGCCACACGCCTCCCTAGCCCCGGTCACTTCGAGAACGAGACCTGCAACCAACCTCAGGCATGCAGGAACAAAGCACACAGAAATGGCGACTGTTAAAAGTCAAACCGGAGCCACTACACATCGTTACCGCTATATGCGATCAACTTCCACGATCAAGTTCACCGTAACTGGGGACCCGCCAAAACTGAAGATTGGGAAAAGGCTGGCAAATTGTGCAGACAGAAAAAGAATCAAAACCCCGAGGTTTTAAATAAGGCACCACCGCTAATGGGGTTAACATATATTACCAGGGTCTTCAAAATTGAAGATTGCTTAAATTACAGACTGCTGCTTTGAGCAAAAAGTTGGATACTTGAAGATTTATCAAGGTTGGGGCAACGAAAACTCCCCCCCTTTTTTTTAAACTAAGGGTGATGACTTCATCTGAAGAACACACATCAACTTTGAGTTTTTTGCTGACTGAAGGACAGCAATTCATCAGAGATACTGTTCTAATAAGAGACAACGTATAGTTCCGTCTTGACAAAGGTGGTGCAATATTGAGCAACAACACCGAAACGCGTCAACGCATTCTTCGTTTATTTTTAAATCTGAGGAACTATTAAGGGTGCTATTAGTTGAACATAAGTTACCCAATAATTTGATTCTGATCGGATTAACATTTCTTGATGGTTTTCAATTGATTCACTTGCTTTTTGTCTCTTATGAATAATTTTATAATTTGTATATTATTGAAGTAATGTTGTTTTTAAATTATGAAATTGTGATTTTATGTCATTCCATTGTTATAACTGTATAATAAATTTTCGACAAACTGCACACCAGATATATTCAAAAAAATTTAATTTCAATTTATGTTTTGTTTAATTCATATACATTCTGATATTTGACACTGGAATGAATGAGGAGTGTTTGAACTTGGATATCCCTATTATGCAAGGTGTTTTACTTAAGGGGCCCTCCTTTTGTAGATGACTGTTAAAAGTGACATTTCTAAAACAGTTCAACTAAACCTGCGTACACCATTGCGCAGCATTTATTATTTTCAGTTCCACGACCAACCATAACATATTTATTTTGTTTCATCTTAGGAGTTATCCATAGAGAGGGTGGCGGGGGGGAGGGGGGGTGTTCCCAATGCTAGCCTATGGAGGGCAGAGAGAGCACAGGCACTTTACACCAAACTCCAGTGCCCAAGTGCTCAGAGTCCGTAAACCACCAATACCAATACAGCAAAAAGGCTAGGCGGAAGGCAAAAAGTTCCGGGATGACCCCGCAAGCAGGGCCAAGTCCAACAGGCATCAAAAGCCACACCAGGGCAGAAAGAACCGCTCAAAGGTGGTTACATCGGAACCAAGTAAGACAGCAACTGGGGCTGCACTAACAGAATAAGAAGGACACTCAGTGCAGGAACACCTGTAGGCAGACCCCCAAGCAGAATAAGGGTACTCCAAAGGAAAGAGAAGTTTGCCAAAACATTTCCACCATGAAGTGAAGCAAAAGGGTTGGGTCAGCCCCCATCGATGGGAACATCTGCAGTGAAAGAGGGGCCTGCTAATGAGGAATATCCTCCGCCATTTCAGGTGAAAACTCACTCTAAGACCTTAATGGGCCTCCTCTTCTTAGGTGTCCTTCTTTTATCCTTGGAATACTCGGGACAATGGGGAAGAGAAGGAAAAGGACCTGGATTTTGACCTCAACCGACAAAGCTAGATGATCATCGGGAGTGTGGTCGATGATGCTGGTTCTGGTTTATTTTCGGTTTATTTAGACCATTGTCTTTAAACACAAAGAAATCTCATACACACAATAAAACCATACATAAAAAGATCACATGAACAGTTAAAACCAACTAATACATCCGAGTTAATTTAGCTTAATACTTTATAAAAGGAGACCGGTAACCACCTTCTCCCCTGGTGACATCAACATTTTAGTATTCTATATACAGTTAAATAATTAAAATAGCATAAAAATATTTAATCGGCGGTATTGTTCGACTCTCGTTAAAAGGGAATTTGTTGTCCACATCCTTACTTTTTAGCAGCAGTTAAATAAAACCATTGGATCAATGACTGTTCCATAAGCTTCAATGTTTATATACTCAGGATATGGGATTTTAAGAATAGAGGACATTTCTACCCTTGCTTAAGTTTGTCCCATACAAAACGATTTAAGCCTTTCATGAAGCTTCCTAGTGCAATTGCAATGTCAAGATTTATCATTTCTGTCAGTAACACAATGGCTTGGGCTCGTGACCTTATTCCGTATTTTAAAAATACTGGGCGTAAAAATAATTTTCTCAATTCTAAAACTGCAAGGCAATCTAGCAATATATGCTGGATTTCAGATTTGGTCCCAAGGCCACATTTGCATGTTCCATCTGGGTGTAACATTTCTGCCTTTATTTTCCCATCCATTAACCACGGGTTAATGCCAATCCATATCCTTAGGATTTCGCACCAAAGCACATAGTTTGGTAAGGTTTCTAGGTATGGATACCATGCATCATTTACCCAGGAGTTTATTATACATTGGGCTGATTTATTCTTCCTCAGACATTCTAGGTCATTGTTCCTTGACTGCTCCATGCCTTGGTACCTAAGTGACGCCTACATCCAGGGGGTGCTGTATTGAGCTCACATTTAAACTCACTGTTATTACCTGGATTTTCCTTCTCGCTTCCTTTGTCCATTTTAAACTACTGTGCTGAATCCCCTCGCTACACCAGTGTGAGACTTTCTGCACTCCCCCTGGGTTCTGGCGTTTCCAGAATATTACAAAAGACATTTGGACCTGGCTGTTCCAAGCTATTGTTCCTAACTCCATCCTAATTGCCTGGATCATTGCAGAGCTTGGAAGGGACAGTAGCATTTTTAGGGCCTTACCCTCCTCCCGATCCCACCCTCCTTTACCACTTAGAAGGAGAACTTCTGCCTCATACAATACTTGGGATGGGATCATAGCTTCATAAGCTTTTAATAAAGGTTTATGCGACATGTCCCCATAGTCTTTGTTGAATTATTTCAACCCACAGATGGAAGAAAAGGCTTTTGTTTTTTGAGCTTATAGGTGAGTACACCATTTTAGGGAGCTGTCCAACCAAAGGCCCAGATATTTATATTCTTTTACTATTTCCAATTTTGTTTGTCCTAAATACCAGCTAAAATTTGTTTTATCCATATTTACAACTAAAAACTTTGCATCACAGTATCATTTATAAGTATTTAATTCTCTTTTGGAGCCCAAGTTCCGTTTGATCAATTATCACAAGATCATCGGCATATAAAAGACTTGCTACTTTCCTACCGTTCATTCTGGGGCTTGCACTACTTTCTACTTCCAGTACTGCGGGTAGGTCGGTTAGGAATATTGCAAAGAGCAGGGGGGTCAGGACACAACCCTGTCTTAGCCCATTACCTATGGCTATTTTCTGTGTCAGTGACCCTTGTGTGTCCTTTATTACTTGGGCCCAGTTCCCTCTATGTATTTCCATTAGTATGGTCAATAGGCTTTCCGTTATATCATATTTTATCAGGCACTCCCATAGGCTCTTTCGATCGACTAGATTGAAGGCTGCCCGGAAGTCAAGGAAACAATACAATTTCCCCTTTTGTTCTATTGAAACAGTGGTCTATGGTGGAATGACCTTCTTTGAATCCCCCCTGTTCAACCGGTACCACTGAGTTCTGGTCCGCCAAAGCTTTTAGTTTACCTAGTACTATTTTTGAGAAAATCTTTTCCCCAATATCTATTAGATTAATTAATCTATAGTTTTGGGGAGCTTGCAGATCGCCTTTTTTGTGTATGGGCCTTATTATTGCACCCTTCCAATTGTTAGGGAACTTCCCAATTTCTAAGATAACTTGGAACATTTTAGCAAAGAGTTCTGCCCACCAGTCCAAGTGGGTTTTAATTATCAGGGCAGGAAGGTTGTCAAGACCTGCTGCCCTTGCTAGGTTCAAACCTTTTATCGTATTTTTCACTTCAGAGGCCGAGAAGTCGGGTTTTAAGACTACTACCAGACCGCTCAAATCTGGTTGCAAACCCCTCTTCCGGTTCTCTGCATGGGCTATATAGATCCTTCAAATATTCCTCCCAAACTGCTTCTTCTACCACACAGCTAATTGTGGCCGCAGGGCGATCCATTGCCGATTTAATTAGTTTCCAAAACTGGAGTATATTCTTTGTTTTTATTGCCTCAAGCAGCTTTGACCAACAATCTTCTTTATACTCTCTTTTTGCCCACCTAATTAACATATTATATTCTCTTTTTAATTTTGTGAGGGCATCGGCCTTACCCTGATCAAACTTCAAACATAGACTATGTGCTGTTCTCCTCATTTCTCTTTTCTTTTTCAAACATTGCTTTGTAAACCTCCTTCTTTGTCTCTCCTGCTTTCTTTGGTCCTTTATTTTGTCTTGCCTTAGACCATCGCTGAGGCTTTGGACCACTTCTTCAATTTTATCCTCATACAAATCCAAGCTCTGACCGCTTACTATGCACAGATCTAGCTTCTGTTGCAGTTTTACTAGCCGAGCTACATACTCTTCTGATAATTTTGTGGTGACCCGCCTAGGATATCCCACCTGTTGTTCGATAACTTTATTACAGGAGTTCAATTGTACATCTGAGAGCTCTAATTCTAAGAGGTTATGGTCACTCCCTTCTCTATTTGTAACCCTAAAATCTTAATTACTTGGAAACACCAGGGTGTCGTAAAAACATAATCTATTGGGCAGTTTTGCAAACCTAATTTAAATGTTTTCTTTGCTGGGCTGTCTAAGGTTGATCTTCCGTTTAGGCAAAAGAGGCTTTTAGTCCCCATATAATTTCCCAGCTGAGTATCGTTGGCTGTAGATACACAGTCGGGGAAGGTTGCTTGTATTATATCATAAGCCTCCAGCAATTCTTGGAACCAACAATCTACTTTCTTTGGGTCCAGTTTATGGTTAAAGTCACCCAATAGTATGATCAAATCCCTGCCATATTTTTCACAGATTGTGTCCATATCATCTTTAAAATACCCCATTTCAACAATGTATTCCTCTCTATTACCCCATTGCATATACACATTTAGCAGCGTCATTATACTCTTTTTGTCAGAAGTAGATAAAGTTACCCTACATGCAAGTATCGATTTACATTTTACCGTTATTTTGATCACCTTTTTCACTATTTTGGTTGATAACAATGTCATTATTCCTCCTGCAGGCGCCCAAATCTTTGCTTCTTTGCTAAGCGGTTAAATTGGCAGAAGCCTGCGAATATCGGGGTCTTGCCGCATAGCCAAGTTTCCTGTATACAAATGATCTCTGTGCTTTTTCCTATTTCCCTTACATGTTCTTGTTTAGAATCAACTCTGAGACCATTTATGTTCCAGGAAGCTATTCTTATGCCATGCGGCGTGCCCTTTTCCTATTCGATGCCATCTAGGGATCCTTCCTCCCCACGCCCCACAGAATTCCTATTTGAGGGGTCTTCGTGGCATGATGCCTGGCTCCAGTTTAAGCACCAATTTTCCACATCTGAATTATTCACTACTATTTTTAGGTTTCCCAAGTCAGCTTCTTCATCGTCTTCCGTCTCAATTATCCTTACCTGTCTATTTCTTAATCCTGCATGGTACCTTAGAAAATGCTTACCCTGCCGCTCCTTCCATTCTATCTCTATGTGTATTTCCTCTTCAGATAGAATCCGAATTCCTTCTTTCTGTACCTCCCGCACCGCTTTTTCGATCACACTCTTTACTAGATATGAGTACATCAATACTCTGGTCACATCCTTTCCTTCTATATTTTGTCTAAATCCCACTTGTCTTAAATCGTTTGACCCTATACCTTTCAGATTTGGGTATTTGGCCAACACTTGCAGAAGCTGTGACCTATTTAGCGGCAACCTCTTCCTTAACTTCTTACCCCCTTTACCTGTTGGGATTGGTTCAAAGCATAGCCACTTATCCTCTTTACCTTCTTTTCTTGCCCCCTTTAATTCTAGCTGTTGTATCATTTGCACCTTTTTTATCTGATTTTTTGGCCTACTAAAGCCTACCTTCCGGATATTTCCGGTTTGAGGGCTTCCTCCAAGTCCATAACCCAAGCAACTACCGGGGTTTTTGGGCTGAATTAGGGTTTTATTCCTAGCTTGTTTCCCTTGCGTATTTGGTTTACTATCTAGTTGCACCCTTATGGTTTTTTTTTTTGGGGTTTTCGTCTTTATTATACTCCTGATGGGGTTAAGTGGCTCTATTTCTTGGTCCATACCCTCACCTCTTGTCTCCTTCTCCCTTAATCTTTTCTCTATCTTGTTACTCCCCTTTTTTAGTGGTTTCCTTCCTACTCGCCCTATTCTGATTACTGGTCTAAATCTAGAGACCTCGCCTCTTTTTATTACTCTCATTGGCCATTTTGAAATATAAGTCTCCTGTTTTTCTTTAGATAAGTCAGCTGGGTCGGGGTGATCCTCTACCGTGGACTGTGAATCTGTATCTGAGACTGGTCTTACCATTGCAGGCATTTGGCATCTAATCCCCTGTAGCTCACCCTCTATCTTAGCTAGGTAAATTTGTTGTGCTTTTAATATGTCATTATTTGACAGCGTGACTTCTAAGAGTCCTTTTAGTGTTTTCTGTAATATTAACATAAGGTCTAGCATCGATAAAGCGGGTGTAGTAGAAAGTTCCAAGTTTAGTTCAGAGGTTAGATTAATTTCCATGCTTTGTTCTATCACTGTCTTTTCCAAGTTTTCAGGCGATCTTTGCGTATCATTTCTTCTTTGCCTTGATTCTTTATCAGATGTATGCTCTTCTTCTATCTTTGAGTCTTCCTTTGGGAACTGGCTATCCCGGTGTCCTGTCTCTGGTTCATAAGTGAAGAGACCTCGCGGTGAAGAGAACAACCGCGGTGACAATATCAAGAGTTGTAAGGATTGATTGGTCAGGATTAATGACTCGATTGAGTGATCCTCAAGCAGTAGGGAATTGTACCCAATCCTATTCCCACTTTTACTCACACTCATTTTTATTCACACTCTCGTTCAGTGGCACATCCTCTATTATTTCAATGTCTATATAAGGGGCCTTTGCTGGTGAGAGAACTTTTTTGAAATGTTTCCCCACAAATTCTTTTAGTGATGTTGAGGCGGGACCACCCTGCTTTTTGCTTGCGGTCATACATCGCTTTGCTCTCTTCTTTGCCTCTTTCTCTGGGCTCGGCTCAGGGCTTTCTTCACTTCCTTCTGAGACGCTTGGATTAACTAAGGTCACTCTTGATCTAAGTTTATGCTCAAAGTTCTTTTTGGATTTCTTGGGAGCCATCCCTAATGTTTTATTTGGTTTAGTGTTTCACAGACTCTACAATATCCAATTTAGGTTCTTGATCTTTTAGGGTATAAACCTTCTGTCCATTCAACCTTAAGACAAATAGCCTTTTTCCTGTCCTTTAGTTTTACCCAGGCACCCCCAAAATCAGCACTTACCTCTGTTGTGCTTTCCTCGCTCCAGTGTAGACGCCTGTGTCTGATTGCAATGCTGCCAAGCGGCGCTTCCATTCTGCCGCAAAGGCCGCTAGCGACCGGCCACCACACGCTGTTCTTCTCGTTGTCGTCGTTTCCTCCTCGTTGATTGCGCTAATAGAGCGCGGGTGCAGGCGCTGCCTCTGATGCTCCCCACTCGCGCTGTTGCTAAGGTGGGGCGTCTGGCAAAGTGTAGGGCTGGGCTACTGCTGCAAAGAGCAAGGGAGCGGAGTTTCGGCACAACAGTGTCCTCACTCACAGTCAATGTTGATTATAGCTCTCTTGCGGCTCCTGTTATCGTAGAATATCGTAGACTTCACGATCCTTGTCACACCAGAGGTCAACTTGCAATTTCTGCTTTTAGGGGGGAATAATTTTTCACTGCTTCTGCAACCTTTAGAGAACTGTTAAGCGGCACCTGTTGCAATTTCTGCTTTTAGGGGGAATAATTTTTCACTGCTTCTGCCGCCTTTAGAGAACTGTTAAGTGGCACCTGACCCAGTAATGAGAGATTCGCAGGTTCTGCCGCTTGAAGAAAATGTTTGGCGGCTTCTGCCGCAATCAATAAGCACTTGCGGCTGTTACTGGGTGAGGAAAAATGTTTGCTGCTCTGGCCGCAGCAATTGTGTAGTCGTGGATTCTGCCACGTGAAGGACAAAGGTGTAGCGGCTCTGGCCGCAGCTGTGAGCTACTTGCAGCTTCCACCGTGCGAGGGAAATGTTCGGCAGCTCCAGCCGCAACAATTATACAGACGCTGCTTCTGCAGCAGGAAGAACGAAGGCGAAGCGGCTCTGGCCGCAGCTGTGAGGCACTTGCGGCCCCCACCGCAGGAAGAGCAAAAGTGAAGCCGCTCCGGCCGCGGCTATGAGGCACTCGCGGCCCCCACAGCGGGAGAAGAATGAAAGTGAAGCGGCTCCTGCCGCGAGGCACTCGCGGCCCCCACTTATAGTGACCCAGAGTCACAGTCAGCAGTCTAGTGTTTCTTGTATGCCCTACACTAAACACCCACACACCACTGATGTCACTGGTCAGGTGACACAGGTCTAATAAAAGGGGCCGAGCCCATGTGCTCTGGGCCAGTTGTACCCAGTAGCTGCCTGTGTCTGCGTCAGTCATTCCCAGCAATGAGGGCCCAGGGCCCCCAACATTACATTGGCGATGAGGAGGGCGGACGCTAGCCACGCGTGCCGCACATTAAAGAAGAACACCCCGGAAAGAAGAAGGGAACTGCCCATGTGGAGGGCACCCTCCCGGGGAAGCGGCGCCGGCCGCCGAGAGGCCTGCAGGGCGTAAACCGAGCCCCGGGCCTGCCTGCAGACGAGAAGGTGACTGGGAGCCTACCCCACACCTTCTGAGTCAAGCCTGCACGACCCCCTGCGTGGGTTGAAGAGGAGCGGACCGACCGGAGCCCACCCGCGTCGGCCGCGACTGAGCCCCTGCCTGGGGTGAAGAGAGAGAGCAGTGCAGAGCCCACCTGCATCGGCCGCCACGGAACCTGTTACGAGGAAGACCATCGCGGTGCCCACCCGCGTGGTCGAACACGCCCGTTGGCCAAAGCTGAGCCCACACGTATGTAGAAACCAAAAGCGGAGCCCACCCGCAATGATTATAACCGCCTGGAACTACACAAAGCGGAGCCCACCCGCTACAAACATTGACTGTGCCCCCAGCAGTGTGAGCGATGCCAGCGTTTGCCTTTTGATAACGCAGGACGCGCGGAGCCCACCCGCGGCCTGCCTGCAGCGTCCCCCGCCGCGTGTGTGAAGTGCGGCGCCGGGGGAAAACAATACTTGTACCAGAGAGCGGCCGCAGCGTGAGGGAAGCTGCGGGGCGCAGATTAGTGAAAGCGGAGACCACCCGCTACAAAGCAGACGGCTAGGCCGACACCCCCCTACCGCGCAGCGTGTGAATGCAAGCGAGCTGCGGCGGCAGGGTGAGAAGTGCTGAAGGCGGCTGCTCTGGGCGGGAGTTAATAGCGGAGCGGCACCGGCGATCCCCGGTGGGGCGAGCAGACTCTGGCATCGACCCCTGCCCCGCGCAGCATATGTACTGAGAAGCTGCGGCGGGCGGCGGGGTGAGCACCGGGAGCAGTGAGGAGAAATCACCCAGCGCATGGGTGCTCAGGTGTCTGAAAGCCATCTCGCCCGACACCAGCTGCCCCGCGAACAGAGACACCGTCTCTTAGACTCTGGCCACATGCAGCGACTGGCCGGCAGGAAGGGAATGCTTCTACCTCCTTCATAGAGGCGACCCGTCATTAGAGAGACCCGTTTTGCATGCCCGCCATCGGAGAGGCGAAAGCTGCGGCCGACCAAGGAACATTAAATTAACTCACCTCAACAAGGTGAACATTCCGCAGCCAGGAGGAGTCCTAGTCTCAGGGGGTGAACAGTGGCAACCGGTGGAGGTACGAGGCAGCAAACACGGAGCCTGTACCGTTGGGTAAAGCAAGCCTGAGAAAGCAACACTGCCATCTAGTGGCCACAGTACACTAGTGCAGCCCAAGATTGGAATAAAAACAACAAGCACGGGCAGATGAAAAAGAGAGATCACTGCAGCCCTGCACTAGTGACTCCAAGCTCACCACAGCAAAGCAGACTCCCAGCAGGGGACAACAGGCTGCAAAGCGACCAAAGAGCAGCAAGGAACAAAGGCCAGCACAACAGGTGCGCACCAGAAGCGCTAGAAGCACAAGGAACACTTCAGGAGACCGCGCCAGAAAAACTCCAGAAACGCGCAAGGAGACAGCACAGGAACGCGCCAGAACATTCAGGAACATGTCAGGAAACAGCGCAGGAACGCGCCAAAACCCTCAGGAACGTGCCAGGAGACAGCGCAGGAACGCGCCGGAAAACTCCAGGAACACGCAAGGAGACGGCGCCGGGATGCGCCAGAAGCGCAAGGGACACTTCAAGAGACGGCGCAGGAATGCGCCAGAATCAAAGCAGTGCGCAGGACTGCGCAAGGAGTGAAGGAACTCCACACCTCGGGACCGAACGGCATTGCGCAGGACCGCGCAAGGAGTGAAGGAACTCCACACCTCAGGACCGAACACTGCGCAGGAACGCGCAAGGAGTGAAGGAACTCCACACCTCAGGACCGAACAGCACTGCGCAGGAACGCGCAAGGAGTGAAGGAACTCCACACACCAGGACAGCACAGCATTGCGCTGGACCGCGCAAGGAGCGAAGGAACTCCACGCCGCCACGACCGAGTAATGCAGGGATCGCGTCCTCGGAGACCTGTCAGTGGGTCACAGAGAAGATGACTTGCCCAAAAGTCACTGCCGGATGCGGACCAGTCAGTTGGTCACCCGGAAAGAAAAGGAGAAGATGACCAGGCAGTTGGTCACCCGGAAAGAAAAAGAAGATGACCAGGCAGATGGTCACCCGGAAAGAAAAGGAGAAGATGACCAGCCAGTTGGTCGCCCGGAAAGAAAAGGAGATGACCAGTCAGTTGGTCGCCCGGAAAGAAAAGGAGAAGATGACCAGTCAGTTGGTCTCCCGGAAAGAAAAGGAGAAGATGACCAGTCAGATGGTCGCCCGGAAAGAGAAGGAGAAGATGACCAGTCAGATGGTAGCCTGGAAAAAGTAAGGAGAAGGTGGCAGTCAGAAGATCACGACTGCGAAGACACGCCAGAAGATCAAAGGCATAGTAACTGAATAGATCAAGAAGAGGTCCATGGACGGGACCCAGAAGAGGTCTGATGACACCGACCCGAAGTAAAGGAGCGACAGGAAGAAAGGTGCGATGCCTGGTTTGGCCATCGGAAGAAGAGAAGGCGTGTCCTAAGGGTAGGACGCATCCAGGGAGATTCGTGTGGAGTGCATGCCACACGGAGATGGCCTGGGTGGTTGAAGAAAAAAAAGGGGACCAACCACGTCGTGAAAGGAATGGAGGAGAAGAAGGGTAGTGAGTGCCACGGTGCCACTAGAAGATCACAAGAAGAAAAGAGGTGTGACCAGTCAACTCACACACCCATCAGAAGAAGATGGTGACATGCACCAGAACATTACACCACTGTGGGAAAAACCCGGGAAGAAATGCTCGGTTGCTTGGACCCCGTCCGCAACAGTTGTGGGCTCCTCACACTCCGCTCGGCAGCTCTTCAGCGAGCAATGTCTGTGTGTTCCAATCAGGTGTGTTGCTCACAGTGTCTGGTAGGAACACTGGTCGATGATGCGTTTGACTTCCCTTTACTTGAATACTCTAGAGTTAGGCACTGGTTGCACAATCTAGAATTGTTCCTAGAATCCAGGCACCAAAGGAAATTATCATGGGAGTCATTGAACAACATCAGCCATCAGACAAATGAATTTTGGAGAGCAAAAATTCACCTCAAGTTCTGGTGCTGCATCAATAGATGCAAAAAAGAACTGATTTCAGGGCACCAAGGTGGGTACTATATGGCACCAGTGACATCACAAACAATTCCACTTCTGGCATTTAAATGGAGTCAGCAGCC
This sequence comes from Lissotriton helveticus, assembly GCF_964261635.1. Taxonomy (NCBI): domain Eukaryota; kingdom Metazoa; phylum Chordata; class Amphibia; order Caudata; family Salamandridae; genus Lissotriton; species Lissotriton helveticus. The sequence continues at coordinate 1,652,677,140 of NC_136067.1, forward strand.
CCTACTGGCACAAGAGAGCTGTATTATAAGTTTTTGGATCCAGTTTGGCATATGCAAGAGCTGGAGAGTCTGCACTTAGCCTTCAGAATTACTTATTCTATGTGTTTTAAAAGCTATATTAAAATGTGCTCCCCAACTACCAATAGTGAATAAAATTGCATAAGGGCTAACAGAAATTTATTCTATGAGTGTGTGCCATCTGTTACAGGGCCATAATAAATGCAGACCGACTGAGTTTCCAATCTTTACTTGAGGTGTGAGAGCTACTCAGCTACCTGATGAAAATGCCCTTCCAGTTGGACATGGCTGTCTAGGCAGTAGTGCCTCGTGAACGTGTGTACAAATGCACATGTGGTGGCCTGACCGATATCAAGAACAGGCACTTTACGTGGGAATACAGTGGCAGCAAACTTGACCCAGGTGGAATTTGTCCGCAGTCCAACTGAAGGTTGCTTCTTAGCCAATGCATAGTAAATCTTAAAGCAAGGGACTATCCAGCTTAACAGAATCCTTTTCCGCCTAGCACTACTTTCTTTCCCCACAGAAAACACAAAAAAGCAGATAGTCCACCCAATGGTCTTTGCTGCAATCAATGTAAAAGTACATCTCTTGGGATCAACACGATTTAGGCTCTAGTCCTCTTTAGTGAGTTGAGGCGGAGTTAAGATAGTTTATTAAATTGTATTTATTAAGAGCATTACAATGAGCAAACATTTCAACCAGGTCCCTCATTTTTTATACATGTGCAATAATAGATATAAGATTTTAGCAACGATACTGACAGAAGACTATAGTTGCATACATTTAAGATTCTTTTTCGTGTGTTATATAGTAGAAGTGATGACATTGTATGACTGGAAACAGGTGGTTGGAAGGTATACCACAATATCCATATGAGCACACATATAACCCTGAAGAACAAGTTACATACGCTTTTTCTGGTGGATACAGTATTTGCTTGGGGATTCCTCACTTTTTGAATTAGACCACGCGCAGCATTCCACTGGAACCTTTCTCCATAGTTCTCCGACGTCGACAAGTATGTCTCAATGAAACGGCTCTGCACGTAACAACGCGTGACGTCATCGGAGGCATAAGAAGACCTCGTTGGCGTGCTGACGTCAGATCCACCCATTTTTTCCATACCTTTAAGGTGAATGGGTGAACAGACAACATTTTCACAAGTATACACAGTATACAAAACTAATTAAAATGAGAAATTCAAAAATACAGACATTTCCAAGTGAGAAGCATCTCATTATTCCAAAAATTTCAATAATAAAATACATAAATTGCATGCTAATCATTTTTGGGTATAAAAAGGCAGGCAATGGGGAGACGGGTTGGTCAGTGAGGAATCCTCAGACAGATACTGTATCCACTAGAAAAAGCGCAACCGAAGGTAAGTAACTTGTTCTTCTGATGGATACATCTGCCTGTGGATTCCTTGCGTTTTGAATTGAATCCCCAATCAGTACAGCTCCCGGCAGAGGGTACCTTCCTACCTATACCAAAAATTCCTGCAGCAGAGAACATGTAAAATGGCTATCCCTCTTCACCTTGGAATCTTAGCAATAGTGCTTCGCAAAAGTGTGGACGGAGGCCCAAGTTGCTGCCGGGGTGATGTCTACAACAGGGACACCTCTTGCTAAAGCCGAAGAAGAAGACTTAGCTCTGGTAGAATGAGCTTGAATACCTTCAGGAGGCTTCTTCTTGGCCAAGGCGTAGCAGATCTTGATACCGGGGGCTGATCCACCTGGACAGCGTTCTCTTGTGGGCAGCCTTGCCCTTTCTCTTGCCCACATATCCAATGAAGAGTTGGTTGTCCAACCTGAAGTCTTTAGTCCTGTCCAGGTAGAAGCTGACCGCCCTCTTAGGGTTCAGGCGGTGAAGTCTCTAATCCTCCTCAGAAGGACAGAAAGTGGGTAAATTGAAGGATTGCCCTAGGTGGAAAGGAGTGACCACCTTAGGCAGGAAAGCACTTTGGTTCTAAGAACTATCTTATCCGCATGGAAGTAAATGGAGTCTTGGGGATAAGAGCCTGCAACTCACACACCCTCCTAGCGGAAATGATTGTAACCAGAAATATTGTCTTAAACACCAAGAATCTTAAGGGACAACTATGTAAGGGTTCAAGAGGAGACCCCATCAAGAAAGTGAGAGCCAAATTCAAATCCCACGGGGCATGATAAAGGGAGTGGGAGGAAACCTATTGGTGAGACCCTTAATGAATCTCATAACTATGGGAGATTTAAATAAAGAGGGCTGATCTGGTAAACAGAGAAAAGTCGCCAACGTAGACAAGTAGCCTTTAACAGTAGCTACTGCTTAACCCAGGGGAAAGAAACTCAAAATGTCAGACAAATGGGCCTGCAAAGGATCAATTGATCTCTCTCCACACCACTTAACAAACTTGACTCAACTACCAGAATTAGACGGATCTGGTGGAGTGCATTCTGGCCGATAAAATAACATCCACCACATCTGGTGGGAGAGCTCAGGTTGCGTCGTTCAATCTCCAGGCATGAAGGTGCAGGTTCTGGAGGTGCTAGTACAGAACCTTACCCTGCGACTGGAGAGGAGGTCCGCCCTGAAAAGGAGACGGAGCAGAGGGTACGATGAGAGGTAAATGAGGTCTCTGTACCACATCCTTTTTGGCCAATCTGGGGCTTTCAATATGATGTGTGCTCGGTCTTGCCGAATCTTCATCAGAACTCGTAGGAATCAAGGGCATGGGAGGAAACGCGTAATAAGCTGTGAGCTCCAATCTAACTAAAATGCACCCGCATCGGATACTGAAGACTGAAGATCGTAGGGCAGTGCACATTCCTGTGAGTGGCATAAAAGGTCCAACCGAGGTAAGTCCCACATCCTGAAAGTGTGACAGACCACCTACGGAGGAAGACACCACTCGTGATCGGCCGAGTACTGCAGACTGAGACTGTAAGCATGAACATTCAGCTCTCCTGCTAAATGATTTGCAATCACGCAAATCGGATGGTCCTGAGCCCAGGACCAGAGTCGCAGAGCCTCTCTGCAGAGACGATACAACCCTACTCCTCCCCGTTTGTTGATGTACCACATTGCGGTAGTGTTGTCCACCAGGACCTGAACCAACTGACAGCAGAGGGATGGAACAAAGGCCTTGAGAGCCAAATGTAAGGCCCGCAATTCCAGAAGATTGATGTGAAACAATCTTTCCTCTGGAGACCAAAAACCTTTGACCTCCAGATCCCCAGATGAGCTCCCCAACCTTTAGTGGAGGTAAACATCAGTACAAGGTTGAAAAGGCTTCCCTTGAGACAGGTTGCCCGAAACATTCCACCATAACAGATGCGCTGCAGTCTCTCTGGAGATTCTGACCACCACCTTAAGAACTCTGTTGTGTTGTAACCACTGCCTGCAGAGGCACCACTGGAGGTCCCAGATGTGCCAGTGTGCATGGTTGACCAACTGTATGCAGGAAGCGAACAGACCAAGCAGGCGCATGACCTTCAGGACTGGAACAACTGCTCCATTCTGAAAAAGAGGAATCATAGCTGCAGGAGTCTGGTTTAGTATATGGTGCTCACTTATTTAAGAATAGCACCCTGCACTAATCCAGACAACCCTTCTGGTGATTTTAGTGGTCTTCAACAACCTTAGGAGGCTCTCTAAGTGGTAGCTGTGGAGGGCAGCCTTCAGGCTTAGTCCAGAAAGAGTGTAAAGCCACTTGTTTCACCAGAACATAATCTTATTGGTACAGATTGAGTGAAAAAGAACCACATATTCTATTTATAAAAATATGCATTTATTAACAGACCCTCACTAACACCTACAAATATCTCCTACCTGGAGATATACACAATGCACACAATACATTGCAATAAAAACAAGTAGCACGAATATGAAGTGGTCGTCGGGGGAGACCAAACCATATATTAAAATAGTAAAAATAGTAGGATGCGAACCACGACCCAAGTTAAGACTATACCCAGAAGCTGTAGGAGTGCGGGGATCCCATGAAACCACCCAAGGTAAGTAACCAAGAACCCCACAGAGGCCATGGCAGATAGGAACAAGACCTTGTGCTCCATTGAAGTCAATGGGTGAGTCGCAGTTGCAATTTTAAAGAAGGACCCTTAACAGTGGACCCTAAAGAAGCCCCATGGAAGACAGAAGGTTGGGGAACCACTCCACCCATAGATACCCGAAGAACCAGGATACCTACACCAGGGAAGTCGGGTGGATAGGTGTGAAGTGGTGTCGGAAACTGCTGTTGAACTCATTGGAGGACTTCAGGAAGGTGCCGTTGGTGAAGAAGGTGAAAGTGTCCGGTGAAACCCAAAGGTGGATTCAAGTTGAGAAGTACCTGCATGCAGAGGGGACAGAGTCTATACCACTGACCAAGAGGCACGGGAGACGAATGCCCACTGATGTCAGGAGATGCAAGAGAATTGACGATGACCTTGGAGCTGCAGCTGTGTGGACCAGGCGATGCTGCGGAAGACCAGGAGCCGATCACGAGCTGTCACATGTCGGTTGCCAAGAGTTGAGGGGTCGTTGTCCGTCAGGAGCACCAACCAGCCTTGGCAACTGCAAACAGCATGGCAAGCGAAAAAGGGGCAAAATTGGGACCAACCAGGTCCAAGGGATTCACCAAGTGCAGGTGAGTAGGAACAGGTCCCGAGCAAACAGGGAAGCCCACTAGAGTTAAAGAAGTCCCTTGAAAGGACCCAAAGATCTTTGGAGACAAGAGTCGCCCAACCTTAGCAACAGCCAGCTGACGCAGTGTACAAGGGCGTGGTGCTAGTGGTGCCGACGAGGGATACTTGCCTCAGAGTCGGTGTGAAGACAGTGCAGGCCTCGAGGGAGTTATAGAACTACCACCTGTGTTACTGAGCCTCTTGGAGTCCGTAGGAGCCCAGGATCAGCAAACCAATCACCCACGTTGTGGTGCCTGCAGATGCAGGGGAGCGACTTCTTCACTCCAAGGGAGATTCCTCCGGGTGTCTCGGATGTTCACAGGTCTTGTGAGGAACCTGTATGGAGTACGGACACTGGCGGTGCAGCTGACTTGCAGGATAATGAGACCTAAAGCACACAGATCTTCCCGCCTTCAGTCTTGGTTCCTCAGAGCGAAGTCCGACTTGGTCAGTACGACGAGGTCAGGGTGTCCAGATGGTTGTACATGACGCAGAGTTGAATCTGAATAGAATCTCAAGATCAATCTAGGGACCTACCCACAGGTAAGCCCTTAAGTACCTTAAAGAAAGGGTTGGGATGATTCAGGGGTCCCTCTCAGAGGAGAGGTTGGACAGTGGGTAGGATACGCCCATGTCCTTTGTCCAGTTTTGCACCAGAGTGGGAGCCAAGGGTTCCCTGAACTGGTTTAAACTGGAGTATGCAAGGAGAGCAACAAGTGTGCCTTTTAAACAGTCTCAGTGGCGCTGGCAAGCACCCCCATCCTGCCTGAATACACTAAACTCTGTCTGGGAGGTGGTCACACCTCCCTGTGACTGGATATTTATTGTTCTACCTTCCTCTGCTCAAGCTTGGCTCTGCAGCAGGAGTGCAGAATCATGTCTCTGGTCGGCAGAATCCCTTGTTTGCTGTTCAGTTCTGGAAGACAGGTACCAGGAGCACTGAGGGCCAACTGGAGGAGATTTACAGTGCATGGAATCATACCTCCCTCATCGTCTACGGAGTGGGCGGTATGATTCCGACATCAAACATGACATGGTTCGTTCTAACCAGTTTAGAGATGGTCATCGCGTAATGATGCATGGCCACTCTATCAATCGTTATGGCTGATGTACAAACCGGGCTAATGGCCTCTGAAGATTGTTGGGATGTCCCACTCATGCAGGGGCACCCTCACACTTAGAACCAAGCACCCTGCCTTCAGGATTGAAAAGCCTACTTTAGGGGTGATTTACAGGTTTTAAGTGGAGTGACCTCAGATATAGGAAAACCTATATCTGTAGTAAGTGGTGCTAGCACCAGCTTACACAGACTGCAACAGCAGGCCTGTAGTCACAGTTTGTGTGTTCTCCAACGGGTGGCATAATACATGCTTCAGCCCATGGGGGACCCCTGGTGCACCTATGCCCTGGGTACCTCAGTACCATGTACTAGGGACTTAGAAGGGTGCACCAGTAGCCAATGTGGGATGTACCTAGGTACTCACTGTGAGAAGCTGGCTTAGTATATGGTGCACACTTAAGTGGGCACCCTGCACTCAGCCAGATAACCCTTATGGTGATTTTAGTGGTCTTAGACAACCTTGGAAAGGTCTCTTAGTGGTAGTTGTGGGAGCAGCCTTCAGGCTTAGCCTAGAAGGAGTGTAAAGTGGCTTGTTTCAGCAGAGTATAATCTTATTGGTATAGATTAAGTGAAAAGGGACCACACAGTGTATTTACAAGAAGATGTATTTGTTATAAGACAGTAACTCATACAGAAATCTACTATCCGGAGATATACACCGTGCACACAATACTTTGCAATAAAAACGGGTATGTAGCACGAATACACAGTGGTCCCCAGGGGGAGACCAAACCATATACTAAAATAGTGGTAAGCAAACCACGACTCGAGTCAATACTATATCCAGAAGACGTAGAAGTGCTGGGGACCCATGGTGGGTATCAAGGAACCCCATGGAGGTAGTGTGCAGTGTGGGAAAACGACAGAGTACTCAATACAAGTCAACGGGTAAGTTGCGATTGCAAGTTAAAAGAAGGACCCAGTGGACCTTGAAGAAACCCCATGGAAGACAGAAGGTTGGAGAGCCACCCTACCTGTGGATAGCCTAGGAACCAGGATACCTACACCAGTGAAGGCGGTTGCATAGGTGTGAAGTGACGTCAGAACCCGCAGTTGAACTCAATGGAGGACTTCAGGAAGATGCCATTGCTGGAGAAGGTGAAAGTGTCCAGTGGAATCCAAAGGTGGATTCAAGGTGAGAACTACCTGCAAGCAGAGGGGACAGAGTCTATGCAACTCAGGAGTGACCAGGAGGCATGGAAGACAAATGCCCACGGATGTTAGGTGTTGCAGGAGAGTTTACGATGATCTTGGAGTTGCAGCTGTGAGGACCAGGCAACGCTGTGGAAGACCAAGAGCCATTCAGGAGGTGTCGTATGTGGGGAGTTGAGGGGTCGGTGTCTGTCGGAAGCACCAACAAACCTTGGTAACTGCAAACAACGTGGAAAGCGAAGAAGGTGCAGTGTCAGGACCAGCAGGTCCAGGTGACTCACCACAAGCAGGGGAGTCAGAGCAGGCCCCGAGCAATCAGGGCAGCTCACAGAAAGAAAACGAGTTACTTACCTGTAACTACGGTTATCCAGTATTGGTATCTTTCATAGATTCACATGCCTGAATCATTCCCCGTCGTCGAGGCGGGAGTCCCACGGTAAATAAAATATATAATAGCAGTGCCTAAAATTTCTTGTAGTAGGCTGGAAAAGCCTAAAGGCCTAACTAGGCCTCAAAACTTAGCAGCCTATCTACATCATTATGTAAGAAGACCTGAAATATTAGCCTCAGCCAATCAGCTGTCCTCACCCTCTAGAACCTTCCCTGCTCAGGCAGTTCTCCTCAGATTTTCCCAGCACAAGTGAGAAGTAGTATCCATAGTCAGAACTGCCCTACCGGGGAGGAGGGTGGGTGCATGTGAATCTATGAAAGATACCAATACTGGATAACCGTAGTTACAGGTAAGTAACTCGTTTTCTTATCCAGTATTAGGGTATCTTTCATAGATTCACATGCCTGAATCAGAATAGCAAGCAGTAACATCATGTCTGTCGATAGAGGAAGGTGGGAGACAAATAGAATAGAAATCAATCCCCACACAACCAGGAAGGTAATAGAGTACAAAACATGTCCACATAACATATGCATCAAAACCTTCGAATATAACAGATAGGACAGCAATATAAAATGTAAAGTATAAAATATATATTCTTTCCAACCTTAGTGAAGAAGATGCTGCAGCACTGCATCACCAACAGCTGTGTCATCTTGAACTGCCGACTGCAGACAGTAATGTTCGGTAAAAGTGTGCACACTTTTCCAAGTAGCAGCTCGGCAAATGTTCTCTAGAGTCACTCCAGCGAAAAGGGCCGTAGAGGTCGACACTGTTCTCGTGGAATGAGCTTTAACCTTCCTTGATAAAGGTCTATTGGCCTTGTCGTGACAGAAGGTAATTGTGGAGGACAACCACCTGGCAATAGTTGCTTTTGTGACAGCTTGACCGAAGGTGGGTCTTCCATAGGCAACAAACAGTTGTGTAGATTTACGCATGTCTTTTGTCTTTTGCAGATAGAATTTCAGACATCTTTTGACATCTAGAGAATGTAAAACCCTTTCTGCAGGAGTTTTCGGATCCGGGAAAAAAGTTCTAAGCTTGACCGGTTGATTAATGTGGAATTGAGTCGGCACTTTAGGAATGAATTTAGGGTTGGTCCTAAGTGTAACAAAGTCCTTAGAAAACTGCAGAAAAGGTGGAGCAATAGTGAACGCCTGTATTTCACTAACTCTGCGAGCAGAAGTAAGAGCCAACAGAATTGCAACTTTCCAAGTCAGAAATTTCAGTTCCGCTTTATGGATTGGTTCAAAGGGCCTTTTAAGAAGTTGGGAAAGGACTACATTAAGATCCCATTCCGGAGGAGGAGGACGAACTGGCGGAAAAACTCTGAAGAGTCCTTTAAGGAATTGCTTAATCAAAGAGGAAGAACATAAGGATGGTTTGTTAGAGTGCTTCCTGAATCTGGAGATTGCTGCCAAATGTACTTTAATGGAAGAAAAAGCTAGACCTGATTTAGCCAGAGAAAGCAGGTATGGAAGAATGGCTTCAGGAGGAGCTTGCAGCGGATGAACATCATTATCTCCACACCATGAACAAAACCTCTTCCACTTGAAACGGTATGTTTTGATGGTACTTTGTGCACGTGCTTGCGACAATATTTTCCTGCATTCCGAGGGAATGTTTAGGTCTTTGAACTCTAGGAAATCAGGAGCCAAGCGTGCAAGTGCAGCGATTGAGGATCTGGATGTTGAATCTGACCGTTGTCTCTTGTCAGCATCGACATAGTCGGTTTGAGCCGAAACGGAGGCTGTTGAGACAGCAGGAGAAGTTCTTGAAACCAATATTGTCTCGGCCAACGTGGAGCAATGAGAATGAGAGTGCAGTGTTCTCTCTTCATCTTTTGCAGGACTTTCGGAATGAGCGGAATCGGAGGATAAGCGTACGCAAACATTCCGGTCCATCTCATGAGGAGGGCGTTTCCTCTTGACCCCCGTTCTGGAAACCTGCTGGCATAAAACAGGCACTTGCTGTTTTGTTGCGTGGCAAACAAATCCAGCGTTGGTCTCCCCCAAAGGCGAAAGACTGTGTCTACTTGATGTTGTTCGAGCTCCCATTCGTGACAGTCCACAAAAGTTCTGCTGAGACTGTCTGCAAGAGAGTTTCGAATCCCTTGAACATGCTCCGCTTTGAGGGATATGTTGTGTTGCAAGGCCCATTCCCACATTTCCTGAGCTTGCAGTGACAGGGTAAGAGATTTCGTTCCTCCCTGTTTGTTTATGTAGAACATGCTGGTGGTATTGTCCGTGCGCACCAGGACGGACGAATTCACTATCCTTGGTAGGAAAGCTTGCAGGGAAAGAAAAATGGCCCTGAGTTCCAATATGTTGATGTGCATCTGTTGGTACTGATGAGACCATCTTCCTTGGATTTGAAGATCCTGAAGGTGACCTCCCCAACCTTCCATGGACGCATCCGTAGTCAAAGTGTAGTCCGGAATCTCTTGGAGGAAGGTGAGACCCTGCGACAAGTTGTGTGTCTTCGACCACCAGAGAAGAGCCTGTTTCATTTTGACCGTGACTTTGATGCGGTCGTCGAATGATCCTTCGATCTGCTTCCACTGACGAAGCAACTCTTCCTGTAACGGTCTCATTCTGAGTCTTGCCAGAGGAATGAGATTGATCGCAGCTGAACACATCCCCAGAAGGGAAGCATACATCCGAACTGAAAGTGACTTTTTTGCGGATATTTGTTTTGCCAGTTTGACGAGCTTGTTTTGACGCTCCTGTGTTAAGTATGCCTTGCACTGGCATGTGTCCAAGACTGCACCCAGAAAAGTTAGTCGTTGATGAGGGTGGAGCTGAGATTTTTGAGAATTGAGGGTCAATCCTAGGTTCGAGAACAGTGAAAGTGTTTTGTTGACTGCCTCCATGGTCGAATGACTGGTGGGACCCTTCAACAGCCAATCGTCGAGGTATGGGAACACCTGGAGTCCCAGGGACCTCAACATTGCAGCCACTGGGGCTAGACATTTCGTGAAGATTCTGGGGGCCGATTTGAGGCCGAATGGGAGGACTTTGAATTGGAAATGGACGCCGGCCACTTGAAATCTTAGGAATTTGCGGTGGTTGGGGTGAATAGGGATGTGGAAATATGCGTCTTGCATATCCAGAGAAGCCAGAAAGTCTCCTTCGTTCAGACAATTCAGAATGTCCTTCAACGTTACCATGCGGAAACTCTGTTTCTTTAGATATTTGTTGAGTTTGCGCAGGTCCAATATTGGACGCCACTCTTCTGAATTCTTTTCCACAAGGAAGAAACGTGAATAAAAGCCCAGCCCTTTCTGAGAAGGATGGACTAGTTCTATAGCGTTCTTGTGTAGCATCTTTAAGGCTTCTTTGAAGAGTAAGCGCAGACGAGGGGGAGGGGGACCCCTGGGCGGCGTTGTGGGAGGTTTCTGTAAGAACTCCAAAGTGTGTCCCTTGCTGACTAAATCCAGGACCCACTGATCTGAAGTTATTTTCCTCCAGTGATGGTAAAAGGCGGAAATCTTGGCGCCCACGGGAAGGGAAAGAGGAGTGGTCGACATCCGGCAAAGCTCATTGGCGCTTGTTAGAATCTCTCCTTTGATTACCTGAGCGCCGTTGTCCTCCCTGCCGAGAGAAAGAACCAGAGGCAGGCTGCCTGTTAGAAGATTGATAGTATGGTTTGTTGTAGGACGATTGATACTGGCGATTTTGTTGGTTTGAATAATTTCCTCTGGAGGAGTAACCACGACCTCTTGCACCTCTAAAGGACCCTCTTTTGTATTGCAGGGTTCCTAGAGATTTCGCTGTATCGGTATCGGTTTTAATAGCCAATAAAGCGTCATCAATGTGCTTCCCAAACAAGGACTCACCATCGAAGGACATGTCCAAGATCTTGGTTTGGACCTCAGGTCTAAAGGTGGTAGCCTTGAGCCAACCTTGACGTCTAAGGACAATTGCTCCAGCCAGTTGTCGAAAGTTGGTATTAGAAATGTCTAGGGCGCAATCAATAATTTCTGAGGCCGCCCTTTCACCTTCCTGCACAATTCTGCGTACATCCATCTGATGATCCTCCGGGATCAGCTCAAGATATTCTGAAAGCTCCGACCACATCTGCCTGTCATATCGAGCCAGGATAGCTAAGGAATTAGCTGCTTTAATGGATGCTGCTGCATTTGCAGAAAATTTCTTCCCAATGGCGTCAAGCCTTCTTCCCTCCTTGTCAGGTGGCGTTGAGATGGGAGCAGAAGGATTCTTGGACTTTTGCTGCGCCGCCTGGGAAATGACCGAATCCGGTCGAGGATGGCCGATCAAACAAGCAGGTGTATCGGATGGCGCTCGATACTTTTTATCAATCCTTTGTAGAACTGCTGGAATGGAGGCTGGTGTTTTCATAATATTGAGGCCTTCCTTCCAGATATAGTCAATAATAGGTATGGCTCTGATCACTCTCCGATACCCTTCCTTAAAGTCATGTAAGAAGCAGTCCGACTGCTCAACTGTGACAACCAATTGAAATCTATTAGCAGCTCTCTGCATAATATTGTGAAAACCCCCAATATCTTCAGGTGGAGAGTCTGAAGGACGGGGAGGAGGCGGAGAAGGTGTAGGGATGACATAATCCTCCCAAGGGTCAACTGGAGTATTATCCGGTAATTCTCCCTCTTCTCTACTTTCGTCACCATCAGAGGACGAACTGTCCAAAACCTGAGGAATTGGTGAAGTACGTGGTTGTGGAGACAAAGGAGCTCTTGGCGACGGAGGTCGAGGCACAGGCGCCAGAGCAGATGAACCAGCGGGCGCACCCTCAGTTGGAGGAAATCTTTGTCGATAATCTGCCAACATAGCTTGTAAGTCCTGTATTAAGGAAGTAGGTAAATGTGTTGTGTCCTCAGACCGAGGAAGTCTAGAACGAGGTGATTGATATGGAGTGGAGTAGACGTCATGCGTGTATTGCTCCTGAAACTCTTCATCATCATCCTCTTGAAGTTTAATATGCAATTGAGAAGGGTGACAGGCAATCCCAAAGGGGTCATCATCCTCTTCTCCTTCTTCTGACTCTCCTTGCATGTATGTTTCCAAAATGTGTGATGGCAAAAGCGGAGATATATGTGAATAATCCTGCCTTTTGTAAGTTTTCATTTGGAAATGAGTGAATTGTATCTTTGCAGGTGGGGAACTGTGCAGCCGATGAGCAGAAGCCCCAGTAAACGGATTCTCCGTCGACGGCGCTGCCAACGCCAAAGATTTTGTCGTCGACGAGGCCGTCAAAGGTATGGTCAATGACGAGTCCTTCGCTGTTGAAAGTGTTGATAACGCCGTCATCGACGAGGCAGTCATCGGCGGATCCCTCGTCGTCGAGACCGTCGCCGGCGTCTTCGTCGACGGGTCCCTAGTCGACGGGACCGTCGATGGTATCTTCGTCGACGGGCCCCTCGTCGACGGTGCCGTCGACGGTGTCTTTGTCGACGAGTCCCTCGTCGACGGGGCCGTCGATGGTGTCTTCGTCGACGGGTCCCTCGTCGACGGTGCCGTCGATGGTGTCTTCGACGACGATCCCTTCGTCGTCGGGGTCGTCGATGGTGTTCTCGTCGACGACGCCGTCGTCGACGTGTCTGATGGTGTCGTCTTCGTCGACGAGATCTTCGTCGACGAGGTCGTCGATGATGTCTTTGACGACGAATCCTTTGGAGACATTGTTTTCGTCGACGACGGCCGTGCGGTCGTCGACGGAGCAGACGTTTTAGTCGATGGAGCCTTCGCAGAGAAGGATTTCACAGACTGTGACTTGGTTTTTGATACTAAAGGTGGAACAGACATCAAAGGTGACGTGATAGCCGAAGTGGTAACCACAGAAGTCGAAGAGGAGGTAGAAGTCCAAGTAGTAGTTGGTACAGACACCAGAGTTAAAGTTTTGGTCTGGGTAGTACTCACATGTGAAGAAGCCGATGCACTCTGAGAGGGTTCTGAAGCTTTCTGAGAGGACTTCAACAATTTCTTTCTCTCAGGAGAAGCATTGTCCGTGGATCTAGCTCTCTTGCTAGAAGTTGAGGCTTTGTCCTCCTCATCAGCAGATGAAGACTTTAGCCACAAAAGAACCCTTGCCTCTCTATCCCTGATGGTTTTCTGAGGGAAGGTACGGCAAATTCTACAGTCCTTCACCACATGAGAAGGATGTAGGCAATAAATACAATCCGAGTGCTTGTCATCCACATGGACTCTCTTCTTGAAGCAGGTTCCACAGGGTTTGAAAAGAGCTTTCTTTTCAGACATTTTAAGCTTGAAAATCCAAAAAACTGAGTAGGCACTCAGGGAGACTCCCTTACACACGAAGTGCGGTGAAAATCTGAGGAGAACTGCCTGAGCAGGGAAGGTTCTAGAGGGTGAGGACAGCTGATTGGCTGAGGCTAATATTTCAGGTCTTCTTACATAATGATGTAGATAGGCTGCTAAGTTTTGAGGCCTAGTTAGGCCTTTAGGCTTTTCCAGCCTACTACAAGAAATTTTAGGCACTGCTATTATATATTTTATTTACCGTGGGACTCCCGCCTCGACGACGGGGAATGATTCAGGCATGTGAATCTATGAAAGATACCCTAATACTGGATAATCAAAGACAACCCTCAAGAGGACCTACACGCCTGAGGCAATGGAGTCGCAGGAGGACTTCGAGAACCTCACCACAGATGCAGACCCACGGTGTGAGAGATGCAGTGAGGACAAAGATCTTGGTCACAGGAGATGCTTGAGGTTGTGGCTACTTGGAACCCGAAGATCTTGGAAGAAGGAAGCCAACAAGCCTCTGCAACTGCAAGTCGACACAGTGTACAGTGGTTTGGTCCCTGCGGATCAGACGAGGGATACTGGCTCAAACTTGGTGGGAGGACAGAACAGGCCTCGAGGGATGTGAAGAACCACCACCTGTGTTGCTGAGCCTTTCGGAGTCCATGGGAGCTTGGGATCAGCAGAGCAGCCTGTTTCATTGCGAGGCCTGCAGATGCAGGGAAGTTACTCCTTCACTTCAAGGCAGATTCCTTCATGTGTCTTGGATGTCCACAGACCTTGGAAGGTTCCTGTATGGAGCACAGACACGGATGTTGCAGCAAACGAGCAGGGGGACAAGATCAGGAGCAGCAGGACTTTTCCCAGTTGCAGACTCCATCCACAGAGCAAAGTCCAGCGAAGTCCAGGGTGCCCAGATGGTCGAGGAAGTGGTGTTTTGAAATGAACCTTGTTCCATAACGAATCTAGGAATCCACCTACGGGCAAAGCCCTTAAGTACCCTAAGGAAAGTGTTAGGATGATTCAGGGTTCCCTCCAAGGGGAGGGGTCGGACAGTGGGGCAGATTCTCACATGTCCTTTGTCCAGCTTTGCACTGGAGCCAATGCCTACCTGAGCTGGTTAGAACTGGTCTATGCAAGGACGGCACCAAATGTGCCCTTCAAGCAGACTGAGTGGTGCTGGCAAGCGCTCCCACGCAGCCCCAATACACTAAACCCTGTCTGGGAGGTGGTCACACCTCCCTGTGACAGGATAACTATTGTTATGCCTTCCCCTGCTCGAGCTTGGCTCAGCAGCAGGAGGGCAGAATCAAGTCTCTGGTCGGCAGTAGCCATGTTGTGCTGTACATGTCTAGACGACTGGTACCAGGAGCACTGAGGGCCTCCTGGAGGAGCTTTACAATGCTTGGAATCAGACCTCCCCACCGTTTACGGTGTGAGGGTATGATTCCAACATGTTTGATACCAAACATGACAGTTAGTTACAGCCAGTTTAGAGCTGGTCATCGCATAATGACGCATCGCCACTATGTATCGTAATCGCTGATGCACTTACAACCTGGGAGAATGGATTCCAAAGGTTGTAGGGGGGTCCTGCTCATGTAGGGGTACCCTTACACTTAGAACTAAGCACCCTGCCTTTATGATTGAAAGGCCTGCTTTAGGGGTGACTTATGGAATTTAAGTTTAAAGACCATAGATATAGGGAAACCTATATCTGTCGTAAGTGGTGCTAGCGGCAATGGCAGGTCTGTAGTTACAGTTTGAGGGATCCCCCATGGTCCGCATAATGCATGCTTCAGCCCATGAAGGACCCCTGGTATACCCATACCCATGCCCTCGGTACCTCAGTACCATATACTAGGGACATATAAGGGTACACCAGTGTCCAATCTGGGATGTACCCAAGTACCTACCATACCAATTTAGGAGAGAAAGCACAGAGACTGGGGTCCTGATTAGCAGGATCCCAGTCAGACTAGTCAGAAGCAGCATAGCACCAGGCAAAAACTGGGGGTAACCATAAAAGCAGATCCTACTTTCCTACACTCACCATCCAATTTAGGGGATAAAGCACAGAGACTGGGTTCCTGATTAGCAGGATCCCAGTCAGACCAGTCAGAAATAGCATTACACCAGGCAGAAAGTGGGGGTAACCATGAAAGCAGATCCTACTTTACTATAATAGCTTGGATGTCTTGAATCCTCTGCAGAGGTGTGAAGGCACAACACACAGTAGTGTCCATTAGTGCCCCTATAAACAGGATGCGCTGAGAGGGCACCAGCTGAGATGTGGGTAAGTTTATTGAAAAACCCAAGTCGAACAACAGAAGCGTTGTTACTTGCAAATGATGCACCATCATCTCTGGTGACTTTGTTGTGAGCAGCCAGTCATCCAGATGGGGGAAAACAGGAATTCACAACCTTCTGAGATGTGCTATTACCACCGCCATCACCTTTGTGAAGACCCGAGGTGCGGAAGTAAGACCAAACAGAAGGACCGGAAACTGGTAGTGTGGAGACGCCACCGTAAAATGGAGATACTTCAGGATGGGAATGTGAAAATACGCATCCTGCAAATCAATCGACACCATCCAGTCTTTCTTCTGCTACGCCAGAAGAACCTGAGCCAGGGTCAGCATCTTGAACTTCTCTTGATAGTTGTAAAAATTCAAGACCCTGAGGTCTAGGATCGGCCTCAATCGGCTGTCCTTCTTGGGAATCATGAAGTACCGGGAGTAGCATCCCTTACCCCTTTCCTGCTCCGAAACTACATATATTGCATCTTTTTACAGTAAATATAGAACCTCCTGCTGTAGTCCCAACAGGTGCTCTGAGAACCAACCCTGATATGGGGGGGTGGGGTGGGGGAGGAGGAAGGGGAACTCCCGGAAGGGTAGGGCATAACCGTTCTCCACAAAGTTCAACACCCAAAGATCTGAAGTAACAGACCTCCAATTCCATAGAAAATGGGACAGCCAGGACATGTTCTAGGATGGAGGAGCTAGAGCGGCTTCCCTGCCGTACCAGTTGGAGGGGTAAGAGAGGAGGAGGAAGAGACTTGCTGTCGAGCCGTATCTCGCAGATGACCTCTACCTTTTTCCCTGTATGAACGATACAGGGGGTTCGCCTGCTGCTGCTACTTGGCTTGAAAGGACAAAGTCCAACCAAAACCGAGAAACCTGCGGTATCCAAAACTCCTGGACTGGGACTGGAGACCCAGCAATCTTGCTTTGGCTCTGCTATCTTTAAAGCGCTGTTGTGCTGAATCTGCTTTCGCACCAAAAAGACGAGAACCGTCTAAAGGAAAGTTCAATAGGATAGCCTGGACATCCGGTGAAAACCCAGATCCCCATAGCCAGATGTGCCTCCTGGTTCCAACAGAGGAAACCATTACCCTGGCAACAGAGTCTTGAGTGTCCAGAACCGATTGAATGACCTGAGCTTGAGCATCAGAAAGTACCGCAGGGAAATGACCTGAAAATCATCCGGAAGCTTCAGGAGCACCTCTCTCGCCTAGTCCATCAGAGCATGGATATAGCGACCCAATAGGCATGTTGCATTTGTCGACATTAGAGCCATACTAGCTGAAGAAAATACTTTTCCGCAGATTGCACCATTTGTTTGGATTCTCTATCTGCAGGCGTAGATGGGAAAGAGCCTGCAGACTGTTTAGAGGAACACTAAGCCTGGACTACAAAACTCTCTGGTCATGGGGAGTAGATAGAAAAGCAGGATCCCCGGAGCCACCTTATACCTCCTTACCACAGACCTGGACACCGCAGGAGTAGTCATTGGTTTCTGCCATACCTCCAAGATAGACTCAGTCAAAGTCTCATTAAAAGGGAAAAAGGGTTTAGAGACAGAAGAAGGGGAATGAAGCCCCTCCATTAAGATGGTAAATTTGAGTTCTGCAGTAGGCAATGGCAAATCTAGCAGATCCGCTGCCTTCCTAATAGCAGAATGATAAGAAGACACCTCTTGGGTTTGAAGACCTTTTGGTGAGGGGAGCTGCCATTCAGGATATATATCCAGGCCACTCGCTTCCTGCAGGCCCTCAAAATCTTGTACAGGGTTAACAATATCACCCCCTTCAGCCTCCTCCTGTGCTATTGATACTCCTGCTCATACATCAGCCTTTGTGCTTCCCTTCTGGACCTCATTCTTGGGACCGGTGTTGGCAGCTCCAGATGTGGCACCGGTGATTTTGGGACCGGCGTTGATGGAAGTTCCACAGGGATAGTAGAAGACGCTGGACAAGGTCATGTCGGTGCCAGGCTGGAGCCAGACGGTGTCGGAGAGGATGTTTAACCGCACTCTTTCCTCCAGGGATTACCTCGGCGTCAGAAGAGGTCAACACCCTGGAGGCATTGGCATAAAAGGCATGAGATGTGCCGGAGGGAAGTGAGATGGCAAACCTCCCAGGGAGGAAGCTAGCAGGTTTATGGGGCCAACCACCGCACCAGCAGGGTTAGCCACTATGGCAAACACCACATTTAGGAAATGCGACAGATCTGTACTTGGAGTTGGAAAGGCCAGGATATCCTGCATACGGTACTGAGGCTGCATGAGGAGGCAACCTAATTGGCTCTGGCTGCAGCGCCAGAGACCCTGGAGCCGGAGGTGGAGTGGCAAATCGGGAAAGGAAGAGTTGTGTCCCTGGGTGCCGCTAAAGCTCTAGGAGCCGGAGACTGGGCTGGCGTCACCTAAGGAGGAGAGACTTTGTCCTTGCTGTGACGTCGGAGAATCTGAGACCCCCGACTTCGGTGTTCCATCCTTTGATGAACGACATCGAGATGCATGGCGCTGCTTGTTTTTATGTTTCTTCAACGATTTCAAGGACTGCATAGTCAGAGACTTGGACCTTGACCTCTCTTCTGCTTTTTTGCTTTAGCCATAAACAATTTGGCTTCCCTCTCCTTTAAGGCCATGGTCCGACAAGAGGCACCATAAACAATCTTCATGGGGGTCAGTAATAGACATCTGACCCCCACATTACCTGCATGTCTTAAAACTGGACTTCCTCTAGGTAGCCATGATCGCTGCTACAATTACACAAAGTACTTGCAACAAAGAAACTGCCAGAGATGGAAAGCCTGGAAAATTCTTAAAGAGTCAATGGTGCAGGAAAAAGGAAACTGACATCAGCAAGCTGACAAGGCCTTCTTATGGCTCCAATGACATCAGGCAGAGTTGCGTGCAAAGCCGTTCCATTGTGTCGTCCTCGTTGACGTGGGAGAGCTATGGAGAAAAGTTTCAGTGGAATGCTGCGCATGGGGTAATTCAAAAGGTGAGGAATCCACAGGCAGATGTATGCATCAGAAGCAGCTCTATCTCATTTCTGAGATGGTGTATGATAATTATTCCCAGAGTTACATTATAAAATCCCAATCATTCTGAGTTGTCAATATTATACCACAGGCAATTTCTCCTCTCCCCCTGCCCATTAAATAAAGTTGATATTGGCCCCAGTAATTCCTGGGACGACTCTGGGGTGGAAGTAAATCACTATACACATCTGACTGTGTGTTACAATAAACCATATCCGCATGCCAGTCCTTTACAGTCGGTGCTGGCCACGGGCCCAACACATTGCCAGCCAACGTTTGGACAATAGGAGCCCAATAGCAACTAATCGTCTAATCTCTCTGCCGATGTCTAGGTCATAACCCAACAATGCCAGCAGTGGATAAGGCTCCAGCGTTGTGCCAGTAATGACTTCCAGTTCATGAAAAATTGTGCACCCAAACTCATGCACTCCTGAACAAAGCCAAGCAACATGTGCAAACCTGGTTCAATCTTCCCCGCACTGTTGACATTCCGGGGACTCGTGTAGACTGTAATGATGCAAATTCCCTGGTGTATAATAAATTCGATAAATATACTTAAAATGTATTAATCTGTGTCTTCCATTCATAGAGATAGTCTTAGTCATGGTATAGCTGTTTTGCCAAAGTTAATAGCTTATGGGTCCATCTAGGTCTCATTGCCAGACTAAGCATGCCTTTGTCATCCCAGGATGTCGCGCTTGCTGCAGTGAAGTGTAAAATTGAGTTATCAATTTTGCTGGAATTTCTACCTGTAATAAAGAGGTCACCATTATAATAGAATGTACGGAGAATAAGAGAGCTTCCACCTGTTCGTCCAAGAGGTATCTTAAGGCTTGTGTCCTAACACCTAAGGAGTCAAAGACGCTGTGACGTCATGTTAGGTTATGGAAAAGTATCTGAGGAAGAGTGTGAATGTCCGCTGCAGCCCTTTTGAGATACAAATGTGGTAAATGATGCTGCCCGTGAATCCAATAAAGTGCATATGTACTCTGTGCAGTTCTATAATACACAAGGTCTGGTGCATTAAGACCACCCATGTCGAATGGTAAGGTGAGAGTCTCCCACCAGACTCTTGGTTGCGTCCCAGCCAGTTTTATCAGTGTGTGTAATTTTTCAAACACTACTTATGACAAGAGCTAAATCTAGGAAGCACAACCATTTTTATTATGGCTACGCCCAATCAAAGATAACAGGAGTTTAATCCAGCATTCCACATCTTCTGTAAGTTTTTGTATCATCGAACCATAGTTATCTAGCGGGCCAACCCCTAGATCAGTGTGGATTTGTATCCCTATAAAACCTGCAGAATCGTTCGTCCATTGTAAGGGTTAGTCTAGTTCCATTTATTTATGTATTGAAAGTTTTCTATAGCGCGAACAAGACCCTTGGGTATCAGCGCGCTTAACATAACATGAAATAGATTAGAAACACGTCTTATATAATAGAACGAGATGACAGTAAAGAATTTAGTTGGGTATGCTTCCACAAAAGGATTGATGAGGGTAGATAAAGTAAGATAAAAATAAATAAAAGTACAGTACATGGTTAAAAATGAATATACAATGTTCTGAGGTAGGTTAGGGACTAATTATATATGATGTACGAGGTCTTTCTGTATATGAATGTTTTCAGTTACTTTTCCTTAGTCCTCTATATTTTCCAGTCCCAGGGTTAGTATCACACCGACTGCTGGAATCATCATTGATCTGGTGATTTTCTCTTTAATTCCCTTATTGTTATATATTAGTCACCTCTATGTCAAGGCTTAGGTGATGAATTGTTCTGCCTATGAACTTACTCATAAGAAAGATCTTAGTTTCCCTCTTAAATGTTGCGGTGCTTGGAATTTTTCGAATGTTCGGGGGAAGTGAGTTCCAGATTCTGGGGGCCGCTCTTGAGAATGCTCTATCATAGGTTTTTTTCTTCCTGAAGATGGGTGGTCTCAGCACCAGTTCCTTGGCACTCCTGGCAGGTCTGTTTCCTACAGATATTTCAATTTTCTGGACAAGGTATCTAGGTGTATTGTAATGAATCGCTTTGTGGGTGATACATGCCATTTGTAGCTGTATTCTAGCTTCGTAAGGTAGCCAATTTAAAGCTTTCAGGTGCGGGGAGATATGGTCAAATTTCCTCGTTCCTGTGATAAGTCTTGCCGCTGCATTGAGGCATGCTTTTAATGGTGCTGTGGACATTTTTGGTAGTCCTGCTATCGTTGTACACCCATATTCAATCCTCGAGATAACTAGTGATTGCACTGCTAGTTTTAGATCCGTCTCAGTTAAAAATGATTTAATTTTTCCTTAAGTAGCTCAGATGAAAAAGGGCATTTTTTGCCATTGCTTTGATGTGGGCTTTCATGTCTAGGTTCTCATTCAGTGTTATTCCGTGATTTCACCGAGTCAACTAGAGTGGGGGTGCAGTTTAACGCTGTTATCATTTTGGACCAATCCTTCACGTCTGATTGATTCTTTTGTGGCGAGATTAGTAAGAATTCTGTTTTATGTGCATTTAGCTTCAGATGATTGATAGTTAGCCATTTTAGCGTCATTTTGAGGCCTCATTCATTAAGATGATGTCTTCCAGGGACGCGATCTTGATGTATATCTGCGTGTCATCCGCGTACATGTGTTAAGATATTTTGGAATTTCGCAGAATTTCTGTAAGGGGTTCGATGTACAAGTTAAACAGTGATGGAGATAATGTAGATCCTTGAGGGACTCCAATTGCGTTTGGGCATGAACGTGAAAGTGATTGGTTGACCAGGAATCTCTGTGTTCTATTCTGTAGGAAGGATTCAAACCATTTCAGCACCTTACCAGATATTCCCATCCTGTCATGGAGTCTGTTCAGTAATTGTTCATGGTAAACTGTATCAAATGCAGATGACAGGTCAAGGAGGATGAGTAGACAAGATCGATTGTGATCTAGTGCCTGAAGTGCATCGTGGACAATGTGTAGGATTGCCGTTTCCGTGCTGTGACCTGTTCTGTATCCCTATTGGCAGTCATCCAATAGTTAGAAATTGTCGATGTGTTGGGTCAGCTGATTCTGTACAGATTTCTCTATTAATTTGGCAAGAAGAGGGATGTTGGTCACTGGGCGATAGTTATTTGGATCTGCTGGGTCCACTGTAGGTTTTTGGTGATTGGGACTACTTGACCTGTTTTTAGGCATTCTGAAAGGATCCCCTGGGAAAGAGAGGCGTTTATAACTTCTGTCCATATAGGAATCACAATATGGCTGATTTCCTTCAGGCATTTTGATGGTAGTGGGTCGTTATAGTGTTCGTTAGGTTTGATAGCGTTTTGGCAATGTTATTCTGGTCCAATAATTTGAAGGTGTCCCAGTGTGCCTTGTTTTTTATCAAATTGTCCACACTTTTCGATGTGGTGTTGTACCATGATGGTGTATGGTAGTCAGGGTTGTCTGCTGCAATCCTGAGTTCTCTTTCCAGCTTGTTGGCTTTGTCGGTGCAAAAGGTTGGGAATTCTTCGCAACTTAGTTGCGTTTTGGTGACTTCTTGGGCAGATTTGGCCAGCTTATTTGATTGTTGTTTTATGATCTCAAATAGTTTCCGTGGTCTGTTTTTGGCGTTATCCAGTTCTGCTCTAATAAATTCCTTTTCTGGATTTGAAGATCTTTTTGTTGTATTCGTTTCTGAATTTTCTGAGGGATTTCAGCTCAGGGGATGATGGGTGTTGTCTCCATTTTTTTTCCCCACGTCTCAGTTTTCGCCTGTCTTCATTCAATGTCCCATTGAACCATGGGTTTTTAACCTTCTCTGTAACTCGTTTCAATTTTAGCGGTATGGTGGCGTTGGCTATTTTCGTTACTGAAGTAGTGTAGTGGTTCGCTAGATCATTCACGTTCTGCAAGTTGTAAGGTAGATTTAGGTCTTTCTTGCAGCTTTCAATTAGTAGTTCCATATTCGAGTCTCTGGTATCTCGCATCCATCTTTTGATTTTAATGGGTTGTGTGGTCTTTATCTTTTCCATGTGGGTATCAAGAAGGTTATGGCATGGTGATCTGACCAGTCACACGGCTCTATTGCGAGGATTGAGAAGTTGTCATTTTTAGAGATTATCCAGTCCAATGTTGCTCCTTTCGAGTTTGTTGGTTGTAAGCATGCTTGGGATAGGTTTAGTTCGGTTATAAAGTCTTTAAGCGTGTTGACCTGTTCCAGTGTAGATTAAAAGCACCTAAAAACATGTTATTAGCGTCAGTGTTCGCGTTAGCCGTGATGATCTCCATTAGTTGGTCAATGAAGGTCATATTATTCCCCGGTGGGTGATACAGCACATGTAGGTAGCAACTTTGATTGTTAGCCGATCTTATATTGAGACCTAGGTATTCACCTGACTCTAGAGGGCCGGATTGTATTTGGCCAACTTCTAAGTCTGATCTGTGGATGCAGGCTATACCACCCCCTGTCTTTTTTTGCCTATCAAGTCTCACAATATTATAATGAGGGGGCCCCAGAAGATCCATGACTGGGGACGAGGATTCAGATAGCCATGTTTCGGTAAGGATTGTTATGTCTATTTCCTGGTTAATAATGATGTCAGCTATGTCAGAAGCATGTTTAACTGCCGACCAACAGTTGAGCAGTAGGCATTTTAATGATTTCTCTATTCTACCTGGGTTCATATTTTGCGATTGGGTGTTTAGTTGGACTTGTTGTAGGTTGTTGAGATTGGGTTTCCTCTCATTCAGTTTAGATATTCTGTTGGCGTCTATCGGTACTGTTTTGATTTCCTCCCCTCTACTGCGGTCAGTATGCTCATAATCCCGAAGTAGGGATAGGGTTTCTTCTTCCGTTAAATATTTCTGATTCCTATCAGGTCGATTTTTTCTATTTGATAATGGCATCGCCATCTTATTGCTCTTACATTGAGACGTATATACTAATTCTCGGATGTGCTCGACTTTGGTGTGAGTGTTTTCCGTAATATCACATAGTTTTTCTATCCCTTTAAGGGTGCTTAGTAAGTCCTGCGACAGGTTGCTCCTTTGTGTTTGGAGCTCTTTGATTTTTCTCATGATCTTGGGTGACGTAATGGGATTGCTCATCAGCTTGTTTTGAGGTTCTCGTTTTTTGTTCCAGAGTTTTCGTTCTGAACTTTTCATCTGGGTCTTCTTCTGTTTGCCCTTAGACCGGTTGTCTCTTCTATCATTGTTTATCGTATTGGAAACGCTATCTATGCTTTGTGTTCCTAGCATCTTGTTTGTGGAATATACAGTTCTAGGTGATCTTTGTGTAGATGTACTACGGGGTATTGAAGGGGAAGCCATTTCCCTATTGGTTATTCCTAGGTTTTCATTTTGTATTTTGTTCGTTGAAGATGTTTCGTCATTTCTGGGAGGCATCGATTCTTCCCTCTGGAGAGGTTCTGTAACGTTATATGCATGACGTGTGGACATTTCTTTTCTCTCAGTAACGTTCCCAAACATCGGGCCTCCTGTTTCGCTAGTGTCTCCTATTTGCGTTGACTGTTTTAGTTCCTTAGGGTCTCTAATTAATATGCTGTATGAGGTCGATTTTTCCCTCTCAAGAAGCTCTGTGTTCATGTTCGCATTTCGTGTGGGCCATTCTGTTCTCTCTGAATCATTCCCAAACGACGCGAGTCCTGTCCCGCTTGTGTCTTCTAGTTGCATAAATTGTTCTGGTTCCTGGGGGTCTCTAGTTGGTGTGCTAATTGTGGTGATAGTGTCAGATGAGTCTAGATTATCTTCTAGTGGACTCTGGTGTTGTAGTGGACTTGAGTTCTCTACATTTCTTTTTAAGGTTGAGAACATGTTGTCCAATTTTTCCAATTCGTTGTTAGAAGCTTGTATCATCACTATTCTGTTCTTGAAGATAGTTATGCAAAGGTCCACTCAGAGTCTTGGAGATGCTGTGGTCATGAGTTTTGCACCATGTGGGATATTAGTTATGGATTTTATGTTAAGTATCTTTGTAATGGCATTGCGCCATTTCGCTGTTCTTCTGGTGAACAATATCTTGTCCCAATTTACGTTAAGACTGGAAAGCTCCCCCCCCCCCCCCCCCCGAAATCTCACTACTTCGCCAAGCATAGGAACTATGTTGCTTTCTTGGTTATGGACAAATAGTAATGTGTCATCAGCATATGCCGATATAATAAGATTATAACCTGGGAAGCGTAAACCTCTATGTCCATGATATTCACGCAAAGCGCAAGCCAGTGGCTCCACTACAAGTGCATATAATAAGAGTGATAGGGGGCAGCCCTCTCTGGTGCCTGTAGAGAGTGCAACTGGAGCAGTGATGATGTCCACTACTCGTATTCAAGCCATGGGTGCAGTATATAACACTGAAATTCGACAAATATTTCTCTCACACCTATTCAATGGAGAACAGCAAACATAAACCCAAACTCAGAGTCAAACACCTTTTCAGCATCAAGGAACACTGCTGAAGCTTTAATCTCTGGGTTGACTGGCTGAATGGCGCAGAACAGCGTTCTGAGGTTCTTTTGCAGTGTAGTTCCTATATTCCCAATAGGCTCTGTGCATTGGAATAATATATACTATAGATTAGACGTAGGACTGAGGTTGACTAGGTCTCTATCGAATATACTAGAGTTAATCATGAGTGACAGCTAGCTCAGAGGTCACTAGAAACTTTCTTGAATAAACAAGGGATTAGTTTCTGACAACCGCATAAACATGAAAACTTTGTTTCCCAAGAATAAGAAATGTATCTCTAGAGTCGCGGAAACAATAGTTCTCTTCCAGGGGATCCTCATCAATAGTCATAAGCATTAGAATATTCCCGCCCATGTGCGGGACCCCGGAAACACTATGTGCCCCACATATATATATACACTCATATATAATATATATACATATATATATATAAAAACATGCAATAGCAGCCAAATAAAGAACAGAGCTGAAATATGCTGTAAAGAATTTACCATACATGAGTAATAAGCATTAGAAAACATGAGAAAAACAACACAAAGTTTGTTTTAGAAACTGTTTTAATGCTCAGAAAGCAGTAGAAATTCTCATAACTCACTGGAAGCATAGAAAGCTTCCAGGCTGCATTGCATTACACACAGTCTAAAAAGACTGAAAAGCTAACCTGTAGCTGCATAGCAATAAACTGACACCGTGCCTTTAAGGCACCCATGACCCCCAGTATCCCATCATGCCTCAGGGGTGACAGTTAGGTCAGTTGTTCTTTCCGCTTCCTTCAAAGAAGGACCCTGGTTACACAGCTCCACTAATTTTTCTGTTTTTTGACAGAAAAAGTCTTCACTTTTAACAATTTTTTGCTCTTACTTGACATTTAACATCTAGTCAAGTAAGATACTATCTTTTTCAGTCAGTTTTGTGAACATTTTCTCCTGAGAATGCCTTCACTCTTTGACAAATGTCCTTCTTGTGGCAACAAGAAGGCCAAATCAGACAACCACGACGTCTGTATCCTGTGTCTGCCTGAAAATCATGATCCAGGCACCTGTCCTCATTGTGAGCACCTGTCAGGAAGAACTCTCAAGGACAGGGAGAGGATTCGCATTTATGGCCTGGCTCACAGGTCATCAAGAGGAAGATCTCCGGTGAAGAAGGGCTCCAAGAAGGCTCATGCATCTTCAAAAAAGAAGTCTTCACACCCTTCACCTTCAGCGTCGGGCTCGCGCTGAGAAAAGAGCCACCGGTGGATCATCTATCTTCTAAACTACCTTCGACGGCGGGCTCGCCGTCGAAAAGAAGACCAGGTACGTCGACGACGTCGAAGGATCCAGTTCCATTGTTGAAATCCCCTCCGTCGGCGTCAACCGGGCGACGTCGAGGAAGAGGACTCCGCCGCCGTCAACCGGGCGACGGTCGGCGTCGAGATCCAAGACCCCTCCGCCGTCGTCAACCAGGCGACGACCGGCGTCGAGGGAGGTCACTCCTCCGCCGTCGTCATCCAGGCGACGACCGGCGTCGGGAAGTGTGACTCCTCCGCCGTCGGCGAAGAAACGACGTTCGGCATCGAGGACCAAGACCCCTCCGCCGTCGACAGGAAAAAGTCATTCGGCGTCGAGGAGGCAGTCTCCGTCGGTGTCTCGTCGGCTCTCGGCGTCGAGGGTGTCCAATACCCCTCCGCCGTCGTCGCACAGACATTCGACGTCGAGGCAGAGAGCTCCGTCGACGACTGGACATCGTCGTTCGACGTCGAGGGAAAGACCTCCGTCGACGACTGGGCATCGTCGTTAGAGGTCTTTCTCTCGACGTCGGTCGACGACTGGACATCGTCGTTCGACGTCGAGAGAAAAGGCTCCGTCGACGGCCGGTCATCGCCGTTCGACGTCGAGACGGGGAACTCCGTCGGCGGCTGGTCATCGCCGTTCGACGTCGAGAGACCATAAATCCTCACATAGTCAGTCGAAGTCAAGATTGTTTGACCCGCCGACTCCCCGAAGGCACTTGACGGCGTGGGAAGATCGCTCGACGTTTTCAGATGTGGTTATGGTAACGGAGTCAGCTTCCCGTCGAACAAGTTACTTACCTTCGGTAACGCTTTTTCTGGTAGATACTATATCTGCCTGTGGATTCCTCACCTTGTGAATACCCCTTTGCGTCAGCAACATTCGGAAATTCTTTTTTCGTAGCCTCGCGCCGACGTGGAGTCCTGACGTCATAGAGACACGACCTCGCTCGCGACTCCGCTGACGTCACCGACGCCTATAATAGGCCCACGCCGGCGTGATGACATCAGTTCCGCCCTTTTTTCCGTGCCATCGAGGCACACGGACGGACCAATGACAGTAGAAATATGCAAGTATACATAGTACACAATAATCAAGGCAAAACACACAGTGTTAAGCAAAAGCAGGAAAGAAAATGAAACATTTCCCTGACAACAATATATATATATATACATTACATAACAGTAACTGGCACAGAAGAGTGGACAACGGGGAGGCGGGTGGGTCAGTGAGGAATCCACAGGCAGATATAGTATCTACCAGAAAAAGCGTTACCGAAGGTAAGTAACTTGTTCTTCTGATAGATACATCTGCCGTGTGGATTCCTCACCTTGTGAATAGAGTCCCACAGCAGTCCCCACTCCCGGAGGAGGGTGTCCACTCTTCTAAACCAGGAAATCCTGAAGGACAGAGCGCGCAAAGTGACCCTCCCTCCTCACTTCGGAATCCAAGCAGTAATGCTTCGCGAAAGTGTGGAGGGAAGACCAAGTTGCCGCTCTACAAATATCCTCAACAGGCACACCTCTAGCCAATGCTGAGGTCGAAGACTTAGCTCTAGTTGAATGAGCCCTTATACCCTCTGGTGGTTCCTTACCGGCCAAAGAGTAGCAGATCTTTATGCAGAGGACAATCCATCTCGAAAAAGTTCTCTTATGGACCGCCCTTCCTTTCTTGCAGCCAGCAAATCCAACGAAGAGCTGGTCTTCCAAACGAAAGTCCTTGGATCTGTCCAAGTAAAAGGACACCGCCCTCTTAGGGTCCAGACGGTGCAGTCTCTCTTCCTCCTTAGAAGGGTGAGGGGGAGGATAAAAAGAAGGTAGGGTAATGGACTGCCCTAGATGAAAGGGAGTTACCACCTTAGGCAGAAAAGCAGCCCTGGTCCTAAGAACCTTTCGATCAGCATGAATGGTCAAGAAAGGGGGCTTATGACTAAGAGCTTGAAGCTCACTTACCCTCCTTGCCGAGGTTATTGCGACGAGGAAGACTGTTTTAAGGGTAAGAAGCCTCATGGGACATTTGTGGAGAGGCTCAAAGGGAGCACCCATCAAAAAAGTCAACACAAGATTCAAGTCCCACTGAGGCACAATAAAAGGAGTAGGAGGGAACTTATTCGTGAGGCCCTTCAAAAACCTTAAAACAACCGGTGATTTAAAAAGAGAGGGCTGGTCAGGCAAACCGAGAAATGCCGACAGCGCTGAAAGATAACCTTTCACCGTGGCAACAGCCAGCCCCTGTTGCGCCAGAGAAAGGGCAAATAGGAGAACGTCAGACAGATGGGCTTTCAAAGGGTCAATAGACTATTCCCCACACCACGAGACAAATTTCGCCCACCTATAAGAATAGACAGACTTAGTGGAGTCACGCCTGGCTGACAAGATGACATCCACAACGTCAGGTGGGAGGGAAAAAGAAATCAGGTTGCCCCGTTCAATCTCCAGGCATGAAGGTGTAATGTCTGGAGGTGGGGGTGTAGAACCTGCCCCTCCATCTGAGAGAGGAGGTCTGCCCTGAGAGGGAGACGGAGCGGCGGGTGAGAGGAGAGGTGGAGTAGATCTGTATACCACACCCTTCTTGGCCAATCCGGGGCGACCAATATGACTTGGGCCCGGTCTTGGCGAATCTTCCTCAGAACCCGAGGAATCAAAGGTATGGGGGGAAACGCGTAAAGGAGTTGACTCCTCCAACTCAACTGAAATGCATCCCCCAAGGCTCCTTGCATCGGATACTGGAGACTGCAGAATGACAGGCAGTGCGCATTCTCGCGAGTGGCGAACAGGTCCACCCGAGGAGTCCCCCACATCCGAAAGATGTCGTGAACCACCTCCGGGTGAAGCCTCCACTCGTGGTCGGCAGAGAACTGCCAACTGAGACTGTCTGCACGAACGTTCAACACTCCGGCCAGATGATTCGCCATCAGACAAATTTGATGGTCCTGAACCCAGGACCAGAGACGCAGAGCCTCTCTGCAGAGACACTGCGACCCTACCCCTCCCTGCTTGTTGATGTACCACATCGCAGTCGTGTTGTCCGTTAGGACCTGAACAGACCGACCGCGAAGGGAAGGGAGGAAGGCCTTGAGCGCCAAACGTATCGCCCGCAATTCTAGAAGGTTGATGTGAAGCAACCTTTCCTCTGGAGACCAAAGACCCTTGACCTCCAGATCCCCCAGATGAGCACCCCACCCAAGAGTGGATGCATCCGTTATCACCGTGGCCACCGATGGGGGAAGATGAAAAGGCTTTCCTTGGGACAGATTGCCTTCCCCGCCCTACCAAGACAGATCCGCTGCAGCTTCTCTGGAGATCCTCACTGACTCCCTGAGATCTCCATTGTGCTGATACCACTGTCTGCGGAGGCACCACTGGAGTGCCCTCATGTGCCAGCGTGCATGGTTGACCAACAGAATGCATGAAGCCATCAGACCGAGCAGGCGAAGGACCTTCAGGACTGGAACGACCGCTCCATTGTAAAATAAAGGAATCATCTCCCGTATGTCGAGAATCCTTTGAGGAGGAGGGAATGCACGACATACAGTAGTGTCCAGTACCGCACCTATGAACAGGTTGCGCTGGGAGGGCACCAGGTGAGATTTGGGCACGTTTATCGAAAAACCCAACCTGTACAACAACTGGGTTGTCTCCTGCAGATGATGAAGCACAGTCTCTGACGACTCCGCTTTGATCAGCCAATCGTCTAGATACGGGAATACCGGAATCCCCAATCTTCTGAGATGCGCCGCCACCACTGCCATCACCTTGGTGAAGACCCGAGGTGCAGTAGTAAGTCCAAACGGAAGGACCGCAAACTGGTAGTGTTGTGACCCAACCGTAAAACGGAGATACCTCCTGTGCGACTTCAGGATTGGGATGTGAAAGTACGCATCCTGCAAGTCGAGTGACACCATCCAGTCTTCTTCCAGCAGAGCCTGAAGAACCTGAGCAAGGGTGAGCATCTTGAATTTCTCCTGCTTCAGATAAAAATTCAAGATCCTGAGGTCCAGGATCGGACGAAGCCTGCCATCCTTCTTGGGAATCAGGAAATACCGGGAGTAGCATCCCTGACCCCTTTCCTGCTCTGGAACCACCTCTATCGCACCTTTTCTCAAAAGTGTTTGGACTTCATCCTGTAGGAGTAACAGATGTTCCTCTGAGCAATATCCCTGGCAAGGAGGGTAATTGGGAGGGAATTCCCGAAAGGGAAGGGCATACCCATTTTCTACGAGATTGAGAACCCAAAGATCTGATGTAACCGATTCCCAATCTCGTAGAAAGTAGGTAAGCCGACCCCCCACTGGGCCTACATGATCCCGAATGGAGGATCTAGGGCTGCTTCTCTGTGGCTGGGGGGTTGGAGGAGGTGGAGGAGGAAGAGACTTGACGACATCGAGGACGTGATCTCTGCTTCCCTCTGTAAGACCTATACAAGGTATTCTGCTGCTGCTGTTGTTGCTGCTGCTGCTGAGCAGGTCTATACGACCGAAAGGAAGAGCGACCAAACCCCCTAAACTTTCTGGTCGTAGAACCCCTGACCTGAAGGCCAAGAGATCTAGCAGTTGCCTGCTGTCCTTGAATCTCTCCAAGGCCGCGTCTGCCTTCTTCCCAAAAAGCCCCTCGCCATCGAAAGGCAAATCCAATAATGCAGACTGCACATCCGCTGAAAAGTCAGATGACTTCAACCAGGCTGAACGCCTCGTGGCAACCGCCGTGCCCATGATCCTTGCCACAGAATCTGTTGTATCAAGACCACTTTGGATGACCTGACGAGCCGCTGCCTGAGTGTCAGATAAAGCTTCTTCAAAGTCCTTTCTACTAGCCTCAGGAACCTTAGGGACCAAAGAACTTATAGAGTCCATAAGAGCATGGATGTATCTTCCCATGAGGCAAGTGGCGTTAGAAGACTTCAAAGCCATGCTAGACGAAGAAAAAATCTTCTTCGCGACCTGATCTTGTTTCTTGGCCTCTTTGTCGCCAGGCACCTGCGGAAAAGCCCCAACCGACTTTTTAGAGCAAGCGGCCTGAATTACCAAACTTTCAGGGGAAGGATGCGAAGATAAGAAAGCAGGATCCTCAGGAGCCACTCTATACCTCCTAGCCACACTTTTTGAAACTGCAGGAGCAGAAAAAGGCTTCTTCCAAACTTCCATTATAGGATCCTTTAAGGCATCGTTAAATGGGAGCAAAGGTTCTACTGACGAACTAGGAGAATGGAGGACCTCTGTCGACAAATTCGATTTAAACTCGACAGAGGGCAAAGTCAGACCTAAAAGTCCTGCTGCCTTCTTCATGACAACATGATAAGGTTGAATATCCCTGGAGGGAGCATCAGGTCCAGAAGGCAAAGACCACTCCGGAGAAAACTCAAGACCACTAGCATCCGCCAGGTCTTCGAAACAATCCCCTTCCAGTTCACCTTCCTCCACCTCAGAAGATGAATCATTAACTCTCTGCTCCTCCAGAAGTCGTTGAGCTTCTCTACGAGATCTCATTTTGACTCGAGGTGCAGTCGAATCCAATGCCGAATTCGACGGCGTCGGAGCCGACTTCGGAAACGAATCCGAGGGCTTGGAAGGCTGCCCCATAGAATCCAAGGGAGTCGGTGACGCCGGAACCGGGGTCGTTGACTTCGGCCGAGCCCGCGTCGATATCGGCGTCGATCTTGGTGGAACCTGGAGTTGGAGCCGGCATATATGGTATTAAGGGTGCTGGAGCATAAGAGTGAGGAACACCCAAATTGAAAGCCATAGGACCCATGGGACCCGAAGGCGCTCCAGAGGGGTACCACGATCTCGAGAAAACACCATACATCGCGTTTAAAAACGCAGAAGGGTCCTGACCTGGAGTCGGGAATGGTGGATGCTCAGGCTGACCTCGAGGCACATTAGAATCTGTTTCCTCAACAGGATTCGAAACCTCTTCCTCAACAGGAACTCCATCGGTGTCCTCCGGAGCCGGAGATGGAGCCGGAGACGGAGCCGGAGACGGAGTCGGAGTCAGATCCGGAACTGGAGTCGGAGAATGGACCATCGACTCCGAAGGCGAAGCCTCACCTTCTCGATCCGACTCATGAGGAGGAATCACTTTCGACTTCATCCTTTTGGGAGACTTCGATCTGGAATGATGACGGGATCCGTGTCTCCTCTTCTTATGCTTCTTGTGGGAACCGGAAGCATGACCGGATGATGACTTCGAGGTCGACGCCTCTCGAGACCTTGACCTGGATCTCGACCTCGACTTCTTCGGATGCTTCGAGGATCTTTTAACCTTACTTGCTTTAAGTTTGGCAACAAGAAGTTTAGATTCCCTCTCACAAAGAGCCTTCGGATTCATCTTTTGACATGATGAACAACCATCGACGTCATGATCCGAGCTTAAACACCAGATACAGTCTTGGTGAGGGTCCGTAACGGACATCATCTTCCCGCATTCTCTGCAAGGCTTAAAACCGGTCTTCTTTGTCGACATGACAGAAGAACAGAAATATCTGAGAATGGAGAATCGAAGAAACGAAGTAACAATGTACTAAGGCTACAGAGTATCCCGAAACCGTTAGCGTCGACGACGCGGAAAAAAAGGAACTGATGTCATCACGCCGGCGTGGGCCTATTATAGGCGTCGGTGACGTCAGCGGAGTCGCGAGCGAGGTCGTGTCTCTATGACGCCGGCGCGAGGCTACGAAAAAAGAATTTCCGAATGTTGCTGACGCAAAGGGGTATTCACAAGGTGAGGAATCCACACGGCAGATGTATCTATCAGAAATTCCACTTCACGGTCCTCTGGCTCCTCAACTGCATCTTCGAAGTCCAGAAGTCCGGTGTGCAAATCTCCTGAACGTCGGCCAGACCCTTCGGCGGAGCGAATCAGGCTATCACCTAGATGGTACAGGTCTTTGGACCATTGGAGAGAGTCTGGGGCTACAAAACGTATGCAAGAATATGCCAGCCCTAAGCACAGGTCTCCTCTTCAGGATCTAGTAGAGGAGATGGACAAACGTAGTCCTCCCAGGCGAACATCACCTGTGAGAACACCAACCAGATCTCTCAGAAAGTCCCGATCTCCCAGACAAGAACCTCGTTCAGAAGATCGGATCAGATCTCGCTCTCCTAGGCGGGAGGAGCGTTCAAAAAGATCACGGGAGAGGAGGCACAGTACTCACCGTAGACGTCGACGAACTCCGTCTACTTCATCTATCTCTTCTACCAGGTCTTCCAAGAGGGACTACTCCCCTACATTGACGGACAGTCCTACGTCCAGATCCTCCCCAGTAGATGGCATTGGCACGTATTTAGATGTCTTACAAAGGGGAGCTCAGAAACTGAGCATTGAAATGTCTGTCCCTCAGGTTACAACAACGGTCATTTTTGAGACTCTACACAAAAAAGCGATCTCCCGTCCTTTGCTGCCATTAGTCCCGGGAATTATGGATCCTGTCAAGGAGGTTTTCCTAACTCCGGCGGCTATCAGAGCGGTGCCAGCCCGCATTCAGAAGTAATACAAACCGGCCTCTTCTGATCCGGTTTTTGTAAAATCTGACCCTCCAGCAGACTCTGTGATTGTGGCAGCGGCAAGGAAGACACACGCAGTTGCCGGTTCCTCTTCAGTCCCACCAGACAAGGACAGCAAATCTCAAGACTCCTGGGGTCGCAAGGTTTGCAACTCAGCTGCTTCCACTCTTAAGGTTTCTAGTGCGGCTGCGCTTCTTGGTCGATACGACAGAGCCTTATGGGACTCTATGGAAAGGTTCAAATCCAAGCTGCCAAAGGAAGACCAGCAGGATTTTGAAGAGACTGTGACTGAAGGATGTCTGGTGGCTAATCAGATGATTAGCACGGCTGCGGATGGTGCTGTCCTTGCGGCGCATTCCTATTCACATGGGGTTTGTGCCAGGAGGTCGGCATGGTTGCGCCTTACAGGCCTGAAGCCGGATGCTCAGCATCGCATCCTTAACCTCCCTTTTCGGGTTCCGCTCTCTTCGGGGAACATGTTGACGAGGAAATGACCCGAATGAAGACGGAACTGGACACAGTGAAAGCGGTGGGCTTGGAGAAGAAAAAAAGAATTCAAACGCCGCTTCAAGACCAACAGGGGGAGAGGGGCTCAACAGAGGGTTCAAACCCCTCAGTGGTCCCAAAATAAGAGCCAAGGGAAATCCCAGTTTCGAGGTAAACCCGGCAGAGGTAGAGGAGGTCACCTGCAATCCTCTAACACCACAAGAGGAGGAAAGGCCTGAGCAGTGGCTTCCTCTGGCGCCGTTACCCACTCCAGTGGGAGGAAGTTCTTCACAACACCTGGCAGAGTGGGTCAGCATCACAAAGGATCAGTGGGTGCTGAATATACTGCGCAATGGATACAGGCTACGTTTCCGTGCGCCTCCGAAGAACATTCCTCCAAAGAGCGCTTACCCTCACCAACTAAGCTTGCTCCGAAGAGAGGTAAAAGTCCTCCTGCAAAAAAGAGAGATAGAGGAGGTTCCTCTCGCGCAAAGAGGAAAGGGAGTTTACTCCAGATACTTTCTTGTCCCCAAAAAAGATCAGGAGGACAAGTTCAGACCAATACTCGATCTGCGACTTTTAAACAAAGTCATCATCAGAGAAAAGTTCCGCATGTTAGCGCTTCACCAAATATGCCCACATCTTCAAGTCGGAGATTGGATGTGTTCAGTGGACCTGCAAGATGCGTACTTTCACATCCCAATTGCACAACAACATCGCAAGTACTTGAGGTTTGTCGTAGGGAACAAACACTACCAGTACAAAGTGCTACCCTTCGGGCTCAAGTCCGCACCACGAGTCTTCACCAAATGCATGGCAGTGGTGGCGGCTTTTCTTCACAAGAAGGGGCTCTTCATCTACCCATACCTGGACGACTGGCTCCTAAAAGGTTCATCTCCGGTACAGGTAAAGCACGATCTACATCTGTGTCTGCTCCAGTTGCACAAGCTCGGCCTCCATGTGAACCTGGAGAAATTAGTCCAGCGGCCTACACAGTCAATCCACTACCTAGGCTCCGTTCTGGACACAAAAGTGGGAAAAGCGTTTCCTTCGGAGGAGAGACTTTTTTCCATGAGTCAGAAATGTGGAATCCTGCTACAATCTCGGCTTCCGACAGCCCGCACAAGTAGCATCCCTGCTGGGTTCCATGGCGTCCTGCATCTTTCTCATCCCAAACGCCAGGCTGAGAATGTGTCCTCTACAGCAGGCTCTGGAGGATCAGTGGGACCAGGCGACAGGACTTTGGGAGGATCGTATCACGCTTTCCCAAGCGACGAAAGATGCCATCAAATGGTGGACGCGGAGAAAGAATTTGCTGGTAGGGGTACGGTTTCACCAACCTCTTCCAACCCAGTCTATAGTGACGGATGCCTCCCTGCAAGGCTGGGGAGCGCACATGGGTCCGCTTCAAATTCAAGGCCAGTGGTCTGCACAGGAGCAGACATACCACATCAATATGCTGGAACTCAGAGCGGTATTCCTGGCTCTCAAAGCTTTTTTTCCAGCAATAGAGTCCAACTCAGTCCTAGTTCAGACGGACAATACGACCACCATGTTCTATCTGAACAAACAAGGAGGCACAAGGTCTCGCCCACTTTCTCGAGAGGCTCAGGCAATCTGGCATTGGCTCCTCTCTCGAGGCCTCACGGTAGTGGCAGTGCACCTTCCAGGCGAGTTGAACGTAAAAGCAGACGCACTCAGCAGGCACTTCGAAGATCAGCCAGACTGGGTGCTAAACGACGAAGTAGTAGAAGAGCTTTTTCGTTGCTGGGGTCGTCCAACCATAGACTTGTTTGCAGACGACGAAAACTCGAAATGCCACGCATTCGCGTCCAGGTTCCACCGGCCAGCGACTCAGGGAAATGCTCTACTGATGGATTGGTCAGGGACATTCGCTTACGCGTTTCCTCCCCTGGCTCTGATTCCGAGAGTAGTTTCCAAGCTCTGCAGGTCGAACATGGAAATGATCCTGATAGCTCCGGATTGGCCGCGGCAGTGGTGGTACCCGGACCTTCTACATCTGTCTGTGTGTCCACACAGACGACTCCCTTGCAGGCCGGACCTGTTGAGCAAGATGAACGGGAGGATAATGCATCCCAACCTCCCATCACTGAACCTAACAGCATGGCTCCTGAGGTCCTGCAATACGGACATTTGAACTTGCCTCTTGAATGCATGAACATTTTAAAAGAGGCTAAGAGGCCTTCCACGAGAGCGTCCTATGCGTTCAAGTGGAAGAGGTTTTACTTATGGTGTAGGGATCATCACCTAGATCCGACTAAAGGGCAGGAGGACGTCATCTTACCATACCGCCTTTCCCTGGCAACTGCTGGTTTAAAGTACGCTTCTATTAGGGTGCATTTGTCAGCTATAGTAGCATACAGAAAATCACCTGATCAGATTTCTTTCTTTCAGGTTCCAGTGGTTAAGGACTTCCTCCAGGGGTTGAAAAAAGTGTATCCCCCTGTGCGAAACCCTTCTCCTCCATGGGAATTGAACCTGGTTCTATCCAGGTTAATGTCACCTCCTTTTGAGCCCATCCACAAGGCCTCTTTGCAACATCTCTCTTGGAAGGCTGCCTTTTTGGTGGCGATTACCTCTGCGCGCAGAGTCAGCGAGATTCAAGCTCTCTGTGCGAAAGAACCATATACTGTTTTTCATCACAATAGGGTAGTCCTAAGGGCTCATCCATCTTTCTTGCCTAAAGTCATTTCTGATTTTCATATAAATCAGTCCATTTCCCTCCCTTCGTTTTTTCCAAATCCTACGACCCCAGCCAAGCGGTCACTTCACTCCTTAGATCTTAAGAGAGTGCTCAAGTTCTATTTGGAAATGACCAAAGGGATTAGGAAATCAGATCAACTGTTTGTGAACTATGGTTCAATGCGAACAGGTTTTCTAGCGGCCAAGAGGTCCATCGCGAGATGGATTGTCTCGTGCATTAAATTGGCTTACCAGCTTGCAGGCAAACCTTTGTTGGGGTCACCCAAAGCGCATTCCACTAGAGGGAAGGCCGCTACAGTAGCTTTTTTGCACGACATTCCAATGTCAGAGATATGCAAGGCTGCTACATGGAAATCAGTTCATACCTTTACGAGGCATTACTGTCTAGAATCTGATTCCAGGGCCGATACTCAAGTAGGACAAGCCTCTTTGAGGAATCTATTTGGGTAGCCTACGGCCTGTACAAGCTTAGTGGTTACTAGGCTTAATATGGTTATTACTGTATTGTTACTCCTTTGCCCGCAGGGAGATGAGGTGAGGCTCGCTATTCTATTCTAATGCTTATGACTATTGATGAGGATCCCCTGGAAGAGAAGGATTAGTTACTTACCTGTAATCCTAGTTCTCTTCCAGGGGTATCCTCATCAAAGTCATAAGCAACCCTCCCGCCTCCCCGGGCAAAGGACGTTCTTTAATAAGGAGATATGGTTAACCTATCTGTTACTGGGTTTATTTTCAGTCTCCGAAAAGAACAACTGACCTAACTGTCACCCCTGAGGCATGATGGGATACTGGGGGTCATGGGTGCCTTAAAGGCACGGTGTCAGTTTATTGCTATGCAGCTACAGGTTAGCTTTTCAGTCTTTTTAGACTGTGTTTGCAATGCAGCCTGGGAGCTTTCTATGCTTCCAGTGAGTTATGAGAATTTCTACTGCTTTCTGAGCATTAAAACAGTTTCTAAAACAAACGTTGTGTTGTTTTTCTCATGTTTTCTAATGCTTATTACTCATGTATGGTGGAAATTCTTTACAGCATATTTCAGCTCTGTTCTTTATTTGGCTGCTATTGCATTTTTTTTATATATATATATATATATATATATGTATATATATTATATATGAGTGTATATATATATGTGGGGCACATATAATATAGTGTTTCCGGGGTCCCGCACATGGGCGGGAATATTCTAATGCTTATGACTTTGATGAGGATACCCCTGGAAGAGAACTAGGATTACAGGTAAGTAACTAATCCATAGTTATTTCACTCAGTCAATCATGCATGCTTCGTTTCACCAGAGGTGCAGAGAAATAGAGAGACGGGCGTTTTCAATAAAAAGTATTTATTGAACAGTCTTCTGTCTCATGCAGGAGACATGAACTGCTACAATCGTAATACTGGTTGCAAAGTACAATGTGTACAGTATGAAGAGTATTATACAGTACGAAGAGTATCATAAAATAATACTGTAAAAGTATGATATGTTTTCTAAGCCATAAAATACATAGAATACATACATTAATAAATAAAGACTAAAAAGTACTCAACTGGTGCTTCTAAAATACACCTACCCCGGTGTACCTAACCTAGGTCTAGTACAAGGGAAGAAGTAAGTGAGGTGTAGCTTAGTTTCAGTATTCTTTGCCAAGAATCTATCAAAGAATTCTCTACGGGTCTAATCAGCTCCGTACCTTAGTTTTAGAATGAAGGTGTGACTGGTATCTCTCTCTCAGGTCTTGATTTCCCAACAACCCGCAGGGATAGCTTGGAAACACTTGAGCTGGATTTCTCGGCAGGAGAAAAGACAGCGTCTTTCTCAGTGCGTCTGCTGGAGGGTTGGCTTCCTTCGGCACTTGCTTCGGCGAGCTGTGTTGTGTAGTTAGATAGTCGAACTTCTCCAAACCACTGTGTGTTTGCCTGGGCAAGTGTGGGCATATTTATACCTTGAAGGTGCCTAGTTTGACGTAAGGTTGGACATAATAACGTCATCAAAGACTCAGTTCTTTGAAAACTTCATGAGTTCTTGGATAAATCAATATTCAAGCAAGGGGAAGTCCCTGACTACTGAAGGCGGGTTTTTCCAAGAAATCGTTGTGGATTTTCGGAACTAGTGGAAGAAGCCATGCCCTATTTGGACTGCATAGGCTAAGTTTAAATATGGTTATGAATTCTATGCCTATATAAGGATAGGGTGATTTATACCTATATATGAGCATGAATCGGGAAAATTACACTAGGGTCCTAAATTCATATACAACAGTATGCAAAGCTGTAGCCGGGAACAAAGCCTGCCTATTCAGGGCGTACCACTCTAGGTAGTGTGGGCGCAAATCTGTTAGCTAGAATGTTCGCATATAGGATGGTGTCTATATTTAATATTAATGAGAATGGTCTGAATGAGGAGCAGAGATTAGACTGTTTCCCAGGGTTCAGATGTGTAACAACTAACGCTTCACGAATTGTGGGTGACATTATGCCAGTTTTTACCATTTCCTCTTACAGTGTTATCTGATGTGGGATCAGTATCTTCTGGTAAGCTCTGTAAAAGGCCACT
Source organism: Lissotriton helveticus (assembly GCF_964261635.1). Lineage (NCBI taxonomy): Eukaryota > Metazoa > Chordata > Amphibia > Caudata > Salamandridae > Lissotriton > Lissotriton helveticus. The sequence goes on from NC_136067.1 coordinate 1,652,717,055, forward strand.
GCGAGGCCATCAGAGACCTGCGCCTTCCTTAACTGCATGCCTTTCAGTGCACTTGTAAATTCAGCAGGTTGTAGAGGTGCCATCAAGTGTCACCTCTGAATCTAGGGAAGCTAAGTCATTGCTATGTGCATTAAGTAATCATCTATGGTATCCTCATCTAAGGAGATCCTGGTGCGATAAAAATCCTCATAACTCTATACTCTATCAGCAATTTGATCAGTACATGTGGAACATGTCCCATGATGTTTAGTGTTTCGAATAACATGTCAGAGTCCCTTTTAGGTCTTAGAACGGCCGATAATGTTGCCCCTGGACGATCTCGCTCTTATAGGTACGTGCTATAGCATATTTACCCATATGCTTGATTTTGTCATTAGCTGTTTCATGGAATTCATCTTTTTTTTTATGTCTCTAAGGATTCATGAGCCTTCAGAATTCTGGAGTCTCCCCTCCATTTGAGCTATCTCTCACCCCAATTGTGACAGATGGCCCCTCAATGTGCAGAGGACACCTGGTATTTAGATATCGTCACCTTGAAGGGCTCCAAGATTGTAGTAAAGCTACTTACCGAGCCGATGCTATGATGAAGAAATGCACTAGTTCAGTGTTAAACACGGAGTCTAATAAGGAGTAATGAGAGAATTGCCAGGTAAAAGCGGGGGCTCTCAGAGCATGGAGCTCCAGTACAAACACCAGAGAATGACCTGAATAAGTTCATGGGAGGGATTCACAGTGTTGAACTTGAGTGCCCAAGCTCTTGGAGATCAACCAGAAGTCGATGAGGGTATTTGTGTCTGAGTGTCATATACCAAGGAATAGTGTGTAACCCGTTCAAGTTGGGGACCTATGTCTTCAGATATCCAATAAACTCTCCCTATCTATAATTTCTAGAAGAGCACGTGCCACTGTGGATGGATGATGACGAGGTACCCTTGGAACGGTCTAACTCAGGATTCAGAATACAATTGAAATCCCCTCCCAAGATCCATGGTAGCCCAGTCCATTGAGATAGACGGTTACTAAGTTAATGATAAAACATGAGGTTCATCGTAGTTAGGACCGTACACTCCACGACTAGGATGACCAGGTCTTCTTCATAACAACGGGCTATTACAAATGACACCCCGAATCTACATATACCTCTTGTAGTCTAACCCCAGAGCCCTGGTTTACCCAGACGAGTACACCACATGCATATGAAGTAAAGCATGCAGCGCAGCCATGACCCTTTCTGTGTTGGGTCAATATGTTATGTTATGTTATGTTACGTTGTTTTTGTATAGCGTACGGCTACTCGAACAGGAGTGTCCCGACGCTTTTTCCACCAATGGCTAATAAAAGGTAACACAACACAGTAAAAACAGAAACCTAAAGGAAAATAAAACAAACCATTTAATAGAGAAACAGACTAAGAGTTAAAAAGCCACGTCTTCAGGCTCCTCCTAAACTGAAGCAGATTGGAAACACTGCGCAAAGCAAGCGGAAGCGAATTCCACACCTGGGGAGCTCGACAGCTAAAGGATCTCCCTCCAGCGCGAGCCTTCCTTACCCGTGGAACCACAGCTTTAAAGAGGGATTCCGAGCGGAGAGAACGAACTGGATGATAAAAGTTCAGCCTCCGCTGCAGATATCCCGCCCCTGATCCATGCAGAGCTTTGTGCATCAGGGTCAGGGACTTAAACAGGATCCGCTTCCTAATAGGGAGCCAATGAAGCTTCTGAAGCAACCCCGAGGCACGGGCTCGCCTACCAAGACCGAAGATTGCCCGGGCAGCAGAGTTCTGCACCACCTGGAGACGCTGGACCAGGTAATCGGGGAGGCCAAGAAAGAGGGCGTTGACATAGTCCAGCCTAGAACCGATAAGAGCCTGAACGGTAATCCTCCTGTGCTCCTCCGATAGCAGAGGCAAAAATTTGCGGAGCATCTTCAGGATTCCGTAACAGGTACCGGCCAGGCCAATAATGTGGGTTCGCAATGCCAACTGGTTGTCTAACTTGACGCCCAAATTTTTAGCGACCTGGGAGGACTGAGCGGGAGGATTCATGTCGGACGGCCACCAGTGCTGCCAATCCGGCTCGACGACGCAACCAAAAAATAAAATCTCAGACTTGCCCGAGTTGGCCCTCAATATAACACTGCCTGGCATGAGATGTCTTTCCTGTAAGATGGCTACATCTGTCTTATGTCTCTGTAAATACTCCACTACTTTCTGTATCTTTCTGTTATCATTGAGGCCTCTGACATTCCAAATGAGAAATCTAATCAACTGGCGAGTTGTCTGGCCCACCATATATTGGTCGACCTCCGCGATTGTTCACTTCATGCCACATTATGTCGGTTACACCTGATTATATAGCAGATTACACATTTTTCCGTAAACATGCCATGCTATTTAGACCCCCAACTTTCATAGCTTCCATGATTCCCCTACCTGACCCGCCCCAACAACCCTCCCAAAACATACAACACACAGTAAAAGCTAATGAGTGGCGTACACATAGGGGTGGATTTTACTGGCTCCATTACTCGTAGTCGGCTATAACCACATGCATTATCATGTGGTGTATAGTGTGTGCCCCAAGTATTTAGTATAATCAACATGCGACCTTCTCAATTTCGGATTTGCCCCTTCTAATATATGCTTCAATATTCTCCATAAAATAAAACAGATTGATAGTAACATTTTGGTGCCAGGAGACTTCCACTGTCCACAAAGGAAATCAATGTGGATGAAGCCCCTGGGAGTAACAGGAACAACCTTACCACCAGTTACTACTTGTGTAACGATATATCTGTAAGAGACATTAGTTAGTGATCGATTCCTTACCTTAGAATATCCCCAGGCGTCAGACTGGATCCGGAAAATTTTGAGTAGCAATACCCCTGCGCACCGGCCGGCGTCGTCTGCGGCTCTGCGTCCGTCGTCGGCGTCGTTAGCGCCGGTATGACGTCGTCGGAGTACTTAGACGCTGCCCTCGCGCGCTGACGTCAGTTCTTATACACAGCTTTTCCGCGCCAGATACGCAGAGCCATGATAGAACCAACACTGGTGCTATGAAACTAGGGCCCTTAAAGGGGATGACCTTAACCCTAGATGTCGGTTCGCAGAACAGGGAGGATGGGTGAGTCGGTAAGGAATCTATCACTAACTTATGTCTCTTACAGATATATCGTTACACAAGTAGTAACTTGTGCATCTGAAAGAGACACGTTAGTGATAGATTCCTTACCTTAGAATAGATACCCCAGCAATACCAACTCCGGTGGTGGGTCTGCGAACCAATAATCAACCAGAAAGTCCTGGAGGACGGAACGGCCAAAGAAGCCATCCCTCCGGACTTGGCTGTCCAGGCAGTAGTGTCTCGCAAACGTGTGCAGTAAGGCCCACGTAGCTGCCTGACAAATGTCCTGCAAGGGCACTCCTCGGCCTAAGGCAGTCATAGTCGCCGTGGCCCGAGTGGAATGAGCCCTCAGCCCAACAGGGGGTTCCTTCTTAGCCAAGGAGTAACATGCCTGGATGCACAAGATGATCCACCGAGAGATGGTCCGCTTGTGCACCGCCCGACCCTTCTTAGCGCCCACGTAACCAACAGAGTTGGTCTTCTACCCGGAACTGGCGTGTGCGGTCTAGATAGAATGACAGCGCACGTTTTGGGTCCAGACGATGGAGCCGCTCTTCCTCTTTAGAGGGGTGCGGAGGCGGAAAGAAGGTGGGCAAGGTGATGGACTGCCCGATGTGGAAGGCTGTGACTACCTTGGGCAGGAAAGAGGGTCTTGTCCGCAACACAACCTTGTCCGGATGGACAGAAAGGAAAGGAGGTTTGGAAGAAAGAGCCTGGAGCTCACTCACTCACTCTCCTGGCAGAGGTGATGGCAACTAGGAAAGCAGTCTTTAGAGTAAGAAGACGGAGAGGACAGTTATGAAGTGGCTCGAAGGGAGCACACATCAGAAAGGTAAGTACAATGTTCAAGTCCCACTGAGGCATCACAAATGGAACAGGAGGGAACATGTGTGTGATGCCCTTCAAAAACCTATTTACAATAGGGGACTTGAACAAAGATGGCTGATCAGGTAGTCTTAAGAAGGCGGAAAGGGCAGAAAGGTAGCCCTTGATCGTGCCCAGAGCAGAGCCCTGCTGAGCAAGAGAAAGAAGGAAGAGGAGAACCTCAGAAAGGGGTGCAGACAGAGGATCCACAGCCTTTGCTGTGCACCATGCCACAAATCTGTTCCACCTGCAGGCGTATATCAACTTTGTGGAGGGACGCCTGGCTGCCAAAATGACATTACAGACTTCAGGAGGCAAGTGAAATGGCCTCAACTGTCGCCGCTCAATCTCCAAGCTTGTAGGTGGAGACTGGACAGGTTGGGGTGGAGGACCGTCCCCTGCTGCTGCGACAGAAGGTCCTCCTGAAGAGGCAGACGAATCGGGGGATCGACATACATGCTGAGTAGCTCTGGATACCAATACCTTCGTGCCCAGTCCGGAGCCACAAGGATAACCTGGGCCCGGTTGCGCCTGATCTTCTTCAGCACTCTGGGCAGAAGTGGTATAGGCGGAAAGGCATACATAAGACCGCAACTCCACTCGAGACGAAAAGCGTCTCCGAGCGAGTGCCGCCTTGGAAATTCCAACACGCAGAACTGATGACATTGTGCGTTCTCTTCTGTGGCGAATAGATCTAACCAAGGCTCTCCCCACTGCTGAAAGAGGCCTTGCGCCACGTCCGAGTTCCGACACCATTCGTGATCCATCATGCACCGACGGCTGAGTTTGTCCGCCCTGGCGTTCAGAGAATCTGCCAGGTGTTGAACCACCAGGGTCACGCCCTGATGTTCCAGGCTCTGCCAGAGGTGCAGAGCCTCCTGGCATAGGGTCCACGACCCCACCCCACCCTGTTTGTTGCAGTACCACATGGCGGTGGTGTTGTCCGTGAACACCTGCACTACACTCCCCCTGACAGAGGGGAGGAATGCCTCCAGTGCAAGCCGGATCGCCGGCAGCCGCAGAAGGTTGATGTGGAGCCGGGACTCCGCCGGAGACCAGAGGCCTCTGATCTCCGCCTCTCCCATGTGGCCCCCCCAGCCCTGGAGGGACGCGTCCATCACAACTACGTGCTCCGGTTGGGGTAGGGAGAGGGATCTGCAGCTGACCCAATCGCGGTCCGAGCCACCACTGCAACTGTCTTGCAGTGCCCTCCGAGATCAAGACATGGTTGGACAAGTTGCCCTGATGCTGGGCCCACTGAAACTTCAGGTCCCACTGCAGAGCCCGCATCCACCACCGGGCGTGATGCACCAGAAGGATGCAGGAGGCCATCAGCCCCAGAAGCCGCAGCGTCAACCTGACCGAGACTCGGGATAAAGGCTGAAAGATTGGAATCAGAGCCTGAATATCCCGAACCCGCTGTTCGGGAGGATAAACCCGAAACTGCGCCGAGTCGAGAACCGCTCCAATGAAGAGGAGCTTCTGAGAGGGACACAGGTGTGACTTCGGCACATTGATGGAGAACCCCAGCAGGTGCAGGAGGTCGGCTGTAGTCTGGAGGTGGCCGACGACTGTCTGGGGCGAGCCCGCCTTCAACAACCAGTCGTCGAGGTAGGGAAAGACTGAAACCCCTAACCTGCGCAGATGAGCTGGGACCACCGCCATCACTTTCGTGAACACCCGTGGGGCGCTGGTAAGGCTGAAGGGGAGCACGATAAACTGAAAGTGCTCGTAGCCTACCGTGAACCGCAGGTAACGCCGGTGGGCCGGCAGGACGGGGATGTGAAAATAAGCGTCCCGCAAGTCCAACGTACCATCCAGTCTCTAGGGTCTAGGGCAGCTAAGACCTGAGCCAATGTCAACATCTTGAACTTCTCCTTTCGGAGGAAGCCATTGACGTTCCGTAGGTCCAAGATAGGGCGTATGCCTCCTTTGCCCTTCTTGGGTACCAGAAAGTAGTGGGAGTAACAACCACACCCTACTTCTGGCCCCGGAACGCGCTCGATGGCCCCCTTGGCCAAGAGGGCCGACACTTCCTCTTGCAGAAGTTGCAAGTGATCCCCCGACACGCGGTGGCATGACTGGAGGGGTCGCCTCGAAGGGGAGGGAGTAGCCCCTTCAGACGATTTGCAGCACCCACCTGTCCAACGGGACAGTGCGCCAGTGGAAGAGGTGATGGCGGACCCTGCCTCCCACTGGTGTCACATGGGCCTGAAAGCACGGACTAGGAGGGTTTTGAGGCGGGTGCTGCAGGGGAAGGTGTGGACTGGCCTCGCCGTTGTCCCCGACCGCCGCCACGGCGGTTTCCATGGCCGCCACCACGCTGTGTAGAAGTCTGCGGCGCGTGGCTGGCAGCACGTGTGGGAGCGCCCCTTCCTTGGCCACGAAAGGAGCGAAAGGCACCAGTTTGCTGGCGTGGGACCGAGAGGCCCAAGGACTTGGCCGTAGCCCTGGAGTCCTTAAAACGCTCAAGCGCATGGTCTGCCTTGTTGCCAAATAGGCGACGGCCATCAAACGGCATGTCCAGGAGGGTGGCCTGGACATCGGCCGAAAAGTTGTCGGACCTCAACCAGGCGTGGCGTCGAACCACCACCGTCGTTGCCATCGCTCTGCCCAGTGAGCCCGTGGTATCCAGCCCACACCGGATGGAGTAGCGCGCTGCATCTCGACCCTCCGCAAGGGCTTGGACAAGTTTAGCCCGGACCTCCTACGGGCATTGTGGCAGCACGTCTGAGACCGTGTCCCACAGGGTGTGGGTGTAGCGGCCCAAAATGCATGCGGTATGGACAGACCGCAGTCCCAAACTCAGGGCCGAGAACACTTTCTTTCCGAATTGCTCATACCTCTTGGATTCCTGATCGGGTGGAGCCGTCGGGAATGCGGTCTGGGAAGTGGAGGCCTGGATGACCAGGCTCTCGGGGGGTGGGATGGGTGTACAAAATGCAAGGGTCGCCCGGGGCCGGGCGGTAGCGTCTGGCCACGTTCCTATCCACAGGCTGACCTGTAGCTGGCTTGGACCAAGTGCCCACAAGAACGTCACACAGGGCCTCATTAAACGGCAGCAGAGGCTCAGTGGAGCATGCCTGCGGTTAAAGGACCTCAGTGAGGAGGTTAGTCCTCTTGGCCACGACGGGGAGCGTCAGGCCCAAGACCTTGGCTGCCCGCATCAACACTACACTGTAGGCAGCCCCCTCCTCCGTAGCCACGGTGGGAGGGGAGACAAATCCAGTGTCTGGCGAAGTGTCAATACCACTGGCCTCCCCAAGCTCATATGTCCAGTCCTGTTGAGACTGGCATTCCTGTGCCAGAGGGTCCATAGACCCATCCCAATCACCCTCATCACACATCTCCTGAAGTTCAGGGTCAACGGATGGGGCCGGTTCGTGGAAATAGAAATCTCCAAATGACGTCGAGAGCGGCGCCGCGCCGCTCCGGCGCCGGAAGCGAATCGAGGGGAGGATTGGGGACTGCGCCGACAGGCGGCGCCGGGGGTGACACCCGCTGGGCCGGCGCCGGCGAGGTCGACCGGCGACGACCCGGATCCGGAAGTGGATCCAGTGAGGGCCTGCGGAGCCGGGACCGAAATCGCCGGCGGTGCCGGGGCCGAAGCACCCGGCGGCGTCAGAGCCGAAGCACCTGACCCGCCAGGCCCTCCAGCCAGGACCGTTGGGCCCGAAGGCGCCACGGAACCCGGCTGAGGAGGGAGGGACCTCATGGCCATGAGGTACCGCTCAACCTCCTCCGGCGTTGCATCGTGCCCAGGGACCTGCAGGTGTGGGGCAGGATGCAGCGCCTCCGACTCCGTTGGAGCCGCTTGGGTGTTGTCACCCGAACCCCCGGCCGCGTCGTGCAAGCGTTGGGGTGGGTTGGAGTAACGATGAAGTCGCTCCGACCTCTCATGCCTCTTACCTGAGGAAGATCCCGACGACCGATGCCGACTCCCGGAGCTACGAGGACTCCGACCCCGTGACCGGTCCTTCGACCTCCTGTGGGACCGGGACCTGGAACGGCGCGGGGCCGACTGCCGGAGCTCCAGTCGCTTGCGGGACCGCTCTCGCCTAGCCTTCGACGTCAGGGCCCGGCAGTCGGGGCAGGTGCGGTCGTCGTGGTCGAGGCCTAGACACTGAAGGCACCGGAGATGGGGGTCGGTAACCGACATCAGTCAGTCGCACCTGGAGCAAGGTTTGAAACCGGGCATCCCTACCGACACCGTAGGAGTCGAGACACTCGAAAAAGAGATGATCAAAAAGATCAAAAAGTTTAGTCAAAAAAGTGACTATGGGGTAGAGCTTCTCCAGATCTGCGCTAGCTGGCGCGGAAAAAAGAAGAAATGACGTCAGCAAGCAAGGGCGGCGTCTAATTACTTAGATGACATGATACCGGCGCTAACGATGCCGATGACAGGACGCGGAGCTGCGGCCGACGCGCAGGGGTATTGCTACGCAAAATTTTCCGGATCCAGTCTGACGCCTGGGGATATTCTAAGGAGTCTATCACTAACATCTCTTTCAGATCCAGTGTCTTAGCCTTGATAAGATTACCTTTCCTAGCCTCAAACACAACCCTGAAATTCATCTGTACCTTCCAAATCTCTGTAGTGTGAGGAGTATTTTGTCCATCTTCTTGTGTACCGCAGTTGTAGCAATCTATAAATCTTCTCTGTTGGATACCCTCCTTTCAACAGTATCATGTCTCACCGAACATTGATCTCACTTTTCGGACATCCGATCCCGTTGGAAATAGAGGGCATGGATCTGCCCATCAATATTGGTCAGGCTCTGCTGCATAGTAAAGATCAGTCTCCACTGTAGGATCAATAAGGTCTGTTGCAGTTCCAGAATCATAGGCCTCTAAATCACAGGGCTGGGGTTTTTTGCATAGATCGAAATGGAGTTTGGATTGGGACTTATCGGTTTTGCCCATCGCGTACAATCCAAGCTGTCAGGTGTTCTCTTAGAAGTTGCCCCTGCAGCATGTGATGTTCCCTCGCAATGCTCCAAGGTACAATAGATCTGTTTAAGGAGGCCAGCCCAGGAGCTCTTTTTTTCGCTATCCTCTGTCCGTGTGGATGGGGGAAACAGGTTGTGAAGATCTGCCTTATATTCAGCTGTAGAAATCCTAGAGGAGTGTGGTGCTATATAATGCGGGGTCGAAGGGGGTTCCCTCAGCCCAGCAGAGACCACATTTTCTTAATTTGGAGGTCCCCACTCCAGAGGAAACACCAGAAGAGGGCAGCCTCCACACGTCAGCAGGAGGCCCACCCAGACATGAGGACCCAACAAGCCCCACCAGCATTGCCACGGGACCCTCGTTGTTCAAAGCAACCTATCCGCAGGGCTTCAGTTCATTCACAGGATTAGCACAGCCATGTTTCGACCCCCACAACCCCTAAGCACACAGTGGAGGCCGCACAGTGGTCGCCAACGACGGTTACTCTTACTTACTCTGTTAGGGATGTATGACTGTATCCCCGCATTGTAAACAATGTTTACCCTCTGTTAGTGCATGACCACCTGTGTCGCCTCCAGGCGCCAATCGCCAGTATCTCTCCGCCTCCACTCACTGCAGCACACTTCGCATATGTCCCCATGCCTTGGATCTAGTCGCGGTATGTGAATGCGGGGGCTGCCACAAGCCTTCAAGTGGCAGGGGCTCCTCGATGCTTCCCAACCGGAGTAACTTACTCAGGCTGTGTGAGGTCCCGGTCTGTCTACGATTGTTCCGCAGTCACCAAAGGTCCTTTCTTTTGGGTTGCTAGGGTGCACCCGATGACGAGAGGGCAATTGCGGTGTTTTTAGCATCCATCAGAGAATATGGGGCACCAGGATTGTCGAATAGTTGTTTCAGCTTATGGAGTTCTCCTCAGTTGCAGCCATCTTCAAGGCAGGCAAGCTCCACTCCGAGTGTGGTAAATTGGGAGAGTGATTGATTGCTAATGTAGAAAGGAGTCACAACCTGTGGTAAAAAGGCTGCCCTAGGTTCTCACCGCTTTTTGTGTGTGAAAACAATTGGTGTACGGCGGCTGCACACAGAGAGCTTAGAGTACACTCATGCAAAAGACAGAATTTATTGTAACCAGGAATATAGTATTCAAAATTCAGGAGACAAAGTGGATAGCTGAGCATTGGTTCACTGGGAGTCGCAAGGAAAGTAAGGACCAAACTGAGATCTCATTGTAGCATCACCAATGGTTTGGAATGAAACACTAGTCAAACCTTCAGAAACCTCATCACAGCAGCTGATTTGAACCAGCACAGCCGATTCAGCAAATGCAAAAAGGCTGAAAGGGTTAACAAATAACGTACAGAGGTCCGCACTGCAAATCCTTGCTGGGCACGAAATAAAACAAACAAAAAGACATCTTACAGTTTGGCCTGTAATTAATTCATATTTTGGGTGCCATACCTGGCCACAAACCTCCCAGCGCCTGGGTCTGCCACTGGTCCAACTGTGGTTGAGCAGTGGCAGTCTCCTCCAAAGCCTGGATAGAATCTGACTCCTAGCACTGAGACTGCAGGTTCCACTGCAGAAGTTGCATAGGCCAGCTGCCATAGTCAATGAGCAGGATGCAGGATGCCAATAAGCGAAGAAGCCTCAGAGCCACTCTGTGACCCAGGCTGAATCAATGGGATCATCGCCTAAATGTCCTGGACTTACTACAGTGGAGGAAACACCCAAAACAGCACCATACCCAGAATGGCCCAGATGATAGGGAGTCTTTACAAAGGAGTCAAGGGTGACTTTGGCACATTTATGGTGAGCCCAATGAAGTTAGGATGTTCATGGTTATATGGAGGCTGTATACGATTGACTGCAGTGAGCCCACACTTAACAGATAGTCATCGAGGGAGCAGAAAACTTGTATCTGCGGCTCCAAAGGTATGCTTTGGCCACCAATAACACTTTAATGATTAACTTCAGGAGGTACTGGTGAGGCAAAAGGGTAGCACCCCAAATAGAAGATGCTCTTGACCTACCTTGAAAAGTAAGTGGCATCTCAAGGACTGCAAGACAGGTACATGAAAGTAGGTGTCCTGTAGGTCCAAAGCCACCATCTAGTCACCCAGGTCCAGGGCAGACAGAACCTGGAACAAAGCGAACATCTTGAACCTATGGCTCCCTTGGCCAAAGCAGTTGCACCTCATGGAGCACGATGGAGAGATGCTTCTCTGAAAGCTGCTTGGCAAGTAGAAAGGAATGACGAGGAGTATCCCCATTGAACGGACCCATCGGTGCATCCCAGAGGGTGGTTGTGTGCAACTAAGGGCAAACTAAATGGGTTTGCAGGCTGCTGTCACATGGGTGTCTCCATTCCTGGTGGACTAGACGCTGTGTACTTGATCCCTCCCGACCTCAAAAATGGTTTGGCTGCAGAGGCAGTGGGCATTGGTGATGCTGGTATGCCAAACCTCTGGACCAGACTCAAGAGGCAAAATTACTGACAGTACTGTCTTGGCACAGTAGAAAAGCCTAAGGATGCACCACGGCTTTATTTTCTGTGCTCAAGCGTGGACTTTACCTTCTCACCAATCAGGTGAGGTCCATCAAATGACATAACTAAACTATAGGAGACTGAATTAGTACATGGCGCTCACTTATGTAATTGTAGCACCCTGCACTAATCCAGACAACCCTTACGGTAATGTTCGTGGTCTTAGACAACCTTAGAAAGCGAAGTGGTAGCTGTGGAGAGCAGCCTTCAAGTTTAGTCCAAAAGGAGTGTAAATTAGCTTGTTTTACCAGATCTTAATCTTATTGGTATAGGTTAAGTGAAAAATAACCATACAGTGTATTTATAAAAAAAGGTGTTTATTATAAGACACTCACTAACACAATAATATATCCTACCCAGAGATATAACACAATGCACACAATACTTTGCAATAAAAACAGGTAAGTAGCACAAATACACAGGGTGGACACCAAACCATATACTAAAATAGAGGGATGCGAACCACGACCTAAGTCGAGACTATACCCAGAAGACGTAGAAATGTTGGGGGCCCAAGGAACCACCCGAGATAAGTACCCAGGAACCCCACAGAGGCTGTGTGCAGAGTGGGAACACGACCGCGTGCTCAATTCAAGCCAATGGGCAAGTTGTGGTTGCAATTTTAAAAAGGGCCCTTTCCAGTAAACCCTGAAGAAACCCCATGAAAGACAGAAGGTTGAAGAGCCACCCTGCCCGTGGATACCCTAGGAACCAGGATACCTACACCAGGGAAACCGGGTGCATAGGTGTGGGGTGGCATCAGAAACCCCTATAGAACTTAATGGAGGACTTCAGGGAGATGCCGCTGCTGGGTGAAAGTGTCCGGTGGAACCCACAGGTGTATTCAAGTTGAGAAGTACCTGCAAGCAGAGGGGACAGAATCTATGCCACTCGGGGGTGACCAGGAGGCAAGGAAGACCAATGCCCACTGATGTCGGGAGATGCAGGAGAGTTGACGATGACCTTGGAGCTGAAGCTTTGTGGACCAGGTAACGCTGTGGAAGACCAGGAGCCGCTCACGAGCTGTCCCACGTCGTATGTCGAGAGATGAGGGGTCGATGTCCGCCAGGAGCATCAACAAGCCTGGGCAACTGCAAACAACGTGGCAAGCAAAAAAGGTGCAGGGTTAGGACTAGCAAGCAGGAAAGTCGGAGTAGGCCCTGAGCGATCAGGTGAGCCCCCGGAGTGAAAGAAAGCCCTCGAGAGGACCCACAGGCCAGAGGCACAGGATTTGCAAGAGGACCTTGAGCAGCTAACCAAAGATGCAGGCCTACGGTGCAACGGATGCAGTGAGGACGAAGATCTTGGTCATAGGAGATGCTTGAGGCTGGAGCTTCTTGGAGCCCAAGATCTCTGAAGAGAGTCAACAGGCTTTGGCAACGGCAAGTCAACGTGGTGCACAGGGTTTAGTTTTGGCGGTTCCGATGAGGGATACTGGCCTCAAACTTGTCGAGAGGACAGTGCAGGCCTCGAGGGAGTTGTTGAACCCCACCTGTGTTGCTGAGCCTTTCGGAGTTCCCAGGAGCAGCAGATGGGTCCGCTTGTTCCAGTGCCTGCAGATGCAGGAAAGTGTGTCCTTCACTTTGAGAGATTCCTTCAAGTGTACTGGATGTCCACAGGCCTTGAAAGGATCCTGTATGGAGCACAGGTACAGACATTGCAGTTGACAAGCAGGGCGACGAGACCAGGAGCATCAGGAGTCTTTCCAGTTGTATTCCCGGTGCCCACAGCAGAGTCCAGTGAATTCCACAGTGCCCAGGCAGTCGAAGATGAAGCAGTGCTTTGTTTTGAATCTTGTCCCACGTCAAATCTAGGGACCCACCCACAGGTAAGCCCTTGGGTACCCGCAAGGAAAGGGTTGGGACGATTCAGGGGTCCCTCCCAAAGGAGGGGCTCCACAGTGGGGAGGATACTCCCATGTCCCTTGTCCAGTTTCACGACAGAGCGGGAGCCAGTGGCTCCCTAAACTGGTTTGAAGTGGACTGTGCAAGGAGGACACCAAGTGTGCACTTTCAGCAGTCTCAGAGGCACTGGCAAGCGCCCCACCCTGTCCCAATACACTAAACCCTGTCTGGGAGATGATCACACTTCCCTGTGACAGTATATCTATTATTCGGTCTTCCACTGCTTGAGTTTGGCTCAGCAGCAGGCCGTCAGAATCGCATCTCTTGTTGGCAGCAGCCATAATTTGCTGTCCGGGTGTAGAAGAGTGGTACCAGGAGCACTGAGGGCATTTGTCTCCCGTGCCTCCTGGTCACTCCTGAGTGGCATAGACCCTATTCCCTCTGCTTGCAGGTACCTCTAGTCTTTTCCTTTGGGTTCCACCGGACACCTTCACCTTCTTCACCAGCGGCATCTTTACTGAAGTCCTCCATTGTGGTCTATGGAGGTTTCCGATGTCACTTCACACCTATGCATCCGGCTTCCCTGGTGTAGTATCCTGGTTCCTAGGGTATCCACGGGTGGGTTGACTCTTCAACTTTCCATCTACCATGGGGTTTCTTGAGGGTCCACTGGGAAGGGTCCTTCTTTAATATTAACACTGCGAATTACCCATAGACTTCCATCGAGTACGCGGTCATGTTCCCACTCTGCACATGGCCTGTGGGGTTCCTAGATAGCCACCTTGGGGGTTTCCTTGGGTCCCTGACTCTTCTTCGTCTTCTGGGTTCATTCCTGACTTAAGTCGTGGTTCGCACTCTACTATTTTAAAATATGGTTTGGTCTCTTGGAGACCACTGTTTATTCAGTGCAATTTACAAGTTCTATTGACAAAGTATTGCGAGTATTATGTTCATATCTCCGGGTTGGAGATATTGCAATGTGTTAGTGCGTGTTAATAATAAATACATATTTGTGGTCCTTTTGCACTTAACTCATACCATAAGATTAACTACTGGTAAAAAAAGCTGCTTTACAGTCCTTCTGGACTATGCCTGAAGGCTGGTCTCCACAGCTACCACCAGAGCTTTCTAAGGTCAACTAAGACCACTATTATCACCATAAGGGTCGTCTGGATTAGTGTAGGGTGCTACAATAACATAAGTGAGCACCATATACTCAACCAGCTTCCCGCAGTCTTCCACCCGGAACTTTTGTGCGGTCAAGCTAGAACAACATTCTTTTTGGGATGAGGCAGTGAGTAAAAGGTAGGCAGGGTGATGGACTGGATTACTTGGTAAGGAGTGACAACTTTCAGCAGAAAAAAAGCTCTAGTGTGAAGAAAAAGCTTGTCTGGGTAGATGTTCAGGTGAGGAGGCTTGGATGACAAAGCCTGAAGCTCATGACCCTCCGGGCAGATGTTATTACCATAAGGAAGGCCATCTTAATGGTAAGGATCCTGAGAGGACAATTGTAAAATGGCACAAAGGAAGCATACATCTGAAAAGACCAGATTTAGGTCCCACTGAGGCATGATGAAGTTGGAAACATGTTTTGCAAACATTTCACGAACTAATTTATAACAAGGGATTTGAAGAGGGATAGCTGATCAGGCAACTGCAGAAAGGCTGAGATGGCAGAAAGATGGCCTTTTAAGGCAACCCTATCGCGCTTGCTCCCAACACAGCCCATCTTAACCCTCGTAGCACCCCTACCGCGCCCCCCCCCTTATATGGATATTGAAACTCTGCACTCCAGAGCCACCAAAATAACCCAGAGCATCCATTTCTCCATCCTGGATCTAACGACCCTCCTCCACCTCGCTGAACTTTCCTTCGCCAGCCTCAAGCCCCTGTTGAACTCCACTTCCCCACCTATTACAGAGCTCCTCAAACACCCTCTACCTCCATCCCTGAAGCACCTTCTCCCTCGCAAGCACCCTTGCCACCTATCGGAGGAAGAAACCCTAGCTCTCGCCCTCTCCTATAACCCTTCCCTCTCCTCACCAAATCCGCTAGACCTCACTGAAAAAGAAATCCTCCCCATTCTACAGGACCACAATGCAGCCCCAGTCACCCTTTGTCCATCAGACGTGAGTGAAGAACATCCCATCTGCACGGTCGCTATCAACCCTTGCAGATCTGCTACCCTCTGCAACAGAAGTGTGACCAGAAGCAATCTAACGCCTGTACTTCTGTCTGCCTGACACACGACCCCCCCCCAGTAAGTTCGACTTAGCAATTCTAACAGAATCATGGCTAAACGATTCCTCATCCCCATGCCTAGACCTCTTAGTCCCTCGCAACTATAACATTGCGAGGCTGACAGACAACACAGCAAGAAAGGAGGGTGCATCACCTGCATCTATCGATCTAACCTTCATGTCACAGAAATTCTGGCAGATACCACTGACTCCTGTGAATACCTCGCCCTCTCAATTTGCAATAACTTCACCCAACCATGCAACCTCCACATCTTTTACCACCCCCCAGGCATGAACGACTCCTTCACTGACCTCCTCATGGAAATCCTCACAGCAAAGAGTTCCTCCAACGCTAAAGACATTCCTCGGCGATTTCAACTTACACTGGAACGACCTCAAGGATCCTCATGTCAACGCCATTGAAGACCTTCTGACCGATCAAGCCCTGACCCAATCTTGTTTACTCCCAACTCACTCGAAAGGGGCCACTCTTCACTGGATCATCGCTAAGGAAACAACCGTCAAGCTTATCTCAATAGACCCCTGTGACTGGTCTGACAACCACGGCATTGCCTTCCTACTACCTGGCACCGTTAAGACAAGGGCACCACAGCCGGTGCATCCTAAACGATGGGTCAGAGACACTAAGAACCTAGACCACAAAGAACTCGAGGCTCGGTGCAAATCTGACCCCCACCCCTCCCCCGCATATCACAACAGTCAGTGACCTCAGCGGTCACTATTCTGCAACTATGTCCAACATTCTGGATAACTTAGCCCCACTAAAACTAAAAAGAACTCAAATCAAAGATAGAAACCCCTGGTTCACTGGATCCCTAAACATTGAGAGGAGATCCCTCCGACAATCCGAAAGAATCTGGAGACAGCAGGCCTCTGCCGCTCACCTAAAACTTCTCCGCCAGGCCAGAAATACATACAACAAGAATATCTTCAACTCAAAAAAATAATTATTCAGATCGGAACTGGGGAACGCTCAGAACAGGCCCAGCAAACTCTTCTAACTGGTCAAACACCAATCCAACAAATTGGCCAAAACATCGAAAGACAACCCCAAGTCTCTAATTTCATCTGAGGAATTCTCCTCGTTTTTTGCGGACAAAATTAAAACCTTAGGTAACAAACTTAGTTCCGCCCCATACTCTCTATCCCCCCCTGACCTGCCTCCTCCATCCACGCTGCCCCAACAGGCTTCACCCAAGAACCAAGCACACTGGACCGACTTCACACTCTACGACGAAGACTGTCTCCAAAATCCTATCTACCTTAAACCCGAACAACCACTTCAACGACCCGATCGCCTCTAACTGCCTAGCTACCGCCGTCCAATCAATTATTCCTAGCTGGACTACGATAATTATTGCCTCCCTTCGGCAGGGATCAATTCCTGACTTCCTGAAAGTGGGCCAAGTCCTCCCCATTCTGAAAAAGCAGTCTCTGGATCCAGCCTCACCTTAAAATTTCAGACCTATGTCCAATATCCCTCTCTTAGCTAAAGTGCTGGAGAAGTGTGAGCAACTGCAGCTAAGTCGTCACATTAACAACTTCTACCTACTCGATGACTTCCAATCTGGATTCAGGCCGGGACACAGCACTGAAACCACCATGCTCCACATCGTCGAGGATGCCCTCCAAGCCCTTGACCAATGCAAAACCTGTCTCCTAATCCTCCTAGACCTATCCTCGGCCTTCGACACGGTCAACCATGGGAAGCTTCTCGAACGTCTAAAACTCAGGATGGGGCTAGATGGCACCGTCCTTGAATGGTTTAGATCCTTCCTCCAAAACCGATCTCAGAGATTCCTAATCAACGGCATCCTGTCTGCTCCCTCTTCGGTCACGGTTGGAGTCTCTCAAGGCTCAATGCTGTCCGCCACCCTCTTCAACCTTTATCTAGAACCACTTGCCGAAGTCCTTCACACTGCAAATATCTCCTACTATATGTACACTGATAACACTCCGATCTACATCAAAATCTCATCTCTCGAGGAGGTTCTCTCCCTGAATGAGGCCCTGAAGCAGACCGTCCAATGGCTCGCCTCCAATCAACTCAAACTCAACGCAAAGAAAACTGAATTTCTTCTAATTTCCCCTCCTGAAATGCGACCCCGAGATTCAGACTTGGATTAAGGCCATCACAGCCTTAAACTGTCCACTGACCATTGTGAACTCAGCCAAATCGCTGGGAATAACCTTGGACTGTAACATGCGAGACCACATCAGCTCGATGGCCAAATCTGCCAGATTCCACCTGAGCTACCTATGGAAACTGAAACCCTTCCTTGACGCTCCCAACCTAAAAATGGCAGTCCAAGCACTAGTCATTTCTAGACTGGAATATGACTGTTCCACCCTCTCTGGTTTACCCAAGATCTCTCTAGCACCCTTAAAAGCCTGCCTCAATGCGGCTGCCACACTACTCACCGGCAAAAGGACATTTTATCACATTTCTCCACACCTGAAAATGCTGAACTGGCTTCCTCTCGAGGCCAGAATACAGCTTAAGCTGGCATGCTTCACGCACAAGGCCTTATACTCAAACTCCACTGCATATCTAGCACAGAAACTTGTGTTATCTGGAGGAATCAGAAACTACCGGTCCGCCAGAGACCTCCTACTCCAGCCCGCACGCTTTCGATAAAAACAAACTTATAATCGGGCGTTTGCTGGGGCTGCGCCAAGAATATGGAACTCCTTCTCACCCGCTATCAGAAAAATCCCCTCTCTTGCATGTTTCAAAAAGGAGGCCAAATCCTTCCTCATGAGTAAATCCCTCGTCTAAACCCTGTCCCACAACCCCAACAGAGACTATTGCCTCCTTCCGTCGACCTTTCGCCTCACCAAGAAACCCGGGGCCTGTCTTCAGCAACTATAATGTTAACTGTACCTTGTATCCTACCATCCCTCCTGTGTTTCTCAGCAACTGTAATGCTAACTGTACCTTGTGTTCCTTCCACCCCTCTTGTACTCTTGTGATTCCATGCCTTATGTATAACTCTCTGTCTATGTAAAGCGCTCTGATACCCTAACGGGTGAAGTTCGCCCTCTATAAAACACAAAAATGAATAAATAAATAATGAGAAAGACCTCTGAGAGGGGAGGAGAAAGAGGGTCAACATTTTCCTGCACACCATGCCACAAATTTGTCCTAATGGTAGGCGTATACAGTCTTGGTAGAGGGACGCCTGGCTGCCAAGATAACATTACAGACTTCGGGCAGAAGGTTGAATGCGGCCTACTGTTGCCGATTAATCTTCACGCATAAAGGTGGAGCATTGACAGTTTCAGGTGAAGCTCCCTCCCCTGTTGCTTTGAGAGAAAATCCTCCTAATGGGGCACACTGATCGGAGGACCTATGGTCATGATCAACAGCACTGGATACCAAACTCTCAGAGCCCAGTCCGGGGTCACAAGGATGACTTGAGCCTGGTTGTTCCTGATCTTCTTGAGAACTCCGGGCAGGAGTGGGTGGTATGGGCAGAAAGGTGTACAGGAGGCCTGAGCTCCACTCAAGACTAAAAGCATCCCCGAGCAAGAGCCGCCTTGGAAATTCCAGCATGCAGAACTGCTGACATTTCACATTCTCTGCTGCGGCTAAATGATCGAACCAAGACTTTTCCCCACTGCTGAAAGAGACTTTGCACCACCTCTGGATGGATATGCCTTTCGTGACTCGCTAGGCATTTTCGGATGAGCTAAAGTGTCCTGGCATTCAGAGAGCCCACGAGGTGCTGAACCAACAGGGATGTGCCCGGACTTACCAGCCATGTCTAAAGACGCAAGGCCGCTTGTCAGAGGGTCAAAAATTCCAGTAAGCCCTGTTTGTTGGAATATCACATGCATGTAGTGTTGGTAGAGAGCACCTGCACTATACTTCCTGTGATGAAGGGTAGAAAGGCTTTCAATGCCAATCGAATCGCCCAGAGCTCCAAAAGATTGATGTGGAGTCTAGATTCCGCTGGAGACCAGAGTCCTCTGATCTTAACCTCTCCCAGATGGCCATCACCTGAGCAGTGACACATTGGAACCACAGTCCGATCTGCTTGTGGAAGGGAGCAGGGTCTGCTGCTCACTAAATCAGTTTGTTAACCACTAGTGCATATCTTTTGCAGTTCCATCCAAGATCTGGACCATGTCGGAGAGATTCCCCGATATTCTGCGCCCACAGGAACTTCAGCTCCCACTGCAGAGCCTGCAAATGCCTGCAGGCATATGTCGCAAGTGTGATGCACAAGGTCAAAAGGCCTAGCAGCCTCACAAGTCAGTGTCACCGAAATCCAGGATAGAAGCTGAAACATCGGTATCATAGCCTGAATATCCTGGACTCTCCATTCGGAAGGACAGGCCACAAAATGCACTGTGTCTAGAACATCTTCAATGAAAGGAAGTGTCAGAGGGAGTCAGGTGAGACTTCAGCACATTGATAGTGAACCCTAGAGAGCACAGAAGATCTGCCATAGTCTGGAGGTGGAAGACAGCCTGGGGCAAACCTGACTTCAACAGCCATCGAGATAGGGGAAGCATTTTGAACTTCTCCTTTCTGAGGAAGAAATTGAGCGGGTGCAGGTCTAAGATCGGGCAAAGGTCTCTGTCTTCTTTGGGCACCAGAAAGTAGCAGGAATAACCAGAACTAACTTTTGGCGCTGGGCACCCTCTCTACGGCTCCATTGGCCAAGAGAGTGGTCACTTCCTGACGGGGCAAAGATGGATGATTCCCCATCAGCCTGTTGCAAGTGGGTGACATAGGTAGAAGGGTAGTCACAAAGGGGAGGGAGTAGCCCCTTCGTACAAACTGAAGAAACCAGCTGTCTGATTTTATATACCTCCAGCGGGGCAAGTGATGGAGTGCCTCACACTGGGGGTCCATGATGGCATGAGAGCAAAATAAAGGGGCTTGGAGGTTGCGGCTGCAGGGGAGTACTGGACCTCTGATTGCCTGATGCACGGGGTCTGTAGTTACTGTGCCCTCAGCCACGCATACTGGGACGCTTGTGCACCATGGTGGGTGGGCTGGTAAAGACGCAGCTGGAACATGGCAACACAATGGCAACAAAAGGAACAAAAGGTAGACTAGGGTTGGTATGGGGTCATGGAAAGGCCCAAGGACCAGCCCATGCTCTGCTGTCCTTGAAGAGCTCCAGTGCTAAGTCCACCTTGTTTATGAAGAGACTAGAGCCATCAAAGGACATCTCCATAAGCAACGTTTGGACATCCCTGAAAAAGGCAGGTACTCCTAGACAGGCATGGTTCCACAAGGCCACCTACAAAGAAACTGCGAGTTGGTCATATCCAGTACATTGTATCGTAAACTTCGCTGCTTCTCTCCCATTAGATAAAGCCTGGAAGAGTGTGGCCCGGGCCTCCTCTGGGACCATGGGCAGCACCCGTGCAACCGAATTCCATAGGGCATGGGAGATTGGGCCAAAAGGCATCCAGTGTTCACGGACCGCAGTGTCAGGATGTTGGAAGAAAACATTTTTCTTCCCAAGATGTCCCTATCTGGTGGAGTAGTAGGGAATGCTCCAGGATTTACATGGGAGGTGGAGGCTTGGCCCACCAAGCATTCCGGGGTAGGGTGCTGGGTAAAGAAGTTGGGGTCCTCAGGCGGGGCGGTGGGCAATCATCCTGTTCACAGGAGCCCCCATACAGGGTTTGGAAAAAGTCCCCAGCAGGACATCCATGAGCACTTTATTAAACAGGAGAATCGGTTCTGAGGGGCGTGTCCCTCTGTTCCGGTGAAGAATGGAAATGATGCATGTCATTTTTAATGCACTATAGGCAGAACCTCTTCCATTTGGCTGCATGCAATTTATTAGTGGAGAAAGCTCTAGAATGCTGCAGGATGAACTTAAAATTTGGTGAAATGTCTAAATCTCCAAACTCGTGGTCGTGAGGTTCCATGCAGATGAACTCAGACTTTTTCTGGGGGTGAAGAATCTGACCGTTGTTGATAGACAGTAGGTTGCACAATGGTCGAAAAAGTATGTGCGGGTTATTGACATTATTAGGAGTTCCAAATACCAAAACTGCCTTGGTCATGTCAGGGCTACAAGAATGAAATGGCATATCTTCTTCTTCATTTTGCAAATCACCCCTGGGACGAGTGGGAACAGCGGAAAAGCATATGCGAACATTCCTCTCCACTGCATGTGGAAAAGGTACATCAAGATTTCTTCTGAAGGAACCTGCTGGCAAACAATTTGCACCTTTTTATGGTCAGGGTTGCAAAAAATGTCCAACTTTGGAGTGCCCCAGTTTGAATACTTGTTCTAGCTACTGTTTCTTACAGATATATCGTTACCGAAGGTAAGTAACTTTTGCATCTGAAAGAAACAGGTTAGAATTAGATTCCTTACCTTAGAATAGATACCCCAGCAATACCAACCTCGGTGGTGGGTCTGCGAACCAATGATCACACCAGAAAGAACGCAGAAAAAGCCATCTCTCAGCACTTGTGCAGCGAGGCCCACGTAGCTGCCTGACAGATGTCCTGCAAGGGGACTGCCCGGCCCAGGGCAGTAGTAGCCGCCGTGGCCCGTGTGGAATGGGCATGAAGCCCCACAGGAGGCTCCTTTTGAGCCAAAGAGTCACAAGCCTTGATGCACAAGACGACCCATCGAGAAATGGTTTGTTTGTGCAACGCCCGTCCCTTCTTAGCGCCCACGTAACCAACGAAGAGTTGGTCATCCACCCGGAACTGGCGTGTGCGATCCAGATAGAATGAGAGCGCACGTTTTGGGTCCAGACGGTGGAGCCTCTCTTCCTCTTTTGAGGGATGCGGAGGCGGAAAGAAGGTGGGCAAAGTGATGGACTGCCCGATGTGGAAGGCTGTGACTACCTTGGGCAGGAAAGAGGGTCGCGTCCGCAACACAACTTTGTCCGGATGGACTGTAAGGAAAGGAGGCTTAGAGGAAAGGGCCTGGAGCTCACTCGCTCTCCTGGCAGAGGTGATGGCAACCAGGAAAGCGGTCTTCAGAGTAAGGAGGCGAAGAGGACAGTTATGAAGTGGCTCAAAGGGAGCGCAGATCATAAAAGTGAGAACAAGGATCAAGTCCCACTGAGGCATCACGAAAGAAACTGGAGGAAACATATGGGTGATGCCCCCTGCTGGGCAAGAGAAAGAAGAAAGAGGAGAACCTCTGAAAGGGTGGCAGAGAGGATCCACAGCCTTTGCTGTGCACCATGCCACAAATTTGTTCCACTTGCAGGCGTATACCGATTTTGTGGAGGGATGCCTGGCTGCCAGAATCATATCACAGACTTCAGGAGGCAAGTCAAATGGCCTCAACTGCCGCCGCTCAATCTCCACGCATGGAGGTGGAGGCTGGACAGGTTCGGGTGGAGGACCATCCCCTGCTGCTGCGACAGAAGGTCCTCCTGAAGAGGCAGACAAATCGGGGGATCGACTGACATGCTGAGTAGCTCGGGATGCCAGAACCTCTGTGCCCAGTCCGGAGCCACAAGGATGACTTGTGCCCGTTCGCGCCTGATATTCTTCAGCACTTTGGGCAGAAGTGGTATAGGCGAAAGGCGTACAATAGACCGCAACTCCACTCGCGACGAAAAGCGTCTCTGAGCGAGTGCCGCCTTGGAAATTCCAACAAGTAGAACTGATGACATTGCGCATTCTCTTCTGTGGCGAATAGATCTAACCAAGGCTCTCCCCACTGCTGAAAGAGGTCTTGCGCCACGTCCGAGTTCAGACGCCATTCGTGATCCATCGTGCACCGACGGCTGAGTTCGTCCGCCCTGGCGTTCAGGGAACCTGCCAGGTGTGGAACCACCAGGGTCACGCCCTGATGATCCAGCCACTGCCAGAGGCACAGAGCCTCCTGGCATAGGGTCCAAGACCCCAGCCCGCCCTGTTTGTTGCAGTACCACATGGCGGTGGTGTTGTCCGTGCGACCACCGCCATCACTTTCATGAACACCCGTGGGGCGCTGGTAAGGCTGAAGGGCAGCACGGTAAACTGAAAGTGCTCGTGGCCTACCGTGAATCGCAGGTTACGCCGGTGGGCCAGCAGGACGGGGATGTGGAAATACGCGTCCTGCAAGTCCAACGTTACCATCCAGTTTTCTGGGTCCAGGGCAGCTAGGACCTGAGCCAAAGTCAGCATCTTGAAGCCGTTGACGCTCCTTAGATCCAAGATAGGATGTAGGCCCCCTTTGCCCTTCTTAGGGTACCAGAAAGTAGTGAGAAGAGCAACCACGTCCTACTTCTGGCCCAGGAACGCGCTCGACGGCCTCCTTGGCCAAGAGGGCTGTAACTTCCTTCTGCAGAAGTTGCAAGGGATTCCCCGACATGCAGTGGTACTGCGGTGGCATGGCTGGAGGGGTCGCCTCGAAGGGGAGGGAGTAGCCCCTTTGGACGATTTGCAGCACCCACCTGTCCGATGTGATGGAGCGCCAGTGGAGGAGGTGATGGCGAACCCTGCCCCCCACTGGCATCGAATGGGCATGAAAACTCAGACTAGGAGGATTTTGAGGCAGATGCTGCGGGAGCGGGTGTGGACTGACCTTGCCGAAGTCCCCGGGCACCGCCACGGCGATTACCACGTCCGCGACCGCATTGAGGTAGGTTCTGCGGCCTGTGGCTAGCTGGACGTGTGGGGGCGCCCCTTCCTTGGCCACGAAAGGCGGAAGTCTGCTGGCATTGGCCGAGGCCCAAGGACTTGGCCGTAGCCCTGGAGTCCTTGAAATGCTCCAGCGCGCTGTCCGCCTTGTCGCAAAAGAGACGACGGCCATCAAAGGGCATGTTCATAAGAGAGGCTTGGACATAGCCCAAAAAGTTGGCGGACCTCAACCAGGCGTGGCGGCGAACCGCCACCGTCGATGCAATCGCCCTGCCTAGCGAGTACATGGTATCCTGTCCACACCGAATAGAACATCCTGCTGCATCCCTATCCCCCCGCAAGGGCTTGGGTAAGCTTTGCCTGGACCTCCGCCGGGCACTGCGTCAGCACTTCTGCAAACGTATCCCACAAAGAGTGGGAGTAACGCCCAAAAGGCAGGCGGTGTTGACAGACCGCAACCCCAAACTCAGTGAGAACAGCTTCTTACCAAACTGGTCGTACCTTTTTGATTCCCGATCTGGAGGGGCGGTCGGGAAAGCGATCTGGGAAGTTGAGACCTGAATCACCAGGCTCTCAGGGGTGGGGTGGACAGACAAGAAACTGGGGTCGCCCGGAGCCAGGCACTGGCGTTGGGCCACGTTTCGGTCTACAGGGAGGCCTGTAGAGGGCTTGGACCAGGTGGCCCAACAGAACATCACTGAGGGCTTCGTTGAACGGTGGGAGAGCCTCCGAGAAGCTTGCCTGCGGTTTGAGCACCTCAGTGAGGAGGTTAGTCCTCACAGCGGCGACTGGAATCTCAAGAGCCAAGGCCTTGGCTCCCCTAGTCATCACCTCGCTGTAAGCATCCCCCTCCTCCGTAGCCACGGGAGGCGGGGAGACAAAACCAGTGTCGGGTGAAGTGTCCAGACCACTGGCCTCCCTCAGTTTGTCTGCCCAGTCCTGGCTCAAATGGCACTGCAGTGCCAAAGGGTCCTAAGACCCCTCCCAATCCCCCTCGTCATCCATCTCCTGAAGGTCAGGAAGAAATGATGGAGCCGGGTCATCGGTGAAGGGTTCACTGTTCGGCATCAAAAAACGGCGCTAGGCCGCGCCGGTCTGACGCCAGATCCGACCGGGGTGGGGATTGGGGATGACGCCGCCTGATCACGGCGCCGGGGGCGACGATGTTGGAGGAGGGGTCGTAAGGTCGACTGGCGTCATCACTGATCCAGGCCTGGATCCTGAGGAACCTTGCGCCGTCAGGTGCTTCGGTCCCGGCGCCGACGACTTCTGTCCTGACGGCGCCGGGGCCGAAGCCGCCGGCCACCTTGGGCTCCCAGACGGGTCCGCGGGGCCCGAAGGCACCGAAGCGGGACCCGACGGAGGGAAGCGCGACCTCATGGCCATGAGGAAGGTGCTGATCTCCTCCGGCGTCGCGTTCAGCCCAGGGACCGGCGGGTATGGAGCTGGACGTGACGCTTGCGGCTCCGGCGGAGCCGCGTGGGCGGTGTCGCCCGAACCCCCAGCCGCATCGCGCGAGCGTCGGCGGGGGTGGTACGGGGTAGTCAGAAGAGCGATGTCACTTCTTCAACTTCTTGTGCCTCGACTTACCTGAGGACTTGGAGCCCGACGAGTGGTGTTGACTCGCCGAGCTGTGATGACTGTGGCCCTGTGACCAGTCCCTGGACCTCCTCCTGGACCGGGACCTCGAGCGCCGTGGGCCGACTGGCGGATCTCGAGGCGCTTACGGGACCGCTCCCGCCTAGCCTTCGACGTTAAGGCCCGGCAGTCGGGGCACGACTTGTCATTGTGGTCGGCCCCGAGGCGGGGGTCGGTAACAGACATCAGTCAGTTACAGTCGTGGCAGGGTTTGAACCCGGGCATCCCTATCGTCACAGGGAATCGACTCGAGAAGATCCAAAATAGATTGAAAAAGTTAGTCAAAAAGTGACTGTGAGTACTGCTCTTCCCGGATCTGCGCTTGCTGGCGCGGGAAAAAGAATAACTGACGTCAGCGTGCGAGGGCGGCGTCTAAGTACTCCGACAACGTCATCCCGGCAAACACGACGCCGACTGACGCGGAGCCGCAGACAACTCCTACCGACACGCAGGGGTACTTCTACGCAAAACTTTCCGGATCCAGTCTGACGCCTGGGGATATTCTAAGGTAAGGAATCTAACACTAACCTGTTTCTTTCAGATAAAACTTACATTAATAACCCCTAGTGTAGGCTACATTGCTGCCAGGTGCAGCTTGAGGCTTGCGTAGTTGATGTTACTGTCAAGCAAGAGTGTAAGCTATATGAGCACTGTTTCCTGTGTGGAAATTGAGTTTAGGGTATTGTTTTCTGTGCACCGTTTCCACTTAGCTGCATAGCATTTTCTTGTGGTCTGTTTTCTATCCTCCTTTAGTATTTCCATTGTTCTTTGCAGTAAGTTTAAAAGTTTGCACTTTATGAATTTAGACGCCAGGCTGAGCATCACTGGTTCTGGGTGAACGATTTGCCCCTTCTGCATTGGCAAGAGGACCTAGTCTGCCTTGAATTTGATCATTTGTCCCCTAAACAGCCCGAGTAGCTTTTGAGTACTGAGTTTGTCTTGCCCATTGACAGTAAGTATTAAGTTTGTTCCTGGTTGTCAGGCTTTCTCCAGAACCCTCTGTAGTTGAGGAATTGGAGGAAACGCGTATGCTAATGTCCCTGACCAGTTTAGTGACAGAGCGGTACAAAAGGGGGTGGTGATGGATGGAGCATCTGAGCCAATCAAACACTCACACCCAGTCAACAGATCTGGGTTTAATCCATCACCGTTCTTTAGCCCACTCTGCCAACCCAGTTCAGACATGGCCTTATGCAAATCAGTCTGACCCTGTGCCTCATGGGAACAGTCCAGCCCGAACTGCCAAGCCATGCTTTCCCTGGACCGGAAACAAGCTTCATAGGACCGGTTTCTGGCATTTAAGCCGTCTTCAGCCAGGCTTGCTTGAATCCAGTGGCAAAGTGAGCAAGGGACTCACGTCTGAGCATACCCTGCCAACTTATGGCAAACAAAGCGGTACGAAAGGGGGTGGTGATGGACAGAGCATCTGAACCAATCAAACACTCACACCCAGTCAACAGATCTGGGTTTAATCCATCACTGCTCTTTAGCCCACTCTGCCACCCCAGTTTAGACATGGCCATATGCAAATCAGTCTGACCCTGTGCCTCATGGGAACAGTCCAGCCCGAACTGCCAAGCCATGTCTTCCCTGGACCAGAAACAAGCATCCTGGGACTGGTTTCTGGCATTTCAGCCGTCTTCAGCCAGGCTTGTTTGAATCCAGTGGCAAAGTGAGCAAGGGACTCACGTCTAGACAAAGCAGATGTAGAAGACTTTGCCCTAGTGGAGTGAGCTCTTATAACCTCTGGAGGTTGCTTACCAGCCAAGGAGTAACAGATCTTGATGTACAAGATTATCCATCTGGAAAGTGTGCGCCTGTGCACCGCTCTTCCTTTCCTGCAGCCAGCAAAACCCACAAATAGCTGGTCGTCCACACGATAGTCTTTAGTCCTATCGAGGTAAAAACTCACTGCCCTCTTAGAGTCCAGACGGTGAAGCCGCTCCTGCTCCTTGGAAGGGTGAGGGGGAGGATAGAAGGTAGGAAGGGTAATGGACTGCCCCATATGGAAGGGAGTTACCACCTTAGGCAGAAAAGCAGCCCTGGTCCTGAGAACCATTCTTTCAGCATGAATTGTCAAGAATGGGGGTTTTGAACTCAGAGCTTGAAGCTCGCTTACCCTCCTTGCCGAGGTAATTGCAACCAGAAAAACCGTCTTGAAAGACAGTAGTCTCAAGGGACACTTGTGCAAGGATTCAAAGGGAGAACCCATCAAGTAGGTTAAGACAAGATTGAAGTCCCATTGAGGCACAATAAAAGGAGTGGGCGGAAATTTGTTGGTAAGGCCCTTAATGAAACGTAACACAATAGGTGACTTAAATAAAGACAGCTGATACGGCAAGCAAAGGAACGCCGACAAAGCAGATAAATAGTCCTTCACAGTAGCCACAGCAAAACCCTGCTGGGCCAGCGATAGAGCAAACTGAAGAATGTCAGATTAACGAGCCCTCAAAGGGTCAATAGACTTCTCCCCACACCAATGAACAAATTTGACCACCTATAGGAATAGATGGAATAGGTGGAGAGACGTCTGGCGGACAAAATAACGTCCACCACGTCATAAGGAAGAGAAAAAGAATTCAGGTTTCCCCGTTGAATCTACAGGCATGAAGTTGTAAGCTCTGGAGGTGGGGGTGTGGAACATGCCCCTGCGAGAGGAGATCTGCCCTGAAAGGGAGACGGAGCGGAGGGCACAAGGAGAGGTGGAAAAGATCTGTGTACCACACCCTTCTTGGCAAATCCGGAGCGATCAATATAACTTGGGCCCAGTCTTGGCGAATCTTCTTCAGAACCCAAGGAATCAAGGGTATGGGAGGAAACGCGTAAAGGAGATGTGAGCCCCAACTCAACTGAAGAGCGTCTCCCAAAGCTCCCTGCTTCGGAAACTGGAGACTGCAGAATGACGGGCAGTGAGCATTCTCATGAGTGGCAAACAGGTCCACTCTAGGAGTTCCCCACGTTCGGAAGACATGACGAACCACCTCCGGGTGAAGCCTCCACTCGTGGTCGGCTGCGAACTGCCGACTGAGACCGTCCGCACGTACGTTCAGAACTCCGGCTAGATGATTTGCCATCAGACAAATCTGATGGTCCTGAACCCAGGGCCAGAGACACAGAGCCTCTCTGCAGAGACAATGCGACCTAACTCCTCCCTATTTGTTGACATACCACATCGCGGTAGTGTTGTCCATTAGGACTTGAACCGACTGACCGCGAAGGGAAGGGAGGAATGCCTTGAGCGCCAAACATATTGCCCGCAATTCTAGAAGGTTGATGTGAAGCAACCTTTCTTCTGGAGACCAAAGACCCTTGATCTCCAGCTCCCCCAGATGAGCACCCCACCCTAAGGTGGATGCATCCTTTATCACTGTGGCAACTGATGGAGGCAGATGGAAGGGCTTTCCCTGAGACAGATTGCCTTCCACGCTCCAAGACAGATCCGCTGCAGCTTCTCTGGAGATTTTCACAGACTCCCTGAGATCTCCCTTGTGCTGATACCCGTGCTGCGGAGGTACCACTGGAGCGCCCTCATGTGCCAGCGTACATGGTTGACCAACAGAATGGAGGAAGCAAACAGACCAAGAAGGCGTAGGACCTTCAGGACTGAAACGACCGCTCCATTGTAAAACAAGGGAATTATTTCCTGAATGTCGAGAATCCTTTGAGGTGGAGGGAATGCTCGGCAGACAGTAGTGTCCAGTACCACCCCTATAAACAGGTTGCGCTGAGAGGCACCAGGTGAGACTTGGGCACGTTTATCGAAAAATCCAATTCATACAACAGCTGGGTTGTCACTTGCAGATGATGACAAACCTTCTCTGGCGACTCTGCTTTGATCAGCCAGTCGTCCAGATAGGGGAAAACTGGAATCCCCGATCTTCTGAGATGGGCTGCCACCACTGCCATCACCTTGGTGAAGACTCGAGGTGCAGTAGTAAGTCCAAACGGGAGGACCGCAAACTGATAATTTTGCGACCCCACCGTGTAACGTTGATACTTCTTGTGCGACCTCAGGATCGGGATATGAAAATACGTGCCCTGCAAGCCGATCGACACCATGCAGTCCTCTTGCTGCAACGCTTGAAGAACCTGCGCTAGGGTGAGCATCTTGAACTTTTCTTGCTTCAGAAAAAGATTCAAGATCCTGAGATCCAGGATTGGGCATAACATGCCATCCTTCTTGGGTATCAAGAAATACCAGGAGTAGCATCCCTGACCCCTTTCCTGCTCTGGAACCATCTCTATCACACCTTTTTTCAATAAAGTTAGAACTTCCTTCTGAAGGAGAAGAAGATGGTCCTCCGAGCAAAACCCTTGGCAAGGAGGGTAATTTAGAGGGAATTCCCAAAAGGGAAGGGCATACCCATTCTCCACAAGATTGAGAACTCAAAGGTCTTTAGTGACCAATTCCCAATCTTGCAGAAAATGAATAAGCTGACCACCAACAGGACCAGCAAGATCCATAATGGTGGATCTAGGGCTGCTTTGCTGTCGTAAGAGGGGAAGAGGTGGAGGAGGAAGGCTGACGACATCGTGGGCGACCTTTGTTTCTGCCCCTATAGGATTTATATAGGGTGTTCTGCTGCTGCTGTTGCTGCTGAGGATGTCTGTATGTCCGAAAGGACGACCTTCCAAAGCCCCTGAACTTTCTATAAGAAGAACCCCATGGCTGTGTCTGCAGACCCAGAGACTTGGCTGTAGCCTTGCTTTCTTTAAATCTCTCCAAAGCTGCATCTGCCTTTTTTCCAAAAAGTCCAGAACCATCAAAGGGGAGGACCAAAAGAGTTGCCTGGACATCTTGAGAAAATTCAGAAGACTTAAGCCAGGCACTCCTCCTAGATGCAACCGAAGACCCCTTTATCCTCGCTACAGAGTCCGCTGTATCGAGGCCACTCTGGATCACCTGTCTTGCAGCCGCCTGCGTGTCAGACAATACCTCATCAAATTTCTTTCTGTACTCCTCCGAGAACTTTGGAGCCAGCTGCTAAGCAGAATCCATTAAGGCATAAATGTACCTGCCCAAAAGGCAAGTAGCATTGGTGGACTTAAGTGCCATAGAAGCAGATGAAAACACCTTTTTAGCAAGCTGATCCAGTCTCAGACTGTCACCCAGAGTCTGTGGAAAAGCTCCGGCTGACTTCCTTGAGCAGGCAGCTTGAATAACTAAGCTCTCAGATGCAGGACGTGAGGTTAAAAATTCTGGATCTCCGGGAGCTGTCCTGTATCTTCTAGCAACTGACCATGAGACTGCCGGAGCCGAAAAGGGTTTTTGCCAAACCTTCACAATTGGCTCAGTGATAGCCTCATTGAATGGAAGTAAAGGTTCAATTACTGCAGAAGGAGAATGAAGTGCCTATGTCAGAATGTTGGACTTAAATTCCGTTGTCGAGAGTTGTAGATCCAAAAGATCAGCAGCCTTTCGTATTACAGAGTGGTAGGGAATCACATCTTTAAAGGGAACCTCTGAAGGAGGAGGGAGTTGCCATTCTGGTGATAACTCCAAACCACTTGCCACCCTTAAATCCTCAAAAAAGTCCTCAGACTCCTGAAGCTCACCTTCCTCCATCTCATCCTCCCTATATTGCTGCTCCTCCAGCAATCTTTGAGCCTCCCGTCTGGACCTTATCTTCTTGGCCGGCGCCAATGGAGTCATACACGGATCCAATGGATTTGGAACTGGCATCGAACCCGGATCCAGAGGCACATTCGAAGTCGACCGAGGTCGAGCTGACAGCGCCGGAGAAGGTGGAATCAACGTCGGCGCAGAGGTCCTCGGCGCCGGGAAATGCCAGGACGGAGCCGCAGGAAGAAAAGGCATAAAGGGAGCTGGTGCATATGCTTGAGGAACTCCCAAGTTAAATGCCATGGGACTCGAAGGTGCACCAGAGGGGTACATTGCCCTCGCAAAGACACAATACATGGCATTTAGATAATGCGATGGGTCTTGCCCTGGACCAGGAAAAGGAGGGTGCTCGCCTGGAATACGCTCAGACATAGGCATCACCGGACTCGGGCCTGCCGGCGCGGACGGTGGATCTATTGGCGTCGGAGACTCTTCAGGTACTGGTATCTCTTCTCCCGGAGCCGGAAAATGCTCCAGAGATGGAGAAGGATTTGGCGCCGGTGACTGCGCCGGTGAAGCCACTCGATCTCTTCCGGCCTCTCTTTTCCTTACTCATCTTTGCCATAAACAGCTTGGCTTCCCTTTCTTTTAGAGCCTTCGGGTTCATGTTCCTGCAGGAAACCCAATCCTCGACGTCATGGTCTGATGACAAACACCATACGCAATCGTCGTGGGGATCTGTTATGGACATGTGTCTGTGAGAAGTCAGCCTGGTATATGATGTTCACTATTCTTGTGATCACCTTGCACCAGTCCAAACAACCCTTATGGTGATGGTTGTAAGTCAACCTTATAGACCAGCTATCCTAGTGGTAGCGTGGACAGAACAGTCTTAGGCTAAAAGACTCTAGAGGGCGTGTAAAGCCAGCGGTTTTCCATATGTAACCCCTTGAATATCAAATGAAAGGACGCCACACAGGATATATATATAAAATATAAAATGCGACTTACTTTGAACCAATAAATTATTCTGCACTGAACAGGTCCGTGTCCGTGAAGTCTTTGTCGGCAGGGCGACTTTGAAGTCAGAGGCCAAAGCACATAACAAGACACTTAGTTATTATACGTTAAGTTGCACAATTTACGGTTAGGCCCTAGGGGCGAATCAAACTATATATTAAGAAAGTGGTATAAGTACCACGTCACGAGAATAGGAAAGGCCTAGGGCCTAGGGAATCGCTGGGGCTACACAGTCTTAACAATAGTTTAGAAGTAGGAGGCCCACAGGCGGCGCGTGCAGTGTCTTTACACACACGCGGGATTCAATGCAAAGTCAATGGGAAGTTAGATTTAGAAGGATTTAGGACACTTCCGGTTTAGATAGGAGGAAACAACTAGAGACTTAGACACTTGGATAGTCAATACCCTTGGGATCACCGAAGTACTCGTGTTACCTCACTCACGGACGGCGGGTGCATAGGTGTGAAGATGTGTCGGGTTTCGTCGTTGAATCCTATGGAGACCTGAAGAAAGAGGCTGCAGGCGACCAGGAGGAAGATGTCCTGGTGGATCCAAGGGTGGATCGAGGATGAAGAGGACCTGAAAGCAGAAGGGACAGAGTCTGGATCACTAGCCAGTGACCGGGTAGAACCAGGAAGGAACCAGACGACGTCGAGGAGCAATCAAGGGCTGTCTTGAAGCTTGTCTTGGCAGCCACATGGACCAGGAGGCGTCGACGACGACCAGGTGCTGGAGACAGACTGTCCCACGAAGGATCTCGCAGATGGAGGGGTCGACTTCCGGATTGGAGTCAACAAGCCTTGGCAAAGGCAACCCACGCAGGATACAACATAGGCTTCTGGTGCAGACCAGCAAGGTCTGAGGTGCTTCACCTTTGCAGGGAAGCAAGGGCCAGTCTGGAGTAACCAGACCAGCGATGTGGTTCAAAAGGATTGTCGTCACAGAGGCTACTAGCCAACGGGCCAGCAACCGGACAACGCGTCGAGCAGTACAAAAGCAGAAGGGCCCCACGCAGAACTCGTGGAGTGTGGGGGGGGGGGGTGATCTTCGTCGCAGATGGAGCTCGGGATCGGGGTTTCTCAATCCCCAGTGCACTGCTTCGAGGGTACCTCAGGAGCTGCACAGTTAGCAAGTTGCAGGCTTTCCAAAATGTCCGGTCCCACGTGTCTCGTCGTCTCCACGGATCCCAGCTATGCTGCAGTCGGGAAGAGAGGGTCAGAGAGGTCTGGAAGTCTGGGTCTTGTCAGGCTCTGTGCTCGGGTTCTGGCGGGAACGTCGACAAAGCAAGCCGTTGATTTACTGGATGGTGCCTGGTTACCCAGGGTGGTCACTCCTTGGCCACAAGGGAGATTCTTCAGTCTTCAGCTTCAGCAGAATGTCGAAGGTCCAGAGTTTCGTTTCAAGTTTCAGTTCAGGATTAATCTAAAGTCTCCGGACTCAGCTCCTACCTTTATAGAACTAAAAGGGGCTGGATTACTTACTAGGTCCCTCCTATGGGTGGGACCAGGAAGGGGGGTGGTTACACCCCCTCTCCTTTGTCCAGTTTCGAGCCAGAGCTGGGGCTGGAGTGCCCCAGCAACCGGTTTGCATGGCGCACCTAGTGTGCTCCAGGCAGTGTCTCATTCTATTCAGCCCTCCCTGTCCCAGTCCTGTCTGGGGTGGTGCTCGCACCTCTCCAGGCAGGAAACCTATTGTCCATACCTCCGTGACTGGAAGGACTCCCAGCAGCAGGAGGTCAGACTTGTGTCGGTGGCAGCAGCGTCCATTTTGTGATGCTGGGGCTCTGGTTAACAACATGTCTTCTCCCTCTAGAAGGGGTAAAGTGCTACCCCCGTCGCCAGAACTGGCGAGGGCGTAGTATTCCAAAGCGTATGACACCTTACACGACATGTTTTGATAAAGCCAAACCAGAGTTAGCATTTAACCGCAAGGTTCATAATGCACTTAAGAGTATATGGTATGGCAATATCATATAACAGCTATAAAGACATTATTCCGAAAGCTGTAGACAGGCTCAGCTCATGCTAGAGCACCATCTCACACATAACCAAGCACTCTGCCTCCAGGATTGTTTAAGGCCTGCCATAGGAGTGACTTATAGGTTACTATGTGTCTATATATAAGTAGGTATAGGAATACCATACCTAAGCAAGGGGTAATTACACGACCTTGCCCCAGCTGAGTGATCAGCCATTTGTGTCTATTTGAATGGCCAGCCAGGGGTGGCATAATACATGCTGCAGCCCCTGGTAGGCTTTGGTTACACCTATGCCCTGAGTACCTAGGGTACACTTCTACAGTGGCTGACAAGGTGAACCAATTCCCAATTGTGTATGTACCTAGAGTACATGATGTAAATTTAGAGAGAGTGCATCTGGCCTGTGGGTCGGATTAGCAGGCCCACAGCCACATCGAAGTCGAAAACCAGTAAAGCAAAGCAAAAAGTGGGGGTGACCATAGGAAGCAGACCCTACTCTCCTACAGTGTCCACCGCACTCCCTGCAGGGCTTGAAACCGGATTTTCTCGAAGACATCCTCGAAAAGAGAACAGGATACAATCTAGAAAACACAAAGTAGAAAACTACGGAGAGTCCCAGAAAGCTGTTAGCGTCGACGGCGCTGACGAGTCTATTATGGATCCGGTGACATCAGCAAGGTTGCGAGCGGAGCCGTGCCTTGGTGACATCGTCCACGTCTGCATGGAGAGCTACAAAAGTTTCGAATGTTGCTGGAGCAGGGGATATTCTCAAGGTGAGGAATCCACTGGCAGATGTATCCATCAGAATAAATAGATTAGGTTGAGTGTCTTCTGGCCAATAATATAACACCCAGAACAGCCGGTGGGAGATAGAAAGAGCTCTGGTTGCCCCGTTCAATCTCCAGGCATGAAGGTGCAGGCTCTGGAGGTGGGGGTTCAGAACCTGCCCCTGTGACTGTGAGAGGTCTGCCCTAAAAGGGAGACGTAGCAGAGGGTGCGATGAGAGGTGAGGTAGGTCTGTGTACCACACCCTTCTTGGCCAATCCGGGGCGATCAATACGACTTGGACTCGGTCTTGGCAAACCTTCCTCAGAACCTGAGGAATCAAGGGTATGGGAGGAAGCGCGTAAAGAAGCAGTGATCCCCCCCCAACGCTCTCACGCATCGGATACTGGAGACTGAAGAATTGGGGGCAGTGCACGTTCTTGTGAGAAGCTAACAAGTGCAACGGAGGAAACCCCCCCACATCCTGAAAATGTGATGGACCACCTCCGGATAAACATCCCACTCATGATTGGCCGAGTATTGCCGACTGGGACTGTCCTCAAGTACATTCAGCACTCTGGCCCGATGATTTGCAATTACAAAAATCTAATGGTCCTGAGCGCAGGTCCAAAGTCGCAGAGACGATACAACCCTACTCCTCCCTGTTTGTTGATGTACCACATCACATTAGTGTTGTCCGTTAGAACCTGAACTGACCTACAGAATGGGGAGGGAAGAATGGCCTTGAGAGTCAAACGTATAGCCAGCAATTCTAGAAGAACGATGTGAAGAAATCTTTCCTCTGGAGACCAAAGGCCTTTGACCTCCAGATCCCCCAGATGAGCTCCCCAACCTAGAGTGGAGGCATCAGTTATCACTGTAGCCACCGGAGACAGAGGTTGAAACAGCTTCCCATGAGACAGGTTGTCTAGAACACTCCACCATGACCGCTCCGCTGCAGTGTCTCTGGAGATCCTGAGATAACCGTTGTGTTGAAACCACTGCCTGCGGAGGCACCACTGGAGTGCCCTCATGTGCTATCATGTGCCATCATGCATGGTTAACCAACAGTATGCAGGAAGAGAGCAGAGAGAGCAGGCGTAAGACCTTCAGGACCGGAACAGCCGCTCCATCTTGAAACATCGAGTCACAGCCTGGATGTCTAGAATCTGCTGAGGAGGCGGAAAAGCATGACTCACAGTAGTGTTCAGTACTGCCCCTATGAACAGGTTGCACTGAGATGGCACCAGGTGAGATTTGGGTATGTTAGACCTGGTACCTTGGCGTGAGTCTCCCTTCCACTTTTTGCTGATGTGCCCTCAGATGTTTTGCTGGTGTTAGCTGCTCAGGGCACCGCGCCACGGCCAATCCGTGCCGCAGTGCAAGTGCTCCCAATGTAAAGTGTACCTGTAATTGATTTCCATGATTGGCTCATTTGATTTACTGTCAGTCCCCAGTAAAGTGCACCAGGAGTGCCAGGGCTTGTAAATACAAATACTGCTAGTGGGCCTGCAGCGCTGGTTGCGCCACCCACAGAAGCAGCCTTTTAAAATGTGTCTAAGGTCTGCCATTGCAGAACCTGCGTGCAGTCTGGTACTGTCATGCTGGCTGGGCAAGTGTACACCCTTGCCAGCCTCTACACCTTCCCTTTACTTCCTGTGAGTCACCCCTATGGTAGGCCCTACGGCAGGGTGCATTGTAAGCATAAGGTAGGACAAACCCTGATGTGTGTGGCATGTCCTAATAGTGAATTACAGCCATTTTCGTTTTTCACTATTGTAAGGCTACCTGTTCTCATAGGCCAGAATGGGCTGCTGGAATTATTTCACTCTATAATCCCAGCAGGCTCAGGGAACATGGTAGAAAGTCAAGTTTAGTATGCCTGAACTCAGAATAATAAAATACCTCTTTTAGTAAAGTTTATTTTAATATCCTGTGTTTGCAAATGCTACTTTTAGAAAGTTAGCATTTGCTTGCCTGACCATTTCAGCCCGCCTCTGCTAGGATGTGTATCTGCTGTCTGGTTTCTGTGAGTGACAGGGCTGGGGAATTCCAGGGGACAGTCTGGGCAGCCAGGTGGTGAATAGAGGGATTACCCCCAGGATGGGTGGGAGTAGTGCCCCTTGACTGTGAATAGGGCTGTGCTCTGCCACCACAATGCTGGCTCCACCTCCTGCGGAGCGTCTGATGTCCCTGCCCTGCACCCTGAAAGAAGAAGGCAGGTTCCTGTAAACAGAGTACTCTAATACTGGGCTGAACCAGACTCAGGCCCCCTGGCCTGCAAAGACAAAAGAAACTCAGTATAAGTATAGGAGCCCTGCGCCTAAGAAATTAGATCCTGTTTTACCACGAAGAACCTCTGCCCGACTAGAAGGACCATGAAGAAACTGAAGGAGGAAAGACTGTCCCTGACCTGGGGGACTGGCCTGCAGTGTTGCCTTGCTGAGGAAGGAGAGGAAAAGACCATTAAGGACTTTGCTTCATTTGTGCTTGAAACTATCTCCAAGGGCTTTATTTGAGCTTGCCCCCTGAACTGAGCCCCTGGACCAGTGGGTTCATTGTGCCTGCGCTCGTCTTTGACCGAGCCGTGTGCTTCCTTCCCACCTGAGCCGAGTCCTGTGCACCCTCGCCCCCTCCTAGGGCCGTGACACTCAGGAGCCTGGCTGCCCTTGCCCACTGAGAGCCCCGCTCTTGACGAGTCGCTCTCTACCCGTCGGACTGGGCCGCCTGCTCCCCTGTCACCCCACCTGCTACTGGAGCTCGTGATGTGCTTCCTTGCCCCTCCCGCCGGAATTCTGCTTGGAGCGCGATCCTAGCCTCGGACGGCCGCCCGTAAGTTGCAACGTACCCGGCTGCCCCACTTTGCCCTCCAACCCCTGACAGAGGCCGCGCCGCACCCTGAAGAGACCCCCAGTACGGTCCGTACTGGAGGCCCTGTGCCGCGCCTGCCTACTGGAAGCCGCCAGCCGTCGAAGATACGCTTTTCCGCCGGTGCGTACTAGCAGAGTACGACTCGTCCTCCTGACGTACGCCGAATGGACCCAGACGCCGCGCCTAGGGTGTCTGCAAACCAAGGTACTGTACCGTACAAACTCGACAGCGAATCTACAACGGACTCGGGGACCACACCATTCTGTTTTCCCCGTAGCGCTATTCGTCTCAACCTTCACAGCGCTGTACGCCTCGTACGCGAGGCGCGTAGAAGTCAGAAGCCCTTCGTGTACGCTAGCGAGGTACGCCTCGCACGACGCGCACCCTATTGTAATTCCATAGCGGTGTACGCCTCACACCAAGCACGGCGCATCGGACTAACGTGTCCGCGAGGCGCGTGAGGGTTGGCGAGGCTGTGTTTTGAGCATCGCGTACAGCGTACAGTAGCGCTACGAAGCGCGCAGCAGTGAGAAAGACTGTCAGAACAGAGCTTGTACTTTACAGTTTGTGGAAGCAGCTTAACCCATCTTTAAGAACTTTGAAAGAACACTTGCCTCTTTAAAATCTGGTGGCCTCATTTTTAAACATTCTAAGGTCTTGTGATAGTAACTGCATCATATCTTATATTTTTACATAAAGCCTACGTATTTTTGATACAAATCTTACGCCTGGTGTCCATTTGTGGTGGGTCATTGTGTTTACTGTATGTGGTCATAAATGCTTAACTAACTTAGCGCCCTGAGGATTAGCCTTGTCTGCTCGCGCCACGCAACCTAGAGGGTGAGCAGGGGTTATTCTGAGGAGTAGTTCCCTTGCCCTGACTAGAAGAGAGGGTCCCTGTTTGTCACAAGTGCATACCTGTGCCAACCAGAGACCCCCTAATCTAACAGGGTACATTTATCGAAAACCCCAAGTCGAACAATACCTGTGTTGTTACCTGCAGATGATGCAGCACACCATCTCTGGTGACTTTCGTTTGAGCAGCCAGTCGTCTAGATAGGGGAAAACACGGGTCCCTGACCTTCCGATATGGAAGTTTAGGGATCACCTCCTAAGCCGAATCCATCAACGCATGAATGTATTGACTCAGTATGCATGTTCGTCGATTTTAAAGCCATACTGGCTGATGAGAGTACCTTCTTGCTGATTGCTCCATCTTTTTTGAATCCGTATCTCCAGGGGTGGACGGAAAGGTATGAGCAGAAGGGTGTTGGTGTTAACCACTCCCACACACACACCCAACCACCAATTTTAATCCTGTCAAGTGGGACCTAGAATAAAATAGATACAATGGTCATCACTTAGACAGTTTTAATATACTCTCTTTTTCTCTATTTTTAGGGATCCTTCATTCAGGAGGACTGTCTCCTTTCTATGTTTCTTTCTCTAAATTATCAGCGCTCCACCAAGTGTTGGACTGCACCAGGGTGTATGTAGCGGCGCAATGATGAAGCAAGCCACTATCTAGTGGGTGAGGGCAGCCTTCACAGAACTGGATGTAGGTTATTCTTTTTGCGAGTTTAGTGGACAGGAATTAGCCAGAAGATTGTTTAGACAAGCATGATGCCTGAAACGCCTAGCCCTCAGGAGATGGATGTGTAGATAAAAAGACGAATGCCCAGACGCAACTTTGTACCACCTTGCCACTGATCTGGACACAGCAGAGGCTCACATATGTTTTTACCATACCTCGAACATGAGCTCCGTCAAAGCCTCATTAGTTGAGAGCAGAGGCTCTGTCACAGATGAAGAAGAGTGAAGAACCTCGGTCAGGATGTTCAAATTAATTTTCGCAGTGGGCAACTGCAAGTCCATAAGATCAGCCGCCTTCCCGATGATTGAGTGGTAGGAAGAGTCCTCCTGTGAAGGCAGACTCGAGAAGAGAATTCCCACTCTGGCAACATGTCTAGCCCACTAGCTTCCTGTAGCCCTTCAAACTCATCCATGGGATTCACAATTTCCCCGTCCTCAGTCTCTTCCTGGTGCTCCTGGATTTTTTCCTCCTCCAGAAGCCTCTGTGCCTATCTTCTTGATCTTTTCTTGGGAATCAGCGTCGGCGGTGCCAGATGCGGCGCAGGTAACTTCGGCGTCGATGGAGGCCCTTCAGGGATGGTAGGGCGCCATCCGAAGCAGAGACAGCATTGGACCGGAGCCCAACGGCGCTGGAGAATATTCCAAACTTCCCTCCTGGGACTGTAATGGCGTTGAACAGCAAAAAAGGTGCATGGGCATAATGAGGTGGTAATTCCATGTTTAAAGATAGCGGTCCCGTGGGGCCAACAGGCGCACCAGATGGGTTAGCTGCCATGGCAAACATGCCATACATTGCATTTAAGAAATGCGAAGCATCCGTACCTGGCGCCGGAAAGGGTGGGTATGGATCCGGTACTGCCTGCTCAGGAACTGCTTGAGGTTGCAAGGCTGTATCTGGCTGCAGTGCTGGAGACACCAGAGCTCGGAGTGGAGTGGTCGGAGGTAAAGGTTCCACATCCCTAGGCGTCTAAGAGCATTCGGAGTCGGATAATAAACCGGAGTCACCTGAGGCGATCGCGAGACTTCATCCTTCCTGTGATGCCGTGGAGCTGGGGACCCTGACTTTGTCGACTTGTCCTGAGAAGAATGGCTTCTTGTGCTCCTAGACGACTTTGAGGTGTGTGGAGTCGGTGACTTGGACTTTGATCTTGCCCTTCTTCGGCCCCTCTTCTGCTTCTTCACCCTGGCCATAAACAGTTAAGCTTCTCTCTCTTTGAGGGCCTTCGGATTCATACACCGACACGAACATCCCTCGACGTCTTCAGACGGCAGGCACCAAAGACAATCATCATGGGGGTCCTTGATGGTCATATGGACCGCCGCATTACCTACAAGGTTTATACCCAGACCTTTTCTGAGCAGTCATCGCACTGCTACAATTACGGAAAACCCTGTAACAATGTTCAACTACTAAGAAATGGACA
Source organism: Lissotriton helveticus (assembly GCF_964261635.1). NCBI lineage: Eukaryota > Metazoa > Chordata > Amphibia > Caudata > Salamandridae > Lissotriton > Lissotriton helveticus. The sequence continues at coordinate 1,652,758,059 of NC_136067.1, forward strand.
GTCTCGGAAAAATGTATGCGTCGATGGCGCGGAAAAAAGGGATCCGACATCCGCAGGCCGAAGGGCCTTATGACTCCAGTGATGTTGTGTGGGTTTTCAAGTAGAGCCATTCCCTTGGGACGTTCTTGTCGACGTGGGAGAGCTATTGAGAAACGTTTCTGTGGAATGCTGCGCAAGTGGTAATTCAAAAGGTGAGAAATTCACAGGCAGATGTATCCATCAGAAGCAACTCTATCTCATTTCTGAGCTTGTGTATAATTATTCGCAGAGTTACATTATAAAAATCTCAATCATTCTGAGTTGTCAATATTATACCACAGGCAGTTTCTCCTGTCCTCCTGCCCAATAAATAAAGTTGATATACGTAGTAATTAGATGAAAAAGAGCACGGCTCCTTATAATAAATCGTGGCAATGACCACAGTCAATGAAAATAGGAAACAACCCCATAGGCACGGAAAAAAATAAAGCCTCATGGGAAACCGGACAAAACCCTGCCCGAAGATACCAAATCCTACAAAAGGTCAAAGAGATGATTAGCTGGTCTCAACTAAAAAGAGACCCGACACATGTAGGAAAGACTATTTATATGAACCGTGGCAAGGACCACAGGAAAGTAAAGTGAAACCTCCTTTAGACAAAGCAATATGAGAATCCAGAGAAGGAGATTAAACGTCACCCAAACACAAGCAACGGTTGTACCAACAAGTACATGACCCCAAGGATGAAGTAAAACCAAAGAATTAGGAAGCCCGAAGGTGAAACGAACGGCAATCCAATGTGAAGTTCTTTATAGAAAGACAGTGAGAACTAAGGACTCACTGATCTAGAGGGATATCAGCAGGAACAGAATAAACAAATGAAAGAAGCCACAGTCATCCATTTTTTTCTTTAAATAAACAATGGTGTCTGCCACAAAAATATGTCATAATTAAAGTATCCTTTTAAAGACAGCTGAAGGATAATCATATTTTGTCACTTGTAACAATAACTATCAGAAAAAAGGGCTATGATTCTGAAAGACTCATACTGCAGAGGTGGTTTGTCCGGTTTGCGGTCTCTGCTCAAAATTCAGACACTGTTCGCCTTCTGGATCAGTGCTCTCCTCTCTATTTGTTTGCTTTATCAGTTGCAAGGTCTTTATATGTCCAGTCTCTCCAGCCTTGAAGGTTCGCTCCATGTTGGTCTTTGCCACTCTGGCCAGGTGAGTCAAAGATGTTATGATCCTGATATTCGTCACTGGTACAGCTAGTCCACTGTTGGTTGCCCTTATACTGCCCAAGTTCCAGGCGGCTAGCTGCTTCAGTTGCAGGAGGGAGTGTATTTTTGTTTCACTCCAAAATGCACCTCTCTCTTCCCACAGTTCAACCACAATTCTTTTATCTATTGTGCTCCATTGCAGCCACTTTCCATCACCAGGACAGTCTTAAAAACCTATCTTCCCAAAGACCAGAATTAGATAAGCAAACTACCAAAGCACGTAATAAGTGTCTGCACTAGTTTCTGTAGTTGTGCACCTTGAGGTATTCCCCCAGCAGCATACTGCCTCAAACTTAGTCTATTCTGCTATTCGAAGGCCAATGCCTGACCATAATGGTCAGTCTCTATAGTTCCCAACTTTGCTCTAGTAAGTCCACAGTAGTTAATCTAGGCTCGCTTTGTCCAACTATTCATAGTCCTCAATGGATCTGGAATTGTCTGATAGTGTGATATTTCCAGAGTATGAATAACCCACAAATTATTCCCAAAAAGCTTATTAGCTCTTAACAGCCACATTCAGCCCACTTCTGTCTTTGCATTTGCTATTGCAAGTCATCTCAGTTTGATCAATGCCATCATCCACATTCCAGCAAGTCAAGGAAAACCGATGACCTGTGAACCTTGCAACATTAAACGGCATATCATACAACATTGGAAGAGAGACTAAAGTCCTGCTCCTGGCCCACTGTTGACCACTCCTTCACTATCCACATCCCTTGGAGGTCACAACATTGCACTACATTATTGCTTCATGCTCCTTCTACCAATTACCCCAGCCATATCCAGCATATACTATGCTCTTCACTAAGTCAGAGAGAAAACAGCTATTAGTGTATATTACATTTGCCTTTAATAAACTTCCTTGCAGTAAGCACCGGTTATGTTACGAGCATTTGTTACATGTGCTATCAACCGCAAAGTTATCCTGGTGCTGTAGCAGATGTCAGTAATAAGTCTGCCTAGGGTGAGTGCAGCAAGGGGTTAGTCGAAGAGCCAGGTCTTGAGCTTTTTTCAGAATTTCAGACGTGATGAGGAGACTCCGATGTGGAGGTCGTGCCAAGCAATAAGAGTGATGTACAAGAAGGTCTGGCCTCCTGATCCTGGCTAGGTGTCTGATGAGGCTGGGAAGTTAGATGTGTCAAATCAAAAGTTAACAAGAAGTCCAGAAGTATGAGGGCTGCTGTACCCCCCCTGTCTAGGATCAAGCGGTGGTCAGTGTCTGCAATGAGTACTGTTTCTGTGCTTTGGTGGGACATGAAGCCTGATTGCAAAGCATCGAGGAGCTGGTGATTGGTGAGGCATCAGTTGATAAGCTTTGCTAGGACCATGTTCAGTAGGAGGGAGATCGGTCGGTAGTTGGCAAGCATTGAGTAGCCGGCATAGGGTTTCTTGAGCAGAGGGGTGACGGTAAGAAGTTTCCAGGTGTCCAGGAATCTGGAAGAGTCGATGGAAGTGTTGAGTATCGATGTTAGCGCTTCTCTGATTGGGTGGAGGTCTTTGCTGAAGGCGTGGTGGAGGCAGGGGTCTCAGGGTAGACTGATGGTTGAATCTGTGGTGTCACTGGGCCATGCTTCGGTCATTGGTCACGAAGGAGAGTTGGGATGCCAAGGAAATGCGGACTGGGTGTGCATTGTAATTGCCGCAGATAGTGGTGAATTAGTTGCTGAAAAATTCAGCAAGCATATCGCAAAGGTCTTGTTCTTGGGTGATGCTGCTGGCGGCAGCGGGATGCAAAGAGAATTTTTGGACAATAGCAAAGACCTACTTGTTTATGCAGGCATCAATGTGGTGTGCAGTGGCTGTGTGCTTGGCATTCTGGATCTGCTGGTGGTAGCATCTTAGTGCAGATTTGAAGGTGTCTTTGTCCTTGGTGCCTTGGGTGGTTCTCCATTTCCGGTCCATTTGTTTGAAGAGGTGTTTATTATGAGTTCTTCCATATACTAGGTGGCATGTGTTTGGGACCTTGCTTTGGTGTTGCATTTGAGGAAAGCCAGTGCAAGCAGTGATCCAGCTGTTGAAGTTTTTTTATGGCCTTTGGTAGGCTGCTGGTATGGTCGGGTTGGTATGCAGAAAGGGCGAGTCTGTTTCAGCTATTTTCCTCCAGTTCAGATGGGCAGGCACTCTGTATTTCTATTAATGGTGATACAGCCATAGGCAACAAGAACATCAAACACTCTATAGCAAATGGACCCCACATGATCTTTCAACGCACACAATAAACAAGTAAATTATCTTCCGTAGTGCTATTTCTAATTGCAGATTCCTCATTTTATAATGTCCCCAAATGCCAATCTGGAAGATATAAACAACATTGCTCCCATACACTAGAGGTGGTGTGGCTCCGGGTTGACTTAATCGTGCCTCGAGTGACGATGGAGTTGCATTAAATTGCCAACCCTTTAAACAAGCAGAATTGGAGAGGCTTGTGAAAATTCACCTTCTAAGGCAATGTAACCTCCCACATTTAGAGAAATAAAAAAACTGACTTGCTAGCTATTAAACCCCCTAAAGTCTAGCATTTATCCACAACATGGTTGAATATAGTGCTCCAAAGCAATTTACTTAAGGAACCGTTACTATTGAGTAGCAGGTGCTATCGAAATAGTGGTTTACTTTGTTCTCATTCACTGTAATAATATACAATCAGCAAGAAAGGAAAGTAAGTCTTTTATTTATCAACATTTTCAGTAAAAAGTCATTTTCATGTTGGCAACCCCTCCCATCAATATAAAAACAACTTTGTTAGTACGTGCATTTCATATACACAAATATTTTAACATTACTCTTTATAAATTGGTTATACACATGATCAATGACAAATTAAAATACATACTTCTTGGAACAATTCTGGTCCAAGTAATAGCTACCTATTACAAGAAAAACAATAATGTAGGTGTTTAACACAAGGTGGGAATCGGAAGCCAGTGTAAATATAGCTATAGGCTTTTGGTTTTTTAGGCAACATTACTCATGGTTCCCATTAACATTTCTCCTATCATTGCAACCAGCTTAAAGATAGGATAAAAGTTCTGGGCATAAAACCTATAATTCATGCTTACTTCCTGATACATGCAACTGCTAGAGCTTCTTTTTACACTACGGTGCATATTAGCATTTCAAGCAGTAAATATTATATTCCTTTTCCATTTTTCGATCCTCGTGTAGGTGCAATCACAAGATCGCAAATGCAACATTCTTTCTGTAACGTGCATCAATAGCACATTTACAATTCAATGGTACGGAGACTTATTAAAAAAAGCAAACGACAAATTGCTCTAAATAAATTGCACACCAAAACAAAAAAAAGATTAATGCACATGGGCATGCTACCAACACCCAGGTCAAACCCTGGTATCTTGGTGGCACAATCAATTTGGAGAACTGCATTTACCAGTGCAAAAATGTATGCAAAATGAGGTAACTTGCTAATTTTGCAGAAATTATATATACAGTACAGCAACTTTCCTAATCTACTTCTACAGCTGTGGCTAGACTGGACTGAATACAGTCAAGCTTACATATTTCAAATATTGCACAGAAAGGTAAAAGGCTATTAAGAGGTACTGTGGTTTTGATCTTGATTTACAGCGGACAAATATGTTACAGTACTTGGCGGTGTCTGCTGTTTTATGCTTCTCATGCAGATTGTTTAAAAAATGGCCTATAGACAGAAATTGTATATTTATCTAGCTATAACAAATTAAAAGAAACTTATGAGCCTTAAAATCAACAGTGGAAAATAACGCTAGTAAGGAAGCCTTAGTTATTGCTTTATTGAAACCAAAAAACAAACCAAAGTGAAGGTTTAGCACCGCTGATGAACATAAAACATCTTCAGATAAAGCAGCGTTGAGCCGGAGTCAGCCTTCATTTGCTGTCACCAACTAGCACTGGATGGCTATCTATGCCATTGGTTTCCATAGAGAACCTATTTATATCACAGCCTTCTACAGACATACTATTTTCACCATTAACTTGCACATGAGCGTTATTTACATCAACACTTTCCATACTAGTATTGTTCCGCATACAAAATGATGATGTACACGTAAAATGGCTAACAGAAGGGCACACACAACTTTTCAGAATTCCTTCAGGTAATTCTCTCTTCAGGCGCTCCAGCTGCTCCACTTGGAATATGTTTGGTTGTTCTGGATTCCAATCATAAATCCTGTCAAAAGGTAGGAGGATTTATCAAAAATAAGAAAGTGATTCATGTACACGTTTATTACATACATTTCCCCTTTCTGAATCCATGCAGTTCAACAAGCAAAGACTTTCTTCAACAGCAGAGTCGTTCTAAACCTTTTCTGTATATAGCTCTGCCTCATCCGGAAATGTGTGTGCCCTGCATGAAACAAAGACCAATAAACCCAAGCGTGAAAACGTCTCTGCTTTTGATTTGAAGGCTTTCTATCCTATTCTTGTATTTGCCCTGCACAATTTTGATTCGTGATACTTAATCCAGTGTGGATGTCAGAACTTGTTCCTTTGCTGTGCCTCTTTCTCCTTGCCCCCACTTCCTCCACCCGCCTCTTCCCCGTCTCAGCCCCCACCCAGCATTCTCTTCCGTGCTCCATCCCAAACCACCAAGACCTCCTTGTTTACTTTTTTTGGTGGCGGACGGCTATGCTGAAATTATTTTCTGAGCACTCTTAACATAGCCGCCGGTTCACGGGAGATATCTCGGATAGCATTAGGAATGCCAATAGATGGTATGGCTGCGAATTTTTACTCTGCCAACACTCGTTTTCTTTGAATAAATAAGTGAGCTGTTAACCCAAATTTGTTTTACAGCACTTCTATTCATTTCTAATGACTCGACTCTGTTTAATAATAATGAAAGGAATTGTAGCCGTCTAAAGGCATGATTTCGTTGTGCAGTCGTTTTCAAATCAGAACATTTAACCTATTTAAAATGTGTGCTGACAAATATAAATTTCAAAGATCATCACATGATAGAGAATGACTACCTTCTTTTTGAAAGGGAGCCAAAACAGGGTCTCTTTTTAAGTAGCACAAGTATACAGTAATAACAAGTCATGGTGAATGTTTCCAGTATTTTTAATATTCTAGAAGGTTCCAACTTCAGTCAGACTGATCTAAGTTGACTACGACTATGTTCACATTACTCTAAAACATTTCGGCTATCCGTGAGCTGTGTTGAAAAAAAAGGCATGGATAGATTCACAATGGAACAATAAAATGTACCTGTCATATATTAACCCATCAACGCCATACTGTCGCATCAGCAATCTATTTTCAGGGTTGTTCGTATCATCACCCCAACAAAAAATAACTAGGCCTTTCGCTTTTGCCTCCTGGATATATGACGGATTCCTTAGTAGGTCTTCGGTGTGCACATTGAGGCCCTACGAAGTAATACAAGGAAATAGAACTACTTTAGCAAAACAGGCATACATATTTAGAACATATGGGTGTATTCAATAAGGGCAGATACTTTTCTTTTTTAAAGGTAAATGACATGTTAATGTATTTCAATACTTGGCAATCTAGTGTTCCTATGACAGACGCGCCACCTGCCTCAAAGTTACTTCTCGCTAGCAATATTAAAACAAGCATTGGAAATGCAATAGATCTCATTTGTTTGAGTTAGAGATATTGGCACTGTAAATGGCAATGTCTTTTGCCTATGTGTTATGGAGTGTATGTATGTGTATGTAGTGGAATTATGTGGGTTGTATTGGAATTGTTAACTGTGGAATTGTGTGGCGTTGACTTGTGTAGTGTGGAGTGGAATTATGTGGCATGGTGTGCAGCGGAATTATGTGGATAGTAATTATGTGGTATTGAGTGTATATCTATTTGTTGTACAGGGGTGTGTAGTTTAGTAAATTTGAGTCGAGTGTAGTGTTCTGGAGTTGTGTTTAGTATAGTGGTGTTGATTTAAGAGGAGTATTATGGTATGTAATGGATTTGCATGTTGTGTTTTGTAATATATGGAGTATAGGGTTGTTTATTTGAAGGGTGTAGGGTTGATTGCAGTAAATAGAGTGGAATATAGTTTTTGAGTGTATTACAGCATTGTTAAGTTGTACTACGCAGGACTCGAGTCTTACAGCATTTTCAGGTAGTGCAATCATTTTCGAACAGCTACCTACCCTTTATAATGCCCACCTGTACTTTACTCTAGTGTTGAGAAGGCGGAAACCACTTTACCTCTGAGATAAAGTTCTGTGATTTACGTGCACCACAAAGGCGATAGAAAATTCCCCAAAAATAATACATTTAAGAGTCCATCACATGGCAACAGACAGTATACAATGTCTCATTCCCACGCCACAGACCATGGTGGCGCTGTCTGTTTGATTTTGAGATGAGGAAAACAAGTGTTTAACAACTCACAATATATTGTAAATAAATAATATCTGCTGCCATGCCACTCTTATAGTTGTGGGTGGCCAAGAATAGGCTAAATTGTAGGAGTGCGATGGTTAGTAACTGTGTTGGTATTGTCACTGGTAGTACTGGCGGAGGCATAGGAGCCTCAAGCTACAGTGGCACCCTGAGAACGTACTTACCTGGCACTTCCTATTTTACAAATTAAGCTAGTCTCCTAGAAAATTCGGTATCAGGCTGGTGCAGGCCACTATTAAATCGTTGCCTCTGTCTGTCTTCGTGTGAGATCAAGCGCCCTCAGCTGCGTCCACTGATGGAGGGGTGACCGGCTTTCAGCCAACACAGGCTGGTAATCCTCACAGAGTACATATGAGGCGTTCAAGAGGATTTTAAACCCCGCCCACTAAAAAAAATGGAATATCTCTTTTCAGTACCCGCAATCCACACATAGTACCTGCACCTACACATGTATACACAAATAACATGTACACACTTGTGCTTGTTTTTTACATCATATTTGTTAATAAGCTGACGTGGCCACTAGAGAGCTCAAACTGGAACTTTGAAATTACCCATTGATTTCCTCAGTAACAGCATTAATGTGCGAGTTATTTTAATGGCAATATAAAATAGGTCTTCTTCTGTCCTCCGTTGCCCCCTTTGTCCCACCTTGGCTCAGCTTCCACATCATTAAGGGTGATCATCATCAGCTGCCATGGCAGGGGAATGGAAGGATGTGGCAGGTTTTAGGAAAAAGCAGTGGTAGACTCTTCAGCTAGGGAGATCTAGCAATATAAACAAGAACAAACTTCAATAAAAATAGATCACTAGTTGAAGTCGACAGAGTGAGGGGGGGGGCGGAAACAGAAGATGCACTGCCAGCCTATCAGCCTGGCCATCGACGTGTACTCATGTATTCTGTGGGTGAACGCTCTTAATGTGCTGCTTTGACAGGATAATTTCCCCTCCTGACAGGTCGCTAGTGGACAATTACATGGCCTGAATGGCACATTTTACAACAAAATTCTCGGCAGGTGCGGGGTTAGGGCATCTGTGGAGTGGCCTCCACAGGTGGTACTGTGGGCACCTGTGGTGATCGGCCTCCACAGGTGGTACTGTGGGCACATGTGGTACTGTGGGCATCTGTGGTGAGCGGCCGCCACAGGAGGTACAGTACACCATGGTGGCTTGAGCTGCAGGCCCCTGGGGGCGGTGGAGAGGGCATGGTGGGGGCGGAGAGCACCGGCCTTTCCCTGCTGCCCTTATCCTCTCATTATATTTCTATCAGCATGTATAGGGGAGCCGGCCGGGTGGGTGTCTGGAGGGAGGGGAGTGCAGGCTACAGCTTTGGAAGCGGCTCCACAATAGGCAGTGTTCTCTCTGTTTAAAAGTGTGTTTATCCCTGAGTGGCCCGGGGGGGCTGTGCTCTGTCAGCAATGGGTAACTGCCCTCATTCTCATGCTAATGATGGCCGTGGAGCTGAGGGGCCTTGTACTTCTAAAGCCAGCGAGGCCCGGGGGTACCGCTAGGAGGAGAGGGAGAGGGCGAGAGCGAGGGAGGGAGGGAGGGAGAGGGAGAAAGGGAGGGAGGGAGGGATGGAACCAGAACGAGACTCACAAAACAGAAGAGAAGGCACCAGAGTGGGACAAGGCAGGGGAGGGAGACCAAGATGCCGGGTCAAAGATACTGATGGAAAGACTAAGGCAGAAGGGACAGCCTCGGAGAAGGACTGAGAAGAGACAACTAAGCAGCGAGAGATGACATATTTCACGAGGCACTTATGCACGTTGTGGTGCAGGCTCTACCTGTAAAAAAAAAATGTGTGTACTCCGTGAAAATGTGGGAGGCAGGGGCACATCTGGGGCAATTGTGACACCTGTAAAAATGTGCCGGGCGCGGACGTACACCCAGCATCGCCAGGAAATGGATATCAGGGCTGCCTCTCCCCGACGGTTTTGCATGCCACTGAAAGCGATCGCTTTCGCTATTTTAAACAAACAAAAAAGCCTGCGAGTGGTGCGCACGCGTCACTGCGAGGCATAGGTCTTCAATTATCGCGCCCGTGTCTGGCCTGGATAATTGAAGACATATGGGCTTTGGTGCGCGTAACAGACACCAATTGGCCATAGGCGGAGCTATGCGACCAGCTATGGCCTATTGCGTGTTCTGGTAAAAAACAGCACGCAACCAAGCCCAATCAAAATGGACCATAGGAAATGAACACGCACAAGCGTGTAGAATTTCCAGGTCCATTTTGAAAACCCCTACAAAACGGTTTGCCTGCGCAGTGCATCACTAGGGCTCGCCCTAAAAAGAGAAAAAGAAAAATTGGTTTAAGAGATTTTCCAACTTAAAAAAAAATAGCAATTCTAGTACCACTACTAAAACAAAATGAGAGATAAGGAAAAGCGAGGGAGAAAGGGGACTAGGGATAAAGGGGGTGAGGGTACAACATAAACAAACGTCACAAGCATTATCATTCAAAGTCCGACATCGGCACTGAAGGATAACTCGACCAATCAAAACACCGAGAACAAAAAGCTCCCAGGTAGGACAAACGAGAAAAGAGAGGAACGCCACTGGAGGCAGGTAAGTCAAGAAAGCCATTTAATTGAGAGCACGGGGACTCGCCTAAAGCTCACTACATGTATATGTAATAAATTGGAAACTACAGGTCATGCCAACAGAGATAAAGCCGTTAGTAGTGGAGACCTAAAAATGGATATTACCTGTGGGTCATCAAGAGCAATGTATTTATGTCTTAAACTTTTATAGATCTTACTGTACATTCATCATCTCCACAAGAGGCAGACAATATCAGACATTAGGTACTGCTAGAACGATGTCGATCATGACACCACACACTTGTCAGCATATGTGACATGTCTCCTAGAGCTTTTGAGTTTCCCCAGGTTCATGCATGAGCAGCTCTCCTAGTCCAGATTTTTGCTTGAATTCTGGGGGGTGTAGCTCCATATCCCATTATAAAGTTGGGGGAAGAAGTCCCGGAAGGGAATGAAAAAATTTGGACTGGATATCCTACTCACGTATAGACGCAGAAAACCGGAGAACTCTGGGCTCCATGAAGATGGAAATTAACGCACAAGGAGCCACTTTTGCCTAGCTTTTGCAGAAACTATAAGAATAGCATGGGGTTAGGTAAAAATCATTATTGTAGGAATCCTGACCCCGGGGAAAACGGGAAGAGCAAAGAATCTGTTTGAAGTATCGATAAGAAAAACTGCCACCAAGGGATAGCAATTTGTTTCAACATATAATGAGTCTTCAACTCGAGAACACATGAGCAATAAATTCCCAAGGATGGCAGGTTAAAGTAACAATCTAGTTAGAGGATGAGGAAGTGGCTCCAAATATATGCATTGACGAAGCCCATAGGCCTCGCCTTTGAGACCTATTGGCTATGCCAATGGTTTTTAGTCACGCTGCACAGCATCCACGATTCTGTAAAGTGTGGCTAAAGTAAAAAGTAAAATAATAAAAAAAAGTTAAAAAGCATTTGATGCAGCCTCCCGGTCAGTTTGTACTGCGTGAACCAAGGAGATGCTCCCCCCCCCTTCCCCCTCCCCCCCGTTAGCTACCAATCCTAGTGGGCAAAACATGGGGGTTGGACGAAAAGGGAAGCAATACAAAGGAGGATTGGGGATGCCAAGGCAACATGGGAAGGGATGACGCAGCAACGTGCGGGAAGCCTGGAGGGGGTGTGAAAGCAACAGCGAGTCTACTGGAAAACACACGCAGTTTAAGTGCTTTAAAAGCAAGCAGTGGAAGCAGCGATGCCAGCAAATCAAAGCGATAGAAGTGGCAATGCTCCATGGGAGGGACAAACACAAGACTGGCAAGCTGGTACACGAATAAGAAGCAGGCAAAGGAAAGCCAACGAATGGTAAGCCATTGAAAGGATCTCAGCCTCTCAGTTCTTGGCAAGCCATAATATGCCTCTCGTGCACGCGCTGTCTAGTAGACTTGAACTAAAAACTGATAAAGGATTAGACAACCAAAACTGGCCTCAAGTTGAGCATCAAAAACAAATGTTTCATAAAAGAGTGAATGATGTCAGAGATAGCTGGTTCTTCCAGCAGGGACGAAGTATCTGCTCACTCTTTAGTAGAGTGGGTGTGAGCACCCCCTATTTGGTAAGTTTTTCCCAGACTATAGCATAGACTACAACTGCTAATTATGTGGAAAAGTACATTATGCCCTCTTAAATCTGACAAAAAGGGCACAAATGTTGCCCATTCATCAATATTTTCTTTTATACTAAGAAACTGAGTAGAGGGTGGGAGGACAGGGAGCAACCTATGGGTAAAAAGAATATCCACCAGAAAGAGCTCTATTGAAAGCAAGTAACTTGTTCTTGTGACAGCTACTTCTAACCGCAGATTGCTCAACGTCATATAGATACCAATGCAGAACCTAAATAATGTGGAGAGTCTGTGGAGTGGACTGAGACCAAAATACCTTGAAGAACCGAGTAGGTGAAGTGTAAACCCTACTTGACCTGGCTGCTTTGTGAAAAGTATGTACTAATACCCACATTGCAGCCTGGCACTCCTCCCACCAAGGCAGTTGTAGAGGCCTTGGCCCTGGTGGAATGGGCTCTTAAACCTTCCAGAGGCTATGTCTTGGCCAATACATCACAGATCTTAAAACAAAAGATTATAGACACCAACAGGGTCCTCTTCCACACAGCTTTCACCATCTTTGATCCTGACAACTCTACAAGTGTTAATAGTCTACCCTATGGTCCTTAGTACAATCCAAGTAAAAGCTTAAGCCCCTTTTATGTTCCAGCCTCTTCTCCTCTTTCAAGGAGTGAGGGCTAATAGTAAGCTGGTAGAGTGATCAACTGCTCAACTTGGAAAGGAGTACACAAAGAGGTAACCCATTATACTGTAGGACCTGGATGAAACATGATACAGAAAGCAATCGTCCAAATGGAATTTCTACAGATATGGCAGTATTATTAGCATATCTAAACTCTAAATGGGTAGTCTCACAGCTCCAATCCAAATGTCAGGTGAACATAACATTCAACAAAAGGTTGAGTGTCCTGAGATTGCGACACAACAGGGTTGCATTGAAAGCACCTGAAATGGACTCATGCAACAAACTAACAATTTAAATGAGGAATACCGTCTCCAAGTCAGAAGACGCAAATACACATCAGCTTGAAAGGCATACACATGAGGAATGTCAAGACCAAGTTAAAGTTCCACTGTGCCATCACTAACAGTTTGGGAGGGAGCATGTATGTCAAACCTTTAATAACAGTCATCATAACGTGACTTAAACAAGAAAGGTTATGGCAGCAAATGTAGACAGGCTCAAAAAAGTAACCTTTTGCTGTGCCCACTGTAAGGACTTGCTGGGCAAAGATAAAACTAAAGTTCATCTGACAGGTTTTCCTGTAGAGGGTCAGTGCCCTAAGCCCCACATCAGCTTACAAATTGATGTCAATGCCCAGCACAGATGGATTTCACAGAGGGGCATCTGGCATCGTGGATACCATACACCTCAATCTCCACACATTAAAGTGTCATTTGTAGATTTGGGTGGAGAACACCAGCTGCTGAGACTGGGGGTCCTCCTGAAGTGATGTACAAGTTACTTATCTTCGGTAATGATGTATCTGTAAGAGACATAGGTTAGTAATAGATTCCTTACCTTAGAATTTCCCCCAAGAGTCAGGCTGGATTCGGAGATTTGTTCTTAGCAGTACCCCTGCCCATCAGTAGGTGGTGTCGGTTGACTCCGCGTCCATCGTCAGCATCGTGTTCGCCAGGATGACATTGCGGTCTGACACGAATTTCCACACCAGAAGCGCAGAGCCATACAAGACACTGACCACTGGTGTGCCACAAGTAGGGCCCTGTAAGGGAGTCCCAATCCCTAGAAGTCAGTTCGCAGAGCGGGGAGGATGGGTTGGGCGGTAAGGAATCTATAACTAATATAGGTCTCTTACAGATACATCGTTACCGAAGGTAAAATAACTTTTACATCTGAAAGAGACAGTTCTAGATTCCTTACCTTAGAATAGATACCCCAGTAATACCAACCCAGAAGGAGGGTCTGCAAACCAAGTTCACACCAGAAAGTCGTGGAGGACAAAGGGCAAAATAGCTATCCCTCCGGACTTGATGAACAAGTTACTTATCTTCGGTAACAATATATCTGTAAGAGACATTAGTTATGGATTCCTTACCTTAGAATTACCCCCAGGTGTCAGACTGGTTCCGGACATTTTTTCTTCAGAAGCACCCCTGCGCGTCGGTAGGGGCATTGGTCGACTCTGCGTTCATCATTTGTGTTGTGATCGCCGGAATGACATTGCAGTATCTGCGCGCTGACATCTGTTCTTTACTCGACATTCCACACCAGAAGCGCAGAGCCATGCAAGACACTGACCAAAACTAGGGCCATGAAAGGATGTCCCTTACCCTGTAAGTAAGTTCACAGAACAGGGGAGGATGGGTGGGTGGTAAGGAATCCATAACTAATATATGTCTCTTACTGACATATCGTTACCGAAGGTAAGTAACTTTATCATCTGAAAGGGACTACCAACCCCAGAGGTGGGTCTGCAAACTAAGTTCACACCAGAAAGTCCTGGAGAACTGAATGGCCAAAGAAGCGGTCTCTCCGGACTGGACTGTCCAGGCAGTGATGTTTGGTGAACATGTGCAATGAAGCCCACGTGGCAGCCTGGCAGAAGTCATGAAGGGGAACTCCACGTCCCAAGGCAGTAGTGGCTGGTGGAATGGGCGCGCAGCCCTGCTGGAGGTTCCTTTTTCGCTAAGGAATAACTAATTTTGATGCAAAGAATGGCCCATCGAGAGATGATCTGCTTTTTCACAGCATGACCTTTCTTGGCGGCCATATAGCCAATAAAGAGCTGATCATCCACCCGGAGTTGCTTTGTGCGATCCAGATAGAATGAAAGCTCATGTTTTGGATCCAGACAGTGGAGTCTCTCCTCTTTAGAAAAATGCGGGGGAGGGAAGAAGGTGGGAAAAGCGATGGTCTGTCCTATAGGGAAAGAGGTAACCACTTTGGGAAGAAAGGAAGGCCTGGTGCGAAGGACAACCTTTTCCGGATGAACAGCCAAAAGGAAAGGAGGTTTCGAAGAAAGAGCCTGAAGCTCACTCACCCTGCGAGCAGAGGTGATGACAACCAAAAAGGCAGTTTTGAGTGTCAAAAGTCTGAGAGGACAGTTATGTAGTGGCATGAAAGGAGCACACATAAGTTACCATAAGTTATGTCAGAACAAGATTAAGGTCCCACTGGGGCATTACAAAAGGAATAGGAGGAAACATGAGAGTAATGCCCTTAAGGAAATGATTTAAAATAGGGGGCTTGAAAAGAGAAGGGTGATCTGGACACCACGATAAATTATATACAAGCACTCTTTATTAAAAGGTCGCCATTGTTTCACTTGTCGATTTGATTGATTTTTTAACCAACCAACAAGGTAACATAATACCCAACATTGTTCCCACCAGCTGCACAGGTACCCAACTTGCCCTGGTACGCCATTGAAGATAATACAGATAATTTGCTGTGATACACACCAGCATCACAAGTATCTCTTCAGCAAAGAGAACTACTCTCAGTTCGGACATATGAAATGTAACAACTAGACAACTTATTTTCCGTTTCAATTCTATTTTGAAACAGGTAGAAATCCAATACCAACAATATTCTGCAACAAATATCGGTACGTAAGGTGTGAATGATTTAAGCCACACATTAATTTTAAACTCACCAGATATTAAAAACAGATCTTTATTCCCATCACAGATTCAACGATGTCCTACCACATTTCTATCCTGCCCTGAAGAAGACCTTGTACATAGTGATGGTCCCACATTCATAAAGCGGAACGCGTCAGCATTTCTTAGCAGTCCAGAGCTAAAGAAGACACTAAGGGACGCTGTTTGATTCAGCCAGTAGAGCCGGACTGATCGGACTCACAGAGCTAAAGTGCAAATTAGTCTCTGGCCCCTATCAGGACCCCAAATATAGAAATGTGCCTAGAACAGAGCGGGATCTAGTTCTGGCACGGTAAAAAGTAGGACACTTAACGATTTGGGAGAGACACTTAAAGATTTGGGAGAAATACATAGATACAGGAGATTCCCCAGACATGAGTGCAGTAACTCACAATAACGTCTGAAGTGAACTAAACCACAATTACGATATATGGGAATATTGTATCTACAATCGTTCTGTCTGTGTATTAATGTTCTAATAATGTTTTTTCACTGTGTAATATGTATGAATGTTTCAATAATGTCTCTCATTGTACAGTACATTTATGTCATGTATATATGTATTATGTTTGATGCTCACCATGAAATATAGATGAGTTTTTAAATGTACTAGGTGAAGGGACACTTAAATGTTAAAACGTTTTTGACAAAGACAAAAAAGAAGTACCTAGCATGAAACCACAGAGTCAATGAAAGGGAGATCTGTGACTGAAGGCCTATTGTGATTGATGGGGTCAGAAGTAAAACTGCTGTTGATCCTATCCACAGGAGCCCCTGTGCTGCGCTTGGACCAAGTGCCCAGAAGGATGCCCATGAGGGTCTCATTGAATGGCAGCAGGGGCTCCGAAGAGGTCGCTGATGGTTGAAGCACCTCCGCAGGAGGTTAGTCCTGACCTCCACTGTAGGAAGCTCAAGGTTCAAGGCCTCCGCCACCCTACCCAACACCACAGCGTAAGAGGCACCGTTCTCCATAGCTACAGTAGGATGAGAAAGCAAGGCAAGGTCTGGAGAAGTGTCCAGACCACTGGCCACACCCAACACCTATCTCCGGTCCTCCAGTTTCTGCGTTCACCAAGCCAGAAAATAACTTTGTTACAGGCTTGTTCCTGTGTTTCTATTTGATTTTCCTGCAAAGGTAGAACACAGACCATAACCAGGACGTATGGGGAAGCTTCGGTAAGTAAATTGAGGATCGTGGTGCTAGGAATCTTATTTGACTTGTTCCATGTGGCTCTAATCATATTACGTGGCGGTGTCACACTGTCTATTGCTGAAGAGAGACAGATTGCCAATCAGATAAGGACGTTATCCGTCACGCCACAATTAACTTCCAGATCGTCAATAGTAAAGGCTGCAGTTTCACTTGGTGAATCAGTTACAGGCAATCGGGGGAGGGCATTGCATGATGACGACATGTACTTGGTAAGTTGTCCAGTAAAACATGCTTTGTGTCTATTAAGGGAAAAAGGGTCAGCATGGCCCTCTGCTTGCACATGCCAATAGGCACAGTTTGAGTTCTATGTAAAGTTGCTAATAGGGCTTTGATTAATGTCAAGCGTTCTGTTAAAGGTAACTGGTGGTTTGCAAACATTTTGGAGAATTTAGTGCATACAGTTTCTATGTTAATTGCTCCTGTTGACATGTAACCCACTTCCTTCTCGGCAGAAGCTAGTTTAGATTCAGGCCTTACCCGGGTGGCCTTCTTGTTGTGTTTCTCTTTTTTATCAACCAGTTCAAGAGAGGTGCTGGCATACTTAATATTAACAGATGGGCCAAAATCATACTGTTACTATCTAAGGATTCAGCCTCAGGAATAATATTAGTGCAGAAGGGGGAGGATGGCCCATTGGAGGACACTCCAGAGGTTTTTGCGTTCAGCTATGGAATGCAGCTGCCACCATTCCAGCCCCATGGCACGCTTCTTCCAGGCCGTACCCACTTCCCAAGGATAGTCTAGGCTCAGTAAGGGCTTTCGGTTGATGCAACCCCATTGGCCCTCTCCAGTATTTATTCAATGCTGGTTGGTTTTTGAGGTTGCGTGGAATTTCCAATGGTTTTGCTTTTGCCCATGGCCATAACACTGTAGAAGGGGAGCACTTACCGAAGGGGATTTACAAAAGTTAGTTTGGGTATTGTCCTCAGCAGAGGGGTGAGCCAGCCTGGCCGGGTGCAGACAGGCCCGCTCTTGACCCAGGCATGTCCTGCACAGTATCTCCTGGGACACTTTTGTTGCACCAATGATTCGAAATGTGAGGTCCCTCCTTTTGACCGAGTCGCACCCCAGCGAGGCCCTCAGTGCAGCACTTGAAGGTGAAGTCAATGTGGGCTTGCACGACCAATGAGCAAGGCTTTGAGAAGGAGGTCAAATACGGAACTACACACCGCCAAAAGGACATTAAGTGCCGCCACTCAATCAACTATGATGGAGGTGCGAATTTTGCAAGCCTAAGTGCAGTATACTGCCCAGTTCCTGCGATAGAAGATACTCTGAAGCACAGGACATATGCTCATGCCTAGGAGTTCCCTGGCCAACATCTTTGCCACTAGGATGACTTGGGTTTTGTTGTTCCTGATCTTCAGAACTCCTGAAAGAAGAGGCAGCAGCATGAAGGCTTACAGGCATCCCGAGCTCCATTCTAGACTGAAGGCACCCAAAGAGAGCTGCTTGGAAACTCAGATTGGAAAAATACTGACATTGTATGTTCTTTGTGATGGCAAAAAGATCAAGCCAGGGTTCACCCCATTGCTGGAAGATGCCCTGCTCCATCTCAGGATGCAATTCTCAATCATGGCCAGCTAAGTGTCTGCTGCTAAGTTTTTCTGTCCTGGCGTTTAAAGATTCTGCCAGGTTGTTTACCACCGGAGAAATTCATTGGTGGGTCAGCTACTTCCAGAGGGGCAAAATCTCCTGACACAGTGTCCAAGCCCTCTCTCCTCCCTGCTTGCTGCAGTACCACATGCTGGTAGCGAGCCCCTTTCTTTGGAATACATCACACTCAACTCCAACAAACTGATGTGGAGGTGAGTCTATGCCCAAGACCACACACCTTTGATCCACACCTCTCTCAGAAGGCCTCCCCAATACAGCCAGCAGTGATGCATCTATGACCCTGTCAGCATTGGGTCCAGTAGCCACCACTGTAGATCTTTTGCAGGCTGCTCTGAAACCTGAATACAATCCAACAGATTTCCCGGATGTTGAGCTTACTGGGATTGGATGTCCCACTGTAGAGTGGCATTTTCCGTCTGGTATGTTTGGCCAGCAGGATACAGGAACCAGAAACTCCACAACTCTGTCATCTACACTGAAATCCAGGACAGAGTCTCAAACACCGAGATCATAGCCCAAACGAACAAGTTACTTACCTTCGGTAACGCTTTTTCTGGTGGATACAGTATCTGCCTGTGGATTCCTCACCTTGTGAATATCCCCTGCGCCAGCAACATTGGGAATCTTGTAGCTCTCCACGCCGACGAGGACGTAGACGACGTCACAAAGGCACGACTCCGCTCGCGACCTCGCTGACATCACTGGACCCATAAGAGAGCCTCGTCGGCGTGATGACGTCAGTTCCGCCCTTTTTTCCGTGCCCCCGAGGCACACAGACGGACCGACATAAATAGGTACAGTATACACAGTATACAGTATTCAAAACAACACACATGGTGTAAAATCAATGCAAAAAGCAAGAACAATTAAACATCCCGTTGGAAGAAACAACTATAACATAACAAGATTACAGGTATAGAAGAGTGGACAAACGGGGAGGCAGGTGGGTCAGTGAGGAATCCACAGGCAGATACTGTATCCACCAGAAAAAGCGTTACCGAAGGTAAGTAACTTGTTCTTCTGATGGATACATCTGCCAGTGGATTCCTCACCATGTGAATAGAATCCCACAGCAGTCCCCACTCCCGGAGGGTGTCCACTCCCCTATACCAAGAAATCCTGAAGGACAGAACGCGCAAAGTGACCGTCCCTCCTCACTTCGGAGTCTAAGCAGTAATGCTTCGTGAAAGTGTGGAGGGAGGCCCAAGTTGCCGCTCTACAAATGTCCTCTACAGGTACACCCCTAGACAAAGCAGAAGTAAGAGACTTTGCTGTAGTAGAGTGAGCTCTTCTACCCTTTAAAGGTTCCTTACCAGCCAGGGCATAGCAGATCTTGATGCACAAGATAATCCATCTGGAAAGTGTGCGCTTGTGCACCGCTCTTCCTTTCCTGCAGCCAGCAATTCCAACAAAGAGCTAGTCGTCCACACGATAGTCTTTGGTCCTATCGAGATAAAAGCTCACCACCCTCTTAGGGTTCAGGCGGTAAAGCCGCTCCTCCTCCTTGGAAGGGTGAGGGGGAGGAAAGAAGGTAGGAAGGGTAATGGACTGCCCCAGATGGAAAGGAGTTACCACCTTAGGCAAAAAAGCATCCCTGGTTCTGAGAATCATTATTTCAGCATGAAGGGTCAAGAATGGGGGTTTCGAACTCAGAGCTTGAAGCCCACTTACCCTCCTTGCCGAGGTAATTGCAACCAGAGAAATAGTCTTGAAAGACAGTAGTCTCAGGGACACTTGCATGTGCCATGAAACTAGGGCCCTCAAAGAGAGATACCTTAACCCTAGATAACGGTTCGCAGAACGGGGAGGATGTGTGGGGCAGTAAGGAATCGAACACTAACTACTGTTTCTTACAGATATATCGTTACCGAAGATAAGTAACTTGTGCATCTGAAAGAAACAGGTTAGTGTTAGATTCCTTACCTTAGAATAGATACCCCAGCAATACCAACCCCGGTGGTAGGTCTGCGAACCAAGATCACACCAGAAAGTCCTGGAGAACGGAAAGGCCGAAAAAGCCATCTCTCCGGACTTGGCTGTCTAGGCAGTAATGCTTAGCAAACGTGTGCAGCGAGGCCCACGTAGCTGCCTGACAGATGTCCTGCAAGGTGACTCCCCGTGCAAGGGTTGAAAGGGAGAACCCAATCAAGTAGGATAAGACGAGATTTAAGTCCCATTGAGGCACAATAAAAGGAGTAGGCGGATATTTGTAGGTAAGACCCTTAATGAAACTTAAAACAATAGGTGACTTAAATAAAGAGAGTTGGTCTGGCAAACAAAGGAATGCCGACAAGGCCGACAAAATAACCTTTTACAGTAGCCACAGCAAAACCCTGCTGGGCTAGAGAAAGAGCAAACTGAAGTATGTTGGATAAACGGGCCCTTAAGGGGTCAATAGACTTCTCCCCACACCATGAAACAAATTTGGACCACCTGTAAGAGTAAATTGACTTGGTGGAATGCCGCCTAGCCGATAAAATAACATCCACCACGTCAGGCAGGAGAGAAAAAGAAATCAGGTTGCCTCCAGGTATGAAGGTGTAAGCTCTGGAGGTGGGGGTGTAGAACCTGCCCCTGCGACTGCGAGAGGAGGTCTGCCCTGAGAGGGAGTCTGAGCGGCGGGCACAAGGAGAGGTGGAGAAGATCTGTGTACCACACCCTTCTTGGCCAATCCGGGGCGATTAATATGACTTGGGCCCGGTCTTGGCGAATCTTCCTCAGAACCCGAGGAATCAAGGGTATGGGAGGAAACGCGTAAAGGAGTTGCGAGCTCCAACTCAAATGAAACGCGTCCCCCAAAGCTCCCTGCATAGGATACTGGAGACTGCAGAATGACGGGCAGTGAGCATTCTCGTGAGTGGCAAACAGGTCCACCCGAGGAATTCCCCACGTCCAGAAGATGTGACGAACCACCTCCGGATGAAGCCTCCACTCGTGGTCGGCAGAGAACTGCCGACTGAGACTGTCTGCAAGTACGTTCAGAACTCCTGCCAGATGATTTGCCGTCAGACAAATCTGATGGTCCTGAGCCCAGGACCAGAGCCTCTCTACAGAGACAATGCAACCCCACTCCTCCCTGTTTGTTGACATACTACATCGAGGTAGTGTTGTCCGTTAGGACTTGAACTGACTGACCGCGAAGGGAAGGGAGGAAGGCTTTGAGCACTAAACGTATTGCCCGCAACTCTAGAAGGTTGATGTGAAGCAACCTTTCCTCTGGAGACCAAAGACCCTTGATCTCCAGTTCTCCCAGATGAGCACCCCACCCTAGAGTGGATGCATCCGTTATCACCATGGCTACCGATGGAGGTAAGTGGAAGGGCTTTCCCTGAGACATATTGCCTTCCACTCTCCACCAAGATCGATCCGCTGCAGCTTCTCTGGAGATCCTCACAGACTCCCTGAGATCTCCCTTGTGCTGATACCACTGCCTGCGGAGGCACCACTGGAGCGCCCTCATGTGCCAGCGTGCATGGTTTACCAACCGAATGTAGGAAGCAAACAGACCGAGCAGGCGAAGGACCTTCAGGACTGGAACGACCGCTCCACTGTAAAATAAGGGAATCATTTCCTGAATGTCGAGAATCCTTTGAGGAGGAGGGAATGCTCAACACACAGTAGTGTCCAGTACCGCCCCTATGAACAGGTTGCGCTGAGAGGGTACCAGGTGAGACTTGGGCACATTTATCTAAAACCCAACTTGTACAACAGCTGAGTTGTCACCTGCAGATGATGAAGCACCTTCTCTGGCGACCAAGCTTTGATCAGCCAGCCGTCCAGATAGGAGAAAACTGGAATCACCGTTCCTCTGAGATGGGCTGCCACCACTGCCATCACCTTGGTGAAAACTCGAGGTGCAGTAGTAAGTCCAAACAGGAGGACCGCAAACTGATAATGTTGCGACCCCACCGTCAAACGGAGATACTTCCTGTGCGACTTCAGGATCGGGATATGAAAATACGTGTATTGCAAGTCGATCGACACCATCCAGTCCTCTTGCTGCAGCGCTTGAAGAACCTGCACTAGGGTGAGCATCTTGAACTTTTCTTGCTTCAGAAAAAGATTCAAGACCCTGAGATCCAGGATTGGACGTAACCTGCCAAACAACCAAAATCGTCTCTGTAATAGCTTCATTAAAAGGAAGCAAGAGCTCAATGACTGTAGAAGGAGAATGAAGCACCTCCGTCAGAATATTGGACTTAAATTCTGTAGCAGGGAGTTGCAAGTTCAAAAGATCAGCAGCCTTACGAATCACAACATGGTAAGGAACCACATCCTTGGAAGGAACATCAGAAGGAGGTGAAAGTTGCCTTTCTGGAGATAAATCCAAACCACTTGCCTCCCTTAGATCTTCAAAAAGGTCCTCATACTCATGAAGCTCTCCTTCCTCCATCTCATTTTCTCTACAATGCTGCTCCTCCAGCAATCCCTGAGCCTCACGTCTGGAACTCACCTTTGGGGCCAACTGAGTCGTACACTGATCCGATGGATTCGGAACCGGCATCGAAATCGGATCCAGCTGCGCCTTCCAAGTCGAACGAGGCCGCGCTGATGGCGCCGGAGATGAAGGAATCGACGTCTGCGCCGGGGTCGACGTTCCCAGCGCCGGAAAATGCCATGAAGGAGCGGCAGGAAGAAATGGCATGAACGGAGCTGGAGCATAAGCTTGTGGAATTCATAAATTTAATGCCATAGGACCCATGGGACCCGAAGGTGCACCAGAGGGGTACATTGCCCTCGCAAAGACTCCGTACATGGCATTAAGGTAATGCGACGGATCTTGCCCTGGACTAGGAAATGGAGGGTACTCGCCTGGCATAGGCGCCACCGGATTCGGGCCAGTTGGCGCCGAAGGTGTATCCACCGGAGTCGATGGCCTTTCAGGTACAGGCACCTCTTTCACAGGAACCAAAGAATTTACCGCAGAAGGCGAAGGATTCGGCGCCGGTGACTGCGCCGGCGACTGCTCCGCAGATCGCGCCGGTGAATCCACTGGAACAACAACTCTCACCGGGGATGGAGAGGGAGATATATAGTCCTTCCGATGTCTATGATCCTTCGAGGTCGATGACTGAACTTCCTCAGATCGGCGCCTCTTCTTCTTATGTTTCTTGGACTTTGAAACATGACCGGACGTCAACTTCGACCCCGACCTTCGATTTCCTCCGACCTCTCTTCTCTTTTCGAACTTTCGCCATAAACAGTTTGGCTTCCCTTTCTTTCAAAGCCTTCGGGTTCATCTTCCTACAAGAAGAACAATCCTCGACATCATGATCAGATGACAAACACCATACACAATCGTCGTGTGGATCCGTTATGGACATATGTCCACCGCACTCCCTGCAAGGCTTAAAACCTGATTTTCTCGAGGACATCCTTGAGAAGAAAGAAAAAGAGAGAACAGGATACAACTGGAAAAAATACAAAGTAACAAGCTACGGAGAGTCCCAGAAACCGTTGGCGTCGACGGCGCGGGAAAAAGGGAACCGATGTCATCACGCCGACGAGGCTCTCTTAAGGGTCCAGTGATGTCAGCGAGGTCGCAAGTTGAGTCGTGCCTTTGTGACGTCACCTACGTCCTCATCGGCGTGGAGAGCTACACAAGTTTCCGAATGTTGCTGGCGCAGGGGATATTCACAAGGTGAGGAATCCACTGGCAGATGTATCCATCAGAAGTCCTGGACACTATTCTGGGGGAAACGCACAATACCGTACCATATTCGAAATATGATAAAAGGGAGTGTCTGCAAGGAATTAAGATGTGACTTCTACATGTTGACAGTGAACTCAAATGGATTAGGTTCATTGCCGATGACTGCCTGGATGAGCCCACATTCAGCATCCTGTAGTCGAGGTAGGGGGATGAAACGGTCTTGTGCCTTGTATGCCGAACCTCCAAAGCGGAATTGTCCAAAGAGACCTCTAAGGGTGTGCTGCGTTCACCACCAATTTCGTGAACACCCAGGGGACACAGGTGAGCCTAAAGGGGAGCAGAGTTAGCTGAAAATGCTCCTAGTTCAATGTAAACCATATGTTCCTGGGAACATGTGGGTCTGCAGAAAAAGCCCACCACCACTCTCCAGTCCCTAGGGTCTATGGCAGCCAGAACCCTGGGCAACTGTCCGCATCTTGAATATGTGCTTCAGAAGGAAGGTGTTTGCCGTGTGAAGATCTAAAATAGGACAAAAGCCTCTTCCCTTTTAGGCACCTGGAAGTAGTGGAAGCAACACACAGCTCCTACTGCAGAGTCTGGAACCCTCTATATGGCTTCTTTGGTCAAAAGAGCCTGTACTTCCTGCTGCAAGACAGAAAGGTTGTCCCAGGTCAGCTGTCCTAATATTGGTGAAAGGTGCAGCGAAGTGGTAAGAAAATGGGAGGGCGAACCCCGATGGACAATTTGGAAGTCCCACTTGTATGAAGTGACAGCTTGGCACCACTGGAAGGAACATCGAATTCTGCCTTTGGCAAGGTGGCTGTGGGCTGGCGAGGACACACTAAAGAGTTTTTGTGGCTGCTAGAGGAGTAGGGGACTGAGCTGCATGCTGTCCCTGCTGTACTGAAAGTGGTCTCGGAGATAAGCTGTCCCACCACATGAAGGCAGAAAGGGCTGCAGGAGGACTTTGGCAGTGGGGAAATGCAAACCCTCTACTGTAGGCATGAAAAGGGTGAAATTACTAATAGAATTGTCTTGTGGTAGCTGAAAGGCCCAAGGAACATTTTGTAGGTCTGCTCTTTTTTAAAATGCTCAAATGCTCCAATGGGGAGTTTGCATTTTCGCTGAAAAGCAGAGAGCATGGCCATTAAGGATGCCTTGACATCCCTGAAGAAGCCCATAAGACATGTCCAGGGGTGGCGTCGAAGAGCCACACTAGTACCCTTTGATCATCTCAATCAGTTGTTTGTGTCCAATCCAGAGCGAATGACAGATTTTGCAGCATTGCGACCGCCCTGAAAAGCCTGTGCATAGGATTTCAGAAAGGCGTCTGGAACAGCAAGTAACTTGTGCCACAGAATCCCAAAGGGCATAAGTATAACAGCCCAGAAGACAGTTGATATTCACAGATCTGAGGTCAGGTTGGTGGATGAAAAAGATTACGTAATTATGTGCCATGTAAATATCTGTGTGTTGCATGCAGTTCTGTAGATTCACATACTCTGCATAATTCTGTCATCTAGTGTTGGGCTTTGATTGCTGTAATGAACAAGTTACTTACCTTCGGTAACGCTTTTTCTGGTGGATACAGTATCTGCCTGTGGATTCCTCACCTTGTGAATATCTCCCTGCGTCAGCAACATTCGGAAATTATTTTTGTAGCTTCGCGCCGACGTCACAGAAGCACAGCATCGTGCGCGGCTCCGCTGACGTCACCGACTCTATAATAGGCCCACGTCGGCGTGATGACATCAGTTCCGCCCTTTTTTCCGTGCCTTCGAGGCACACGGAAGGATCAACAACAGTAGATATACACACAATGTACACAGTACCAAATAACCAAAATAACACACGGTGTGTAGTCAATGCAGGAAAGCAATCATAGTAACACATTTCCTTTGACAATAAAATATTTACATACACTAAATCAGGTATAGAAGAGTGGACAACGGGGAGGCGGGTGGGCCAGTGAGGAATCCACAGGCAGATACTGTATCCACCAGAAAAAGCATTACCGAAGGTAAGTAACTTGTTCTTCTGATGGATACATCTGCCAGTGGATTCCTCACCTTGTGAATGGAGACCCAGAGCAGTCCCATTCCTGGAGGAGGGTGTCCACTCTCCTAAACCAGAAAATCCTGGAGGACAGAACGCGCAGAGTGGCCATCCCTCCTCACTTCGGAATCTAAGCAGTAATGCTTCGCGAAAGTGTGGAGGGAAGCCCAAGTCGCTGCTCTACAAATGTCCTCCACAGGTACACCCCTAGACAAAGCAGATGTAGCAGACCTTGCTCTAGTAGAGTGAGCTCTTAAACCTTCAGGAGGTTCCTTACCCGCCAGAGAGTAGCATATCTTGATTCACAAGGCAATCCATCTCGACAGCGTATGCTTGTGCACCGCCTTGCCTCTTCTGGCTCCAACAAAACCAACAAAGAGCTGGTCATCCACTCTGAACTCTCTGGTTCTGTCCAGGTAGAAGCTCACCGCCCTCGTCCGGTACAAGCGGTGAAGTCTCTTCTCCTCCTTGGAAGGGTGAGTGGGAAAATAGAAGGTAGGAAGGGTAATGGACTGCCCTAGTTGGAAGGGAGTTACCACTTTAGGCAGAAAAGCAGCCCTGGTCCTAAGTACCATTCGTTCAGCATGAATGGTCAAGAATGGGACTTTGAGCTAAGAGCTTGAAGCTCACTTACCCTCCTTGCCGAGGTAATTGCAATCAGGAAGACCATTTTAAAAGACAACAGTCTCAAGGGACACTTGTGCAAAGGTTCAAAAGGTGAACCCATCAAGAAAGTGAGCACAAGATTCAAGTCCCATTGAGGCACAATAAAGGGAGTAGGAGGAAATGTATTTGTAAAGCCCTTAAGAAACCTTAAAACAATAGGAGATTTAAATAAGGACGGCTGATCCGGCAGACAGAGAAAAGCAGACAAGGCCGAAAGATAACAGTTGACCGTAGCTCCAGCAAACCCTTGCTGAGCCAAAGAAAGTGCAAACTGAAGTATGTCAGACAATCGAGCCTTCAAAGAGGCAATGGACTTCTCCCCACACCAAGAGACAAATTTAGACCATCTGATAGACTTGGTGGAATCACGCCTAGCCAATAAAATGACATCCACCACATCATGTGGGAGAGAAAAAGAATTCAGGGTGCCCCGTTCAATCTCCAGGCATGAAGGTGTAAGGTCTGGAGGTGGGGGTGTAGAACCTGCCCCTCCATCTGAGAGAGGAGATCTGCCCTGAGAGGGAGACGGAGCGGCGGGCACGAGGAGAGGTGGAGAAGATCTGTGTACCACACCCTTCTTGGCCAATCCGGGGCGATCAATATGACGTGGGCCCGGTCTTGGCGAACCTTCCTCAGAACTAGAGGAATCAAGCGTATGGGAGGAAAAGTGTAAAGGAGTTTTGAGTCCCAACTCAACAGAAACGCGTCCCCCAAAGCTCCCTGCATCGGATACTGGAGACTGCAGAATGATGGGCAGTGAGCATTCTCGTGAGTGGCAAACAGTTCCACCCGAGGCGTTCCCCACATCCGAAAGACGTGACAAACCATTTCCGGATGAAGCTTCCACTCGTCAGCTGAGAACTGCAGACTGAGACTGTCTACACGCACGTTCAGAACCCCGGCCAGATGATTTGCCATCGGACAAATCTGATGGTCCTGAACACAGGACCAGAGATGCAGAGCCTCTCTGCAAAGGCACTGCGACTCTACTCCTCCCTGCTTGTTGACATACCACATCGCGGTAGTGTTGTCCGTCAGGACTTGAACTGACGGACCGCGAAGGGAAGGCCTTGAGAGCTAAACTTATCGCCTGCAACTCTAAAAGGTTGATGTAAAGCAACCTGTCCTAACTAAAGACCCTTGATCTCCAGATCCCCAGATTAGCACCCCACGTTAGAGTGGATGCATCCGTTATTACTGTGGCAACCGACGGAGGAAGATGGAAGGGCCCTCCTTGAGACAGATTGCCCTCCACGCTCCACCAAGACAGATCCGCTGCAGCTTCTCTGGAGATCCTCACTGACTCCCTGAGATCTCCGTTGTGCTGATACCACTGCCTGCGGAGGCACCACTGGAGTGCCATCATGTGCCAGCGTGCATGGGTGACCAACAGAATGCAGAAAGCCATCAGACCGAGCAGACGGAGGACCTTCAGGACTGGAACGACCGCTCCATTGTAAAATAAAGGAATCATTTCCTGTATGTCGCGAATCCTTTGAGGAGGAGGGAATGCCCGACACACAGTTGTATCCAGTACAGCACCTATGAACAGGTTGCGCTGGGAGAGCACCAGGTGAGATTTGGGTACATTTATCGAAAAACACAATCTGAACAACTACTTAGTTGTGACTTGCAGATGATGGAGCACCGTCTCTGGGGATTCTGCCTTGATTAGCCACTCGTCCAGATAAGGGAAAACTGGTATCCCTGACCTTCTCAGATGTGCTGTCACCACAGCCATCACCTTGGTGAAGACTCGAGGCGCAGTAGTAAGACTAAACGGAAGGACCGCAAACTGGTAATGCTGCGAACCCACCTTAAAATGGAGATACTTCCTGTGCGACTTCAGGATGGGGATGTGAAATATGCATCCTGCAAGTCGATCAGCACCATCCAGTCTTCTTCCAGCAGCGCTTGAAGAACCTGCGCAAGAGTGAGCATCTTGAACTTCTCCTGCTTCAGGAAGAGGTTCAAAACCCTGAGATCCAGGATTGGACGTAGTCTGCCATCCTTCTTGGGGATCAGGAAATACCGGGAGTAGCATCCCTGACCCCTTTCCTGCTCCGGAACCACCTCTATCACACCTTTTCTCAGTAACGTCAGGACTTCTTCCTGCAGAAGTAGCAGGTGGTCCTCCGAGCAAAACTCTTAGGAAGGAGGGTAATTCGGAGGGAACTCCCGAAAGGGAAGAGCATACCCATTCTCCACGAGATTGAGAACCCAAAGGTCCGATGTGACAGATTCCCAATCTCGTAGAAAAAAGGTACGCCGACCCCCCACAGGACCCGCATGAACCGAAATGGCAGATCTAGGGCTGCTTTGCTGATGTTGGAGGGGGTGGGGAGAAAAAGAGGAGGAGGAGGATGCTTGACGTCCTCGAGGACGAGCTCTTTGTTCGCCTCTGTAGGACTTATACAGCGGATTTTGCTGTTCCTACTGCTTGTAAGGACGAAAGGAGGACCTTCCAAACCCCCTAAACCTTTTGCCCACAGTTCCTCTGGATTGCAAACCCAAACACCTAGCTGTAGCTCTGCTGTCTTTGAATCTCTCCAATGCAGCATTAGCCTTCTTTCTGAAAAGGCCCGAGCCATCAAAGGGTAGATCCATTCAGGTAGCCTGGACATCCGCAGAGAATTCACAAGTCTTCAACTAGGCCGCTCTCCTGGTGGCAATAGAAGATCCCATGACCCTCGCCACCGAGTCAGCTGTATGCAACCCACTTTGAATGACTTGTCGAGCAGCAGCTTGAGTGTCAACCAGCACCTCATTAAAAATGTTTCTGACCTCCTCTGGAATTTTAGGGGCCAAGTGCTTCACAGAATCCATCAAAGCATGTACGTAACGCCCCAAGAGGCATGTGGCATTAGTTGACTTGAGAGCCATAATTTCTTCGCGGATTGATCCTATTTTTTTTAATCTTTGTCTCCAGGCACCTGAGGGAAAGCACCTGCAGATTTCTTGGAGCAGGCTGCCTGCACCACCAAGCTCTCTGGCCAAGGATGTGAAGATAAAAAGTCTGGGTCTCAAGGAGCCACCCAATACCTTCTTGCAACAGCTTTAACAACTGGAGGAGCCGTAAGAGGTCTTCTCCACACCTCCAAAATTGGCTCAGTCAAAGCTTCATTGAAAGGAAGCATAGGCTCTACCACTGAATACGGAGAGTGGAGGACTTCTGTCAATATATTAAACTTTTACTCCGCAGTAGGCAGATTCAAATTCAACAGTTCTGCTGCCTTCTTGATGACCACATGATATGGTGCCACATCCTTTTAAGGGGCATCTGGGACAGAGGATAACTCCCAATCCGGAGACAGCTCCAATCCACTAGCCTCCCTTAGGTCATCAAAGAAATCTTCCGATTCCTGCAGCTCACCTTCTTCTATCTCCGCTTCTCTGTACCTCTAGAAGTCGCTGAGCCTCACGTCTCGACCTCTCCTTTGGAAAAGGCGTCGGCGGATCCGCAATCGACTCCGATGGAGCCGGAGTCTAACTCGGAGCCGGAAAACAAGGCCACTGTTCTCAAGGTCGAACTGGAGCCGGCACTGGTGACGGAGGAATTAGCGTTGAAGACCTCGGCGGCGCCGAGAAATGCCAAGGCGGCGTTGGAGCCGGCATAAATGGCTTGAACGGCACTGGAGCATAAGTCTGGGGGACTCCCAGATTATAGGCCATCGGACCCATGGGACCAACCAGTGCTCCAGAGTGGTACATGGCTCTCGAGAAGACACCATACATGGCATTTAAATACTGTGTAGGGTATTGACCCGGGCCTGGAAACGGAGGGTATAGACCCACAGGCTGCTCTCGAGGAGGCACCGGAGTCTTGTCGACCTCTTCCTTGGGTTGGTATGCCGGAGTCGTCGAACCCTCAGGCAAGGGAGCCTCTACCTCCTCTCGAGTTGGTGTTCGAGATGGCGCCGGAGAGGGATTCGACATCGGAGTCGGTGAATGCTCCGGCGACTCCATGGGCGAAGCCTCACCTTCCGGATCCAGAGCCTCTGGTGTAGGAGATATATCATCTTTATGATGCCTTCTACTCTGTGACTTCGGCTTCGAATCCGAATCTTTTCCAGAATGATGTCGAGATCCATGCTTCCTCTTCTTGTGCTTCTTTCTTGCCGATCTGGAAGCATGCCCCGATGACGACTTCGAAGGCGACCTCGAACGAGACCTCGACCTCCTCGACCCAGAGCTCTTCCGGTCCTTTTTACCTTTCATTTTAGCAACCAGAAGCTTCGTCTCTCTTTCACGAAGGGCCTTGGGATTCATCTTTTTACAGGACGGACACCCTTGGACATCATGGTCCGAGCTCAGGCACCATTCACAATCTTCATGTGGGTCCGTGATCGACATGATTTTCCCGCATTCACCACACGGCTTGAATCCGGTCTTCTTCGAGGACATCTTGACACGAGACAACGAAAGAAGAAGACACTGAAACCAGCAAACAGTAACAAAGTTACTATAAAAGCTACAGAGAATCCCTCGAAAACCGTTAGCGTCGACGACGTGGAAAAAAGGGAACAAAGCCATCAACCCGCTAGGGCCTCCAGCCGGGGCCGTTGGGCCCGGAGGTGCCACGGGACCCGGCTGAGGTGGGAGGGACCTCATGGCCATGAGGTACCGCTCGACCTCCTCCGGCGTCGCGTCATGCCCAGGGACCCGAAGGTGTGGGGAAGGCGGCGACGCCTGCGACTCAGTCGGAGCCGCGTGGGTGGTGTCACCCGAACCACCGGCCGCATCGTGCGAGTGTCGGGGTGGGTCGGAGGAACGATGATGCCTCTCCGACCTCTCATGCCTCTTACCTGAGGACTTGGATCCCGATGACCATTCCCGGAGCTGCGAGGACTCCGACCCCGCGACCGGTCCCTCGACATCTTGTGGGACCCGGACCTTGAGCGGCGCGGGGCCAACTGCCGGAGCTCGAGCCGCTTGCGGGACCGCTCCCGCCTAGCCTTCGACGTCAGGGCCCGGCAGTCGGAGCAGGTGCGTTCGTCGTGGTCGAGGCCTAAACACTTCAGGCACCGGCGATGGGGGTCGGTAACCAACATCAGTGGGTCGCACTTGGAACAGGATTTAAAACCGATACAGAAAAGGGGGTGGTGATGAACAGAGTGTCTGAATTAAGCAGACCACTCTTACCCAGTCCAAAGATCAGGGCTTGATCCATCACCGTTATTTATCTCACTGCCCCATCCCAGCTCAGAACCTGGCTATATGCAAATTAGTCTGTCCCTGGCCCAGTGCATCATGGGAACAGGGCAGACCAAACTACCAAGCCAATTCTTCACCAGAAAGGAGACAAGCTACCGGGGACCGGTTTCTGGCATTTCAGCCTCTTCGGCCCGGCTTGCTTGAATCCTGATGGAGCAGTGAGAAAGGGACTCATGTCTGAGTATACCCTGCCACACCTATAGTGGCCAAAAACGATACAGAAAAGGGGGTGTTGATGAACAGAGTGTCTGAATTAAGCAGACCACTCTTACCCAGTCCAAAGATCAGGGCTTGATCCATCACCGTTATTTATCTCACTGCCCCATCCCAGCTCAGAACCTGGCTATATGCAAATTAGTCTGTCCCTGGCCCAGTGCATCATGGGAACAGGGCAGACCAAACTACCAAGCCAATTCTTCACCAGAAAGGAGACAAGCTACCGGGGACCGGTTTCTGGCATTTCAGCCTCTTCGGCCCGGCTTGCTTGAATCCTGATGGAGCAGTGAGAAAGGGACTCATGTCTGAGTATACCCTGCCACACCTATAGTGGCCAAAAACGATACAGAAAAGGGGGTGGTGATGAACAGAGTGTCTGAATTAAGCAGATCACTCTTACCCAGTCAAAAGATCAGGGCTTGATCCATCACCGTTATTTATCTCACTGCCCCATCCCAGCTCAGAACCTGGCTATATGCAAATTAGTCTGTCCCTGGCCCAGTGCATCATGGGAACAGGGCAGACCAAACTACCAAGCCAATTCTTCACCAGAAAGGAGACAAGCTACCGGGGACCGGTTTCTGGCACTTCAGCCTCTTCGGCCCGGCTTGCTTGAATCCTGATGGAGCAGTGAGAAAGGGACTCATGTCTGAGTATACCCTGCCACACCTATAGTGGCCAAAAACGATACAGAAAAGGGGGTGGTGATGAACAGAGTGTCTGAATTAAGCAGACCACTCTTACCCAGTCCAAAGATCAGGGCTTGATCCATCACCGTTATTTATCTCACTGCCCCATCCCAGCTCAGAACCTGGCTATATGCAAATTAGTCTGTCCCTGGCCCAGTGCATCATGGGAACAGGGCAGACCAAACTACCAAGCCAATTCTTCACCAGAAAGGAGACAAGCTACCGGGGACCGGTTTCTGGCATTTCAGCCTCTTCGGCCCGGCTTGCTTGAATCCTGATGGAGCAGTGAGAAAGGGACTCATGTCTGAGTATACCCTGCCACACCTATAGTGGCCAAAAACGATACAGAAAAGGGGGTGGTGATGAACAGAGTGTCTGAATTAAGCAGACCACTCTTACCCAGTCCAAAGATCAGGGCTTGATCCATCACCGTTATTTATCTCACTGCCCCA
This sequence comes from Lissotriton helveticus, assembly GCF_964261635.1. Classification (NCBI taxonomy): domain Eukaryota; kingdom Metazoa; phylum Chordata; class Amphibia; order Caudata; family Salamandridae; genus Lissotriton; species Lissotriton helveticus. The sequence goes on from NC_136067.1 coordinate 1,652,791,243, forward strand.
TCCCAGCTCAGAACCTGGCTATATGCAAATTAGTCTGTCCCTGGCCCAGTGCATCATGGGAACAGGGCAGACCAAACTACCAAGCCAATTCTTCACCAGAAAGGAGACAAGCTACCGGGGACCGGTTTCTGGCATTTCAGCCTCTTCGGCCCGGCTTGCTTGAATCCTGATGGAGCAGTGAGAAAGGGACTCATGTCTGAGTATACCCTGCCACACCTATAGTGGACAAAAACGATACAGAAAAGGGGGTGGTGATGAATTGGCTTTTGTAGTCTGGTCTGCCCTGTTCCCATGATGCACTGGGCCAGGGACAGACTAATTTGCATACAGCCAGGTTCTGAAACTGGGATGGTGCAATGAGCTAAAAAACGGTGTTGGATCTAGCCCTGATCTCTTGACTGGGTGAGAGTACTCTGCTTAATTCAGAGACTCTGTCCATCACCACCCCTTGTTGTAAATTATTTTGTCCACCCTAAGCGTGGAAGGGTATACTCAGATGTGAGTCCCTTGCTCATTGCACCATCAGGATTCAAGCAAGCCGGGCCGAAGACGCCTGAAATGGCAGAAACCGGTCCCCGGAAGCTTGTTTCCTTCCCAGTGTAAGAATTGGCTTTTGTAGTCTGGTCTGCCCTGTTCCCATGATGCACTGGGCCAGGGACAGACTAATTTGCATACAGCCAGGTTCTGAAACTGGGATGGTGCAATGAGCTAAAAAACGGTGTTGGATCTAGCCCTGATCTCTTGACTGGGTGAGAGTACTCTGCTTAATTCAGAGACTCTGTCCATCACCACCCCTTGTTGTAAATTAGGATTTAAAACCGGGCATCCCTACCGGCACCGTCGGAGTCGAAGACTCGAAAAGAGCAATGATCAAAAGATCAAAAAAGTTTAGTCAAAAAATTACTAAGGGGTAGAGCTTCTCCGGATCTGCGCTAGCTGGCGCGGAAAAAAGAAGAACTGATGTCAGCGCGCATGGGCGGCGTCTAAGTACTCCAACAACGTCATTCCGGCGCTAACGACGCCGACGACGGCCGCGGACGACGCCTGCCGGCGCGCAGGGGTATTGCTACGCGAAATTTTCCGGATCCAGTCTGACGCCTGGGGATATTCTAAGGTAAGGAATCTATCACTAACGTGTCTCTTTCAGATTTATAAAACTATTTCACCATATGAAAAGATAGTGCAGCCTACGAGAGGTGGGGCCTCGTGCAGAGGGCTAAGGTGCATTTTGCCCTTCCCCCCCACAAACACCCTCCCAAAAAAAAAAAAAGCTTGCAGAGGTTGCCGCCGATATCCTGGGGTATTTTCACAAATCTTAATTGATATCGGCAGCCCAGAGCCTATACAAAACGAGCTGGAAAACCACTCTGTGTAGTGGTTTCCAATTAGTATATCCTGCCACCATGAGATTTCGGCTTCTCACCAGAAATTGAGGTTGGTTCTAAGAACAATCCTGTCAGTATGGGCTTGGAAGGGATCCGAAATGTCAGGACCGTTAGCTCACTAATTCGCCTAAGGGATGTTATGGCTCCCAGAAAGGTGACCTTGCAGGAGAGAAACGGCAAAAAGCAAGAATGTAGTGGTTCGAATGGTGGTCATATGAGCCTGGTGAGGGTGATACTAAGATTCCAGACTGGAGCAGTTGACACTCTGGGTGGGATGACACATTTAAGGCCCTCCATTAAGATGTTGATGTGTATTTTGAAGAGGGAGTAGTGTTTCGTGTACAGCATGTATGTGGCAATAACATCTAGTTTCAGCCACATGGAGGTGTAGGCTAATGCGGACTTTGAAAACTTAGGAAGTAGCGAATGAGGTTTTGTACTATAGGGATGAGAGGGTTTGTGTGTCCCTGGGTACAGTAGCATTAAAACTGTTTCCAATTAGCAGCATAGTAGTGTAAAAACAGTTTCCACTTGGAAGCATAGCAGGTGCATATTGTACATCTACGGGCTTCGTTTAATATGCCCATGCATTCTTGAGGTCAGTTAAGATAACCAAACTCTAGGACCTCAGGAGTTAGATTACTAGGTTAAACTGCTTGGTTTTCGTGGTCTAAACCTGCCTTAATTTTGTGTAAGACCATCCAGGCTGTTGGGGATTTTCTCATGCACAGCGATGAACATCTCTGGAAAGGTCGAGAGCCATGGCTATCTGGCCCACAAAGGAGTAACTAGGGTGAGTGATGTTTCCTGCAGTTTCCTCACCACATATGGTGGAAGTGGGAGAGGAGGAAAATTGGATGCAAAGAGCCATATCCAGTTCCTCCACAGAGCATTGCCCATACACTGGGGGAGTGGAAATCTAGAGGTGAAGTCCAGTCATTTTGTATTTTTGCTGTTGGCTAACAGGTCAATGTTTGGGGTGCCCTACCTATGAATGCAAGGGAGCAGGACTTGCAGGTGCAGTTCCCACTCATAAGCTTTTTTGCGGAATCCTGCTAAGTAGGTCTGTAAAGTTGTTGTCCACCCTGTGGGTGAGTGTGGGGCGAGGGGGTGCACTCTGCCAGGAGGTGTACTTGGTGATGGACATTTTTTTTTGCTAATGCTGACAACTGAGGGGAGTGAGTGTCGCCTTGTTTTTTGTAGGGAAAACTTTGCTGTCATGTTGTCTGCCGCACCAGAACAACCTGGCACTGAATGTCCTGGGGAACGGCTTTGAAGGCTAGGTGACTATTTAAAAGTTTCAGATGGTAGATGTGGAGACCCTGTTGATGAGGTGGCCACAGACCCTGGACTGTCATGTTGTTTAGATGCGCTTCTCAGCAAGTAGTAATGAGTCTGTAGTGATGGTCACCTGAAGAACTGGGTGTGCGAGCATCTGCCCTGCAACAGATTTTTCTGTACACCACTGCAGAGAGCTTTGGTGCTAGCCCTTATCAATACTTGATATTCTCAATAAACCTCCGCTTGTAACCACTGATCTGAAAGGTAGTCTTGAAGGGGGCGCACATGGAACCTTGGCAGTCATACGAAGACCATGCATGAGGCCATCATACAGAGGAGGAATATTAGAGATTGAACTGTGAGAGGACGAACTGACTGAAAACAATGTAAATAGCTGCTGGAATGCCACTACCCCATGGTAGCTGGGGTCAGCTGTGCCCATAACTGCATTTGAGACGGACGCCAGGAAGGGATGGACTTAAAGTGGCTCGGTGGGATTTGGTGGCATTTACTGTAAACAGCAAGCAGAGTAGTAAAGAGATTGCAGATTTAGTGCGGGTAAAGCAGTCTCATCTGTTTGCACACATTATAAGCCAGTTTTCTAAGTAGGGTTAAGACATGAGTTACCAACCTTCTGAGGTAGGCGGCTACCACTGCTAGACATTTGGTGAAAATCTTTAGGTCAGTGGTGACTCTGAAGGGCAACACTTTGAAATGGGGAATTTAACAACAGGGGAGGAATATGCAGTTAGATGTAAACAACAACGTGTTTTAGCTCTCTTTAAGAATGGAGAGTTATTGGAGCTGCTGAAGCGTAGGTGTAGCTTCGAATTCAGGGGAAACAGCATGCTCTGATTTTCAGAACTGCTAGTGGAAGTGCCTCACAACAGAAGACAGTCTGTGGAAGTGAGCCAAAGTGCCCTATGTTGTCTGAAGATATCAAGGGAATGGTATTTCTCTCCAAAGAGGCTCTCGTCAACAAAAGGCATGTTTACTAGTCAGACTCCTGTGAAACTAGAGATCATCATCCATGCATTACTATATGTTACCGCACTAGTACTCCTATGAAGCACCATTGTGAGTGTTTCAGGATCAGTGCAGAGAGCTTCTTAGAAGTAACTACAGCATGCTGGTCAAGTAGCAAAAAAAGTGTTGCGTGTATGTTCTGCTAAACTATTAGTAGTCAGAACTGCTTTTCCCTAAGGAGTATACAAGTACCTGATTTTGGAAAAGAGGGGTGGTGATGGACAGAGTTTCTGAATGATGCAGAATACTCTCACCAAGTCAATAGATCATGGTTTTAATCCATCACCGTTTTTTAGCTCACTGCACCATCCCAGCTCAGAACCTGGCTATATGCACCATCAGGATTCAAGCAAGCCGGGCCGACGAAGGCTGTGATGCCAGAAACCGGTCCCCGGAAGCTTGTCTCCTTCCCAGTATAAGAATTGGCTTGGTAGTTTGGTTTGCCCTGTTCCCATCATGCACTGGGACAGGAACAGACTAATTTGCATATAGCCAGGTTCTGAGCTGGGATGGTGCAATGAGCTAAAAAACAGGTGATGGATTAAAACCATGATCTCTTGACTTGGTAAGAGTATTCTGCATCATTCAGAAACTCTGTCCATCACCACCCCCTTTTTCCAAAATCGATTTTATCCACACTATGTGTGGGAGGGTATACTCAGACGTGAGTCCCTTGCTCATTGCACCATCAGGATTCAAGCAAGCCGGGCCGACGAAGGCTGTGATGCCAGAAACCGGTCCCCGGAAGCTTGTCTCCTTCCCAGTATAAGAATTGGCTTGGTAGTTTGGTTTGCCCTGTTCCCATCATGCACTGGGACAGGAACAGACTAATTTGCATATAGCCAGGTTCTGAGCTGGGATGGTGCAATGAGCTAAAAAACAGGTGATGGATTAAAACCATGATCTCTTGACTTGGTAAGAGCATTCTGCATCATTCAGAAACTCTGTCCATCACCACCCCCTTTTTTCAAAATCGTATACAAGTACCTGGCCAGCACATATGATAGATAAAACCTCAAAGGACCAAGCTTTCAGACAAAGGCTTGCTTACATATGGTGTCATTTAACTTAGTTTATTTGTCAGGTGGTGTAGATGGAAAGGCATTTAGACGGAATTTGGAATATAAAGGCATGCACCAAACTCAGGTGTCAGCTGTGCACTGAGGAATATAGGGTAAAAACTATTCTATTTCACTACATGATTCTGTACAGTTAGAGCAAAATAGGATTTTCCCCTTGACGCGATGCTGGTGTCAAGTATAGCCTCGTTAATTCGGACCAAATAACAATGCCATCAAGGAACAAGAATTTAAGTAGAAATCTGACATTTACTTTCAGTTTCAAAAAAGTTAAAGGTTGCATGCTTACAGATTTTTTTGTATATAGACCTGTAGCAGAGGTAAAGCTTAGGTAGAAAAATCTTCTGGTGAGGTATCAACGCCCCTGGCATTTTGCAAATCTTCTACGAACCCCAAGTCTGTGCCCAAGTAAGCAACCAGGGTGCCCTCCACTCTATTCTTGTGTTAATCTGGATATAGCTCAGAAAAATTAAGAGCTACAGAGTCTGAATCAAACAAAGACTCAAAGCATTAACAATTATCAGGAGTATTAACTCAAAAACAAAAACATGTTTTTCTTTCAACAGTCTCATAGTATTTAAGAAACGCACACAGAGGTCAACATCCCAAATGGTCACAAAACCTCTGTGTTGAGCTTCACAAAGAAGGAACTGGCAACAAGTAAACCTGCAGCACCTTTATGGAGTTACTAATCACTTACAGATGAGGTAGCTGTGACTCCATAACTACAACCTAGTTATGTGAGTGAATTCTGAAAACACCTTTTCAAACTCGTATGATACACAGTGATATTTTAAGAGAAGTACTGTGTGGTATGAATCATCCATTAGAAAATCATAGGAAAACGCAATAAAAAAAAAAAAAGCTTTTTGAAAACGCCAACAAATAAGTAACAAGCATTAGCAAAAACAGGTCAGATATTTTATTAGGTGTATTTTGGGTGCCTGTGTGCTGAAACCAGCGATCTCCGAAAGAAAATCCCATACAGAAGTAACATACTGAGGTATAACAATAAAGAACTGGAAGTACAGGCTGTTTGCTGTGCCCAGCAAGACTAGTTATCAGAGAAAGGTCTGATGATGAGATTTGTGTTATGGTCTATTTAAAAGGCATTAGTAGATAAAGGGGCAGTATTTTTGCTGAATATTTAGTTTAAAACCCCAATATGGATGACATCTTTACTTGCAGCATAAAAAACGCCATAAATCCGACAGCATATTATCAAGACAGCAAAGTAAAACAAATGAATGAGCAAGAACAATTGCGAATGGAACTTTGATTTCCAAACAACAAGAACATCCTATATAAAGTAAAAAATGAGCAACTAAAACGTGAATATGTGCGCAAAGGTAATTGGAAACACACTTGCTCCACGTTATCAAAAGGGCTATATGATGTACCATTCCAAACCCTAATGGGAACACAAACTGGACAATGTTACCAACGTGATAGCCTTGAAGAACAGTCTATTCATGTAATTGAAAACCATGAAAAACATATGTAAGCGGAAAGCTGAAGGGACTAATGTACGAGTTACTTACCTTCGGTAACGATATATCTGGTAGAGACGATTCTAGCCGCAAATTCCTAAACGTAGAATTATCCCCAGGAGTCCGGATTTTTTTTTGCCACAGCATCACGCAACTCCACCCAAGGTTTCTCTGCGTACTTGACGTCAGCGAGGTCACATAAGTCCCACCCCGGCGCGCATACTGCAGTTTTCTTCGGAGAACTTTTCTGCACCACAACGCGGAACCATCAGACAAAACTGTGGGAGTATAGGAACAGTGTACGAAAGAGCAGAAAAATTAGAAAAAGAAATGGTGACAAACAACACCATAAGGAGCAGCCTCAACACTGCAGTACCCAAAGACAGGGAAAAAAGAAAGAAAGAACAGAGCACATCCCTGTGCCACCACCCTGCCAGTACGTAGACAGCCCCCCCCCCCCCGAGACAAGGAACATATGTAAAATGTCATGACAATATGTAGCAGGACTACAACCCCAACCAAGGACATCGAAGGGGAACCAGTCCAAAACAAACAAGGAACAACAAACCTCCAAGGCAACCCCATCACAGAGTGTGACAACCCCCCTAAGAAACAAAGGGCAAAGGTACAGCCTGATGACCCCAACCCAGAGGATAGCAGAGGGGTCAGAACCCTTGGTAACAAAAGGGGAGAGGGAGGGGAGGAGAGGGAAGAGACTGAAGACAAGCCCCAATCTTGGAGCAACCAGAGCAGAAGGGCACAGGAGTACCTGTAAACCCATCCGTCAAAGTGCTAAAAGGAGGAGGAAAGGAACAAGAAACAAGACAAATCATCCCATCAGAAAAGAGCGAAAGAATGCACTCACAGAAGACATAGCCACTCACCGGGAGACGTGTTCATTAGACCAAGCCAAAGGTCTTCGCAGAACGGGGAGTAAGGGCGGGCCGTGAAGGAATCTGCAGCTAGAATCGTCTCTACCAGATACATCGTTACCAAAAGTAAGTAACTCGTACATCTGATAGAGACTACTAGCCGCAGATTCCTTAACATAGAATAGATACCCTAACCATATCCACTGGGAAGGAGGGTCTGCAAGAGGACTCCACCAGCCTGGACATAACAGAGGGTCCCACAGGGGACTAGTCCAATGGACAGGGCGAGGAGCCCTGTCCCCCAGGCAAGAGGAACCCCCCCAAGAAGAACACCACCGACTCCAAGGGGGATGTGGGAAGAGGAAAAGAAGAGGAAGCCCGGTCACACTCAGCAGAGGAAACAAGGGCAAGGGAACAGGAGGTCGAAGCACCCTAAGCCCATACAAGGCACCTCCATCCAAGGCCAAGGCAAGGAAGAGGAAGAAGATCAACCTAGAGACTCCAAGGAGACGAGGGATAAAGGCGCCAAGCCCCCCCACCGGGAACACACGCCTTGAAGAGGGCAGCTGAGCCCACCACAGCCAGAAGGTAATAGATCATACATAATGGCGCCTGACAGCAATAAAGTAGGCGGAAGCAGAAAGAGCAGGCCGGGTACCCAGGAAGACCGGACAGGCTGCGCCTGAAAGAGAGAGGAACACAAAATCCATCTCAGCCCCCAGGACAGAGGAAGGCGAAGAAGGGCCCGGACACACCTCAGGGAAGGGTCCGCACATATGACTCAAAAATAAGTAGAACCAGAGCCACTACGCCAGGTCGCAGACAGCAGGTCAGACCAGGTGAACAGCGCAGCGACCCCGGAGAAGGACACCCCGGGGCGCCACCAAAGGCATTCCAAACCGACAATAAGAAAATTGCACCTGCAACGTACTTAAACGCTAAGGAGAGCAGAGGCCCGAAGGCGACTACAACTTCCAAGAACAGAACAAGCTATATAACAATTACCACTACCCCACGTAGGGTATGTTAAGTCCCAAGACATGGAAACCCTCTTAGGAAGAAACTTCTGCAGCAGAGGACAACAAAAAGATCCCCCCCCCCCCGCAGAAGGCTTGTCAAGCAGCAAAGAGAAAAAACAGAAGGCCTAATCTCAGGGCCAACCTGGTGTAGATAACCCAAAGTAAAAACACACAGTGAAGAAGGGCCGGCCAGCAGCCAACAGAACCACAGTCCCAACAAAAAGGACGCAAATGCCCACGAAGCATACAGATCATACAACTGGGGCGACCCGCCCCAACGAAAGAACAGCTCCCAAAAACCAGATCAACTCACAGGTCACTGAGTGGGAGAAGGAGGAGGAGGAGGGCGAAGCCTCGCCAAGAACCTCTGGATGGCAGAGTCTGCCAGGGCGTGGAACAAAAGAGTGCCATTGAAGAGAAGATCTAGCAGCCGTTCCCGAATATTTTCCGGGAAGAGACTGTCCCGAAGCCAAGCATGGCGGCAAAGGGCAACCGAAGAAGCCATGGCACGATCAAGCACCTCTGAGATGTCCAGAGCGGAGCAAAGAATAAAAGCCGCCAGCTCCTGGCCATCTAACGCATGGTGCCGCAAAACAACACCAGCACCCTCCCGAGAAGCTGCAGATCCAAGGGACTCAGCTGAGTCCCACTATCAAGGGGTGGCCCTAGCCAACACACAAAGTGTTAAGAGCCGCACTGGTCGAAGCGAACATATTGCACCCCCAAGAGTCCAGCCAGCGGGCCTCCCGTGATGGTGGAGAAAACAGCGACGGCAGGGAGGGAAAGGCAGTCCGCAAAAGGGAGCTACTGGCAGAGGGGTGGAGGGAAAGGCAAACTGGGTCATGCGGTGCTGGAAGGTGCCGGTGCCGAAGGTGTTGGGGCACAGGATCCCCCGTGACAGGGCCCCCCTAAGACCCCATCAGAGAAGAATGGAGCGAACCCTCAAAGGTAAGCAGCAGCTCCCTCCCACCAGAGCCCTGGTGGAGAACTTCGAGAAGATGATCCGCGGGGAAATGGGCAGCCAGATCACCCATGCACAAAATTCCCACAGAAGTGGAAACAGCACGAGCGAAGGTTGCACCCACCTTCGTAGGGCCCCAGCGGTGGGGAAAGCAGCTCCTCTGTGGGCGACGGCTGCAAGCTAAGGCAGCCATTCCCTAAGCCAATCAGCGTGGGGAAGGGCCAGGTCCGGAAAGAAGGAAGAGGTGCAGAGGAGTGGGGGACCTGTGGTTCCTCCAGCGAAAATCACGGCAACTGCGAGGAGCCGTCCTTTGATGACGTTGGGGAAAAAGCCACAACACCGGCAGCCCGTCTCCAGCGAGGAGGACACCAGCACGCGCCCAACCTACGGGGAAGAGGAGGCGTCTGGAGACGAGTCCACGACCTGACGCCTGTACGGCGGGACGAGAGGGACCTGGGAAGTGACAAGGGGTCCCCCGCAAGCCTTGATCCACGAGGAGACGAGAGGGGCCCGCTGACCCCCATGGCGCCACCAAGGCCGACTCGACCTCCGACGAGGCATCCGCTTGCGTGGAGGGACAAGAGGAGCCCAGGGAGGGACGGGGGTTCCCCACCGGCCTCGACCCATAATGGGACGAGTGGGGTCCGCCGACCCCTGTGGCGCTGCCAGGGCCAGCAGCTGCCGGCACCATAGCGGCGTCACCTCAGCCTCAGACAAGATAGCCTCCTGTCCATAGGGCCGAGAGGGGCTCGGGGATGCGACCTTCCGCGACACCACAGGGACTCCCGCAGGAGTTTGCGGTGAAGCAGGGGCGCCATGGTCCGAAGGAGGGATCCCCGAAGGGCTGCACCCCAACGGCACCACATCCTCCAAGCCTGGAGCCGATCCAGTCTGCGCAGGGGCCGGAGTCGCCGGCGACACCACGGAGGGCTCCGCACCATGCAAGGGATTTGCCGACGTCCCAGGAGGGGAAGGAGGAGGAGGAGGAGAAGCCAGCGAGGCCTGCAGAGCCACCGCATATGTCTCCATCTGGGCTCTCAATGCCCCCTCACCGGGAAACGGTGGATAGGGGGACGATAGGCGGGGCCGCATCACCCGCGGAGAGCCCACACCCCCAACAGGCCGGAAACCAACCCTCGGGGACAAACTGAGACACTTACCGACAGGTGAGTGACACTCCTGCGGCTTAGGAGAGGGAGGAGGACGAGGGTGACTGCTTCGAAAACTTTCTGCAGAAGCTGATCGAGGTGATGAAGCTGATCTGGACATGCGAGCCGAGAGAAGTGTCATCCGGCGCTCCCCCGCGACTTCGGCTTCAACTGCTGGCACGCCTCGCAATCAGTAGAGTTGTGATGTTTCCCCAAGCACCACATGCAAATGAGGTGAGGGTCCGTCGCCAACATCAGGCGTCCAGAAGACGAGCACGTCTTAAAGCCCGAAGGCATCCGCACATTGTTCCCACAAACACACGCAATAGCGAAAGGGAAAGGCCTACACAGGCCCGGGGCACGAACCAGATCCGCGTTGTACGTGGAAAAGGAAAAAACTGACGTAGGCGCGCCAGGGTGGGTCTTGTGACCTCGCTGACGTCACGTATGCAGACAATGCCTGGGCGGAGTCGCGTGATGCCGTCCCTCCGGCGCGCAGGGATGCTGTGGCAAAAATATTTCTGGATCCAGTCTCACGCCTGGGGATAATTCTACGTCATGGAATCTGTGGCTAGTAGTCTCTATCAGATCTAAGGCTTAATCTCTTTATACTTCTTATTCTACTTTTTTTAGCAACTTGTGACCAATGACATCTGTAGCCAGGCCTTAAAAAAAGACAACAGTTATCTCGTAAAATATAGGCAATATAGACCAGGTTCAGAGATCCTCTTTCACATAATTGCCATTACTAGCTCTTAGGGTGCCTGTTTAGAAAACACTTGCCTGTGTTACCTATAGAACATATGAAATAAACCATTTTAGAAAAAGAAAAGTGTTGGTAAGAGCGCCCGAATCCTCCAATGTTCTGAGAAAGTATTATTTAACAACAAATAACTTATCTTCAGTAATGCTCTTTCTGGTGTATACTCCAACAGCAGATTTCTCACCTTAGCATATTCCCCAGGTGACAAACTTGATTTGGAGAGGCTTCAGTAGCAGGTTCCAGAGGATTGCGAGGTCCAAGCATACAAAGCCCACTCCTGTGCACTGATGTCAGTTTCTTGTTATTCCCTTTTCTGAACCCTCAGATACGAAGCATGAACAATTGTTGTTAACAGTGTGCTCAGTACTAACTTGGGACCTTTTCAAATGCTAAAAATATGTCACTCCACAGAACAGGGAGGTGAAGGGCAGTAAAGGATGTGTGGTTAGATCAGTATCTACCAAAAAAGGCTTTACAAAAAGCAAGTAACCCACTGTTCTGATGGATGCATCCAACTACAGATTCCTCACCTTAGAATAAATACCAAAGCAGTAGGTCTCCAAAGTGTCCCAAAAAGTTGTGCAGAATTGAGGGGTCAAGTGTTCTTACCAACAGACCTGGCTGATGAGGCAGCAGTGCTAAATGAATGTATGCACAAAATACCACATTACAACACTAGCACCCATGCAGCGGTAGCAGCTTTGGCCATGGTGAAATGGTCTTTCAGACTTTCGGGGGCTGCTTCTTGGCCTGAGCATAGCAGATCTTTATGCAGAGGACTATGCACTTCAACAAGAACCTATCTGAATTGCCTTCCCATTCTTTGATCCAAAGAAGTCCACAAAAAAGCAGACTGTCCACTTGATGATCCTTGGTACATGCTATGTAAAAGCTTAAAGCTATTTTGGGACATAACCAATGGAGCTACTCCACTTTTGAGGGATCAGGGGAAGCAAAGAATGCCAGTAAAGTAGCATATTGCCAAAGTGGAAGGTAGCCACTACTTAGGAAGTTCACCAGAGTCCTCAGCACCAATTTGTCCTGGAAAAGGAGGTGAAGGTGATTGCACTGAGAGTCCCTGCAGTTCACTCATGCGATGAGCTGACGTAATCGCAATGAAGATGACAGTCTTCAAGGTCAGGAGAGCCAGACAGCAGCTATGCATTGACCTAAAAGGTGTACACATGAAGAATGACAAGACCAATTTGAGACTTTATTGTGATATCACAAAGAGGTTGGGAGATAACGTGTGTGAAACCTTTAGTTAATCTCATCACAACATGTGTTTAAGAATTAACAAATAAAAGAACATCATGCAGCTTTGTCCACAAGGGATCTGTATTCAGGGCACAGCCTCAGGTCAAAAATGTGTCCCACTGCCTGCCATAAATGGATTTCTTGGAAAGGTGCTTAGCGGCGAGGCCGACATCTACTATACATCTCAGGCGGCAAATCGATCACAGTCAACCGCAGCCACTTCAGGTGCCACTACAGGGCTCACATGTGTCACCTGTTGGTTTGGCTGACTTAGGGTGAACAAGGCTAAAATGTCAAAAGTATTCTCAGAGCCTCCCTCACTGGATCTAAGAGCAAGCGTGAAACATCAGGATCATAGCCTGAATGTCCTGGACTTTATGTGGCGGAAACTAACTCCACTGTACCCAGGATCATTCAAATGAATGAAAGCCACGGATATGGAATCAGGTGGGACTTTGGCACGTTTATGATGAAAACCAATGGTGTCAAAAGTTCTGCTGTTGTCTAGGGGTGGTCCAAGATTGACTGCAGCTGGCCCGCCTTACACAGCCAGTCATTGAGGTCAGGAATACAACTTCTACCTCTGAAGATGGGCTGCCGCTACTGCCATCACTTTCGTAAACATCGGAGGCGTGCTGGTGAGATGTAAAAGTGAGCACAGCAAACTAAAAATGCTCATGTCCCACCCTGAAGGTAACTGCTGTTGGACTGCAGGATGAGTATAAGAAAATGCAAGTCTTGTAAGTCCAAGGAAACCATTCAGTGCCCATGTCAGAACAAGTGGGATCAGGGCCAATGTGAGCATTTTACATCTATTCTTCAGCAGAAAGGCGTTAAAAGGACAGAGGTCCAAAATATCCTTTTGCTGGATGAGAAATAGCAACAGTAACTACCTCCGCCATTCTCAAGAGTCTGGTGCCTTCTCTATAGCACAAGAGTTGTACCTCCTGTAGCAGGATGAGGAGCTGTTCTTCTGAAATCTGTTCTGGTGTGGGATGGATGTTGGAAGGTAAATTGGGAGGAGAGGGAAGAAAAGGTAAGGCATAAACACTTCAGAAAATGTGTAAGACATCTGGACCTCAACCTTGAATGAAGAAAATGCTACTTACCCAGCATGCATCTGTTCTTGGCATGTAGAGCTGTAGATTCACATGCTTTGCAAAGCCTGCCATCTAGTGTTGGGTCCGGATGTTTGCACTTTGAAGAATTCTTTTCCAGTCACAAGGTAGGTGACTCCTCCTTTTGGTGATAGTGAGCAAGGGCATCGACTCCATTGTTGGATTGTTTTGCCACAGAGGGTGATAATGGAGTTAGAGTAGCAGAGAGAGAGTGTGTGTGAGAGTGTGTGAGATTGTGTGTGAGTGAAAGTGTGTGTGAGAGAGAGTGTGTGAGAGTGTGCGAGAGAGAGTGTGCGAGAGAGAGTGTGTGAGAGTGTGCGAGAGAGAGTGTGTGAGAGAGTGTGTGTGAGAGTGTGTGTGAGAGTGTGTGTGAGAGTGTGTGTGAGAGTGTGTGTGAGAGTGTGTGTGAGAGTGTGTGTGAGAGTGTGTGTGAGAGTGTGTGTGAGAGTGTGTGTGAGAGTGTGTGTGAGAGTGTGTGTGAGTGAGTGTGAGTGAGTGAGTGAGTGTGAGTGAGTGAGTGTGTGAGTCTGTGTGTATGTGTGTGTGTGTGTGTGTGTGTGTATGTGTAATCTAAGTAAGAAATCACTTTAACAGGTATATTTTTCTGGGTGGGCGCATGTGCATCTACAGCACTACATGCCAAGAACAGACGATTACTGGGTAAGTAGCATTTTATGCTCTAGGCATGTGAGCTGAGATTACATGCTTTGCATAGACTATACAGCAGTGATCTCCCAAAGTGGTGGTTAACCTGTAGCTGTTGCAGTGGTTTGAAATAGTGTACGTAAAACTGCTTGGCCCATACTAACTTGCTGTCTTGCTAACACATCTACACAAAAGTGTTTTGTGAATGTGTGAGCTGTAGACCATGTTGCAGCTTTGCAGATGTCATCTATGGTGATATTTCCTAATAATGCCATAGAAGCCCCTAGTTTGCGGGTGCAGTGCGGTTTAGGGGGGAAACTGTTAATGTTAGTTTTGCCTTTGCTTAGCATGTCTGAATGCATTTGACTATCCACTGTGCAATACGTGATTTTGATATGGAATTGCCTTTATGTGGTAGAGCAAAAGCTACAAAAAGTTGTTTTGTCTTACAAAAAGGTTTTGTTCATTCTATGTGATAGAGAATTTCTCTTTTAGCATCTAAGGCGTGTAGAGCACGTTCTGCCACATCATTTGGTTGAGGGAAGATCACAGGCAACTCAACAGAAAGGCAGAAATGACCTGGTAGAAATTTAGCGTTGGTCTGAAGAACTACTTTGTTTTGATGTACTTTAAAAATGATCCTTCTATAGTTATTACCTGGAGCGCACCTATTCTCCTCAATGATGTGATAGCAATGAGGAAAGCTAACTTCCAAGTGAGAAATTGCAGCTCACATCCGTGCAATGGTTCAAAAGGTGGACCCATCAGTCTGGTGAGGACAATGTTGAGATTCCACCCTGGAGCAGGTGGGAGTCTTGAAGGGAATGACTCTTAAGTCATTCCATAAATGCTTTAATGACAGGCACTCTAAAGAGAGACAGAGGATGTCTATTTTGAAGGTATGCAGCAATTGCAGCAACATGTAAGCGTATGGATGTGTACGCTAAGTTTGAGTTTTGTAGATGTCATAAATAGCATATAATGTTTTAAACTCAAGCATCAAGTGGGTTGATTTGATTATTACAGTATATGACAAAACGCTTCCACTTTGCTCCATAGCAAGCCTTTGTGGTAGGACGTCTAGCCTCTTTGATAATGTTCAAGCAGTCTGTCTGGAGATTGAGGTAGCCAAACTCGAAGACTTTAGGTGCCAGATCGCAAGGATGAGATGACTGGGATCTGGATGCATTATCTCTCCACGGCTCTGTGCGAGTAGATGGTTGTAAGATGTAGTTTTTGGTGAGGAACTACTGAGAGCTCCAAGAGGGTGGTGAACCAGGGTTGGCGGGCCCATGTGGGAGCAACTAGGATTAGCGTCATGGATGCCAGTCTGAGCATTCGTTCCACTAATGGAATGAGTGAGAGAGGCGGAAAAGAATAGGCAAATATCCCTGACCAATTCATCCATAGCGCATTGCCTTTGGACAATGGGTTGGATACCTGGATGCAAAGCTTAGACAATTTGTGTTTAGGGGTGTGGCTAACAGACCTATGTCTGGGAAGCCCCACATCTGAAAAAATGGGACGAGAACTTGAGGGTGGAGTTCCCACTCCTGGAAGGTGTTCCCCGAGGAGATACATTTTGTGTCATATGGCCCACCTCCAGATGGTCTGTGCTAATTGTGACAGCTGGAAAGACTCCTGTTTTTGTATATAGTACATTGCTGTTATGTTGTCTGTACGTATCAGGACAGCTTTGCCTACTAGATGAACTTGAAAGGCTTTGGGCGCTAGAGCAATCGCTAGAAGCTCTAGATAATTTATGTGAAGCTGCTTTTGCTGCAAGCTCCAAATGCTCTGAATTATTTGTGTTTGCAGATGAGCTCCCCAACCAGTGAGCAATGCGCGTCTGCTGTTAGCACTGTCTGTGGAACCGGGTGGATGAAGGGCCGTCCTTTTGAAAGGTTTTGTGGATTCCACCACTGCAGAGAGCGATGAGTGCGGCTATCCACCAACTCTAGATCTGATGACTGACCCAGAGCCTGGTTCCACTGCTGTGCTAAACATTCCTGAAGGGGACGCATTTGAAGTCTTGCGTAAGGGACTATTAGGATGCAAGACACCACCATCCCTAGTAGCTGCATGAATACCCAAGCTGGCAATGAGTGTTGAGGCTGAAACTGAGATAGCAGAGTCCACATGTTGCGGATTCTGGATGGATTGGGGTAGGGCAGAGCTCTTTATGTATCTATAGTGGCTCCCAAATACTCGTGTGTTGGATGGTTGGAGTTGGGACTTGGACAGATTTACTGTGAATCCAAGATTGTGGAGCAGCTGCACTGTTTGTGAGTAGGACGCAGATAGCTTTGTTGCGAGCTGGCTTTTATGAACCAGTCCTCTAAATATGAGAAGACATGAATGTGTTGTTTTCGTAGATGAGCTGCGATCACTGCCAAGCATTTGGTGAAAACCCTAGGTGCATTGGTGATCCGAATGGGAGCACCTTGAATTGATAATGTTGGCCCGCTACCACGAACCTGAGGTATTTGCGGTGAGCGACGTGTATTGGGATGTGGAAATAGGCATCCTTTAAGCCCAGAGTGGAAAGAAAGTCACCCTGCTGAAGGAGCGGGAGCACTTATTGGAGTGTTACCATATGAAAGTGGTCTGATTGAATGTATAGATTTAGGTCTTGGAGGTCTAGTATAGGCCTGAGATAGCCGTCCTTCTTGGGAATTAAAAAGTACAGGGAGTATACCCCGGCCCATTGATATTCTAACGGGACTGGTTCTAAAGCTCCTTTTTCTAATATAAAGAGAACTTGTTGCTTGATAAGGTTGAGATGTTCTTGTGACATTCCGTGTGATATTGGAGGAATGTGTGGGGGAGTGTCTGTAAGTTCCAGGCAGTTACCATATTGGATAATTTGTACAACCCATCTGTCAGAGGTGATTGTAATTTGTACAACCCATCTGTCAGAGGTGATTGTATTCCAGCCCGGTAGAAATTGGGAGAGACGTCTCCCGACAGGAGTGGAATGATCGGGGGTAGCAGAAGAAAGTCACTGTTGGTTGTTTGCAGGGGGAAGTATGTGTTGAGTTGCCTCTGCCTCTTCCCTTGCCGTTGTTACCGCTAAATCCACCTCTAAAAAAAACATCTTGAAGGGCAATTGGTTGTTGCCCTTTTAAGAGGAGAAGGGATTCTCTGTGGAAACATTTTTGGAGCCACCCCTGGAAAAGGAGACACGAAAGCATCCCCTATTAAATGGGGATTGCAAAGCCCCAATGGACTCGGCGACCTCAGGGTCCTTCATTTTTTCTAGCGAAGTGTCCACTGTTGAGCCCGAGAGGTATTCCTTGTTGAATGGTTGGTTGAGAATAGAGGCTTGAATCTCCGGTTTGAACCCTAAAATTCTCAACCAAGCATGCCTGTGTAGCAGTACACTGGAGTTCACTGTGTGGGCTGCCGTGTCCAAGGAGCACATGATGGAGGTATTAGTGATTAATTTACCCTCCTGAATAAGGTAATTTGCCTTTGATTTGTGGTCATCAGACAGAAATTGCATCAGTTTCGCTAGCTCATCATAATGAGCCCGGTCGTAGCGAGCTAATAAAGCTTGCGCATTAGCAATGCGCCAATGATTGGCTGCTTGCAACGCTGCTCTTTTACCCAAGGCATTGATTAATTTTGACTCCTTATCAGGAGGGGCCTCACCTGTGGTTTGTGAATTTGCTTTTTGCGAGTGTTGGAAATTACAAGAGACTCTAAAGGAAGCGGACTCTTGATGAAAGTGGGGTCAGTAGATGCTGGCTTATACTTTTTCTCCACCATGTGTAATAATTCTTGCCCGCACAGGATCTTTAAAGAGTGCGTCTGTCTGCTTAAGCATCCCTTTGAGCATTGGTAATGAGTGAGTAGCTCTTTGAGAGGAACTTAAGGTTTCGAACAAGAAATCCTCTTCGAGAGGCTCTTTGTGTAACTCCACCCCATAATAATGAGCAGCCCCTTTTAAGTAGCTCTATGTATCCTACGTGTTGTCAGGGTTTGGGAGGATATAGATCCGGATCATTATCAGTGTTCGGATCAGTGTCATAGTCCTCTCTTGGGTCATTAATGTCCTGTGGCCTATCCTGATCCCCTTCATCCTGTGGGCCTGGTGATAGTGGTGGTGGAGAATTTGTGGGTGTGATAAACAAATTTGGATCAGTGGGTGATGGAGGTGGAATGCAAGGTGGAGAAGGGTTAGTACCTACATTTCTCTTTAAAGGAATGTGGTAGTCCTCCTGTAGGCCCATTTGCCTCTTCTCTGGAAATCTGGCATGAAAACGTCCAGTGTCTGGATATATGACCAATTCTTTTTGTTTCGGATCTGGAGGGGGTACGTCGAAACAAGGCTCTTTTTGATGGAGTCTGTTTCTCTTTGACGCCATTTTCGCCGTGGAAAGTTTCAGCTCCGAAGATTTACTCTTCGGTAGCAAGGTAATGGGCACCAAGACATGTTTCGGTTTCGATGCGGATTTCAGCTCGGCACCGGCATGGGGCAGACTCGATACCGAGCCGGAAGGCTTTTCCACACTGATCCAGTGTAACTGCTTCCCGTTCTTCCATGTCAGAGTCCGCTTCGAACACAGAGATATGCTCTGCTTATTCTTCCGCTCCTTGAGCGCGGCTTTTTTCTCTGTCGGAATCTTCATCGAAGAGGTCCGGTGCGGAGCCGGTTTGATGTTGCATTTCGTGACATCGAGCCAGATGGTCATGCCGGTTTGATGTTGCATTTCGTGACGTGGAGCCCGACGGTCACGGAGCGTCTTCTTGGATCGAAACAATCGCCACACATCGAAGTCTTGTTCGTCGTGTCCCAGGGATAGACAGAGGTTGCAAGTCAGTGCGCGGAAACTTAGCGAGACAATGGAGCTTGAATGGAGTCCGTTCCATCGACTGCTAGCGAGCCAGACATGGGTAGGCTTAACGGCCCTCCATAAGTTTTCTGATCGAAGACCTGTGAGTCGAAACGCGGAGAATGGGGAACGCGATTGAGAAACAATACCGCAGAGGGTAGTGGATTGGGCGTTGGAGGGAACCCGAGAAACGGTGTCGGACCGGAGCGCAGCAATTCACATCCGAACCTGATGGCGGAAAAAAACTATCTAACCATGGAGTCGATGCCCATGCGCACTATCTCTGAAAGGAGGAGTCACCTAACTTGTGACTAGAAAAGACTTCTTCGAAGACAAAACAACTTGTAAACATCCGGACCCAACACTAGATGGCAGGCTCTGCAAAGCATGTGATCTACAGCTCACATGCCTCGAACATGTATTTATCAGTACTCTCACAGGGTAGGCATATGCCATTAAGGACAATCTAAAGTGGTATGTTGGCCACTGTAGCAGGGGAGGAGGAGTTGAAGGCTGGTAGTCATGATGACCTGCCCACTATCCACCCGACCAGTGTCCCCATATGGACTGGCCTGTTTGTTGCATCATTGGTTGAGAAGACTGTCTCCATACTCCAGACCTCTGGAATAACCCCATAAGCTCTGAAACTGGTGGGGAAGTTGTCAGGAAACCAAGGAACACACTAAAGCTCTACTATCCTTAAATGCTCCAAAGCAAAGTTTGACTTTCTCATTGAAAAGCACGACTTATCACCTATAAGGGTACCTCAGGGCCGGGGGACGTCGGGGAGATTAAGTGAGCTATTGACCAGAGTCACATGATGCTGACCTGAGCTGCCGCTTGCGAGCAAATCGCATCCCCGCACTCCAGAATCAGCAGCTCTGACCGCTGCGTCACACCTCTCCCCAAAGAGCTTGTCCTCAGCACGCCTGCACATCACTGAAGTACTCAGTGGATCTCATTCAGGCAGGTCGATAAAGGACCACACTGGTACCAACCACCCTGCTAAGGAAATCAATGGTATCAAAACGTGCATGCATAAAGTATTTGACCACATCTTTGCCATCATGTATGGACAGAGGGAAATAAGACTGAAAATCTTTCGAACCTGCTGGCAAGATATTGCTGGCCATGTCCCAAAGTGCATGGGTGTATTGGCCCAACAGACAAACCGCGTTAACAAACTGCAATACCAAACTAACTGAAGGAAACACGCGCTTGCCAAAAGCATGAATCCACTTAGATTCTTTGTCCAGAAAGACTGAGAAATTAATTTGGATTCACTTTACTGATTGAGGACTGTACAATAAGGATCTCTGGAGTAGGGTGCTTGGTGAGAAAATACAGGTCATCATGCACCAGTATAGCACATCTGGCCACCTACCTATTCACAAGTGGATAAAAACATGGTCCACAAAGTTGTTGTCAAAGTATTTGTAAGGCCATCATTAAACAGAAGGGCTTAGAAGCTGCTGGATGGGCTGCATGATTTCTGTTAAAAAAAAAAAATTTGAGTGTCAATGGAGGGTAGTCGGTGCCTCTAATGCTTTGGCTGCCCTTTGAACCGGCAATGTGAATGAGGAACGCTCCTCTTTTGGCAAATCAAACTCTTTCAGAAGAGGTGTCAAACCCACTAACATTTTGTAACTCACTAAATCACTGTATAAATGAATGGGGCCCATCATCCTCTTGATCTGCACAGTGCTCTAGAACAGAGTGACAACCAAAAAGATAATGCAGTCTATGTGAATATTTGCAGTGTTGTGGATGGACAGGGTTGGAGTCAGGCAGCATGGCAATCAGTTGTAGTTTTGTAATTTCGTAGCACAATACTGGTCGAGGTTGGGCTCATGTTATTTTGGATTCTGACATGGGCGAAAACACTGGGTCATCCTACAGTGGCATTGGCTAAGGTGTGGCAGAATTCAGGGTAGATCATGGGGGCTAAGGTGGAAGTCCCTACATCAGTTGGCATAGCCCAGTAACAGGACCCAAGGGGAAAGGTGGCATCAGTGTGGGACCTGAGTGCGGTAACTAGACTAGAGGGCACTATGGTATCTTGGGGCCTGAAAGAATGCTAGAGAAAGGCAGGTTGGACCCATTTGTTGCATCGTGACCTATTTGGAAGCCTTGCAATTGTGCAGAGATGAAAGAGCTCAGCAAACCCAGAGATCAGCTGAGGAATCAGCTCAGTGACTTTGACGGGGTGTGAATTACATCTTGAATCCCTTACAACTTGTTCTTGGAGTTAGAGTGGTAGAATGAATTTGAATTCTACTTTGCTCTTTTTTTGTTTGTATTTAGACTTTTTTGAATGGGAAAAGGGGTGGTTAAGAGAATGGTCTTGTGACTGGGTCGAAACCCGGGACTTCGGAGAAGAACCCAAGCAAAGCAACTACTAATTGTGTTCAGTGACATGCAGCTTCGCTTTCTGGTCTTGAATTGACTTCAGATGCATGAGTGCGCACTTATCTCACAATTTAAAAATGTGTGTCCTAAGCACCGATGCAAAAGATAACTCATGCATATTTTAAATGGACATTTGCTTCCTGCAGTTGTGGGTACAGCTTGAATCTTGTTGTGTTCGGTGGGGACATCATTCCCTACTCGCAGTGAACGTTTTAAGTTGTCGGATGACCAGACAGTGGAAGGCATAGAAAAACAAGTATTGGCATTGCCAATAGATCTTCTCTTTGGACCTTTTAAGTGTTTAGCCAGAGCTATTGGCTTTGCCTATGTTTTTAAGTTATGTTGTAGAGCAGTGTAGCTGCTGTGCAGCATGTTGAACTGTTCCCCCCTCGATCCCTCTACCACCACACACCCGCCCTGTGTTAAGATATGGACAAAAGAGTGCATTTGCTTTATAGATAAGGATGCTGGATGACTCAATTCCAACAGCGCCACACTGATGCTGCCCTTTCTTTTCTCTTAACCCCAGCACCTTCTGGAAGTTGTAGTCCCTCCTCACCTCAATTGAACCGGTGTTCTATAAGCTACTGCAATCTAGAAAGGAAAACGGGACTAAACCGAAAAATTGTGCCTTTGTTTATAGATGACAAAATGATGCATCAAGACCTCTCCCCATTTATGTGGTTTTAAACATTTATTCCCAAATCCTAATTTATTACAAAACACACACATATTAAATAATAAACATAAAACTGTCACAGCAGCACGCCTTATCTGGCCCAAACTCAAACAGTGCGTAAATGTTTGTGACACAGTTTTGTACCGAAGGCAGTAATGCAGAGCCGGAATATAAGACCACGTACATAGTGAACTAATTCAAACTAACTAATGGAGTGTGTAGATTTTTTGCAGGAGGTGCAATGTCAGTTTTGTACATTAGCGAAATGGTCATTATTTAATTTATGCTACAAACTGAAATATTGCACAAATATCGCGTACTTTTATGGACATGTATATACACATGGTTAGAATGCACTTGAAGAGTGGGCTTAAAGGAAACAATTGCGCTGTCGGATGCTGTCTGTCCAGGTGCTGCATTGTTTGCAGTGGAACATTCCACCCTCAGCAGCCCTCTGCCTTAAAAAAAAACATAACTCTCCACATAGAATTAATAAAATTTAATTTAAGGGCGTTTTATTAGGAAACATGGTTTATTTCTCCAAACGCAATTGGAGAGCTTCCAGCGCACTCTCTACTCCACTTGGTGAACACTTGGTTCCATTTGTAAGGACTGGTGAGTGGCCCCATTGGGGGAAGAAGGTCAACGTACTACAAAGCACAGAATGCTTTGCGGTGTAGCCACGCCCACTGTGGCAGGTGACATTGATTATAAGAGCAGACGCTGCCTGAAATCTGCTCCTCCAGCCCTTCACGAACAATGCCTCTGAAGAAAGGACTGATTCCTGAAACGCGTCAGGCTTTACATATTTGAAGATTGCCGTGAAAGCATCCAAGGAGCGAGCAGTGAAATGGATCCAAATAAACGTGCTGAATTGAACTTCGTGTGGCTGTGCTTCAATGGGGCTTCCTGTGTTTGAATTTGATGTATATCGGCTGTTGCCCAGTCGAGAAGCGAGGCCCACCTTGACAGGGTCCGTGCAGGCTCTGAGCTGGGGCTTGCAGACAACGGAACGAAGACAAGAACAGCTCCAATACAGGTGGTGCTGCCTTGCGCACGACTTCACTGCTGCAAAAACGCATTGGAGAGCTTCCAGCGCACTCTCTACTCCACTTGGTGAACACTTGGTTCAATTTGTAAGGACTGGTGAGTGGCCCCACTGGGGGAAGAAGGTCAGCGTACTACAAAGCACAGAATGCTTTGCGGTGTGGAAATAAATTACTTGGAACTTTTGAAAACAACTGATGGAGTGCGACCCAATTCTTTCCTTTGGAAGGGTGTTTGGATATACATATATATATATATATACATATACATATATATATATATACATATAGATATATATATATATATATACATATATATACACATATACACACACACATAAAAAGGAAAAGCCGAAAACTAAAGCATTTCCTAGCAATAAATGGCATGGTATATAAATGACATATGAAAAATTACAATGTCAAACGCAGGGCTCGACAAATCTAACAAATTGTACTAGTCCTGCAGGTCTAGTAACTTGGAAAATCGTCCCCCGACCCAACTGCAGCCTTCTTGACCTCAGTCTCTGAAAACGGTGCAAAAGTGACAAGTTAAAAAGATTTAAAGGCATCTTTATTACTCAGTCCCTTTGTGAGCAATAAAAATGCCTTTAAATCTTGTTATCTTGTCACTTTTGCTCCGTTTTCGAAGACAGAGGACAAAAGTTAGTTTGTCTTCCTACTCGCCAGAAGGGGCGAGTAGGACCTAAAAATAGCTCGTCCTCATCCATTCTCCCTCGCAAATGCGAGCGGGTGGATTTGTCGAGCCCTGAAACAGAAGTTTTTCGGTACAAGCAGGTGGATAACAGGGAGGCGGGTGGGTCAGTGAGGAATCCACAGGCAGATACTGTATCTACCAGAAGGTAAGTAACTTGTTCTTCTGATGAATACATCTGCATGTGGATTGCTCACCTTTTGAATTGAATCCACAATCCACAAGCTGTTTCTCTCTCCGAGGAGGGTGTCCACCCGCCTATACCAAAAAATGTTGCAGCACAGAACGTGCAAAATGGCTGTCCCTCCTAACCTCCGAATCAAAGCAGTAATGCTTTGCAAAGGTGTGGGGGAGGCCCAAGTTGCCACCTTGCAGATGTTTACAACAGGAACACCTCTAGCCAAAGCAGAAGAAGATTACTTAGCTCTATTGGAATGAGCTCTAATATTCTAATCCTTCTTAGCCAAGGCGTAGCAGATCTTGATGCACAAGATGATGCCCCTGGAAAGTGTTCGTTTATGGACAGGTTTGCCCTTCATCCTTCCAAAATAGCCCACAAACAGCTGGTCATTCAGTCTTAGGTCCCTGGTTCTGTCCAGGTAGTAGAAGCTGACAGCCTTCCTAGGGTCCAGGCGGTGAAGTCTCTCCTCCTCCTTGGAAGGGTGAAGGGAGGATAGAAGGTAGGTAAGGTAATAGACCGCCATAGATGGAAAGGAGTGACCACCTTAGGCAGGAAAGCAGCCCTGGTTCTGAGAACCATCTTTTTGGCATAAATAAAATGGAGGTTTAGAACTAAGAGCCTGAAGCTTACTTACCCTCCTGGCTGAGGTAATAGCGATCAGAAAAACAGTCTTGAAAGTAAGAAGCCTCAACGGGCAACTATTTAGAGGCTCAAAAGGAGAACTCAAGAAAGTAAGTACTAAATTCAAATCCCACTGAGGCATAATGAAGGCAGTGGGAGAAAACCTATTGGTGAGGCCCTTAATGAACCTCATAACAATGGGAGACTTAAATAAAGATGGCTGATCCGGAAAACGGAGGAAAGCCGACAAGTAACCCTAGCCGTAGCCAAGGAACAACCTTGCTGAGCCAAGGAAAGTGAAAAGCCAAGTACATCAGATAAATGAGCCTTCAAAGGATCAATGGACCTCTCTCCACACCAATTCACAAACTTGGACCACCTAGAGTAATAATTAGATTTGAGGGAGTGTCTCCTGGATGATAAACTAACATCCACCACATCCGATCGGAGAGAGAAAGAGCTCAGGTTGCCACGTTCAATCTCCAGGCATGAAGGTGCAAGCTCTGGAGGTGGGGGGGTCATCCCTGCGAGAGGAGGTCTGACCTGAGATGGAGACAAGAGCGGAGGGTGTGAAGAGAGGTGAAGAAGATTTGTGTACCACACCCTTCTTGGCCAATCCGTAGTGATCAATATGACTTGTGCCCGGTCTTGAAATCTTTCTCAGAACTCGAGGAGCCAAGGGTATGGGAGAAAACACAAAGGAGGAGGTTGAAAAGGCTTTCCTTGAGACAGGTTGCCCAGCACATTCCACCAAGACAGTTCCGCTGCAGTGTCTCTGGAGAGTCTGACCTTCTCCCCGGGATCTCTATTGTGCTGTTACCACTGCCTGCGGAGGCACCACTGGAGTGCCCTCATGTGCCAGCGTGCATGGTTGACCAACAGTATGCAGGAAGCGAACTGACCGAGCAGGCGTAGGACCTTCAGGACTGGAACAACCGCTCCATCATGAAACAAAGGAATCATCACCTGAATGTCGAGAATCCTCTGCGGCGGCGGCGGGAAAGCTCGACACACAGTATTGTCCAGTACTGCCCTTATGAACAGGCTGTGCTGAGAAGGCACCAGGCGCCAAAAGAACCTGAACTAAGGTCAACATCTTGAACTATTCTTGCCCGAGGTAACAATTCAAACCCTCAGGTCCAGGATCGGTCTCAATCGGCCGTCCTTCTGATCTGTGATTGACATATGGCCCACACTCCCTACAGGGCTTTAAACCAGACTTCTTCGAGATAGCCATTCTCACTGCAACACGAAGTAGAAGATTGAAACAATGTTATCACATGTCAACTGGAAAGTCCCAGAAAAAAACGTTACACATTGACGGCACGGAAAAAAGGGAAGTGACGTCCGCGAGATCTTCTTATGGCTCGCGTGACGTCGTAGGGAGCGGAGACGTGCTATTGTGACGTCTTCATCGACATGGGAGAAATAAGAAAATTATTTTCGTGGAATGCGGGTGCAGGGGTAATTCAAAAGGTGAGGAATCCACAGGCAGATGTATCCATCAAAATTCAGCTGTACTAGCGGCCCAGAGAAAATAATAATGAGGATTAAAAAAATAAGGAAAATGCTACTTACCAGTATGCATCTGTTCTTGTCAGGTAGGGCTGCTGACATTCATATCTTAGCATAGATCGCCGCCTAGTGTTGGGTCCGGATGTTTACACCTTGTTGTCTTGGAAGAGTCTTCGAAGTATCACGAGATAGGTGATTCCTCCCCTGGACTACAGTGCGCATGGGCATCTTCTCCATCTTCAGATTGTTTTTCGCCATTGTGGCAAAGATGGAGTATAGGAAAGTAAGAGATGACCATGTAAATGTATGTAAAAAGATAACCCTGCAGCTGTGACAGGCACCGGGCAGGAGGGTGGGCGATATGAATGTCAGCAGCCCTACATGCCAAGAACAGATGCATACTGGTAAGTAGCATTTTCCGTTCAAGGCATGTGGGCTGCTGAATTCATATCTTAGCATAGACTGTATAGCAATTTCTCCTCTAGCGGTGGTCGCCTGTATCAGCTGCAGTTGTTTGAAAAAGAGTTTTAAGGACAGCCTGGCCTACAGCAGCTTGTTGCTTAGCTTGCACGTCAAAACAGTAGTGTTTAGTGAAAGTGTGTTTGGTAGACCATGTAGCTGCCCTACATATGTCTTCTAAGGGAATATTTCCTAGGAAAGCCATGGATGCCCCCATTTTGCGCGTTGAGTGGGCTTTTGGGGGAACTGTTAAAGTGCGCTTTGCCTTTTGATAGCATATTTGAATGCATTTAACTATCCATCTGGCTATTCCTGTCTTGGAAATGGGATTGCCCTTATGTTGTGGTGAAAAAGCAACAAATAGTTGCTTTGTCTTTCTGAATGATTTTGTTCTGTCAATGTAATATAGCAGAGCTCTTTTAACGTCTAGTGTGTGTAGAGCTCTTTCAGCCACGGACTGCGGGTTTTGAAAGAAAGACTGATTGACGTGGAAAGAGGAGATAACTTTTGGCATAAATTTAAGGTTTGTACGAAGCACTACCTTATTGTGGTGTATTTGCATGAAAGGTTCCTGAATGGTTAGTGCCTGTAGCTCACTCACTCGCCTGAGGGAAGTAATGGCAATTAAAAATGCCACCTTCCATGTTAAGAACTGTAGTTCACATGAATGAAGTGGTTCGAAGGGGGGGTCCCATGAGTCTGGTAAGTACTATGTTTAAGTTCCAGACTGGAGAAGGTGGATGCCTTGGAGGGATAATTTTTTTAAGTCCTTCCATAAAAGCTTTGATAGGTGGTATTCTGAATAGGGACACATGTTGTCTGTTTTGAAGATATGCTGCTATAGCAGCAAGGTGTAGCCTTATGGATGAGTATGCTAGGTTACATCTTTGAAGATGTAGCAGGTAACAGATTAAGTTTTGGATGGAGGCATCTAATGGATTGATTTGGTTATTATTACAATAAATTACAAATCTTGTCATTTAGCTGCGTAGCATGATCTGGTAGTGGGGACGCCTTGCTTCCTTTATAATGTTCATGCAGTCTGGAGGCAAGTTAAGATATCCAAACACTAAGACCGCAGGAGCCAGATCGCTAGGTTCATCTGATTGGGATCTCAGTGCCTGATTTCTCCATGGTTCTGTGTTAGCAATTGTGGTAAAAGGTGCAGTGTTTGGTGAGGAACTACTGAGAGTTCTAGGAGCTCATGGCTGTCTTGCCCATGTGGAAGCAACTAATATCATTGTGAGTGACTGTTGCCTTAGTTTGCGTGCCACTAATGGAATCAGTGGGCTTGGTGGAAAAGCGTACGCAAATCTGCCTGACCAGTTCATCCATATCGCATTGCCTTGTGACAACGGGTGTGGGAACCTGGCGGCAAAGGACGGGCATTTTGAGTTTTCATTTGTGGCAAACAGATCTATCTCTGGATGTCCCCACTTTTGGAAGAATGGTTGGAGAACTTGAGGGTGAATCTCCCATTCGTGTATTTGTTGACTGTGTCGGCTTAGTAGATCTGCTATCGGATTGTCTCTTCCTGGGAGGTGTTCTGCCAGGAGGTAAATGTTTTGTGGAATTGCCCACTTCCATATGCTCTGTGCTAGGTGAGATAGCTGCAGAGAGTCTGCCCCTCCTTGTTTTTGGATGTAGTACATGGCTGTCATGTTGTCCGTCCGGATTAACACAGCCTTGTTGCACAAGTATTTCTGAAAGGCTTTCATTGCTAGAAATACTGCTAGTAACTCTAAGTGGTTTATATGTAGTGTCTTTTGTTGGACTGTCCAGAGACCTTGGACGGTGTATTGAAGGAGATGGGCTCCCCAACCTGTCAGTGATGCGTCTGCTGTTAATACTACTTGTGGAACTGGCTCTTGGAACAGTCGCCCCTTGGAAAGGTTTTGTGGGTTCCACCACTGCAGAGAGTTGTAAGTGCGACTGTCTACCAACACTAGGTCTTTTAGTTGTCCTTGAGCTTGGATCCACTGGCGTGCTAGGCATTCCTGTAAGGGACGCATTTGAAGCCGAGTATGAGGGACGATGAATATGCAGGAGGCCATCATGCCTATAAGCTGCATGAACACTTGAGCTGGCAGGGAGTGTTGTGGCAGAAATCTTTGAGTGAGAGACTGTATGTTGGCTATCCTGGCTGCATTTGGATATGCCTTCGCCACTGAGGTATCTATAGTTGCTCCTAGTGTGGGAGGGTTGCAGATGTGATTTTGGGTAATTAATGGAAAATCCTAGACTGTGTAGTAGCTGGATTGTCTGTGAGGTATGGCTGGCACAGTGTGCGTATGAGTTGGCTTTTATGAGCCAATCGTCGAGGTAGGGGAACACATGGATGTGTTGTCTTCTGAGGTGTGCTGCTACTACTGCTAGGCATTTTGTAAAAATCCGTGGTGCCTTAGTTACCCCGAAGGGGAGAAGTTTGAATTGATAGTGGTGACCTTCTATTGTGAACCTGAGGTATCTCCTGTGAGCTGGATGTATAGGGATGTGAAAGTATGCATCTTTGAGGTCTAATGTAGCAAGGAAGTCCCCTTGCTGGAGTAGTGGGAGTACTTGTTGTAGAGTGATCATATGGAAATGCTCTGAGAGTATGTATTGATTCAGAGGTCTGAGGTCTAATATTGGTCTGAGGGAACCGTCTTTTTTGGGAATGAGGAAGTATAGAGAGTGTACTCCTGTCCCTTGATGTTGAAATGGGACTGGCTCTATAGCACCCTTTTCCAGCATGGAGCACCTCTTGTAACAGCGTGATGTGTTCTTTGGACATTGGACGGTGTTTGGGTGGTATGTTTGGTGGAGTAGAAGTGAGTTCCAGGCAATAACCATACTGGATAATTTGTCTCACCCAACTGTCTGTTGTAATGCTGTTCCAGACTGGTAGGAATTGTGTTATTCTGCCTCCGACTGGTGTTAGGTGGTCTGGAGGGAGCGTGAACAAGTCAGTGTTTGGTGGCAGTGAAGGCTCTGGTGTTATTACCACCACGTCCTCTGCCCTTGTTATTATTTCCTCTATAACCTCATCTATTGGAACCTTTATTAAAGGTGCCTTGTGTAGTAGTTTTAAATGATGAAGAGGTTTGGGATGTGTTGCCTCTGCCTGAGCCTCGAAAAGAGGAGCGACGAAAGGAGCTCCTAGACTGTTGAAATTGAAGTACACTTATGGACTTAGCGGTGTCAGTATCTTTTTTCATCTTTTCTAAGATGGTATCAACTGCAGGGCCAAACAAGAAATCTTGGTTAATGGGATAATTGAGTATTGTAGATTGCACTTCATTCTTAAAACCCGAGATGCGGAGCCAGGCATGCCGGCGTAGCAACACGCTAATGTTGACAGACCTAGCGGCTGTATCAGCTGCATCAAGGGCGCATTTTATGGATGCGTTAGTGATGAATTTCCCTTCCTGTTTTAGGTCATTTGCTTTTGCCATATAGGGTTCTGGTAGGTGTTGTAATAATCCCTCCAGTTCATCATAGTGTACTCTGTCATAGCGTGCTAGGAGAGCTTGTGTATTGGCAATTCTCCAGGTATTTGCTGCCTGAGAGGCCACTCTTTTCCCTGAGGCTTATAACATTTTGACTCCTTGTCAGGAGGGGCATCACCTGTTTGCAAATTTGCCCTTTTCCTAGCATTCGATACAACTAGAGAGTCTAGTGGTAGCTGAGACTTGATATAAGAGGGGTCTGTAGGGGCTGGCTTATATTTCTTTTCAATTCTTGGATTGAGAACACGCGCCCTGGCTGGGTCTTTAAAGATGTCTGGTGCGTGCCTCAATACTCCCTTCAGCATAGGGAGTATACGTACACTCTTCTCTGATGTTGGGAAGGTGTTAAATAGGAAATCCTCCTCTATAGGGTCAGTGTGCATGTTTACGCCATGATACAGAGCTGCTCTGTCTACTAGCTGGTTAAAAGCGACAGTGTCGTCAGTAGGAGACGGCTTTGTGGGGTATGGCGAGGTATCGGGTATGGGTTGTATATCATATGGGTCATCAGGGTCATTCTGATCGTCCCATGTGTTATAGTGGTTTCCTTGATCATCAGGGTCTATAAAGTCCTGTTGAGGATCTTCACCCATGTCTTCTACCTCATCATAATGTGGAGGTGTAGGAGAATATGGAACATAAGGCATGTTAGGAGTGAAAGGAGGAGGTGTGAAAGGTCTAGAAGGGGATGTTCCAAAGTCCTTTTTCTTAGGAGGAACAGAAGAAGGTGCTTCAGTGTCCAGTCTTCTCTTGTTCTTATTGTAAACTGATATAATTCCTGTATCAGGTTCTATATACAGTCTGTATTGGTCTGGGCTCACTGGATCAGGATGAAAAAGTTCTTCTTCCACTGTCCGTGGCTTTGGCGCCGAGGTTTTTGGATCGGTCGCTTGCTTGTTTTTATTTTTCTGTGGAGCTTTTTTCGGCTCGACGTCCTTTGTCAGCTCGACGGCTCTTTTCGGCTCGACGGCCTTGTTTTACTCGACGACCTTCTCCGGTTCGACGGTCTTTTTAGGCTCGACTGCCTTTTTCGGCTCGATGTGTTTTTTCGGCTCGACAACTTTTTCGGTTTGACTGCCTTTTTCGGCTCGGAGGCAGTCTTCGGATCGACGACTTTCTTTGGGTCGATTCCCTTTATCGGGTCGTTGACCTTTTTCGGGTCGACGGTCTTCTTTGGATCGACGCCCTTCTTTGGGTTGACAGTGTTCTTTGGATCGATGACCTTCTTTGGGTCGACTGTCTTTTTCGGATCGACGACCTTCTTTGGCTGGACGGCCTTTATCGGATCTGCGACTTTTTTGGTGTCGGCGCCCATTCTCGGCTCAGCGGCTGTTTTTGAGTCGACGGCCTTTTTGGGAAGTGTTTTTCTCCGTCCCAGGGTACCGGAAGGCTTTGGTATGGTCTTCGGAGCCGAGCCGGAAGGTGGTGCTTCTGAAGCGGTGTGTCGGTCGTGGCTAAGGCTTTTAGGCGATGCTTTGACTGGAGCCTTGTCTGGAGGTGGAGGCAGGGTAGGGGCTTTGGTACTCACGGTTTGCCCCGGTGGGATGTCTTCATCGGAGTCCGACTGGTCTAATACTCTGACTAGCTCTAAGTTGGAGTCTGCTGCCTCTCGGAGTTCATGTTCATCATCGAAAATGTTATCCGGTTCAGGTGCCTGTCGCTGCATCTCTTGTCGAGCAGCTCTTTGGTTACGGATAGTTTTCTTCGACCGGAACTGAGCACAAGCTTGACAGTTTTCTTCGCTGTGCTCTGGAGATAGCGATAAGCATACAGTATGCAACAGGTGCCTATGTGGAAACTTGAATCGACATTGTGGGCATCTTTAGAACAGGGTCCTTTCCATCGGCAGGAGGCCCACATGGCATCGAAAAGGCCCAACGGCCCGCGTCGACTACCAGAGATAGATGGAAAGGGTTGTCGAGTTGAGGGATACCGAGCGGAAACAATACCGTCGCAAGTGTATGTTTTTTTGGCCTTAGAAAGTTGGAAAACTTCGGTCCCGAAGTTGGAGTTGTCAAAGTGCATCCGAACCCAATGGCGGAGAAAAACAATCTGAAGATGGAGAAGATGCCCATACGCACTGTAGTCCAGGGGAGGAGTCACCTATCTCGTGATACGTGGGGGAGAATGGAAGGCACCGGGAGATTAAGTGATTTACTTGCACAAGGAGTAAACCACATAAGGTGGGACCAGATGCCGGATGATGCAAGGGGATGGGGGGGAGGTGGGCTAGTTGTGTTTTAACACGTTTGTAATATCATGGCAATGCGAGAAAAGCATACGCCCTTTAGAAAAGAATGCTTCCGGTTATAGCCACTGTTCAGAACAAAAGCAAGGCTCAGCCGCCATACTTAAGGACAAAGGTCAGAAACTCAATAAAGAAAATAGTGCTTCCAGACTGAAGAACACGTACCATGTAACAACCGAAGTAAAAGGGCCAGTCGCCTGGGAGGTTCCAAATGAAGACAAGGCAATACTAAGGAGGGACTAACAAGCCTCTTTATGAATCATAAGCCAGCATTTACGAAGGACAATGACACAAGCCAACACCAATATGGACGGATAGTGGGTGGAGCTTCTATTCTATACTCCACTACAACGAGACTCGCAGTGCATGCGCGCCGATTCTAGGTTCAACCTAAAAAGCAGCTGACTTTACCGGGCACGGGTTGCGCTTGTATGCATCTCCGCTTTTATAACTATGACATCGTGGAGCCAAAGCACAGATACACGATGCCACCTACCAGCGCAAGGGAGCACTGTTACAAAAAAAATATTTGTGGATCCAGTCTGTCGCCTGAGGATTATTATAGAGTAAAGAATCTGTGGTTTGAAGTATCTGTTTGAATATGAAACTGTTAAAGTGCTGTGGTAAGGGAATTCTATTATGGGTTTTGTCTGTACCACTGAACGGAAGCGGATTATGGCCCTACAGATTATTAAAGAGAGGACTTAGTAAACCTTTGCACACAGTTACCATCACTTTTGATTGTTTCTTTTAGATCGTTCATGATGAAGAGGTGGCCATTTGCCTTTAATATTGCCTCACTAGAATTCAACTCCAGTGTGGAAGCAAAGGCAGAACTGGGCAGGGGGCATTATTGATTTAAATTAGTAGTGAAGTGCTTCGACTGGATGCAGCGAGGAGAATACGTTTAGAAATAAAACAATGGTAAGTCTTGACATTCTTTAGGAAGCTGTAGGTCAGAAGTCACCTTTGTAAATATCTATGGGGAAGACAAATGAACTTTCTCGTGGTGTAAAAGGATTAGTTACTTATCTGTAATCCTAGTTCTTATCCAGGGGTTTACTCATATAAGGCATAATCTATGAATAATCCTTGTCCATGTGCGGGATCCCAGAGCATATAGAAAATACATATACATACATATATATGCATATATATGCATATTTGAAAACATATACATGCAGCCTAAAATATTTCCAAAATGGCAAAGATGCTGAAATTACATAGGTTTGCATAGTAGCACCTATACTCTCCCAACCCCTAAGGAAGAAAGAGAGCAGTAAACATTTGTCATACAACAATGCTTTATTGCCATAGAAAAACCTGTAATTGCAGGCATTCGCCAGTAGGCTGCAGTAGAGTATAAAGAAACAATGAAAACTGACACCTTGCCTTTAAGGCATAAGAGTAGGGGTACCGTGCCTTTAAGACCTGTAGGCGACCCCCTGTTCCCATGATGCACCACAGGTGGCAGTTAGGCCAGTTCTTTTTGGAGGTGCATAAACACCTGAGGAAATCCATAAGTAACATACCATAACTTTGCAGTAATGCTCGTCCGGGGAGGTGGGTGAGTCGCTTATGACTTTGATGAGTATTCCCCTGGATGAGAACTAGGATAACAGGTAACTAATCCTTCTCATCCAGGGGATACTCCTCAATAGTCAATCTATGAATAGATTAGCAAGCCCATACCCAAAGTCTCGCGGACGAGCAATCAAGTATACAGCAAAAACATGAATCAACATCACATTTATAATGCAGTTATGCAAACAAAATCCTTAAAGAGGCCTGTCCCACTTGGGCATCGGCCTGTGCATCTGAATCTAGGCAGTAATGGCAGGTAAAGGTATGTACTGAACGCCATGTAGCCGCCTTACAAATCTCAGATATTGGAATGTTGCGAAGGAGAGCGGTTGTAGAAGCTTTTCCTCTAGTAGAATATGCACTAGGTTTGCCCTGTAAAGCTTTGTTAGCTAATTGGTAAGACAGAGCTATACAGGAGATGATCCATCTCGAGATAGACCTTTTTGAAGCTGACAAACCGGTACTAGTTGTCCCATAATTAACAAAGAGCCGGTCAGACTTCCTAAGTGGAAGAGTTTTAGCTAGGTAAAATTTCAAAAGCCTCCGGAGATCTAGAGAGTGTAAAGAACTCTCCGGGGGAGTGGTTGGTTGAGGGAAGAAAGTAGGCAGAGTGATGGTTTGATTGATATGGAAATCCGAGACCACCTTGGGCAGGAAGCCTGGATGTGTACTCGGCACCTCTCTATTGGCATGAAACACTGTGTAAGGTTCCTTGCAACACAGGGCCTGGATCTCGCTCACCCTGCGGGCTGAGGTGATGGCTACCAAAAAGGCAGCTTTCAAGTTCAAGTGCTGCAAAGATGCCTTATGAATAGGCTCGAAAGGAGCACCCATCAACTTGGTAAGTACGATGTTAAGCTCTCAGGGAGGAGAGGGGGACCTCACTGGTGGAAACACTTTCTTAAAACCCTCTAAGAAATCTTTGACCACAGGCATGAGGAAGAATGAGGTCTGAGAAGGAGACTTCCTATAGGCTGTTATTGCGGCTAAGTGAACCCTGATGGAGGGGTACTTCAGGCCTGACCTTGCCAAATGCAATAAGTATGGGAGAATCACATGCTCCTGACATTGGATTGAATCAAGAGAATTGTCCATACACCAAATGTAAAATCTCTTCCACTTGAAAGCATACGACTTTCTAGTGGAGGGCCTCTTTGCCTCTAAGAATGTTCATGCAGTCAGCTGAAAGGTCTAGGTGGCCATATTGGATGACCTCAGGAGCCATGCCGTCAATCGAAGGGAAGGAAGGTTGGGGTGAAACACCCTCCTCTCGTCCTTGGTCAGCAAGTCTGGGCGGCAGGACAGTCTCCGGTGAGGAAACTCCTACAGCTGGAGGAGATCCAGGTACCACCACTGGCGTGGCCACTGTATCACCGCCGTAATCAGAGGCAGTGGAGAAAAAGCGTACAGCAATGTCTGAGACCAGCTGATTAAAAGTGCATTCCCCGCGATCCCTGCTAGGGGAATCCAGACGCAAAGATGGGGCATTTTGCGTTTGCCGCGTCTGCGAACAGATCTATGTCTGGCAATCCCCATTGCCGAAACACCTCCTGAGCGACGTCTTGGTTGAGCACCCAGTCGTGCGCTTTTACGAAGTTTCTGCTTAGGCCGTCCGCCTGAACATTGAGGATTCCTGGAAGGTGAACTGCCACAATGGAGAGATCTCTCGCCAGAAGCCAGCGCCAAATGGATTGAACTTCCAGAGACTAAACTCGTGACCTGGTGCATCCTTGTTTGTTCAGATAGAACATTGAAGTTGCGTTGTCTGTCTGAGCTTGAATGTGGTTGGAGTGCAGAGACGGGTACAGGGACTTGGGCGCTAGATGGACAGCCCGGAGCTCCAAGAAGTTGATATGGTAGCTTCTTTCCATTTCGGACCAGAGACCTTGTACCTGAAGCTGGTCCATATGAGTACCCCAGCCGTGCATTGAGGCATCTGTGACCACCACTGTCTGCGATGGAGGTTGCTGATGAAACATGACTCCTTGCAGTAGGTGAGAACGTTTCATCCACCATCTGATGGAGTCTCTGGCACCTTGGTGGAGAGAGACATGATCTTCCCAGGGGCCTGACCTCTGAGACCATTGGTCCTCGAGTGCCTGCTGCAGAGGTCTCATGTGAAGGCGTGCATTGGGCACAATGTATATGCACAAGGCCATTGATCCCAGTAGTGACGACACTTGTCTGGCTGTAGGGCTTTGGGTGTCTAGCAGGGTGCGGCACTTCAGAAGCATTGATGACAACCTCTCTTACGAAGGACACACGCTTGCCTCTGTAGAGTCCAGGGAGGCGCCCAGATAGTGTATTCGTTGGGTGGGATTGAGTACCGACTTCTTGTAGTTGACTTGCAACCCCAAAGAATGCATCAGGGTGAGACAGTGAGAGATAGCTCTGAAGCAGAACAGGTGTGGAGCTTTTTAGGAGCCAGTCGTCTAGGAAGTCTGCCCTCCTGCTGCTGGGAGTCCTCCCAGCCCAGGAGGCAAGGACAAAGGGTTTCCTGCCAGGGGCGGTGCCAGCACCGTCCCAGACAGGATTTTGTGTATCCTAGGTAGGCAGGGCTTTAGAGGAAGGTGACTGCAAGTGGCACCCCGGTGCTCACTATGCATAGGCCGGCTTGAACCAGTTCCAGGGGCACTCCAGCCCCTGATCTGGGGAAAGCCCGCCAAAGGAGAGGGGTGTAACCACCCCCCTCCTAGTCCCACCCATAGGGCAGGACTTAGTCGCGTGCCAGCCCCTTTTTGCAGGATAAAGGTAGGAACTGGCCCCCTTCCAAATCAGATCAATCTTTGAATCCTGAACCGACTTTCCACGAGAGGAACTCAAGACTCTTCCTAAGATTTCTCCCTTGTGACTAAGGAGTAGTCACCCTGCAGCAGCAGGCACCAACCAAGCATCACGGTCTGCTGTAAGTCTCTCCTCCGGATCAAGACTGCCCAGCACGACGAGAACCGGCTTCCCTGGCACCTCTGACCTCAACCTGCATCATCAGCCCAGCTGTGATCCGTGGGTGTGACGAGACCTCGAGGGACCGGCCATCTTTAAAGACTGCACGACGCTTGTCCAGCACGACCACCGAGTGACCCTCGACTGAGTGCTTTGGGGTAAGAGAAGCCCCGACCCTGAGCAGCTCCAGCACCGAAGTTCAGCCCCCCTGCATCCACGAGATCTGCGTGGGGCCCTTCTGCTCTTTGCTGCTCACCGCGTTGTCCAGGTCACTTGCCCGTTGGCTAGTGGCCCTCTTACGACGCTTCACGACGACAACCACCGCTGGTCTGGTTGCTCCAGACTAGCCCTTGCTCCCCTCCAAAAGAGGAGCACCCTGGACCCTCCTGGTCCACTCCAGACTCTATTTTAAGTCCACCGCGTGGGCTTGCATTTGCCAAGACTTGTTGCCCCAATCCTGGGTCCAGCGACGTCGACAGCAGAGACCTTTGTTGGACAGCTCGCACCTCCATCCTGGTCGCCGACAACGCCTCCTGGTCCGAGAGACTGCAGAGCCCAGCAGCGCCCACTCACCTGGTTGAGGTGACTTCGTCCGGTGCCACTCTGGTGCCCACCTAAATCACTGGCTAGTGATTCAGAACTTGGTCCCCTCTGCTTACAGGTCTTCTTCCCTGATCCAGGCTTTGATCACCACGAACTTCTTCACTGGCCGCCTGCCAGCAACTTATTTCTTCAGGCTCCTGGTTCTTCAACAAGGGTTTCCGACGCAACTTGAACCCTATGCAGCCGCAGCCCCTGGGCTAGGTAAACTGAGTACTCCGGTGCTCCAGCATAGTCCAACACCCTAAGTGTTCGGATCCACTCTTGTTTTCGACCCACCTAGTCGGGTTCGCCCGAGAACAGTAACTTTGTGATTGCTAGTATCCATAGACTTGTTCCCGCATTACGCGTGAGTTCCCACTCTGCACACGGCGTCCCTAGGCCTCCTGCTTCTAATCCAAGGGTTCAGCATTGTAGGCCTAGCGTTTCTACAGTCTAGAAAAGTAGTACTTACCTGCTAGTAATTTTGCATTCCACTTCTTGTGTATGTGGTTTTGCGTGCCCCTCGGGCATTAGTGTAAATTGTGCGACTAAGTATTTTCGTAAGAGTTTTGTTGTGTGCTTAGCTCCCTGTCTCAAAGAGCCAGGGTAGTCTTGTTATAAATAAATATCTGTTTATTTTCATAACAACTTGTGTGGTGTCCTTTCACTTGGTGTTCAAGGGGTATATGTGATGGTAAAACAGCTGGCTTAACACGCCCTCTAGAGTTTAGCCTAAAGACTGCACGTGTCCATGCTACTAGGATAGCTGGTCTATCAGGTTGACTTACAACCAAACATCAATAAGGGTTTTTTGGACTGATACAAAGTGTTCACTAGAATAGTGAACATTATATATCAGGCCAACTTCTCACAGCAACGACTCAAGGTTTGGGAGCCTGCTTGGAGGTGGACTGTTGCTTGGTGTTATTGCCTCTACCTCTCCCAGGGCGTCTTTGTTGGAACTGAGATCTTTGCTGGTACTGGGCGGACCATTGAGGGGTTTGAACCCTATGTTGGTACGCACGTTTGTCGCCCTAACGGAAACGTTTCTTTAACTCCTTGCGTTTCTCGAGACCCACAGCCTTGACAGTGTCCATCTCAGCCTTCATCTTGTTCATCTCCTCATCAGCGTGAGCCCCAAACTGAGATTAACCATTGAAAGGGAGGTTCAGCATTTTCTTCTGAGCACCAGGCTTGAGGCCTGTGAGGCGCAGCCGAGCGTCATGAGCAGACTCCATGGGAGTATCCATGAGCGGCGAGATCTGAAGCATCCGCTGCAGCACTTATTACTTGATTGGCTACAAGCCCTCCTTCCTGTAGGATTTCGGTGAAATCCTGCCGGTCTTCTTTGGGAAGCTTCTCGGCGAAACGTGTGAGAGAGTCCCAAAGAGATCTGTCTTATCTCCCGAGAAGGGCAGTGTCACTGGCAACCTTCATGTATGACGCTAAAGTGTTGCACATCTTCCTCCCATACGAGTCCATTTGTTTGCTATCCTTCTCAGGAGTCACAGAGGATGAGGTGGAAGCGGAGTGGGATTTCATGGCTGCAGTCACAATGACCGAATCAGCTGGTGGATCAGTCCTGAGAAATAAGGGGTCCTCTGCTGGAGCCTTGTATTTTTTGGCGATTCTGGATGGTACAGAACCCACCGTCGCAGGAGTGAGGAAGGTGGTCATAGCCGGTTCCAGGAATCCAGGCACCAGTGGTAGCAGCGGTCTAGGAGCTGTCCGGTGATGCAGGGTATCAAAGATGACAGACGTGGGAACCACCGGGGTATGCAAAGTGATGTTGAGTTTCTTTGCACCACTACCCAGCACATCTGTAAATGTAGAGATGTCATCTATGGGCGACACCCGTGCTGGAGCCGTGAAGGAGAAGGTCTGAGAGTAGTCCCGGATTGTCAATCTTGTAGAAGACCATGTAGGTGATTTTGTGCGCCTTCTCTTATGGGGCCTGTCGTGATTGCGGCTGTGACCACCCCTGGACCTAGACCGACGTATGGAAGGCGATCTTGGTCTGGAAGGTGATCTTGGTCTCATAGGGGAGACTTCGAAAGTCTAGCCGGAGTGCTTGTCCGAGGAGTAGGAACAGATAGTGAGTATGTGCTGGAGTAATCCGAGTCCGGACTACTGCGGACAGCTGACACAGCACCCTGCGGACGGCGAGGAGACAAACTGCGGGATTTCCCATTCACAGGTTTGGGGGATACTTCTGGCGAGATCTCCACAAAGTGCAGTCCTGGAGACGATGACTGGTCTCCTGACGATCTGGACCCGGGATCTTACTGCCTCGGGGCCTCCGCAATCCCTGTGACCTCTTCTCTCGACGTCGAGTGCTTCGACGTCAAGGATGTCTGAGTCACCATCGGCGTTGAGTGAGGTCTCGATGGTCTTGACGTCGATCGTCCACGACGATGAGGTGACCTCGACGGCGACCTTCGGCATCGAGTTGGTGATCTCGACGTCGATCTGCTATGACACCGAGTCGACGTCGATTTGCCATGACGTCGTGTCGATGGCGATCTTTGATGACATCGTGCCGACGGCGATCTTTGATGACATCGTGCCGACGGCGATCTTTCACGACGTCGTTTCGACGGCGACCCTCCATGGCGCCGTGTCGATGTCCTTGACGTTGAGTGGTGGGATCTCGACGGCGGCACGCCAGCTGGCGGCGATATGTTAGCCGTCATTACTCTCGACGCTGACCCCCTCGAGGGTGGCGGAGAGTGTCTCGACGTCGACGGAAGCTTGATCCTCTCAGCAGCCACAGTCTTCGAGCCCGAAGTGTGTTACCTCGACGCCGACTTACTTGGACGCGGCGGAGACTCTCGGCGTCGAGATGGTGTTCCTAAAGAGTGTCTGGGCCTCTTCGACAGCGACTTCCACGGTGATTTTCTCATCCCCTTTCTCTTCCTGGGGTTCAGGAGAAGTGGAATGTCGCAGCTTTTGGCCTTGCTTGCTAGAAGACTATGTCCTGTGGCCTCCATGGCCACCCACCTGATGACTTTTCTTTTTCCAGCAGAGCATGGAGTTTTATCTGTTCTGTCGCGCAGGGTTCGCCTGGAGAACTTCTGACAATGGTGGCACTGGTCAGGATTGTGTGAGGATGGAAGGCACACAATACACTGGACCGAAGTCACCGACGGCGCGGGGGCCTAAGCACCCGACGGCGCCGGAGCACCCGGCCCGCGTGGGGACCCAGTCGGAGCCGCTTGGCCCGAAGGCGCCGCAGGACCCGACGGAGGAGCAAGCGACCTCATGGCCATGAGGAAGTCTGCAATCTCCCCCGGCGTCGCGTCCTGACCAGGGACCGGTGGGTATGGAGCAGGCCGCGACACCTGCGGCTCCAGCAGAGCCGCGTGGGCGGTGTCGCCCGAACCTACGGCTGCGTCACGCGAGCGTCGGGGGGAGTCAGAAGAGCGATGATGCCTCTTTGACTTCTTGTGCCTCTTACCTGAGGAGTTCGAGCTCGAAGACCGATGACGACTCCCGGAACTGTGGGCTCTCCAGCCCCGCGACCGGTCCCTCGACCTCCTTTCGGACCGGGACCTCGAGCGGCGCGGGGCGGACTGCCGAAGCTCGAGTCGCTTACGGGACCGCTCCAGTCTAGCCTTAGACGTCAGGGCCCGGCAGTTGGAGCAGGACTTGTCGTCGTGGTCCAGGCCTAAACAGTGCAGGCACCGGCGATGGGGGTCGGTAACCAACATCATTCGGTTGCAGTCGGCGCAGGGCTTGAACCTGGGATTACCGGCACCGTCGGAGTCGAATAGACTTCGAAAATAGTTCAAAAAGGATCTCAAAAGGTTAGTCAAAAAGTGACTAGGGTACAACTTTTTCCAGATCTGCACTAGCTGGCGCGGAAAAAAGAAGAACTGACGTCAGCACGCGGAGGCGGCGTCTAAGTACTCCGACGACGTCATCACGGCGCCGACGACGGACGCGGACGCCTACCGACTAACATGGATACTGCTACGCAAAAAAATTCCGGATCCAGTCTGACGCCTGGGAATATTCTAAGGGAAGGAATCTATCACTAACGTATCTCTTTCAGATATTGTGGTACAGAGCACATGATCACCATTCAGCACACAATAATGACTGAAAATAATGTCAGAGAAATACAAACCATGCCAGTTAAGTAAGTCAAACGCAAACAATAAAACAAAATCATATGATGACTGGATTACTAAATATTTTGCAAAAGTATAAGCCAAAAAGGGTAAGAAAACAGTTGAGCTAGTCATTGACTATATTAGTTGACAAAAAACGCAAATACATATTTTGGCACCACTTCAATTAAAGATTTAAAGATGGCTGTGCTTACCAGAATGTCTTCAAACTGTGCAAAACTCATAGCAATTGGTGTTGTACGGCTTCTAAGGTCCATAAGTTCTGGATAAATCTCAGACTGTCCTTGAGTTAAAAATAGTATGGGGTACTTGTTTTGTTTCAACCGAACCCTGGAAAAGAATATTTATAAATGAGAATAAACAAGAGCGTTTAAGCTCACTCTTTAAACAGTGTTTGCAATAGGAACAATGCAATCCAGTCTTTGCTAAGGATTGGTCGGTTTTATTTTCCAATTTGGCCCAATAATCCAAGGTTTTTGCTAAGATTCTGTACAAATGTGGTCAGTGCATACATTCTAACATCAGCCACGGCCAAGTTACAATGGTTTCCAATGACTTTCAGGGTAGACTTTAAGAAATGCCCAATGCAGGTCCTGAAGGGCCAAAAACCAAATCATATTGTTAGGATTTTCCACACTGAAAAAATGTAGGTACAATACACATAAATACAACTCTGTTACAAAGTCAGTGATTAACAGCCTGGACTACAGGTGACCACTCAATCTTGACCATTAACACCTTTGAGACAAAATGCTGCAACACCTAAAAGGATCAGAACGGATTACTGTGAGAAAGTGCCATCTTTCTTGCATGGTATGCCCCCACTTTTTGCTGAATTGCTGATGTGCTTTGACTTAGTGTGCCCTGGGCTCCTGCAAATCAGGTGCCCAGGGCCTGTGTTCCTTCCCTAAAAACTGTGTGAAACTAAAACCCAATTGGCATCTCTGGCCACATGTCAGCCCCTGGTAAATGGTACCCTAGGTACCCAGGGCATTGTGACCAGAGAAGACCACTAAGGGCTGCAGCACTTATAGTGCCACCTTTCCCTTACAGCCCCTGTACCCTGACTGACACTGACACACACACACACACACACACACACACACACACACACACACACACACCCTTTTGCA
Source organism: Lissotriton helveticus (assembly GCF_964261635.1). Classification (NCBI taxonomy): domain Eukaryota; kingdom Metazoa; phylum Chordata; class Amphibia; order Caudata; family Salamandridae; genus Lissotriton; species Lissotriton helveticus. The sequence goes on from NC_136067.1 coordinate 1,652,833,858, forward strand.
GGTTGAGTGTCCTGGTACAGAACTAAACAAAGAGTCGACATGGCACACATCCCTGTGTGCCATGCCCACAAACCCACTGCCCTGGCATACATCAGCCACCCCTCTAGCTGGGTGCCCTATGCCAGTGGTGTGGGCACAGGTGCATGAGCCCTGTGCCCCTACAGTACCCAGGGCCATTCCTGGGCACTGTAAGTGCAGTGATGCCATTAAGAGTATACGGTGCTGGGAGGTTGTCATTACGAACTCCACAGCACAATAATGGCTACATTGAAGACTGACAAGTTTGATATCAAACTTCTCAGCACATTAAACCCACGCTGATGCCAGAGTGGGATTTAATGTAAAATGCACTACAGAGGGCATCTTAGAGATGCCCCCTGAAACCTAACCTACAATCCACGTCTTGTCGGAGAGGCTGCCTAGACTGCCACACAGCAGACATGTTGCTGGGCCCCTTGGTGGAGAGCCCCCACTCTCCTGGGACTGCAAAAATGCACATCCTGGGCGAGGTGCTAGGTCTCCTCCCCCAGGATGTGCAGGGGGAAGCTTCAAAGGCAATGCACCTTTGTGAGCTTCTCCAACCCACTTGCTGTACGCAGCAACTGGCCCCCACCGGTTCTGAACCCCACTCTGGCGGGAAGACTGGCGAAAAACCCTAGGCGAGGAAAGGGTGTGCCAGGCTGTGCCAACTCCACCCCTCAGGTGGGAGAGGCGAAGTGAAGCACAACTCCGGGCTCCAGGCATCTTGAGGATGGGGAGCCCTGCCCAATCAGAGATAGGCTCCTGCCCCCTCCCACAGGAGAGGAGCAGGATAGGGGGTGTACTCACCCCAGGACAGGGACCTATTGGTGCCGGCCCTTCCCCTACTTGTAACGCCCCTAAATCTAGTATTTGGGGGCACCCTGAACCTTCCTTCCTCAGATCCGGATTTTGAAACAAGAAAGAAGACCAAGAAGAAGACCTGCCGTGCAACTGCTAACAAGAGGACGACACCAACTGACTTGGCCCCAGCCCTACAGGCCTGTAGATCCTTGAACCTGCTCCTGCTAAATCCCGGCATCTCCTGCGGACAGCAACCTCGAGAACCCAGGAGGACCTGCCTGCCTTGACCCGCTTAGAGACTGGGAGACTGTTTGAGCAGTGGTTCTGCTCAAACAGCAATACCCCTGGTGCCAGCCAGAAATCGCAAATCCAGCCCACCCTGCACCCGCCGAGCCCGGACTGTGCCCGAGTGGACAAAGACCCTGAGGACATCCCCCCGGCGATTCTGACCTGGAATCCAGTGCCCAAGGACCCTCCTCGACGACCCCGATGACCCCTGCAGCCTCAGAACTAGGGACCCCTCCAACCACGACCAGCATAGGTTAAGATTTCCCGACGTCAAAAGACACCCCTGCACACAGCGCCCCACGGCCCCCTGTGCCCTACTCCGGGGTGCCTACCTAACCTCCAAGATCTCAACTCACCCCTCGAAGTGTTGGTCGCTCCTGAAGATCCTCTGTCCCGGAGCCTGAAGCCTTTGTCCACTTTCCAAGATCTTCATTGAATAACATTGAGCGCCCAACGGCTCAAAAGCACCCAGCACCCAGCCGCCCGAGTGCCCCTGGCAGTGCAACTTTTGTCCTAACCTACTTCTCCATTTGCCCTGAGCAAGTGACCAGGAGCCCAGCTCCCACAGCCGCGTGGCCTGCTTGTCAGCAGCCACCAACCGAAGTGTTGAGTTTTGGAACTTTAAAATATTCATCTAAAATCAGCCGAACAACAAATTCCGATTTACTCACTCACCTGGTATCAGGAGAGACCTCAGTGCTGCATCTTTTAGCCCAGTACTGACCCTGAAAAGTAATTTCAACCATACTTGCCAGTAACTTGAATTTCCTTCCATAGGATATCATTGCCTGCTTTTTGCTGAAAAAGTTTCTAAGTGTCGGTTTTTGAAACGTACAAATAAATCGTGCCAACGATAAAAACGTAATTACTTGCCTGTTTTAGATATATGTCCCAGTGCTGAACCTAGGAGCCCAGCACTGGATTACAAAAGTAACGCGAACATACTTTACCTGCAAACTGAATTTCCTTCCATAGGATAACATTTGTAATTTCACCTAAAAAAGTTTCAGTGTCAACTTTTAAAATACAATAATATTCCTTAATAATCACTACTGTAACCAAAACGCTTTTACTTAACTGTTTACAGTGCATGTCCCAGGACTGAATCTAGGATCCAGTCCTGTGGTTAGAAAAGTAATCTACAAAGTAACTAATTGCATTTAACTAGAAATTCCCATTGAGCTCAATGTTGCATTGTGTTTGAAATTGTGTTGCCTCTTGCAACAACTGTACCTATTGTAATCAAAAAGTGTTATGCCTATTTGAAAAGTATTTAACTACAGTACTTCATTCTGAGAAAGTATATTTTGATAACTTGTTGGTTCTAAAATAAAACAACTATATCTTTTGATACAAAGCAATTGACCTAGAGTTCAGTTCTTGAGTGTGTGAGACCATTTGCTGAGTGTGTACAACAAATGCTTTACACTGTCCTCTGATACTGCCTTACTGCTCGACCAAGCTACCGCTCTGCCAAACCTCTGGGGACTGTGGTCTCCGTACACACTGTACCTTACTTTGGTCCAGTATATACACAGAGTCACTTTCTTACAATTACAGATAATCAAGCAGGGACACAAAAGAAATGGTCCAACAAAAAAAGCTTGGATTCCCACAAAATCATCAACAATCAAAAACATTCTTCAGAAATTTGTAGAGTGCATTGCTCCAATTTGCCCAGCCCATAGTGCGCTGAGGGCATGGGTGAATTTACTATTTTGGGTGTGTGGTGTAGTTCATTGGAGCAAAAGTTTAATGTCATTGATTTTGATAATGTTTTGTAATGCTTACATGACAGCTATAATAGATAGTGGCTAGTAAGGTATTAACAAACAAGTTACTCACCTTCGGTAACAATATATCTGTTAGCGATATATTAGTTATAGATTCCTTACCTTAGAATTACCCCCAGGCGTAAGACTCGATCCGGAGAACATTTTTCGTAGCAGTAACCCTGCGCGTCGATACGTGTCGTTGGTAGACTCCTTGTTAGTCGTCGGAGTCGTGGTCGCCGAAATGACATTGCGGTATCTACTTAGACCCCGCCCTCGCACGCTGACATCACTTCTTTACACAACATTCCATGCCAGAAGCGCAGAGCCATGCAAGACACGGACCACAGGTGCACAAAACTAAGGCCCTGAAAGGAAGCCCTTAACCCTAGAAGTCAGTTTGCCGAATGGGGAGGATGGGTTGGGTGGTAAGGAATCTATAACTAAAATGTCTCTTACAGATATATAGTTACCGAAGGTAAGTAACTTGCTCATCTGAAAGAGACTATTAGTTATAGATTCCTTACCTTAGAATAGATACCTCAGAAATACCAAGCCCATAGGTCGGTCTGCAAACTAAGTTCACACCAGGAAGTCCTGGAGAACTCAGCGGCCAAAGAAGCCGTCTTGAGAATCCAGACAGTAGCATTTAGTAAAAGTGTGCAGTGATGCCCACATTGCTGCCTGGCAGATATCATTAAGTGGGACTCCAAGTCCCAAGGCAGAAGTGGCTGCCCTCGCCCTGGTGGAATGCAAATGCAAAAAACAACCCATCTAGAGATGGTCCGTTTCGGCACAGCCCAACATTTTTTTGGTGCCCACATAACCAACAAAGAGTTGGTCATCCACCTGGAATGGTCTTGTGCGATCCACATAAAAAGATAGCACACGTTTTGGATCCAGACGGTGGAGCCTCTCCCTCTTTTGCAAGGATGTGGAGGCGGAAAGAAGGTAGGCAAAGTGATGGTTTGACTAGTGTGGAAAGAAGTAACCACTTTGGGAAGAAAAGAAGGTCTGGTTCTTAGGACAACCTTGTCCGGATGAACAGCAAGAAAAGGAGGCTTAGAAGACAGGGCCTGAAGCTCACTCACCCTGCGAGCATAGGTGATGGCCACTCGAAAAGCAGTCTTTAAAGGTAAAAGTCTGATAGGACAGTTATGTAGCGGCTCAAAAGGAGCGCACATAAATTACGTCAGAACCAAGTTCAAGTCCCACTGAGGCATTACGATAGGAATAGGAGGAAAGAGAAGAGTAATGCCCTTTAGAAATCTATTTACAATAGGGGACTTGAAAAGAGAAGGCTGATGAGGCAGCCGAAGAAAGGTTGAGATGGTGTAGAGATAGTCCTTAAGTGTGCCCTGAGCAGAGCCCTGCTGGGCCAAAAAAAGGAGGAACAAAAGAACCTCAGAAAGAGGGGGCAGAGAGGGGATCCACAGCCTTTGCCGTGCACCATGCTACAAATTTGTTTTATCTACAGGCGTATGCCGTCTTAGTGGAGGGATGCCTGGCTGCCAAGATAACATTACAGACTTCAGGAGGAAGGTCAAAGGCTGTCAACTGTCGCCGCTCAATCTCCACACAAGGAGTTGGAGGCTGGACTAGTTCGGGTGGAAGACCGTCCCCCTCTGATCTCCAACTCTCCCTTGTGGCAGTCCCATCCCAGAAGCGATGCATTGGTCACTACTGTCAAATCTGGTTGGGGAAGGGAGAGGGATCTGCCGTTGACCCAATCCTGGTTTGTTGGCCACCACTGCAATTGGCTTGTAGTGCCATCTGAGATCTGGATAATTTGAAAGATTCCCCATATACTGTGCCCACTGGAACTTCAGGGCCCACTGCAGAGCCCGCATAAGCCACCTGGCATGATCCACCAGCAGCATGCAAGAGGCCATGAGGTCCAGCAGCCGCAGGGTCAATCTGACTGAAACCGGGGACAGAGGTTTAAAGATCGGAATCATGTCCCAGACATGCTGCCCAGGAGGATAAGACCGAAACTGCGTCGTGTCCAGAACTGCTCCGATGAAGAGGAGTGTCTGAGAGGGAGTCAGGTGTGACTTTGGCATGTTGATAGAGAACCCCAGAAAATGCCGGAGTCTGCTGTAGTCCAGAGGTGGGAGACGTCAGCCTAAGGCGAGCCTGCCTTCAAGAGACAGTTGTCGAGATAGGGGAAGACTGGAACCCTTGATCTGCGTAGATGAGCAGCGACCACCACCATCCCTTTCGTGAACACACGAGGGGCGCTGGGTAGGCGAAAGGGGAGCATGGTAAACAAAGTGCTCGTACCCTACCATGAACCGTAGGTAACGCCTGTGGGCTGGCAGGACGGAAATGTGGAAATAGGCATTCTGCAAGTCCAACGGTACCATTCAGTCTCCAGGGTCGAGGGCAGACAGAACCTGAGCCAACGTCAACATCATGAACTTCTCCTTCCGGAGAAAGTGCTTGACGTCCCTGAGGTCTAAGATAGGATGCAGGCCTTTGTCCTCCTTGGGTACCAGAAATTAGTGGGAGTAGCAACCACAACCTACTTCTGGCACAGGGACTTGCTCGATAGCTCCCTTGGCCAAGTGAGCTGTAACTTCCTGGCAGAGAAGGGCCAAGTGATCCTACGATATGTGATGGAATTGAGGTGGCAAGGATGGAGGGGTAGTCTTGAAGGGGAGGGAGTAGCCCCTTCAGACTATCTGCAAAACCAACCTGTCCGACGTGATGTTTTGTCAGTGGGGGAGGTGATGGCGAATCCTCTCACCCACTGGCAATTGGTGGCCCTGGAGGGCAGGACTAGGAGGGTTTGGAGGCTGCTGCAGACGGGGCACTGGTGGACTGGCCCGCCTGCTAGCGCCCTTACCCACAATGCTGGGTCCAACGTCCCCGGCCATGCGGAGGCTGGGCGGCTTGAGCCTGCCTGGGGCTCTGGGTGAACATGGTGGGGCACCCCTACCGTAGCCACGAAAGGGGTGAAAGGCAGATTGTATGGGACAAGAAGTTACTGCGAGGTCCAAAGACCTGGCTGTAGCCTTGGAGTCCTTGAAGCGCTCAAGTGCGTTGTCCGCCTTGTCGCCAAACAGTTGACTGCCATCTAAGGGCATGTCCAAAGATGTAGATTGGACATCCTCCGAGAAGCCAGAGGTTCTCACCCAGGGGTAGCGCCGAAGGGGTACTGACGTGGAAATCGCCCTACCTAGCATGTTGGTGGTGTAGATCCCTTATCTGATGGTGAACTTTGCTGCGTCTCGACTCTCAGCAACGGCACGGGTGAGCACGGCCTGGGCCTCCTCTGTGCACTGTGGCAGCACTTATGCAGCTGTGTCCCACACAGAGTGTGCGTACCGGCCCGAGAAACATGCGGTGTTCACCGACCACAGTCCTAACCTGGTGGAAGAAAACATCTTCCCAAGATAATCCAGCTTCTTGGATTCCCTATCTTGCGGAGCTGTAGGGAACGCGCTTCCTTTAGATGATGAGGCTTGGATTAGCAAGCTCTCAGGGGTAGGGTGTTGGGAGAGGAAAAGTGGGTCGCCCGGGCAATGTTCCTATCCACAGGAGCCCCTGTGTTGGGCTTGGACCACAAGACCAAATGGACATCTGTGAGGCATCATTAAAATGCAGCAAGGGCTCCATAAATGCTGGTGCTGGCTGAAGCACCTCAGTCAGGAGGTTAGTCCTGACAGCCACCATAGAAAGCTCGAGGCTCGAAGCTCAAGGCCTCGGCTGCCCTGTGCAACACCACAGCATATGAGGCTCCCTCCTCCGTAGCCCCGGTAGGGGGAGACAGCATACCAAGGTCTGGGGAGGTATCCAGACCACTGCCATCACCCAACTCCTCTGTCTAGGCCGGCTCCTGGAGCTGGTCTGTTAAAGGGTCACCTGACCCCTTCCAGTCTTCCACATCTGCCTCTGGCTGCCAGTCAGGGCGATAAGGAACGCCAGGGAAGAACACTGGTACAAAAGTACCCTCTGGCACCGGTGTCAGTCGACGTCGGTCTGGCTCAGTGTTCAAATCAGGGTGGAGGCTGGGGTCGACCCGGGCTGAGGACACAACCAGCATCGAAGGTGTCTGAGTCGTCGTCAGTCAAACCGGCCTTGGAGGGGGAAGGACCTGTGAGTTCGACTGGCGCAGATACGGATCCAGGCCTGGATCAATGGGGGGCCTGCAGCGCCGGAGCCGCCGGCAGTGGAGGCCTAGGACCCCAGCCGAGTCTGCGGGGCCCGAAGGCACGCCGGCATAGTCGGGCTGCCCAAACATGGAGTGGAGTGCTTCGTTGAACGTACGAAGTTGGGCAGGGGTTACTCCAGCTCCTGGAAAGGGCAGGTAGCGCAAAGCCATCCCAGAAGGCTCTGATGGCAGAGCGACGACCCTCCGCATCCTGCGTCGGCCGACGGACGGAGTATAGGTGAAGAGCAACAATGCTTTTTTTACTTCTTCTTGTGCTTCGACTTACCCAAGGAGTGCGAACACTTCGATGACGAGTTGTGGTGGTGGCGCTGCGACTGGTCTCGTGACCTTTCTCTCGACCGGGACTTCGATCGGCACGGAGCCAACTGCGGGGCCTCCAAAAGCTTAGCGGACCGCTCCCGCAAAGACTTTGGGGCCATGGCCCAGCAGTCGGAGCACGACTTAGGGTCGTATACGTGTTCCAGGCACCAAAGGCACACGAGGTGCGGATCTGTGACGGGCATCAGCTTCTGACAGGAGTCACAATGCTTGAAGCCCAGATGATGGGACATCCCTTGCGCAACAGGAGTCGGTTAAGACTCGAAAATTTGTCAACAAAAAAATCGAACAAGTTTAGTCAAAAATTGACTAAGGGGCAAGCTTCTCTCCAGATCTGCGCTGGCTGGCGCAGAAAAATAAAGAACTGACGCCAGCGCGCTGAGTCGGCGTCTAAGTAGATACCGCGACGTCATCCTGGCACCCACGACACCGACGATGGAAGCGGAGTCGACCAACGCCACCCATCGACACGCAGGGGTACTGCTAAGAAAAAATTTCTCTGGTTCGAGTCTGACGCTTGGGGTAATTCCAAGGTAAGGAATCTATAACTAATAATCTCTTTCAGATATGTAAGGATAATGTTACTTAACCAGTAAGCATCTGTTCTTGGCATGTACAGCTGGAGATTGACATACTTTGCAAACTCCTGCCATCTAGTGTTGGGTCCAGATATTTGCAAGTTGTTTTTTTTCAAAGAAGTCTTTCCAGTCACGAGGTAAGGTGACTCATACTTTCGGTGAAAGTGCGCAGGGGCATCAACTCCATTGTTAGATTGTTTTCCAGCAGAAGGTAGAATTATTATTATTATTATTATAATTACATTTATTGAGCGCACAGCTACCCTAAGGTTTCCCGGCGCTAAAGATAAACAGAGTGAGTGAGTTGAGGGGGAGTGGGATACAGAATTAAGTGTTAAAAAGCCAGGTCTTTATTCCCTTGCGGAATATCAGGTAACATGTTTCAGATCGCAGGGACTGGGGCATAGAGTTCCATAGAGAGGGTGCCAATAGAGCAAACGAGCGGCCGCCCATTTTAGCTCTGTTGACCCGCGGGGTCGTAAACTTGTTTTGTGTAGAGGATCTCAGTGTACGGGACGGAACATACTGCTGGACTAAGGAAGATAAATATTTAGGAGCTTTACCCATTTTAATATGGTGCATTATGCAGAGCGCTTTAAACTTTACTCGGCTCTCAATGCGTAACCAATGCAGCTCGCGCAGATGGATAGAGGCCGATGACCTGGCAGGCAAGTTACAAAGAAGGCGGACTGCCAAATTCTGGACCACCTGAAGTTTCTTTGTTACCTCTTTACAAGCACCCAGAAGCAGAATGTTCCCGTAGTCCAAGCGTGAGGTGACAAGGGCCTGGACTACTATCCTCAGGGTATCAGCTGGAAGCATCCACCTGATTTTTCTCAGCCACCTTAAGATGGTAGTGCAGGTGGCAGAGACTTTTACCACGTGTTGCTTAAAAGACAGCTGGTTGTCAAAAATGACCCCGAGGTTGCGAACTGAGGCTGAAGGGGTAGGAGTGGGACCCATCTGATGAGGCCAATGTTGAGGGCCCCAAAGCGAAGTGAGAGGGCCGAATAGAAGTAACTCAGTTTTATCGCCATTCAATTTTAATTTATGGCTGTGCATCCAGTTGGCAATTTGCTCCAGCCCGGACTGTAAGGAGGACGTAGGGAGATGTTTATTGGTGGATAGCGAATAGACGATTTGTGTATCGTCTGCGTAAGAATAGATTGTGAGGCCTGCTTGTTCTGCCAGAAAAGCAAGAGGTCTCACATAGAGATTGAAAAAAAGAGGGCTGAGAATAGACCCCTGGGGCACACCGTGAGGGGAGGAAAAGATGGAGGAGACAGACGAGGAAGAAAAGACTTGAAAAGTACGATTAGAAAGAAAACTAGCAATCCAGGCCAGGGCGGCACCATCAATACCCACAGATTTCAAGGTGGACAGCAGGATGGAGTGGGAGACGGTGTCAAACGCGGCACTCAAATCTAGCAGAATGAGTGCCACAGTCTCCCCGCAGTCCACTTGTCTTCTGATAGTCTCAGACACACCAAGTAAAGTGGTCTCGGTAGAGAAGCCAGCCCTGAACCCAGATTGAGAGAAGTGTAAAAGATTAGAAGATTCAACATAGGAGGTGAGAAGAGAATTAACGTGTTTCTCCAGAATCTTAGAGTAACAAGGAAGAAGAGAAATGGGACGAAAGTTGGCAGGGTTATTAGGGTCCGCGTTGGCCTTTTTTATCAGTGGGACCACCATCGCATGCTTCCATTCGTTGGGGACCGTAGCTTCAATCAAAGAAGCATTTAGAAGGTTCAGAATAATTTGGAGTGTGGTTGGAGCCATAGTACGCAGTATTTGTGGAGGCATGGGGTCCAGGGGAGAGCCAGATTTAATTTCTTTAAGGTAGTTTTGTAAAAGTGAAAGCGAAATCGGCTCCCAAGAGTGAAGAAAAGGGGCCATGGGAGTTGGATCAAGTGTATCGCTAGGACCAAAATTGGGTAAATAGGACACGGAAGTGGAAGAAGCAGTAGAAGTAGCATTGAAAATAGCGTAGATTTTATCTATTTTCTCCAGGAAAAATGTTGCCAGGGCATTACATTGGATTAAGTCCAGACAGGGATCTTTAGGCGCAGAGGACATGCCTGAAAGGTCTTTTACCACCTTAAACAAGGCCTTTGGTCGATTTTGGGCATTGAGTATGGTCATGTTGGCATGATTAGCTCTGGCAGTATCACAAGCAGAATGGTAAGACCGCAAGGCGTCCTTGTATCTTGTTTTGTTAGTCGTGCAATAATTGGAGCGCCAAATGCGGTCCAATTTTTTGCAACAGGATTTTTCCAAGCGAAGTGAGTCATTAAACCAAGGGGCCGGAGGGTGATGAATCTGAGATTTATTTCTCTCAGTAGGAAGGCAGGAATCTAGGGCCGATGTCAACCAAGAGCTGACGATGGACACTTCCTTCGTAGTGATAATGGGGCACGTAGGTTTGGAAATGTCAAGGCAGATGTTCAACTTATCCTTGTCTAGTCGTTTCCAATTCCTACTAGCCTTATGAGGGTCTAAACTCGTGGAAGAGCAGTAAGTGGGAATCCTAATTGAAAAAACAATAATAAAATGATCAGACCAGATAACAGGAGAAGAGGAGTGGTAAATAATACACTTGAGATTTGAAATAAGGGGATCTAATAAATTACCTGCTTTATGGGTAGGGCCTGAATTAAGTAAGTGAAGGTCCAAGGCAGCTAAATCCAATAATAGGCGTGTACTTATGGGGCAAGAAACTTGATTAAAATGGATATTTAAATCTCCCACTATAAGGAGATTAGTGGATTGTACAATCAGAGGGGCAATAAGCTCAGGAAGAGCAGAGGCCCATGCAGAGGCTGACCCAGGGGGACGGTAAATAAGGATTCCTGTCAGAGTGAAAGAAGGAGAGAGAAGAAGTTTAAAGATACCTGCTTCGCAACCCGGAAAATCAAGGTCTTCCCATGAACAGGAAAAATCTCTTTTAAAAATAACAGCAATCCCTCCACCTTCCTTGAGAGCACGGTTTCTCCCCACAAAGGTGTAGTTGTTGGGGAGGGCCATGGCGATGTCAGGGCCGGAGCTCTCGTTAAGCCATGTTTCTGTAACAAACATGGCAGCCGGGCTAGATGACTCAAGGAGGTCAAAGATATCTCTCCTGTGTTTAGGGAGAGATCGGCAATTGATGCTAAGGAAGTTCAACTCAAGGCATTTCGACTTAGAAAAGGAAGCCTGATGTAAAATAGGCGGAGTGTCCCAAAAAGTGGATGAGGAAGAATCTGTGACCGAGGTAACAGAGTCTAATGTAAGAGCACATTTGGGACATTTTAACGGTGCATCTTGACAATTCAGGCTAGGGGCAAAAGTGCAGGGGGGTGGCTGTAGGCTCAGTAAGGCTGAGCGCGAATAACTAATGTATTCGGGAGCAGAACGAGTGGCCCCTGGTCCCGGCCTGGCGCGGACGGGCGCAGACGGGCAGGACTTTGGCGCGAAGTCGGCGCTCCCGCTGCGCTCGTCCGCTGCGCTTCCGGTACAGATGAACCATTTAAGCTTGTGGGGCGGGAGGGGCAGAGCACTAGACCGCTCGCCGCCTCCTCGCCTCACACAAGATGGCGCCCAAAGTAGTTCAACCCAACCAGACCTTGATCGTCTGTGGTGGGGGCTACAGCGCTTCAGGAGGAGTCAGGGGATACCCAAAATGTAAGCGCCGAGTGCGCAAAGACAGTAAAATAGTTTTTTAAAATTGTGAGCAAAAGTAAAGCATAAACAACATTAAATGCAATTTGTGGCAATTTTTAAAATTATGAGCATCAGAGCGCAGGAGCGCGAACAACAGAGATTCCACACGCAGGGTCCCGGCTTTCCGCCTCAGGACTTACTCACTCAGCTGTCAATCGCCGAGTGAGCAGAACGCCGGTGGTTTTAAGCTTGTGGGGCGGGAGGGGCAGAGCACTAGACCGCTCGCCGCCTCCTCGCCTCACACAAGATGGCGCCCAAAGTAGTTCAACCCAACCAGACCTTCATCGTCTGTGGTGGGGGCTACAGCGCTTCAGGAGGAGTCAGGGGATACCCAAAATGTAAGCGCCGAGTGCGCAAAGACAGTAAAATAGTTTTTTAAAATTGTGAGCGAAAGTAAAGCATAAACAACATTAAATGCAATTTGTGGCAATTTTTAAAATTATGAGCATCAGAGCGCAGGAGCGCGAACAACAGAGATTCCACACGCAGGGTCCCGGCTTTCCGCCTCAGGACTTACTCACTCAGCTGTCAATCGCCGAGTGAGTAAGTCCTGAATGGAGTTAGTAAAGGTAGAATAGAGATGTCCATGCGTATGTAAATCAAATCAAAGTAGCTTTATTCGATTTCAATTATAGAAAATCACAAAAGCACAAATAAATTTTTTTTTTTTTAAATTACAGGTCCATAATCATCAAAAAGCTGTAAAATTAATTTGGAACAAGGCAATGTGGAATTAGGATTGTATGTTAAAAAGGGAAAAAATACGGTAAAAATAGAATAAAATTCGGGGGCGTGGTTTGGACGGCAGTGCGAATGGCCGCCTAACCTCGAGCTCCGCAACTCAGGAGAGCGACTGCTTCGGTTCCCAGCTGACTCACCTTCCATTTCAGTGGGAGAAACGACGGACCCGATGCCTCGCAGAGCCCTCCGGTGCCCTGACCGCCGACATTAATACACCCCACGAGGACTTTTGCTGCTTTTTGGAGCGCCCACGCGCCGACATCGGTGCCCTTCAAAATGGCGGCGCCCCGTCACATCGGCGGTGCCTGACCAACACCTCGGGCTCCATTACCCGACCACAACAGGTCGAATCCTCCTACACCGGGGATGCTAACACCAAGGATGGAATCCCTCATATGCCAGTAAGAGGCGATCACATCAGCGCAAACCTGACATTTCAATACTGTTCCCCGCCCGTCTCTAAGATGGCGGCCATCCTCAGAAAACGATCCACCCTCAAAAGCCACTAACCATCTGTTTGGGGAAGCGGTTCTCCGCTAATATCAGGGAGAAGACCCCCTGCCTGCGTTTGGTGTGGCTTCCATAGATCTTTGAGGACCACGAATTTAAAGCATACCGGTAGGGGGTCCAGTACCTTACTCTGCCCCTGTTTCAAGTTACCTCACCCAAATCCCTGTTCCCAACAGCAACACTACAGCACTGCAACACCTGCAGACACAGAGTCAATCAGTTTGCCTGCCACCCAGTTTGCCTGCACCACTATCAAGCTGACAAGCCTTGGACCAGGGACAGCCCACCTACAATCACAGAGCCAACCAACTTGCCAACACTAAGGAATTCACCTGCTTATTCGTGCCCACCTGTCTACCTGGTTCTGAACAGGACCTCCTTGTGGGTCATTGCGGATCTCCCTGTGATCTCAACTGCCTAACTCACCCCCTGGTATTAGCCTTCATTACTTGCCACGCGACTGCAGCCTGTACCTACCTCCCTGACTCAGCCCGGCGACGACTCCCAGACGGGGTAATCTAAAGGTTCTTCTCAGTCCTCACTTTCAAAATGGCGGGCAGAGACGATAAGAACAATCCAAAAAAGGTGAAACCTGAACCACAGCTTTCCGATTCCCCCATTAAAAGCAAAGCTGACATGGCGGCCACAATGGAAATGATATTGAAAAAACTGGGAGACCTTACCGAAATTTCCAAATCTACCAAAGCGAACACAGACTCTATGCAGCTAGAGTTAACAGCTATTAGAGCTGATATGAATGACCTAAAATCAGGCCTGGGAACAGCAGAGCAACGCATCAGCGATGTAGAGGATCTCTCACGCCAGTCTGCCACTAGAATACAACGCCTTGTTTCCACCACTGATTTCCTCAGACGCCAAAATGCTGAGTTGGAAGACCGAAACAGGCGGGGGAACGTCAGAATTTTCGGAATACCGGAAAATGCGGAGAAAGATGCGGATTCTTGCGTGGCTTTCCTGGAAGCATGGATCCCCATGATCACCAAAATTGTATTCCCGCACGGTCTGGAGCTAGACCGGGCGCACAGACTCCCCACTTTCACTACCAACCGCGAGAGAGGTCACAGACCAATGATCTGCAAGCCACTGAGATACCAGCATGTCGAAATGATTCTACAACACGCAAGAAAGAACCACTCTATCATGTGGGAAGGCCACAAGATCGTCTTTACGCAAGACTATTCCAAAGACACTGTGGAAGTTCGCAAGGGGTTCCTCGAACTCCGCACCATACTCAGATCCAAAAATATTACTTGCTCCTTTGCAGGACCCGCCAAATTCAAAGTCATCTTAAACGGCCACCCGAAGTTCTTCACTGACCCGAGGGATTTGAAAGACTACCTGAAGAATGGCCCACCTCAAGAAATGGACCAGTCCAATGCCTCATCCAATAAAAGGAAAAACACGTGACTATGCTATACCATCGAAGACCAGGTTATGCGTCACTTAGGCCTCTCCAGGCCGCACCACTGTGCATTTAATGCTAAGTCGCTTATGCTCTCCTCTGGTCTCTATTGTTGCTAGCCGACCACACACATTACCAAGTATATGTCATATTATACGTTAGCGTTCCAATTTTGTCATACACATGGTTCGTATTGTCAATGTTGATAGTTGTTCTCCGATTTACAAAGTAGTGATAGCTATAGACAGCTTTTCTTACAGCCTCTCTAATAAGCAACGTAACTACTCGTACCTGATTTCAGCTCACTATTTTACGTCTCTATGCATTTACTTCCTATGAACCTAACTTTGCCATAACTAAGGGATGCTTAATACCAGTATAACGGTTTTAATAGTTTAACGATTTTAGTTGTTTAAGCACAATGTTCAGCTGGACTGATTACCACGCCCGTAGGCGCAACACTACCAGTTGCTCATGGTCTATTATTACATTGATATTGTTACCTACCGAGGGAATTGTACCCGCGGTCACAGTTAAGCTCGACATTTTAACGCATGTTCGTTCTAACATGGGAACACCGAGCGAAGTTTGTTAACTATTAATAACTCCTGTTTTGCCTAGCTGGGTACTGCTGTCGTACTCCTTACGTACGTATTTGGGGGGGAGGAGGGGAGGTTTTACATGGGTAGTGGGGAAAAGAGAGAGCATTCTACAACTATTGCATGTCAGTACTTTAGAGCGTTATATATCACCTTATGTTATTTTTGGTCCCTTTTTATGTCCGATTCCTACAGTTACAGCTTGCGCATGCCAGATTCATCTCTGGCCAGGTCGTCAATTCTGTCCCCTTGTGGTCACAATAACACCCTGACTCTCATAGTGATAACTGTTTCCATACATTGCCCCCCGCCAGAATTAAATTTAGCGATAATCTGGTCTGTCAATGTCTAACACTAAATCCATAACAGATGACCTCAAGATTGTGTCGCTAAATGTTAAGGGACTTAACCACCCTGTAAAAAGAAGGAACGTGATTGATTACATCACCAAAACTAAGGGGGATATTATCCTCCTGCAAGAGTCTAAACTATCGGAAGAGGACACACGATTCCTAAACGTTCACTGGGCCTCCCATATACTGTCGTCCCCAGCGCCACATAAAAAGGGGGGTCTAATCACACTGATATCAAAGAAGGCGAACATAACACTGTTATCACACACTCACGACTCGGAAGGGAGGGTTTTGATGGTCCACCTACGCAGGGAAGAGGACCCCATACATGTAGTGAACTTATACGGCCCCAACGCAGACGACCCCGAGTTCTGGGACTCAGTCTCTCGCTCAATGGAACATATCCCTCTAGATGACCTCTTGATTGTGGGTGGCGACTTCAATCTCCCCCTAGACCCCTTATTAGACAGGCAATCCAAAAGCTCATTTCACCCTTCACGCTCACACGAGGCCCTTCTGCGTCTTTGCGAACGTTACTGCCTTAGAGACTCGTGGCGTCTCCAAAACCCTTAGGGAAGGGATTACACCTTTTACTCCATCCCTCACAACTCCTACTCTCGTATTGACTTTATCCTAATATCCTCCACTTTTGCACACCTAATAGAGGAAACCGACATCGCCCCTAAACTAATTTCCGACCACGCCTGTATTCACACCAAACTTGCAGGCTCCCGCTCGACCAGACCACCCAGAAGATGGAGATTCAATGATGAAACTCTAACCAACCTTGAAGACAAACTTATGATCACTAACGCCATTGAAGAGTACTTACTATTAAATAATATCCCTGACACGGACCCAAATACCCTCTGGGACGCACTCAAACCCACGATCCGTGGTGTCATTATCAACATAAGAGCCGAAGCCAACAAAGCGATAAACAAAGAATTGGAGCTACTAGAGGGGGAGATCAGATCATTAGAAGCCTTACACAAAACCAACCCCCAAGACCCAAATCCCCTTGACCAACTCATAAAAAAGAAATACGAGTATAATTCCATCACAAGTAAAAGAGCAGGGGTGTGGATCAACCGCTTCAAAGCCTTAAAACTATGTGAGGGAAACAAAGCCGGGAAACTACTAGCCTCATATCTTAAACATAAACAGAAGCTGGCGACCATTTCCTCAATAAAGGACCCCGCAAATAGAACACACACTAATCAATCCAAGATTCTGGAAACCTTTAAATCTTTTTACGAGGAGCTGTATAGGAACAATAAAATTCTGGACCTAAAAGCTTGCTCGGAATACCTGGAGTCCCTCGACCTCCCCAAACTTCCGGAGACTAACAAAGTACAACTAGGGTCCCCCATCACTGTTACAGAAATATCGACGGCCATCAAATCACTCAAAAACAATAAAGCCCCAGGTCCTGACGGATTCTCGGCATCCTTCTACAAAGCCTTGGACAGTCAACTTTCACCAATACTCCAAACTGTGTTCAACTCTTTTGCCTCTAGCGGGAGTATCTCTCCCTCGATGAGCGAAGCGACAATAATTGTTCTACCCAAGGAAGGGAAGGACCCCCTCCAGACCAAAAACTACCGCCCCATTTCGCTAATTAATATTGACTGCAAGATCTATGCCAAGATCTTAGCTACTAGATTGAACTCCGTGCTACCCAGATTGATAGGTCCGTCACAAGTGGGTTTTTTGAAGAACAGGATGTCGAATGATAACACCAGACTCCTATGTCATGTGCTTGAAAAAGCGAAATCTTGCGAATCACCGATGATTGCAATAACCCTTGATGCTAAGAAAGCATTTGACAAAGTCTCATGGCCCTTTCTTCAACAATGTATGAGCTCATTCAATCTGGGTGACTCATTCATTAAAATGGTGATGGCCTTATACTCCTCCCCCTCTGCCCGCATAGCAATTAATGGGACGCTTTCTAGCCCGTTCCGCCTATTCCAGGGCACCAGACAGGGTTGTCCACTTTCACCGGCTCTATTCCTACTGGCACTTGAACCCCTTCTAACCGACATAAAAAACAACGAGGACATTACAGGTGTAGCCTTCGGAAATACCCGGGTAAAGCTAGCGGCATACGCCGATGACATCTTGATCACCACCGAAAACCCAACTGTATCAATTAAGGGCCTTATGTCCTCAATCAGCAAATACTCTGCGTTGTCCGGTTATAAATTAAACAGGGACAAGTCCGAAGTCAAACCACTTAATGTACACACCACCAAAGACGTCCTTGGTGATTCGGGACTAGCCTGGCAATCAGATACTATAAAGTACTTAGGTATAGAATTCACTGACAACATTAAGCACACTCAAACACAATGAATCGACCACACTAGCGAAAATCAAAAAAATCCTAGATGGCTGGTCACCGCGGTTCATCACATGGTGGGGCCGTTTAGAATCTATAAAGATGATGATTTCCCCTCTGGTCAATTATCTAAGTTCAATGCTTCCCCTTACACTTTCTAACGACTTTCACTCTAAACTAGATAAGATAATCTCCTCCTTCCTCTGGCAGGGAAAAAAAGCCAGAATTAGCATGAAAAAACTACGACTTGATAAAACCTTGGGGGGTGTCAACCTAGCTGACTTTCGACTCTACCAGACGGCCTTCTTGGCAAAGCAAGGTGCGATTTGGCTAACACCGCAAACAGACTACACGCCGGTGTGGCTACATGTAGAAAAAGCTCTATTGGAGGATCTTGACCCGTCCGCCCTCCTCACCATCAAATTACGCTCCAACATCGACTCTGGGATCATATTTAAGAACACAAAAAACTCCCTCCTCCATATCAGCAAGTCCCTACCCCACCAATTTCGTAACTCAAAATGGGAATCTCTCTGGCAGAACAGCACACTAACATACAAGGGTAAACCTCTGTATAACCCTTCCTGGATTAGAAAGGGAATTCACTTCCCTCACCAGCTTTATGAGGGTTCAGCTCCACTTACTTTCGAAGATTTACAGGACAAATTCCAGCTCGAGAACATCGACTTTTACTATTTCCTACACGTTAAGGTCGCTCTCACAAGAGCAAACCTGAGCAACACCTCCCCCTCACTCCCTGGCCTTTTATCCGCCCTTAATAAACTTGGACACCAGGCATCCAGAATGTACAAAATGATAAGACCACAGAATTCTAACCTGGTCTCTGCAATACAATCTTACTGGGAATCGTATTCTTCCACTCCCACTTCGGAAAGCGAATGGGCAAAAATTTGGGAGTCAACCACAAGACACAAAATTAGTCCGACCCTGTCCCAAACTAAATTCTGGCTCCTACACAAAGCCTTTTGGACCCCTAGAAGACTCTTCCTTCACAACATCAAGGATACTGACTCCTGCTGGAACTGCTCGGAATCAGGAGGAGACCTTGAACACCTAATATTTAAATGCCCCCGAGTTACCACCTACTGGGACAGAATATTTAAATTCATTAATGAAACCCTACACATTTCTCTCCCGAGAGAATTTGCCTCTATAGTTATGGGTTCCTCCAAAGCTGTCACTTTAGATGAAAATGACAAAGCCCTACTTGATCTCCTACTGACAGCGGCGGTTAAAATCATAACAACCAACTGGAAAAACACAGCCAAAGCCTCCTTCCCCCACTGGCTCAACTGGGTTTCTAATCTCAGGGGTGCCGATAACATCACCCTTGCATCCAGCCCCTGGCGCCCACAGCGCAGAAAACTATGGTCCTCACTTGACTCTCATTTCGATCTCTTCAAGCCCCCGTGAAGTGCCTGTACTCTGCCCACCCAACCCACTTCTCAAGTGTTAAAGGAAGGACGTAACACACCCTACTGTACCGTATTTCTGATACAATATATAATAATACTTCTGTATAATTACTTGCTGCAATAATCCTCTAGTGTTTCTTGTTTCTTTCTCCCCCCCTCTTATGTAATTCTTCACTTGTTCGATTTCATTTGTAACTATACCGCGAATTTCTATCTGCTCTTGTATGTACTGTGCATATCATGCCAACCTCTCAATAAAAATCTCTGTGAAATCAAAAAAAAATAGAATAAAATTCATTTGGTACAATGCAATGCTAGTCTACTGTATTATAAACAATTAAATCAATTCATTGATAATCTATGGCTAATTATGCTTTAAATGCATAGTCATTTCATCTTCTAGCATTTGCATCCAATTAAAGCAATGCAATGCTAGTCTTCTGCATTATAAACGATTAAGTTAATTCATCGGTAGTCTATGTCTAATTGTACTTTTTAAGAACATTGACACTAGATACATAGTCGTTTTATCTTCTAGCATTTGCATTCTCACAAGGGCCGGCCTACATTGTCTCATACCCCACTTTCTCTACAATAGTATTAAATATTTTTTCCTAGTTAAAGTATAAAATTTGCAGAACAAAATCCAATGCAACATCGATTGTGCAGACATACATTCACAGGGGCACAAAATCAAGTTTCTAGACCAAGAGTTAACATCAGAAAATGTAAGTAGTCTAAAAAAACGTCCTCCTCTGAATCGAGTCAACATCATGCGGGAATAGCTACTTTGGACAGAAATCAAATATTGCTGGATACTCTGACCTTGTAGGATCAATTGATTCTCCAGGACAGAGATCTTGCTGCCCTCTAGTAGCCAACGTTTGTTCTCCAAGAAAAGGAGACAGGTTTCTTTCAGCTTTTTTCTTGATATTGTTGCTAAACAGGTCGGGGAGTCAAAGTATTCAGAGTGACCAATATCTCTCAGAAAGCTCTTTATGTATATTAACCAGTTAATTTTAAGAGCCCCCTGTAGTTTCAGGCAATCCGTGATTATATCCCTATCAAGTCCAGACTACTCCTCAGAGGTCCATACCTTGTGCCATAATAGAATTGGACTAACCTTAATAAGGTCCGAGATGTAAACTAGACCTAATTCTTTATGGCACACGTATGTGGAAGTGGACCTCGGGACTGCTAATAGGTACCGGAGAAAAGCGTTCTCACAAAGTTGGATTTCTTGAGTATCCGCTATCCCCCAGATTCCTGCACCGTATGTTACAGTGGACACACATTTTGATTTATATATGTCCACCAGGACTTGTACAGGTCGACCCTCCAGTTTGTTAGCGAAGTTTCTCACCGCTCCAATGGCACGCGAGAAAGCTAATTTCCTAGTAAAAGCAGCTGATGACCAGGTCCCCTTCTTATCAAAATGTATGTCCAGGTAGGAGAATGTGTTGGTTGTCTCTATCTTAGTATTCGATAGGAAGGTATTACACACAGGGTTCCTCTTAGTGGTGCAACACATACTAAAAGTCTTAGTAATGTTAATTTTTAGACCTTTAGCGTTCATATAGTTTGAGAAGCAAGTAAGCAATCTCTGTAGGCCGACTTGAGTCCTGGCCATAATTACCGCGTCATCCGCGTAAAATAAAATGGGGGCTGCGAGTAAGCATGAGCGCTAAATCCGCTCCGATCGCGGATTTTGCGAATTTTCGGTAAATTCGCGATCCGCGAACTCTCGCGAATTTGCCGAAAATTCGCAATCCGCGAGCGGCGGATTCCGGGGGCAAAAGTTCAACCATTCCTGGGCTGTTGTAACTAATTTACGATGGCGCCGGCAAGCTGCCAGCGCCATCCTAAGATAGTTACTAAATTAGCTTCAACAGGAAGCTCTAATAGATAAGATAAAGCAGGTCATCGAGCGCCTGCTTTATTTAATCTATTAGAGCTTCCTGTTGAAGCTAATTTTGTAACTATCTTAGGATGGCGCTGGCAGCTTGCCGGCGCCATCGTAAATTAATTACTACAGACCAGGAATGGAATAATACCGTTGTGGAGGCTGGGCAGGTGTGCCTTCTTCCCAAATATACTGTCGAAAATCAGCTGTGACGCTGGACAAAGGCCTTTGCATCTTTGACCTTCACGAGCGCAATCCCCGTGCTGTTATGTGACCAGGGGCTTCTGTCTCTACATCTGCTGCTCTGATCAGTCTCTGACCTTGTATACACACAAGAGCCATGTGCACTCGCATGGAAGCGCCGTCCGTTTGGCCCCGCCCACACACTCGCGGTGTGCACCGTCTTCCCGCCATTTACCCACTATGATGGGCAGATCACTCAAGGGACCCCTGCGCCCTTCGGCGCGATTGCATAGTACCACACACCTGGCCGCTGTAGACAACTCTCTGCCACTTTAAGCAGCTGTAGTGTAGTAAAAGCACTATACATTTACCCAACGAGGTAGCACTTACTGATTATCCAGTAGAAAGTACTCCAGTTGAGTAGAGGTATGGCACAAAACGGTGGCGTCTTCTTGAATAAATACGAAGGGCAGGGTTCAATCTGGCACGATGGTCCTGGCATGGAAGCCACGCCCCCAAATCCGCCGATCCGCTAAATCCGCGGATCCACGATCCGTGAATACGCAAATTCGTGAATCGTGGATCCGCAAAATCCGCCCATGCTTAGCTGCGAGGTCTCCAATTTTAGGGTAATCCTGTCTCTCTTGGGTAAGATGGGATGCTACACTATTTATATATAAATTAAATAAAAAAGGTGCAAGTATGCATCCCTGCCTAACTCCTTTATTTATTGGAAATTTTGCAGTGCACTCACCGTTATTACCATAGCGAAACATCGCACCTGCCCCCCTGTATAATTCTTTAATAAAAATCAACAGATTTACATCCATACCTAGTTGCAACAGTGTTGACCAGAAAATGTTGTGATTCAAGCAGTCAAAGGTAGAGCTCAAATCAACGAATGTTAAGTATAATTTGTCCCTTTTTGCCACCACATATTTACCTACTATCATTGCTAAGTTTAATCCTTGTTCCACGGTTCCTAATCCTGCTCTGAAGCCGTATTGGAATTTTGAGAGAAAACCCGTGTCATCCACCCATACCTGTAGTCTGTTTAGTATTATCCTTCCCGCCATCTCCATCATCGAGTCCAGCAATGAAATTGGTCTATAACATTTTGGGCCGTTCCGGTCTCCTTTCTTGAAGATTGGGACCACGACGGCCTCTTGCCATGTTGGAAGGAAACCAACTTCATTGCAGCTATTTAAAACATTGGTCAGGAGATGTGCCCACAGCTTAACATTGGATTTATAAATATCTACCGGAACCCCGTCCGGCCCTGGGGCTTTTCCTAGGGCACTCTCCGCTATAGCAGTTTCCACTTCAGATAGGGTAAAGACAATGGCAATTGGAAATTGACCACGAGTGTTAATTTCCTCTGGTCCAGTTATTTCAGCGTGCACTCTCCCTAATGTATCGTCTATTTTATACAGTTCTGTAAGTTAGTTAACCCAGGTGTCCTCATTTATTGCCACCTCGATAGAATAATTTTTCTGTCTATAAAAAAGGGGCATTTACCGCCTTCCAAAATCCTATGTTGTCTTTCACCAAACAGGCTTGATGCAAGGCCTTCCACGCCTCGTGCTTTAATTCCCTCTTTCTGTTTTTTATTGCACTGTAGTAAGCGGCTCTGGCGTTTCTAATTTCGATAACGTTTCTAGGTTCGGTTTTAAGTGCCAGCTTTAAGCATGCATGTGCTTTACTGCACTCCGAGTCGAACCACCGTTGCACCTTAGATTTGTTTCGCCTCGCGGTTCCTGTGAGAGAACTACAAATTTCCTCAGAGATGTTGCAAAAGGCCAAGATGACTGAGGCGCTATCATCGTTATCTGTGAGACATGTTACAAAATCGTTATACTCATTCCTAATTAAAGTCTCAAACAAAGCAGTAGGCTCTACTTTGCTCCATTTTATATTATAGCCATTCTTTTTCGCTAGACTTAATCTATGGCTGTCGAAGTTGTCAAATAAGTTGGTGTTTTTTCTGTTACGTGCTGCGAGAAGAAGAGAGAAACTATTTGGGAAGTGATCGCTTAATGCCAAATCACCCATTTTAAAAGTGGAAACATGCCGGTAGTGACTATTAGAAATCAGTACAAAATCTATCACTGAATTACATCCCCTACCATTAAATGTGGGTACAAAAGGAACCTGAGGGGTACATAATTCATTTACAAAGCCCAGATCAAATAGTAGATTATTAAAACAGTTTCCAGTAAGCGTATACAAAAAATGAGTACAAGGGTCACCTTTAACATCATTCAAACCACAAGCGCCCGAGTCGCTGTTAGGGCATAAAAACAATTAAAATCCACCATCCATATGACACATCTCCCCACGGAGCAGTTATCATCGGCGTTTGTCAAACTTTGAGTAATCTCTTCAAAGACCGTACTTATCTCTCCCTTTGGGATATTATTATAAAAATTAATCACAGCAATAGCTTGATTTCCTCCTATAATTAATTCTAACTGCTGATAATAGTCAGTCAGTTTTAGCTTTTACAGCCGTAACATTCAGTGTACTGGTAATATAGGTACAAAGTCCCCCTTTGTTTCTACCCCTTATTGACGGGATAGCAGGGGTATGGAAGGTACGGAAGCCATTTATGTGTATTTCTTCCCGTTCCCAGCATTCTTGCAGGCAAATGATGGTTGCAATGACGCTTGCCTATCCTGGAAGTATACAATAATACAATCTCCCTGGATGTTTTTTCTAGATGTACCCACCCAATTTACTCTACGTAGAAATAAGATCTTGCTTTGAACGTAGTGGGGTAAGGGTCTGTGTACATTGAGCCAGTGTGTGGTTTTATTTTTAAGCTCTAGGAATGATTCATGGCTATCTTTCCCTAGCTCTGGTACCCCTGTTAAAACTACGACATGCGGAACAGATTCCAGGGGTAGATCAACATTTGTAAGCAATGAACCTTGTACCACCTTTTCATTAAGTTCATTTCCATTGCCCCCCTTCCCTTTGTTCGAACCACCCTCCCCTACCACATTTTGATCTCCAGTTCTATTGGGTAAACCTTTTTTCCCCTGAAGGATAGGTGCGTTGTTTCTATACAGTCCACTTTAACGTCGCTCCGGGAGGTCCCCTCCGTCAAATCCACAACACAAGACTTAGTTATGGGTACTGACGTGAGCACCTGCACATTATTTATTTTTTTTTTTTATTTTTTTTTTTAAGCGTAAGTCTTTTATTACCTTGTTTGCAATCAGTTATACAAAACACGCCTACAACCTCAACAGGCCGGCTGCATACATAAAGAGCTCTTACTTAGCGCTGTTAGAAGAACACGGCCATTCAGCCGACATCCATTGGACCGGCGGCGTGGGTATAGTCGACCTGTACACTGTGGCACCTTGCAACATATAAATCAATGCATATTTGAATCACTTACATTTTACTCTCTTTTTGTTCCCCCTCAACCGGAACTTTACTAAATGTAACTGGAAAAAAAAAACGAAAACACAAACTGGTTAAACTAAAATCACTGCATCACAGCATTCTCCCCCCTCATCTTGTCGGTTAAAGTCACCATGTAGTAGTCTTAAATCATCTTCACATCCCAGGGTACGATCTACATCAATCAGGCTCGCCTTGCTGCTGCGCCTGCAGGTAGTCCCTCAAATAAGTCCAGTAATCCCTGGGACGTGATTTCGCCGGCAAGTCCTCCTCGTAGGTCGTTAGAGTGTCCTTACAGTAAATTAAATCAACTAGCCAATCCTTCACCTTCGGCCCCCTTTTCCCGTTCCAGTGCATAGCTACTCTCCTTTTTGCCATTAACAGGGCAATTACGCAAAACTTTCGCTTCTTCGCTTTGAGACTTGGGACCAGGCCTAACAGGCAGGTTAATATCGTGCACTCAAGCGTTTCTCCCAGCATTATGTTGATCATTTTCACCACCTCTCTCCAGTATTCCCCCACCATCCCGCATCGCCATGCTAGATGTAGGAAGTCCGCATTGTCCGCCCTGCATCTTGTACATCTCGAATCCTCCCTCAAACCATATCTATGGAGGCGTTCTGGTGTGTAATACACCTGATGTATGTATTTAAAATGTATTATTCTAAGGTTTCCATTAGGGGTTAGCATACTAGTGAGTGAACAAGTCATTTCCCAGTCTTTTTCCGACAGCGTGTCGCCCAACATAGCGCTCCATTTACCTCTCATTCTTTCTGTGTTACCCCCTATGTCTTTCTGTAGGCTTACATATAGTCTAGATATCAGGTGTGTAGCCGTAGGAGCTTCCAGTATCAGTTGCAGTGTGTCCAGCGTTTTGGGTTCTTCCGGGTAAGTGGGAAAGTGGTCCCTCACTGCCCTCTGTAGTCTGTAGTAATTGAAACTAAATAGCAGTGTAGGATGTTGTATGTACCTTAGCTTGTCCAATGTTTGAAACATCCCCCCCTCGTATAAATCCCCCAGTGTATCAATGCCAGCATGGCGCAGCAAGTCCATCCCTACCGGTTCCTGTGTCACCGACAGTGATGGATGATTCGCCAACGGGAGATTTGGAGCATATATCGGCGATTTGTCTGCTGCCCTGCTCATCAGCCTCCAAGCTTCTATTGTGGCGTTTACTGGATTTATGTCTCTTTCGTGTAGCCTCGGCCTCACGTGTGGTAGTATGTTAATTAATGGAATCGGATCAGCATCGCCTTTTTCCACCGCCACATGTGTTAGAAAAGGGACTTCGTGGAACCAATAATGTGCGAACTGTGCTTGAGCGCAGAGGTAATACAAGTACATGTCGGGGACCTTGAAACCTCCTCTCTCATATGGTAGTGTCATCGTTCTTAGCTCTATTCTAGCATGCTTTCCCGCCCAGAGCAAACTTAGTACTATTCTGTTTATGTTTCGGAACACCTCTGCCGGAGGTTTAATGGGAATGTTGGTGAACAGATATAGCAATTTGGGTAATAGTACCATTTTCACTATCGCTGCTCGGTCCGCTAAGGATAGCGGCAGTCTATTCCAACGTTTAATTTTGTCCTCCAATGACGTTAAGACTCTGCCGTAGTTGGTTCTAATTACTTGTTCCGGATCCCTATGGAACCACACCCCCAGATATTTAGTGGGTTCTTCCTGCCACTCTAATGGGTAATCCAGTTTGAAAGGGGAAGTGCTGTCTGTGAGCGCCAAGACCAACGACTTTGACCAGTTTATCTGCAGGCCAGAATGGTGTCCATATTTTATGTATTCTCGTATCAGTGGATTCAGATGCTGCTCCGGGTGTTTTACATAAATCACCATGTCATCTGCATATAATGATATGTGAATTGGGCGTGTCGGGAGTTGAATGGCCGAGCAGTGGTGGTGCTGTCTAATTTTACAGGCCAGCGGCTCCAACACCAAAGCAAACAGCATTGGGGATAACGGGCATCCCTGCCTTGTTCCTCGACATATGTCTATGGGTTCTGAAATATGCTTGTTAACCCGGATACGTGCTGTCAAATTAGTGTATAGCATAGCGATCCACTGTGTGAATATAGGCGGAAAGCCCATCCTCACCATAACTGTGTGTAAGAAAGTCCAGTTTATGGTATCAAACGCTTTGGCCGCGTCTAGAAGGATCGCCACTGCTTTCACCTCCGGCGCTAGATAATGTGCTAGTGCAAAGAGTGTGCGCGTATTGTGTGCTGTTGACCTATCCGGTATGAAACCAGATTGGTCTGGTCTTACCAGTAGAGGCATTAGCGGCTTGAGCCTAGCAGCTAAGAGGCTTGCAATTATCTTCGTGTCAACGTTTATGAGCGATAAGGGGCGATAAGAGTCGCAGTTCTCCTTATCCTTTCCAGGCTTCAGTAAGGCTATCAACAGTGCTTCCCTCATAGATGCCGGCAGTTGTTGTGCCCCATGTGCCGCACCGTATAGGCGGACCAGATGTGGAGCCAGGAGGTCAGCAAAAGTTTTATAAAACTCCGTTGTGTAGCCATCAGGCCCTGGAGCTTTACCGTTCGGCAATAGCTTAATAGTGTCTAGCACGTCTTCTACCGTGACAGGTCTGGCCAAATACTCCCTGTGCCTGTCCGATAGCCATGCTATCTCTACATCCTCCATGTACGCCAGTATATCTACTTGGTCTTGAGAGGGTCGTGCCTCGTATAGTCGACCATACGTTGCCCTGAACTCGCCCAGTATGGTGTCGACGTCTCGAGTGATCGTTCCCTCCCGAGTCATGATCTCGGTTATATGCTGGGGTGGTCTACCTTTGCAAATTTTCTCTGCCAATGTCCTGCCTGGTCTTCCCCCTTCTCCATACATTCTCGCCGTCTTTCTCTTGGTTATGTAATTAAGTTCATCCATTGCAAATTGGTGATGTTCTTGTAGCAGCGTTTGTATATTTGCCAACAATGCGGTGTCTCTCGTCTGTGCATATTGCCGTTCTAGTGCCTGTATGGTCGTTTCCCGTTTGTGCAATTGCTGACGAATGTCTTTTAGAAGGCCTGTGGTAGTGCTAATACAAGCTCCCCGCAGTGTAGCTTTAAATGCTTCCCACAGTAGGCAGGGGTCATCCGTCGTGGGGCAATTAAGCTCAAAGTACTCCACTATTGCTTTGTGAAGGGTGTCAGTGTAGACTGAGTCTCGCAAAGCACTAGCATTGAAGCGCCATGTGAAGGGTGGGGGCACATAGTGCGGGATTTGAAGCGCCAGAAGCACCGGGCAATGGTCCGATAGTGTTCGTGGTAAGTGTTTGATGGAAATGGTCCAGCTAATCACTTCTTTGGTGCTCAACCAGTAGTCCAGTCTGGACCAACTGTTGTGTGACGCAGTGATGTGTGTTGCAGCCATCTCCCCTGGGTTGTGTACCCTCCATATATCTTCCATTGTCAAATCAGCGAGGGCGTCTCTCAGTGTCATCCTTGCACGTTTATGTGGTTCTGGTGTGGGGTGCGACCTGTCTAATCCATCCTGCAGTGCGATATTAAAATCTCCACCCCACAGTATGTGGTCGGTTTGAAGCTGGGATATATCATGCCATAAATTCGCAAAAAAAAGCGGGTCGTCCGTGTTAGGGCCATATGTGTTCACCAGCGCAATCTTTTGCTGTCTCACCCTACCAATGACAATTACACTACGCCCTTCTGTGTCTCTATGTACTGCAGTTATCTCAAAATGCACTCCCTTTTTTATTAGTATACTGACACCACGAGAGTATGTGGAGTAATTGGAGCTGGTTACCGACTCCGCCCATTTAGTTCCCAGAGTGGAATCGGCGGAAGAGGCCAGATGGGTCTCCTGAAGAAACGCTATGTCCACATGCAATCTGTCAAAGTAGGCAAATATTTGACGTATTTTTTTAGGATTCCCCAGGCCTCTAACATTCCACGTGATGCATTGTAACGCTGTTAGCCTGTCCATTTTAGAGAGGTGTGCAGACAGCTCGGTGGATTGTGTGATAAAAATATTGCCCTTTGTGTGACTCTCTGAAACAGTGTCAGGGTGGACATGTGTGCGCAATGGTGTACATTCGTCAATGTAACTACAAAGGTCGCAATGCTTCTCAGATACAGTGATATAGTTGTAACTTCCCCCAAGCCCCCCCTCCGCCCCCCACCCACTTCAGCCCCCAAACTCTGCCAAAGCCATCCCCAGTCTAGAACATAACAGTCAAAATAACCATAGTTGGGGTGCACCCACTCGGGGGTGTCACCAGTGGCACACTTCTCCATCCACATAGTGGATGTGGACTGATGCATTTCAAACATTCTTCAATTTCTGTTCATGTATCCCGCACTCCCTCCACCCTCCTCCCGCGTCCTTCCAGCCAACAAAATATTAATCTTTCTACTATCGCACATCCCGGCCATAGTATGTCTGTTCGGGGCCAGTTGTGGAAGACATCGCAGTCTCTTCCTACCCTCTTACCCACTATTGTCCGTGCGGACCCCGTGGTTACTCACTGTGCAATTCGCCTGGAAGGTGTTAGCGCCCACAACTCGTATTGTCATTTACCAACTCATGTCACGTGTCGGGTGTAGTCCAGCTCCCAAAATGTCCGTGACGTAACACAGATTATTGTACACCTGAGAGTTCCGTGGTCCAACATTCATGCCACCACCCTATGCATAGACTTCCATAGTAGTGTTCCAGTACGTCGACTTATTGCTCATTCGTCCACGTCTCCGTGGTCCTCACGGTCCTGTTGAGCACGCCGCCGTCCCAGTTTCTTGACATAGTCATGTGCTGCCTGGACTGTTAGGAGGATTATAGGTTTACCCGCATTCATTATCTTGAGCCTCGCTGGATATAACATGGCATATTCCATACCCATATCTCGCAGCTTCTTCTTTATTGGCGCGAATTCCTTCCTTGCTAGCTGAACTGCCATGGTGTGATCCGGGTAAAATTGTAGTGTGTTGCCTTGATGAGTTACCGTTCCTTTTTCCCTGGCGAGACGAAGAACAGTGTCTCTGTCCCTGTAATTCAACAGTCGGGCTATTATCACTCGAGGTGGCGCGCCTGGTTTTGGAGCGGGCGCCAAAGACCTGTGTGCTCGCTCCACTAGAAAGACCGGTGATAAGTGTTCCTCGCCAAACAGTTCCTTGAGCAACTTTTCCACGTAGTTCTCCAATCTGCCCGTGTTTGTGGATTCCGGCAGGCCTGCTATCCTGACGTTGTTGCGCCTGGACCTAGCTTCTTGATCCTCAACCTTGGCGCGCAGCGTTTCTAGTGTTTTGCTCATATCGCCACATGCCTTAGTCGTGGTTGTAGACTCATCCTCCACCCGTGATAGTCTTTGCTCTGCTTCACCCAGCCTCTCTCCATGCTTATCCAGTTTTGCGGCCATGTTGTCCACTCTCAATACCACAGTGTCTAATTTATCGTTCATTGCAGACAGACTTTGTTGAATAGCACGCAAGACCTTCTCCATACCTGTTTCGTCGCACGCCTCATTGTCTCCCTCAGCGTCAGATGTTCTTGTGGCGTTCTGTTGATGCTTCTTTGCCTCGAATTGGAGTTTGGTTTGTTGTTTTTCTGGCTTACCCATGGTGGTATAGCGTGATGTGCCGTTTCGCCGCGTTTTCTCCTTGGCGGGACTGTCTGGAGCAGTTGGCGATGTATGTGGTGGGCTGCCCTTCAGCGTTCCCGTCTTACTGCGAGCGCCAGTGCAATGCATCGGCTTCACTGAGGGTTTGTGTGGTGGTGCGGTGATTCCGGCTGAAAAAACCGCGAAGAGCTCCGCTGTGCACACGTGGTTCTCAATCAGCACACTTCATGTTAGGGGTGGCCGCCAGCGCTTGTTCGCTCCCACCGCTACAGTGTTAGGGTCTGGTGTGCAAACTCGATCTGTTGTAGGCAGCGGGTGTAGTAGGCGGCCCACTCTTTAATAGTTAGGCATATTGCAGGCAACCAGCTATAAATTCTCCGCCACCGTGGGGGCCGGCGCAGCGCTCGCAACCACGTAACAGCAGCAGCGTGGTCCGTGTGGCTAATCAGCTAGTGCATTCATTTGACCTGTGCAGACATTTCCCCTCCAATTCTGTCGCTGTGTCACCCTACCTCCGTAGCAGCAGATCGCGGCTGGGTGCACCGGTGTGATCGTTCTCTGCCAGGGCGGCCCCCGTGTGCTTACTCACACGTTCTTCGGCGACTGCGTTCCACTGCGGCCGCCATCTTGTGCGTCTTGGAACGCATAACTTGCTATCCGTGTGTAGGTGTTCTTGGCCCCTTATTTCTGCAGTCCACCGCTGTGCGATTCCGGCCACCGCTCGTCGGTCCAGTTGTCTTACTGTGATTCGGTGTCCGACGTCCGTTAGAGCCGTGTGCAGCGCCTGTAGCTGTCCGTGTCAGCCTTCGGTGTCCGCCATCTTGCGGCAGTGTAGCCCGCTGCACAGTTTTTCGCGGATATCTTCTCCGATGCAATGTTTTGGTCCGTTTCAACTTCACCCGTTGTTAGGCATTACCTTCCGATCCCCTTCTATGCCGTTTTCGGTGGTATAGCGGAGCTCTCACGGGAGTTTATTGCTGTCCATGCATCAGTCCGGCGGAGCTGACTCACAAGTCAACCATCCCGCCGTGCGCCCTCTAGCGCCCCCCCACCTGCACATTATTTAAAGCTGTAGAGGGAAGGGAGTTGGTTTGAGAAGTTGAATGTGTTGTGAGTTTATCTTTTTTATAGAGTTCTAAATTTGATAAAGTCAGTTGTTCAATTTTCTTCAACCGCTCTTCAATTACTTTTAATCTGTCCGTGATTGGTCGAATAGAAGAAGCAACAATACCACCAATTTTAGCCCAGAAACCTTCATCAAGAACCAATGGGCCTCCAGCTATAACATTAGAGTTGATGTTTTCTCTATATAATTCAGGGACCTGATTAGATTGATCTGCCAATATTGGCGCTGGGCAGTTTTCTTTAGGGCTTTTGGCTTGCTTACCCCTTTTAGCGCCCCCTCCCTGTTTCTTTTTGGATATTGCACCCAATGATTTTCCTGTCGAGATAGGTTTAACTCCAGACTCGGCTAATGTTGATGCACAAGTTGATACCCCATCCGGAAGCCTACTCACTACAGTAACGGCGTCGTTAAGTTGGAAATTAGAAGACCCACTTAGTATTTGGGTCGCTGTATCTGTAGTGTTTGAGTCAATATCCAGGCATAAAGGGGACGGATGAGTAATGGCTTCTGAGATTGTGCTGCACTCTGGTGTTTTTGCCAGCACAAGGTTACCCAGTGATGAACGCTAAGTATTGACCAGATCAAGAGAAAGTCGTCGCTCTGTGATGTCGATTTCTTTTGCAAGCACGGATGCAGCTCTGACAATGAAGTGGTCGAGTGTCCCTACCACCGAAGCCCCAGACAGTGCCTTGCTACTTTTCCTGAGCGACTTGTCATTCTCAGATACTGTAATGTATCAGGCAATCAAAAAGCAGCTTACCAGCATGTCACAAACTTCAGCCGTTAGAGGGGTGGCGCAGCTCGGCCTCTCCTGGCTCAAACGGGCCCGGGCTTGGCCCGGCGCGCGCCTGCGCGCGTTCCGCGGAGCGGAGAGCGCACTCAAAGAAATAGGTGCAAGTGAGTGTGGCGGGAAGAGGCACAGCTGAGAAGAAACACGGGCTGCTGGTCCTCGCAGTCCCACCGTTAGTAGATGACCCAAAGTCACAGGCAGCAACACCAGGAAAACAAACCACTGCGAGCGGCCATGCGTATGTATGTAAAGGAAGGAAACTGCAAAAGGTATAGGCCCGGGGAGGCAGGTGGGCGCATGTGAATCCACAGCTCTACATGCCAAGAACAGATGCTTACTGGGTAACTAACATTATCCGTTTGAGGCATGTGAGCTGTAGATCACATGCTTTGCATAGACTAGACAGCAATAAACTCCCAAAGCGGTGGCTGACCTGTAGCTGTTGCAGTTGTTTGAAAGAGTATTTTAAGTGCTGCCTGGCCTACATTAGCTGTTGCCTCGCTAACACATCCACACAATAGTGTTTGATGAATGTGTGTGGTGTAGACCATGTCGCTGCCTCACAGATGTCAGCTAGGTGAATATTCCCCAAGAAGGCCATAGTAGCCCATATTTTGCGGGTGGAATGTGCTCTAGGAGGTATTGTTAAGGTTCTTTTCCCTTTCAAATAACATGTTTGGATGCATTTCCCGATCCATCTTGCAATGTCTGATTTAGAAATGGGATTGCATTTGTGCGGTGGCGAAAAAGGAACAAGGAGCTGTTTTGTCCTACGATTTTTTTTTGTTCTTTCCACATAATATAGTGGAGCTCTTCTAACATCTAGTGTGTGTGTAGAGCTCGTTATGCTACAGAATCAGGTTGAGGAAAGAACATGGCTAACTCAACTCATAGATTGATGCGAAAAGCAGAAACCATTTTAGGAAGAAATTTGGGATTGGTTCCAAGACCAACTTATTCTTTGTGAAGTTGAAAGAAAGGCTCTTGTATAGTTAGTGCCTTGAGTTCACCAAATATCCTTAAGGAAGTGATTACAATAAGAACAGCAACCTTACATGAGAGAAATTGTAGTTGACACTTGTGCTTTGGTTCAAAAGGTGGACCCATTAGGCTCGTAAGGACTATGTTCAAATTCCATACTAGTATAGGTGGAGCTCTCTGTTACTCTTTTTGGTCCTTCCATAAATGCTTGAATCACTGGTACTCTGAATAAAGATAAGTGTTGTCTGTTTTTTAAGTATGCAGCTACTGCTGCTAAATGCAATCAAATGGATGTGTAAACTAATCCAGATTGCTGCAAGTGTAAGAGATAACAGTTGATGTTTTGCACTGAAGCATCAAGGGAAGGGGATTGTTATTGTTATTGTTACAGTATATAACAAATTGTTTCCACTTTGCTGCATAACATGCCCTAGTAGGAGGTTTCCTATCCTCCTTTAGGATATTCATACAGTCTGGTGGTAATTGTAAATAACCAAACTCTAGGACTTCAAACGTCAAATCGCTAGGTTGAGTTCCTCCGGATTTGGATGCCTTATTTCTCCATGGCTCTGAGTGAGGAGACTGGGTTTGAGATGCAGCTTTTGGTGAGAAACTACAGAAAGCTCTAGCAGGGTGTTGAACCAAGGTTGACATGCCCATGTGGGAGCTATGAGAATGAGTTTGAGGGATGATTGTGCGAGCTTCCGTACTACCAGCGGAATGGGTGGGAGAGGCAGAAAAGTGTAGGCTAATATCCCTGACCAGTTCATCCATAGGGGATTGCCTTTGGAGGGCGGGTGTGGGAACCTGGAGTCAAAGCTTGGGCATTTTGCATTTTGAGCTGTGGCAAACAGGTCTATGTGAGGAAATCTCAGTTCCTGAAAGTAAGGAAGAAGAATCTGGGGATGAAGTTCCCACTTGTGGATTTGCAGCCCCCATCTGCTGAGAAGGTCTAATTTGATTGTTTACTCCTCAACGATGTTCTGCAAGGAGATACATTTTGTGGTGTACAGCCACATTTTGTGGTGTACGGCCCATTTTCAAATGGCTTGTACTAGGTGTGACAGTGTGTGTCATCTGTTTTTGTATTTAGTACATAGCTGTCATGTTGTCTGTGCGGACTAGGACAGTTTTGTCAATTAGGTGAGTTTGAAAGGCTTGGGGCGTTTCAAACACTGCCAGTAGCTCGAGGTGATTTATATGGAGGATCTTGTTCTTTAGACTCCATGATCCTTGGTTAGGATGACTTTGTAGGTGAGCACCCAAACCAGTGAGCGATGAGTCTGCTGTTAGCACTGTCTGTGGAACAGGGTCGAGAAAGGGCTGCCCATTGGATACATATTGTGGGTTCCACCAATGAAGAGAGCGATGGGTGCGGCCATCTACCAACAGTAGATCGGTCAACTGACCCTGTGACTGGTTCCACTGACTTGTTGTGCAGTCTTGAAAGGGGAGCATGTGAAGTCTTTCGTGGGGAACAATCATAATGCAAGACACCATCATTCCTAGCAGTTGCATGAATACTTTTGCTGGTAATGATTGGTTGGGCTGAAATTGAGTAAGAAGGGACTGATTACTGTGAATCCTGGCTGTATTTGGAGAGGCTAGAGCTTTCTGAGCCTCTATCGTGGCTCCCAGATACGTTTGTGTGTTGGAACGGCTGTAGATGAGACTTCAACACCTTTACTGTAAACCCTAGTTGGTGAAGTAAGTGAATAGTGGTTTGAGTGTGTTGGAGACAAGTTTGGCAAGTGCTGGCTTTGATGATTCCAGTCATCCAGTTATGGGAAGACATGAATGTGTTGTCTTCTCAGATGTGCTGCAACTACTGCCAGACATTTGGTAAATACCCTGGGAGCAGACTCCAAACGGTAGTACTTTGTATTGGTAATGATGAACTTTTATCATAAATCTGAGGTATTTAGGATGAGTGGGATGAATTGGAATGTGGAAATATGCACCTTAAGTCTAGAGGAGACATAAAATCACCCTGCTGTAGAAGTGGGAGCACTTGTTGAAGTGTTACTATGTTGAAATGCTCTGAAAGATGTAGAGGTTTGGTTCTCGGAGGTCTAGAATAGGTCTCAAAGAGACCTATTGGGGATGAGAAAGTACAGGGTGTACACGCCTGTTCCTTGCTGTAGTAATGGCACAGGTTATATGGCTCCTTTCGTCAGGAGAGATTGGACCTCTTGCAGAAGTAGATATAAATCTTCTGGTGACATTTTCTGAGAAAGTGGTGGAATTGTTGCTAAGCTCCAGGCAATAACCATGTTGGATAATTCCTATCACCCATTTGTCTGTGGTGATAGATTGCCAAATGGGGTTAGAAGACGCTCCCTGACAGGTGTTAAATTATCGGGGGGAAGTGTAGGCAAGTCACTGCTTGTTAGGGGAGGGGGAATTACGTGGTGTAGAACCCCTGCCTCAACCTTTGTTGTTGTTGCCACAGTATCCTCCTCTAAAGAAGCCTCTTGTAGAGGAATATGTATTGTTGCCTTTTTAAGAGGCGGCAGTATTGTCCGAGGACATGGTTTTCGACCCTCCACGGTAGAGAAAAGCGACGAAAGGAGTCTCGATTAGAGGGAGACTGAGGAGCTCCCATAGACTTGACTACATCGGTGCCTTTTTTAATTTTTTCTAATGACTTATCCACCTCGGGCCTGTAGAGATGTTCCTTGTCAAAATGAGTATTTAAAATAGACTGTTATACTTCAGGTTTTAAACCAGAAGCACAAGTTACTACTTGTGTAATGATATATCTGTAAGAGACATTAGTTAGTGATAGATTCCTTACCTTAGAATATCCCCAGGCGTCAGACTGGACACAAAGTTTTTTCGTCAGCAGTAACCCTACACGCCGGTAGGTGGCGTTGTGCGGCTCCGCGTCTGTCGCTGGCGTCGTAAGCGCCGAGAAGACTTCACGGAGACTAATTAGGCACCACCCATGTGCACTGACGTCAGTTCTGTACACGACTTTCCACACCAGGAACGCAGAGCCATGCAAGAAACAGACCACTGGTGCCATGAAACTAGGGCCCTGAAAGGGATGACCTTAACCCTAGAAATCAGTTTGCAGAACGGGGAGGATGGGTGGGGCGGTAAGGAATCTATCACTAACTAATGTCTCTTATAGATATATCGTTACACAAGTAGTAACTTGTGCATTTGAAAGAGACACGTTAGTGATAAATTCCTTACCTTAGAATAGATACCCCAGCAATACCAACCCTGATGGTGGATCTGTGAACAAGATTACACCAGAAAGTCATGGAGAACAGAACGGCCAAAGCAGCAGTCTCTCCGGACTTGATTGTCAAGGCAGTAATGCTTGGTAAACGTGTGCAGCGAGGCCCACGTAGCTGCCTGACAAATGTCCTGCAAGAGAACGCTGCGTCCCAAGGCAGTAGAGGCTGCTGTTGCCCTGGTGGAATGGGCCTGAAGCCCCACAGGAGGCTCCTTCTTAGCCAACGAGTAACAGGCCTTGATGCAGAGAACGACCCACTGAGAGATGGTCCGTTTGTGCACGGCCCTAACTTTTTTGGCGCCCAAGTAGCCAACAAAGAGCTGGTCATCCACCCTGAACTGTTGTGTGCGCTTCAGATCAACTGTTTTTGCATGTGTCACCCCGAGTGGGACAGGTATGCTCAGACGTGAGTCCCGTGCTCTCCATGCCACTGGAATCAAGCTATCCTGGCTGATGAGGGCTGAAAGTCCGATACCAGTCCTAGGATGCTTGTTTCCAGTCCAGGGAGGACCTGGCTTGGCAATTTGGGCTGGACTGTTCCCATGGGGCACAGGGACAAGACTGATTTGCATATGGCTGGGTTCAAACTGGAATGGCAAGGTGAGCAAAAAAAACGATGGATTTAGGCCCAGCTCTCTGTACTAGGGTGAATGTATGACATTGTTCTGCATGCAGTCCATCAACAGTTGTTTTTGCTTTTGTCACCCCGAATGGGACGGGTATGCTCAGACGTGAGTCCCGTGCTCTCCATGACACTGGAATCAAGCTCTACTGGCTGATACGGGCTGAAAGCCCGAACCGGTCCTAGGATGCTTGTTTCCAGTCCAGGGAGAGCCTGGCTTTGCACTTTGGGCTGGACTGTTCCCATGGGGCACAGGGTCAAGACTGATTTGCATATGGCTGGGTTCAAACTGGAATGGCATGGGGAGCAAAAAAACGATGGATTTAGGCCCAGATCTCTGTACTGGGGTGAATGTAAGACATTGTTCTGCATTCTGTCCATCAACTGTTGTTTTTGCATCAGATAGAACGAGCGCGCACGTTTTGGGTCAGGACGGTGGAGCCTCTCTACCTCTTTAGAAGGATGCGGAGGCGGAAAGAAGGTGGGCAAAGTGATGGTCGGCCCAATGTGGAAGGGCGTGAAAACCTTTGGCAGGAACGAAGGACGGGTCCGTAAAACCACCTTGTCCAGAAGAACAGTAAGGGAAGGAGGTTTGGAAGAAAGAGCCTGGAGCTCACTCACTCTTCTGGCAGAGGTGATAGCTACCAGAAAAGCCGTCTTGAGAGTGAGAAGACGTAAAGGACAGTTATGAAGGGGTTCAAAGGGAGCGCACATCAGGTACGTCAAGACAAGGTTCAAGTCCTATTGAGGCATTATGAACCTCACAGGAGGAAACGTGTGTGTAATGCCTGTTAGGAAATAGTTAACAACTGGGGACTTAAAAAGAGAAGGCTGATCTGGAAGCTGTAGAAAGGCAGAGATGGACGAAAGATAACCTTTGATAGTGCCCAGAGCAGAGCCCTGCTGGGCCAAAGAAAGAAGGAACAGAAGAACCTCGGAAAGAGGGGCAGAAAGGGGATTCACAGCCTTCGCTGTGCACCATGCCACAAACTTATTCTACCTGCAGGCGTATACCGTTTTAGTGGAGGAAGCCTGGCTGCCAGAATGACATCACAGACTTCGGGAGGAAAAACGCAGGCTGTCAACTGTCGCCGCTCAATCTCCACGCATGGAGGTAGAGGCTAGACAGGTTCGGGTGGAGGACCGTCCCCTGCTGCTGCGACAGAAGAGCCTCCCGAAGAGGCAATCGGATCGGGGGATTGATCGCCATGTTGAGTAGCTCGGGATACCAGTACCTTCGTGCCCAATCCGGAGCCACAAGGATGACTTGAGCCCGGTTGCGCCGAATCTTCTTCAGCACTCTGGGCAGAAGTGGTATAGGCGGAAAGGCATACAACAGACCGCAGCTCCACTCGCGGCGAAAAGTGTCGCTGAGCGAGTGCTGCCTTTGAAACTCCAACGCGCAGAACTGATGACATTGAGCATTCTCTTCGGTGGCGAATAGATCTAACCAAGGCTGTCCCCACTGCAGTAAGAGACCTTGCGCCACTTCCGAGTTCAGACGCCATTCGTTATCCATCAAGCACCGGCTGCTAAGTTTGTCTGCCCTGGCGTTCAGAGAACCTGCCAGGTGTTGAACCACCAAGGTGATGCCTTGATGTTCCAGCCATGTCCAGAGGTGCAGAGCCTCCTGACATAGGGTCCGCGACCCCACCTCGCCCTGTTTGTTGCAATACCACATGGCGGTGGTGCTGTCTGAACACCTGCACCACACTCCCCCGGACAGAGTGAAGGAATGCCTTCAGTGCAAGACGGATAGCCCGAAGCTCCAAAAGGTTGATATGGAGTCGGGATTCCGCTGGAGACCAGAGGCCTCTGATCTCCGCCTCTCCCAAGTGGCCTCCCCATCCCAGGAGGGACGCATCTGTCACCACTGTGTGCTCCGGTTGGGGAAGGGAGAGGGATCTGCCGTTGTCCCATTTGCGATTCGTGAGCCACCACTGCAATTGTCGTGCAGTGCCCTCCGAGATCTGGACGTGATCGGACAGGTTGTCCTGATGCTGGGCCCACTGGAACTTCAGGTCCCAATGCAGAGCCCGCATATGCCACCTAGCATGTTGCACAAGCAGGATGCAGGAGGCCATCAGGCCCAGGAGCCGGAGGGTCATCCTGACTGAAACCCGGGATAGAGGTCGAAAGATCGGAATCATAGCCGAGTATCCCGGACTCGCTGCTCTGGAGGATAAACCCGAAACTGCTTTGAATACAGAACCGCTCCGATGAAGGGGAGCTTCTGAGAGGGACTCGGGTGCGACTTCGGCACATTGATGGTAACCCCAGCAAATGCAGGTCAACCGTAGTCTGAAGGTGGGTGACAACTGCTTGGGGTGAGCCCACCTTCAACAACCAGTCGTCGAGGTAGGGGAAGACTGACACCTCTGACCTGCGCAGGTGAGCTGCGACCACCGGAGGGGTGCTGGCAAGGCCGAAAGGGAGCACGGCAAACTGAAAATGCTCCTGGCCTACCGTGAACCGCAGGTAACGCTGGTGGGCCGGCAGGACGGGAATGTGAAAATATGTTTCCTGCAACACCAATGCTACAATCCAGTCTCCAGGGTCGAGGGCAGCCAAGACCTGAGCCAGAGTCAACATCTTGAACTTCTCCTTCCGGAGGAAGCGATTGACATTCCTGAGGTCCAAGATGGGGCGCAAGCCCCCTTTGTCCTTCTTGGGGACCAGAAAGTAGAGGGAATAACAACCACGTCCTACTTCTGGCCCAGGAACGCGCACGATGGCCCCCTTGGCCAAGAGGGCCATAACTTCCTGTTGGTGAAGCGCGAAGTGATCCCCCGACATGCTGTGGAACTGAGGTGGCATGGCTGGGGGGTTAGACTTGAAGGGGAGGGAGAAACCCCTCCAGACGAGTTGCAGCACCCACCTGTCGGAAGTGACAGAACGACAGTGGGGAGGCTGATGTTGCATCCTGCCGCCCACTGGCGTGGGGTGAATCCCAAAGCTCGGACTAGGAAGGCTTTGAGGCAGATGCTGCGGGAATGGAGGTGGACTGACCCGCACGCTGGCCCCCTGTGCCGCCACGGCGGCCTCCACGGCTGTGCTGAGCTTGGTTTTTCACACGCTTCTAACTGAACGAGCGGGCAGGAGGGCCCCTTCCGTGGTCATGAAAGAAATGAAAGGTAGACGTGGCCAGGCACGTGGTGATGAGACCCAAGGACTTGGATGACCAGGCTCTCGGGCGTAGGATGAGTGGTCAGAAAGGAAGAGTCACCCGGTGCCGGGCGATGACGCCTGGCGACGTTCTTATCCACAGGGGCCCCTGTGGCAGATCGTGACCAAGTGCCCAGTAAGACGTCAGTGAGGGCGTCATTAAATGGCAGCAGGGGCTCCGACGAAGTGGACGCCGTCTGGAGCACCTCAGTGAGGAGATTCGTTTTTAGGGCCACTGTAGGGAGATCAAGGTTGAGGACCTCAGCTGCCCGACAGAGCACCACCGTGTAAGAAGTGCCCTCCTCCATGGTAGGTGGGAGAGGCAAACCCCGGGTCAGAGGAGACATCAAGGCCGCCGGCCTCCTCCAAGTCGTCCACCCAGTCACACTGACAAGAAAAAGGGTCCGAGGACCCCTCCCAGTCGTCCACCACCACCGCTGTATGTGGTACAGACCGCGGCGGCAGGGACCAGGGTAGGAATAAACAGCGCTAGACAGGGCCGAACCGGCGCCGTGTCACAATGCAGATCCCAGGTAGGGACAAAATTGTCCGGGAGCCGGGGCAGGGATGGAACAAATGGTATCCACTGCGACGCCTGAGGCGGAGCCAGCAGCGCGGGACCTTGTGGTGCCATGCCGGAGATAGCGCGCAGGATTCTGCGGCACTGTGGCCGGAGCTGCCGGCGGCGCCGAAGGCTCGACAGTATCCTGACAAGGGACCCAAGGGTACGTCATTTGGAGCCCGAGGCCTAAACAGGCAGCCCATGGTAGCAATAAACTCTTGCACCTATGCGGGAGTTGCCGACGGACCCGGATAAGGTGGGTAGGCCCCAGACTCCTGGGCTCTGATGGAGCTGTAGGGGCAGAACCCCTGTCCCCCTCGTCCGTATCCAGGGACCGACAAGGGGACATCAGAGAGCGGCAACGCTTCGACTTCTTTTTGTGTCGTCTCTTACCTGAATCAGAGGGTGAAGACTTGGAGCCAGAGGAGCGATGATGGTGGCCCCGTGAGAGTTCTCTGGAGCAGCCCATGGACTGTGAACGGAGCTGGGCCGAGTGCCGGACCTCAAGCAGCTTCCGGCGCCACTCCCTCAAGGCCTTCGGGCCATGGCCAGACAGTCCATACAGGACCGAGAGTCGTGGTCGACCTCCAGGCAGTAGAGACAGACGCCCTGGGGGTCCGCCACCGACATATTGCAACGGCAGGCCCACAAGACTTAAAACCAGGCATCCCTACGTGCACCAGAGTAGACTTACAGGAGACAAAAGTCTCAATAAGGTAGTCAAAAAGTGACTAAGGTACGTGCTCTAACTGGATCTGCGCTTACTGGTGCAGAAAAAGAAAGAACTGACGTCAGCGCGCATGGGTGGCCCACCGGCGCGTAGGGGTACTGCTGACGAAAAAACTTTCCTGATCCAGTCTGACGTCTGGGGATATTCTAAGGTAAGGAATCTATCACTAACGTGTCTCTTTCAGATATCCTTAACCATGCATGTCTCCTTAAAAACACTAGTGTTGATCTCTCTAGCTGCGGTGTCTGCAACATCTAAAGCACATCTAATTGAGGAATTATATATGAATTTCCCTTCCTGGACTAACTCCTGGGCTTTTGCTTTGTGATCTTCTGGGAGGTGTTGTAGCAATTGCTCCATCTCGTCCCAGTGTGCCCTATTATATCTGGATGATTCAGAAAAGGGGGTGGTGATGAACAGAGTGTTTGAATTAAGCAGACCACTCTTACCCAGTCCAAAGATCAGGGCTTGATCCATCACCGTTATTTAGCTCACTGCCCCATCCCAGCTCAGAACCTGGCTATATGCAAATTAGTCTGTCCCTGGCCCAGTGCATCATGGGAACAGGGCAGACCAAACTACCAAGCCAATTCTTCACCAGAAAGGATACAAGCTACCGGGGACCGGTTTCTGGCATTTCAGCCTCGTCGGCCCGGCTTGCTTGAATCCTGATGGAGCAGTTATATTTGGATAGCAGGGTCTGGGTGTTGGCAATGTGCCAATGATTTGCTGCTTGGCGGCTACTCATTTACCGGAAGCGTCTAATAGTTTTGACTCTGACTGGAGGGGGAGCATCTCCTGTAGTCTGTGAATTGGCCCGTTTACGGGCATTAGAGACCACCAAGGAGACTAGTGGTAACTGTCCTTTAATAAAGACGATCTGAGGGAGCAGGCTTATATTTGTTATCAATTCTAGGGGTGAGAATGCAAGCACACCCTGGATCGTTAA
Source organism: Lissotriton helveticus (assembly GCF_964261635.1). NCBI lineage: Eukaryota > Metazoa > Chordata > Amphibia > Caudata > Salamandridae > Lissotriton > Lissotriton helveticus. The sequence continues at coordinate 1,652,876,174 of NC_136067.1, forward strand.
AGATATCATCGGCATGTCTCATCATACCTTTAAGCATAGTGGGATGTGGCTAGCCTTTTGTGTGCTACTAAGCATTTCAAGAAGGAAATCTTTTCTAGAGATTCCTTGTGTAACTGTACCCTATGATATTCTGCCATTCTAGCTGGTAATTCTAGATATCCTACATTGTCGTCAGAAGGGGAAGGCTTTGCAGGGTAAAGATCTGGGTCGTTGTCTGTAGGTGAATCCGTGTTATAATCCTTCCAGGGGTATATTGGTACAATATTGTCCCCCCATCTCCATCATCATCAGGTGGTGGTGGAGAGTTAGTTAGTATTATCAGTAAATGCTGCAAAGGTAGAGAAGTTGGTGTAAGGGAACGTGGTGGAGGAGGGGAGGGTTTAGTACCTACATTGTTCCTCTTCAAAGGAATATGGTAAAGGGCATCCTCTGCCTCGGGTTTCCGTTTCTGAGGTGATTTAGTAAGAACATGTCCTGTATGTGGAGTTATATAAAGTTCCTTTTGTTTTGGGTCCGAATTGGGTGTTGGGGCATCGAAATTCGGATCTTGCAGCTTCGGGGAAATAGTTTTAGATTTTGGCACCGAGAATTTGGGTGCCAGGATAGAATTACTTTTTGGGGCGGAAGGTTTTGGTGACGAAGGAGGCTTTGTTTTTGGCGTCAATGATTTCGGCTCCGAAGCGGTTTTCGGCTTTGAGCATTAAAGTTTCGGCTCGGTGCCAGACTTTGGCCGTCTCGAACTCGATCCGGTAGTCTTAGTGACGTGTTTAGGTGCAGAGACAGAGGGCGAGGCATCAGAAACATCTTGTTGGTGCCGCCAGTGGTCCGGAAGCGGAGGAGGGACAGAAGGCTTTTCTTTCGCCTGAGTTGGAGTTTGGGTCAAGGGGCGCTCAGTACTCACGAGACGCTGACCTTGTGGCAAGTCATCTTACATCTCGGAGTCCGATTCTGGAATGGAGACACGTTCTTCTTGTTCTTCCTCGTCCCACTGTGCGTCAAATTCGTGCTCGCATTATTCGCCGAATATCTCCTGCGTGTATTCAATGTTTTGACTCTGCATTTAGTGACGATCACGGAGCGTTTTCTTCGATAAAAACGATCTGCATGTGTCACAAGCCTGTACGCTGTGCTCCAGAGACTAACACAAGTTACACACTGGGGGGGGGGGTCGGTGTGCGGATACTTGGCGTGGCCGCAAGGGCAGAATTTCAATGGAGTCCGTTCCATCGACTGAGAAGTGGACCGACGCGGTTAGGCCGGAAGGCCTCCCCGAAGATCTTCGATCGAAATAGGGTTTTCCTCGATTGATACGAAACGCGAAGAAGTGGGGTACACGTTTGAAACAATGCTGACACAGGTAGAGTGGATTGTGCACTGAGGGGAACCAGAAGAAACAGTTTCGAAGCGAAGCGCAACAATACACGTCCAAACCAGATGGCGGAAAAACCAATCCAACAATGGAGTCGATGACCATGCGCACTATCAACGAAAGAAGGAGTCACCTTACCTCGTGACTGGAAAAACTTATTCAAAGAAAAACAACTTGCAAATATCCGGACCCAACACTAGATGGCAGGAGTATGCAAAGCATGTGATCTACACCTCACAAGCATCAAACATATATAAACATTCTATCATATCTATCTGAACATGTAAAGATTGGTCTTGAAAATTTCCTAGCAAATGTGCACCTCAGTGACTGTGTTAGCTAATTACAGGAAGATCTTCCCTGCTGGTTTGCATTAGCAGTGGTTTAGAGACAAAGTATCAAAGTCAGGAGAGAACACTTTCCCAATGAACAAGCATACCTGTTTTAAAGGTTTCATGTCCTTCATGGGACCTAGTGTTACGTCCCGGCAGGTACAGACCGCAGTGAGGATACCTGCTTTAAATGCAGTGTAAAACATGACAATAATATTCTAGAGTTTAAGTTAACTTAAATTAACTTACATTGTGCAAATATCTGCATCAAACGCCGAAAACAAAATCCTTCTCTTTCCAGCATTTTCCAAAACAGTTTTAAGAATGGTGTCCAAGAAAATATTCATGTCGAAATAGGTCGACAGATTACCATCCCACAAGCCATCCTGTACAAAAAGAGAAGTAAACCATTACGAAGCGTTCACAAAACTAACATTTTCTCTACAGGTCAATTTATATATACCACAATCTTTAGAAAGCATGCACAGGATATAGGCCTATATAAAAGGATTAGTTACTTACCCAGCCTCCATTAGGAGCACTCCTAAAGAAACTAAGTTGAAATTCTGTAGTTGAAAGCAATGTTGGGGAAGTAGTGGTGAGAAGGTACGGCTTTCCTGTTGGAAAGGAGAGGATACACATGCTCTGCCTCTCTCCTTACCCTGCAGAATTAACATAAGTGTTTCTCTTGTTCAGTGTATAAGAGCAGGTAGGCGTTATTGCTTTCAGGAAAACGGGAGTCCTCTGTAGCTTGAATTCCTCTTCCGTGTATCGCTATTGATACTGGGGCCTACAAATTACAACAGGAAGTTTATCTCTAAATCTCCCTTTCGTAAATTCCCTTACGCTTGCTGGCACATTGATCATATACATATATGTTTATATTTATTTTATTTACTTAGGGCAATTGTAACCCATTTCAGGTTCTCTGGAGTACTTCTAAAGAATACCAAAGTATAAAAAGTCAGTTGGAGAAAGTTTTTACACTTAAAATCTTCAGTTGAAAGTGTTAGTTTCCAGAACACTTTTTGAAATAATCTTCTAAATCTATGGTGCGATAAAATTGCAATTATGATTAACAGGTTACTTATCTTTGGTAATGCTATTTCTGGTTGATACTCTGCAGATTCCTCACCTTCAGGATATTCCAAGATGGCAGGCTGGATCAAGAAAGCTTTAAGAGCAGTTGTTCTGTGCACTGGCAGTTTGCGTCATGGACTCCACGATGGATGACTCCATTCTGCCCTGGAAATTACTGAGAGGAGCTGTAGCTGCATGCTGATTTCCGTTTCTTTCTTGACTCTGTCTTCACCCTCTGACGTGCAGCACAAAACCAATCTGAAGGCAGTGTGCAGATGTCTAATTTGGGGCCATTTCAGATGAACAAGATTCCATTCCACAGAACTGGGATGCAGGATGGCAGTATGGAATCTGCAATTTGATAGGGTATCCACCAGAAAGAACTTTACAGAAGGTAAATAACTTAATCTTCTGAGGAATACTTATAACAGTAGATTGCTCACTCTTAGAATAGTACCAAAGCAGTAACCTGCCATGGTGGAGGGTCTGCAGAATGGGCTCAGACCAAAACCAAATAGTCCTGCATGACCGAATGAGCTAAATGCAATTCCAGTTGAACCCATTGGATCAGGCTGTCAAGGCTGTAATGCTTTGTGAACATCTGTACTGATGCCCATGTTGCAACCTTAGAAATAAAGGGCCAATAAGTACCAATTCAGCAGTCCCAGCGTTGGCACTAGTGGAATTAGCCTTCCGTGCTTCTGGAGACTGCTTCTTGGTTTGTGCACAACAGGTCTTAATGCAGAGACTATCCAACTTGAGAAAGTCCTTTTCTGCGCTGCCATTGCTTTTTTTGCTAAAAAAAAACCAAACAAAATGCTGATCGTCGAAAGATGTAAAATTTCAAGGCTCTCCTGAGATCCAGCCAATGGATTCTCCATTTGTCTTGAGGTGTGAGGCAGACAAAAGAACGTTGGTAATGGATTGCCCAACGTGAAAAGAAATCAAACTTTTGGCAATGAGCTTTGACAAACCTAATAGATTTCACATATGTGAGATCTATTGATTTTTGTCAATTTTCTTTTTAGATATGTTGCACAGCACCGTGGGCTGCTAGGCAACATGCCTGAAGGTAATGAAAATAATAGCGTTATAAGGTGAACAGTCATGGATGGGGCAAAAATCGACATGAGAGGGAGAAACAGGCGCAATCAACAAAAAAGCACTGTGATGTGGCCAGCGCTGGCTACGTCAAAGCTCTTTAGCTGACAAAAAGGAAGGATGAGGGAGAGGTGGGACTGAAAAAAGCAAGGATGAAGGGGTGGGGCAAGCAACAAACTTGCAGGTGTAGGTGGGAGGGATGGGGCCAGCAACTATCAAGTGAGGGGGGGGTTGGGAAAGACGAGGTAATGAGTTGTAGGGGGTGGTAGGGACAGGGCAAGCAACAAAGACATGAGTCAGTTTGAATTTTTTTTATTTTAAGAGATTTTTGCAAGCACAGTTCAAATGCTGTGCAAGTGAAACCTATAAAGACTGACCTGGTGCTCATCACCACTTTATATAGGGAAAAAGGCGGTGTAAAGTAGCTGCATAGAGCGCTTGGAGTTCACACACGCAACAAGCTTGAGTAAATGTAAAGAATACCCTCCTTATAGTTAGAAGAGAAGAGTGCAGATGTGCATGAGCTTGAAATGAACAAATGAGTAAAGTCAGGACTAAAAACCCATTGTGGCATCAAACTGTTTTGGAAAAAAATATGGGTTAAACCTTTTAAAAACTTTAAACGCAAAATAAATAACTACAATTTAACAACAAAAAAAAACACAAAAAGGTCATGCTGGAGCAAAATATAAAACAAACAAAAAAATCCGACAGTATGGCTTGCAATACGGCTGTGTTGTGGGATATCCACCACACACCAGGATACAAATTTGTCCCAGCGCATGGAGTATATAGACTTTACAGATGGATGCAAAGCAGCAAAGTCGACAACCTCAAGAGGGAGATAAAACCCAATTAACTGCAGCCGATCAATCTCTATACACGGGAGTGTAAATGGCACAGGCCTGGGTACAGATCTCTAACCCTGCTACCTCCGCAGGGCTGATCAAAGAAAAATGCTCATGCCTAGAGCGCACACACTCTCCTGGCCCAATCTTGGCCACTAGGATGACTTGGACCTGGTTTTTCCTGATCTTCAGAAGCAGGGACAAGAGAGACAAAGGCTGAAATGTGTACATGAGTCCTGTGCTCCACTCTAGCCAGAATAGACCTGCCGGAAACTTCCTTGGAAACACCATTGCAAAAGTTTTGACATTGCGCATTCTTATATGCAAAAAGACCTATCTAGGGTTCTCTCCACTGCCAATCCCAGAGCCATAGACCATCTTGGCACAGGACAGAGGACCCTGAGACCTGCTTGTTACAGTACTACATGTCGGTGGTGTTGTCCATGAGAACCTGCAACCGACTCCCTTTGAAAAGATGTTAGGAAGGCCTTCAACATGAGGCGAATTGCCACAACTTCACCATATTGATGTTCAGTCAGGTTTCTGCCACAGACCAGAGTACCCTGATCACCACCTCTCCCAGATGACTCCTTCAATCCATCAATTACTCACCTATCACTATCGTCATTACTGAGTGAGGTAGGTAGAGGGGGCTGCTGCTGGTCCAATTTCAGTAGAGCAGCCACCAATACAGATCTGCTGCAGCCTTTGCCAAAACCTGGATGGAATCAGACCGGTTTCTTTACTGTTGGGCTCACTGGGACATCACATTCCACTGCTGCAGAGCCCATGTGTCATCGCACATAGTCTAACAGGATGCAGGAAGCCAAAAAGCCTCAGAGCCTGTGTTCTGAGACCCACTACCAAGGTTTAAAATCATGAGCATAACCCCAATGTCTTGGACTCTTTCTGACAAAGGGAAGGCCCTAAACTGCACCATATCAAAGACAACTTCTATTAAAGGGAGAAGTTAGCCTGGTATATGATGTTCACTATTCTAGTGAGCACCTTGCACCAGTCCAAACAACCCTTATGGTGATGGTTGTAAAGTCAACGTTATAGACCAGCTATCCTAGTGGTAGCGTGGACAGAACAGTCTAAGGCTAAAAGACTCTTGAGGGCGTGTAAAGCCAGCTGTTTTACCATATGTAACCCCTTGAATACCAAATGAAAGGACACCACACAGGATATATATAAAATATATATGTAGTTATTCACTAACACACTCCTCTGAACTCTTTATGAGATCAGAGGCAAAATCACATAACAAGTTACTCTTAGAAACACTTTAAATAGCACCATTTACAGTTAGGCCCTAGGGGCGCGTAAAACCATATACTAAGTAAGTGGTGTAAGAACCACGACTCGGGAAAAGGAAAGGCCTAGGGCCTAGGGAATCGCTGGGGCTACACTATCTGAACCTTAGGTTAGGAGTAGGAGGCCCACAGGCGGCGTGTGCAGTGTCAGTACACTCACGCGAGAGTCAATAGAAAGTCAATGGGAACTTAAGAAGGTAATTAACAAAGATTTAGGACACTTCCGGTCTAACTAGGAAGATACAAGTAACAAAACTAGACACTAGGATAGTCAATACCTACAGGAGCACCGAAGTACTCGCGTTACCTCACGCACAGGCTGCGGGTGCATAGGTGTCAAAGTGTGTCGGGTTTTCTCGTTGATTCCTATGGAGCCTTGGAAGAAGATGCTGCAGGCGACCAGGAGGAAGATGTCCGGGTTGATCCAAGGGTGGATCGAAGTTGAAGAAGACCTGAAAGCAGAGGGGACAGAGTCTAGGTCACTATCCAGTGACCGGGTGGAACCAGACGTCGTCGAGGAGCAATCAGGTGTTGTCGTGAAGCTCGTCTTTGCAGCCACGCGTACCAGGAGGCGTCGAGGACGACCAGGTGCTGGAGAGGAGCTGTCCCACGAAGGTTCTCGCAGATGGATGGGTCGACTTCAAGATCGGAGCCAACAAGCCTAAGCAAAGGCAACCTAGGCAGGATACACAAAAGGCTTCTGGTGCAGAACAGGAGGGTCTGAGGTACTTCACCTCTTCAGGGAAACAAGGGCCAGTCTGGAGCAACCAGACCTGCGATGGATTTTCAAAAGGATCGTCGTCACAGGGCTACTAGCCAACTGGCCAGCAACCTGGACAACGCGTCGAGCAGAACACAAGAAGGGCCCCACGCAGATCTCGTGGAGTGTGGAGGGCTGGTCTTCGGTGCAGGTGGAGCTCGGTGTCGGGGTGTCTCAGTCCCCAGGGCACAGCTTCGAGGATGCCTCAGGAGCTGCGCTGTTAGCAAGTTGAAGACTTTCCAAGTTGCCTGGTTCCACGGGTTCCGACGCCTTCCACGGGGCTCGGCTGTGCTGGAGTCGTGCAGTGGGGTCAGAGAGGTCCGGGAGTCGAGGTCTTGTCAGGCTCTGTGCTCGGGTTCCGGCGGGAACGGGGACAAAGCAAGCCGTCGAGTTGCTGGATGGTGCCTGGTTGCCCAGGGTGGTCACTCCTTGGCCACAAGGGAGATTCTTCAGTCTTCAGCTCAGGTGAATGTCGAATGGTCCAGAGTCTCGTTTCAAGTTGATTCCAGGATTAATCTAAAGTCCTGGGGTTCAGCTCCTACCTTTATACAACTAAAAAGGGCTGGATAGCTTTCTAGGTCCCTCCTATGGGTGGGACCAGGAAGGGGGGTGGTTACACTCCCTTTCCTTTGTCCAGTTTCGTGCCAGAGCTGGGGCTGGAGTGCCCCAGCACCAGTTTGAACCGGACTATGCAATAGCACCTAGTGTGCCCCAGGCAGTGTCTCATTCTATTCAGCCCTCCCTGTCCCAATTCACAAAGTCCTGTCTGGGGTGGTGCTCGCACCTCTCCAGGCAGGAAACCTATTGTCCAAACCTCCGTGACTGGAAGGACTCCCAGCAGCAGGAGGTCAGACTTGTGTCTGTGGCAGCAGCGTCCATTTTGTGACGCTGGGGCTCTGGTTAACTTTAACCGGGATAGTCCGCAACAACAGGTCCTCTCCCTCTAGCAAGGGTGGAATGCTACCCCACCCCCGTCGCTAGAATTGGCGAGGGGGTAGTATTCCAAAGCGTATGACATCTTACACGACATGTTTAGATAAAGCCAAACCAAAGTTAGCATTCAACCGCGAGGATTATAATGCACTTAAGAGTATATGGTATGGCAATATCATAGGACAGCTATAAGGAAATGGTTGTGAAAGCTTTAGACAGGATCAGCTCATGCTAGAGTACCATCTCACACATAACCAAGCACTCTGCCTCCAGGATTGTTAAGGCCTGCCATAGGAGTGACTTATAGGTTACTATGTGTCTATATATAAGTAGGTAAAGGAATACTACACCTAAGCAAGGGGTGTTTACACGACCTTGCCCCAGCTGAGTGATCAGCCAGTTGTGTCAGTTTGAGTGGCCAGCCAGGGGTGGTATAATACATGCTGCAGCCCCTGGTAGGCCTTGGATGCACCTATGCCCTGGGTACCTATAGTACACTGTACAGGGGCTCATAAGGTGACCCAATTCCCAATTGGAGATGTACCTAAGGTACATGGAGTCCATTTTACAGAGAGAGCAGATAGCCTGGGGTCCTGAATAGCAGGATCCCAGGCCAACTAAGTCGAAAACTAGCTAAACACTAGGCAAAAAATCTGGGGTAACCATAGTCAGGTATCCACCTTACTACAGAAGACATCAGTAAGGACTCAGGTGTGACTTGGGCACACTGACAGCGAGCCCTATTGATGTCACTGTTAGCTGGAAGTGATACAAATCCAACTGTGTAGAGCCCACTTTCAACAGTCAGTCATCGATGTAGAGAAAACTGACATACCCTGCCTTCTAAAGATGTGTCGTGAACACTGCCATCACTTTCAATCAACTGAGGTGTGCGGATTAGACTGAAAGGCAGCACAGCAAAGTAAATATGCTCCTGACCTACAGGAATCATTAGGTAACATCTGTGGGACGGGAGGACGGATCCATGAAAGTATGCATCCTGCAGGTGTAAGGCTACCATCCAGTCACCGAGATTCAGAGTAGACTGAGCCTGAGCCAGTGTGAGCAATTTGACTTTCTCCTTCCACAGGAAGGCGTTCAATGGAAGAAGATCTAAAATAGGCTGAATGTCTGTCTTTTTACAGTAATAGGACATTGCTGTTGTAATAAGTCTCGATTTCTGTGTCTGGTACCCTCTCTATGGCCTGGTTGAGTAGTAGGGTTTGGACCTCTTGCAACAAGATGGACAGGTACTACCCTGAAAGCCACTCTGATGTGGGCTGAAGATGCAATGAGTGTGAAAGAAATGGAAGGGCATAGCCTTGTTGAACAATCTGAAGGATCTATCTATCAGCTGAAAAAGCTTGCCATGCTTGGAGGTTATGTCTGATCCTGCCTCCCAGAGGTTGGTTGTGTACCACTAAGGGCAAAAATGAAGCAGATGAGTGGGGACTGGAATGATCTGTCCCCCTTCAGTTCGGCACACTACCTATCTTAACTCCAAAAGGACTGAGTCCACGCTCTCTACTTCGAGAGGGAGAAGGACTTACATGGTTTCTTCTGTTTGGTAATGTACAACTTTGTTTGATGGTCGCAGATTGCCAAACTGTTCATGAAGCACTTCCCTGGCATGACTGGATTCATGTCCAGAACCCAAATACCAAAACTTGGTGAGTCGGTCATTAAAATTTGATTTCAATGATCACACAAGGTTTAGACCTTGTAGTTTTGGGAAGCAACAGGGTTCCCTTGCACAGTGGTTTACTATTTTTGTTTAAAAAAATATCGCGCAGGGGTGGTGCTTACACGTGGCTCTACTCCATCACTTCCTGGGTGGAACCGAATCACCAAGGTGCCTCACAGAGCCACCTGCCAGGAGCACTCGTGTGAAAACTTTCTGGATCCAGTCTGACAAAGTAATATTCTAAAAGTGAGGAATATGTGGTTGCAAGAATCCATTAAACACTATATTTCACCAATCTTACATGAGTAGTACCTAAGCCAATAGAAGTGTCACCCATGTTGCCAAGGAAGGATTAGTTTCTTACCTTTAATCCTGGTACTCTTTCAGGGGAATCTCCACCGAAGTCATTAGCACTGAATAGTCCTGCTTACCAGTGGGGATCCCAGAGCACTTCTCTGGACTGGAAACAAGCATCTTCGGACCGGTTTCACAGTTTCATCCCTCATCAGCTAGGATAGCTTGACTCCAATGGCAGCTATCCTGGCTGAGGAAGGGTGAAACTCCGGAACCGGACCTTGATGCTTGTTTCCGGTCCAGAGAACACATGGTTTGGCAGTTCGGGCTGGACTGTTCCCATGAGGCACAGGGTCAGACTGATTTGCATATGGCCATGTCTGAACTGGGGTGGCTGAGTGGGCTAAAGAATGGTGATGGATTAAACCCAGATCAGTTGACTGGGGGTGAGTGTTTGATTTGCTCAAACGCTCCATCCATCATCCCCTTTAGTATCGCTTTGTTCGCCCTAAGTGTGGCAGGGTATGCTCAGACGCGAGTCCCTTGCTCACTTGGCCACTGGATTCAAGATAGCCTGGCTGATGAGGATTATGAATCCGAAACCGGTCCCAGGATGCTTGTTTCCGGTCCAGGGAAGACATGGCTTGGCAGTTCGGGCTGGACTGTTCCCATGAGGCACAGGGTCAGACTGATTTGCATATGGCCATGTCTGAACTGGGGTGGCTGAGTGGGCTAAAGAATGGTGATGGATTAAACTCAGTTCAGTTGACTGGGGGTGAGTGTTTGATTTGCTCAAACGCTCCGTCCATCACCTTTTGTATCGCTTTGTTTGCCCTAACTGTGGCAGGGTATGCTCAGACGTGAGTCCCTTGCTCACTTAACCACTGGATTCAAGATAGCCTGGCTGATGAGGATTATGAATCCGAAAACGGTCCCAGGATGCTTGTTTCCGGTCCAGGGAAGACATGGCTTGGCAGTTCGGGCTGGACTGTTCCCATGAGTCACAGGGTCAGACTGATTTGCATCTGGCCATGTCTGAACTGGGGTGGCTGAGTGGGCTAAAGAATGGTGATGGATTAAACCCAGATCAGTTGACTGGGGGTGAGTGTTTGATTTGCTCAAACGCTCCGTCCATCATCCCCTTTTGTATCGCTTTGTTCGCCCTAAGTGTGGCAGGGTATGCTCAGACGTGAGTCCCTTGCTCACTTGGCCACTGGATTCAAGATAGCCTGGCTGATGAGGATTATGAATCCGAAACCGGTCCCAGGATGCTTGTTTCCGGTCCAGGGAAGACATGGCTTGGCAGTTCGGGCTGGACTGTTCCCATGAGGCACAGGGTCAGACTGATTTGCATATGGCCATGTCTGAACTGGGGTGGCTGAGTGGGCTAAAGAATGGTGATGGATTAAACCCAGATCAGTTGACTGGGGGTGCGTGTTTGATTTGCTCAAACGCTCCGTCCATCATCCCCTTTTGTATCGCTTTGTTCGCCCTCAGACGTGAGTCCCTTGCTCACTTGGCCACTGGATTCAAGATAGCCTGGCTGATGAGGATTATGAATCCGAAACCGGTCCCAGGATGCTTGTTTCCGGTCCAGGGAAGACATGGCTTGGCAGTTCGGGCTGGACTGTTCCCATGAGGCACAGGGTGAGACTGATTTGCATATGGCCATGTCTGAACTGGGGTGGCTGAGTGGGCTAAAGAATGGTGATGAATTAAACCCAGATCAGTTGACTGGGGGTGAGTGTTTGATTTGCTCAAACGCTCCGTCCATCATCACCTTTTGTATCGCTTTGTTCGCCCTAAGTGTGGCAGGGTATGCTCAGACGCGAGTCCCTTGCTCACTTGGCCACTGGATTCAAGATAGCCTGGCTGATGAGGATTATGAATCCGAAACCGGTCCCAGGATGCTTGTTTCCGGTCCAGGGAAGACATGGCTTGGCAGTTCGGGCTGGACTGTTCCCTTGAGGCACAGGGTCAGACTGATTTGCATATGGCCATGTCTGAACTGGGGTGGCTGAGTGAGCTAAAGAATGGTGATGGATTAAACCCAGATCAGTTGACTGGGGGTGAGTGTTTGATTTGCTCAAACGCTCCGTCCATCATCCCCTTTTGTATCACTAATAAACATAGGCAAGACCAGCCAACAAGTTAACCAAAGAATCAGCCAGCATCGATCACGCATAAAGAAAAAAATAATGACCGCTCCGCGGGTTGAACACTTCTGTGATAAAGGCCATAATGAACATGAATTTTAATGGTCAGTGTTATTCACTGCGAATTCAATGACAAAATGCCACGACATTGAGCGTGCCTTACTGCAGAAAGAGGCTTATCTCATTTTGAAATACAATAGCACTCAAACAGGTCTTAACAGCTTGTCTGAGATAGCCCACATATAATTGACACAGACACATAGCATAGCGGACTGGCATCTGTTAGACATCCCTGGCCTTAATCTGTAGTCTTATGTCCTCTTTTCATTAATATATCTAGCGTATAAAAAATAAGCGTGGCCACTGCCTGGCAGGTAGATATATGTAATTTTAAAAATGGGTGCAGTGTCACCTACAGACTCCCCACATGCTCTGTTATGAAGTTTGTTTAGGGTGCATACAACACATGATTACAATAATGACCCTTAATGTGCTCGCCGTACTTGTGACATATATGCGATCTAAATCAGCGTTCAAATGAATTGGCCGGTTTAAACATTAGTGTTCATACACGAGTCGTCAAAGTTTTGGGATTTTTTTTACCTCAAACCCAGCATGTAACTAAAATAGTTACAAAATAGGTCTCATACAGCTATTCTTTGAAAATGACACTACGCAATAGGCGCGCCCCGACTTTATATGCGCTTCACATAATAAATATAATTTTCTTGTTGCGCAAGTTTGAGGACACTACAAGTCCCATCATGCCCTCTTTTGGAGGTGGGCTTTAAATATAGGAAGTGCCTGCGTGGCCATTTCTTGTGAGAAAACTTTGATTGCACCAGCGGCGTGCTGTTATTTTCGAGCAGGTAATTGCCAGGACATGCTTTTGGTCCATTTAACGCTAAGAATCTGTTTGAATTCTTAGACTTTTAGCTATAAGCGCTCACACCCGTTTTTTCGCTAACACAGGACGGCCAATTGAGAGCACATTTTCAAAAACTTTCAAAAACTTAAAAGGGAACAGAAATACATCATTAAGGTAGGCGAAATGACTCCTGCCCATTCTGGTATTTTAATAATGCATGCACTATGCAAATACTGTAATAATCAGCCCTACCACTAAAACAATTTTCACTATTGTTTTAGGAGCTTATCCGCATGGTGGTAGACTACATATAAGTACGCCTGTTGGCGGCAGTCGACCATATCAAGGTATGCTTTAAGTAGTATTGGGTTACGCTTTAGTAATGAAATCACGAGCTGGATTGATTTACTAATGTACAAAAACTCCTAAAAATTTTTTTATAGGGAGTCCTGTCTGGCCACGTTTAAAATAATTGGTTTGAAACCCTCTTACGCCTTAATGCCCTGCTCTACTTGCAAACAAGTTTGGTATGTAGCAATTTTCTTTCTCAGCCCATTGCCTTAAAAGAAGTTTGGTTTTGAGAAGTGATGAGTAAAATATTTTCTTTGCATCTTGCAGATACAAAGAATAAAACAGCCCTGATGAGAGATCAGCGACATTGTGCCTGATCTCGAAACGCGTCGGCACTTTCATAGGGTGGAATAAAATGTCATCTCCACGATACTAGGACCGGCTGGTCCAGTATTGATTTGTTTAAGAGCCATTCATTTGCTTATAATTCCCCCTTGGATTGGTTTTTTCTATATTTTTCTCATTTTTTGAATGTAATGTTTGTTCTAATGTTGTTTGTGATGTACTCTTAGTTTTTTGTAATGTTTGATGCAAGAAATCTTCTTTTTGGTAATGTGTAAAGAATTTGTTTTTTATGTATGTACAAAGTATTTATAGCTGTGTAAATATTTAATGTATTGTTGTTTTCTGTCATATAGCTTGTCATAACTTGAAAAAGATAAAAAAAAAACATCGACACTAAGTAAAGTGTCGAGGGTGATCATAATAAATTGATCTTTTCCCTCTTAATAAGCTTGTGGAGATTTTATGGTTCGGGCAATTAGTGTTATATATAGCCATAAGGAAAGCAGCTTTCCAAGAAAGGTTTGTAATGAGGATTTATGAATAGGCTCACAAGGAGACTGCATAAAATATGACCGGACTACGTTCAATTCCCAGAGAGGGTATGAACCCAGTATTGGAGGGAAAACCTTTTTCAAACCTTCTAAAAAGTCCTGAATAACCAGAATTTTGAAGAAAAAAAAAAGGTTTGTGAAGGACATTACTTTGTCTGTAGGCAGGAACTGCCGCCAAATGAACTCTGATAGAAGTGAACTGTAAGCCTGATTTGGCCAGGTAAAGCAAGTATTAAAGAAACACTTCCTCCTGGCACTTGGTTGGATCAAAGTTCTTGTCAGAACACCAGATACAGAATCTCTTTCATTTCAATGAATAAGCAGAACGTGCTTATGGATGTTTTGCCTCTGAGAATATTCATGCAGTCTTGTGGCAGATTGAAATGCCCATATGACATTAGCTCAGGGCCATTTTGCCAAACTCAAAGAGGAGAGAATGGGGTGAACCATCTGGCCTCCAACTTTACAGAGGAGATCTGGTCTACACAGCAGCTTCATGCATGGAAGCTACAACATGTGGAGAAGGTCTGTGAACCACCATTGCTAGGGCCACTGTGGAGCAATCAAGATCATTCAGCCCCTCAAGTAAGACAGTTTGATAAGAACTGATGGAATCAGAGGAAAAACATTGAGAAATTTGCCAGACCAGTCAATCCATAGGGCATTCCCCCGTGTGCTTGGTTGGAAGTCCCTTGAGGAGCAGTTTGGGCATTTTTCTGTTTTCTGCGGTGGTGAATAAACTTATTAGGGGAGAACCCCACATGCTGAAAATGCTTTGCAGAACGTCACAAAGGACCCACTTGTGGCTTTCCTGAAGAACTCTGCTTAGGAAGTATGTTTGAACTTTTTGAGCACCTTGGAGACTAGTTGCAGTGATCGTGACCTACAAGAAACCTCAGGAATTTGTGGTGTCTCTTGGTTATTGGAATGTGTGGGGTCTATCGAACAGAGCTTGCCCCCCTGCTGTATATGGGAATACATTTAATGCAGTGCAAGTATTCCGAATTTTCCTCTCCAAATCCAAGATCTAGAATGGGTCTGAATGTTTTTTGGGGCCTTACTTTTTTTTGACTAAAACAATAACAGGATTAAATCTCAGTGCCTCATTGTATGTGAGGAATAATCTCCACTGCTTTCTTCTACAGAAGGATGTTCATTTTTGAGCACAGTATCTGCAAATATTGATTGGATGGCTTTGGTGGGATATTTGACAGAGGGCTAGTAAACCTAAGACAATACCCACTCTGCACAATATTCAGAAATCAGGCATCTTTCGTAATGAATTGCAACTCTTTCAGGAAATTAGATACTGCCCCCTACTGGAGTGGGCACCAGATGAGGGGGAAGCAGAGAATCATTGTTTGGATGCTTTCCTACTTGAGCAGGCTGGTACTAGCTTGTCCTCTTGGTTGATAACATTGATGTTGCTGAAAGGTCTTTATTGCTCCTGTTGGTGGTGACCTTGGAACCATTGAAGGCTTTGAAACCTCTGGGGTAGATATGTCGTTGAGGCTTGTGGGTGTGTATGTTCTTTTGTCTTCTCAAGACCTACCATCTGTAAGTTCTTCATCTCTGACTTCATCCAAGCCATCTCATCATCGGATTGACTGCCAAATGCACAAGTTACTAATTGTGTAACGATATATCTGTAAGAGACATTAGTTAGTGAGATTCCTTACCTTAGAATATCCCCAGGCATCAGACTGGATCCGGAAACTTTTGTGTAGCAATACCCCTGCGCGTCGGCAGGCGTCGTCTGCGGCACCGCGTCCGTCGTCGGCAGCGCCGGAATGGCGTTGCTGGAGTACTTAGACGCCGCCCTCGCACGCTGACGTCAGTTCTGATACACAGCTTTTCCGTGCCAGATACGCAGAGCCATGATAGAACCAACACTGGTGCCATGAAACTAGGGCCCTGAAAGTGGATGACCTTAACCCTAGATATCGGTTTGCAGAACGGGGAGGATGGGTGGGTCGGTAAGGAATCTATCACTAACTAATGTCTCTTACAGATATATCGTTACACAAGTAGTAACTTGTGCATCTGAAAGAGACACGTTAGTGATAGATTCCTTACCTTAGACTAGATACCCCAGCAATACCAACCCTGGTGGTGGGTCTGCGAACCAATAATCACACCAGAAAGTCCTGGAGGACGGAACGGCCAAAGAAGCCATCCCTCCGGACTTGACTGTCCAGGCAGTAGTGTCTCGCGAACGTGTGCCGCGAGGCCCACGTAGCTGCCTAACAAATGTCCTGCAAGGGGACTCCTCGGCCCAGGGCAGTAGTAGTCGCCGTGGCCGGAGTGGAGTGGGCCCTCAGCCCAACAGGAGGTTCCTTTTTAGCCAAAGAGTAACATGCCTGGATGCACAATACGATCCACCGAGAGATGGTCTGCTTTTGCACCGCCCGTCCTTTCTTAGCGCCCACGTAACCAACATAGAGTTGGTCATCCACCCGGAACTGGCGTGTGCGATCCAGATAGTAAGAGAGCGCACGTTTTGGGACCAGACGGTGGAGCCTCTCTTCCTCTTTCGAGGGATGCGGAAGTGGAAAGAAGGTGGGCAAGGTGATGGAATGCCGATGTGAAAGGCTGTGACTACCTTGGGCAGTAAAGAGGGCCTTGTCCGCAACGTAACCTTGTCCGGATGGACAGAAAGGAAAGGAGGTTTGGAAGAAAGGGCCTGGAGCTCACTCACTCTCCTGGCAGAGGTGATGGGAACCAGGAAAGCAGTCTTCAGAGTAAGAAGGCGAAGAGGACAGTTATGAAGTAGCTCAAAGGGAGCGCACATCAGATAAGTAAGTACAAGGTTCAAGTCCCACTGAGGCATCACTAAAGGAACAGGAGGGAACATGTGTGTGATGCCCTTCAAAAACCTATTTACAATAGGGGACTTGAACAAAGATGGCTGATCCGGTAGCCTTAAGAAGGCGGAAAGGGCAGAAAGGTAGCCCTTGATAGTGCCCAGAGCAGAGTCCTGCTGGGCAAGAGAAAGAAGGAAGAGGAGAACCTCAGAAAGGGGGGCAGAAAGTGGAACCACAGCCTTTGCTGTGCACCATGCCACAAATCTGTTTCACCTGCAGGCGTATACTAACTTTGTGGAGGGACGCCTGGCTGCCAGAATGACATTACAGACTTCAGGAGGCAAGTCAAATGCCCTCAACTGTCGCCGCTCAATCTCCAAGTTTGGAGGTGGACACTGGACAGGTTTGGGTGGAGGACCGTCCCCTGCTGCTGCGACAGAAGGTCCTCCTGAAGAGGCAGACGAATCGGGGGATCGACAGACATGCTGAGTAGCTCTGGATACCAATATCTTCGTGCCCAGTCCGGAGCCACAAGGATAACCTGGGCCCGGTGGCGCCTGATCTTCTTCAGCACTCTGGGCAGAAGTGGTATAGGCGGAAGCGCGTACAATAGACCGCAACTCCACTCGCGACGAAAAGCGTCTCCGAGCGAGTGCCTCCTTGGAAATTCCAACACGCAGAACTGATGACATTGCGCATTCTCTCCTGTGGCGAATAGATCTAACCAAGGCTCACCCCACTGTTGAAAGAGGCCTTGCCCCACATCACAGTTCAGACGCCATTCGTGATCCATCATGCACCGACGGCTGAGTTTGTCCGCCCTGGCGTTCAGAGAACCTGCCAGGTGATGAACCACCAGGGTCACGCCCTGATGTTCCAGCCACTGCCAGAGGCGCAGAGCCTCCTGGCAGAGGGTCCAGGACCCCACCCGCCCTGTTTGTTGCAGTACCACATGGCGGTGGTGTTGTCCGTGAACACCTGCACTACACTCCCCCGGACAGAGGGGAGGAATGCCTTCAGTGCAGGTCTGATCGTCCGCAGCTCCAGAAGGTTGATGTGGAGCTGGGACTCCGCCGGAGACCAGAGGCCTCTGATCTCCGCCTCTCTTATGCGGCCCCCCCAGCTCTGGAGGGACGCGTCCGTCACAACTATGTGCTCCGGTTGGGGTAGGGAGAGGGATCTGCGGCTGACCCAATCGTGGTCCGTGAGCCACCACTGCAACTGTCTTGCAGTGCCCTCTGAGATCAAGACATGGTCGGACAAGTTGCCCTGATGCTGAGCCCACTGAAACTTCAGGTCCCACTGCAGAGCCCGCATCCGCCACCTGGCGTGATGCACCAGAAGGATGCAGGAGGCCACTGTTCGGGAGGATAAACCTGAAACTGCGCCGAGTCTAAAACCGCTCCGATGAAGAGGAGCTTCTGAGAGGGACACAGGTGTGACTTCGGCACATTGATGGAGAACCCCAGCAGCTGCAGGAGGTCGGCCGTAGTCTGGAGGTGGCTGACGACTGTCTGGGGCGAGCCCGCCTTCAACAACCAGTCGGCGAGGTAGGGGAAGACTGAAACCCCTAACCTGCACAGATGAGCTGCGACCACCACCATCACTTTCGTGAACACCCGTGGCCTACCGTGAACCGCAGGTAACGCCGGTGGGCCGGCAGGACGGGGATGTGGAAATAGGCGTCCTGCAAGTCCAACGCTACCATCCAGTCTCCTGGGTCTAGGGCAGCTAAGACCTGAGCCAACGTCAGCATCTTGAACTTCTCCTTCCGGAGGAAGCCGTTGATGTTCCGTAGGTCCAAGATAGGGTGTGGGCCCCCTTTGCCCTTCTTGGGTGCCAGAAAGTAGTGGGAGTAACAACCACACCCTACTTCTGGCCCAGGAGCGCGCTCGATGGCCCCCTTGGCCAAGAGGGCCGTAACTTCCTCTTGCAGAAGTTGAAAGTGATCCCCCGACACGCGGTGGTATTGCGGTGCCATGGCTGGATGGGTCGCCTCCTAGGGGAGGGAGTAGCCCCTTCGGATGATTTGCAGCACCCACATGTCCGACGTGACAGTGCGTCAGTGGAAGTGGTGATGGCGAACCCTGCCCCCCCACTGGTGTCACATGGGCCTGAAAGCACGGACTAGGAGGGTTTTGAGGCGGATGCTGCAGGGGAAGGTGTGGACTGGCCTCGCCGTTGTCCCCGACCGTCACCACAGCAGTTTCCACGGCCGCCACCGCGCTGTGTATTAGCCTGCGGTGCGTGGCTGGCAGCACGTGTGGGAGCTCCCCTTCCTTGGCCACGAAAGGAGCGAAAGGCACCCGTTTGCTGGCGTGGGGCCAAGAGGCCCAAGGACTTGGAAGTAGCCCGAGTCCTTAAAACGCTCATGGTCTGCCTTGTCGCCAAAGAGGCGACGGCCATCAAACGGCATGTCCAGAAGGGTGGCCTGGACATCAGTCGAAAAGTTGGCGGTCCTCACGTGGCGTCAAACCGCCACCGTCTTTGCCATCGCTCTGCCCAGTGAGTCCCTGGTATCCAGCCCACACCGGATGGAATAGCGCGCTGCATCTCGACCCTCCGCAAGAGCTTGGGCGAGTTTAGTCTGGGCCTCCTCCGGACACTGTGGCAGCACGTCCGCGACCGTGTCCGACAGAGTGTGGGTGTAGTGGCCCAAGAGGCATTGCGGTATTGACTGACCGCAGTCCCAAACTCAGGGACGAGAACACCTTCTTACCGAACTGCTCGTACCTCTTGGATTCCCGATCGGGCGGAGCCGTTGGGAATGCGGTCTGGGAAGTGGTGGTCTGGATGACCAGGCTCTAGGGGGTGGGGTGGGTGGACAAGAAGCAAGGGTCGCCCAGAGCCGGGCGGTAGCGTCTGGCCACGTTCCTATCTACAGGCTGACCTGTAGCGGGCTTGGACCAAGTGCCCAAAAGAACGTCACACAATGCCTCATTAAACGGCAGCAGAGGCTCAGCCAAGCTTGCCTGCGGTTTAAGGACCTCAGTGAGGAGGTTAGTCCTCACGGCCACGACGGGGAGCTCTAGGCCCAATGCCCTGGCTGCCTGCGTCAACACTACACTGTAGGCAGCCCCCTCCTCCGTAGCCACGGTTGGAGGGGAGACAAAACCAGTGTCTGGCGAAGTGTCCAGTCCACTGGCATCCCCAAGCTCATATGTCGAGTCCTGTTGAGACTGGCACTCCTGTGCCAGAGGGTCCACAGACCCCTCCCAATCTCCCTCGTCACCCATCACCTGAAATTCAGGTTCAACGGATGGGGCCGGTTCGTGGAAGTAAAAGTCTCCATACGACGTCGAGAGCGACGCCGCTTCGGCGCCGGAACCGAATCAAGGGCAGGATCGGGGACAGCGTCACCCGTCGGCGGCACCGGGGGCGACACCCTAGGGGCCGGCGTCGGTGAGGTCGTGAAGTCGACCGGCGACGACCCGGATCTGGAACCGGACCCAGTGAGGGCCTGCGGCGCCGGGACCGAAGCACCCGACGGCGTCGGAGCCGAAGCACCCGACCCGCTAGGCCCTCCAGCCGGGACCGCTGGGCCCGAAGGCGCCACGTAGCCCGGCGGAGGAGGGAGAGACCTCATGGCCATGAGGTACTGCTCGATCTCCTCTGGCGTCGCATCGTGCCCAGGGACCGGAAGGTATGGGGCAGGTTGTGACGCCCGCGACTCCGTCGGAGCCACGTGGGTGGTGTCACCCGAACACCCGGCCGCGTTGCGCAAACGTCTGGGTGGGTTGGAATAACAATGATGCCTTTCCAACCTCTCATGCCTCTTACATGAGGACCTGGATCCTGAAGACCGATGCCGACTCTCGG
Organism: Lissotriton helveticus; assembly: GCF_964261635.1. Lineage (NCBI taxonomy): Eukaryota > Metazoa > Chordata > Amphibia > Caudata > Salamandridae > Lissotriton > Lissotriton helveticus. The sequence continues at coordinate 1,652,896,725 of NC_136067.1, forward strand.
AGCAACGAGGGCTCCGACCCCGCGACCAGTCCCTCGACCTCCTGTGGGACCGGGACCTTTAACGGCGCGGGGCCGACTACCGGAACTCAAGCCGCTTGCCGGACCGCTCCCGCCTAGCCTTAGACGTTAGGGCCCAGCAGTCGGAGCAGGTTCGGTCGTCGTGGTCGAGGCCTAGACACTGAAGACACCGGCGATGGGGGTCGGTAACCGACATCTGTCAGCTACACTTAGAGCAGGGTTTGAACCCGGGCATCCCTACCGGCACCGTAGGAGTCGAGCGACTCGAGAAAAACAGATCAAAAAAGTTTAGTCAAAAAGTGACTAAGGGGTAGAGCTTCTCCGGATCTGCGCTAGATGGCGCGGAAAAAAAGAAGAACTGACGTCAGCGCGCGAGGGCGGCGTCTAAGTACTCCGGCGATGTCATTCCGGTGCTAACGACGCCGACGACGGACGCGCGGACGACACCTACCGATGCGCAGGGGTATTGCTACGCTAAAGTTTCCGGATCCAGTCTGACGCCTTGGGATATTCGAAGGTAAGGAATCTGCCATACGTCACCTCCTCTATTCTCAAATAGTCATCTCCATTATCGTTGTGACCAACAGCAGATAGCAAAGTATCACACTTCGCTGTATTCCCTACACTTACGAAACCATGCAACTTGAGGTTTCTGTCTTCATCAACGTCTCCTTATTGTTAGTGCCTTGCGTTCCGTATCAATTATCTTAGACCCCAATGTCAATAACACGTTCTGTTTCCTCCTTACTCCAGGCAGCGCATATCCTTACTACTCCGGTCGGCGTTCTGCATGGGCGCCATCTTGAAGTGTCTTTTTATTTCTATCTGCTGTTAGTCACAACGATAATGGAGATGACTATTTGAGAATAGAGGAGGTGACGTATGGCAGATTACTGACAAGTCCCCATAGATACGAGAAGTTACCGCGATATTGAAGATTATTACTTGGGAATAGAAGTTGTGACGATTGGGAGAGTATTGACAAGTCTCAACAGAAACATGGAGGTTTAGAAAACGAATAGAACTTGATGAGCCCGATGTGAAAGAGTGAACCATGGACTCATAGCCCTGAGGAAGTCAAAATGTTGTAATACTACACGACGAAACACGTGTTGGCTGATGTATCGAGTGCCCATGGTGTATCTTTTGAAGAACATGAAAATAAAGACAGAAGAACCTTAAATTGGAGAAGATTTGGACTTCTTTATATATAAATAAGGACAGTGACATTTGCCAATTGATTTGTGTTATAAATAATTCTGGTCTGATAATTAGCATTAATAGCTTGGTTGGAGACCATCATGCCCTCATTTACACCCTCAGGAAGTCCTCGTGTCAATGTCTTAGCAAATAGTCTGCAAACTTTTGTTAGGAGTCCCACAAGATTCTGCATATCTGCTCATCAGAGCCGACACACTTGCTGCTTTCCTGGTGGTGACAACAGCAGGACAACCCTTTTGCCCCACTGAATCTAATGTTTTACTCTGTCTGGTGGGACTGTAGACAAAGGAGTAGTGGAATGTAGTTTCTTTGCCATAAAGAAGACCACAGAATCAGGGGAAGGGTCTGGGCGAAGGAACCGTGGGCCCACTCTGGAGGTCTATACTTCTTTTGTAGCCTCAACGTAGCGGATTTGGTTGAGGCAGGTGTAAGGAAAAGCTCCATGGCTGGTTCCAAAAGACCAGAAACCAGTAGTAGGAGAGGTCTGGTTGCCATCCGGTGGTGAATCGTCTCAAACATCACGGGAGCTGGCGTTGGAATGTTCAATTCTGATGCGCCTCACACAAGCACCTCTAGAAAGGTGTTAATGTCACCCACTGGAGTGAGCCTGGGTTGGGGAGACTCAGGCAATATAGCTGAATATTGCCCAGTGCTGGAGGAAGAAGACTAATAGGAAGAACGATGTCTTGAAAGTATTCTCCCCTGGACGCATGATGATGTTGTGTGCGTTGAAAAGATGAGATGATGAGGAACATCGAGACCTATGGCGATGCCTGCAATGTCTTGAACAATGATGAGATCTGGAATGTGATCTTCGAGGGGAAGGCAGAGGCCTCAGGGGAGGAGCTACTTTGCCATGCTGGCAAAAGAGGTGAAGAGGCACCAGAGCAGGTAGCAGAGATGAAGGCCTAAACAGAGGTGGAGGAGGCGTTGGAGTCTGGAAGCAGCATAGGCGGCAATGGAGATTATACCCTGGAATAGTCAGTCAGAAGCGGATGGTAGGTGTCTTGGTTTACTGATTTTTTTCACACATCTGGATTGTCTCAACATCTAAAGACTTCAATGTCAAATTTTTCCTATGTTTCTATGTCGACAGACTCCTTGATGCTGAATTTCTACAGTGACTCGACGTCGTGGTATCCTTTGACATCGACCTCCTATGTCTCACAACGTCTCCTCTTAGACCCAGCTCTCGATGGTGAACATGTAGGGACTGTATCTGGTCTCGACCTTGATGCCTTCAACGTCGACCGGAAACCGTGTTATTTTTGGTGGGAGCTTGTGTTTTCAGTTCTCCCGCGCCTGGAATCCTCAGAGGAAGGTGGGAGAGCCCTGTTAGTGGACTGACACTCTACTCATTCCCACTCCCTGATTATGCCTGGGTCACTCCTCTGTACCATGGAGGCAAGTCTTCTCCCTTTCCCTCAAGAGGAGCTGGGAAAATTACTACAGTGTGGACACCAGCCAGGAATGTGACACTCAGGAAGGCAGATGATGCAGACATCATGAAGGTCTGACTCTGCCTTCTTCCTTCCACAGGCAGGGCCCTTGTCAAATAGAGATTGCATTTTATTTGACCAAGGCAAAACATATTTTAGTTAAAAAAAAAAAAGACAGAAAAACACTGGTACAGAAGAAATTCGTAAAGTGAAACAGTAGTCAAAAAATATCCTGGTAATATTTTTGAGGAAATAAAGCCAAAACAAGATCCTGTCATAAGAGCCAGAAAAAAACCTAAGGCTACTGCCACCTGCTGGGCATGATGGGAAAATGGAGGGCTCTGGGATTATAAATGTGTAGACGATCTTTTCACATTTACATAATGACAGCATACTGGGCTACACTATCCTCTCTCCCTTCACCTTTCTCTTTTAAAAAAAGGAATGGTGAAAGATTTAAATAGTCAAAGGCTTCTGTTTCAATTAATTTGCCTGACATGCATATGTTCTTATATATTTATTACACTTTTTAAAACACATTTTGAAGAAATTGCCCATTGTGGCCTTTCTTACAGGCTGAAACTGATTCATTTCTTACATGTTTCTCCAGGCCTTCCTGAAGAAATTTGAACATCTACATTTAAGAAGATATATTAGAAGTAGTGCTACAGGATGCCCGCACGTGGGGAGGACTATTCAGTGCTCAGGACTATCAATTTAGATCTCCTGAGGGAGAATGATCTTTCAGTGTATACACAGAGCCAAACTGGCTTTAGTACTCATTTAGCGTGTTCCTAAACCATCAGAAAACTCTCAGAAATGCATTATAAACCATTTTTGATCACATTTGTATAACAGCTCATATTCATATGTTAAGAACTCTGCTGCTCATTGTTCAAGAAGCAAAACAACACGGTCTATAAACAGGTCTTGTCCTTGTTGCGTGTTTTCAGGCCTCTTGAAGATCTTCATGAAATCTTTAATATCACTTGGTCCAATATCTAGGGGGACAGGAGGCTGACATTCTAGGCTGAGGTGAGGAATCTGGCTTCATTCCTCAAGAGCAGAGGGCAAAGTGAGTGGCGATTTCACATTAAGACCCTTACATGTATTGAAACAAAATTGATGGATCAAATAAGCCAATAGTGTTGTTAGTTGCTAAGATGGTGGTTGCATGAAAAATTGATCCAGCTGATCAAATCAGTATTCCTCAGTACCTCTGATGTACGAGTATGAATTTGATAGGAGAATTTTGTTAATGTATATTGCATGGGATCCACTATCATATTTCTTAACTGATTCTTTGTTCTTTAAGGTGCTCTCATCCCTCAATGTGCTATTGTCGTCTGCTGTTGAGCAAGATATCAGAAAGAAGCACCTCAGCAGCAAACTGCTGTGTCAGTGATGACAATCTTATCCCCCATAGAGGCAATTGATCAACACTGCATATAGAAGGCAAAGAGGCCCAAAGGAGAACACTTCTGTGAAGAGTCGTAGCAGAAAAAAAACATCTTCTCCCCGCTAATTAAAGAACTTGTTATTAAAAGGGCACACACTAAAAGGCAACATACAATAACTGCCCTCATCTCAAACACTTGCCTCTACTATACAAAAGTCCACATTCAGACTAAAAATGTGAAGCATAAAACCATGTATTATGTTATACAGACTCTTGTAGCCTACAAGGGAAGGATCTTCACTTATCAGATTGTGTAGGAAATCTGAAACATCTCACTTTAAAAAACACCGGACCAGGTAAAGGACATTAATTTAGGCTACAAACTGCAGGAAGAATATGACATTGTGATCTTTGTCTTACACTAACCTTCACATATAAATGCTTTCAAGAATGTTACTTCTATGATTAGGCTTCACTGATTGTTCTTTTTCTATACCACACTGTAACAATCTGCCCTATTTTCTTGCATGGCACTGCTTTGAAGAGATTTAGGATCCGTTTTTAATTACAAACATTGAAAACACTGAAGAGGGGGTAAGTACACGTAGAAAAAAGCCAGAGTCTCCGATACAACATTAATTTGCCAAAAACTAGCTTCCATGAGCAGGAAGCAAAAGAAGCTACTTACCAAATATCCTAGTTTTCTTTCAAAGGAATCATCATGCAAGTCATAAGCATTTAAAAATGCCCAACATGACCATGAAAAAGAAACACTTTTTTGAATAATATTTATAAAGGCCAATCATTCTTGTGAAAATCCAATTGTGAAAATAAAAATAATTTGCAAAGCTGATTTATAGGCAAGATTTTATTATTGTATTTTCCCATAAAAATACTTTAAATTCTAATAAACACTAGGTTTAAAAACATGTGACAAGAATATTTCTTCACAAACCATTATTTAAGGTACACTTTACAGAAACTACCAACTGAAATTGCTCCTTCAAAGAAGCCGATCCCCATCTGAATCTCATTATGCAGGGACTGTCCTTACAGGATCAAATAGAAAAGTACTTCAAGGCATGTAGCAAAATGCCATGTTCAGTACTACCTATTGCTACCCTAGATTACCTACCGCAGCAATATGCAAGGAGTTCCACAGGCAAAGCAAACTCAGGTGAGGGGCGTTTAGGGAAATATCTAGCAAGTCCCCCAACCCATTTTCCAGTTACCTGTTAACTTGACAAAGTTAACCAAGGTTCCTGTATATAAATGCTTTGTCCATTTTAAGAATTTTCAACCAAACTTCATGAAGTGTAATACCGAGACAAGAATTTTTAACTGACATCACAGCGTAGTTCCCTTTTTTCCGAACTACCTCGCCCATTACACTGAACCCATTTTGGTCTTGGATATACCGAACCAGACAAACTACATTTATACTGTTCACAGATGGCGACATTTGGATTTTGGTATCTGTATTCAGCATCAACAAGGTTCAGTAAGTCTTATACTTTGTGTGGTCCTTGTAAAGCTTGCTGCCATCACTATGGATGTCTTCTATTTCCATTCAAGTAAGGATTCCAATCTGAACTACCATCTCCTGAACACTCAGCAACCTGGCAACCAAAGATTTGCCAGAAAATGTATAAAACTCTGAAGACAGTCAATCATTACCTGGAATTTTTCTCTAATTTAAGATATCTGCGGTGGACACCAGTTCTACCCTCTCCATATCCTATTGCAGGTCACCCATCTATTCAGTAATCATATGGGAAGTGGGCATGTGTCCATCCAGTTATCCGCTTCTGATAACATTCATAGGCAGGGTGTGTGTACAGTTCCTCAAGTAAAAAAAAAAAAAAGCAGTACAAAATACTGTATGTATTCTGATTGGCACATAAATCACATTGCCAGACTCGTCCATAAGGGATGCACAAAGCACACCTGACAATTCAAGTTCAGGATCCACATCAATAATGTGACCAACATCCTCCCCCAAAGCAGGAGCTGCCTGTACTCTGTCAGTTAATATTCCTTGATCCTCTCCAGCGCTGTGCCTTATCAATGCCTATAACATGCTGCCATGTCTTGGGGTTGTTAGACCATGCATCTTCCTTTCTAAATTTGCAATATCCTTTTCAGTCAGCCTGATCTTCCTTTTCAGTATTTTCCTGGTGCAAGCCCTTTCCTTAATACATACTCCGTTTCAGATGCCATTGTCTTCCGCTTGTATGAGTTGCAATTAAACCTGAAAGAGTCAGCAATTTCCTCTAATTTTCAGCTCCTAGAGTACACAAAAGGTACCAGAAGAAATGAATGCCTGAAAAAGGGGTTGGACATGGTATACCGAATTAACTTAAATGCTAACTCACCCAGTCATAACTAATATTCTGTTTAGTCATAAGAACATTCAATACACAGATCAATAATATCCCAGCACATCCCCATTTTGTTCCCTTCACAAGTCTGAGGTAAAGGTATCATGGGCCGCTGCATGGCTTTTGCCTTAGCAGTAGGTTTTCTATGGATAGACCATTAACATCTGCCCACAATAAACAAATCGTAACATATACACAAAAAGATAACGGACCAAATTAGAGCAGAAAGATTGGTCATCTATACTTGTGACTTAGATATCAGTTACAGTCACTTCTACACCAGGAGGAAAAAAGATGATACATCCTATGAGGACTATAGGAAACTGTTTCACGTCTATAAAAAATATATACAGGAAGCTAAGGCCTCTTTCTACGAGAAGCGGATTAATGAAGCAGACAATGTCCAAAAGGAAATTTTTAAGATACTTACTGAACTGACGAAGAGAGCTCAAGTTATAGACACTACCATCAGTTGTGATGTCTTTCTGACATACTTCCTGGATAAGGTTGACCTTATTTTAAAAGAGATAACAAATGCCATCCCAGGCCCTATAGGTCCACAGACATTCCAAACTTCAGTTGGAACATATATGTCTAAATTCCCCCAACTAGATGCACTGGGCCTGGAAGTCTTGATGAGGAAAGTAAAGTCAGGATCCCCAGCGGATCCATGTCCCCCAAGTGTATTTCGCCTAGCTCGCCTTAGTCTAGAGGATCACATCCTAGCGATGTTGAATAAATCACTAGATACAGGCCGACTACCAGCCAGCTTTAAGGAAGCTAGGGTGAAACCACTATTGAAGAAAGCTGGGGCTGACCCCAAAGTGCTGAAAAACTATAGACCCATCTCCCAGCTGCCATACCTGTCCAAAGTCTTGGAACAACATGTGTTGATATCGCTGACCTCGTTTCTGGACACTAACCATCTTCTCCACGAGATGCAGGCAGGGTTTCGCGCACATCACAGCACCGAGCTAGTCATGCTTTCGGTGCTGGATGATTTAAGAATGATGGCTGACAGTAAAAAACCTAGCGCACTGATACTTTTAGACCTGTCAGCAGCGTTTGATACTGTCAGCCATCCCCTACTTTTGGACAGGTTGGCTGGCTTTGGGTTCAGAGACTCAGCATATGACTGGCTGGAATCCTTCCTGCTGGGGAGAACCCAGAGAATTCAGCTGGGAGATATGGTTTCAGGAGTGGGAGAACTTACCTGCGGGGTCCCTCAAGGCTCTGCATTGTCCCCCCTCCTATTCAACCTGTATCTACAACCCTTAATAAAAACTCTGACTGAGATGGGTTGCCGCGTATTTAATTACGCGGATGATACTCAGCTACTTCTAGGCATGGAGGACACAGAACGAGCCCAGCTACAAGCACAGGAGGTACTTCGATATACAGTTAAATGGATGTCAAGTAACCTCCTTAAGATCAACCCCGAGAAAACCGAGGTGTTGATAGTCTCGTTCGCCTTGGAGCGACCTGTATTGGCCACAGGAACTGGGCCCCACCCCTAAACCAGCTGACTCGGTAAAAAGCCTTGGCATCAAGATAGATAGTGCCCTATCAATGAAGTGCCAAGTCTCTACCGTGGTAGGAGTCTGCAATGGCCTTTTGAGACAGTTGCGTAAACTAGTCCCACTTTTGTCCCAATCCATGCTCCGTACCGTAGTCTCGGCTACCATACTCTCGAGACTCGACTACGGGAATGTTCTTTACCAGGGCCTACCAAAGACACTAACTAACAGACTGCAGGTGGTTCAAAATGATGCAGCACGACTCATTTTTAAATTGCCGCGGAACTCCCATGCCTCTCCGCTGCTACAGAACTTGCACTGGTTGCCAGTGATACAAAGGTCCATCTTCAAAGGTCTCTGCATAGCCCATAAATCCATCTATGGTCAAGCCCCTGCATATGTTAAGGAAAGGTTGGAGATCTATCGACCTGAAAGAAGACTGAGATCGGCGGAAGCACAATTGCTAGTATGCCCTCGGTTCAAATTAGCCACAAAAGGTGGCAGAGCATTTTCAGTTTTGCTGCCAAAAATCTGGAATGAATTACCTGAAGCCCTGCGTAGGGATGGTAACAGGCTTCACTTCAGGAAAACTCTAAAAACCATTCTGTTTAAGCCAGCGTTGAATTTAGTTTAGTCTGCTCCTCCCTCCAATGTTGATTAGGCTGTTATGTTTTTTATGGTCAAAGCGCCTTGAGACCTGCCGGTGAGTTGGCGCTATACAAGCACATATTAACAATAACAATAACAATCTAATCCCCCGCACCACAAATACACATATGTTCTCTAAATCTAAGGAGTAGTATAATGCATAATAAAAAATATATGTTCTCTTCATCGTTTTGTACCTTTAGCTCCTTCTTCTCGGGTAAGGTGTGTTTTGAGAGAAGCACTATCCAAAACACCACACTGTTTCAAGGAAGAACACAGACTCCTCCTTTTCTGGTAACCATTGAGTCACACATCATTGCAAATCAGTATTTTAGTTTTCTGTAAACCTGAGCGGGAAAGCTCCAGTCTATGTTACTGCAACATGCTCAACTCTACTTCTGAGTATCTACGCTAAGTACAAACCCCAAACATCCCATCCTGTGGGCAACATTAAACTCACCCATGTGAGACCTGGACTATTCAAACCTAACAGATATCTTCCACTCCACTCCACTTCCCAAAAATATATACACATGCCCCCACAGCATGAAACCATGACCAAAATAAATATGACAGAATCGGCATCAGCAGCAAATACATACAACAATTCGACATAGTACTGTTTATGTGGCCCATTACACCTGGTTTATCCCACAGGCAAGAGTCTGTGATGCATCCAGTAATTGATCCTTTGATATCAATAACGGCCCTGAATGGTGTACCAGTGTACTGCCTTCCACCTTATCATGCATCCCAGTAGAGAGCCATATGCAGGACGCTGTCTCTCTATATAGTGTACCAAAATGAGGTGCACTGTGCAGAGTCCAGGTAATCCCAAGGTGCTCTATTTGTGGTAGGGTGGTCGAGCAGCCTTAGGCTGATCAGAGGGGAGTGTTTAACATTTGTTGCGACCGGCTGCAGCGGGGCTAGTCTCAAGGGTAGCCACGGGCTGTAGGACATGGGTGCACATGCAATTTGTCCGGCAGGTCACCTGCGCTGGAGGCTCTCACTTTTTAGGTCTACCTGGAGATGGGGACAAAACAGGAGAACAGGGCTACTCTCGACGATGAAATGAAATTAAATTAAATGTATAAAGCGCATGGCTGCCCGTGAGCGTCCCAGCGCTATAGAACAAGGGATACCAAAGACAGTGCCAGCGGCTAGGGGTCTAAGGGAAACGGGAAGGTTTTGAGGAGCTTTCGGAACTTCGGATGGCTCGGCTCCATCCGGATCCTGAGTGGAAGAGCATTCCACAAGGTCGCTGAGTTCACTGAGAAGCGGCGAACCCCAGTTCGCGTCCACCTAACTCTCTGGACAATTGCCAAATTGGCATGATTGGAGCAGAGCGATCTAGTGGCCTTGTATGGGCGAACAAAATGCTCTAAGATGGGGGGCCATTCCCCTGTAGGGACTTGTGAGCAAGGCATAGGGCTTTAAATTTGACCCTTTCACGAATTGGTAGCCAGTGAAGGGCTTTAAGTGCCGACCTGGCTGACGATCTACATGAAGTGCCAGTCGAGTCTTGCTGACGAATTCTGAACTTGTTGAAGAATGTTCGTTGTAGATTCAGGGGCTGCCAGGAGGAGAGCATTACTATAATCCAGTCTAGATAAAATCAGATGGCCTACCTGGTGCTAACGTCCCACGTCGGTAGGTCTTTCTTGGCGGTGTTGGTGTCTGGGCTAGGCACTTAACAAGTCTTGGCTGCTGGAAGGGCTCCGGTACCCCAGATATTTGTGTTGGGCAGCTCCTGGCATCTCCAAACATTGGCAGAAAGATGGATGTGACCTCCTAGAGCACAGAGGACTTCTCCTGGGATGCTGCTTCTTAAGTGTCCTTGGGGTCAGCAGCATGGCAGGACAGGAAACACAAACACGCCAAAAACGCTTGACTTGCACCGGTTGGTGTAGGGGATGCTACTAAGAAGCGCCAGCCTGGGGTGAGAGGCGGTTGGGGGTGCTAGTGTCAAGCACCTTTTTTTTTTCCCGGGGGCGATATTGCAGCACTGTTGCAAAACCGGCCCCAAATGGCCCCACACTTCCGGCCCTCCCTGGGAAAACGCTTGGTGCCCGTTATGGTCAGTCCGCCCTGGTCAGCAGAATGGTGTATGCGGTCCATGCGGTAGGTGATTGCAGGCTGCAGGAAGTGGCTACTCCACTGCAAGAGAGATGCTGGCTGGTTCGGAAGTGCTGGCAGCCCTCCGAAAACTTTCAGAGGATGCACAGCTGCAGGTTAAGCGGGCTCTTTGCAATTGTCGAGACAGGAGAAGGTAGGCAGGGTTTGATGGCAAGTCTACAGCTAATCCAGTTCTTGCGTTCTTCAGCTCTTCTTTGTCCTTCTTTAGTTGGGGGACTCAGAGTTCCTGGTGACAGGAGGCCACATACATTCTGAATTCTGGGGCATTAAGGGGAGTGAAGAGTAGTAGCCAATAGGCTACCTACCCTTGGGGTCACTACACTCCATATATAACCACTTCCTGTGGGGAGTGGGAATAACCCTGCTCCAGATTTCCTATTTTCACCAACAACAAGATGGTGGAATCCTTCTTTCGTGGAGCACATCAGACAGCCCACCTTAGGTGTGTGACTAGCCTGGTGGTGCAACAAGCCTACCTGCATAGCTAATTGCCCACCTGTCCTGTTGAAAATGGGCCTCAGGGCAAGGGGGGAATTTCCCAGGTCGGGGGGAAGCTGTACCTGCATATCAAAGGCGTCTGAGGCTTTGAGGCCCCTGGCCTTGATATGCTAAATCACTAGCCTTCCTTCTGGAGGAGGTGTGAACACCTCCCTCTGGAGCAGGCATGGTTTCTGGCCTCAGCAAGCAACGGCTCTCTTCAGCAGGGGGTGAGAAACCGGTCTGTGGAGGCATGTCGGACGATACCAGTCAGCCAGCACACTAGATATTGATAGGTTTTTCAGGTGGCACCTCTAAGGTGCCATGTAGGTGCATGTCATAATAACTATGATGCTGGCAATAGTACATATTTATTAGGACAAGGTGTTTGATACCAAACACCACCGGTTTCAGTAAAGCCACCATGTAGCTGGCGAATGTGTAATGACCAGTGCCCAGTATATATACTTAAGAGGGCTTCCCTGTTCACTTGTACCATCTAGTAATTTAACTAGACAGCAGAGGGGCATATCTGCTCATGTAGATATGCCCTCACATGTAATATAATGCACCCTGCCTTGGGGCTACAAGGCCTGCTGTAGGGGTGACTTACATATATTACATGCAGTGACTTTGGCACGGCACACAGTCAGTGTGCCAAGTTGTATTTTCACTCATGGTTAGCACCATGACAGTCAGTCTACAATGGCTGGCTGCATGCAACTTATATGGGTGGTCCCTTGGGGTGGCATAATACATGCTGCAGCTTAAGGACCTTCTTTGATACACATATCCTAGGTACCAGGGGTACCACCTACTTGTGCTACATCAGACCATTTTAACTTGTTTTAGGGAAAAAGGCACTGGTACTTTCCTACACAGTGCACCCCTATTTGGAAAAGGAGACCATCTCATTTGTGTCATCTTGTGCTGGTGAGCGCCTAGTTTGAGGTCCCATTTCATCTGGACCGACTTTGGTCTCCAGCCAATCCCATACCTGCTCCAGGCCCAAAAATACTCCAGAGAAGTCCTCACCCATCATTACATTTTGAAAGATTAAAGTATTTAAGGATCATAGTTCTCCATGTGTATCTCTCTTTCAGAGCTTCATCACGGTCTCTGGATAAGCAAAACAATCTTGAAATGGCAAAAGGATTTTGATTTAATACTTTATAGGATGCATGTGTCTGGCTGCTTGTAGAATGACATCTCTTTGATTAAGGAGTCTAAAAGCAACAGATATTGTGGGGGTGCACAGCTAGAAAAATGAAACCATGTGCGCCGTTTCAAGTACGAAAAAGTTTAACAAATCAATGGGTAAAATTTTTTAGACCCAGTCTTTCATGAAGACTTCAGCGCTATGTTCTACAGCACTCATGTAGCCACGCCATGCTCACATTGTGGAGTCAAAAGGATCCTTCTGCATCTTCAACACATTTTTCCAGTCTCCTCATCTCCTTTTAAAGAGGTGGTTACTGACATAAGAAGAACGTCATCTGTGATGTGAAGTTCTTTATGTCTGGGAAAAGCCAGGTGTATCAAAGGCAGTGGTGGCCTTTGAAGCCACCTGCCTTGATATGCTGTAAGGCCAAGTAAAGTAATTTGGTGGCTGCGAAAGCAAGGGAGGAAGAAATAGTGGAAATCTGTCCCTGCTAGTGCAAACAGCTTCAGTCGCCACTACGACCTCTGCCCCAAAAGGATTTGGGTCTCCTGTTGCTCAGGTTCTGAGGGGAGCCTTTGTGTTTAAGATGGCCCCTTTGAATAGCAACCAAATGTTCTGTTATATTAGAATAAAATGATTGGAAGGAAAAATAGCCCTAAGGATCTTGTTGTGGCTCGACTGTTCGATGAACGGAGCCGAGAACCATGCCTCCTCTTCTTCTTGTGCTTCGGTGACTTCGAAGCATGCGAAATCAACGACTTAGACTTTGATCTTTTTCGCCCTCTCTTCTCCTTCCTTGCTTTTGCCATAAAAAACTTGGCCTCCTGTTATTTCAGAGCCTTTGGGTTCATTTTACCACAGCAGGAACAGCCATCCACGTCGTGATCCGACAACAAACACCACAAACAGTTCTCATGAGGGTCAGTTATGGACATATGACCCCCACACTCTCTACAGGGCTTAAATCCTGACCTCCTCAAAGTCACCACCGTAAAGCAACAGTTAAAACTGAAGAAACAACAAAGTAACTTGACACAGTATGGAGAGTCCCAGAAAACCATTACACGTCGACATTGTGGAAAAAAAGAGAACTGACGTTGTCACGCCGACGAGGCTCTCTTCTGGCTCCAGTGACTTCATACGGAGTCGCGAGTGGAGCGTGGTATGGTGACTACCTCGTCGGCGTGGAGAACTAGGTATCCATCAGTAACAGCTATTACAAACCAAATAAAGCACAGCATCTTGTAAGCAAACATTACTGCACACAGAAATATCTATACTAACAAGCATTTGCAATGCAATCTGTCTCGCCTTTGGGACCTTATATAAATTTAGCTATGCAGCACATCTAAAGTTCTTTAACATGGAGGGAAAGTAAGCACCAAACTGCGTGACACAAGGTATGGGAACGCATGGAGAGAAATATTGCCTTTCAGTGGGAAATGCTCCGTTTTTAATATAAAAGCAGGGCCTTCAGGGGTCATATCACGGAAAATACAAGATTTGAAAAATATATTGTCTACGGGTGCTCGTGGACTGGAATCTAGAGAAGGCTAAAGTGATTCTGGTAGTTTACTGACCTCTGCTTGTCGTTTTCTATCAAGAAAGTTAATTAGAGGCAGTCGCCATAAAAATTAAAAAGAGAAAGTCCCTCAGCAGAAAGCAATTCTGGTATTTTACTGACCTTTGCTGGTCGTGTTCTATAAGGAAAATGCTACTTACCAGTATGTATCTGTTCTTGGCATGTAGAGCTCGAGATTCCTATACTTGTGCATAGATTGCCATCTGGTGTTGGGCTTGGATGTCTGCACTTTGTTTTTGTCTTCGAAGAAGTCTTTGTAGTCACAAGATAGGTGACTCCTCCTTTGGGTGACCGTACGTATGGGCATCGACTCCATCTTCAGATTGTTTTTCGCCATAAAGGGTGATGATGAAGTTAGTAAGAAATAGAAAAGAGATGCCAATATGTGATGTATCTAAGTAAGATAGCAGTGCAACAGATAGATATATCCGGGGAGGCGGGTGGGAGAATACGAATCTACAGCTCCACATGCCAAGAACATATGCATACTGGTAAGTAGCATTTTCCGTTCGAGGCATATGAGCTGTAGATCATATACTTGTGCATAGACTATAGAGCAGTTATCTCCTTAGCAGTGGCTACTTGTATCTGTTACAGCTGGTTTGAAAGAGTGTTCTTAATACAGACTGGCCCACACTAGCTTGTTGTTATGCTTGCGCATCTACACAATAGGGTTTTGTGAAAGTGTGCGGTATAGACCAAGTTGCTGCTTTGCAGATGTTATCTAGGGGAATGTTCCCTAAGAATGTCATAGAAGCCCCTAGTTTACGTGTGGAATGAGCTCTAGGGGGAATGGTTTATGTGCGCTTGGCTTTAAGATAGCATATTTGGAGGATGTACGTCGTTACAACGCATGCTTTAACAACGCTTGCCTTTACGACGCAATTTTTACAACGCAAGTCGTTACAACGACTTGCGTTGGGGGGCGCTGGATAGTGAATAGTTTAATTTACTATTCCAACTCCAGTCCCCGTGGATAGTAGGGAAGGTGTTGGATAGTAAATTAAAACTATTCTCTATCCTAAAGCGCCCCCCAGCGCAGGTCGTAATGACTTGCGTTGTAATGGTTGCGTCGTAAAGGTACTGCGTTGTTAAAGTTGCGTTGTAAACGCTGTTCCCCATATTTGGATGCCTTTAAGAATCACCTTGCAATCCCCGCTTTTGAAATGGGATTGCCCTTATGAGGTGGGGAGACAGCCACAGAGTAGTTTAGTTTTTCCTAAATGATTTTGTTCTTTCAATGTAGTGGAGTATTGTTCTTTTAACGTCGAGTGTGTGAAGAGCCCGTTCTCCCATTGACTCTGGTAGAGGGAAAAAAACAGAGTTCAACAGTCTGGTTAAGGTGGAAGGCAGACACCACTTTAGGTAAACATGTAGGATTAGTTCTAAGTACCACTTTGTTATGATGGATTTGTAAAAATGGTTCTTGTATGGTTAAAGCCTGGAGTTTACTAACTCTAAGAGATGTGAAAGCGACTAGGAAGGTTACTTTCCAAGTGAGTAACTGTAATACACATTTGTGCAGAGGTTCAAATGGGGGTCCCATGAGTCTGGTAAGGATAACATTTAGATTCCAAACCAGAGAGGGTGGAACTCCAGGTGGAATTATCCTTTTAAGTCCTTCCATAAATGCTTTGATAGCGGGTACTCGAAACAAAGACAAGAGTTGTCTGTTTTGGAGATAAGCTGCTATTGGTCTTATAAATGTATATGCTAGGTTACATCGTTGTAGGGGCAAGAGATAACCGATAATGTTCTGAATAGAGGCATCTAGTGGATTGATTTTGATATGTGTGCAGTAAATCACAAATAGTTCCCACTTTGCTGTGTAGCATGCTCTGGTGGTTGGACGTCTAGCTTCTTTAATGATGTTCATGCAGTCTGGCGGGAGATTGAGGTAGTCAAACTCTAAGACTTCAGGTGCCAGATCGCAAGGTTGAGTTGACTGGGATCTGGATGCCTTATCTCTCCCTGGTAAGGCAAGTGGTTCTATTGCATATTTTTGTAAGCAAGAGAACCTCTTGTTTGAGAAGAGTCAGATTTTCCGAGGACATTGGACGTTGTCTGGGAGGGATATTTGGGGGAGTAGAGGTGAGTTCCAGGCAAAAACCATACTGGATAATTTGTCTTAGCCACTTGTCTGTTGTAGTGGACTTCCAGACAGGTAGGAACTGTGAGAGATGTCCCTCGACAGGAGTGGAATGTTTGGGAGGAAGTGAAGAGAAGTCACTGCTTGGTGGTAGGGGAGTTGGGGGTGTCATTACTGTGACCTCTTCGTTTACCGTTGTTACCCCTGTAACCTCCTCGAAAACATCCTCTGGAGGAGGTAGTTTGATTGGGACGTTTGTATGATGAAGAGGGATGCTCTGAGCCAGTAGTTTTGGAGCCTGCCCTGTAAATGGAGCGACAAAATGAATCTCTAGAGGAAGATAATTGCAAGGCTCCCCATGGAATTGGCAGTCTCAGTATCTTTTTTTATCTTTTCTAAAGATGCATCGACTGTGGCCCAAAGAGATGTTCTTGGTCAAAAGGCGGATTAAGAATAGTAGATTGCACCTCTTGCTGGACTATGGAAATTCTGAGCCAGGCGTGCCTGCGTAATAAAATGCTAGTGTTAATAGCAGGAGATGTGGTATCGGCCGCATCGACGGCACATTTGATAGACGTGTTAGTTATTAACTTACCCTACTGTACAAGGTTGTTAGCTTTGTTCTTATATTGGTCAGGAAGATGTTGCATAAGCTTTTTAAGCTCATCATAGTGAGCCCTGTCATATCTGGACAACAAAGCTTGGGCATTGGCGATCCACCAATGATTTTCCGCCTGTGACGAGATACGTTTCCCGGATGCGTCTATCAGTTTTGATTCCTTATCAGGAGAGGGGGTCGACTGTGCTTTGAGAATTAACGCTCTTGCGTGCATTAGACACAAGAGAATCTAAAGGGACCTGACCTTTGATGTAGATTGGGTCATTGGGAGCTACCTTATATTTTTTGGCCACCTTGGTGTTGAGGATCCTGGCTCTGACTTGGTCATTAAACACTTCTGGTGCATGTTTTAGCATGGCTTTTAGCATTGGCAGGGTGTGTGTAGACTTTTGTGAGGGTGCAAATGTTTCTAATAAGAAGTCTTCTTCTAAGGGATCAGAGTGTAATTGCACCCCACGGTATTGTGCAGCCCTAATAATTAATTGCGCTAACCCAATGTTTTCATCTGGTGGTGATGGCCTAGAGGGATCGAGGTCCGGGTCATTGTGTGGATCTGGATCTGTATTATAATCATCCCAAGGATCTGTATCGTGGGGGAGTGTATGTGCATCATCATCCCTATCTGTATCTGTGGTCCCTCTTGGGGTTGAGGTGACAATGTATGTTGAGGGGAGAGTGCTGGAAAAATTAACACATTTGGATCAGGTGGAGAAGTGTTAGTGACTATTTCCTTCTGTTTAATGGGTATTTCAGAGTCTTCTGAATGGTCCAGTTTTCTCTTTTTAGGAGGTTTGGTGGTAATATGACCCATTTGTGGGTCAATGTGTAGAGTTTTTTGCTTTGGATCCCAAAAATCTGGCATAGACTGTTGTTTGGGTACAATGTCCTTTTTCGGTGCCGAAGGCTTAGGGTCAGAATATTCTTTCGACTTTTTTGTCAGAAGCTTTCTGCGTGGTCTTGGACTCTCTAGCTTTGGGTGTAGGGGTTTCTGGCTCCAAGACCTTTTTCGGCTACGAAATTTTCAATTCAATTCGTTTTGGCTCCAAAGGCTTGTCCTTTGTTTCAACGCCGAAGGCTTCTTTGTAGAGGCTGTTTTCGGTGCCAACGAAGAAGGGTGTGGCACGCGCTTACTATTGGGCTTCGGTGCCGAAGGTGGCTTCTCGGCACCCAAATGGGGTTGACTCGAGCCCAAGCCGGAAGTCTTTTCTCTCGGTTTTATAGCGGGCCAGAGTGTGGGGCGTCTGAAGTGTGTTGCCGGTGTCGACCTGAGCACGAAGGCGTAGGTGTTACTGGAGCCTTTTGTTTCGAGCTGATTAGGAGAGAGGTCTCGGTACTGACGGACTGTTGAGCCAGGGTGACTGTTGTCTTCGATGTCGGAGATCTCTCCTCCTTCTGCTTGTTGTTCTGGCTGGACATTGGGATCTGCTCCGAAGATGTCCGGAACCAAGCTGCTTCCACTGGACATTTTGTGACGTTGAGCCTAACTGTCACGGATGGTTTTCTTCGACCTGAAAGATGAGCAGGCCTCGCTTTTCTTGTCCTCGTGCTCTGGGGAGAGGCTGGGATTACAAACCTTGTGTAAGTCCGTGTGTTGGAATTTAGCACCACACCCTAAAGTATATGGAAGCGTTCTTAAATGCTCGACCTAAAAACAGCATCCTTTGGTGCTACCCTCATCTAACCTTCATGCTATAATTACACTTGTATAAAAAAATGTGCCATCCCTGAACTTAGTCAAACTCCTTTAACAGTTGTTCCTCTCCAGCCGAAATTTGCATGCATAAATGAAATCTAATTTCATTACCTTTTGTTGGCATATCCATTTGATTTCAATATTAAATCCGACATCTTCAGGTACTGATTCCAAAGCCTGAGGGAAAAGAGCATTGAACAATGTGATGTCTAAATTATTTTTTAAGTGAAAGAAACTATAATAGATGTGAAACTGGGTACTGGAAAGGCAACATACATGCTACTATTTAAGTTTCTTCAAGATGAAATGTCAGATAGCTGAAGAATAATAACATGACAAAATTAGACTCAACCGTGAGGTCATATACAAATTACGCATATGAAATGGACTTAACTATTAGAGGAACATCTGCACTTAAGTTGCAGCAAACAGCACGTAGGATCTATCCATTACCCTTTTATTATATGCAATACCTCGCCAGAATAGGTTTGTCAGCTGTCTCTACAATGATCTCCAGGTGCTTCTGTTCCCAAAACATAGAGGTTTCGGGATCACTCCCATGTAGTTTGACACAGCCATGCTATTTTTGCACTTAAAAAAGGCCAGAGCTAGTTGTGGGAGAAGTAACTAAGTTTGATGATTCCAGATTCACAAAATTGTATTTTAAAAACTTCACAAAAGGCAAAGCTGGTGCATTTTATATAAAAAGAGTTGAAATGGGTAATGGTTTGACAAAGGAAACTTTTCCCTGTGAAAGGCTGTATTCATCAAAAACCTGAGGCCCTACAATAGACTGGGAATTCCGGAGGGCGAGGAGTGGATGGTCTGTGCGCGCAGTGTAGAGTTACAACATTCCTATTGAGTGATAAAGGGGAAAGTGCAGATCAAATTCTCTGCAGCCAGACAATTTGCCCTCATTGGCTACAGAAAATAAGTAACAAAAAGTGAAACTTGGTTTTGAAGTCGGGGAACTGTGGAAGTCTTAGCAAAGGATGACATTTTTCCTGATTTTGTTAAGGCAAAGCGAACATTTTTCACCTCCCAAACTTAAACCACCCTTTAATTCGTGAACTTTCATAAAAAAGAAAGATTAATACATTTTTTCAGGCTTTTGTACGGTCGTTTTCTTGAACACTGGTACAGGAAACACCTATTGCGGGCTTCAGGAGCCTGAGTACAATGTTTAAACAATCACTGGCAAAGAGGTAATAATGGCATTCCCAAAGAAATCCTCAAGAGAATGGATTCAGCGGAGGTAATCATCATGACGTCAATTGCATACTTTATTTTAGGGTATCACACTAGAACTTTTCAAGTTAGAGGTAGAGTAATAACCCCTTCTGACTTTTGCAGACGAGAAACACAGAGGTAGATGGATGGTTTTACTTCCCAAGAAAGCAGATCTTAGCACATGCCGTCTGTTCTTTAACCCTCTAGGTGCCATCACTTTACATATGTTGCAGGAGTGTAGTGTCAGGAACAGAAGTCACGCTGTGTGTAATCTTTCCATGATTTCTTGTCATTACAGGAGTGCTGACAGTTTGTAGGCCAGGCACTGAGACGCATATAAACAACTCTCAGTGCATATGCTTATCCCTAAACCATACCAACTGACTAACTAACTAACATCATTTGGTTTTTAGGTAGGTCCACATCAAAACTGTGCTGGCAGCACAAAAGTCAATTTTCCCAATGTGGGATGCAGCATGGTTTTATGCTGCACACACACAGAATTGAAAGCATAGTAAAGCATAACAGCGGCGTGGTGCGTGATCGGCGCTCCTCTCCTTGTGCCCCTGGTATATTTACTGTATTGCCTAGTAGAATTGTTATTGCCTAATTGTTATTTCTCCCGCTGTATTTGTCATTTATTGCCGTTTCTCCCGCTGTATTTGTCATTTATTGCCGTTTCTCCCGCTGTATTTGTTTACTGTGGTTTCTCCCGCTGTTTTTCCTGTTTTGCCGCCCTCCGTCGTCCCTCCCCGCTTCCCGCCACCACCGCTGACCCCGCCCCTTTTTTCCTTCTGTTCCCTCCCCGCTCCCGCCTCCCAGCTGCTCCGCCCACCCGCGCACTTCGCCATATATGGCGACCGTGCGAACGCGCAGCGTTGACGCGCAGCGGGCGCGCCGATTGTGCGCCGAAGGCGCGCCAAAGGTAAGCCCGTCTGCGCCGGTCCGCGCCTGGACCGCGCCCAGTGCCAGGACCCCTGGCCCCCACCGACGGAGGCCGACCCGACGAACCTACAGCGCCGCCGACCTCATCACACTCAACACCGGCGCCATCCCGAGATGTCGCCACGCCTCCCCGAGGCACACCCACGGACCCTTCAGCTGCCACGCATGCAAATTCACCTGCATCCGGACCTACCCTGCACCAGCACTCGCCAAGCCGTACACCAGCAGCAACCACCTCAAGTGCATCCTGCTCAACACCCGCTCCATCCACAGACACGCCGTAGAACTCTGGAAGCTCCTCGAGACCACCGCCCCTGACGTCGCCTTCCTCACAGAGACCTGGATGAACGCCTCCTCAGCGCCCGACATCGCCATCGCCATCCCAGAGGGCTACAAGATCACACGGAGGGACCGCACCGCCAACCAGACGGGAGGAGGCATCGCCATCATCCACAGAGACACCATCCGCATCACGACCAACACCGACGACACCCTAACCACCGCCGAACACCTGCACTTCCAGATCCACACCGACCCGAAGACCACCCTCAGAGGCACCCTGATCTACCGACCCCCGGGTCCACGCACACGATTCAGCGAGGACATCGCCGACTTCATCAGCCCGCATGCCCTCCCCTCCGCCGACTACATCCTCCTGGGGGACCTCAACTTCCACCTGGAGAACAACAGCGATCGCAACACCATCACCCTGCTCGACAACCTCGCCAACCTCGGACTCAAGCAACTGGTGACCACCCCCACCCACCTCGCCGGACACACACTCGACGCCGTCTTCTCATCCAGCAAAGACGTCACCTTCAGCCACGCAACAGGACTCCACTGGACGGACCACAGCTGCGTCCACTTCACCTTCAAAAGAACGACGATCTACCAACACCAGCAACAGGTTGCCCGAAGAAGCTGGAACAAGATCACAGCCGACCAGCTCACCGCTTCCCTGAGCCAGCACCCTCCCGCCAGCTCAGCGAACCCCAGCCAGGCCGCCGACAACCTCACGAAGTGGATCAGCAACTGCGCGGACGAACTCGCCCCACTGAGAACCCCGCCCAGCAGACCCGGCAGCAGAAAAACCCCATGGTTCACCGACGAACTCAAGAGCTCCAAGAAGAACTGCCGAGCCCTCGAGAAAGTATGGAGAAGGGAACCAACTACGGACAACATGACCACCCTCAAGCTCGCCACCCGGAAACACCACCAACTGATCCGCGCCACCAAGAAAAATACATACAAGGACCGGCTGGACAACAACGCACACAACAGCAAGGAACTCTTCAACATCGTGAAAGAGCTCTCCAACCCCAACGCCGGAAACAATGACATCACCCCGTCGCAAGACCTCTGCAACTCCCTCGCGTCCTACTTCCATAACAAGATCACGGACATACACAACAGCTTCAGCATCCAACCAACGCACGCCACAACCGCAACAACGCCACCCACCACCACCCTCCGCACCTGGACTCCGATCAGCACCGAAGACACCATCCGCACAATGAACTCCATCCACTCCGGATCTCCGACTGACCCCTGCCCTCACCACATCTTCAACAAGGCCGACGCTGTCATCGCACCCCACCTGCGGGACATTATCAACACCTCCTTCGACACCGCCACCTTCCCGGAGAGCTGGAAGCACGCAGAACTCAGCGCTCTTCTCAAAAAACCTACAGCAGACCCCACCGAACTCAAGAATTACCGTCCCATCTCGCTCCTCCCGTTCCCGGCCAAAGTCATCGAGAAGACCGTCAACAAACAGCTGGCCGCCTTCCTCGAGACGAATGGATCCCTCGACCCCTCACAGTCTGGCTTCCGAGCCAACCACAGCACCGAGACCGCCCTCATCGCTGCCACCGATGACATCCGAACCCTGATGGACAACGGAGAAACAGCGGCCCTCATCCTCTTGGACCTCTCCGCGGCCTTCGACACTGTCTGCCACCGCACCCTAGTACCGCGCCTCGGCAACATCGGAATCCAGGAGAAGGCACTGGAATGGATCACCTCCTTCCTCAACGGAAGAACACAGAGAGTCCGCCTACCACCGTACAAGTCAGAGGCCACCGAAGTCATCTGCGGCGTCCCTCAAGGATCCTCGCTGAGCCCCACCCTCTTCAACGTCTACATGAGCCCCCTCGCGGCCATTGCACGCCAACACAACCTCAACATAATCTCCTACGCCGACGACACCCAGCTGATCCTCTCCCTGACCAACGACCCCGCCGCCGCCAGAGCCAACCTGCACGAAGGGATGAGAGATGTAGCCGAATGGATGACGACCAGCCGCCTGAAACTGAACTCAGACAAGACGGAGGTCCTCATCCTGGGCTCCTCGCCCTCCGCCTGGGACGACTCCTGGTGGCCCCCCGCCCTGGGCACCGCACCCAAACCGACGGACCACGCACGCAACCTGGGCTTCATCCTGGACTTCTCCCTCTCCATGACCAGACAAGTCAACGCCGTCTCCTCGTCATGCTTCAACATCCTACGCATGCTACGGAAGATCTTCTGGTGGATCCCCACCGAGACCAGGAAGACTGTCACCCAGGCCCTCGTCACTAGCCGACTGGACTACGGCAACGCCCTCTACGCCGGAACCACCGCCAAGCTCCAGAAGAGACTCCAGCGGATCCAGAACGCCTCAGCCAGACTCATCCTCGACATCCCACGAAACAGCCACATCTCCGGACATCTGAGAGACCTGCACTGGCTCCCCGTCAACAAAAGAATCACCTTCCGTCTCCTCACCCACGCGCACAAAGCCCTACACGACCAAGGCCCGAGCTACCTCAACAACCGAATCAACTTCTACACTCCCAAGCGCCACCTCAGATCAACCAGCCACGCCCTTGCCGCCGTCCCCCGCATCCGAAGAGCGACAACAGGAGGAAGGTCCTTCTCCTACCTGGCCGCCAAGACCTGGAACTCACTCCCGACCGACCTGCGCCTGACCCAAGACCACCTCTCCTTCAGGAAGAAGCTCAAGACCTGGCTGTTCGAGCAGTAACGGCACCCCCCCCCCACCTAGCGCCTTGAGACCCTACGGGTGAGTAGTGCGCTCTATAAATGACTTGATTGATTGATTGATTGACAAGCACAAACAAGATTGTTGTATTGTAGACAAGGGCAGAGTGGTAACATGTTGCACTAAAGCACAAGTTACTTACCTTCAGTAACGATATATCTGTAAGAAACAGTAGTTAGTGTTAGATTCCTTACCTTAGAATATCCCCAGGCGTCAGACTGGATCCGGAAAGTTTTTCGTCAGCAGTACCCTTGCACGCTGGTAGACATAGGCTGCAGCTTCGCGTCCGTCGTCAGCATCGTGATCGCTGGGATGACTTCTTCGGAGTACTTCGACGCCGGCCCCACGTCAGTTCTGTACACAGCTTTCAGTGCCAGGAACACAGAGCCATGCAAGAAACAGACACTGGTGCCATGAAACTAGGGCCCTCAAAGAGAGATACCTTAACCGTAGATAACGGTTCGCAGAACGGGAGCATGGGTGGGGCAGTAAGGAATCGAACACTAACCACTGTTTCTTACAGATATATCGTTACCGAAGGTAAAAGACTTGTGCATCTGAAAGAAACAGGTTAGTGTTAGATTCCTTACCTTAGAATAGATACCCCAGCAATACCAACCCCGGTGGTAGGTCTGCAAACCAAGATTACACCAGAAAGTCCTGGAGAACGGAATGGCCGAAAAAGCCATCAATCCAGACTTGGCTGTCTAGGCAGTAATCCTTAGCAAACGTGTGCAGCGAGGCCCATGTAGCTGCCTGACAGATGTCAATCAATCACTGTATTTATAAAGCCCGCTACATACCCGTGAGGGTCTCAAGGAACTGGGGGGGGGCTGCTACTGATCGAAGATCAAGGTCTTGAGAAGTCTTCTGAAGGCCAGCAGGTCCTGAGTCTGTCGTAGGCTGGTAGGGAGAGCATGGCTTGGCGGCGAGGTAGGAGAAGGATCTGCCGCCGGCAGTGGTTTTCCGAGTACGAGGAACTGAGGCGAGGGCGAGGCTGGCCGAGCGGAGGCTGTGGAAGCTCGTTGAGGTATGAAGGTCCGGTGTTGTGTAGCGCTTTGTGTGCGTGGATGAGGAGTTTGAAGGTGATTCTCTTGTTGACGGGGAGCCAGTGTAGGCCTCTCAGATGGGGTGTGATGTGGCTGCGTCGGGGAACGTCGAGGATCAGACGTGCTGAGGCGTTCTGGATTCGTTGTAGTCGTCTCAGGAGTTTGGTTGTTGTTCCTGAGTAGAGGGCGTTCCCGTCGAGGCTGCTGGTGACGAGGGCCTGGGTGATGGTGTTTCTCTTGTCGGGGGATCCATTTGAAGATCCTGCGGAGCATTCGGAGGTTGTTGAAGCAGGACGCTGAGACGGCGTTGACTTGTTTGCATGGAGAGGGCGGAGTCGAGGATGCCCCCAGGTTGCGTGCGTGGTTGGTGGGTTCCGGGGCGGTGCCTAGCGATGTGGGCCACCAGGAGTCGTCTCAGGCTGATGGGGTGGGTCCAAGGATGAGGACCTTCGTTTTGTCTGAATTCAGCTTCAGTCTGCTGTCCTTCATCCAGTCGGCGACGGCCTTCATTCCCCTGTGGAGATTGGCTTTGGCGGTGTGGGGGTCTTCGGTGAGGGAGATGATCAGCTGGGTATCGTAGGAGATGATGTTGAGGCTATGCTGTCATGCGACGTGGGCGAGTGGTGCCATGTACATATTGAATAGCGTCTGGCTGAGGGAGGATCCCTGAGAGACGCCGCAGATGATCTCGGTGGTTTTTGAGCGGAAGGGTGGGAGGCGGACGCTCTGAGTTCTGCCGTAGAGGAAGGATGTGGTCCAGGCCAGGGCCTTCTTTTGGATTCCGGCGTCATGGAGGCGTGCTGATAAGGTGCGATGGAAGACCGTGTCGAAGGCCGCTGATAGGTCCAGGAGGATGAGAGCGGCTGTTTCTCCCTTGTTCATCAGGATCCTGATGTCGTCGGTGGCGGCGATGAGGGCGGTCTCGGTGCTGTGGTTGCTGTGAAAACCGGATTGGGAAGGGTCCAGGATGTTGTTGTCTTTGAGGTAGCGGGTTAGCTGTTTGTTGACAATCTTCTCTGTCACTTGTGCCCGGAACGGTAGCAGGGAGATGGGCCGAGAGTTCTAGAGGTCCTTGGGGTCCGTCTTGGGTTTCTTCAGTAGGGCGTTGATCTCAGCGTGCTTCCAGCTTTCCGGGAAGGTTGCTGTCTCGAAGGAGAGTCCTGCAAGGTGACTCCCCGACCCAGGGCAGTAGTAGCCACCGTGGCCAGAGTGGAATGGGCTTGCAGCCTTACAGGAGGCTCCTTTTTCACCAAGGAGTAACAGACCTTGATGCACAAAAAGACCCACCGAGAGATGGTCCGCATGTGCACCGCCCGTCCCTTCTTAGCGCCCATGTAACCAACAAAGAGCTGGTCGTCCACCCATAACTAGCGTGTGCGGTCTAGATAATAGGAGCGCGCACGTTTTGGTTCCAGAGGGTGGAGCCTTTCTTCCTCTTTCAAGATATGAGGAGGCGGAAAGAAGGAGGGCAAGGTGATGGACTGTTCGATATGAAAGGCTGTAACCACCTTGGGCTGGAAAGAAGGACGAGTCCTCAGAACAACCTTGTCTGGATGGACAGAGAGGAAAGGAGGCTTAGGAGACGGAGCCTGGAGCTCACTCACTCTACTGGCAGAGGGGATGGCAACCAGGAATGCAGTGTTAAGAGTCAGAAGCCGAACAGGACAGTTATGAAGTGGCTCAAAGGGAGCGCACATCAGAGAATTCAGTACAAGGTTCAAGTCCCACTGAGGCATCACAAAGGGAACAGGAGCGAACATGTGTGTGATGCCTTTCAAAAATCTATTTACAACAGGGGACTTGAAAAGAGAAGGCTGAAATGGCCGAGAGATAGCCTTTGATAGTGCCCAGAGCAGAGCCCTGCTCTGGGCCAACCAAGGGTCTCCCCACTGCTGAAAGAGACCTTGCGCCACGTCCGAGTTCAAACGCCATTCGTGATCCATCACGCACCGGCGGCTGAGCTCGTCTGGCCTGGCGTTCAGGGAACGCCCTGGTGTCCCAGCCATGTCCAGAGGCGCAGAGCCTCTTGACAAAGGGTCCATGACCCCACCCCGCCCTGTATGTTGCAGTACCACATGGTGGTGGTGTTGTCCGTGAACACCTGCACTACACTTCTCCGGACAGAGGGAAGGAATGCCTTC
Source organism: Lissotriton helveticus (assembly GCF_964261635.1). Lineage (NCBI taxonomy): Eukaryota > Metazoa > Chordata > Amphibia > Caudata > Salamandridae > Lissotriton > Lissotriton helveticus. The sequence continues at coordinate 1,652,923,514 of NC_136067.1, forward strand.
AGTGCAAGCCGGATCGCCAGCAGCTCCAGTAGATTGGGACTCCGCCAGAGACCAGAGGCCTCTGATTTCTGCCTCTCCCATGTGCCCCCCTCCCCATCCCAGGAAGGACGCATCCGTCACTACTACGTGCTCCGGTTGGGGAAGGGAGAGGGATCTGCCGCTGACCCAATTGCGGTCCGTGAGCCACCACTGAACGGTCTTCCAGTGCCCTCCGAGATCAGGACTTAGTCGGACAGTTTGCCCTGATGCTGTGCCCACTGAAACTTCAGGTCCCACTGCAGAGCTCGCATCCGCCACCTGGCGTGATGCACCAGCAAGTTGCCATCAGCCCCAGGAGCTGCAGTGTCAACCTGACTGAGACTTGGGATAAAGGATGAAAGATCGGACTCAGAGGCTGAATACCCCAAACCCGCTGCTCGGGAGGATAAACCCGAAACTGCGCTGAGTCCAGAACAGCTCTGATGAAGAGGAGCTTCTAAGAGGGGCACAGGTGTGACTTCGGCACGTTGATGGAAAAACCCAGCCAGTGCAGGAGATCGGCCGTAGTCTAGAGGTGGGAGACGACTCTCTGGGGCGAACCGAGATAGGGGAAGACTGAAACCCCTGATCTGCGGAGATGAGCTGCGACAACCGCCATCACTTTCGTGAACACCCCAGGGGCACTGGTGAGGCCGAAGGGGAGCAAGGTAAACTGAAAGTGCTTGTGGCCTACCGTGAACCGCAGGTAGCGTAGGTGGGCCGGCAAGACGGGTATGTGGAAATATGAGTCCTGCAAGTCCAACGCTACCTTCCAGTTGCCAGGGTCTAGGGCAGCCAGGACCTGAGCTAAAGTCAGCATCTTGAACGTCTCCTTCCGGAGGAAGCCGTTGACGCTCCGGAGATCCAAGATAGGGCGTTGGCCTCCGTTGCCCTTTTTGGGAACCAGAAAGTAGTGGGAGTAGCAACCACGTCCTACTTCTGGCCCAGGAACGCGCTCGACGGCCCCCTTGGCCAAGAGGGCCGTAACTTCCTCCTGCAGAAGTTGCAAGTGATCCCCCAACATGCGGTGCCACGAAGGGGAGGGAGTAGCCCCTTCAGGCGATTTGCAGCACCCACCTGTCCGAAGTGATAGTACGCCAGTGGAAGAGGTGATGGCGAACCCTGCCCCCCCACTGGCGTCGAATGGGCCTGAAAGCTCGGACTAGGAAGGCTTTGAGGCAGATGCTGCTGGAGTGGATGTGGACTGACCGTGCCGATGTCCCCCTGCACCGCCACGGCGGTTACCATGTCCGCAACCGCGTTGAGGTTGGTTCTGCGGCCTGTGGCTGAATGAACATGTGGGGGCGCCCCTTCCTTGGCCACGAAAGGAGCGAAAAGCAGAAGTCTGCGGGGCCCGAAAGCGCTCCGACAGGCCTCAGAGGGAAGTGAATCCTCATGGCCACGAGGAAATCAAGTACGTCGCCTCTTCGACTTCTTTTTAGAGTGCCTCGACTTAAATGAGTGCGAGGACTTGGAGCCCGATGAACGGTGTGGGCTCCGGCTCCGTGACCAGCCCCTCGACTTCCTCCCCGACCGTGACCTTGAGCGGCGCGGAGACGACTTCCGGATCTCGAGGAGCTTACGGGACTGCTCCCGCCTAGCTTTCTAGGTCAAGGCCCGGCAGTCGGCGCACGACTTGTCGTCGTGGTCGGCCCCGAGGCAGTAGAGACACAGGCGATGGGGTCGGTCACCGACATCAGGTGGTGACAGGCGTCGCACGGCTTGAATCCAGGCATCCCTACAGGCACCAGGAGTTGGTATCGACTCAAAAAGAATAATCAAAAAGTTAGTCAAAAAATTACTAGGGTACTAGCTCTTCCCGGATCTGTGCTTGCTGGCGCGAAAAAAAAAGAACTGACGTCAGCGCGCGAGGACGACGTCCAAGTACTCAGACGACGTCATCCCGGCGATCAAGACGCCGACGATGGACGCAGAGCCGCAGACAACACCTACCGACGCCCAAGGGTACTGCTGACGGATCCAGTCTAACGCCTGGGGATATTCTAAGGTAAGGAATCTAACATTATCCTGTTTCTTTCAGATCTATGTTGTGTTTAAGCCTATAGCTGATTTTAAATAGGTCAACTGTAATGTGTGCCTTGAAGCATAAAACACCCAGTTGCACAAAGGTCAGAAGGAAAACAAGTTATGCTAGCTTGATTGTTTTCAGTAGGGACAATTGGACACCAAAGTCTTGTTACTGCTTAGGCTGTGGAGGGGATCCATTGGAAAAACCTTCACTGAGCTTAAAACACATTTTGTCAGAAATGTCACAATGTTTTATTAATTAGGGAAAATCAGCAGAGATTTTACTTCAAGAAATCATTGTATAGTCACTTGAAATGTTGTTAAGTACTGCCTTTTCTGCCAGACCTATAAAGATATAGTATTTTCTTACAATGAACTGAGATTTCTCCTCTGTCCTGAGGTCTGGCAAAAGATGTGGAGCATTGCAACTGATGCTTCCTGGATAGACTGAAAATGCAGAAATGTTGCATAATTTACGTGAAAACAGTGTGAGAATTTTGCATGGCTACATTTAGGAGTTTTTACCAATTGCAGATAGGATAAACTTCAGGACTCTCGCCAGAAAATAATCAGAACACTGATGGACCTGGTTGAAGACAAGGAGGATACGGTGGGAGAACCCTATTTTGCCCGTAGAAGGTCCTGGCACTGAATCGTGCTTATTCTTAAACCCAAGTTATGAATGCGGTTCTTCAGCCAGAGAAATAAATTGATCTGCTAACCTGCAGGAAGAAGAGGGGCTTGAGCTGATTCAGAAGTGCAACTAAAGCCCTGAGGGGAAAAAGACATCTCAGGAAGAAGGTAAATTTTTTGCTACCATTTAAAAAAAAGCATTGGCATAGCCAATAGGTCTCGCCTTAGGGATCTAATTAGTTTTTAGCCATGCAGCACATTATCTTGGGTGCTACAACATCTACATTTCTTTAACATGAAAACTTTGACACTAATAGGCATATTATAGGACTGCATTGTGAAGTACTTAATTAAAGTGTTTTTCTGTACAACAACCACTGACAAAGCCAATAGCCCTGGTGTAATGTTACTTGTTGTATATATATCTGGATGCAGTGACAGACAGTGCAAAATACCAATAGGGTGGCACACTATGCATGGAGAGCAGCGGACTCGCTCCAGGCATAAAGACGGCTGGGAAAAGAGAACTTCGCGCTCAATGACTGCGCACCATCACATCAACGAGATGACTCCAAGAACAGTGCACAACTTCGCGCAATGCATGCCGGGCTCAAGCCGGCCCAGTGACAGGAAGAACGCAACACCAAACCTATGAAAACTCCTGTTCGGGCCTCCCACTTGACACAGTGAATGGGCGAGAGATCAACGCAAGTCAAAGGAAAGTGAAAGTAAAAAGTACGAGGTCAGAGTATTGAGTTAGGAAAGCACTTTTAATAGGTGATGCGTCGGGAAAGGAGATGTTCTCATTTTGCTTGGTTATCCGTCCAGTTATTAATGCACCGTTTGGTCGTTATCTATTGTTTTGACAGGGCTGTCAGATTTGAGACGCTCGCGGTACGCCGGTAATGACAGGCAAGTTGGTAAGTTTCTACCAAAGTTTAATTCCAGTAAAATTGACTTGCGTTTAGAGAGCGATCCTGTTTCAGCAAAAGACCTCCGGCAACTGCCATAGGCAGAGCAATTAGCAAAAGTGAACTTACTTTGAACTGCCTCTCCCCATTGTGTTCAGCTGCAGGGAGGGAGGGGAGCAGGGGAGCCGTGGGAAGTGCTGAGGAGCCTAGAGCAGGGCATGCGCGCTGGCTCAGACGAGACCGAAAAAAAGCCTTTGAGTGGTGCTCGCGCGAGCACTGCAAAGAATTTAAGGAACGCAGCAGGCACAGTGTGGGGCCACTTCTTGCTCCCAAGCTCCAAAGGCTAGGAGAGAGAGAGAAGTCGGGACATGCACCCGCCTTTGGCCAATTGCGTGCTGTCTTTCATAGAAAGACACACGCAAAGGCCAATAGCGTGTGAGCAAAAAAAATAAAAATAAAAGCACATGCACAAGCGTGTGGTCCGAAGCCTTACAGAGAATTGCATGCGCGCTGGCTCAGGCGAGACCTAAAAATCTGTAGATCCAATTAAGACTAATTTCTGCTGTGGCCCGGGAACAAAAAACGAGAAGTCTGACTACAACCACAATCAGCCTGAAACACAAAGAAGAGTTCCTGAAATTTAAGTCAGAAAGAAGTCACAGAACTTTCAAGACAAGTTTTGAAGATTGCAACATTATTTAATTGCATCTTTTAAAGTAAGAACATTTGCTGCTAGGGAGCTGGAATGTCTTTCTATCCAGAATTTCTATAAAAACTGAATTGTTTTAAAAACTGTTCTTTAGATGGCTTTACTTTCATGTTAAAAGCTAATAAAGCTCATGCGATCCTGCTCTTCCTATTGAATATTTAAAAAACAAAACAAAAAAACAGTGCACTGTTGAGTCCAAGTTGAAATGTGAAATATGACTTTTTAAATGCTAAAACATCGAAGTGCGCCTTTGCATCTCCCAACCTACATCAGATCTGCTTAATTGGAGTACACTATGTTTACCATTTTTAAAATGAATTTGTCATTCGTCACTGCAAAGTTTTTGTTGCTTATATTCCTGTATGCATTTTCTCTGGGAAAAGTCAAAGTTATTGCCAGTTTAACAAGGATAAAACTAGGATTCATGTCAGGACTGAAGGCGAGGATTACTCTTTCCCTTCCGTACCATTTTATCAAACAGCAACCATCAGAACCAGGAAAAAAATAACTTTCCCAGACCTCATAAAGAATTTCTACCAATCAACACACAGGAGTCCTCAGACTCCTATGCCTATTTCTCTTTTCCCTCTTTCTTCGCTGATCTCAGCCTCAGTTAAGTGGCTCTCACATCATTTGTGCTTAGCATTGTATTCTTTCAAAAGGCTTTTTGTTTTTTACCATACAGGTGCTTTATGTAGTGTTTCTCCTGTGTTTGGGCAACAGGAGCGTGCATTGTGCTCCTTACATAGCTGTTTCCTTCCCCGTTTTGATCTGCATAGCTACTGTTAGTGCGGTGTAGTCCTACCCCCACCTGGATGCGCTGCAGGCTTGAGATGAACATCTCAGCAGCTCCCTCAGGGCGCGTCTTTCAATCTCCATGAGGGACTGAGGCTGCACTGCCACCTGGAGCCAGAGCCTCTGTTTTCTGCCCGCATTTTTTGCTTAAAGACAGACGCCCCTCTCTGCAGGGGTCATACCTTCTCAATTTTGCAGTACGGTTGCGACACCCGTCAGCATTTCGTTGTCTAAAAGGACACCCTCTGTGGTCTGTATTGTTGAAGCTGCGCAGGCACATTGACCTAGGCAAAGTATTGACACGGTGTATATTCAGGTGTTCTGTCCCCGGGCTTAGAGCTTGCTACAGAGAGACCTTGGGTCTCCCAAAAACATCGGGCATTTTCCCTGCATAATTCTAGTGCTAACGAGTAGACAGGAGCCCTAGCAGGGCATTATGCAATCCTCTGAAAGTGAAGCGATATTGTTCCTCCCTTAGGGCGATGATTTCCAGGACCCTGCAGATGCCTCCATTTACAGGGCAGTTTCTGAATCGATGGCCCCGCTAGAGGATCACCTTTACAGCAGACTACAGAGCATTGCCATGATCCTGCATCCTGGCCCGTGCCCTTGGGACTTCCAGGTTCCTTGATCCCAAGCCACCCGCCCCATAAGGGCCTAAGCCGCAGAATCGCAAGCGGGAGGCTGGCAGCAATTACATGCCTTTGATAGGCTGAAAGGGTCTTTCCTGGTGCAATCCACCCGAGCGTATCCAGCCCCCCATCCAACACTGGTTGCCCAGAAGGTTCCCCCACCATCTCATCCACCCCTCCTTTCACGGACAATGCAAATGACTCAAATTGGTATTCCTTTGTGCCCCTCCTGATCCAGGTCCTCAGGGGCAGAATTCCTCTGATCCTGCCGATGGCATTTTGGACCCTGATGGCTTTGCTCAACCCAGGTGGTCGGATTGGGCTTCAGCAGATAAGGTCGCCAAGTATATTGCGGCCCGTTTATAGAAACCACTAGAGAAAGAGTCCTCCAGCCCCCTGCAGGGGGAATGTCCTAATCTCTGGACTGCAAAGTAGCCCTCACTCCAGAGGTTGATCCCAACCGAGAAGACGAGACTCCGCCGCGCTGACCACCTCAACCAAACCCTAAATGCAGGGGCGAAGAGGACGAGTGACTAATAGAACCAGCCCGGCCTAAGACCATCAAAGGGACAATAATCACCCAGCTTTTCGTAAAAATCCATTCCAACATAAACTTGGTTTAGCGTGGTGAATACCAAAGAAGATTTCTCGGCAACGGGGACAAGCTATAAGATTAGCGGTCAGCAACAGGACGCCTGTAGCGTGTACTGTCTCCATTGTTATATTCAGAAGCATCTTGTGAAACAAGTAAATGGACGCCTAGTGGATACAATACATTTTGTACTAACTTGACGGGCACTGGGATAAGAAGCAGTATTACTGTGAAAAGGCACTGGGATTATTGAAACTCCTGCCATCAAGCCAATCGTAGAATTTTAGAGAGTATGAATTGTCTTGTCTTGAAAAAGATGGTGAAACAATTTTAACCCATCGAAACGTGTCAACGCCTATTTTTATACATAATCTGTAACAAAGGCGGAGGTCTTCGAGTACTGGGTGCAAGGACTTTTGCCACAAATATCGCTGTAACACAAATATGTAACAAATAAGGGGCGTATTGTTTTCGCCTGTGTTATGTACTCTCTTTTTATTTAATACTTTTATGTGTTTTCTATTTTGAATGAATTGTTTATTAATTGTGATTATATACTGGAGCCAGTGTGTATAAACTTGATTTGACATATTGATACCTAGCATGTGTTAGATATAGGGTTTCCCCCTGTTTTTATCAGTACTTTTTATTACTTGCTTTTTTTTTAATTAATACATCGATTTATACTTTTGTAATTTTTGACTATTACTGATTCCCTGAGGGAGATGTACGATATACTTTTCTCAAGTGTATTTGTGATTATGTATGAATGGTGAGCACACACAAACCAGATTGCAAGGTCTAGATGAATGGTTAATGAAGAGTTTTGACTAAATCCAAAGGATACTTCCCCTTTTCTACTGTTTAGTGACCTAATCCTTTTGGTCCCAAGGGGCTCCTCTTTCTTTCTACTGATCCCAAAATGGCCACTTTCCAGGAAAAATACTTAAAGGATTTAAGAAATGGATTGATTGGTCTTGGTGTCACAGCCAAGATAAGATGCTGGACGTTATTGAGCCCAAGGGAGACTTTTTTCAGGTTCAGCTCAGCGTGCAGTCATACCTTTGAGCAAAGCTAATTGTGCTTTGTCCACTGAGAGGAGCCCCTCCCTCATGCTAAAGATGGACGAAAAATTGGAGGATCTTGCGTCTTTCGAGGTTGGCTGGTGGCCCAAGGAGGATTATTCAGTGACACATTCACCAAAAAGCTAGGGAAATTTGTTGCAACATTTACCTCCGTCATCAAGCCCTAGGCCTCCATGAAGAAAAATGTCACCCCTTGCGTTTTCCATGGGGCTGCTCGATCAGTCGTTCTTCCTTCAACTAGCCCCCAGGGGACAAGACTCCAAGCATAGCTAATATTACCAAGACCAAAATTGCTTTGGAATGTTCCTACCCTCGTGAGGCCAGAGATTCTGAGGCAGATTCAAAGGACATGCTAACCTAGATTCCTCTTACCGTAAGCACTCTTTCTTTCCCACAAAAAGTAGAGTGCCACCAGGCAAATTTGTTTCCCTGCATGGCAGACGCTTACCTCAGAGATGCAAGAGTTCTCCAGACCATTTTGAGGTTTGAAATCGAATTTTACATTTCTCCCCAACAGGTGACCCAGCCTTGACCCATCTCCTTTTCAGCTCAGGCTGCGGCTCTTGTGACCGATGAGATCATGGGCTTGCTGGCCAAAGGGGAGATCCGTCTGTTCTTCATCCCATTGGTTTTAGCAGCAACTTGGTTTTGGTGACAAAAGAGACGGGAGTCAGAGCCCAGTGATAAAACTTCGACAGTTCAACAAGTGGCTGATTTACTGCCACTTCAAAATGGAAGGGATTCACCTTCTCAGGGAAGCCTTGAGACCTCTCCACTGGATGGCGCATCTGGATTTGATGGATATCTACCTCACGATTGCCGTTTCCCCCACATCACGTTTCTGCCCTTCATGTGGCATGCTAGGTCTTAGAGTGTGCAACACTCGTCTTTGGGTTGTTTTCAGCCCCTTGGTGTCTGTGTGCTGAGAAGGTCTGCAATTTGATTCTTTACTCCTGGTTGGTGTTCTGCTAGGAGATGCATTTTGTGATGAGAGAATATGTCCCTCACCGTTTGTGTATGTAATACATAGCTGTCATGTTGTCTGTGTGGACTAAGACAGTTTTACCTGTAAGGTACGTTTTAAAAGGCTTTAAGCACTAGAAACATTGCTAGTAGCTCTAGGTGATTGAGATGTACGCTCCTGTACTTTAGAGTCCATAATGTGTGACTATGTAGGTGAGTGATGGGTCTGCTGTTAGCACTGTCTGCGGAGCACCCTTTGGATACATTTTGTGGGTTCCACCACTGCAGAGAGCGATGTGTGTGGCCATCCACCAATACTAGATTGGCTAACTGACCCTGCAACAGGTTCCATTGACTGGCTAGGGGAAGCATGTGAAGTTTTGCGTGGGGAAGAATTATAATGTAAGACGCCATCATGCCTAGCAGTTTCATGAAGACTCTTGCTGACAATGATTGGTTGAGCTGAAATTGAGTTAGAAGGGACTGAATACTGTGAATCCTGGCTGTATTGGGAGAGGCTAAAGCTTTGTGAGCGTCTATCGTGGTTCCCAGATAAGTTTGTGTGTTGGAAGGCTGTAGATGAGACTTCAATCCATTCACTGTAACCCATAGTAGGTGAAGTAAGTAAATAGTGGTTTGAGTGTGTTAGAGACACATTTGGTAAGTACTGGCTTTGATGAGTCAGTCGTCCAGGTTTGGGATGACATGGATCTGTTGTCTTCTCAGATGTGCTGCAAATACTGCCAGACATTTGGTAAATACCCTGGGAGCATAAGTGACTTCAAATGGTAGTACTTTTAATTGATAATGATGACCCTCTATGATGAATCTGAGGAATTTGCAATGAGCTGGATGAATTGGAATGTGGAAATATGCGTCTTTTAAGTCTAGAATAGACATAAAATCGCCTTGCTGTAGAAGCAGGAGCACTCATTGAAGTGTTAACATGCGGTAAATGCTAGGACAGTATGTAGAGGTTTAGTTCTCAGAGATCTAGAAATTTGAGAAAGTATAAGGAGTACCCGCCTATCCCCTGATGTTCTAACAACACAGGTTCTACGGAGTCTTTGGAGAGGAGAGACTGGATATCTTGCTGAAGTAGATGTAAATGTTCTGATCACATTTTGTGAGAACATGGTGATATGTTTGGAGGATTGTTGGTAAGCACCAGGCAATAATCATGCTGGATAATTCCTAACACCCATTTGTCTGGGGTGATAGATTGCCCAATGGGGAGGAATTGTAGAAGAAGTCCCCCGACAGGTGTTACATGATCGGGGAAGTGTAGTCAAGTCGCCGCTTGTTGGGGGAGGCGGAATTATGCGGTGCGGAACTCTTGCCTCGCCCTTTGTTGTTGTTACCTCTCTAACAAAACCCCTTGTAGGGAAGATTGACAGTTGCCTTTGTCAGAGGTGGCCATATTGTCTGAGGATATGGTTTTCAACCCTCCACAGTAGAAAGAGCGACGAAAGGAGCAAATCTCCCATACACTTCGCTACCTCTGTGTATTTAATAAAATATTCTAATGACTTATCTACTTCGGGCCCAAAGAGATGTTCCTTGTCAAAAGGAGTATTTGAAATAGATTGTTGTACTTACTGTGAAAACAGAAATCCTCAACCATGCAGGTCTTCTTAGTAAAACACTAGTGTTGATCTCTCTAGCTGTGGTGTCTATAGCATCTAAAAAGCATTTTATTGAGGAATTGGATATGAGCTTCTCTTCCTGGACTAAATCCTGGGGTTTTGGTTTGCGCTCATCTGCGAGGTGCTGTAGCAACTGCTCCATTTGGTCCCAGTGTGCCCCATCATATCTGTCTAGAAGGGCCTGGGTGTTGGCAATGCGCCAATGATTTGCTGCTTGGGCAGCTACTCGTTTACTAGAGGTGTCTAATAGTTTTGACTCTGTCAGGAGGGGAGCATCACCAGTAGTCGGTGAATTGTTCCCGCTTACGGGCAATAGAGACCACCAAAGAGTCTAATGGTAACTGTCCTTTAATAAAAGCTGGATCTGAGGGAGCAGATTTATATTTTTATCAATCTGGGGGGAGAATGCGAGCCCGCAGGAGAATGCGAGCCCGCAGTGGATCTTTAAATGCGTCGTCAGCATGTCTAATCATGCCTTTCAGCATAGGTAGATTGTGACTAGCCCTTTGTGTGGTACTGAGCGTTTCGAATAGGAAATCTTCCTCTAAAGATTCCTTGTGTAGTTGTACTCCATGATATTCTGGAGCTCTATTAAGTAATTCTAGATATCCTACATTGTCGTCGGGAGGGGAAGGCTTTACAGGGTAAAGATCTGGGTCGTTATCTGTAGGTGAATGTGTGATAATCCTTCCAGGAGTCTATTGGTAAAATATTGTCCCCCCATCTCCATTAGCATCATCAGGTTGTGGTGGTGGATAGTTAGTTGGTGTAATCAGTAAATGATGCAGAGGTGGAGAGGATGGTGTAGGGGGATGTGGTAAATGGAGGGGAAAGGTTAGTACCCACATTCTTCCTCTTGGAAGGAATAAAGAAAGGTGCGTTCTCTGACTCAGGTTTGCGTTTCTGAAGTGACTAAGTAAGAACACGTCCTGTACCTGGATTTATATAAAGTTCCTTTTGTTTTGGGTCCGATTTGGGTGTTGGGGCATCTAAAAACGGAATCTGCAGATTCAAAGGAACTGTTTTAGGTTTCAGAACCAAAGATTTTGGTGCCGGGGTAGAATCACTTTTCGTCACTGAAGATTTCAGTGCCAAAGGAGGCTTTGTTTTTGGTGTTAAAGATTTTGGCTCTGTAGCGGTTTTCGGCTTCAAGCCTGAAGGCTCGCTGCCAGATTTTGGCCGACTCGATACCAAGCCGGAAGGCTTAGAGACATGTTTTGGTGCCAAGCCGGAGGGCAGGGCATCGGAAATATCTTGTCGGTGCCGACCGTGGCCCGAAAGCGGGGGTGGGTCCGAAGCCTTTGGTTTCAGCTGAGTTGGAGTTTGGGTTAAGGGGCGTTCGGTGCTCACGGTAGGTGGACTTTGTGGCAAGTCTTCTTCCAACTCTGAGTCTGAATCTGGAATGGAGACAAGTTCCTCTTGTTCTTGCTTTTGCTTGGCCCCTTGTGCGTCGAATTCATGGTCGGATCCTTCGCCGAAGATGTCCGGCGTGTGTTTGAAGTTTTGAGCCTGCATCTCGCGACGTCGAGCCCGACTATCACGGAGCGTTTTCTTCAATTGGAAATATCTAAACGTGTAGCAGTCCTGTTTGTTGTCTGGAGCCAAGCAGAAGTTGCACACTTCGTGCGAGTCGGTGTGCGGATACTTGCCGTGGCACAGAAGGCAGAATTTAAATAGAGTCCATTCCATCGACTGCGAATGGACCAACGAGGTTAGGCCGGACGGCCTGCCCGAAGATCTTCGATAGAAATTTGTTTTTTCTCGACAGATACGATATGCAGAAAGGCAAATGCTACTTACCAGTATGTACCTGTTCTTGGCATGTAGGGCTGCTGACATTCATATCTTAGCATAGATCGCCGCCTAGTGTTGGGTCCGGATGTTTGCACCTGGTTGTCTTGGAAGAGTCTTCGAAGTATCACGAGATAGGTGACTCCTCCTCTGGACTACAGTGCGTATGGGCATCTTCTCCATCTTCATATTGTTTTTCGCCATTGTGGCAATGATGGAGTATAGGTAAGTAAGAGATGACCATGTAAATGTATGTACGGAAGATAACCATGCAGCTATGACAGGCACCGGGGAGGAGGGTGGGTATATGAATGTCAGCAGCCCTGCATGCCAAGAACAGATGCATACTGGTATTTGCCGTTCGAGGCATGTGGGCTGCTGAATTCATATCTTAGCATAGACTGTATAGCAGTTTCTCCTCTAGCGGTGGTCGCCTGTATCAGCTGCAGTGGTTTGAAAAAGTGCTTAGATTGCACGTCAACACAGTAGTGTTTCGTGAAAGTGTGTATGGTAGACCATGTAGCTGCCCTACATATGTCTTCTAAGGGAATATTTCCTAGGAAAGCCATGGATGCCCCCATTTTACGCGTTGAGTGTGCTTTTGGGGGAACTGTTAAAGTGCGCTTTGCCTTTTGATAGCATATTTGAATGCATTTAACTATCCATCTGGCTATTCCTGCCTTGGAAATGGGATTACCCTTATGTTGTGGTGAAAAAGCGACAAATAGTTGCTTTGTCTTTCTGAATGATTTTGTTCTGTTAATGTAATATAACAGAGCTCTTTTAACGTCTAGTGTGTGTAGAGCTCTTTCAGCCACGGATTGCGGGTTTTGAAAGAAAACTGGCAATTCTATGGACTTGTTGATGAGGAAAGTGGATATAACTTTTGGCATAAATTTAGGGTTTGTACGAAGCACTACTTTATCGTGGTGTATTTGCATGAAAGGTTCCTGAATGGTTAGTCCCTGTAGCTCACTCACTCGCCTGAGGGAGGTGATAGCAATTAAAAATCCCACCTTCCATGTTAAGAATTGTAGTTCACATGAATGAAGTGGTTCGAAGGGGGTCCCATGAGTCTGGTAAGTACTATGTTTAAGTTCCAGACTGGAGAAGGTGGATGCTTTGGAGGGATAATTCTTTTAAGTCCCTCCATAAAAGCTTTGATTGGTGGGATTCTGAATAGGGACACATGTCTGTTTTGAAGATATGCTGCTATATCAGCAAGGTGTAGCCTTATGGATAAGTATGCTAGGTCACATCTCTGAAGATGTAGCAGGTAACAGATTAAATTTTGGATGGAGGCATCCAATGGATTGATTTGGTTATTATTACAATAAATAACAAATCTTTTCCATTTAGCTGCGTAGCATGCTCTGGTAGTAGGACGCCTTGCTTCCTTGATAATGTTCATACAGTCTGGAGGCAAGTTAAGATATCCAAACTCTAAGTCCTCAGGAGCCAGATCGCTAGGTTCATCTGATTGGCATCTGGGTGCCTGATTTCTCCATGGTTCTGTGTTAGCAGTTGTGGCGAGAGGCGCAGTCTTTGGTGAGGAACCACTGAGAGTTCTAGGAGCGTTCTTTACCATGGCTGTCTTGACCATGTGGGAGCAACCATGATTATTGTGAGTGACTGTTGCCTTAGTTTGCGTGCCACTAACGGAATAAGTGGGGTTGGTGGAAAAGCATACGCAAATCTGCCTAACCAGTTCATCCATATCGCATTGCCTTGTGACAACGGGTGTGGGAACCTGGCGGCGAAGGACGGGCATTTTGAGTTTTCGTTTGTGGCAAACAGATCTATGTCTGATGTCCCCACTTTTGAAAGAATGGTTGGAGAACTTAAGGATGAATCTCCCATTCGTGTACTTGCTGACTGTCGGCTTAGTAGGTCTGCTATCTGGTTGTCTATTCCTGGGAGGTGTTCTGCCAGGAGATCAATGTTTTGTGGAATTGCCCACTTCCATATGCTCTGTGCTAGGTGGGATAGTTGCAGAGAGTGTGCCCCCCCTGTTTTTGCATGTAGTACATGGCGGTCATGTTGTCCGTCCGGATTAACACAGCCTTGTTGCGCAAGTATTTCTGAAAGGCTCTCATTGCTAGGAATACTGCTAGTAACTCTAAGTGGTTTATATGTAGTGTCTTTTGTTTGACTGTCCAGAGACCTTGGACTGTATATTGAAGGAGATGGGCTCCTCAACCGGTCAGTGATGCGTCTGCTGTTAATACTACCTGTGGAACAGGCTCTTGGAACAGTCGCCCCTTGGAAAGGTTTTGTGGGTTCCTCCACTGCAGAGAGCAGTAAGTACGACTGTCTACCAACACTAGGTCTTTTAGTTGTCCTTGAGCTTGGTTCCACTGGCGTGCTAGGCATTCCTGTAAGGGGCGCATTTGAAGCAGAGTATGAGGGACGATGAATATGCAGGAGGCCATCTTGCCTATAAGCTGCATGAACACTCGAGCTGGCAGGGAGTGTTGTGGCTGAAATTATTTAATGAGAGATTGTATGTTGGCTATCCTGGCTGGATTTGGATATGCCTTTGCTATGGAGGTGTCTATTGTTGCTCCTAGATATTGCTGTATGTGGGAGGGTTGCAGATGTGATTTTGGGTAATTTATGGAAAATCCTAGACTGTGCAGTAGCTGGATTGTCTGTGAGGTATGGCTGGCACACTGTGCGTATGAGTTGGCTTTTATGAGCCAATCATCGAGGTAGGGGAACACATGGATGTGTTGCCTTCTGAGCTGTTCTGCTACTATTGCTAGGCATTTTGTAAAAACCCTTGGTGCTGTATTTACCCCAAAGATGAGAACTTTGAATTGATAGTTCTGACCCTCTATTGTGAACCTGAGGAATCTCCTGTGAGGTGGATGTATGGGGATGTTCAAGTATGCATCCTTGAGGTCTAATGTGGCGAGGAAGTCGCCTTGCTGGAGCAGTGGGAGTACCTGTTGTAGAGTGATCATATGGAAATGATCTGAGAGTGTGTATTGGTTCAAAGGTCTGAGGTCTAATATTGGTCTGAGGGAGCCGTCTTTTTTGGGAATGAGGAAGTATAGAGAGTATACCCCTGTCCCTTGATGTTGTAACGGGACTGGCTCTATGGCACCCTTTTCCAGCATGGATAGCACCTCCTGTGGTAACAGCGTGATGTGTTCATTGGACGGTGTTTGGGTGGTATGTTGGGTGGAGTAGAAGTGAGTTCCAGGCAGTAACCATACTGGATAATTTGTCTCACCCACCTGTCTGTAGTGATAGCGTTCCAGACTTGTAGGAATTGTGTTATTCTGCCTCCGACTGGTGTTAAGTGGTCTGGAGGGAGTGTGAAAAATTCACTGTTTGGTGGCGGTGGAGGCTCGGGTGTCATTATTACCACGTTCTCTGCCCTTGTTATTGTCTCCCCTATAACCTCCTCTATCGGAACCTTTATTAAAGGTGCCTGGTGTAGTAGTTTTAGATGATGAAGAGGTTTGGGATGTGTTGCCTCTGCCTGAGCCTCGAAAAGAGGAGCGACGAAAGGAGCTCCTAGACTGTTGAAATTGAAGTGCACCCATGGACTTAGCGGTGTCAGTATCTTTTTTTTTTTTAACTGTTTATTGAGTTTTAGTCATACAAGGTACAAGACAACCTAATACATTAACAATCACATAGTGCAGCAGAGAGAACAATTGCAACAGTCAATATCATGTGTAGCAGGTGTAGGTAGATGTAAGCACATATCCATACATATTTATGCCGGGGAAGCATTCTCCAAGTCTATATCATCAATACATTCTCACTTGGGAGTTCAGAGGCAATCATCACAGCATAAATATCGTAGTAGAATTCTACAGTAAGTATTACCATAACAATGTGGCAGTGTGGTATTCTAAGCAAAGAGTGCAGGGTGCGTGCTAAACAGTCAACAAGCAATCTCTATTGATCATAATACATCCATGGCAATACATCCTCTCCAACCTTCAAATACAAGCAGGGAGCTATACATTATATTCTGAGTGCTCAATCAGGAAGAGTCTACGAGGTGTCTGTGCCATGTTGCGCAAGTAAGTAGCATGTCAGGGGTGCCCAGATATCTGTCGGTCTCGAAGTGGGTGGTAGTAGCTCGGCATATGTTGCTAGTTGTTCCTGACAGTAAACAAGGTCGTCTATCCAATCCTTAAATTTAGGTGCCCTTCCTATGCCCCATCTACACGCCACTCGTCTTTTAGCCATGAGTAGCGCTAGCGCAGTATATTTACGGTGCACCGCCTGGATTGGCTCCACGTATCCCAGGAGCGCTAGGACCGGGGAGGGAGATATCTCTTCATTGATCATGTCTGACAGAGCCTTAAAAAGTTGTAGCCAGTAAGTCTGTACCCCCTCACAAGCCCATGCCAAATGTAAAAAATCAGCTCCTGGAGCGTGGCAGCGATCACAAGTGTCCGTATCCCTCAGGTGATGCCTATGCATGCGTGCAGGGGTGAAATATAGCCTGTGAAGGTACTTATAATGGATTACTCTAAGAATACTGCTCGCGAAATGCGTTCCGTTTGTTGTGCGCAAAAGTCCCATTGCCGATCTGTTAGTTCTATACCCAGTTTCTGGTCCCATTTAGCCCTAGCACCTGGGTGGGAGCAAATTCTCTTAGCCCGTGCACAGTGTTATAAATAATTGACACTAATTTCTTGGCTGTCCTCCCCAGTAAGATCGTGTGCAGTGGCGCAAAAATAGGAGGTTCACTAGGAAAGTCTGTCGTGAGTGCCCTAAGACCCTGTCGAAGCCTAATATATAGAAAGGTATCTAAAGGAGACTGCTGTATACCCATGAACATGTGCTCCCGAGTTCTAAATATACCGTCATGATAAAGATCCCCCCACGTCTTAATCTTTGTGCGTTCTAATAGCTTGTGAAAGATCGCCTCTTGCAACAGGGGCATGTCTGGATGGTAGACAGTGGTAAAAGAGGCAAGTATATCAGGGGTGTTTCCAGCATGTCACGTAAATGGGACAATGCGCTGTTTGTGCTCATCACCGTGGACAATGACGGGTCTCTACTCGGCGTTTGGATATACAATGCGCCCTCTATGGGGACCGGATGCGCTAGCCAATGCTCTTCCGCTATTTGGGGCATATATTGGGGCTGGTGTACCCAGTAGAATGCTTAGTGTGCTTGCGCGCTATAATAATAGAGCTTAAGGTCAGGAATTCCAAACCCTCCTTGCGCATACGGTCGCGTGAGCGGTGTCAGTATCTTTTTTCATCTTTTCTAAGATGGGATCAACCGCAGGGCCAAATAAGAAATCCTGGTTAATAGGTTGATTGAGTATGGTAGATTGCACTTCATTTTTAAATCCTGAAATGCGGAGCCAGGCATGCCGGCGTAGCAATACACTAGTGTTGAGACCTAGCGGCTGTATCAGCTACATCAAGGGCGCATTTTATGGATGCGTTAGTGATGAATTTCCCTTTCTGTATTACGTTGTTTGCTTTTGCCTTATAGAGTTCTGGTAGGTGTTGTAATAATCCCTCCAGTTGGTCATAATGTGCTCTGTCATAGCGTGCTAGGAGAGCTTGGGTATTGGCAATCCTCCAGGTGCTTGCTGCCTGTGAGGCCACTCTTTTCCCTGAGGCTTCTAACATTTTTGACTCCTTGTCAGGAGGGGGAGCATCACCTGATTGTGAATTTGCTCTTTTCCTAGCATTAGATACAACTAGGGAGTCTAGTGGTAGCTGAGACTTGATATAAGAGGGGTCTGTAGGGGGCGGTTTATATTTTTTCTCAATTCTTGTATTGAGGACATGCGCCCTGGCTGGGTCTTTAAAGATGTCTGGTGCGTGCTTTAGTACTCCTTTTAGCACAGGGAGTACACGTACACTCTTCTCTGATGTTGGGAAGGTGTTAAATAGAAAATCCTCCTCTATAGGGTCAGTGTGCATGTGTACGCCATGATACTGAACTGCTCTGTCCACTAGTTGGTTAAAAGCAACAGTGTCGTCAGTAGGAGATGACTTTGTGGGGAATGGAGAGGGATCGGGTATGGATTGTGTATAGTATGTGTCATCAGGATCATTATGGTCACTCCACGTGTCATCCTGGTTTCCTTGATCATCAGGTTGTATAAAATCATCCTGAGGATCTTCACCCATGTCTTCTTCCTGATCATATTCTACAGGTGGAGGAGAATATGTAACATAAGGCATGTTAGGAGTGGAAGGAGGAGGTGTGAAAGGTCTTGAAGGGGATGTGCCAAAGTCCTTTTTCTTAGGAGGAACAAGAGAAGGGGCTTCAGTGTCCAGTCTTCTTTTGTTTTTATTGTAGACTGATATATGTCCTGTATCAGGGTGTATATACAGTCTCTGTTGTTCTGGGTACACTGGATCTGGATGAAAAAGTTCTTCCTCCACTGTTCGTGGCTGCGGCGCCGAGGATTTTGGATCGGTCACCTACTTGTCTCTATTTATTTTTGGGTGAGTTTCGGACTCGAGGACCCTTGGGTGTGGAGCTTTTTTCGACTAGACGGATTTCTTTGGGTCGAGTGTCTTTTTAGGCTGGACGTCTTTTGTATGATGGGCAGCCTTCTTCGCCTCGACGGCCTTCTTCGCCTCGACGGCCTTCTTCGCCTCGACGGCCTTCTTCGCCTCGACGACCTTCTTGGGGTCGACGACCTTCTTGGGGTCGACGACCTTCTTGGGGTCGACGACCTTCTTGGGGTCGACGACCTTCTTGGGGTAGACTGTCTTCTTTGGATCTGCGACCTTCTTGGGGTCCTCCACTGTCCGTGGCGCCGAGGATTTTGGATCGGTCACCTACTTGTCTCTATTATTTATTTTCGGGTGAGTTTCGGACTCGAGGACCCTTGGGTGTGGAGCTTTTTTCGACTGAACGGATTTCTTTGGGTCGAGTGTCTTTAGGCTGGACGTCTTTTGTACGATGGGCAGCCGCCTCGACGGCCTTCTTCGCCTCGACGGCCTTCTTCGCCTCGACGGCAGTCATGGATCGTCGGCAGTCTTCGGATCGATGACCTTCTTGGGGTCGACGACCATCTTGGAATCGACGGTCTTCTTTGGATCTGCGACCTTCTTGGGGTCGACAGCCTTCTTCGGATAGACGACCTTCTTGGTGTCGACAGCCTTCTTCGGATAGACGACCTTCTTGGTGTCGACGCCCGTTCTCGGCTCTGCGGCCGTTTTTGAGTCGACGGCCTTTTTGTGCTCGACGACTTTTTTGGGTTGAGCGGTTTTGCTCGATGCTGAGGCCACTTTGGGAAGTGTTTTGCTCGGTCCCGGGGTACCGGAAGGCTTGGGTGTGGTCTTCGGAGCCGAGCCGGAAGGCGGGGTTTCTGAAGCGGTGTTTCGGTCGCGGTTAAGGCTTATAGGCGATGCTTTGACTAGAGCCTTGCCTGGAGGTGGAGGCGGAGTAGGGGCTTTGGTACTCACGGTTTGCCCCGGTGTGATCTGGTCATCGGAGTCCGACTGGTCCTTTACGGTGACTATTTCCAGGTCTTCAGAGCCCTCCGCCTCTGGGAGTTCATGTTCGTCGTCGAAAATGTTTTCCAGTTCTGGTGCCTGCCGCTGCATCTCTTGTCGAGCAGCTCTTCGGTTCCAGATAGTTTTCTTTGACCGGAGCAGAGCACAAGCTGGACAGTGTTCTTCGTTGTGCTCCGGAGATAGGCACCTGTTGCATACTTTATGCTTATCACTGTGTGGAAATTTGGATTCACACTGTGGGCATTTTTTAAACAGGGTCCTTTTCATCAGCAGGAGGCCCACGTGGCATCTTAAAGGCCCAACTGCCCGCGTCGACGACCGGAGAGAAGTGGAAGTGTTGTCGAGTCGAGGGATACCGAGCGGAAACAATACCGTTGAATGTAGACGGTTTTGGCCTTAGAAAGTTGGAAAACTTCGGTCCCGAAGTTGAAGCTGTCGCAGTGCATCCGAACCCAATGGTGGAAAAAAACAATCTGAAGATGGAGAAGATGCCCATGCGCACTGTAGTCCAGGGGAGGAGTCACCTATCTAGTCATACTTCGAAGACTCTTTCAAGACAACAAGGTGCAAACATCCGGACCCAACACAAGGCGGCGATCTATGCTAAGGTATGAATTCAGCAGCCCACATGCCTCGAACGGTGGGATAATCGTTTGAAACAATACAAACGCAGGAAGTGTCGATTGTGCGCCAAGGGGAACCCGAAGAATGGCTTTGAACCGGAGCGCAGCAATACACGTCCGAACCGATGGTGAGAAAAACTAACAATAGAGTCGATGCCCATGCGCACTATCATCGAAAGGAGGAGTCACCTATCTCGTGACTGGAAACACTTCTTCGAAGAAAAACTAGCAAACATCTGGACCCAACAATAGATGGCAGGAGTATGCAAAGCATGTGATCTACAGCTCACATGGCTCGAACAAAGGAGTTCGGAGATGGAAGCTCCAGGTTGAAGCACTTCAGTCAGGAGATTAGTCCTGATCTGCATGGAAGGCAGCTCTAGTCCAAGGAACTTGGCTGCCCTTTTAAACACCATGGCATAGGATGCCCCCTCCTGCGTAGCCACAGTTGGTGGAGAGAGCATGCTGTTGTGTCTTACGGAAAGGTTTTGTCCTGTCTATGTTATGCATTAACACTCTTGACATCTAGAAAGTGCAGAGTGCAATCTGCTACAGCCTGTGGGTGTGAAAATAAGGCTAACAGCTCAAGTGTCTGGTTAAGGTGGCAGCTAGAAACTAACCTAGGGAGGAATTTTGGATGTTACTCTATCCTGATGTACCTGAAAGAAATGCTCTTAAATGTAAAAACGTTATTTCACTCACTCATCTTACGGAAGTAATGGCTACAAGAAAAGCTGCCTTCCAGGACAAGAATTGGAGTGGGCAAGAGAGAAGTGGTTCAAAAGGAGGGCCCAGGAGTCTATTGAGGACTAGGTTAAGATTCAAGACAGGTGCAGGAGGTGTACTCGTTGGAATGACCCTTTTGAGGCCTTTATGAGTGGTACTCTGAATAACAAAATATGTTGCATATTCAGTAAGTAGTCAGCTACAGCAGCCAGGTGTAAACGAATAGATGTGCAGGCAAGGCCTGACTTTTGGAAGTGAAAAAAATAGATCTTGTACTAATGGTGTGAGAGGATTGACAGTTTTAGGAAGACCATAAATAAAACGTTTCCACTTGGCTGCATCACAGGCCCTAGTAGTAAGCCGGCGGGCCTCTGAGAATAGGTACACAAACTAAGACCTCAGAAGCCATATCGCAAGGTTGGGTGGCTGAAGGGTGCGGTGTCTGAGAGTGCTATGGTTTTGCGTGAGATTGTCCGACCAGCTGGGGACCTTCCTGTGTGGAACTAGAGAGTTTTAGCAGCGTGGAGTTCCATGGCTGGTGCGCCAAGTTTGGTGCCACTAAGATGGGTGTGAGGGATGTCTTTCTTTTCCTCCTGACCACAAAAGTAAGAAGTGAGACAGGCAGAAAAGCATAAGCAGATATCCCTGACCAATGTATCCATAGTGCATCGCCTATGACCATGGGTGTGGTAGTCTGATGGCAAAGTTTGGGCATTTTCGGCTGTGGCGAACAGGGCCATCTGTGGGAAACCCAACACTAAAAGTACGCAAGGCCTGAGGGTGGAGTTCCCATTCATGGACTTATTGGTGTGGCCTGCTAAGCAGATACCCCAGATTGATGCCCACCCTGAGAATGCCTTGAATGACCAGATGTACTCTATGATGTTTTCCCTTGTGCTCTATGCTACACTGTATAGCTATGGTGGATGTGTGCCACCTTGTTTTTGTAAGTTGAACATGGCAGTTGTGTTATCCGTGCGTGACAGGACTGCCTGGCCTTGGATGATAGGGTGATAAGGCCAGAAAGCGAGCTTAATGGATAGCAGCTCCAGGTTACTGATGTGAAATGTTTTTCGGGCAGAGGTCCAATGGCCCTAAACAGAGAGATGATTGAGATGCACTTCCCAACCTGTGAGTGAGGTGTCCATGGTGATGCTCTCTTATGGAATTGGGTCCAAAAAGGGCTGCCCCTGTAACAGGATGTTTATGTGCACCACAGCTTTAGTGTACCATCTCAACAGAGATGTGTGGGGGTCCTCAAGGTGACCCTCCACTTAACAGCACTGTGCCTGCCCCAAGGCACTGCAGTAACGGGCATATGTGGAGCCTGGAATGAGGGACTAAAGCTAGGCAAGAGGGCATCATGCCTAATACACGCATACCTCATCTGGCAGTCTGGCTGAAAAAGAGGTAGCAGGTTTTGGAAGTCTTGTACTCGTCCTGGGGTAGGCTTTTTCAACATGTGCAAGGAAAGGCTGTCCTTGAAAAGGCTTGAGGTGAGATTTGCTAAGATTGATGGTGAAGCCCAGTCTGTGCAAGGTATGTATTTATTGTGGGCTTGGTGTGTGCTTGGTAGAGTTGCTACGTGGTGCTCTTGATCAGCAAGTCGTGTAGGTAAGGTAACACCTGGATGCCGCTCTTCTTGAGATAAGCGGTCACCACTGCTAGACATTTGGTAAAAGCCCTTGGTGCTTGGTAACCCCGAAGGAGAACACTTTCGTATTGATAATGATGTCCACTAATCACAAACCTTGGGTATCTCCGATGTGCTGGGTGGATGGGTATGTGGAAGTAGGCGTCCTTCAGATCTAGGGCGGTAATGAAGTCGACAGCAGTAATGGAAAAGTGTCTTGTAGCGTCACCATATGAAAGTGCTCCAACAGAATGGAATGGATCTACTGAGAGGTCC
Source organism: Lissotriton helveticus (assembly GCF_964261635.1). NCBI lineage: Eukaryota > Metazoa > Chordata > Amphibia > Caudata > Salamandridae > Lissotriton > Lissotriton helveticus. The sequence goes on from NC_136067.1 coordinate 1,652,946,041, forward strand.
AAGATCAAGGAGGGGCCTGAGAGAGCCGTCATTCTTGAGGATAAGAAAACAGAGGGAATATTCAAACTTTCAACAGTGTTGAGGCTCTATGGCCCCTATGTCCAGGAGAGCCTGCACTTCCTTGTGAAGTAGCTGCAGATGTTCTACAGATACTTGTAGTTGAAGGGGAATGTTTGGTGGGGTTTGTGTGAGTTCCAGACAATACCCCTCCTGTATAATATCTAGAACCCAACAGTTCTGACCAGCAGGATAGAAACCCTGCAATCTTCCCCCTTCAGGTGTCGTGTGATCGAGGGGAAAATGGAAGAGCAGCACTGTTTTGGGAGGGGAGTCCCTTTGGGGACTACACACTTGCCTCTATCCTTGCCATTGTTCCCTCTGTAGTAACCTCACGAGGAGGATTGTTGCACTGGCCTAGTGAAGATGGAAGAGATTTCTGAAGTTGGGGTCTTGGGTACACGAGAAACTTGTGTGCACCAAAAGGAGCCTCGGGGAGGTAGTGTTTGGAGGGCATACATGGCCTTGGCCGTATCAGTGTCTGACTTTACTTTTTTCAAGCATCTCATCGACCCGAGGGCTAAAGAGATGCTGACCTTCAAATGGGACATTAAGGAAGTGCTGCTGCACCTCCAGTTTAAACCCTGAAACACGCATCCAGGCATGGCGGCAGACGAGGATGCTTGTGTTAATGCCACAAGCGGCTGTATCCGCAGTAACCAGAGCGCAGAGTGTATTGGAAATAACCTTTGCTTATGCTACTAACTGTTGCCTTTTTTTTGCGGTACTGTTCTGGTATCAAGTTTGCCATCTGATCCCAGTGGTTGCCGTTAAACCTGGAGAGTAGGCCAATGGAATTGGAGATTTGCCAATGGGTCACCAAATGAGCCACCACTCTCTTACCTCTAGCATATACTGTTTTGCTCTCCCAGTTGAGAGGGGGCAAATCACCAGTGCCTAGTGTTTTTCCTGGCTCAATGAAACACTAGAAAGTCAGGGGGTAATTGCCCACAAATGTAAAGGGGGAGGAGGGGCACTGAGGGAGGCCATAAACTTCCTCTCTACTCTAGGCGTGCTAAATCTCCTTAACTGGTTCCTCAAAAATCTGTTGCAGGTGGCAGGTCTGAGAACCCACTTGAGCATGGAGAGGAATTAGAGGGAGTGTTGGGTAAAGGAAATTATTTCCATAAGGCAATTATACTCCTCTTGATGCACATGAAGCTATACGTTGTGAAAAGTGGCTGACCTATGTCGAACCTTATAGTACGAAGTAACATCGTCTGGTGGAGAGGATTTAGCAGAGTACATGTATGGATCAGTATTGGCAGAGGGTTCTACAGTACAGTCGTCCCAGAGATGTGGGCCCTGGGGGTCACAAGGAGGCCTCAGACTATCCCTGCACCCCCGTCCCCCCACCATGAGTGTGAGAAACCCAGAGATGAGTGCTGTGGAGACTCCAAAGGCAAAACTGGAGAAAGAGTGGAAGGCGAAGGAGGAGGGTGAGCAGGAGGGTAGTGGAAAGGTAGCACTGTAGGCTTTTGGGGTCTTTTAGAAGCAGGAGGCACTGAGGTGTTGATGGCTTCCTCAAAAGTCAATTTACTCTTATGAGGTACAGAATCCATTTTCCCCTGTGGGGGCTGAGCCAGAATCTTACCAGTGCCAGGCCCAATATGGATTTGCTGCTGCAGAGCATCAAGGTGTCTCTCCAGATGCTCATGGACTGGCTGTCCATTGTCATCAGAAGTGGCAGAGGAGGCAATAGTAGAAGGTGGCCATGATGAAACCGAAGAAGGTTGCCATCCAGAAGGGGTGGAGCTCAATCTCGGCTACAGAAGCTTTGGTTCGTAGGGTATCAGCACCAAACCGGACCTCTGGTACGAATGCTTCTGTAAAGGTTGTTTCTGCTCCAAAATCTTTGGCTCCAAGCTTTTTAAGACCAAGGGTGGTTGAGGCTGCACCTCTGGTTCCGGCACCGAAGTGGCAGATTAGGAATGAGGGTTTGAGAAGGACTTCAGCACAGAGTGTGGAGCAGGAGTCTGGTCCGGCTCAGACTGTTGGTGTTTTTACCATGGGAGGAAGGTAGTGGCGTACACTGCCATGTGGGTAGCACATGTGCTTGAAGCAAGCTTCTCCACATCATGGGTGGGGGGCAGAGGGGGTTTGTGGGGGTGTTGAAATACCCACTTTGGTTTTCTTTAGACTTTGGACTGGCGGAGGCTCTTCTGACTAGACATTAGCCTTGGAGTCAACATTTTCGATCAAGAGGTCCACCTCTATTTTGATACCTGGAGCATCTACATCTTAAACATCAGAACTCTTTCACTCACCAAAGATGTATGGGGTCTCTCCCTCCTCCTGCCTATGCTCCATGGCTGACGAGGCAACGAGCGCATCGGTTCCGAAGAGTCTTTTTGTTACGGAAGGCAAGACTCGCCGAACAGGAATCTTCGCAGTGTTTGGAAGTCGAGCAAAGATTGCAGCCTTCGTGGAGGTCAGACCTCAGATACTTGGAGTAGCAAGTAGGACAAACAGAATAGAGTCATTTCAATTACAGAGACATTCTCTAACCGGACTGTGGGAATTGAGAGGCTAGTGACTGACAGAGTGATAGGGTGCGCAACGGTATAGACCGACAAGAACGCGGGGAAGAGGGGAAAGGAGTTGGCCTAACGGCTAAGGTGCTCGACCTTGGGATCTGGGTTCGAGTCTCGGTAACGACGTCAAACATCCTGTGATTCTGGGCAAATCACTTACTCTCCCTGTGCCTAACAAAAATGAATGCGTGTCCTCATGTAACGTAACTGGTGCTATGTAAAGCGCTCTGTTACCCGATTCAGTTCGGGTCAAGTTCGCGCTATATAAAAACTCTGCAAAAAAAACAAACAAAAAAAACAACGCAGGATTGATTGGAACCACAGATTATGAAACTGATCTGAGGGCCCAGCAAGAACACCACAAAACGTCGAACTGGAGCTCCCCAGTCCGACTAGTCTGAACCTGACGGAAGGGGAAAAAACTATTAAACAAAGGAACCGATGCCCATGCACAATACCACTAACAGGTGGAGTCACTAGTTTCTGTGACTCAAAAAGATTTCTCTTTCTTCAAAAGAAGTTGTACAGATCTGAGCTTAACACTAGGTAGTTAAAGTATGCACAGCATGGGTATCTACAGCTACAAATGCCATGTACATTATTTCCGATGAGGAAAAATAATAATGTACAATTTGAGGGAAAAAGCCTCAGCCCTGTTCCTGGAATACTTATCTCACAAGCTAACAAAATATAACTGGGAGAGCAGTTAACCACCTGTACAAGGCTTGCTGGGGAAAGGGTGCCTATCAGGTCCTTAAGGAAATAGGCCTCCTTTTTCTATCTCTGTTAAATGTAAGCCTTCAGGCTGCAGTTATACATTCATGTTCAAAAAGCAGAACTTCATTGCACTATATTTCCTATTGAAAAATGCTGCAATTAAGTTCTATGAATACATTTGGGAGGAATATTCTGAACATTCATGATAAATGAGGCCTTGCTAGGCTGGCATTCAACAGATTAACTAAGAAGGCCATGGACAAAGACACTATTTGAAGTGCATTAAAAGAACAATATAGAAGTATGTCCCAAGGTCCGCACATGCAGTTGGAAATTACACAAGTGTTTATGACAATCAATGAAGCACAAACAATGTGGGAACTACTATTATAAATATATCAACGTTGAAGATCTGAAGTCTGAGGATTCTCTTCTCACACTTTATGCAAGGTAAAACACCATTAAGCATAAAAGTATCAGGGGGTTTGGATCTCAAGAGCTCTTCCTCGTTGCCCATAGTTTAACAATATAATGTGGTGGACAGGCTACACAAGGTGCAAGACTAAGGCAATGTTACATTTCTATGACAACTTTTTTTTTAAACAAACAGGTTATGTTATAAGCATGTGAATCTAACGCACAAGTTACTACTTGTGTAACGATATATCTGTAAGAGACATTAGTTAGTATTAGATTCCTTACCTTAGAATATCCCCAGGCGTCAGACTGGATCCGGAAATTTTTGCGTAGCAGTACCCTTGCGCGTCGGTAGGCGTCGTCTGCGGCTCCGCGTCCGTCGTGGGCGCCGTGATAACGTCGTCGGAGTACTTAGACGCCGCCTCCGCGTGCTGACGTCAGTTCTTAGACACAGCTTTTCCGCGCCAGAAACGCAGAGCCACGTTAAAAACCAACACTGGTGCCATTGAAACTAGGGCCCTGAAAGGGGACAACCCTAACCCTAGATATTGGTTCGCAGAACGGGGAGGATGGGTGGGTCGGTGTAGGAAGGTAGATCCCTGACTATGGTTGCCCCCAACTTTTTTGCCTGGTGTTTTGCTGGTTTTCTGACTTAGTTGACCTGGGACCCTGCTATGCAGGGCCCCAGGCCTACTGCTCTCTCTGTAAAATGGATTCCATGTACCTAAGGTACATATCTAAATTGGATACTGAGTCACCTTATCAGTCCCTGTACAGTGTACCTTAGGTACCCAGGGCATAGGTGTACCCAGGGCCTACCAGGGGCTGCAGCATGTATTATGCCACCCCTGGCTGGCCATCCAAATCTGACACAACTGGCTGCACGACAGCTGGGGCAAGGTGGTGTACTCACCCTTTGCTTTAGATATAGTATACCTATATCTAACCCTAAAATGGACACACAGATCTCCTATCAGTCACTCCTATGGCAGGCCTTAACAATCCTGAAGGCAGAGTGCTTGGAATCGTGTGAGATGGTGCTCTGGCATGAGCTGAGCCTGTCTGCGGCTTTCGGGATCCATCCCTTAGCCGTTTCCATGATATCGCATACCATATACTCTTAAGTGCATTATAATCCTCGCGGTTATATGCCAACTCTGGTATCGCTTTATCAAAACATGTCGAGTAAGGTGTCATACGAATTGGAATACTAACCCCTCGCCAATTCTGGCGACGGGGTTAGCATTCCACCCTTCTAGAGGGACACGACATGCATGTAACCTATAACCCGGTTAAAAGTCAGACAGAGCCTTAGCATCCACAAAATGGATGCTGCCACCGAGACACAAGTCTGCCCTCCTGCTGCTGGGAGTCCTCCCAGAGCAGGAGATAAGGACAAAGGGTTTCCTGCCAGGGGCGGTGCCAGCACCGTCCCAGACAGGGTTTTGTGTATTGTAGGTAGGCAGGGCTTCAGAGGAAGGTGACTGCACGTGGCACCCCGGTGCTCACTGTGCATAGGCTGGCTTAAACCAGTTCCAGGGACACTCCAGACCCTGTGCTGGGGAAAAGCCCGCCAAGGAAGTGGGTGTAACCACCCCCCTCCTGGTCCCACCCCTAGGGCAGGACTTAGTCGCGTGCCAGCCCCCTTTTCCAAGATAAAGGTAGAGACTGGCCCCCTTCCAAATCAGATCATCTTTGGAATCAAGATACCACTTTCCACGAAAGGACTTCACGATTTCTTCCTCAAGATTCTCCCTTGTGGCTAAGGAGTAGTCACCCTGCATCCGCAGGCACCATCCAAGAACACTGCGGTCTGCTGCACGTCCTTCCTCCGGAATCCGACTGCCCAGCTCGACGAGACCCGGCTTCCCTGGCACCTCTGACCTCTACCCACCTCTACAGCACAGCTGAGAACCGTGGGTGCGACGAGACCTCGAGGGACCGGCCATCGCCAAGACTGCACGACTTCTGCACAGCAAGCCCACCGAGTAATTTCCTGGTGAGTGCTTTGGGGTCCGAGAAGCCCCCACCCTGAGCAGCTCCAGCACCGAAGAGCAGCCCCCCAGCATCTCCACGATCGGCGTGGGGCCCTTCTGCTTTCTGCTGCTCACCGCGTTGTTTGGCTACTAGCCCGCTGGCTTGTGGCCTTCCGAACGACGCCCGACGACAACACTGCTGCTGGTCTGGTTGCTCCAGACTGGCCCTTGCTTCCCTCCATCGGAGAAGTACCCTGGACCCTCCTGGTCCGGCTAAGACGCCATTTTAGGTCCACCGCGTGGGCCTTGCATTTGCCAAGACTTGTTGCCCAATCCTGGGTCCAGCGACGTCGACAGCAAGAACCTTCGTGGGACAGCTCGCACCTCCATCCTGGTCGCCGACAACGCCTCCTGGTCCGAGAGACTGCAGAGCCCAGCAGCGCCCACTCACCTGACTGCGGTGACTTCGCCCGGTGCCATCCTGGTGCCCACTCAATCACTGGCTAGTGATTCAAGAACTTGGTCCCCTCTGCTTTCAGGTTTCCTTCTTCCTTGATCCAGGCTTGGATCCATCGAACTTTCCTTCACTGGTCGCCTGCCAGCAACTTCCTTCTTCCAGGCTCCTGGTCCGGCAACGAGATTCCCGACGTCTTTTCAGACCTATGCAGCTGCAGCCCCTGGGCTAGGTAACTTCGGCACTTCGGTGTCCCAGCATAGCCTCACTATCCAAGGGTCAGGATCCACTGTCGTTTTCTTCCTACCAGGTCGGGTTCGCCCGTGAAGACTAACTTTGCCTTTACTAGCTTCCATAGACTTTGTCCCGCATCCCGCGTGAGAGTGCACACTCTGCACCCGAGTCCCCTAGGTCTCCTAGAAGTAATCTAACGATTCTATAGTCAAGTCCTAGCGATTCCAAAGCCTATTAGTACTGTACTTACCTGCTAGTAATTTCGCATTCCACTTTTAAAGTATATGGTTTTTCGTGCCCCTCGGGCATTTGTGTATACTGTGCTAACTTAAGTATTTTTATAAGAGTTTTGTTGTGTGCTTAGCTCCCTGTCTCATAAAGAGCCAGGGTAGTCTTGTTATATATAAATACACTGTTTATTTTCATAACAACTTGTGTGGTGTCCTTTCACTGGGTGTTCAAGGGGTAATGTGATGGTAAAACAGCTGGCTTAACACGCCCTCTAGAGTCTTAGCCTTAGACTGCTCGTATCCATGCTACTAGGATAGCTGGTCTATAAGGTTGACTTACAACCAATCATCAATAAGGGTTGTTTGGACTGATATATAGTGATCACTAGAATAGTGAGCACTGCACATCAGGCCAACTTCTCACAGTCGGTAAGGAATCTAATACTAACTAATGTCTCTTACAGATATATCGTTACACAAGTAGTAACTTGTGCATCTGAAAGAGACACGTTACTATTAGATTCCTTACCTTAGAATAGATACCCCAGCAATACCAACCCCGGTGGTGGGTCTGCGAACCAATAATCACACCAGAAAGTCCTGGAGGACGGAACGGCCAAAGAAGCCATCCCTCCGGACTTGACTGTCCAGGCAGTAGTGTCTTGCAAACGTGTGCAGCGATGCCCACGTAGCTGCCTGACAGATATCCTGTAAGGGCACACCCCTGCCCAGGGCAGTTGTAGTCGCCGTGGCTCGGGTGGAATGAGCCCGTAATCCAACAGGGGGCTCCTTTCTAGCCAAGGAGTAGCATGCCTGGATACACAACATGATCCACCGGGAGATGGTCCTCTTGTGCACCGCTTTCCCCTTCTTAGCGCCCACGTAACCAACAAAGAGTTGGTCATCCACCCGGAACTGGCGTGTGCGATCCAAGTAAAATGAGAGCGCACGTTTTGGGTCCAGACGGTGGAGCCGCTCTTCCTCTTTAGAGGGATGCGGTGGCGGAAGAAGGTTGGCAAGGTGATATACTGCCCGATGTGGAAGGTCGTGACAACCTTGGGCAGGAAAGATGGCTTGGTACGCAGCACCACTTTGTCCGGATGGACAGAAAGGAAAGGTGGAGTACAAGAAAGGGCCTGGAGCTCACTCACTCTCCTGGCAGAGGTGATGGCAACCAGGAAAGCAGTCTTCAATGTCAGAAGACGAAGAGGACAGTTGTGAAGTGGCTCAAAGGGAGCGTACATCAGAAACGCAAGAACCAGGTTCAAGTCCCACTGAGGCATCACAAACGGAACAGGAGGAAACGTGTGTGTGATGCCCTTAAGAAATCTATTTACAATAGGGGACTTGAACAAAGAAGGTTGATCAGGCAGCCTTAGAAAGGCAGAAAGGGCAGAAAGGTAGCCCTTGATAGTGCCCAGAGCAGAGCCCTGCTGGGCAAGAGAAAGAAGGAAGAGAAGAACCTCAGAAAGAGGGGCAGCAAGAGGATCCACAGCCTTTGCTGTGCACCATGCCACAAATCTGTTCCACCTGCAGGCGTATACCGACTTTGTGGAGGGACGCCTGGCTGCCAGAATGACGTTACAGACTTCAGGAGGCAAGTCAAATGGCCTCAACTGTCGCCGCTCAATTTCCAAGCATGGAGGTGGAGACTGGACAGGTTCGGGTGGAGGACCGTCCCCTGCTGCTGCGACAGAAGGTCCTCCTGAAGAGGCAGACGAACCGGGGGATCGACTGACATACTGAGTAGCTCTGGATACCAGTACCTTCTCGTCCAGTCCGGAGCCACAAGGATGACTTGGGCCCGGTCGCGCTTGATCTTCTTCAGCACTCTGGGCAGAAGTGGTATAGGCGGAAAGGCGTACAACAGACCGCAACTCCACTCGCGACGAAAAGCGTCTCCGAGCGAGTGCCGCCTTGGAAATTCCAACGCGCAGAACTGATGACATTGCGCGTTCTCTTCGGTGGCGAATAGATCTAACCAAGGCTCTCCCCATCGCTGAAAGAGGCCTTGCGCCACGTCCGAGTTCAGAGGCCATTCGTGATCCATCATGCACCGTCGGCTGAGCACATCCGCCCTGGCGTTCAGAGAACCTGCCAGGTGTTGAGCCACCAGGGCCACGCCCTGGCGTTCCAGCCAATGCCAGAGGCGCAGAGCCTCCTGGCAAAGGGTCTGTAGGAGAGTGGGTTCTGCAATCCCATGGCCACCCCAGATTTTTGCTTTTTGCTTCACTGGTTTACGACTTTCCCTGGCTGTGGGCCTGCTAATCAGACCCACAGCCTAGCTGTTCTCTCTCTAAAATTACAACCATGTACCCTAGGTGCATTTACCAATTGGTACTGGGCCACCTTAACAGTCCCTGTACAGTATACCTTAGGTATCCAGGGCATAGGTGTACCCAGGGCCTACCAGGGGCTGCAGCATGTATTATGCCACCCCTGGCTGGCCATCCAAAACAGACACAACTGGCTGCACGACAGCTGGGGCAAGGTGGTGTAATCACCCTTTGCTTTAGATATAGTTTCCTATATCTAAACCTAAAATGGACACATATATTCCTATCAGTCACTCCTATGGAAGGCCTTATAAATCCTGAAGGCAGAGTGCTTGGAATTGTGTGAGATGGTGCTCTGGCATGAGCTGAGCCCGTTTGCAGCTTGCTGAACCAAGTCCTAATAGCTGTTCCATGATAACGCTATACCATATACTCTTAAGTGCATTATAATCCTCGCGGTTAAATGCTAACTCTGGTATAACATTATCAAAACATGTCGAGTAAGGTGTCATACGAATTGGAATACTACCCCCTCGCCAATTCTGGTGACGGGGGTAGCATTCCACCCTTCAAGAGGGACACGACATGTATGTAACTGTAAACCCCGGTTAAAAGTTAACTCAAGCCTCAGCATCACAAAATGGATGCTGCCACTGAGACACGAGTCTGACCTCCTGCTGCTTGGAGTCCTTCCAGCGAGGGAGGCCTGGACAAAGGGTTTCCTGTCAGGGGCGGTGCCAGCACCATACCAGACAGGATTTTGTGTATCCCAGGTAGGCAGGGCTGAGAGGAAGGTGACTGCAAGTGGCACCCCGGTGCTCACTGTGCATATGCCGGCTCAAACCAGTTCCAGGGGCACACCAGCCCCTAAGCTGGGGAGAAACCGGACAAAGGAGAGGGGTGTAACCACCCCCCTCCTGGTCCCACCCATGGGCAGGACCTAGTCGCGTGCCAGCCCCTTTTCTTAGAATAAAGGTAGGAGCGGGCACCCTTCCCAAATTGGATAATCTTGAAACTTGAACTACTTTCCACGAAAGGAACTCTTGTCATTCTCTGAAGACTCTCCCTTGTGGCTAAGGAGTAGCCACCCTGCACCAGCAGGCACCATCTAAGCGCTAGCGGTTTGCTGCACGTCCATCCTCCGGATCAAGACTGCCCAGCTCGACGAGACCCGGATTCCCTGCCATCTCTGACCTCTACCTGCATCATCAGCCCAGCTGAGATTAGTGGGTGCGACGAGACACGAGGGACCGGCTATCTTCAAGACCTGCACGACGCTTAACCAGCACGACCGCCGAGGGATCCTCGAGTGGGTGCACTGGGGTTTGAGAAGCCTCAACCCTCAGCAGCTCCAGCACCGAAGTCCAGCCCCCCAGCATCCACGAGATCTGCGTGGGGCCCTTCTGCTGCCTTGCTGTTTGCCACGTTGTCCGGTCACTTGCCCGTCGGCTAGTGGCCCTCCTGACGACGTACCACAACGTTTTCACCGCTGGTCTAGGTCCTCTAGACTGGCCCTTGCTCCTTGTTCAACAAGAAGTGCCCTGGACCCTCCTGGTCCACTCAAGACGCCATTTTGACTCAACCGCGTGGGCTTGCCTTTGCCAAGGCTTGTTGCTCCAATCCTGGATCCAGCATTGCCGACAGCAGACACTATCGTGGGACAGCTCGCACTTCCAGCCTGGACACCGACAACGCCTCCTGGCCCGTGTGGCTGCAGAGTCCAGCGTCACCCACTCACCTGATCGCGGTGACTTCATCCGGTGCCATCCTGGTGCCCACACAATCACTGGCTAGTGATTGAGAACTGAGTCCCCTCTGCTTTCAGGTCGTCTTCTTCACTGATCCAGCCTTGGATCACACCAAACATCTTCACTGGTCGCCTGCCAGCAACATCTTCTTTCAGGCTCCATAGACTACAACGAGGATTCCCGACGTCATTTGAACCCTATGCAGCCGCAGCCCCTGGGCTAGGTAACCCGAGCATTTCGGTGCTCCAGCACAGGTTCACTGTCCTAGTGTCCAGATCCTTTTTCGTTTTTAGTCTACCTAGTCGGATTCGTCCGGAAACAGTAACTTTAGAAATACTAGCATCCATAGACTTTGTCCCGCATCCCGCGTAAGAGTTCCCACTTTGCACCCGGGTTCCCTAGGCCTCCTGCTCCTAACCTGAGGGTTCAGTAAGGTAGTCCTAGCGGACCTGAAGCCTCTGGATCGTGTTACTTACCTGCTAGTATTTCGCATTCCACTTTTAGAGTATATGGTTTTTCGTGCCCCTCGGGCATTTGCGTTATTTGTGCAACTTGCAGTATTTTCGTAAGAGTTTTGTATTGTGCCTAGCTCCCTGACTCACAAAGGGCTCAGGGTAGTCTTGTTATTAATAAATATCCTTTATTTTTAGAACAACTTGTGTGGTGTCCTTTCACTTGGTGTTCAAGGGGTATATGTGATGGTAAAACAGCTGGCTTAACGCCCTCTAAAGTTTAGCCTAAAGACTGCTCTTGTCCACGCTACTAGGATAGCTGGTCTAATAAGGTTGACTTACAACCAATCATCAATAAGGGTTGTTTGGAATGATACAGAGTGATCACTAGAATAGTGAGCACTATATATCAGGCCAACTTCTCACAGGGTCCACGACCCCACCCCGCCCTGTTTGTTGCAGTACCACATGGCGGTGGTGTTGTCCGTGAACACCTGCACTACACTCCCCCGGACAGAGGGGAGGAATGGGTTCAGTGCTAGATGAATCGCCCGTAACTCCAACAGGTTGATGTGGAGCCGGGCCTCCGCCGGAGACCAGAGGCCTTTGATCTCCACCTCTCCCATGTGGCCTCCCCAGCCCTGGAGGGACGCGTCCGTCACAACTACGTGCTCCGGTTGGGGAAGGGAGAGGGATCTGCCGCTGACCCAATCGCGGTTCTTGAGCCACCACTGCAGCTGTCTCGCAGTGCCCTCCGAGATCAGGACGTGGTCGGACAGGTTGCCCTGATGCTGGGCCCACTGAAACTTCAGGTCCCACTGCAGAGCCCGCATCCGCCACCTGGCGTGATGCACCAGAAGGATGCAGGAGGCCATCAGCCCCAGAAGCCGCAGCGTCAACCTGACCGAGACCCGGGACAACGGCTGAAAGATGGGAATCAGAGCCTGAATATCCCGGACCCGCTGTTCGGGTGGATAAACCCGAAACCGCGCCGAGTCTAGAATCGCTCCGATGAAGAGGAGCTTCTGAGAGGGGCACAGGTGTGACTTTGGCACATTGGTGGAGAACCCCAGCTGGTGCAGGAGATCTGCCGTAGTCTGGAGGTGGCTGACGACTGACTGGGGCGAGCCCGCCTTCAACAACCAGTCGTCGAGGTAGGGGAAGACTGAAACCCCTAACCTGCGCAGATGAGCTGCGACCACCGCCATCACCTTTGTGAACACCCGTGGGGCGCTGGTAAGGCCGAAGGGGAGCACGGTATACAGAAAGTGCTTGTGGCTAACCGTGAACCGCAGGTAGCGCCGGCAGGACGGGGATGTGGAAATAAGCGTCCCGCAAGTCCAACGCTACCATCCAGTCTCCTGGGTCCAGGGCAGCTAGGACCTGAGCCAGTGTCAGCATTTTGAACTTCTCCTTCCGGAGGAAGCCGTTGACGTTCCGTAGGTCCAAGATAGGGCGTAGGCCCCCTTTGCCCTTCTTGGGTACCAGAAAGTAGTGGGAGTAGCAACCACACCCTACTTCTGGCCCAGGAACGCGCTCGATGGCCCCCTTGGCCAAGAGGGCCGTAACTTCCTCCTGCAGAAGTCGCAAATGATCCCCCGACACATGGTGGTTCTGCGGTGGCATGGCTGGAGGAGTCGTCTTGAAGGGGGCTGGAGGAGTCGTCTTGAAGGGGAGGGAGTAGCCCCTTCGGACGATCTGCAGCACCCACCTGTCCGAAGTGACGGTGCGCCAGTGGAGGTGGTGATGGCGAACCCTGCCCCCCACTGGCGTCACATGGGCCTGAAAGCACGGACTAGGAGGGTTTTGAGGCGGATGCTGCGGGGGAAGGTGTGGACTGACCTCGCCATTGCCCCCGACCGCCCGGACGGCGGTTCCCAAGGCCGCCACCGCGTTGGGTATTGCCCTGCGGAGTGTGGCTGGCGGCACGTGTGGGCGCACCCCTTCCGGGGCCACGAAAGGGGTGAAAAGCTGCCGATTGCTGGCGCGGGGCCGAGAGGCCCAAGGACTTGGCCGTAGCCCTGGAGTCCTTAAAGCGCTCAAGCGCACGGTCTGCTTTGTCGCCAAAGAGGCGACGGCCATCGAGCGGCATGTCCATGAGCGTGTTCTGGACATCTGCTGAGAAGTTGGCGGACCTCAGCCAGGCGTGGCGTCTGACCGCCACCATCGTTGCCATCGCTCTACCTAGCGAGTCGGTGGTATCCAGCCCACACCGGATGGAATATTTGGCTGCATCCCGGCCCTCCACAAGGGCTTGGCCGAGTTTGGCCCGTACCTCCAACGGACACTCTGGCAGCACTTCCGTGACCGTATCCCACAGAGAGTGGGTGTAACAGCCCAAGAGGCATGCAGTGTTGGAAGACCGCAGACCCAGACTAAGGGATGAGAAGATCTTTTTACCATACTGCTCATACCTCTTGGATTCCCTGTCCGGCGGGGCCGACGGGAACGCGGTCTGGGAATTGGAGGACTGGATGACCAGGCTCTCGGGGGTGGGGTGGGTGGACAGGAAACATGGGTAGCCCGGGGCTGGGCGGTGGCATCTGGCCACGTTCTTATCTACGGGCGAACCCGTAGCGGGCTTGGACCAAGTGCCCAGAAGAACGTTGGTCAAGGCCTCATTAAAGGGCAGCAGAGGCTCGGCCGAGCTTGACTGTGGTTTAAGGACCTCAGTGAGGAGATTAGTCCCCACGGCCGCGACGGGGAGCTCAAGGCCCAAGGCCTTGGCCGCCCTCATCAGCACCACACTATAGGTTGCCCCCTCCTCCGAAGCCACGGTAGGAGGGGAGACAAAACCAGTGTCTGGAGAGGTGTCCAGGCCACTGGCCTCCCCAAGGTCTCCTGCCCAGTCCTCATGAGACTGACACTCTCTGGTCAGAGGGTCCTCAGACCCCTCCCAGTCCTCTTCACCACCCATCTCCTGAAACTCAGGGTTCTCAACTAATGGGGCCTGTTCATAGAAGTGAAACTCTCCAAACGACGTCTGGAGCGGCGCCCATCGTGGCCGTCCCGGCGCCAGAAAAGGAACGAAGGTGGAACCGGGGACGGCGCCGCCCGAGGACGGCGCCGGAGGCGACACCTGAGGGTCCAACGCCGGGGAGGTCGTAAGGTCCACCGGCGACGAACCAGATCCCGAAGGAGGTCCAGCGGCGTCCTGCGGCGCCGGGACAACTGAACCCCTCAGCGCCGGGCCCGAAGGCGCCGGCGGGAAAACGGGAACCTGCGGCGCCGAGCCACGAAGGCACCGGCGGCGTCGGGGCCGCAGCACCCGACGGTGTCGGGGGCGAACCCCCCGACCCGCTAGGGGTCCCAGACGGGTCCGCTTGGCCCAAAGGCGCCGCGGAGCCCGTCGGAGGAGAGAGTTTCCTCATGGCCATGAGGAAGCGCTCGATCTCCTCCTGCGTCGCGTTTAGCCCAGGGACCGGAGGGTAAGGGGCTGGACGCGGCGCCCGCGACTCCAGGGACCGGAGGGTAAGGGGCTGGACGCGGCGCCCGCGACTCCGACGGAGCCGCGTGGGTGGTGTGACCCGAACCCCCGGCCGCATCGCGCGAGCGTCGGGGGGAGTCCGAAGAGCGATGACGCCGCTTGGACTTCTTGTGCTTCTTACCTGACGACGACTGCGACCCGGAGGAGTGCGGCCTACTCTCGGAGCTGTGGTGGCTCCGAGCCCGCGACCTGTCCCTCGACCTCCCATGGGACCGAGACCTCTCGCGGCGCGGGACCGACTGCCGGAGTTCGAGTCGCCTGCGGGACCGCTCCCGTCTGGCTTTTGAAGAGAGGGCCCGGCAGTCGGAGCAGGCCTGGTCGTCGTGATCGACGCCTAGACAAGTTAAACACAGGTGGTGAGGATGCGTGACCGACATCAGGCGGTCGCAATCCTCGCAGTGCTTAAAGCCGGGCATCCCTACGGCACCGATCGGAGTCGAAAGACTTCGAGAAATGATCAAAACCGATCAAAAAAGTCAGTCAAAAAATGACTAGGGTTACTGCTTTTTCCAGATCTGCGCTTGCTGGAGCGGAAAAAAGAAGAACTGACGTCAGCACGCGGAGGCGGCGTCTAAGTACTCCGACGACGTCATCACGGCGCCGACGACGGACGCGGAGCCGCAGACGACGCCTACCGACGCGCAAGGGTACTGCTACGCAAAAATTTCCGGATCCAGTCTGACGCCTGGGGATATTCTAAGGTAAGGAATCTAATACGAACGTGTCTCTTTCAGATATTAAGTGATATAATGGGTCTTTATTAAATAACTCAGACGTACACTCATTGCTGATGAATAATTTATGAAATTCACTTTCTGATAAGTTACTCATTCAGTAAGTGTTTTTATGGCGAACTGCTTGTTGCAGTTCCTTAAATATGGTGCTTCAAGAGCGCAAATGAATATGCTACTTACCAGTATGCATCTGTTCTTGGCATGTAGGGCTGCTAACATTCATATCTAGTGCATAGATCGCCGCCTAGTGTTGGGTCCGGATGATTGCACATTGTTGTCCTGGAAGAGTCTTCGAAGTATCACGAGATAGGTGGCTCCTCCCCTGGACTACAGTGCGCATGGGCATCGGCTCCATCCCTATTGACCTACTTTCTAATTTTATGCTCCAGTCTGTGTGGTTGTGTCATTTGTGGTCCCTCCTATAAGACCGACACGTGCACACCTGTCACAGATGTGGTCACTATAAGTGCAATAAAATGTTGACAGTTTTCCACAAGTCAGCCTCAGTAAGTTTTAAAATTCAGACCAATATTATATCACAAAACAACATTCCAACAGAGTGATGAAACTGTTGTTCATGTGTGCAAAAAGGAAAAAATACAAATAATCTTTATGGCAGCGCACCAAAATTTTATGACTGCAAATAAAGTTTATATTATCTTATCTTTCCGGAACACTTACCATTTGAAGAGAAGGGAATGGTTGGTTATCTGAAACTGAACTCTCTTCATCAGGAACGGATGCTGAAAACAAATTATATAGATATTTAAAAAAAATAGGAATCTAAGCAAGGGAATTAACTTTCATTCACGTACTCAGGAGAATAGAACTTCTATACATTGAAAAGCTATCAAAAGGAAAATTTTTACTTACCAAGTAAGAATCTGCCATCTAGTGTGGGCTTGGATGTGGGCAAGTGGTTTGTCTTCAAAGAAAGTCTTTTGAGTCAGTAAGTAGTGTGACTCCTCTCTCCTCTTAGTAATGAGCACCGTATTGACTCCATTGTTAAATTGTTTTCCGCATGGTAGGTGTTTGAAATGGAAGTCTCTGGTTGGAAATGGATTGCACCTTTGTCCAAGTAGAGACCCTTCTTCCTAGTTAGGGTAAGGGGGATACACTTCTAAAATAACCCCGGCTCACATCCTTAGTAACTTGACACGAGCAGACAGGCTTATCATGGAGGCAGTGTGTAAAGCATTTGTGCACACATACAGTAATACACTGAAAACACTCGAAAGGGACACCACACCAGTTTAGGAAAATAAGTAATCTTTATCTAAACCAAAACGACAAAAATCCACAATACAGTACTTCTTAGAAGGTAAAAACTGTTCTATCCATAGCAAACTATGGAGGCAACAATTTCAACCCAAAGTATCTTAGATGCGTCAAAATCTTTATCAAAAACAGCTGCAGGGGAAGGTGATGCATCGGTTCCTTACTCCAGGGAAGGTTAATGTGTTGGTTTCTTGCTGTGCGAGGAGGTGATGCGTCAGTTTCTTACTGGAGCCCCGGTGCCCTTGTAGACAAAATGCCCCTGTGCGATGTGTGGGGATCTGGGATGTGTCAGTTCTCGATGCAGTGACAACAGTGCTGCCTTGGTCTCTCTAGCCGCGGTCCCACGATGCATTTGTTTTTGCAGCCACATAGCAGGTCCTGCTTCGGATTTGGTGAAGTGATCTCGGACATTGGAGATTGGTACACGGAATTCGGCTTGTGGCGATTTCTCCAGCCATGGGCAGATGCTGCGTCTGTTTCACAGCAGCGATGCATCAGAAACTGGTGTGGATGAGCCATGCTTCTCGTGGTTGCATCTCTTTTTCATCTTCCAGCAGCAGGAACAACCTCTAGAGGCCCAGCTTAGCAACAGGTACCTCCTGGCAGGTCAGAACGCAGCAAAGAAGTTCAGGGGAGCAGGTGGTGAAGTCTTTGTGGCCTTGAGACTTCAGAACAGGAAACAAGCTCTACTTCAAGCCCTTGGAGATCTTCAAGCAGGGTACTCCGCAAAGTCTTTGTCTTCTCCTTGGCAGAAACAGCCACTGCAGGCCAGCCTCAGACAACACATAGCAATGGGGCAGTACTTTGCCTTCAGTTTTACCAGCTTTTCTCCTTGGCAGAGAATCCTCTTGAGTCCAGAAGTATTCTAAAGTCCTGGGGTCTGGGCCCCAATATGTATACAACATTTTCCTTTGTTATCTTGTGGCAGAGAGGCTCTGTGCTCAGTCAAAACCAGTACTGTCCTCTCAGGTCCAGCTTCCCAGCAGGAGGAGGAGACAGCATTGTGTAAGGCAGACCAGGCCCTTTAAGGTGAAAGGAAATGTCCTCCCCCTACTCTAAATACAGACCAGTACTATTTAGCCCAGCCCCATCCAGGAAAGGCAGGACACACCTCAACCCCCCCATTGTCTGTCTATATTGAATCCACATCTCCAGCCCCTGTTACTCCAAAGCCAGACATCAATCCACAAACCAGCAGAGGGACACAGGATGGTTAAACAAGAAAATACCTACTTTCTTAAAGTGTTTTTTCCAACACATGTAAAAATCATCCTTATTAAAAGATGCATCTTTATATTCAGAGTTTAGGCATACTAAGCTCCACCTTCCTATCTTGTCCCATTCAGAAGTTATATTTATAAGATGTTATAAATAAACTCAAATTCTATCTTATGGGATAGCCTTTCAATAGTGAAAAACAAAATTCTATATTTTCTTAGCAGTACCCCTGCGCGTCAGTCGACTTTGCGTCCGTAGTTTTTTGTAGTCTACTTTCCAGGCCAGAAGCGCATAGCCATGCAAGACACTGACAACTGGTGCACAAATCTAGGGCCCTGAAGGAGAGTCCCTTTCCCTAGTAGTCAGTTCACAGAACGGGGACGATGGGTGGGGCTGTAAGGAATCTATGACTAATATATGTCTCTCACAGAGATAGTTACCGAAGGTAAGTAGCTTGCTCATCTGAAAGAGACAGTTGTAGATTCCTTAGCTTAGAATCAATACCTCAGCAATACCAACCCAGGAGGTGGGTCTGCAAACCAAGTTCACACTAGAAAGTCCTGAAGAACCGTACAGCCAAAGAAGCTGTCTCTCCTGACTTGACTATCCAGGCAGTAATGCTTGGTGAACATGTGAAGTGATGCCCACGTGGCTGCCCAACAGATGTCACTGAGGGGGACTCCACGTCCCAAAACGGTAGTGGCTGCCGTCACCCTGGTGGTCTGGGTGTGCAGGCCTACCGGAGGTTCATTTTTCGCCAAGGAATAGCAAGCAAAGAACGACCCATCAAGAGATGGTTCGTTTTTGAACTGCTTAACCTTTCTTCGCACCCGCATAGCCCACAAAGAGTGGATCATCAACCCAGAATTGTTATGTGCGATCAAGATATAACAATAACGTACGTTTTGGATCCAGACGGTGGAGTCTCTCCTTCTTGGATTAATGCGGGGGCGGAAAGAAGGTGGGCAAAGTGATGGTCTGACCTATGTGGAAAGAGGTTACCACTTTGGGAAGGAATAAAGGTCTTGTGCGGGAGGGGAGGAGCCAAGATGGCGATCGGGATGGCTGCATAACCGCTTGGCTCCGTGAGCCCTCCCGCCCCACACATATATCCTGGCGATAAACCTGAGCAGTATTTGCTAATTTAAGTAGGTGAAGGAAAGCATTCACTTAACATCTGCTTTTGAGGCTCCACCGCGCAGTAGACCCGAAGAACTGTCCCCGTCTATTTGGCGGCCTTCGAGGTGCTGAGACCGGGATCTAGAGTGGGGGGAGTGTCCGGCCGTGATTGCACCACCAGCGGCCTCTGGTTGCGATGGGAAGCCGGTCAGAGAGAACCTGAGATCTGCGAGCCGGAAGAGATGATATCAACCCACTCCCAATAGTGGGTTGCCCTGTGGGAGGTGCGAAATAGCTGGGACGGAGGGAGTCCACGAGGCCCATTTCCCCTTCGGTGTGATACCCGGTTATGTTAACAGCCCTCCCTGGGAACCGGTGGGTGACTCCCGGGCAGCGGGGAGCTTGTTTAGCCTTTTGGTGACTCTCCTTTCTGCTGCCTGTCCTGACTATTGAGATCCCGCTGTGAATCCTGCTGATTCCGGGGGTCGGACCCGATCCTGAGGAGCGGTGGAGGAGAAAGAGAACGTGACGGCTGAAATGGCGGATGATACTTTCCCGTGCACCCCTCACCCGGGCAGAGAAACCGGTGCACAAGAGAATCCTGGGGTCCGACTATGCGAGAAAACGCCCACGCCCACACATATACTGGCTGCACTAACAACCCTGCAGACAGCCCTGATCCGGGAGGCCCGAGATTTGGGACGAAGGATGGCCGCCATTGTTGTCCCGCCATCTTGTAACGGCACGGATCGCTCTCAAGGAGGCGCCGATGTGTCTGCCTCTGCTTCATCGACGTATTCCCCGGATGAGTCTACATTCTTAGAGACGTGGATGGATTTGGTTCATGAGCTTACTGTAGATGCACCTGTGGTGCATGTGATTGTCTCACCGGGGCCTTTCTCTGCTCGGCAAGTGGGGGAACAGCATCGATACACGGCTTGGGCGGCCCCGTCGGGGTTTTGGCGCTTCCCGTATCGTGTGTTTCCCTTTCCGTGTCTGGCGGGACTGTGTTCGGACTCGAGACTGTTGGCGGTGTTGACATTGTTCCAATCAGACTTCCGCCATGCATCATCGGCGAAATTTCGGTGGCTGGGGTCCTATGGAGCGGCGACACTGCCTGACCCTCCCGGTGTAATCGGACCCTTTGCACTGCCTTGTATCCCGTTTGAGGGATGGTACTATTGACAAACGAGGCCAGGGGTGAATTCGCTTGGAACATGGAGGGACTCATGGCTGGTTGATTGCGTTATACGTGATTGCTGCTACCTGTACTTCTTCTACCATTACTGTTTATACGATTTTCGCACGCGGAGGTGGGAGGGGCCGGATGACCAGATCGAGGGCCCTTCTCCTGTATTCTTTCTTTCTCTTTTTCTCTTTTTCTTCTCTGTATTTCGGGTCTCTTATTTAGGGCGACAGGCACGCTGCTGGGGGGGTAGGCCGTAGCCTTTTGCAGGGGTGCAGGGTTGGGGGATGGGTTTGTTATTTTGTTCTATCTTTGTTTCTATGGCCCTTTGCCCTTTTCCTTTTTCGATGTCTTCGTCTTCCATGTCTCCCATATTGTGTTTCGCCTTGAGGGATGGGGCTAGTTCGCCATGATTGCTTAGTGTTTATTGCATCTATCCTGACTCATATACCCCCTCCCCAGTCTCTTTCATCTATGTACATCACTGGTGTAAAATCTTTTGCTTTTAGTTAGCTGTATTAGGGGTGTGTGATTATGCGACATTGATTTTCATTTTATTTTTCGTTATTACAAAATGAACCGTCTCAGATCCTTATTATCGCATGGTACTTTAATTATATGATCTATCTTGGATGCTACTCAGCTTTTGAACTCCGGACCGCTGTATGTTTTTATACTACATTAATTTTTTAATCGATTTGAATAGCGGCCGGCCGGACTGGTTGTAGGCCCATGTTTGTATCTCCGTACTATTACAATAAAGGTTCTTTAAAAAAAAGGTCTTGTGCGGAGTACAACCATGTCCAGATGGACTGCAAGGAAAAGAGGCTTAGATGAAAGAGCTCAGAGCTAACTCACCCTGTCAGCAGAGCGGAGGGCAACCGGAAAGGCAGTTTTAAGAGTCAAGAGCCTGAGATGGCAATTATATAGCAGCTCAAAGGGAGTGCACAAAGGTAGATTAAGACCAGATTCAAGTCCCACTGGGGCATCACGAAAGGAACATCAGGAAAGAGGCGAGTGATGTCCTTAAAAAAACAGTTTACAATAGGGGACTTGAAACGAGAAGGCTGATCAGGCAGCCGAAGAAAGGCGGAAATGGACAAAAGATAGCCTTTAAGAGTGCTCAGAGCAGATCCTTGCTGGGCTAAAGAAAGAAGGAAGAGGAGAACCTCAGAAAAGGGTATCTACAGCCTGTGCTGCACACCATACCACAAATTTCTTCCACCTACAGGCGTATACTGTTTTAGTGGAGGGGCGCCTGGCTCCCAAGATTACATTACAGACTTCGGGAGGAAGGTTGAAGGCTGTCAAATGTCACCACACAATCTCTACGCAAGGAGGTGGAGGCTGGACAGGTTTGGGTGGAGGACCCATCCCGTCTGCTGCGACAGAAGAACCTCCTGAAGCCTGATCAGAGGATCTATAGCCATATGTAAGAGCTCGGGATACCAGACTCTACATGCCCAGTCTGGCGCAACAAGAATTACTTGGGCCCGGTCGTGCTTGATCTTTTTCAGCACTCTGGGTAGAAGTGGTATAGGCGGAAAAGCATATAGAAGACCGCGGCTCCACTTGTGACGAAAAGCTTCGCTGGGCGAGTGCCGCGCAGAACTGCTGACATTGTGAGATCTCTTCGGTGGCGAACAGATCTAACCAAGGCTCCCCCACTGACGAAAGAGACCTTGCACCACCTCCAAGTGAATATGTCATTTGTGATTCATCACGAATCTGAGGCCGAGTTCGTCCCCCCTGGCGTTCAGAGAATCTGCCAGGTGTTTAACCACCAGGGACATGCCGTGATGTTCCAGCCATGTTGAGAGGCGGAGAGCCTCTTGAAATAGGATCCACGACCCCACCCCACCACAGCAGCACCACATGGCGGTGTTATCGTCTGTGAACACCTGCACTACTCTTCCTCGGACAGAAGGAAGGAATGCCTTCAATGCGAGATGGATCTTCCGCAGCTCCAGAAGGTTGATATGGAGCTGGGACTCTGCCGGAGACCAGAGGCCTCTGATCTTCGCCTCTCCCATGTGTCTGCTCCATTCAAGAAGTGGCGCATCTGTTACTACTGTGAACACTGGTTGGGGAAGGGAGAAGGATCTGCCGGCAACCCAATCCTGGTTTGAAAGCCACCACTGCAGTTGGTGTGCAGTGCCCTCCGAGATCTAGATGCAATTGGAAAGATTGCCCTGATGCTGCACCCACTGGAATTGCAGGTCCTACTCCAGAGCCCGCTTATGCCATCTGGAATGATCCACCAGCAAGAGGCAGGAGGCCCAGCAGCCTCATTCTCACCAAAACCCAGGATAACGGCTGAACCATCGGTATTATAGCCCGAATATCCCGGACTCACTGCTCAGGAGGTTAGGCCCGAAACTGTGCTGTGTCCAGAACCACTCCAATGAAAAGGAGCTTCTGAGAGTAGAAGAGGTGTGGTGCAGCGGCCAGGGTGCCTGACTCCAGACCACAGGGTTCACGATTCGATCCCCAGTGCCGGTGGCAGGTTGGCCCAGCACCATGTGACTCTGGGCAATAGCTCGCCAAATCTTCGTTAACGGCCCCCAGCGCCTTGACACCCTCTGGTAATTGTGCGCAGTATAGATACTGGATTCCATTTCATTCAAGCAGGTGTGACCGTGGCATGTTGATGGTTAACCCCAGCGAATGCAGGAGGTCTGCTGTAGTCTGGAGGTGGGAGACGACAGCCTGGGGCGAACTTGCCTTTAACAGCCAGTCTTCCAGATAGGGGAAAACTGGAAACCCTGATCTGCGCAGATGAGCTGCGATCACCGCCATCACTTTCTTGAACACCCGAGGGGCGCTGGTAAGGCCATCTTAAGGGGATGGAAAATCCTGCTGCCCACTGGTCTTTGGTGGCCCTGAAGGGTCAGACTAGGAAGGTTTGGAGGCTGCCGCAGAGAGGGCTGTGTTGGACTGGACTGCCCTCTGGCCCCACGACGCTGGGTCCCACGTCCTCGGACGCGCAGAGGCTGGGTGGTTTGCGTTCCACTCTGGTTGAAAAGTGGTGGGGCACCCCTTCTGTAGCCACGAACGGGGCGAAAAGCAGACTGCAAGGGACGAGAGGACACTGCGAGGCCCAAGGACTGGCACGTAGCCTTAGTCCTTAAAACATTCAAGTGAGTTGGCTGCCTTGTGAGCAAACAGGCGACGGCCATGTCCAAAAGAGTAGATTGGACTAACCCGGAAAGCTAGATGTTCTCAGTCAGGTTTAGCATCTGAGAGCTACTGAAGTTGAAACAGTCCTGCCTAGTGAGTCAGCGGTGTCCAGTCCACACCTGATGGTGAACTTTGCTACATCTCGACCCTCTGCAAAGGCAACGGGGGAGTAAAGCCCGGGCCTCAACCGGGCATTGTGGCAGCACTTGCGCAACCATGTCCCACACATAGTATTGGTACCGGCTCAAGAGACATATGGTATTTACCGACCGCAGCCCTAAGATGGCGGAGGAAAACATTTTCTTTCAAAGATGGTCCAACTTCTTGGATTCCCTACCTTGTGGAGCTGTAGGAAACGCGCTACCTTTTGAAGACAAGGCTTGAACCATCAAGGTCTTGGGGGTAGGGTGTTGGGAGAGGAAAAGTGGGTCGCCTGGAGCCGGGCGATGATCCTGTCCACATAATATAATGTAGAGGTCTCTGGACAGGTGGTCTTGGAATTTCCATGGTAGGAAGAGCTGCAAAAGGAGCCACAGTTAGACGGGGTTTGCATCGCCCTCATTGCCTTATCTGTTTCATTATCTTTTTTGGTTTTCTCAAGAAGGGTATTTACTTAAGGACCAAAAAGATGTTCCCCATCGAATGGGAGGGCATGGAGAGTTTATTGGACAGCGGGTTTAAACCCTGAGATTAGCAAATTAAGCATGTCTGCGTAATAATACACTAGAATTTATCCCCATAGCTGCAGTATCAACAGCGTCGAAAGCACAGTGAATACTGGTATTAGATGGAAAATGCTACTTACCCAGTATGCATCTGTTCTTGGCATGTAGATCTGTAGATTCACATGCTTTGCATAGCCTGCCTTCTAGAGTTGGGTCCGGATGTTTGCACTTTGTTTTTCATCGTAGAAGTCTTTTCCAGTCATGAGGTAGGCGACTCCTCTTTTCGGTGATAGTGCGCATGGGCATCGACTCCATTGTTAGATTGTTTTCCCGCAGAGGGTTATAATGGAGTTAGTGAGAGTAGTAAAAACAGATGTCCATATATATCTATATCTAAGTAGGATGTCACTGCAACAGGTATAAGTACCCAGAGAGCAGGTGGGCGCATTAGAATCTACAGCTCTACATGCCAAGAACAGATGCATACTGGGTAAGTAGCATTCTGCGTTCAAAGCATGTGAGCTGTAGATCACATGCTTTGCAGAGACTATAAAGCAGTGATCTCCTAAAGAGGTGGCTAACCTGTGGTTGTTTGAAATAGTGTACGTAAACATGGCTTGGTCCACCCTAGCTTGCTGTCTTGCTAACACATCTACACAATAGTGTTTTGTGAATGTGTGTGGTGTAGACCATGTTGCAACTTTGCAAATGTCATCTATGGGTATGTTTCCTAAAAATGCCATAGACGTCCCTAGTTTGCGTGTGGAGTGCGCTCTAGGGGGAATTGTTAATGTTCGGTTTGCTTTTGCAGTGCATGTTTGAATGCACTGGACTATCCACCATGCAATACCTGCTTTTTATTATGGGATTGCCTTTATGTGGTGGAGCAAAAGACACAAATAGTAGTTTGGTATAACGAAAAGATTTTATCCTTTCTATGTAGTAGAGTAATGCTCTTTTCACATCTAAGGTGTGTAGAGCACGTTAGTTCTGCCACAGAATCTGGTTAAGGAAAGAACACAGGCAACTCAACAGGTTGGTTGATATGAAAGGCAGAAATGACCTTTGGTAGAAATTTAGGGCTGGTCCGAAGAAACACTTTGTTTTGGTGTACTTGTAAAAATGATTCTTCTATGGTTAGTGCCTGAGGCTCACCCACTCCTCAGTGATGTGATAGTAATGAGGAAAGCTACCTTCCAAGTGAGAAATTGAAGCTCACATCTGTGCAATGGCTCAAAAGATTGACCTATGAGTCTGGTCAGGACAGTGTTGAGATTCCACACTGAGACAGGTGGATGTGTTGGAGGAATGACTATTAACCGGTTCGATGCGTCGGTCGGTCCCCGGTCGTCCGACGTCACGGTGGGCGTGTGCGGAGGGCAGCCGGGGGTCGTCCGAACCACGCCCACTCATTTTGCCCGCACCATGGTGGAATTTGCACCACGGTAAAAGGGTTAAGTCCCTCCATAAATGCTTTAATGACAGGCACTCTGAAGAGAGAAAAATGTCCATTCTGAAGGTATGCAGCGGGAGTTTGAACGCTGTAGATGTAAGAAAAAAGCATATCATGTTTTGAACTAAAGCATCAAACGGGTTGATTTGATTGTTATTACAGTATAGGATATACCACTTCCATTTTGCGGCATAGCAAGCTCTTCTGGTAGGATGTCTAGCCTCTTTAATAATGTTCATACAGTCTGGCGGGAGATTGAGGTAGCCAAACTCTAAGACTTCAGGTGCCAGATCGCAAGATTGAGATGCCTAGGATCCGGATGTCTTTTCTCTCCACGACTTTGCGTGAGGAGATTGGAGAGGGACTACTGAGAATTCCAACAGGGTGGTGAACAACGGCTGACAGGCCCATGTGGGAGCAACTAGAATTAGTGTGAGGGACGCCAGCCTGAGCTTCCGAACCACTAGTGGAATGAGTGGGAGAGGCAGAAAAGCATAGGCAAATATTCCTGACAAATTTATCCATAGTGCATTGCCTCTGGACAAGTGGTGTGGATACCTGGATGCGAAGTTTGGCTATTTTGCGTTTTGGTGCGTGGCGAAAAGATCTGTGTCTTGGAAGCCCCAACATCTGAAAGACCGGGAGGAGAACTTGAGGGTGGATTTCCCACTTGTGAATCTGTTGTTTCTGTCTGCTGAGCAGATCCGCAATTTGACAGTTTACTCCTGGAAGGTGTTCTGCTTTGAGATATATTTTGTGACGAATGGTCCACCTCCAGATGGTCTGTGCTCATTGAGACAGTTGGAGAGTGTGTGTCCCCCTGTTTCTGTATGCAGTACATTGCTATCATGTTGTCTGCACGAATCAGGACAGCTTTGCCTACTAGTAGAAGTTGAAATGCTTTGAGCACTAGAAAAATCGTTAGCAGCTCTAGATGATTTATGTGAAGCTCTTTTTGCCGCAAGCCCCACATGCCCTGAATTGTGTGTGTTTGGAGATGAGCTCCCCAACTAGTCAGAGACGCGTCTGCTGTTAGCACTATCTGTGGAACAGGGTCGATGAAGAGCTGCCCTTGTGACAGGTTTTGTGTATTCCACCACTGCAGAGAGCGATGGGTGAGGTCATCTACCAACACTAGATCTGATACCAGACCCTGAGCCTGACGTGCTAAGCGTTCCTGCAGGGGACACATTTGAAGTCTTTCAAAAGGGACCATCATCCCTAGTAACTGCATGAACACTCGAGCTGGCAATGAGTGTTGAGGCTGAAACAGAGAGTAGAGTCTGCATATTGCGAACTCTGGTCGGATTGGGGTAGACTAGAGCCTTTTGTGCATCTATAGTAGCTCCCAAATAAATGTGTGTATTGGATGGTTGGAGATGTGACTTAGCCAGATTTACTGTGAATCCAAGATCGTGGAGCAACTGCACTGTTTTGTGAGTGTGACAGAGAGCGTTGTTGTGAGCTGGCTTTTATAAGCTAGTCGTCTAAGTATGGGAAGACGTGAATGTGTTGTCCTCGTAGATGATCAGCGACTACTGCCAGGCATTTGGTGAAAACCCTGGGTGCGGTAGTTACTCCGAATGGGAGGACCTTTAATTGATAAAGCTGGCCTGCAACCACAAACCTGAGGCATTTGCGGTGGACAGGGTGTATTGGGATATGGAAATAGGCGTCCTTGAAGTTCAGAGTGGACAGAAAATCGCCTTGCTGGAGAAGCGGAGCACTTGTTGGAGTGTTACCATATAAAAGTGGTCGAACTGAATGTATAGATTTAGTTCTCTGAGATCTAATATAGGCCTGAGAGCCATCCTTTTTA
Source organism: Lissotriton helveticus (assembly GCF_964261635.1). Classification (NCBI taxonomy): domain Eukaryota; kingdom Metazoa; phylum Chordata; class Amphibia; order Caudata; family Salamandridae; genus Lissotriton; species Lissotriton helveticus. The sequence goes on from NC_136067.1 coordinate 1,652,973,275, forward strand.
GGAATTAAGAAGTACAGGGAGTATACACCAGCCCCTTGATATTGTAACTGAACTGGTTCTATAGCTACTTTGTCCAACAGGGAGAGAACTTCTTGCTTGAGAAGGGTGAGATGTTCTTGTGACATTACGGGTGATCTTGGAAGAATGTTTGGGGGAGTGTCTAAATTCCAGGCAGTAACCATATTGGATAATTTGTAGAACCCATTTGTTTGAGGTGATTGTATTCCAGATAGGTAGAAATTGAGATAGACCTCCCCCGACAGAAGTGGAATGATTGTGGGGTAGCGGAAGGAAGTCACTGCTTGTTTTCTGGGGAAGGGCGTGTTGAGTTGCCTCTGACCTTACAATTGTTTCCTCTAAAGCCACCTCTAAAATAGCCTCTTTATGAAGGCGATTGGTTGTTGCCGTTGTAAGAGGAGGAGGGATTCCCTGTGAATATATTCTTGGAGCCACCCCTACAAAAGGAGCAACAAAAGGATTCCCTATTTCAAGATAACTGCAAGCCCCTATGGACTTGGCGACCTCAGTGTATTTTTTTTATTTTTTCCAGCAAAGTGTCAACTACTGGCCCAAAGAGGTGTTCCTTGTCAAATGGTTGGTTGAGGATAGAGTCTTGCACCTTAGGTTTGAATCCTGAAATTCTCAACCAAGCATGTCTGCGTAGCAGTACGCCGGTGTTTACTGCGCGTGCTGCTGTGTCTGCTGCGTCTAGGGCGCATATGATGAGTGTGTTTGTGATTAATTTACCCTCCTTAATAAGGCAATTAGCCTTTGATTTATGCTTATCTGGTAAAAATTGCATGAGCTTTTCTAACTCATCAGAATAAGTATTATCATATCAAGCTAGCAAAGATTGAGCACTAGCAATGCACCAATGACTGGCTGATTGTGACACTACTCTTTTGCCTGAGGCATCAATTAATTTCAACTCTTTATCAGGAGGAGGGGCTTCACCTGTGGACTGAGAGTTAGCCCTCTTGCGAGCGTTGGAAACCACATGAGTCTAAAGACAGCGGACTCTTAATGTAAACGGGGTCAGTAGGTGCAGGTTTATATTTTGTGTCCACCCTGGGTGTAATGATTCTTGCCCTCACAGGATCTTAAAAAATCTCATCTGTATGCTTAAGCATCCCTTTAAGCATTGGCAGTGTAAGAAGCTTTCGAAGAGGAACTTAGGGTTTCAAATAAGAAATCCTTTTTTTGTCTTTATTGCCGTTTTCGTCGTTAAAGGTTCCGGCTCTGAACTCTTCGGTTCAGAAGATTTACTCTTTAATAATGGTGACAACGACATGCTTTGGTTTCGGCTCAGTACAAGAATGGGGTCGATTCGTGCCTGAGCAGGAAGGCTTTTCCTTGTGCTTCGGCGCCGGGCTTGAGCGCCCAAAACTTTTTCTCAGTGCCAACTTTGGCCCAATAGCAGAGGAAGGACCGGAGCCTTTTTGGTCTTGTGTTGCTGGGGCAAGGGGGGTTTCTGTACTCGCGGTACGTTGACCCAGTGTAACTTGCTCCTCTTGTTCTATGTCGGAGTCGGCCTCGGACACAGAGATATGTTATTCTTCTTCGGCTGCTTGAGCGTGAGGTTCTTCTCTGTCGGAATCTTCACCGAAGAGTTTCGGTGAGGAGCCGCCTTGATGTTGCATTTCTGACGTTGAGCCAGACGGTCACGGAGCATCTTCTTCGATCGAAACGACACGCGTTGTAGTCTTTTTCGTCGTGTTCCGGGGATAGGCAGAGATTCCACACTTCGTGCAAGTTGGTGCGCAGGAACTTAGCACAACACCCGGGAAAGAGCCTGAATGGAGTCCGTTCCATCAACTGCTAGCGAGCCCAGCGCGGGTAGGCCGGACGGCCCTCTACGAGTTTTCTGATCAAAGGCCTTTGAGAGAAAACGACACACGGAGAATGGGAAACGCCATCGAGAAACCATACCATTAAGGGAAGTGGATTGTGCATCGACAGGAACTCGAGAAACGGTGCCCAACCAGAGCACAGCAATTCACATCCTCTAACAATGGAGTTGGTGCCCATGCGCACTATCATCGAAAGGAGGAGTCACCTACCACGTGACTGGAAAAGACTTATTCGTAGATAAACAAAGTGCAAACATCCGGACCCAACACTAGATGGCAGGCTATGCAAAGCATGAGATCTCTATAGCTCACATACCTCAAACATTACTTTACCCTCCGAGGCAAATTGTTATACCCATTTCTTATGGTTATCTGGGAGGTAATGGGGTAATCTCCTTCATTATATCCCAGTGAGCCCTATCGTATCTAGAGAGGAGACCAACAGATTTTATAATCTGCTCGTGATTGGCGGATTGGGTGGCAACTCTCTCTCTCTCTCTCTCTCTCTCTCTCTCTCTCTCTCTCCAGCTGTGCCAATCTTTTTACTCACCTTATCTGGTGGAGCTGCCTAACCCGTTGTTTGTTAATTGGCCCTTTTCCGTGCAGTTGTCACAACCAAACAGTATAGTGGGAGTTGTCCTTTTATATATATGGGGTAATTAAGTTACATTTTATATTTTTTATTCACCATTGGAGATATGACCCTAGATCTTACCAGGTTATTGAAAAGGTCTGCGGTGTGGCTGAGCATACCTTTGAGTATGGGCAAGTATTGTGTTGAGCATCTCTGTACGTAACTGCACCATATGGAAGGTGGCAGCTCTACCAATCAAATAATGGCAGATGGTAGTGTCATCAGGGGGAGAGGGTTTTGCAAGGTACAGATCAGCGTCGGTATCCGCTGGTGCTTCAGTGTTATATGTGTCTGAGGGGTCATCTTGTGGTGGGATATAAAAAAAATTCCTCTCATCTCCACCCGCTATGTAAGAATACAATAACCCTTCCAGGGAATAAGGTGCGAGGGCAGCCATTGAAGCAGATGGTAAGGGTGTATGGTGAGGAGTCAGTGTAGGTGGTGGCATGACAAGGGCTAGTGGCCTTGTCCATCTTCCTGTGTTTGGGTGGAACATCAAAAGCCTTCTTCAAAGAAAGCTGTATCTTAGAGGGTTCGGCAGCATAGTGTGTGTGTGTGTGTGGGGGGGGGGGGGGTGGGGGTAGGGGAGTGGAGGTGGGATGTCTTACAATTATGGGGCCAGTATCAAGGTGGATCATGATGTGTTTCTGTCTAGAGTCAATTTCCTCCTGTAGTCTCTGAAGCACAGGTGACACAGGGCCCAACCCATGTGCTGTTGATGAGGGTGAAAAAGCTTTAGCATCTAATGCAAAAGGTTCCAGTACTAAAGTTTTAGGCTCAGAAGCAGGTGGTTTTGGGCATTGCTTCGATGCCGAAGGTTTTGGCTTTAAATGTAGACTCTGCTCGGAGGCAGGAATTGGCTACGAAACATAGAGCTTTGATTTTTTAGTGAATAGCTGGGGCTGGGAGTATCCAAAACAGGCGGTCGGTGCTGACCATGGCCCGAAGGCAGTCGTGGGCCGGCAATGGTTTTAGATCTCTCCGGAATCGGCTGTTAACCCTTCGTAGTGGCCTTCTGGGGTCAATGACGAGATGGTGGGGGCACATTTCTAATGGCTAGTAGAGCTAAAGGCAATCTTCCAGCTCGATCTCCGATCTGAGGATATTATCGTGGGAGAAGGTCTGTTATTCTGCAGCCGATGTTCGTGCCTGTAGATCTTTCTAGAGGTCCTCGGGTCTGGTGTTTCCCCCACACTACGAGACATCTTGAGACATCAAGCCAGATGTTCACAAAGAGTCCTCTTGGACCTAAAGAAACAGCAGGACTTACAGCTGACCTAGTCGTGGTCGGGGGGGGGTTGGTGGTGCACAAATTACACATCTGGTAAAGGTCGGTACTAGGATACTTTGTTTGACGCAGAGGACAAAATTAAAAAGGAGTACTTTTGATTACTGAATGGACATGATGTTGGTAGAAAACCTAAGGAGGAAAATAGGACCCCGAAGGGTGAAGGCCCACGTGGGGCCATGGTCGATGTGTGTCACCCCAACGAAGTTGATGTCGAACTGGAGGAAATGAAACAGGACAGCAGTCAAAAGTGATATCAACAGGAAGTAGTAATATACCGAGAAAGCTATAGCACGACGGTGTCAAACCGGCGAAGTGCACATGTCCAAATGTGACGGTGGAAGAAAACAATCTAACAATGGGGTCAATGAGCATGCACATTACCAGCAAGAGGTTGAGTCGCACTACCTTGTGTCTCGGAAGACTTTCTTAGAAGAAAACCAACTTGCACACATCCGAGTCCAACACTAAAAGGCAGGATTAAGCTAAGCATGTGTATCAACAGCCACACGTGCTTCGAACATCTACTTTTGGTTCAAAACGCTGGGGAAGAAGACCATGCCCATACAAAATATTAGGGATGCAGATACGCAAGCATAAACTAGTTAATAGCAATGCTACTGGTATATATTATATTGGGTACAAGTACAGTGAACATTTATTTCCAGTATATTTGTAATTACAGCGGCTTACTATGAAATAAACATCTTGAAAATTTCTCACTTAAGTGTATGAAATCAGTAATGTGTTAATTATCTATTAAATCAAAAACATTTTTGATATTCACCTGATGAAGTAGAAAATCATAATTTTATTAAAGACAAGGAGGATAACTACTGCCACTTCAGCCAGTAGCAAGAACAAAAACACTTTCATAACAAAACAGTATAGCAGGACTATATACAACCAAGTCTGAGGAGGAATTTTTAATGCATGCAGTGAGTAAAGCAAGGAAGAAAAGCTAATAGGAAATACAAAGATGTTGGCACTAAGACAGTTGCAAATTACTGTGGAAAAACGTTAGACCAGCTGGGAATGAGAAGAAAAGGTCAGGAAAGGGAAGGATAACCATTACAATCGCAGTTCTGCAGATGGTGTTTTGCACATCAACAACTAATATACAATTGTCAAATGTTACCTTTTAATTAAAGGGGGTGCTCTAAACCAAAAAGAAAACAAGGTACTTACCTGTAACTTTAGTTCTCCAGTGTTAGAAACTTTCATAGATTCACGTGCTCAAATCATTCCCAGTCGCCAAGATGGGAGTCCCCGCTATATATATAAATATAGCAATACAAACCATTACAAATAGAAACTAGGCCTAGGCCCATTCTAGTTTTTTTAACATATCCATCTCTTTTTGCAAAAGAGACCAAACAAAATCAGCAACCAATCAGAACAGCCTCATCCTCTAGAACCCTCCTGAGAGAACCTCAGACCAGATTTTCGTAGCCGTTGGTGCCACAGGATAACCATAAAGATGCAGAAGGTCAAGCTTTCCCAGGGGAGGAGGGTAGGTCGCATGTGAATCTATGAAAGTTTCCAATACCGGAGAACTAATGTCGCAGGTAAGTAACTTGTTTTCTTACTCCAGTATTGGAGCATTCCTAGATTCCCATCCTTGAATCAGAGTAGCTAGCAGTCATGAGCACATTTCTTTGTCTGTATTACTTTAAACAGAGATCAATAACGCATCAATAAGATTAAAGAAAGAAAAGAAATAGCATATCTCACAGTTTAGACCTTATTCTTTTTTAAATAGCGAAATCAGAGATATCGCCACAATTCAAATGCGAATCAAATACCCATATATGCATACAGAAATAACAAGAAGCAATCAAATGCATCAAAGAATGTGTGAAGAAGTAATAAAGAAAAAGGAAGGAGTGATGACAGGGAAAGCTCACCACTTATTGAAAAAGGTTCCTCAGGACTCCTTGGCCTACTGCAGTTTCGCTGCGCATTGAAGAATCCAAGCAGTAATGTCTTTTGAAGGTATGGGTACTCTTCCAGGTCGCCGCTCTGCAGATGTCCCGGATAGGTACCCCAGCAAAGAGGGCCGTAGAAGAAGAGATCGCCCTCGTGGAGTGAGCACAGACTTTCCCTTCAAGGGGCTTACCAACTGCTTGATGACAATATTGGATAGAGCTGGAAATCCACCGTGCAATCCCTTGTTTGAAAAGTGGAAATCCTTTCCGAGGGGCGCTGTAAGCCACAAAGAGCTGAGGTGACTTTCTGAAATCCTTAGTCCTCTGAAGATTTAACTTCAGGCGATGCTGAATGTCCAATGAGTGAAGTGACCTCTCAGCCGGAGGAGTCGTAGGTTGAGGGAAAAAAGTTTTAAGTATCACAGGTTCATTTAAATGAAAGTCCGAAGATACCTTCGGGTTGGTACGGAGTACAACCGTTTCATTCTTGAATTAAAGAAAGGGCTCCTGAATAGTGAGTGCCTACAACTCGCTGACCCTTCTAGCTGATTTCAAGGCTAGAAGAAGGGCCACATTCCAAATTTCAAGTTCGCTTAATGTATGACTCGAAGGGATGTTTTATGAACTGGGTCAAGACCAGAAAAAGGTGCCACAGTGATGGAGGAGGCTTCACGGGTGGGAAGTCTCCAAAAAGACCTCTCATAAACTGTTTAATTATTCTCGATGACCAGAGCGAAGGTCCTGAGGAGGTCGTTCCGAAGCGAGAGATGGCCGCGAGATAAACTTTAATAGATGAATAGGATCATTTTGCAGGGTCCGTCTTTAGCTTTCTGAGCAGTCTCTGGATCAAAGGAATGGGGGAAAAGCTTACACAAAGGCGCCTGACCATGACATCGAAAATGCATTCCCCAAGGATCCTGGATGGTGATGCCAACTTGTGCAGAACCGACATTCTTGTTCTCCGGTGTGGCAAAGAGATCTATGGCTGGTCTGCCCCATAGTCGAAAGATCTCCTCACGAGTCCTCTGGTCCAGTTCCCATTCATGGCTGAATTATTTTAGTCTGCTTAGTGTGTCTGCTGTCTCATTGAGATTCCCTGGGAGATGCTCCGCTTTTAGTGAGACTCCATGCAGGATCGCCCATTCCCAGACAGCTTGAGCTTCCGCCGACAGCAGACTTTCTGCAGCATCTGTTGGACCTCTAAACGCAGGAGACGAAGAGGTTTAGTTACGTTGGCACAAGGGGCTTGGTTGGAGGAGGATGGGCAAAATGGATAAGTTACTTACCTGTAATCCTAGTTCTCTTCCAGGGGTATCCTCATCAAAGTCATAAGCACTGAATATTCCCGCCCATGTGCGGGACCCCGGAAACAATATAAAAATATATATGTAAAAAACACATATCTCGCTCCACATATATGTATGTACATATATTATTTTTCTCACACCAATGCAGCTCCATAACTGAGGCTAAAAACAATGTAAACACATATACATGCACTGCAATTAGCAAGGAAGCAAAAGAAAAAACACATCAGGTCAAATAACCTTTGAACTTTGTGTTTTAATGAGTAGACCACTCATAAATCCTGAAAATTGCTTGTAAATAGACATTGTTAGCCCTCAGGCTGCATTGCAAAACAATAGCATAGAAAATGAAACCATTTTCAACAAAAACTGGCACCGTGCCTTTAAGGCAGCCATGACCCCAGGCTTCCCATCATGCCTCAGGGGTGACAGTTAGGTCAGTTGTTCTTTGCATAACCCTGAAGACAGGGCTCAACTACAAGAGTGACATAGTACCAAATCTCATTTACCTGGGGAGGCGGGTGGGTTGCTTATGACTTTGATGAGGATACCCCTGGAAGAGAACTAGGATTACAGGTAAGTAACTTATCCTTCTCTTCCAGGGGATCCTCATCAATAGTCATAAGCACTGAATAGAATAGCAAGCCCATCAACCACCGGCAGGTAAATGAGAAGTACATGACCCAACCAAGCCAGAACAGCCGAATAACTCAGCTGTTAAACAGATTCCTCAGGGAGGCCTGGCCCACCTGGGTATCTGCTCTCGTGTCAGAATCTAGACAGTAATGTCTGGTAAATGTATGGACAGACCTCCAGGTCGCCGCTTTACAAATCTCAGACATGGGCACATCATGTAGGTAAGCCGCCGTGGCCGCTCTACCTCTAGTAGAATGCGCTTTAGGCGTAAACCCCAGAGGTTTCTGCGCCAACTGGTAAGCAAGTTTGATACACGAAACGATCCACCTGGAAATGGAACGTTTCGATGCTGCATGGCCAGTTCTGATCGATCCGTAGTTAATAAACAATTGATCAGAATGTCGAATAGACTTGGACCTGCCCAGATAGAACTTTAAAACCCTTTTCAGGTCCAAAGAGTGTAAAGCCCTCTCAGCTGGAGTAGAGGGATTAGGAAAGAAAGTGGGTAAAGAGATAGACTGATTGACATGAAAATCTGACACCACTTTTGGCAGGAAAGAGGGGTGCGTCCTGAGCACCACTCTATTCAAATGAAACACTGTATACGGTTCTTTAGTACATAGGGCCTGAATTTCGCTCACCCTACGGGCTGACTTAATCGCTACCAAAAAGCCACTTTCCAGGAAATATGCTGTAAAGTAGCTTTATGAATGGGCTCAAAGGGTGGGCCCATCAACTTTGATAGTACTAGGTTCAGCTCCCAGGGAGGAGAAGGAGGCCGTACAGGAGGGTACACCTTTTTCAGACCTTGCAGGAAATCTTTTACTGCTGGAAATTGGAAAAAAGAGGTTTGTGAAGGTGATCGCCTATAAGCAGTTATAGCAGCTAGATGCACCTTAATGGAGTTAAACTTCAAACCTGCTTTAGCCAGGTACAACAAGTATGGAAGAACTGCTTCTTCCTGACTCTTCACCGGATTGTGACCATTCTGCACGCACCACATATAGAACCTCTTCCACTTGCATGCGTAAGAATGTCTCGTGGAAGGACGTCGTGCTTCTCTCAGAATGGACATGCAGTCTTGCGGCAGTCCTAGATGGCCGTACTGAATGACCTCAGGAGCCATGCTGCCAAGTTCAGTGACGGAAGGTTGGGATGGTAAATCCTCCCGTTCATCTTCGATAATAGGTCCGGCCTGCATGGAAGCCTCTTGTGAGGAGACCCTGACAGGTGATGTAGGTCCGTGTACCACCATTGCCTCGGCCAGTCGGGGGCAATCAGGATCATTGTTGTGCACGAGTGGTTCAGCTTGCTCACCACCTTCGGGATCAGAGGAAGGGGTGGAAAGGCGTACACAAATTCCCCTGACCAGTCGATCAAAAGAGCATTCCCTCTCGTTCCTGGTCGGTAAAACCTTGAGGCGAAGCGTGGGCATTTGCTGTTTACATCGTCCGCAAAGAGATCTATGGAAGGACGACCCCAAGACTGGAAAACGTCGTCGAGCACTTCGTCGTTGAGCACCCAGTCTTCTCTGTCTTCGAAGTGCCGACTTAGTGCGTCCGCCCTCACGTTCTTGCTCTCCTGGGAGGTGGACTGCTTGAACAGACAACTTGCGAGCCAGAAGCCAATGCCAGATGCCCTGAGCTTCTAGTGACAGGGTCTTTGAGCGTGTCCCTCCCTGCTTGTTTAAATAGTACATAGTGGTGGTGTTGTCCGTTTGTACTAGAACCACCTCTTCCTGAAGCGAGGGAAGGAACGCTTTGAGAGCCAGGTGGACTGCTCTCAACTCCAGCAAGTTGATGTGGTAGGTGCTTTCTTTGGAAGACCACAGACCCTGCACCTGAAGAGGGCCCATGTGCGCCCCCCAGCTATGTAATGACGCATCTGTGATGATCGTTTGTGTAGGAGGAGGTTGATGGAAGAGAACTCCCACTTGCATGTTCTGCTTCTTCATCCACCACTGAACGGAGGACCGTGCTACCTCCGACAAAGTGATCTGATCGTCCCAGCGATCTTATTGCTGGTCCCATTTGTCCTCCAGATCCTGCTGAAGAGGACGCATCCGAAGTCTGGCGTTTGGTACCAAGAATATGCAGGAAGTCATCTGTAGGAAGGTAGATCCCTGACTATGGTTGCCCCCAACTTTTTTGTCTGGTGTTTTGCTGGTTTTCTGACTTAGTTGACCTGGGGCCCTGCTATTCAGGACCCCAGGCCTACTGCTCTCTCTGTAAAATGGATTCCATGTACCTTAGGTACATATCTAATTGGATACTGAGTCACCCTATCAGTCCCTGTACAGTGTACCTTAGGTACCCAGGGCATAGGTGTACCCAGGGCCTACCAGGGGCTGCAGCATGTATTATGCCACCCCTGGCTGGCCATCCAAATCTGACACAACTGGCTGCACGACAGCTGGGGCAAAGTGGTGTAATCACCCTTTGCTTTAGATATAGTATTCCTATATCTAACCAAAAATGGACACACAGATCTCCTATCAGTCACTCCTATGGCAGGCCTTAACAATCCTGAAGGCAGAGTGCTTGGAATCGTGTGAGATAGTGCTCTGGCATGAGCTGAGCCTGTCTGCGGCTTTCGGGATCTATCCCTTAGCCGTTTCCATGATATCGCATACCATATACTCTTAAGTGCATTATAATCCTCGCGGTTATATGCCAACTCTGGTATCGCTTTATCAAAACATGTCGAGTAAGGTGTCATACGAATTGGAATACTAACCCCTCGCCAATTCTGGCGACGGGGTTAGCATTCCACCCTTCTAGAGGGACACGACATGCATGTAACCTGTAACCCCGGTTAAAGTCAGACAGAGCCTTAGCTCCACAAAATGGATGCTGCCACCGAGACACAAGTCTGCCCTCCTGCTGCTGGGAGTCCTCCCAGCCCAGGAGGCAAGGACAAAGGGTTTCCTGCCAGGGGCGGTGCCAGCACCGTCCCAGACAGGATTTTGTGTATCCTAGGTAGGCAGGGCTTTAGAGGAAGGTGACTGCAAGTGGCACCCCGGTGCTCACTGTGCATAGGCCGGCTGAAACCAGTTCCAGGGGCACTCCAGCCCCTGGCCTGGGGAAAGCCCGCCAAAGGAGAGGGGTGTAACCACCCCCCTCTTAGTCCCACCCATAGGGCAGGACTTAGTCGCGTGCCAGCCCCTTTTTGCAGGATAAAGGTAGGAACTGGCCCCCTTCCAAATCAGATCATCTTTGAATCCTGAAACTACTTTCTTCAAGAAGGAACTCAAGACTCTTCTCAAGATTTCTCCCTTGTGACTAAGGAGTAGTCACCCTGCAGCAGCAGGCACCAACCAAGCATCGCGGTTTGTTGCCAGTCTCTCCTTCGGATCAAGACTGCCCCAGCACGACGAGAACCGGCTTCCCTGGCACCTCTGACCTCAACCTGCATCATCAGCCCAGCTGTGATCCGTGGGTGTGACGAGACCTCGAGGGACCGGCCATCTTCAGAACTGCACGACGCTTGTCCAGCACGACTCCCGAGTGACCCTCGACTGAGTGCTTTGGGGTAAGAGAAGCCCCGACCCTGAGCAGCTCCAGCACCGAAGTTCAGCCCCCCTGCATCCACGAGATCTGCGTGGGGCCCTTCTGCTTTTTGCTGCTCACCGCGTTGTCCAGGTCGCTTGCCCGTTGGCTAGTGGCCCCTTCACGACGCTCCACGACGACAAACACTGCTGGTCTGGTTGCTCCAGACTGGCCCTTGCTTCCCTCCATCAGAGAAGCACCCTGGACCCTCCTGGTCCACTCAAGACGCCATTTTAGGTCCAACGCGTGGGCCTTGCCTTTGCCAAGACTTGTTGCCCAATCCTGGGTCCAGCGACGTCGACAGCAAGAACCTTCGTGGGACAGCTCGCACCTCCATCCTGGTCGCCGACAACGCCTCCTGGTCCGAGAGACTGCAGAGCCCAGCAGCGCCCACTCACCTGACTGCGGTGATTTCGCCCGGTGCCATCCTGGTGCCCACTTAATCACTGGCTAGTGATTCAGAACTTGGTCCCCTCTGCTTTCAGGTCTTCTTCTTCCCTGATCCAGGCTTGGATCACTCCGAACTTTCTTCACTGGCCGCCTGCCAGCAACTCTTTCTTCAGGCTCCTGGTTCATCAACGAAGAAACCCGACGACACTTGAACCCTATGCAGCCGCAGCCCCTGGGCTAGGTAAACCGAGTACTCCGGTGCTCCAGCGTAGGCCCACTCTCTAAGTGTCTAGATCCACTTTCGTTTTTGACCTACCTAGTCGGGTTCGCCCGAAAACACTAACTTTGCATTTACTAGGATCCATAGACTTTGTTCCGCATTACGCGTGAGAGTTCCCACTCTGCACACGACGTCCCTAGGTCTCCTGCTAGTAATCTAAAGGTTCAGTAGTCCAGTCCTAGCGATCCCAAAGCCTAAGAGAGTAGTACTTACCTGCTAGTAATTTCGCATTCCACTTTTGTAGTAGATGGTTTTTCGTGCCCCTCGGGCATTTGTGTAAATTGTGCGACTTAAAGTATTTTCTTAAGAGTTTTGTATTGTGCTTCGCTCCCTGACTCAAAGAGTTCAGGGTAGACTTGTTAGAAATAAATATACATTTATTTTCATAACAACTTGTGTGGTGTCCTTTCACTGGGTGTTCAAGGGGTAATGTGATGGTAAAACAGCTGGCTTAACACGCCCTCTAGAGTCTTAGCCTTAGACTGCTCGTATCCATGCTACTAGGATAGCTGGTCTATAAGGTTGACTTACAACCAATCATCAATAAGGGTTGTTTGGACTGATACATAGTGATCACTAGAATAGTGAGCACTGCATATCAGGCCAACTTCTCACACCATCGATCCTAAGAGGGAGGCTATCTTTCGCACTTTCTGAGTCCTGTTGCGAAGCACTTGCTGGCACTTGAGTGCTATTGAAAACTGTCTCTCCTCCGAAGGAAACACTTTTCCTAACTCGGAGTCTAGCAGAGCTCCTAGGAAGTGAATCTTCTGAGAGGGATGGGAGACCGACTTCTTGTAGTTGACATGCAGGCCTAGACGTTGACAAAGCTCTATGCATGTCTGGAATTGATTCCTTACGCTGTCTGGAGTTGGACCTTTCAACAGCCAATCATCTAAGTGTGGGTATACGAAGACTCCCCTGCGGCGTAGAGCTGCCGCTACCACTGCGACACACTTCGTGAACACTCTGGGGGCCGACTTCAACCCAAACGGGAGGACTTTGAACTGGTAGTGAGAGGTCCCCACCCGAAATCGAAGGAATCTTCTGTGATCTGGTCGTATCGGGACATGAAAATATGCGTCTTGAAGGTCCACCGAACACATCCAATCCCCCTTCCTGAGATATGGATATATCTGGTGAAGCGCCAACATGCGAAATTTTTCTTTTCGTACATGTAGATTGAGCGTTCTCAAGTCCAGAATGGGCCTGTATTCCGCCTTCTGGCCCTTTTTTCTGACCAGAAAATACCTCGAGTATACTCCTTTCCCCCTTTGAGCCACCGGCACTCTCTCGATGGCTGATTTCTCGAGGAGTGTCACTACTTCTTTCTTTAACCTTTGTAGCTGGTGGCTTGACGTTGACATCGGAGGAACGGGTGGAGGTAGACGATGGAAACGAAGACGGTACCCATTCTGCAGCGTAGAAAACACCCATTGATCTTTTGTAATGGTCTGCCACTCTGTCCTGTGATGTGCAATGCTTCCCCCCACTGGAGTGGACAACGGCGCTGGGGGAAGTGAAGACTCATTGCTTCTGCTGAGATTTATTGAAGTTGTTGCCTTGTCGCTGTTTCCCATTTCCTTTGGAATTGCGCTTGCCTTTGTATTGCGACTTTTGTTGACCTTGCTGGTTCTGGCCCTTCTGCCAGTGAGGGGTTTGAACCCTCTGCTTCGAAGAGCCCTTGTTGTCCGAACGGAATTTCTTACGGAATTCCTTTTTCTTTTCAAGCTCCACGGCTTTGAGGGTGTCTAACTCAGTCTTCATCCGCTGCATCTCCTCATCAGCACTCGCTCCAAAGAGAGACTTGCCTGAAAAAGGAAGATTCAGAATCCTGGCTTGAGCCTCGGGTTTCAATGCTGTAAGGCGCAACCATGAGGATCTCCTCGCTGTGATTCCATGCGCATAACCATGCGCAGCCAGCGTTGCTCCATCTGCCGCCGCTCCTATAATCTGATTGGAGACTTGACCGCCCTCCAACAGAATCTCCTCAAAGTCCTTTCTATCTTCCTGAGGAAGTTTATCAGAAAATCTCTGAAGTGAGTCCCACAGAGATCTATCATATCTGCCGAGCAGCGCTTCCGCATTGGAGACCTTAAGGAAAGAAGCCGAGGTGTTACAAACTCTTCTCCCCCATGAGTCTTGCACCTTGCTGTCCTTATCCGGCGGTACTGTGGATGAGGAAGCTACCGCATTGGATTTTCTAGCCGCCGCAATGATTACTGAATCAGGCGGGGGATCAGACTTGAGGAACAAAGGATCCTCATCAGGAGGACGATACTTCTTGAGAATCCTAGCTGGGACTGACTTCACCGTTGCCGGAGTCAGGAAGACTTCATTCACTGGGTCCATTATACCCGGGACCAATGGCAACAAAGGTTTGGGTGTCGTTCTGTGCTGTAGGGTTTCAAATATGACCGTTGTCTTGATCTGCGGAGCAGTCATAGGCACACCTAGCTTCAGGGCTCCCCTGCCCAAGATGTCCTGGAACGAGAAGATATCCTCAGTTGGAGATATCCTCGAGCGTGGACTGTTCGTCAAGGTCGGAGAGTAATCCCTGTGAGATCGGGTCCTCGAAGAACTTGAAGAGCTACAGGTCCTCCTGGACCTAGATCTTCTACTTGAACGCGTTCTAGAAGGAGATCTATCTCTGTGATGAGATCTTCTCTTACTTGAATGCCTAGAACGAGACCGTTCCTTGCGGGGAGGAGCCTGGTCTCGATACGCCTTCAGCCGATCTGCCGCCTCCTTGTCCTTTGCCCAGTGGTGAAGGGGTCTATACCACCTTGGGGAAAGACGAACAGGAAGAGATTTGTGAGTGGGATCCTTCACTGGTGAACGTGACCGTGGAGGCTGATCCACTTGATCCTGTTGCGATCCTGCAGGGGACTTGGATCTCTCCCTATTCGAATCGCTGTTTCGTCCATCCGAGGGTCCGCCACTGCGAGATGATGAGGAGGACGAGGATAGGCTCTCTAGAGATCTAGAGGAAGACCTCGACCGAGATCTCTCTTCTGCGACCCTCCTTCTCTTGGCAGGAGGCTCATGTACTGGAGATTGTCCCACCTCCGCAGCCGATGCTGATCATGGAGAACCCAATTGAGGCCTTAGGACTTGAGACTGGTCCAATGGTTCACCCTCCTTCTCCTGCAGCACCTGCTTCAAAGCCGACCTCTCCTGTGATCTTGCAGGAGCAATGTTCACTGGCTGCGAAACGCTCCGTTCCCTGGATATCCGCTGATCCATAGACGGTGGCTGTATCGACGCCGAGCAGATAGACGCTCTCTCGACGTCGACCGTGGTTTCCTCGACGCCGACCTCGGGTGGTGAAGACTGTCCTTCGGCATAGAGCATCTCGCCGTTGAAGGCTGTCCACTCGACGACGACTGAGGCTGCTTCGACGCCGATCGCCGGTGCTCTGTCGGCGACGGGGTGTGCCTCGAGGCCGAATACCGCTTGTCTGAATGCGACGGAAGCTGCCTCGACGTCGAACGCCATTGATCGGGCGCCGACGTGAGCTGCTTCGACGTCGATCGACTATGTGTCGACGAAGGCTCCCTCGACGCCGAACGACCATGACTAGTCGTCGACGGAGGATGACTCGACGCCGAACGCCGGTGGCCAGGCGTCGACGGAGAAAGCCTCGACGGAGCAGCATGACGATGCTGCTTCGACGTCAGGTGGCTCGCCGTCGAACTCTTCCGCTTCGACGGTGACCTATCCCTCGACGCTGTCTGTAGCGGAGGTACCTTGGATGTTGACGCTGAAGACATCTTCGTCGCCGTCGACTGCTTCTCCAACGCCGATCTCGACGCCGAATGTGAACCAGTCGGCGCTTCTTTCGACGTCGACCGCGCCTTCCGACTTTTCTGCTTCTTGGGAGATCTTCCTCTCTCAGAAAGCCCATAAACACGAATTCTCTCATGTTCTTTAAGAGTCCTGGATGATAAAACCTGGCAGTGTTCACAGGTTTTCGAGGAATGAGAGTCTGGTAGGCACAGGATACACACTGAATGAGTGTCGGTCTTGGCCATCTTCCTTCCACATGAAGGGCACTTGTCAAAGAGTGAAGGCATCTCTGACAGAAAAATCACCTTTTTTAAGCCTAAAAAAGGTAGCAGTAACACTCTAAGTCAAAAAGACGTCGAGTGAAAGCAAAAAATTGTAGATAACAAGAATATTTTTTGGCAAAAAGCCAAAAAGAAAGGGAGCTGTTTCACCAGGGTCCTGACTGAAGGAGCCGGAAAGAACAACTGACCTAACTGTCACCCCTGAGGCATGATGGGAAGCCTGGGGTCATGGCTGCCTTAAAGGCACGGTGCCAGTTTTTGTTGAAAATGGTTTCATTTTCTCTGCTATTGTTTTGCAATGCAGCCTGAGGGCTAACAATGTCTATTTACAAGCAATTTTCAGGATTTATGAGTGGTCTACTCATTAAAACACAAAGTTCAAAGGTTATTTGACCTGATGTGTTTTTTCCTTTGCTTCCTTGCTAATTGCAGTGCATGTATATGTGTTTACATTGTTGTTAGCCTCAGTTATGGAGCTGCATTGGTGTGAGAAAAATAATATATGTACATACATATATGTGGAGCGAGATATGTGTTTTTTACATATATATTTTTATATTGTTTCCGGGGTCCCGCACATGGGCGGGAATATTCAGTGCTTATGACTATTGATGAGGATCCCCTGGAAGAGAACCAGCATGTGGCCAAATTGGATGATATTGAGAACCCAACAATCCAACGTTATCTGTTGCTATTCTTGGAAGTAATGTGAGATTCTTCCCCACACAGGTGTTAAATGAGGTGGAGGAACAGTAGACCGAGCCAGAAGGCCGCTATTGACACTTAGAGGACTCCTTTCCCTGGCGTCCTGCTCTTCCTCTGTTCGTCGACCTTGAATATGACTAGGACTGACCCTGCCGCTGGTGATACTGCGAGCGGTAAGATTGCGAGGCAGGTATATACGAGGAGTACCGATATTGCTGGTACCCTCCTCTGTATGAGGGAAAACCTCTGCCCCTTGCACCACGAAAAGGGACCTTGCGGTATTGGAGTGTCCTTAATATCTTACTGTGTCCCTATCTTTCTTAATGTCCTGAAGCGCAATGTGTATGTGCTTACCAAAGAGTGTCTCTCCATCAAAAGGAAGATCCAAAAACTTGTTCTGAACCTCAGGTCTAAACGAGGTCACTCAAAGCCATTCCTGGCGACGAAGGACTGCCGCTCCAGCCAGGGAACGGAACACAGTTGTTGCAATGTCCATTGCGCAATCAATCACCTTGGAGGAGGCCCTTTCACCTTCCAGGAGAATCCTTTTCACTTCGGACCTGCTGTCATCAGGCAGCTGGTCTAGCTAGGGAAAGAGGTCACACCACATTTGGCGATCGTAGTGCCCCAAGATGGCTAAAGCGTTAGCCGCTTTGACGAGCAGGCTTGACATTGATGAAAACCTTTTTCCCACATTGTCCAAGCATCTGCCCTCTTTATCTGGAGGTGCTGTTAGAGGAGCTGCTGGATTTTTTGACTTCCTCTGTGCGCCCGAGATATCACGGAGTATGGTATTGGCTGACTCACCAGGCAAGCCGGGCTCGGGGTCTTCATAACCTTCCACATCCGAATCCTCCTCTTCTAGGAGATGAGTAGGCAGCAGAGGTGCTGGGGGAAGTGAGCTCAGGAGTACTGTAACGTTTCCTGATGTTTACCGCAGAAATTTTACCCGTCGACGAAGTAGTTGTCATCGTCGGTACTGTCACCGGTACCGTCATCACTGTTGACGCGTTCGCCGTAGTAGTAGTCTTCGTCACCACGGCCGTCGACATTCTTGTAGTCGGCGAGACCGGCGACGACAACTTCGCTGTCACTGTGGACCCCGCATCCGTTGTCATTGGCCTCGACGACGAATGCTGCACCGTGGAGGATGAAGACAAGGAAACTCAACGATGATCCCGTCGCCGGAGCAAGAGAAGACTGAGACTGTACCTTTTCGGTGCGCGTCATTGAAGATGACGATACTTTCTTCGTCGACGCGGTCGAATTTTCTTAGCCTGTTTTCCCTCAGAAGGTACAGAGGAGGGCTTTTTGAGGTCCTTTTTCTGTCCGGAGAAGATTGAGGAACAGAACTTGACTTCCTCACTGTAAACACTCCTGTAGAAAGTCCTTCCCTCTCCTTTACACCTCAGTGTGATGATTTACATCTTTAGCCAGAGAAAGATGAAATGATTTGCTCAGAATCACAGGGTTTTAGACAGACACCAAGGCTGAAATAAAAACCAATGTCCCCAGGTTCCAAAAGTTGGCTGCCGAGCCATTAAACCACTTTTCCATTTCATTCAAGACCTCTAAGTGGAAAGAGGTGCTCATGCCAGTTAGCGAAAACGAATCTTGGAGAAATGCATTACTGCATCAATAACTGAAGCTGAAGTCCTTGCTTTGATGCTTAGGCCGTCGAGAAAAGAAAATGATCAATATGGTAAAGAGGTGAATCAACTGGCTGGAAATCTATTGACAGTGCCATTCTCCTTGCACCTTTTGCTCTGTGACAGTCACCTTTTGCTACTCTTTGGGGTCCTCTGAACCCAGTTTTGCACAGCCTTGATCAGCACAAGCATAACTGGTCGAGGAGGTCTCATCAGTGCCACAGCAGAAAGTGGCAAAGGACAAAGTGGCAGTAGAGGCAGGGGTTGCACAGGTGCTGGCTGCTGAAGGGATGGGAGCCTATTGTAAAACACACCCGTCATGCTATCTGAGGGTATCGGCACTACTTGAGGTTTCTTACAGCTCACTTTGGGACTAAAAAAATTGACGGCAGTCTTCCTGATTATGCCCTCGTTAGCACTATACATCCCACTTAGGTACATAAACCCCTTCTTATTCATAATGCACACTAGATTTATTCTCCATTTGGTCCTTATCCTTTGAGTAGTAGTGCACCTGAAGCTTCCCTGAGCGACTTTGGAGTCTTATGGTTAAGTTCATGCACTCGTCACTCCTTTGTGTCCAGAAAATGCAGACTGAAATGCCATAACATTCAGTAATGCAAAAAGTACAATTGATGGACAGAATGCTGATCAATGTCAAACATTCACAACAGTACAGAGATCTGGGTCTAAATCCATTGTTGTTTTGATCCCCATGCCATTCCAGTTTAAACCCAGCCATATGCAAATCAGTCTTGACGCTGCTCCTAATGGGAACAGTCCAGTCCAAACTGCAAGGTCATGTCCTCCCTGGCCTAGAAACAAGCATCCTGGGACCGGTTTCAGGGTTTACCCCTTTGTTGCAGACAGGAGGCCAATCAGCTGGCACTAGGAGTCTCTGGGCTTGGAAGACAGCTTTTCCTGGAGCAGGACACTACAGGCACAGTCCCTCTCATCGCTAGTCAGCAGGTGCAGTCCTCTGTGCAGCTTCTATTTGCTGGTCTCTCGGTGCAGCAGGGCAGTCCTCCTTCGGTCCTTCTTCCAAGTCAGTCTACCTCAATAATGGGGCAGCCCTCCTTCATGGTGTTACAAAGCTACCCTTCGGAGGCGCTTCACCTTCAAATCCTGCCTTTTGGAGCCAAAGCCTGAGTGGCTTCTTGAAGAAGGGAGGGGACCAGAACATTTTTCTCCTTCCTGAGAGTCACTAGCACGTCTCCCCAGGAGGGCAGAAGGCTGTCTCGTGCTGGAGGCTCCATGTGTGGCTGGGA
The DNA here is from genome assembly GCF_964261635.1 of Lissotriton helveticus. NCBI lineage: Eukaryota > Metazoa > Chordata > Amphibia > Caudata > Salamandridae > Lissotriton > Lissotriton helveticus. The sequence continues at coordinate 1,652,992,828 of NC_136067.1, forward strand.
AGGCACTGGAGTTTTAAAGGCAACAAAGTGGCAGCGTTCCTAAAGCTGCACACTGCCACCAGAGATACCAGTCATAAAAACAACACGGTGATGGATGCAATGCGTGAATTAATCTCAGCCATTGGCAATCGCTCTAAGGCCACATCCAAAATCATGGATTTTTTGCCCAGGATGCCACCTCAGTTTGGACCCAGACATATGCAAATAAGACTTGACCCTGCGCCTCATGGAACAGTTCAGCCCGAACCGCCAAGCCAGGTCCTTCCTGAACTGGAACACAAGCAACCTAAGACCTGTTTCGCCTTAGTAGGGCTCTTCAGTCAGGTATAGCTGAGACACATACGTTTTCTTTCCAAGTGCAAAATTAGTTGACTTTGTCAGGGATTGTTCGCGGTTGAATGACATTGCTTTGATTTATTATTGCGTGTAAAATCAATATTTTCTGCACCCTTCAGTGGATCTTTTTCCTTCCAGTGTCCAAATTCTTATGAAAATACAATCTATTTTTATCAATTGGCATCGGATTTCTTAAATATCGTGACAATTTCTTCTCCAATTGTTTTGGTGCTGATTAAGTGCTTTACACTTGTTCCTCTGTGTAAGCTTTACTGTTCAGTGTTATAGCTACCAAGAGTTCGGCAGAGAGTTTTACAGATGAAAGCTACTTGACCTAAAGGAATTGTTAAGTGCATTACACAGTGAAGCCACACAACCACACCATTTTTCCTAACATACAATTCCAGGGACTCAAGGTGACAATGGTGGCTGACAAGCATGTGAAGTTATGAAAGAACCAACACTGAAAAAGATCATTAAAGTGAAACAAAATAGCAGTAGTGGAGTTATGGCATATGGAGACCAGCTTCCTACTCAAAGCGGGTGAAAGCTTCTGAGGGCACACAACCCAGACCAAAGAGAAGAGGGGAGATGGGCAGGAGAAAAGTGGAAGGAACCAAGGATTAACGGAAGTTTGTGCTTTGCAAAACAGGTCAGTACTTGAAAAGGGAAATAGAGATTGATTGTATTGACTCATCTTGCTATAGAAAATTGTGTCCACACGGTTCATTAGTTACTTCATGTAGCTTATTGACATAGGAGGCTGAGTCCTTGGACTAAAACATTTCAATTATATATCCCAAGCACGGGTTCTCAACAGGTCTCCATTCTCTGGTACAGTTCTGTGTACCGTAACCACTAAGTTCCATTTACTGTCCTCCTCCGTCCTTACCCAGCTCAGTTTTTCAGTGAGGTTCTGTTTGAATACCGTGAACCAGCCTAAACTGTACTATAGATATCAATGATATAGTGAAAGCAGGAATATCTAATTTAAAAGTTGTCGTCGAATGTTCTATGGCTAATCTTTTCTATGAGGTTATAATGTGCAACGTCTTCTGATTAAAGTCTAGGAGTTTCTCAATATATTTAACAAGTAATTAAATATGGAGGTCACAAAACAAGTACTCTTACAAGCATTATGGCCTGATATACGCCACACATTTTTAGTTGCTATCCTTTAGGATTACATTGAAATCTTGTAACAAAAGGAATATGCTACTTACCAGTATGCATCTGTTCTTGGCATGTAGGGCTGCTGACATTCATATCTGTGCATAGATCGCCGCCTAGTGTTGGGTCCGGATGATTGCACTTTGTTGTCCTGGAAGAGTCTTCGAAGTATCATGAGATAGGTGACTCCTCCCCTGGACTACAGTGCGCATGGGCATCCTCTCCATGCTCAGATTGTTTTTCGCCATTGTGGCAGAGATGGAGATAGGAAAGTAAGAGATGTCCATGCTAAAGATAATGCTGCAGCTGCAACAGGCGCCGGGGAGGAGGGTGGGCGATATGAATGCCAGCAGCCCTACATGCCAAGAACAGATGCATACTGGTAAGTAGCATATTCCGTTCGAGGCATGTGGGCTGCTGAATTCATATCTGTGCATAGACTGAATAGCAGTATCTCCTCTAGCGGTGGCCACCTGTGCCAGCTGCAGCAGTGTGGAAAAGAGTGGAGGACAGCCTGGCCTACAGCAGCTTGCTGTTTTGCTTGCACGTCTACACAGTAGTGTTTAGTGAAAGTGTGTATGGTGGACCATGTGGCTGCCTTACAGATGTCTTCGATATTCCCTAGGAAAGCCATGGATGCCCCCATCTTCCGCGTAGAGCGCGCTCTAGGGGGGACTGTTAAAGTGCGTTTAGCTTTTAGATAACATATTTGAATGCATTTAACTATCCATCTGGCTATTCCTGACTTTGAAATGGGATCTCCTTTGTGTTGAGGTGCAAAAGCAACAAACAGTTGTTTTGTTTTCCTAAAGGATGTAGCTCTGTCCACATAGTAAAGTAGAGCTCTTTTCACGTCTAGTGTGTGCAGGGCTCTCAGCTACTGACTGTGGATTCTGAAAGAATACTGGCAGTTCGATTGCTTGATTGATATGGAAATTGGATACGACTTTAGGCATGAATTTAGGGTTTGTTCTAAGAACTACCCTGTTAGCATGTACCTGCATGAAGAGTTCTTGAATTGTAAGTGCTTGCAATTCGCTCACTCTCCTGAGTGAGGTGATGGCAACTAAGAATGCAACCTTCCAGGTGCGGAATTGCAGTTCGCATGAGTGTAGAGGTTCAAAAGGAGGTCCCATGAGTCTGGTGAGCACTATATTGAGATTCCAGACTGGGGAAGGAGGGTGTCTTGGAAGGATCACTCTTTGTAATCCCTCCATAAATGCTTTAATTGCTGGTACCCTGAACAGTGAAAGGTTCTGCCTGTTCTGAAGTTATGCTGCTATAGCAGCTAGGTGTAGTCGTATAGAAGAGTATGCTAAGTAACATCTTTGTAGATGCAGCAGGTAACATATAATGTTTTGTATGGAAGCGTCTAACGGGTTGATTTGGTTGTTGTTGCAGTAGATAACAAATCTCTTCCATTTGGCTGCATAGCACGCTCGTGTGGTTGGCCGTCTTGCCTCCCTAATGATGTTCATGCAGTCTGGGGGCAATGAATATGCTACTTACCAGTATGCATCTGTTCTTGGCATGTAGGGCTGCTAACATTCATATCTTAGCATTAGATCGCCGCCTAGTGTTGGGCTCGGATGATTGCACATTGTTGTCCTGGAAGAGTCTTCGAAGTATCCTGAGATAGGTGGCTCCTCCCCTGGACTACAGTGCGCATGGGCATCGGCTCCATCCCCAGATTGTTTTTCGCCATTGTGGCAGAAGATGGAGTGAAAGTGTAAAGGATGTCCATGCTAATGAATAAATACAATAGTATATCTGCAGCTGCAACAGGCACCGGGGAGGAGGGCGGGCGATATGAATGTTAGCAGCCCTACATGCCAAGAACAGATGCATACTGGTAAGTAGCATATTCAGTTCGAGGCATGTGGGCTGCTAAATTCATATCTTAGCATAGAATACATAGCAGTCCCTCCATCAGCGGCGGTTGCCCGTGCCAGCTGCAGAAACCTGAAAAAGTGTTTTGAGAACAGCCTGTCCTACAGCAGCTTGCTGTTTGGAATGCACATCAACACAGTAGTGTTTTGTGAAGGTGTGTGGTGTGACCCACGTGGCTGCTCTGCAAATGTCCTCCAAAGGAATGTTTCCCAGGAAAGCCATGGATGCCCCCAGTTTGCGCGTGGAGTGCGCCCTGGGGGGTATTGTTAACGTGCGCTTCGCTTTCTGATAACATATCTGGATGCACTTAACAATCCACCTGGCTATCCCTGCCTTGGAGATTGGGTTGCCTTTGTGTTGTGGTGCGAAGGCAACAAAGAGTTGCTTTGTCTTTCGAAAGTGTTGTGTCCTGTCTATGTAGTACATCAACGCCCTTCGTACATCTAAGGTATGGAGCATCCTTTCCGCCACCGTTTGCGGGTTTTGAAAGAATGCTGGTAAGTCAATGGTCTGATTTAGATGAAACTGTGACACCACCTTAGGAAGGAATTTAGGGTTAGTGCGTAGCACTACCCTATTCGGGTGAATTTGAATGAATGGCTCTTGTATGGTGAGCGCTTGCAGCTCACTGACACGCCTCAGAGACGTAATAGCTATAAGAAAAGCCACCTTCCACGTAAGGAATTGGAGCTCACACGAGTGTAGTGGCTCAAATGGTGGTCCCATCAGTCTGGTGAGAACGACGTTGAGGTTCCACACCGGAGCTGGTGGCGTCCTTGGGGGAATGACTCTCTTCAGACCTTCAAGGAAAGCTTTAATGGCGGGCACTCTGAAGACAGAGAGGTGCTGCCTGTTTTGAAGATAAGCCGCTATGGCTGATAGATGTATCCTAATGGAAGTGTACGCCAGATTGCACTTGTAGAGATGTAGCAGATAGCAGATGATGTTGGGGATAGATGCATCTAGTGGGTTGATGTCATTGGACGTACAGTAGATGACAAAACGCTTCCATTTAGCAGCATAGCATGCTCTAGTAGTTGGTTTCCTCGCCTCCTTGATGATACTCATGCATTCCGGAGGCAGGTTAAGGTATCCAAACTCTAGGACTTCAGGAGCCAGATCGCCAGGTTGAGCTGTCGTGGATCTGGATGCTGAATGTCTCCATGGTTCTGCGTCAAAAGACTGGGCGTGAGGCGCAGTCTTCGATGCGGCACCACTGAGAGTTCGAGGAACGTGGTGTACCAAGCCTGGCGTGCCCACGTTGGAGCAACCAGGATGAGAGTCATGGAGTGCTGCCTTAGCTTTCTTGCGACCAGCGGTATTAGAGGGGCTGGCGGAAAAGCGTACGCAAATTTGCCTGACCAGTTCATCCATATCGCATTCCCCTGCGACTGTGGGTGAGGGAACCTGGCGGCAAAGAGTCGGCATTTTGCGTTCTCCTTTGTGGCAAACAGGTCTATCTCCGGATGACCCCACTGCTGGAAGTACGGGTGGAGAACAGAAGGGTGTATCTCCCACTCGTGCATTTGATGGCTGTATCTGCTGAGCAGATCCGCCATCTGATTGTCCTTTCCCGGGAGGTGTTCTGCCATGAGGAAAATGTTCCTCTGAATGGCCCACTTCCACATGCTCTGAGCCAGATGAGACAGCTGTGGCGAGTGGGTGCCTCCCTGCTTTTGAATGTAGTACATTGCGGTCATGTTGTCCGTCCGGACTAGCACGACCTTGTTGCTCAGATGTACAATGAAGGACTTGAGCGCCATGAAGATTGCCATCAGTTCCAGATAGTTGATGTGCATCTTTTGTTGCTGCGTCGTCCATAGTCCCTGCACTGTGTAAGTGAGCACATGAGCTCCCCATCCCTGGAGAGACGCGTCCGTTGTCAGGATAATCTGCGGCACAGGCTCCTGGAACAGTCGGCCCTTGCAAAGGTTGTGTGGAGTCCACCAATGCAGAGAGTCGTATGCCCGACTGGTAACCAACACTAGGTCTGTCAATCGCCCACGAGCCTGTGTCCACTGATTCGCTAAGCACTCCTGGAGCGGGCGCATATGCAACCGTGCGTGAGGGACTATGAAGATGCAGGAGGCCATCATGCCTATCAACTGCATGAACACTCTCGCTGGCAGGGAGTGTCGTGGTCTGAATCGTTGGATCAGCGACTGAATGCTGTCGATTCTGACTTGGTTTGGCTGAGCCATGGCTGTCAGGGTGTTGATCGTAGCACCCAGGAACTGCCGGACATGTGCCGGCTGAAGATGCGATTTTGGGTAGTTCAGGGAGAAACCCAGATCGTGAAGCTGGCGAATTGTAGTCGACATGTCTGCGGCGCACTGTTGCTCCGACTTGGCTTGTACGAGCCAGTCGTCTAGGTAGGGGTAGACATGGATATTCTGCCTCCTGAGGTGCGCCGCCACTGTCGCTAGACACTTGGTGAACACCCTCGGGGCTGTTGTGACTCCGAAGGGTAGGACTTTGAACTGGTAGTGCCTGCCTTGAATAGTGAACCTGAGGTATTTCCTGTGTGACGGGTGTAGTGGAATATGGAAATAAGCATCCTTGAGATCTAAGGTTGCTAAGAAGTCTCCCTGGTTTAGCAAGGGAAGAATCTGCTGCAGTGTAAGCATGTGGAAATGTTCCGATAGTATGTACAGGTTGAGGGGACGTAGATCGAGAATGGGCCTGAGAGAACCGTCCTTCTTTGGAATAAGGAAGTACAGGGAATATACCCCTGTGCCTTCCTCCCCCACCGGCACGAGCTCGATTGCGCCTTTTTGCAGCATCGCCACTACTTCCTGCTGCAATAAGTGCAAGTGCTCTGCGGACATAGGCCTTTGCCTTGGTGGGATGTTGGGTGGAGTGGATTTCAACTCTAGGCAATAACCATACTGAACTAGTTGTCGCACCCACCTGTCTGTGGTGATGTTTCTCCAGACGGGCAGGAACTGCTGCAGTCTCCCCCCGACAGGTGTTAGGTGGTCGGGGGGCAGTGACAGAGAGTCACTGTTTGCTTGGAGTAGAGGTGCGGGAGCTGTTGTTTCCTCTGCCGCGACCTCTGTTGCTGTTATTCCTGTAACCTCCCTTGTTCTGTTTAGTGAACGAGGATTGCGCCCCACTTTTGGAGAACTGGGATTGTTGGCCCATCTGTCCTCTGGTGACGCCACGTGCACCTGAGCGACGAAAATTGCTGCCACGAAACTGTTGGGACTGTAGGGCCCCCATAGACTTAGCAGTTTCTGTGTCTTTCTTTATTTTCTCTAGGGTGGTGTCAACATCCGGACCAAACAGACTATCAGGATTGACTGGCTGATTAAGAATTGTAGTCTGAATATCCTGCTTAAACCCTGAGATGCGGAGCCACGCTTGTCTTCTCAGCATAACGCTAGTGTTGATAGCCCTAGCAGCTGTGTCCGCAGCGTCAAGTGCACACTTGATGGCTGCGTTTGATATTAGCTTTCCTTCCTCAATAAGCATTTTTGTGCCTTCTTGGAACTGTGGGGGCAGGTGTTGTATAACCTGTTCTAGGGTGTCGTAGTGCGCCCTATCGTAACGCGCCAGGAGCGCCTGTGTATTGGCGATGCGCCAAAAGTTTGCTGCCTGCGCAGCCACTCTTTTGCCCCCTGCCTCTAGCACTTTGGACTCCTTATCCGGGGGAGGAGCTTCACCCGTCGTCTGTGAGTTGGCACGTTTCCTGGCATTGGCAACCACAAGAGAGTCCAGTGGCAGTTGTCCCCGGATGTAGGCGGGGTCCGCAGGAGCAGGCCTGTACTTCTTTTCAATGCGAGGGTTGACCACTCTCGCCCTCGTAGGCTCCTTAAAAATGTCCCCAGCATGTTTGAGGACACCTTTCAGCATAGGAAGTGTTTTTACTGTCCTTTCAGAGATTGCAAATGTGTCGAAAAGGAAGTCTTCCTCAACCGGGTCGGCATGCATGTCCACATCATGATTGGCCGCCGCCCTTTCAATTAGTGCATGAAATCCTGCTGAGTCCTCAGTCGGGGATGCACGTGCATTAAAGGTCTGCGGGTCTTGGCCCACACCTTGGGTGTTCTGGTCACCAGTGTCATCGTATGAATCCGGTTGTACATCAGGTTCATCGATAGGGAAATTGTACTGCTCATCCTCATCATACCCCTCACCCACAGAGTGTTCTGGGGAGGGAGTGGGGCTCCGTCTTGGAGGAGGCTGGATCGGTTCCGTGAGGCCCGAGGCGTCAAGGGGCACCCTCTTTTTCTTCAGTGGGATGATGTAGGAGTCCACCGGCTCAGAAGTGATCTTCCTTTTATAGAGTGTCAGCTTGCCGGTGGCAGCATCGATGACACGCTCTGAATCGTCTTCCGAATCGAGTACACGACGTGGAAGAGGGTCAGCCAGCGAGGAACCCTGTTTCGGAGCCGGTTTCGTCGAAAACGCTCTCGGCGCCTCCTTAGGTGGCAAGAGAAAGAGGAGTTTCCCAGAAGGCTTTGCCGGAGTGTCCTTTTGCGGCTGCGGAGATGGTTTTGGAGCCGAAGGAGCAAAGGCTTTCTCCCTGATCCACTGCAGTGACTCCGCAATGGGGGACGGTACACTGTCAGTAGGTTTCGACGCCGACAAGGATGCATGGAGCGGTCCCTCGGATCCGACTTCTTCGTGGGCCTTGTGCGGTTTGGGCGCGGAAACCGTCTTCGGCACCTCCGATACTTGAGGCCGGGGCGCAGACTTCTTGTGCGTAGCCTCTTTGGAGCCGACCTTGGCGGGCTTGGACGGCGCCGTAGCCGCTGATCCGTGCCGACCGTCCTTCTTGGAGGCCCCTTCCTCGGGCGTCGGTTTCGATTTTGGAGCATCGGAATCGACAGACTTCCTCGGCTTCTGCGGACCGGAGGTCGACGGAGCCGATGGGGCGACGGGCACCGATTTCTTCACCGGCACGGCAGCCATCTTAGGGACACTCGAGTCCTTAGGTTTCAGTTTCGATTTCGGGTCGGCCATTTTAGGTGTCGACGACCCCGATGGTTTCAGTTTCGGTTTCGAAACAGCGTGCCCAGCAAGTGAGTCCGTAGCCGGGCCTGAAGGCGGGGCTGTGGCTTGCGGCAACGGGTCCTGGGTAAGGCCGACAGGCGATCCCGTGTCCCGGTCAGTATCTTCGTAACCTTCAGGGCAGAGCTCGTCCCCCGAGCTGTCTGCCGCGGCCCCATAAATCTCATCGTCGTCTCCTACCTCTTCGACGAATTCGAGGACTTGACCCGCGACTCCGTCGTCGTCTCCCGGATCCGCCTCGACCTCCGTCTGTGATGGTGAGATTTGTAGATGGTGACCCTGGACCTCTTCTTCCTGGTCGCCGAAGATGTTCTCCGGATCCGGGGCCGCTTGCCTAGCTTCCAAGCGCACCGCGCGCCGAAGCTTGAGAGTTTTCTTGGAGCGGAACTGTGCACAGGCCTTGCACTTGCTGTCGTCGTGGTCCGGCGAAAGGCACTTGTTACACACGGGGTGCAGATCGATGTGTGGGTACTTGGACCCACAGAGCGGGCAGTACTTAAACGGGCTCCGCTCCATGTCCGAAAAGGCTTGCAGTCGTGTCGCGATGAGAAGGCCTCAAAGTTCAGAGAGCGAAGAAAACTCCGCTTTTTCCGGCTCCAAGAGACGGAAGACTCGAGACCGTGCGCAGACAATACCGACGCAAGAAAATCGAGGCCTTTTGGCCGCTAAAAGGTAGTTTTACTTGGTTCCGACAGTAAGACGTTGAGACCACATCCGAACCCAATGGCGGAAAAAAACAATCTGGGGATGGAGCCGATGCCCATGCGCACTGTAGTCCAGGGGAGGAGCCACCTATCTCAGGATACTTCGAAGACTCTTCCAGGACAACAATGTGCAATCATCCGAGCCCAACACTAGGCGGCGATCTAATGCTAAGATATGAATTTAGCAGCCCACATGCCTCGAACGTTAAGGTACCCAAATTCTAAGACCTCAGGAGCCAGATCGCTAGGTTCATCTGATTGGGATTTGGGTGTCTGATTTATCCATGGTTCTGAGTGAGAAGATGGGGTGCAAGGCACAGTCTTTGATGAGGAACTACTGAAAGTTCTAGGAACGTTGTGTACCACGGTTGTCTCGCCCATGTGGGAGCAACTAGGATTAGCGTGAGTGAGTGTTGCCGCAGTTTGCGTGCCACCAGCGGGATCAGCGGTGCTGGGGGAAAAGCGTACGCAAATCTGCCTGCCCAGTTCATCCATATCTCATTGCCTGTGACAACGGATGTGGGAACCTGGCGGCAAAGTACTGGCATTTGGAGTTTTCTTTTGTGGCAAACAGGTCTACCTCTGGGTGACCTCATTCCTCGAAGAATGGTTGGAGAACTTGGGGGTGAATCTCCCATTCGTGTATTTTTTGGCTGTGCCTGCTGAGCAGGTCGGCAATCTGATTGTCCTTCCCTGGGAGGTGTTCTGCTAGGAGAAAGATGTTCTTTGGAATTGCCCACTTCCAAATGCTCTGCGCCAGATGGGACAGCTGTGGAGAGTGGGTCCCTCCCTGTTTTTGGATATAGTACATTGCGGTCATGTTGTCCGTCCGGATCAACACTGTTTTGTTGTACACCTATTTCTGAAAGGCTTTTAGGGCTAGGAAGATTGCTAGCAACTCTAGTTGATTGATATGCAACCTCCTTTGTTTGTTGGTCCAGAGCCCTTGTACTGTGTACTGAAGGAGATGGGCTCCCCAGCCTGTCAGTGATGCGTCCGCTGTTAGTACTAGTTGTGGAACCGGCTCTTGGAACAGTCGCCCCTGTGAAAGGTTTTGTGGGTTCCACCACTGCAGAGATTTGTATGCGCGACTGTCCACCAACACTAGGTCTTTTAGTTGTCCACGAGCTTGGTTCCATTGCCGTGCTAGGCATTCCTGTAACGGGCGCATTTGAAGTCTGGCATGGGTGACAATGAATATGCAGGAGGCCATCATGCCTATGAGCTGCATGCAAACTTGGGCTGGCAGGGAGTGCTGTGGCAGGAATCTGCGGATTAGCATCTGCATGCTGGTTATCCTTGCTGTGTTTGGGTACGCCTTTGCCAGCAAGGTGTTTATAGTGTCTCCCAGGTATTGTTGTATGGGGGAAGGTTGCAGATGCAATTTGGGGTAGTTGATCGAAAAGCCTAGGCTGTGTAGCAACTGTATTGTTTGTGACGTGTGTGCTGCACATTCTTGGTACGATTTTGCTTGTATTAGCCAATCATCCAGGTAAGGGTACACATGGACGTGTTGCCTCCTGAGATGCGCTGCTACTGTCGCTAAGCATTTTGTAAACACTCTTGGAGCCGTGGTAACCCCGAAGGGCAAAACCTTGAATTGGTAGTGCTGCCCTTCTATTGTGAACCTGAGGTATTTTTTGTGGGCCGGATGGATGGGTATGTGGAAATACGCATCCTTGAGGTCCAGTGTTGCTAGGAAGTCTTCTTGCCGTAGCAGTGGGAGCACTTGTTGCAGAGTGATAATATGGAAGTGCTCCGATAGTATGTATTGATTTAGGGGTCTGAGGTCCAAAATTGTTCTTAGAGAACTGTCCTTCTTTGGGATAAGGAAGTATAGGGAGTATACCCCCTTCCCTTGCTGGTGGAAAGGGACTGGTTCTATGGCCCCCTTTTCCAGCATGCTTTTCACCTCTTGTTGAAGTAGTGAGGTGTGTTCTATAGACATAGGACGATGTCTGGGTGGTATGTTTGGTGGCGTAGAAGTCAGTTCTAGGCAATAACCAGACTGGATAATTGCTCTTACCCACCTGTCTGTGGGGATTGCGTGCCAGACAGGTAGGAACTGTTGTAGTCTGCCTCAGACTGGTGTTAAGTGGTCTGGAGGCAGCGTAATGCAGTCACTGTTTTGTGGTGGCGGAGGCTCTGGTGTTATTGCCTCCCCGCCCCTTCCCTTATTATTGTTACCTCTGTAACCACCTCTGTTGGTATTCTTTGTGAAGGAACCTTGTGTGTTGCTTTTGTAGGAGGCAGATGTTTGTGAAGCATTTCCTCGTGTATTTGCTCTGTATGAGGAGCGACGAAAGGAGCCCCTATGTTGCACAAATTGCAGTGCACCCATGGATTTCGCTGTTTCTGTGTACTTTTTCATTTTGTCCAAGATGGTATCTACTGCAGGACCACATAAAAAATCTGGGTTAACGGGTTGGTTTAGAATGGTGGACTGCACCTCATTCTTAAAGCCTGAAACCCGCAGCCATGCGTGTCTGCGAAAGGAGGACACTAGTATTAATGGATCTAGCTGCGGTGTCCGCAGCGTCCAGTGCACATTTAATGGAGACATTGGAGATGAACTTTCCCTCCTGAATGAGATCATTTGCTTGTGCTTTAAACGGCTCGGGCAAATGTTGCATAAAGCTTTCGAGCTGGTCATAATGTGCCCTATCGTAACGAGCCAGTAGGGCTTGTGTGTTAGCAATTCTCCAAGAATCGGATGCTTGTGCCGCTACCCTTTTGTCTGATGCCTCTAGGATTTTGAACTCCTTATCAGGGGGAGGTGCTTCCCCTGTAGTCTGAGAGTTGGCTCTCTTACGTGCATTAGCAACTACTGGTGAGTCTAGTGGCAGCTGGCCCTTGATATAAGTGGGGTCTGTAGGAGCCGGTCTATACTTTTTTTCTATTCTGGGATTGATTACCCGTGCCCTGGCTGTGTCTTTGAATATGTCAAGTGCATGTTTTAGAACTCCTTTCAACATGGGAAGTGTTTTGACACTTTTTTCTGCAGTAGTGAAAGTGTCAAAGAGGAAGTCCTCTTCTACCGGGTCACTGTGCATGTCCACGTTGTGGAATTGTGCTGCCCTGTCTATGAGTTGGTTAAATACTACTGTGTAATCAGTGGGTGATGGTTTAGTAGGATAAGTGAGCACATCAGGGATGGGATGGGTGTCATAAGGATCTGTTGGCTCCTCCCAAGGTTCCTCTTGGTCTGGAGGAAAGTCATATAGGGGCTGCGGTTCATACCCTGTGTCCCCCTCATCGTCATCGTGGTGAGAAGGTGAGGTAGGTGCAAGAGGTGTGGAGGGCATAATAGGTTGAAAAGGGAGTGAGGGTCTTGTGGGAGAAGTGCCAAAGTCCTTTTTCTTGAGCAGTATAGGGGAATCGGGTACAAATTCCAAAGGTCTTTTTCCTATGCAGGATGGTAACTTTACCAGTGTCTGGGTTAATGTATATTTTTGCCTGGTCTTCGGATGGATCTGGGTGGAATAGTTCTTCCTCTACAGTCCTGGGTTTAGGCTTGGACCTTTTCGGGTCGACAACAGCAGGTGACGACCTTTGGTGTTTTGCTTGGTTTTTTCGGCTCAGGCCCTGATTTCGGCTCGACCCGTGGTTTCGGGTCGACGGGAACCTTCGGGTCGACATGTTTTTTGTGCTCCCTAGGCTTCTTTGGATGAGTGTCTTTCCCCGGATCAATGTTCTTTTTGGGATCGGCCGGTGTCTTTGGAGCTGGTACGTTTGGGTCGACTGGTTTGTCCGGCTTCGATGGCTTCGGTACGGCACCGGGTCGACGGTTTTCGGAACCGCAGGCTTGGTCCGGTCGGCGACCTTCCTTGGTTCGGCGCCCTTCGGCTGCGTGCCCTTGTTCGGGTTGACCGATTTTTTGGGGTCGACGGCTTTTGGCTGAGCGGCCTTTGCGGGGTCGACAGTCTTCTTCGGCTCGACGCTCTTTGGCTGTGCGGCCTTTTTGGATCGACGCCCTTTGGGTCGGTGACCTTTTTTCGCCCTGGAACCTTCTTCGGGGCGATGGTACTAGGCCCTGGGGTTTCTAAAGGTTTCGGTTTTGGAGCCGAGCCGGAAGGCGGGGCTGTCGAAAGTCTTTTATGATCTTGGCTAAGGCCTGTTGGCGGTGCCTCGACCGGAGCCTTTGGTGATGGGTCAATTGGTGTCGGGGGCAGTGTACTCACGATTTGGCCCGACGGGAGTTCTTCGTCGGAGTAGTCTCTAGGTCTGAGTCTGGAGCGTCCGGTAGGTCCTGGTCATCATCGAAGATGTTGTCGGGTTCCGATGCCTGTCGTTGCATCTCTTGCCTAGCGGTCCGTCGGATCTGTATCGTTTTCTTTGATCGGAACTGGGCGCAGGCCGGGCAGGTTTCTTCCCTATGGTCTGGGGAAAGGCACTTGTTGCATACTGAGTGTTTATCAGTATGGGGGAACTTAGAGTGGCATTGTGGGCACCTTTTAAAAGGGCTTCTTTCCATCGACGGTTGGCTCATGTGGCGTCGAAAAGGCCCAGCGGCCCGCGTCGACGACCGATTCGAGATGGAAGTTTGTATCAAGTAGAGAGGCACCGAACAAGAACAAAACCGTCGAAGTCGAAGGCCTTTAGAAAGTTTTGTTTTCGACTCCGAGTTGGAGTATAGGAGTTTGCATCCGAACCCAATGGCGGAAAAAAACAATCTGAGCATGGAGAGGATGCCCATGCGCACTGTAGTCCAGGGGAGGAGTCACCTATCTCGTGATACTTCGAAGACTCTTACAGGACAACAAAGTGCAATCATCCGGACCCAACACTAGGCGGCGATCTATGCACAGATATGAATTCAGCAGCCCACATGCCTCGAACACTTTAGTTTAGTCCAATAAAGGCAAGTTCCTTGCAAAAATGTGGTTAGTCTTTTGCTTTTAATTGTAATCTATGAAATGTGTTCCATCCACGGACACTGAAAGGAATTGGAAAATGCTGATTTTACAGTGTGGACTCTGAACCCGACAAGCTCTCAGCATACTAGAAATCAAGCCTGCAAAGGAAAACTAGCGCTAACCAAGTCATGACTAGATGGCACTCTTTAGTCAGAAGCAAGAGCTTCAAGTCTCTTACTAAGGCAGAAGTCCCTTAATACATTACCAGGTGTTTCTCTAGAGACACATTAATGGTTTAAGAAGTCTTTAAAAAGCTTCAGTGCATCAAGAGGTTTCCTAGACGCCTGTCCCTTTTGAGTCAGATCCATCTGCTTTAAGTCTTCACAAAGCTGTAGTACCTCATGTTATTAGACGTCCTACTCGACGTCCTACTCAAATGAAATACAACTGCTTCAATAGTCTTCCACAAAATTGCAGTGCCTTAAGTGCATACTAGATGTCCCTCGAGTTAGATCAGACTGCCTAAAGTCTTCACAAACCATTAGTACCTCAAGTGGTCATTGGATGTCCCTCAAGTCAGATGGAACAGCTTCAAATGTCCTTAAAGCAGAGGGGATGTGGCTTCAAAATAAACTTCTACAGCTTGTGCTCGTTTTCTCTTGGATGAATAAATATGCCAAAGCTGGTTTAATAATAGGAGTCAATAGGCAACTTTAAATGTCTTGATTACAACAGAACACTGTAATGACACTTTAATACATACAAATTAAAGTGTCTTCTATTTTAATCTAAGCCACCAGTTTACAACTATTGCTACAGCCTAAAATAGAACTTGACTGTTATGTTGTGTATTGTGGCAGTAAGAAGAACAATGTTAATGTTGGGTAATCAAACCAATGGACAAGGAAACTTGTCCATAAGTATTTAGTGGTATAAATTGGTTTTTGTTACCATGACTATTATTGTAATTTTTTTTTTTTAAATGTTAAGGCTCGTATGACATTCTCAAACCTGCAGTTTCCCAGGTCCTTACTTGATGTCCCTCATGTCAGATGAATATACTGAAATGTTCTCCTAAAAGTGGAGGATGTGTGGTTTCAACATAAACTCATATATACACACTTTTGTTATCTTAATAATTTGTAATTGTTTTTATCCGCTTCGCCGCAGCGGACATTCCGCAAGGGTGCGGCCGAATACGATGTGTGCGCCGTCCGGTGCACACACCCTCAGTGACGTCGAACTGCCGGTGGCCGTCCGAAGCATCGAAAAGGCCAAAGGATAAATAAATAATCCTACACTGGTTTACGGTTGGTAAACACTGCAGCTTTCAATACATTTCTTTATTGTTATGGAAGTAGGTGAACACACCCTAATATACATAGAAAGTCACTGGTGAATAGAAGTGCTTACAAATCTCTTACCTTCAGGGATTTTTAGGTGGATGTATACACATGCAGAAGCAAAATGCAGTAGCTCAAAGTGGAAGCAGCCTGTTGGTAAAGTTAGCTGACTGCGATAATATACAGTGTTCAATGGTGGCAAGAAGCATCATTTGATTGGCACTCAAACAGCACAATAAATAGAGAGTGGCTAAAAGCCCTTCTAGTAGTATATAATGTTATTAGGATTTGTAAGGATATGCCTCTTTTTCTATGGTCACCCACTGGCTTTTCGATTGATGCTGCTGGTGTTGACAGAGTGCACTGAGGATTGCTAGGAAGTCAGACTGAACCACTAACCTAAAGTAAGTCACCATACGGTGGCTACTGGGAGCGAATGATGCACAGCTCGATCAACAGACACTACTTAGGGGCAAGGGAAAAAAGGAGCAAAATAAACTAAGAAAGAAATGGCTGTGAAGGAGTAGATAGAGTCATCCAATGAGGTGAGGCAAACAGTCCTATTCTTTCTGGGACAGGTAGCCTTGCAATGTGCTCTGCAGTAAACCAAAACGAACAAATGTAACAAACATAGTGTGTTCAATCGCAATGTGTAAGTATGTGCCAATATACAAAACTTACTTACATTCCTCACACAAAGCAAATACCATGGGATAGTCATGAAAAGGGCGAGAGCAGTGTTGAGAAACAGCCATTCACGGACCACTAGAAGTATCAAAGAGCAGGCAATAATCAATA
Source organism: Lissotriton helveticus (assembly GCF_964261635.1). Lineage (NCBI taxonomy): Eukaryota > Metazoa > Chordata > Amphibia > Caudata > Salamandridae > Lissotriton > Lissotriton helveticus. The sequence continues at coordinate 1,653,008,941 of NC_136067.1, forward strand.
CATAAATATAGTAAAAAACGAGAGCTAATAGTATTTAGCTGTGCTTTAGTGAAGGCGGAAAGTACCCTGCCACGGGCAATCCGTCCGGAGCGTGCAGGAACGTCCAGAAGATATAGTAGGGAAATGTTTTGTGCTGCTGCGCTATTAACATAATACCCGCAAAATCAAAGGAAAAGATTGCATTCTGCTCGTTACCTAGTTGTCCACAAAATCATCAAAAAGGAAAACGCTTGCGCTCCTGCGCTTTTACAGGAACTGCCCTAAAAATAGTGTGACAAATAAGGGTTCGCAAAACAAGGCAAGCGAAAAGCAACGGAAAAGATAAATATTGCACCACTCTCCTGGGCATGCACTTTGCCCAGTGGCTGAAGGATCGCTGCACCTCTGGGAGCACAGAAGGCCAGGTCACGGCTTGCTCTCCAGAGCGAAGGAGGAAGTAGTCGTCGCGGAGGTGCGTTTCCGGGTGCATCAGAAACCGGGTACCAGATTGCCCTCCACAACACCGGTGAATTTGCAAGGAGAGACCTCTGGGGGCGAGAGAAGCTTGAAGTCGGACCAAGTCACCAAGGCGCAAGTGGGAGGTGAAGTCCCTGCGGTGCGCCTCTCATCTTGTTTCTTCCGGAATGATTTATCAGATACTTCGGTATATGGCGGCAACTCGGATAGTCAAGCATCTGACAATCCAAGGGCGGAGCCTTAAATACTCTGGCAGCAGGATTTTGGGGGCAATCTGGGAGTGCCCTAAAGGTTTGCTGGGACTTGTAGTTCCAGACGGTACTAAGGAGGTCACACACACACTTGCACGCAGGCACACAGACAGCGGGCCCCAGAGGGTTTCTAAATGTGTATGGATGTGGTGTCTTGACCAGGGTCATAACACTCAGGGCCAGTTGTAGGAAGCTGGCTCTGTATATGCTATATCAAAGTGAGGTATAGTGTGCACAGAGTCTAGTGGAACCGCAGAGGTAAAGTTAGATAGCACCTCACTCTATTTGTGGTAGTGTGGTCGAGCAGTAAGGCAGTATCAGAGGACAGTATTTAGCATTTGTTGTACTCACTCAGTCAGTAAATGAATTCACAAACTCAAAGAGTGACCTTCAGACTAATTGTTTTTGTATAAAAATATTCTTTTAGTTACTTTATTTCCTAGAACCAAGCAAGCCTGGCACAGGTAAGTGATAAGTAGTTTGTAGTAAATGTACCGTTTGTAACACAGTGTGGATTGCAATAGTAAATGCACTTTTTGACTTACAGTATTGTTTCTGAGAAATGCAATGCTTTGTAAATACATTACATATACTTTGTATAGGATTTTCAGTAGATTACAAGTAAGTTACTTTTGAGATTACTTTTCTTACACAGAGTAGTATACGTAAAAAGTAAAAAAAAAGTAAAGTCCACATTTGTAAAGCGCACAATCACCCGTAAGGGTCTCTAGGCGCTGGGGGCCGTCGGGAAGATTAAGCGAGCTATTGCCCAGAGTCACATGGTGCTGGGCTAACCTGCCGCCGGAGCCGGGGATCGAACCGTGGTCCCCAGATTCCAGCGTCAGTCGCCCTGGCCGCGGCGCCACACCTCTTCCACAGGTGTGGCGTGGATACTACTCTGGGGCATTTCTTGTAAACAGGTACGTAATATCGTTTTTGTTAAATAGTACAATTTTAAAGAATTCCTTTAGGTTTTCAAACTCCACACTTTTCCAAGAAAAACAGTCTATGTTCTCCGATGGAGAAAAATAGTATTACCGGTTTTAGGGTAAGTATTCGGTAGTGGGAGTTGAGGTTCTGGAGGTAGACTCAGGGGTCCCCAGGGTCAGAGATGCACTCTTGTTACAGCAGGGGTACTAGGGCAGCCGAGTGCAGAGTGCTGAGGCCCAATGTTATCCAATGGGGGATAGGGGGCCTCCGGTTGGTGGCTGCTGACGAGCAGGCCAATTGGTTGGGGTAGCAAAGCTCCTGGACTTTAGCTCAGGGCAAATGGGGAAACAAAGTAGCACCAAAGGTGCACACTCAGTAGCACTAGGGCGGCAGGGTGCTGTTTCGATTTCGGGCGCCCTGTTATTTCCAAGGGGGAACCTCAGGTTTGCAAAAGCACTGCAGGCTCGGGGACAAAGGTCTTCTGGGTGTGACCACCACTTTGAGAGGTAAGTCGGGAAGTCTGGAGTTGGTCTGGCCACCCAAGGCCGTGGGGCGTCGGGTGCAAGGGTGCCTTTCAGGGTCGGATCTTACCAGCTCCTGGTCAGGGTTGGGGGGACCTTCCGGATTTAGGCTGCAGGCGTCAGCTGGAGGTTTGAGGTAGGTCAGGGATCGCCGGATCTCGGGTTAGGATCACCGGGGGGACCTCCTTGGGGTCTTTGCCCACTTGAGTTCGGGCCGTGGATGGCAGGTGCAGAGGGGTGCGGATTCGCGGTGTCCGGCCGGAGCCAGAGGTTGCAGATGAACAAATCCGGTGTTCACTGGAGACACGGTCTTTGTGGTTGAAGGCAGGCAGGTCCTGTGGGGTTTGAGGTTGCTGGCTGAAAGACACACCGTGATTTTTGCAGGAGCAGGTTCTAGGTGGAGACATGCCAGTAGGGCAGAGTCCAAATCAGTGGGAGTCTTCCTCTTGTTAGTTTCGGCACGACAGTTCTGTCCTCCTTTTCTTAAAGTTTCTTCTGGTCTGAGGAAGCAAGGTTCAGGGGTGCCCCTACATACTAGATTTCGGGGCATTACAGGTGGGCAAAAAGGTTGGGAGGGGGGGCATAAGCCTTTCCCTGGTTGGCTGGGTCCCCCATCTGCAAATTGGCGGGGACTGAGAGTTGTGCCTTCTCTCGCCTCCCCCACATGAGGGGTGGAGTTGACAGAGGTGGGCACACCTCTCTTACTCACTTGTTTCTCCTGCCGGTTTTCCAACCAAAGTAGGGGTCAGAACCAATGGGAACCAGTTGCTGAAAGCAGCAAGTGGCCTATGGAAGCACACAAAGGCCGCACGCCTTTGAAGCTTCCCCTTCGTGGACCCTACCCATCCTGGGGGAGGAGGCTTGGCACCTCGTTCAAGGATGTGCATTGTTTTAGGCCCCCGAGAGGAGTAGCCTCTCGACCCAGGGGTCCAGAAACATGCCGGGTGGTGGCACCTGAAAGCAGCCACTCAGTCTGGACACAAGTGGTAGGTCGTTTTTCAGGGGGCATCTCCAAGGTGCCCTCTGTGTGCATTTTTCTTTAAATCCCACACTGGCATCAGTGTAGGTTTAATGTGCTCATGCCGGGTGGTAGCAGCTGAAAGCAGCCACTCAGTCGGGACACAAGTGGTAGGTCGTTTTTCAGGGGGCATCTCCAAGGTGCCCTCTGTGTGCATTTTACTTTAAATCCCACACTAGCATCAGTGTAGGTTTAATGTGCTGAGAAGAAAACAAGTTACTTACCTGTAACTACAGTTATCCAGTATTGGTATCTTTCATAGATTCACATGCCTGAATCATTCCCCGTCGCCGAGGCGGGAGTCCCATGGTAATAATATATACAATAGCAGTGCCTTAGAAAATTATTTGTAGTAGGCTGAAAAGACTATAGGCCCAAAACTTAGTAGCCTATCTACCTCATTATGTAAAAAGAACTGAAACAGGAGTTCCAACCAATCAGCTGTCCGCACCCTCTAGAACCTTCCCAGCTGAGGCAGTTCTCCTCAGATTTTCCCAGCACAAGTGAGAAGTATGTATCCCTAATAAAGAACTGCCTTGCCGGGGAGGAGGGTGATTGCATGTGAATCTATGAAACATACCAATACTGGATAACTGTAGTTACAGGTAAGTAACTTGTTTTCTTATCCAGTATTGGGGTATCTTTCATAGATTCACATGCCTCAATCAGAATAGCAAGCAGTAAAGCCATAACTGTCGTTAGCGGAAGGTGGGAGACAAACCGTAATTGTACATATCCCCCACACAACCGGAAGGTTATAAAGCACTAAAATGTCAATATACATATATGCAGAAAAATCCTTCATATAAAATCATTCTTAATAAAGACAGCATTTGATAAGCAGAACATTACAGTAAATCATACATATTTTTATAACATCAATATAATGTGAGAGACCCAAAAAGTCTAACCTTAGTGAAGAAGATGCTGCAGCACCGCTTCTCCCACTGCTGTATCATCATGTGATGCCGACTGCAAGCAGAAGTGCTTTGTAAAAGTATGGATACTTTTCCACGTAGCAGCTCGGCAAATGTTCTCCAGCGTGACCCCAGCAAATAAGGCTGTCGACGCCAACATCATTCTGGTGGAATGTGCTTTAACTTTTCTGATTAAAGGTCTGTTAGCCTTCTCATGACAGAATTGGATTACAGAGGATAACCAAATAGCTATAGTTGCTTTCGTCACTGCTTGTCCTAGCGTGACCTGTCCATAAGCAGGAAATAGCTGATTAGATTTTCTTATGCCCTTAGTTTTTTGTAGATAGAACTTTAGACATCGTTTCACATCAAGTGAGTGCAGGGCCCTTTCTGCCGGTGTGACAGGATCCGGGGAAAAAGTCTTTAGCTTTACCGGCTGATTAATAAGAAATTGAGATGGTAACTTAGGAATGAACTTTGTATTGGTTCTCAGGGTTACATAGTCCTTAGAGAAATATAGGACAGGCTCTGCAATTGTGAAAGCTTGTATCTCATTGACTCTCCGGGCTGAAGTGAGAGCTAGTAAAATAGCTACTTTCCAGGTTAGAAACTTCAGTTCAGCTCTGTGAATAGGCTCAAAGGGCCTCCTCATTAATTGGGACAAAACGATATTGAGGTCCCATTCAGGAGGTGGAGGCCGAAATGCAGGGAAAGCTCGGAATAAACCCTTAAGAAATTGCTTTATCAATGAGGAAGAGCATAGTGATGACTTGTTAGAACTTTTCCTGAATCTGGATATAGCGGCCAGATGTACTTTAATAGAAGAGAATACCAGACCTGCTTTGGCTAGCGATAGCAAGTAAGGAAGTATGTCCTCAGGTGGAGCCTGGAGCGGATGAATATTATTTGTTTCACACCAATTACAGAATCGTCTCCATTTAAAACGATATGTTCTGATGGTACTCTGAGCGCAGGCTTGAGATAAAATCTCTCTGCAGTCCGCAGAAATGTTGAGATCCTTAAACTCTAAGAAGTCAGGAGCCAGGAGTGCAAGTGAAGCGATTGAGGATCCGGGTGTAGAATCTGACCTCCTTCCCTTGTCAACATTGAAATTGTTGGTTTGAGACTAAGTGGAGGTTGTTGAGATAGCAGGATTAGTTCTTGGAACCAGTACTGCCTCGGCCAGCGAGGAGCAATGAGGAGGAGAGTGCAATGTTCCCTCTTCATCTTTTGTAGTATCCTTGGTATTAAAGGAATCGGGGGAAAGGCGTATGCAAAGATTCCGGACCATCTCATTGACAGGGCATTTCCCCTTGACCCCCGTTGAGGAAATCTGCTGGCGTAGTACAGGCATTTGCTATTCTGTTGCGTCTCAAACAGATCCTGAGTTGGTGTGCCCCATGTTTGAAAGATCCTGGCCACTTGATTCTGCTCTAGCTCCCATTCGTGACAACCTGTGAGAGATCTGCTGAGGTTGTCGGCTAGAGAGTTTTGAACACCCTTCACATGCTCCGCTCTGAGGGATATGCCGTGTTGTATGACCCACTCCCACATCTCTTGAGCTTCCTGCGAGAGGGAGAGAGATCTCGTCCCCCCTTCTTTGTTGATGTAATACATGCTGGTGGAATTGTCTGTACGCACCAGCACTGAGGAATTTGCAATTCTCGGTAGGAACGCCTGCAGAGAAAGGAAAATGGCTCTTAACTCTAGGCTGTTGATGTGTTTCTGCCGATATTGGTGAGACCATCGCCCTTGAATCTGAAGGTCCTGGAGGTGAACTCCCCAACCTTCCATAGAAGCGTCGTAGTCAGGATAAACTCCAGAATGGTTTGGAGAAACGTGAGGCCCGGTGACAGATTGTTTCCTTTTGACCACCAAAGAAGAGCCCACCTCATTCTGGGTGTCACCTTTAAGCGATCGTCGAAAGAGCCTCCTACTTGTCGCCATTGTCGGTGCAATTCTTCTTGCAGAGGCCTCATCCTGAGTCTCGCCAATGGGACTAGATTGATCGCTGATGAGCACATCCCCAGAAGAGAAGCATATGTTCGGACCGAAAGTGACTTTTTTGCTGAGATTAGTTTTGCCAGCTTTTGAAGTTTGATCTGTCGCTCCTGAGACAAGAACGCCTTGCAGCGCCGGGTGTCCAGTGATGCTCCCAGAAAAGTCAACACCTGACGGGGTTGCACTTGAGATTTCTTTGAATTGAGAGTGAGTCCTAGGTTTGAGAATAGACGGAGGGAGCTTTTGACCGCTTGTCTTGTAGCCTGTCTCGATGGTCCCTTGAGCAGCCAGTCGTCGAGGTATGGGAAGACTTGTATTCCCTGCGACCACAGTGCTGCAGAAACTGGGGCTAAAAACTTTGTAAATATTCTTGGTGCGGATTTTAGACTGAATGGGAGCACCTTGAATAGAAAGTCGACGCCAGCCACTGTGAATCTCAGGTATTTGCGGTGTATAGGGATGTGGAAGTAAGCGTCTTCCAGGTCCAGAGAAGCCATAAATTCTCCTTCGTTGAGACAATTGAGCACATCTGCCAATGTCACCATGCGAAAACTCAGTTTCTTTAGAAATTTGTTGAGTTTGCGCAGATCCAAAAATCGGGCGCCACTCTCCCGACTTGTTTTTTAAGAGGAAGAAGCGAGAGTAAAATCCTTTTCCTTTTTGCAAGAAGGGAACCTTCTCTATCGCATTCTTGTGGAACATATTTAAGGCTTCTTTGAACAGTAAGTGAAGACGAGGGGGAGGGGGACCCCTCGGCGGGGTTGTAGGTGGTTTCTTTAAAAAGTCCAGAGTGTGTCCGTTCTTGACTAGGTCGAGGACCCACTGATCCGAAGTAATGTTCCGCCATTGCTGGTAAAATGCGGAGATCTTTGCACACACAGGGAGGGGAGGATGTTGGATTGGCGTCCGGCAGAGCTCATTGACGTTTGTTGGAATCTCGTCCTTGATTGTTTGTTCGTCGTCTTCCTCCCTGACGAGAGAAATTACTGAAGGTAGGTTGTCTGTATGAAGATTGGTAGTATGGCTGTTTGTACTGGGATTGATACTGCCTGTTCTGTTGGTTGTGGTAATTTTGGTACAAAAGGGGGTGGTGATGGACGGAGCATCTGAATCAATCAAACACTCACACCCAGTCAAAAGATCTGGGTTTAATCCATCACCGTTCTTTAGCTCACTCTGCCAGCCCAGTTCGGGCTGGACTGTTCCCATGAGGCACAGGGTCAGACTGATTTGCATATTGCCATGTCTGATCTGGGGTGGCCGAGTGAGCTAAAGAATGGTGATGGATAAAACCCAGGTCAGTTGACTGGGGGTGAGTGTTTGATTTGCTCAAGCGCTCCGTCCATAATCCCCTTTTGTATCAGGTTGTGGTAATTTCCTCTGGACGAAAAAACGCAACCTCTTGCCCCTCTAAAAGAGCCTCTTTTATATTGCAGGGTACCGAGTGATTTGGCAGTGTCGGTATCCGTCTTGATTGCCAGTAAGGCGGCGTCTATGTGCTTACCAAAGAGTGAGTCACCGTCGTAAGCCATACCCAAGATCTTAGTTTGAACTTCCGGTCTGAAGGAGGTAGCTCTGAGCAAGCCCTGTCACCTGAAGACTGCCGCACCTGCTAACTGTCTAAAGTTAGTGTTTGCGATGTCTAGGGCGCAGTCTACTATTTCTGATGCCGCCCTTTCTCCTTCCAGCACTATTTTGCGTGCTTCCTGCTGTCGATGTTCTGGTATCAAATTTATGAACTCCGACAGATCCGACCACATCTGCCGGTCATAGCGGGCAAGTATTGCCAAGGAATTTGCTGCTTTAACAGAAGCTGCAGCATTGGTGGAGAACTTCTTTCCTATAAGATCTAGTCTCCTGCCCTCGGTGTTGAAATTGGAGTGGATGGATTTTTGGACCTCTCTTGAGCAGCTTGAGATATCACAGAGTCCGGACGTGGATGGCCCAACAGACAAGATGGAGTGTCTGGCGGTGCTCGATACTTTTTCTCAATACGAGGAAGAACCGCCGGAATAGAAGCGGGGGTCTTCATAATGTTAAGACCTTTCTTCCAAATAAAATCTATAATAGGTATAGCCCTGGTGATCTTTCTATACCCCTCCTTGAAATCATGTAAAAAAACAGTCCGACTGCTCAACAGCTACTGGCAGTTGAAACCTTTTAGCAGCCCGTTGCATAATGTTATGAAAGCCGTCAATATCCTCTGGTGGGGAATCCGAGGGCTGCGGCACAGGAGGTGAAGGCATGGGGATTATGTAATCCTCCCAAGGATCTGTAGGTGTATTGTCATTAGGCAACTATTCCATCTTCATCTGAAGAGGAGGTATTCTGATCGTCTTGCGGTGTAGGGTCCACGGTGTGTCTTGGCGACACTGGAACCTGTGGTGATGGAGGCCTAGGTACATCCACTGGTGCAGGAGGCACAGCTGGCGTGGATGGTGTAGGGGGGAATCTTTGGCGGTAGTCTGCCAACATGGCCTGCAAGTCTTGAATTAAAGAAGGAGGGAGATGATTTGTCTTCTCCCAATGTGGAGGTCTGCATGATTGTCTATAGCAAGGTGTAGACAATTCTTCCTGATAGTAATGCTCTTGCATATCTTCATCCTCTTCCTGACATTTGATTCGCAAATCTGAAGGTTGACGTGCAATTCCAAAGGGGCCTTCTTCATCTTCATCCTCATCTGATTCCTCCTCTACATATGTTTCCAAAATGTGCGATGGCAGAAGTGGGGAAATATTAGAATAGTCCTGTCTCTGATAGGTCTTCATTTGAAAATGAGTATATTGCACTCTTGTAGGTGGCGTCTTGGTAAGCAGATGCGCTGAAAGCGGCTGGCTCATTGATGAAATTACCGCAGACGAGCTTGTCGTCAACGGTGTCGCTTCGACGGTTTCACAGTCGACGGGACTGTCGTCGACGGGGCTGACGTCGATGGGATCATCGTTGACGGGCTCTTCGTTGTCGATGGGGCTTTCGTCAACGATGCCTTCGTCAATGGGGCTTTCGTCGATGATGGCGTAGTCGTCGTAGGCCGGTCGTCGACGTTGTTTGTGAGGAAATATCCTTCGCCCCAGAAGATTTTTTTTGAGAAAATCTTCGCTGACACCATAGGAGAGGTGATAGCAGAAGTAGACACCGTAACAGAAGAGCTTGAGGTGGTAGAAGTCACAGATACAGTGTGAGACGACAAGAGAGCAACAGTTTAAGTCTGGGCTGAACTCACAATTTTAGATGAAGATCCTGAAGTTGTAGTCGATGGAGATCCAAGGGGAGGAGTGGATGACCTCCTTGAGGGTTCTGTAGCTCTATGAGAGGATTTATGATGTTTCTTTCACTCAGGAGAAGAGCTATCTTTGGATCTGGCTCTTTTGCTTGAAGAAGAGGCCCTGTCCTCATCATCTGTAGAAGAGGATATGAGCCATAAAAGAACCCTTGCCTCCCTGTCCCTGATAGTTTTGGCAGGGAAGGTGCGGCAAATCCTGCAATCCTTCACAATGTGAGAGGGATGCAGACAGTAGATGCAGTCAGAGTGCTGGTCATCCACATGGACCCTCTTTTTATTACAGGTCCCACAGGCCTTGAAAAGGGCTTTCTTTTCAGACATCCTGAAGAAAAAGTAGAAACCTGAGTAGGCACTTAGGGAGACTCCCTTCCACACGACGTGCGGTGAAAATCTGAGGAGAACTGCCTCAGCTGGGAAGGTTCTAGAGGGTGCGGACAGCTGATTGGTTGAAACTCCTGTTTCAGTTCTTTTTACATAATGAGGTAGATAGGCTGCTAAGTTTTGGGCCTAGTTGGGCCTATAGTCTTTTCAGCCTACTACAAATAATTTTCTAAGGCACTGCTATTGTATATATTATTACCGTGGGATTCCCGCCTCGGCGACGGGGAATGATTCAGGCATGTGAATCTATGAAAGATACCCCAATACTGGATAAGTTTGATACCAAACGTCTCAGTTTTCAGTGTCGCCATTATGGTGCTGTGGAGTTCATAATGACAAATTCCCAGCACCATATACTCTCAATGGCAGCACTGCACTTACAATGTCTAAGAATGGACTTAGACACTGTAGGGGTATAGGGCTCATGCATCTGTACCCTCACCACTGGTATAGTGCACCCAGCTAGAAGGGTGACTGATCTATGCCAGGGCAGTGGGTTGTAGGCATGGCACACCCGGATGTGTGTCATGTTGACTCTTCACTTTATTCTGCACCAAGACACGCAGCCTGCAAAGGCAGTGTGTGTGTGTGTGTATAAAGGTACAGGGCCTCTAAGGGTGGCACAATAAGTGTTGCAGCGCCTTGGGTACATGTGTTACGATTTACCAGGGGCTGACCAGTGGCCAAAGATGCCAACTGGGTTTGGGTTAGTTTTGGGGAAAGAACACAGGCCCTAGGAACCTGATTGGATGGGACCCAGGGCACATCAATTCAAAGTGCATCAGTAGTGTGTGTGTGTAGGTGGGGGGGAGGGGAGTCCTGCAACAAAAACCCAGCTTCTCACAGAAGGTCTATGATGACATTTCTCCTGAGACTTTTTAGAATGACCAGTGGTCACATGGTGGGATTTCTTAAGGGCATTCTTAGGGTGTTCAGAAGACTGCTTGGCAGAGGATCGATCCTTTTCTGAGATTTGCCAAATCTCAAAGAATCATCACTCTCTCCCTCAGAAACTGGATTTTCCTTTGATTTAATCCCCTGTAAAGACAACAGAAGTCTTCCCTCTCGGTCTTCTGTGAGAAAGTGATAGAGGCAATAAATGCACTTTTTAGGAGGACCATCAATTTGCCACGGGTGTTACATGGCCTCAATAAACCCTTCTTAGAATGTTTGTCATGACCAGAATGTCCAAGGGTAATATTGGAAAGCAAAATGTGTCTGACATGAGAAGTGTTTCCTGAAATCAGAAGGTTTGAAGAATAAACTGAGAAAAGCTCAGGGAGACTACCTTCACACGACGTGCGGTAGAAAATCTGAGGGATCTAGCCTGTGTGGGGAGTGTTCTAGAGGGTGCTGTCTGTTTATTGGTTATAGACCAAGTTTGGTCCTTTTTAAATAATGACTTAGACAGGCTATTAAATGCATGGCCTAGTGCCATAGTAGCCTATGCTTACTAATCGTATTGCTTTGATATAGTACCGTGGGACTCCCACTTCAACAACGGCGAATGATGCAAGCATGTGAATCTATGACAGATCTAATACTGGCGAATTAAGGAATTTACAGATTGCTGGAGAAGCAGGTTCTGCACTTGTGTCTGGTGAAATAGAAGGAACTGGCAACAATGTGTCCATGTGGAGGGATGCAGAACTTTATTATTTATGCAGTATGCACAGTTCCGTGGGGGTGGTGGGCAGCAAGGTGAGTTGCTTGGTGAAGCTCTAAAGTAACAACTACAGAAGCAAGTTCTACCCCGTTACTAGTTGGCAGGGACACTTGGAGGTTGAGATTTTAAAACAGCACAGACACAAGTTTAATAGAGTAAATACCTTAGCTGGTAGGAAAGGCAGGAAGGAACAGCAGGAAAGAAAGAGCAATAGAAAAAAAGAGGTAGAAGGAGAAAACAAGAAAAAGAAAGAAGCAAATATAGAAAGAAGGAAGAAAAAAGAAAGGAAGCAATCAGTTTCCTAACAGCAGTAGCAGTAATTGAAGTTACCAAAAAATTTGAGAAAGCAGGAGCAAAAGCACCATACTCCTGCAAGATAAATTTCAGACTGTTAAGCGGTGCGAGATGTGCCGATGGTGGTACTTCTCCAAAAGACAGCATGTTGGTATTTGATTGGTCTATTGTGCATATCAATAGTATTTCATGAAAATTGAATGTGCTTTACTATAGCTAGAAAATGTAGACTGCCTGCAGAAGCAGACTGACAAACTGAAGTAACCAATTTAAAACTAATGTTTTCACTTATACGTACCATAAGTCTCTTTCAACTTCAGTGCAGTCACATGTGACAACTAAAAAAAGAATAAAATAAATAAAAATTAGAATTTGGCTGATATTTCAATGCTAGATGCTCATATAACAGAAGTAAAGCTATTAAACAAACAAGTTACTTACCCTCGGTAGTGCCTTACCTGGTAGAGACTATCTAACTGTAGATTCCTCACCTTAGTATATTTCCCAGGCGTCAGACTGAATTTGGAAACTTCTGGTGAGCAATACCCCAGTGTGCTGGTAGGTGGCATAGTTCAGCTCCACATGGCATAGCCTGTGTCATCTGCACTGGAAGTGACGTGCACAGTCCTTATAAAGGTGCCACCCCAGCGCACCAACATCAGTTTCTTTTCATGACACTGACCACTGGTATTTGAAGCTAGGGCCCTTAAAGGGAACGTCCTTTACATTATAATCCATTTGCAGAGCGAGGAGGATGGAAGGGTTAATGAATAATCTGTGGCTAGATAGAGTCTCTACCAGATAAGGCGTTACCAAAGGTAAGTAACTTGTTCATTTGATAGAGACTTTGAACTGCAGATTCCTTACTTTAGAATAGACAACCAAGCAATACATTCCCGGAAGTTGGGCTGCAAAACGGATTAGACTAGAAAGTCCTGAAAGGGCAAAGTGAATGTCACGCCGGACTTGACTGTCTAGACTGTACTGTATCGTAGACGCATGAAAGGAAAGCTACATTGCTACCGGACAGATATCTAGGACAGGAAATCTGTGGGCTAATGCAGGGGTAGCAGCCTTCGATCTGGTGGAATGAGCACGCAAACCCTCAGGAGGCTGCTTTCTGGCCAGTGCATAGCAGATTTTGATGTAGAGCACTATCCGTCCCAAGAAGTCCACTTCTGCACCACATGCCTTTCCTTTCTTGGCCTTAACATACCACACAAAGAGTTTGAACGTCCACCTAGAACTCTTTTGTTCCCTCAAGGTAGAATTGACAAAGTTTTTTTTGTTCTAGCTGGTGGGGTCTCTCCTCTGCCTTAGAAGGGTGAAGCAGAGCGTAGAAGATAGGCAGAGAGATAGATTGGCCTACGTGAAAGGAAGTTACTACCTTTGGTAAAAAGGCTGCTAGAGTCCAAAGGACCAGCTTGTCTGGGTAGATAGTAAGGTACAGAGGATGTGCACATAATGTCTGTAGCTCAATTTCCCTTTGGGCAGATGTTATTACCACTAAGAAGGCCGTCTGGGTGGTTAGAAGTCTGAGTGAGCAGTTGTGGAGCTTCTAATAGGAATTGAACATCAGAAAAGTGTGAACTAGGCCGAGCTCCAACTGAAGCATGATAAAAGGCGCTACTGGGAACATATGCTGGAGACCTTTCAGGAACCTATGTACAATAGGGAATTTGAAAATGGATGGCTTATTTGGCAACTGAGAAATGCCAAAATGGCAGAAAGAAACTTTTGATGTGACCAAAATAGATCCCCGCTGGGCTAATGTGAGAATGAAAAAAATAACCTGGGTAATGGGTACAGATAGGGGATCAACGTGTTTATCTGTACACAATGTCAGGAACTTGCTCCAATGGCAGACGTATCCCATCTGGGTGGAGGGACGCCTGGCTGTCCGTATTATATTACAGACTTCTAGCGGAAGGTCGAAATCTGTTAGCTGTCATCAATAAATCTCCCCGCTAAAAGATGTAGCGATATTGGGTTTAAGTGCAGAACTCTGCCCTGTTGCTGAGGAAGAAGATCCTCCCGAAGAAGAAGCCTAATAGGAGGTTCGGTGCTCAAGCTCCACAGCTCGGGATATTATACTGTCCGTGCCCAATCCGGAGCCACAATGATGACTTGGGACGGCCGTTCCTGATCTTCTTGCGACCTCACGGCAGGAGTGCTTTTGGGACAAAGGCATACAGGAGGCCCGTGCTCCACCCGAGACAAAAGCTGCCTTGGAAACTGCAGTGCGCAAATCTCAGGACATTGCACGTTCCTGGATTAGGCGATGACATCTAACCAAGGATCTCCCCACTCTTGGAAGAAAACTGGCACCATCTCCGGATGGAAACATCATTTGTGAACTGCTAAGCATTGATGGCTGAGTTTGTCTGCTCTGGCATTCAGAGCGCCCGCCGGGTGTCGAACCGCTAGGGATATGCCCATGTGATCCAGCCATGTCGAGAGGCACAAGGCCTCTTGACAGAGGGTCCACAACCTTACTCAGCCCTGTCTGTTGCAGTACCACATGCAGTGGTGTTGTCTGGAACCCCTGACCTCTGCAGGTGTGCTGCAACCACCACCAACCTCACGGTAAACACCCGAAAGGCGCTGGAAAGGCCGAAGGGGGGCACAGCGAATTAAAAGTGCTCTTAGCCCACCATGAACCACAGGAAATGTCTGTGGGCAGGCAGGATGTGAAAATATGCATCCGGCAAGTCCAATGCTACCACCCATTTTCCCGGATCCAAGGCAGACAGGACTTGGCCACAGGTGAGCATCTTGTACTTCTCCTTTTTCAAGAAAGAGTTAAGGGCGCTGGTCTAGGATACGACTAATGCCTCCATCCTACTTGGGCACCAGAACATACCGGGAAATAGCAACCACAACCTACTTCTGAAGTAAGGTGAGGTGGTCCTCCGTCAGCCAGCTGTAAGTGGGTGGCCACAAATGTGAGGGAGTAGCCCCTTTGGACCAGCTGGAAAACCCAACTGTCTGATGTTATCAACCTGCAGACGTGAAGGTGATGGCGGAACCTAGCCCTCCCCTCCTGGATGGCAATGTAGGTTGGAGGGCAAACTTAAGGGGTATGGGGGGATGCAGGGAGGTGGTGAATTGGCCCGACTTTTAGCTACCTGCCATATGTGGTCTATGGAAACCACATCCTCTGCGACGAAAGGATTGCAAAGCTTGCAGGCCATGGCAGCTGGGAGTAAAGAGGCACAGTTGAAAGCCACGAAAGGGATGTAAGGCAGACTTAGGTTGGCAAGAGGCCATGGAAAGCCTCAAGGACCTGGCCATAACCCTGCTGTGCTGGAAAGAGTCCACCATCTCTCCTTAAAGATGGGATCCATCAAAGAGCCGGGAGATGCGGGACCTAAATAGGTGATTCATGAGGCAGGATTCATGAGGCAGGATCTTTGACGAAAGTGTGACTAAAAGGCTACCCTTACAACCGCTCCCCTTGACATACATGCTATCCACCATAATAGGGCAGATATAAGACATAAGAAAATCAAATGGAAGATAAGTATACCTTCCATACCATTGTTGAGAATACAGCTTTCTGCATTCTCCATTTGGAAAGTTAAGGAAATCCCTTTGAGTTCAACCAGGAAGGTAAACTATTTGCCCTGAGGAAAGCCCTGGACCTTAGTGGCCTCTCGAAGGGCTGAAACATGTCAGCAAGACACTAGGGTCATAGGACCATCACCTCCTGAAGACCCCTTGTGTGTGTATATGTATTTTTGATATCCCCTACGCCTCCAACAATAAAGGAATACCTGGGGACGTAGAGGGATTTTTATCTTTAGACCCCCTGGCCTTTCTCTCCTAAGCACACCCTGGAATATGGTTGATCCCACCCTGACCTTTAGGAGTCAGGGTGAACCCAATGATGAAGCATGACATCACTAGGGTGTGTGAGGGTTACTAAACAAAAAGTGAGTGCTTCCATTCCCACGTTGAGCGGGTAACGACACAAAAGTTTAGCGCTTAGCCCCAATACACTGGGTGGGACACCTCTAGTAGATCACATCGTACGGTCAACACTGCAAAAGAGAAACTCCGCTTTCCAAAGGTATCCAGCCTTTTAGATTTCTATTCGGTGGAGCGGTAGCAAATGAGAAAGAACTGGCAACAGAGATCTAATCTTGGTCAAAGAGCCAAGTTTTTTATAACTGTGCACGGACTGAGCCAAGCAAAGTTTAAGTGGTAAAGAGTTCCATAACTTCGCAGTCAGTGCCGTGAATGACCTGCCTCCACGTTGAGCTTTAGCAAATCTGGTAATACACACATGCCGGAAGTCACTAACTCTCAAAGATCTCTCTTGTCGGTATTGGTCAGGTCTTTCTCAAAAACAGCGGATCTTTGCCTTCAAGTGCTTGAAAAACCAGGGTAAGGGCCTTAAATTTGATTCTTTTCAACCGTGGTAGCCAATATAGCGGTCTTAAGCAAGATGAAATTTGTTTGCGAAAAGTGACCCAGCAGATCAGCCTGTTGCATTCTGAATTATTTGGCGTCTGTGGGTCAGATAGAGGCTGTTGACATAGTCAAGATGTGAATTTATGAGTGCACAGACCACAAATGTTTGAGTTTCCTGCGGAGCAAGGAACAGCAGCTTCTTGACAGATCCAAGCAACAGGGAGAAAATCGAAGAGATCAGTTTGATTTGTGTTGTGAAATCGAGGTCAGAATCAAACAGGATGCCCAGATTCATAGCCGATGGGGGCCGATCAAGTTCATCAGGCCACCAGAAGATTAGGGGGTTCTGGCTGAAAAGAACTCCTGTTTTGTCTGCATTACATTTTAGAAAATTGGACTCTACCCAATTGAATATACCTTACAAGCACTTTCTGAATTTGAGGAAGGCCGCTTCTGAGTGCTCCCTGAAGGACAAAAACAGGAGCATCTCATCCGCATAGCAAACCACCTTCACCCGCCAGGTTTCAATCAAGGTGGCAAGTGGAGCTAAAAAACATGTTGAAAAACAGCAGTCTCAGGACAGAGCCCTGTGGTACCACACAGACAAGGTGTTTCTGGAGGAATAGAAAGGGTGAAGAAAAACACTCTGAACGTTCTGCCAAGAAGGATTTTATCCAGGATAAGACTGCACTGAAAGCCACGTTGAATTAATCTATTCAACATGGTGAGATGCGACATCCTGACAAATGCTGCTGAAAGATCTAATACAAACATAGTGGAAGCACCTCTGTCCTGTGTTTCGCAAACAGACTCATGACACTTCCAATAGTGCAGTTTCTATGCTGAATTCTGGAGCAGACAATTTGCCTCTACATAGGATGAGATTTGGTGGTTCACTAACTTCTCCAAGATCTTTGCCGAGGCTGGCAGATGTGAGATGGGCCTGAAATTACTAAGCACACATTGTATTTTGTTTTTAGGAGTGGAAGAAGGAAGAACATAAGTTACTTACCTGTAAACTGTGGTTCTCCAGTATTGGTGTCTTTCATAGATTCACATGCTTGAATATGCCCCGTCGTCGAAGTGGGAGTCCCACGGTACATAGAATAGCAGCAATATATGCATATATACATGAAAATGACCATAATTACATATATACATACATATAATGCAGTAAAATACCTAAAGTTTAAAAGTACCATAGAACAGAATAGGCCCATAGAAAGCCTAAGGGAGAACTCACTTTAGTAACATATCAGTGTCAATCAGGCTGTAGCTCCCTCTAGAACCTTCTCCTCAGAAGCCCAAGTCCTCAGATTTTCGGAGCACCAAGTAACCAAAAGTGCCTCAGGAGAAGGGAGCCTCTGAGGGGAGGAAGGGAGGGTCGCATGTGAATCTATGAAAGACACCAATACTGGAGAACCACAGTTTACAGGTAAGTAACTTATATTCTTCTCCAGTATTAGGGGTGTCTTTCATAGTTTCACATGCTTGAATAAGAGTAGAAAGCAGTAAATCATCATCTAAGTCATAAAGGTAACATAAAACTCCAAGCATACAAGAACATATCATTGAATATAGAAAATATCAAAATTGAAGAGAAAATACCTTTATGACTGGAGGCGGGTAGCAACAGAGGCTCCCCGTTATTGGAAAAGATTCTACAGCACCACTTGTCCCACTGCCGCATTTGCAGGCATCTGTCTAATTGTAGAATATAGTGCTTTGTAAAAGTATGGCTGCTCGACCACGTAGCAGCTCTGCAAATGTGCCGTAGAGGTACCCCCGCAAAGAGGGCAGTAGAAGTTGACACAGCTCTAGTTGAATGAGCTCGTACTGGAGCAGGAAGGGGCTTGCCAGCCCATTGATGACAAAAAGTAATGGTGGAAGAAATCCACCTAGTAATAGTCTGTTTGGTAACAGGTTGTCCTTTGCAGATCAGGCCATAGGCCACAAATAGTTAGTCTGATTTCCTGAATGATGTAGTACGCTGAATGTAAAACTTGAGACAGCGTTTCACATCCAATGAATGCAATGAACGTTCAGCAGGAGTTTGTGGATCAGGAAAGAAAGTCTTTAGAATGACAGGTTCATTGAGATGGAAATCACTTGGAACTTTCGGGATAAATTTTGGATTAGTACGTAGCGTAACAGCCTCATTGGAGAACTGGAGAAAATGAGGCTGAATTGTGAATGCCTGGATGTCACTAACACGCCTAGATGATGTTAAGGCGAGCAGCAGAGCAACTTTCCACACGAGGAATTTTAAGCCTGCCGAATGGATGGACTCGAAAGGAGGTAGGAGGAGTTGAGACAAAACCATATTTAGGCGCCAAGCAGGTGGAGGGCGACGAATGGGTGGAAACATCCGGGAGAGGCCTCTAGATGACTCTAGAGGAATATAGTGATGTGGAACCATCATGACGGAAGCGGGAAAGTGCTGCCAGAAACACCTTAAGAGTGGAGTGAGAGGAGTGGAGTGAGAAAGTCCCGACTTTGCAAGGGATAGGAAAAAAGGCAGGATCTGTTCTGGTTTGGCGGTCATTGGATCCAAGGCTTTGGTGTGGCACCAGACACAGAAACGCTTCCACTTCAATGGTGGATGGAGCGCGAGCGTGCGCCAACACTTCCCTGCAATCTGCGTCGATGGTTAGACGTGCAAATTCATTGTGTTCAGGTGCCAGGCATGGAGCTGGAGGTATGCCGGATCTGGGTGGCAAATCTGCCCTTGCTTCATCGTGAGGAGGTGAGGCAGGGGCTGAAGCGATATTGGCTCGTTCTGGGAAAACAGAAGAAGGTCCGAGAACCATGGGCGTCGCGGCCACTTGGGTGCGATCAGGATGACATGACAGGGTTGAAGCCTCATCCTGTGCAACAGGTGCGGAATCAGAGGAAGTGGAGGGAAAGCGTAGATGAATTCGTTCGACCAGTTTATCGAAAATGCATTTCCGCTCGACTCTGTGGGGATGACGACTTGCAAAGCGTTGGCATTTCCTGTTCGCGGCAGTCGCAAAGAGATCCATCTGCGGCTGGCCCCACTGATGGAAAATGAACCCGAGAGTAGGTTGGTTGAGTTCCCACTCGTGATTGTCCGAGAGAGATCTGCTGAGCGAGTCCGCCAGAACATTGGAAACACCCGGCACATGGATGGCTGTAAGATGAACTTGATGATGAATCGCCCAGTCCCATATCTCCTGTGCTTGTCGGGAAAGCAGTAGGGACCTCGTGCCGCCCTGCTTGTTTAGGTAGTGCATGCTGGTGGTGTTGTCTGTTCTCACCAGCAAAGATTGGCCCTGCACTATCCTCTGGAAAGATCTCGGGGCAAGGAAGATCACCAGAAGCTCTAGGCGGTTTATATGCCAAGTGCGCTGGATTGCAGTCCACTTCCCTTTTACCGACATTCCTTCGAGGTGTGCTCCCCAACCCTCTAGAGACGCATCGGTTGTAAGAGTCAGAGTCGGAGTTGCGTCTTGAAAAGACCGACCCCTGGATATGTTCAGAGGGTGAGACCACCACTCCAGAGCCACCTGGATGCGGGGCGTGAGGAGGATCCTGTCGTTGAACGACCCTGAAATCTGCTTCCACTGCTTGTCTAGTTCTTCTTGTACAACTCTCATATGTAGCCTGCAGTAGAGGATCAACTGTATGCACGAGGAAGCCATGCCCAGGAATGATTTCAACATCCGGACTGAAACGTACAGTTTTGACTGCAGGAATCGTACCATCTTGAGCATACGGTCCTGTCTTTCCTGAGAGACGAAAACCTTTGCCAGCTGAGAATCTAGTGAGGCTCCTAGAAAATCTCGCCGCTGAGACAGGTGAAAGTGTGACTTCTGGCAATTGATGGAAAGGCCCAAGTTTTGAAAAAGAGAAAGACAAACCTGAGTGTGCTGATTTGCCAGCTGGAGGGTCGGGCCTTTATAAGACAGTCGTCCAGGTATGGATAAAATTGAATGCCTTGTAGGCGCAGAAAAGCAGCTACCGGGGCCATGATCTTGGTAAAGACCCTCGGTGCTGAGCGTAGGCCAAACTGCAGTACTCTGAATTGAAAGTGTAGGTGTCCGACTGTAAAACGGAGATACTTTCTGTGCCTGGGGTGAATCGGCACGTGAAAGTATGCGTCCTGGAGGTCAATCTTGGAGAAGAACTCTCCGGGGTTGAGATAATTTAAAACTTGAAGCAAGGTCAACATTTGAAATGTTTTTGATGTGATGAACTTGTTCAGTGCCCGTAAGTCCAAAATGGGGAGCCACTCTCCCAACTTTTTCTTGATTAAAAAGAAACGGGAGTAAAATACTTTGCCTTGCTGGCCTTGCAGTACCACCTCGATAGCACCTTTTCTGATCATTAATTTGACTTGAGCCAATAGTTCCTCGAAATGGGGAGGGGGCGGACCAGTAGGAGGGCGATTGGGAGGAAATTTTGTAAATTCCAGGGTATGTCCTTTTGAAATCACATCTAGGACCCATTGATCGGAGGTGATGTTGGACCAATTGAAGATGTAGTTGGAGATTCGTCCTCCAATTTTTACAGTCGGTGGAAGGTTGACGCTGGGACCGTCACTGTTTCTTTGCATTTGAACCACCTCTGTATGTGGTTTTCCTCTGGTATGGTCTGGAGGAGGTCTGTCGATTTTGGGACTGGTAAGTATTCCTTTGACGGTTTTCATTGTAAGAGCGATATTGGTTTGATCCACGAAAAGTGGAAAAATTGACGCCTCTACCACGTGTACCTCGAAATGGCCGTTTTCTATACTGGAGGGTTGCCAAAGCCTTGGCCGTATCTGTATCCTTTTTTATCGATTCGAGGACATCGTCGACATGTTTGCCGGAGAGCGAATCACCGTCATATGGTAGATCGAGTACTCTAGCCTGAACCTCTGGGCGAAATGCTGTCGATTTTAACCAGCCATGACGCCTCAAAACAGCAGCCCCAGCCAAATGCCTGAACCCCGTAGAGGAGATATGAAGAGCGCAGTCAATGATCTCTGATGAAATCTTTTCTCCCTACTGAATGATGGCTTGTGCTTCCGCGAGGATGGCATCCGGTAATTGTGGAATTAATGCTGCAATTTCGGACCACATTTGGCGGTTATACCGCCCAAGAATAGCCAAGGAATTAGCCACTCTTACAGTCGTGGCTTCCATGGTGGTAAACTTTTTCCCTATAGAGTCCAGCTTGCGGCCTTCCTGATCAGGGGGAGATGCGAGAGGCGTGGCAGGATTGCGGGACCTTTTTTGAGCTGCCTGAGTAATGACGGAATCCGCCTTAGGCTGTGACACTAGGCATGCCGGAGAATCTGCTGGCGCTTTATATTTTTTATCAAGCCTTGGTAAGACAGCTGGGATCGAATTTGGTCGCTCCATCAATTTGAGACCTTCCTTCCAGATATGGTCGATTATCGGAATAGTGTGAGCTTGCCTTTGAGTAAGTCTTTGAAGTCAAAGAAAACAATCAGTCTGTTGGACTTCTAAAGTGAGGTGAAACCTCTTAGCTGCGCGGACCATTAAGTTATGAAAACTGCCAATGTCCACAGGAGGTGAAGCTAATGGCGGCGTTGGTGGGGTTGAAGGTGTTTGAGCCCTGTAATCGTCCCACTCTTGAAGGCCTTTATCATCATCATCATCATCCTGATCTGTGTTGTGAGGGTCTTGGTCCTCATTATCCGTATCCTGCTGGTCACGCACTGGTGACCTGGGTGGAACTGGTGCAGGAATTTGAGGCTGTGGAGGAGGTTGCGGCACTGGAGAAACAGGCCTAGACGGTGGGAATCTGCGATTATAATCGTCCAGCATGTGTTGCAGATTCATTACCAAAGACAGTGGTATCTGTGTCGTCTGTTCCGCCATAGGTGCCTCTGAGTTGTCTACAGGAAATAGATCTGTCCCATCTTAGACGTCCTCTTCCTCCTCTTCATCATAATCTTGGCACTTAATGTGAAGCTCGGATGGGCTAGACGCTTGTCTAAAGACATTCTCCACCTCTGAACCATCATTGAAATCCTCCTCCGCAGACTGAAACAATTGGTCTGGAAGAATAGAACCACTCTTTATAGGACTCAACTGTATAAGAGGCACCCTTTTAAGAATGGAATCAGTGACCACTGTGAAGGTGGTAGCCGTGGCTAAAGGATGATGCGACGTCGACAAGATCCAAAAGCAGGTTGAGGGGTCTGTGCCGTGCCCACGGACAAAGAATCTGTAACTGTAGACAGATGTGATTTAGCCTTCGTCGACGAAGATTTTTTCGCCGTCGACGTCGTCAACGAGGGTGGAGTCTTGCTCGTAGACGAAGATGGTCCCGTCGACGAAGGCTGAGCCGTCGACGGAGTGGCAACCGAAGGCTGGGCCGCCGACTGAGTGGCCCGTCGACGATGCGGTTGTCTTGGTCGACGACGAGGAGCGCGTCGACGAATGACGCGTTGACGGTGGCTTCTTCGACGACGGTGTTGATTTGACAGTCGTTGACGAGATCTTTAGGATAGAGGTAATGGGTCTCACCTCATGGGTCGTCGTCGACGAGGACGTCGTCGACGTAGTTCTCGAAGACATTGAGCATGTCGTCGTCGACGTGGAGACGGCATCCACGGATTTCCTCGTCGAAGATGTTGTCGACGGACGCGTCAACGAGCCAGTGCCCGTTTTTGAGGATGATGGCATGCCTTTGGACAGTGACGCCAGAGAGCCAGGTCCGGTAGGCGTAATTGGAGGTAAATCCTGTGGGGAGACATCCTTAGAGATTTCCACAAGTCTACTTTTCTTGAGAAAAGGAGAAGGCATCTCCGTCTCCGACCCACGCTTCTGAGAGGCCTTTGACTGGAAAGAAGAGACACTCTCAACCTCCGAGACCACAGTGTCAGTTGTCTTCAACTTCTGTAGCCACAGAAGGAGACGGGCCTCCATGTCCCTTAAAGTTTTAGGTGGAAAAGTACGGCAGTACTTACAGTTCTTCATTTCATGGTCCGGGTAGAGACAGTAAAAACATTTACTGTGAGGATCTTCATGAAAGAGACGCAATTTTCCACATGATGGACATGGTTTGAACAAAGATTTCCTTGAGGAAGACATCTAAGAAAAAACAGCTAAGTGAGAAGAAAAACTGAGCAGAGCTCAGGGAGACTCCCTTCACACGACGTGCGTTAGAAAATCTGAGGACTTGGGCTTCTGAGGAGAAGGTTCAAGAGGGAGCTACAGCCTGATTGACACTGATATGTTACTAAAGTGAGTTCTCCCTTAGGCTTTCTATGGGCCTATTCTATTCTATGGTACTTTTAAACTTTAGGTATTTTACTGCATTCTATGTATGCATATATGTAATTATGGTAATTTTCATGTATATATGCATATATTACTGCTATTCTATGTACCGTGGGACTCCCACTTCGACGACGGGGAATATTCAAGCATGTAAATCTATGAAAGACACCCCTAATACTGGAGAATGATTGTTTCTGAGTGGCAGGAAAGATGCCAGAGTTAAAAGATGCAATCCAGATCTTATTGAGGAAAGGATTAACATAGCGTGCTACCATTCTGGGAGGAGGGGGGCTGATTTGCATTTCAATCATTCATAGCTAAAACTCAGAGAGGGCAGGCTTGTGACTAGGCATGAGGAAGTCACCAGTTCTGCAGTACAGAAACTGTCAGGAAAAAGTAGCACAGCGTTTTTGAATTTTCTCCCCCTCGAGGGATTAGTGGCAGCCTTACTGCATATTAAGAGGTGCCCTCTAATGACTGCAGAATTTACTGTGAGATGCTTCAAAGAGCCGCTTTGCCTCGGGGTCATAGGACCTCCTCCAGCTGCCCCCAAGCTTTTCACACAAGATTTTCTCTGCTATTAAGGCGTGAGAAAAACAGGGAGCAGGAGGCTTGGATCTTACAGCTGTATGAGTTTTCAGGGGTGCTAAAAGGTCCATGGCCTTGGTGATCCATTGAATGAACAGGACCACATC
The DNA here is from genome assembly GCF_964261635.1 of Lissotriton helveticus. Lineage (NCBI taxonomy): Eukaryota > Metazoa > Chordata > Amphibia > Caudata > Salamandridae > Lissotriton > Lissotriton helveticus. The sequence goes on from NC_136067.1 coordinate 1,653,033,027, forward strand.
AGAGTCGGGTTGCCTGAGAAAGAAGGAGGAGGAGGATTGAATAGAGCACAAGAGACCTCAGTGACATTGCACCAGCTTCCATTCAATTTGGGAATTGTCCTAGTCTTCAACAAATGTCCAGAACCGTAAAAAGAGAACAGGACCAGGAAATGATCCGTCCCAACCATGTGCTCAGAGGCGCTGGCTCCGAGACCCAACATTTTGGAAAAGTTGAAGTCCAACATACGGCCTGATTTGTTGGTGGATGCCGTAACATGTTGTGTAAAGTTAAGACCTGCCAAAACCTGAATTAAGTTCAGAACATCTGCAAGTGTTAAATGCCCTCAGAACAGTAACACTGGCGTAGTGAAGTGACAAATGAGCGATAGTGTCACACAGTTGAGGATGGCAGCAATTGGGGTTGTCCGGGGAAATATACATCTGCAGGCCAGAAAAAGGAGGTAGGGGATATTTTAATGCAAAAAAATAAGACCATGAAGGTTCTCAATTTGGCCCAGCACAGATGAGGGGCTTCAAATTATCCCCAAGGATAGCAGCCCCCTTCACTCTTATCTGCTACCACATTAGCACACAAAATCCTGCAACCTGGTGGGATGGCGAGGTCAGGGTTAGAACCTTCCTTCAGCCATGTTTCAATGAGAAATATAATAATAATAATAATAATAATAATAATAATAAAGCAATTTTTAAAGCGCCTGGTTACACTCAAGACAGCGTGTCCCCGCGCTAAAATTGCTGCTGCTCCCAGAGAGACAGAAGTCTAGAAGCGAGTGGCCTAAGTCAAAGGAACATGAAAGCTTTATTTACGTGGGAAGAGATGGGTTTTAAGTCTCGGTCTGAATCTAGTTTCAGAGGGTTCCATGCGTAGATCAAGCGGAAGTTTATTCCAGTGTTTGCTTGCTAAAAACCTGAAGGAGCGACCTCCAATCCTGGCCTTGCGAATGCGGGGAAGTTTGAACAACATCGCTCCGGCAGATCTTAAGTTCCGGGTAAGGCGATGGATGGTAAGAGGTTTTCGCAAGTAACCTGGGCCTTTTCCCTGGGCAATGCGGTGTGCAAAGCATAGCGCTTTAAACTTAATGCGTTCCTCAATAGGGAGCCAGTGTAGTTTAAATAGTGCCGTCTTTCCCGATGCTCTACGCGGGAGGTTGAGCATCAGGCGAGCGGCAGCATTTTGAACGCACTGCAGTTGGTGTATGCCTTTTTTGCTTAAGCCTAAGAGCATGGCATTGCCGTAGTCCAGATGCGGTGTGACTAGAGCGCGGAGAAGTGTCTTCCTGGCGCTGATGGGGAGAAGGTCAAGAATTTTGCGAAGAGTTTTGAGTATACCAAAACATCTTCCCGTGACTTTGTTGACCTGTTGTTTAAAAGAAAGCTCAGCATCAAGCATGATTCCAAGATTTCTGACGGATTCCGCCGGGGAGGGAATCGCGCCCAATTCAGTGGGCCAGCACGCATGTTACCAGGTAGAGGGGGATTTGCCAATAACCAGCAGTTCTGTTTTGTCGCCGTTCAGGCGCAGGCAGTTGTTGTTCATCCATCTTGCCACAGATAGCATGCAGTTGGAAAAGTTGGTGGCGTCTTCCATCTGATTGTGCGTGAGTTTAATCATCAGTTGGGTATCGTCAGCATATGTGACAATATCCACTCCAAAAGTTTCCACAATGTGAGCCAGGGGTTTCATGTAAAGATTGAACAACGTAGGGCTCAAACTGGAGCCCTGTGGAACCCCATGTCTCAGCTTCCGGGGGGAGGACTTGAAAGGAGGGCAATGTATCTGAAAACTCCTGTTTTCTAGAAAAGATCTTATCCACTCATAGGCAGATCCCTCCACTCCCATGTCTGAGAGGTGAGACAGCAGCGTTGTGTGCAGCACGGTGTCAAAAGCTGCACTAAGATCTAATAAAACCAACGCTGCTGTCTACCCCTCATCCACTAACTGTCTGAGACATTCTGTGGAGAAGAGAACAGCTGACTCCGTCGAGTAGCCAGCTCTGAACCCCGACTGTGTGGGATGGAGGAGGGATTCCTCCTCAAGGTATTTCATGAGTTGGCCGTTAACCACCTTCTCCACATCTTTCACGCAGAAAGGAAGAAGGGAAATGGGGCGGAGATTCTGTAGCTGGGAGATATGTACGTTGTTTTTTTTTTTCAGAGGGATGACTTGGGCCGTTTTCCATGCGTCAAGCACATGGCACTCTTGGAAGGATAGGGTGACCATGTGTCCAATCCGGTCGATCATGCATTCTAGGACTCCCTTAAAGCAATTAGGAGGAATCACAGCATGGGGGGAGCCGGACTGAATGCTGTTAGCAATATTAAGCAGGTCTTGCCTATCAGGTACTTTAAAGCAAGTCAGATGAGGTTTGATGGCAGAGTCATCTCCCACTCTCGTGTATTTAATCGGCAGGTCCGTGCCGCCTGTGAAAGTGGCATGTATTATATCCACTTTGTTTACAAAGTAATCTGCTATGTCATTACATAGCTCATTGTAGTAGGTGTCTTGGGCCTCAAGTCTGATGGGGACCGTAAGCTCTTTATAAATGGAAAATAGTTCTTTGGTGGGGTTATCGGCAAATTCTATTTGTTCCCTAAAATGAGCGCCTTTGGCTGCTCTCACGAGTTTGTGGTATGTTTTTAGCTCTATTTTATAGTTAAGCTTACATTCTGGATTGTAATATTTCCTCCAGCCTCGTTCGAGGTTTTTGCATTTGGCTTTGGCTTCCTTAAGCTCTTTGGAGAACCAAGGGGCCGTTTTGGTTTTTCTAGCAGGGGGATTGAGTGTCCATGGCGCTACTGTGTCCAGCACCCTGGACATCCATTTTTCATAGTCGTCCCACGCCTCCATATAACGTCTCAGGTGTTATCTAATAGGAGAAACAATATGTCAGACGAGAGCTTGGAGAGGGACCATCAACTAATGAGGCAGGCCTTTCAGCTGATAGAAACAGATCACACATCAGGGTGCGCAATACCGGAGTATAGCATTAGTCAACCCAGCCTTCAACATTGACTTGAGACCCCGCAAGATTTACACACAAAGCCTAAAGAATCCTCATCGTAGGGGTAAAAGAGTTTAGATGAATGACAAGAGCTACAGTAGAAAGACATCAGTTCTTCCCTCGAAAGGGAACAAACGTGTAGGGGAAGGACAGGCAGTATGGCTTGTGCTAGACATGGTCCGGAAGCATAAGGGATTGCCTATGGTATGCCAGCAGAGTGTCCGCGGCATGAGCCTTTTTAAATACTGTGGGAGCTGGTCTCAAACACTAGACTGCTCAACATTAAAAATGCTGTCCTAGTAATGGCCCCAGTATTCGGAGTAAAAAAGGTGCTCTGCTCCAAGTTAAAGAGTGGAAAATGACCTCAACTTGGTCAATATTTCAAATGCCCCCAATAAAGTGAAACGTGCCTATGTACAGGAACCCTAAGATAGCAGCAGTTCCGAAGATAGCAGCAATTCCTCCAACCACACTTGTTAGGTGTCCGTCATCAAATTCCCCAAAAATGCTTTAAAAATATACTTTAAGACATTAACAACAAGAAAACAGGTTTTATAATTACAGCAAGGCATTAGAGTGTGACTGGCTGTTCTTGGAGCTCGCTGCAAGTTCGCAGCATGGGTCTCCTTAAAGTGGATGCATGGCGCGGCAATCCCTGCAGGTCTTTGCCTTGTGATCACACTCCAGACGCCAAACAAACCACGAACAGGTGGGTCACAGACATCTGTCTGTGATAGGCACTGCATGATTTAAAACCTGCCTTTCTGGTGGACATTTTTTACACCAGGAGACAAAGTCTAAAAATAAATCATCAACAAAGGTTGAAAAAAGGTCAGCAAAAAAGTGACTGGGGGTAGCCTCTCCAGATCTGCTCTAACTGGAGCGGTGACTGATATGAAAAGAAAGGCAGTGACATCAGCGTGCAAACGTCACTTCCAGTACAGAGGACACAAACAACTTCACACGGAGCAGAACAACAGAAACTACCGGCCTACAGGTGTACTGCTCACCAAATGTTTTCCGATTCAGTTTGACACCTGTAGTATATTCTAAGGTAAGGAATCTGTGCATAGAAGTCTATCTGATATAGTTCTGAGAACAGGTTGGCCAAATCATGCTTGTTGGTGCGCTAAGACATCCACAAAGTAGTGCTTGGTGAACATGTATGAAGTAGATCATGTAGCTGAATTACAGATGTCCGCTTTGGGTATGTTTCCAAAGAAAGTCATAGTAGCTCCCTTTTAGGTCTCAGCCTGGCTTGCTAAAGACATCTTCGGGAAAGTCAGAAAGTTGACCTAAGAATACAGTCGGTCCATTGCAGACCATTGACTAAGTGGTTTGTAATTCACATTTTCTGGCTCTCTATTTACTGGCTTTATCTGCCTTAGCCTGTCTAGCTTGTAATTGTCCCTCCATTACCCAAACATTGTTTACTGTATTCTTCCATGAACCAGCATTCTGTTAACAGGCCATAACATTTTGTTTTCATCTTACCACATTTGTGGTGCATTCAAAGAGAGCTCGATTTCTGAAGACTCCCAATGCCTGAGGTATGGCTGAGGTATGGGAGTAAGACTTGTGGGTTGAGTTCCCAATCGTGGACATGGTGCAAGGCATGACACCTGACCAGGAGGCTAGAATTAAGATCACTGGTTACAGTGTTGGCTACACCAAGAGCACAGTGGGCAATGGTATTTGAAATGGTTTTGCATCCATCTCACTCCAATGCACACTGTTGTATCAGCAGAGTAGGTCAATGGAGTTAGAAATCAGCAAGTGTTTGGCTAATTGTACTGCCACCCTCTTGCAAGCTGCGGCAATCTTTTTACCATCTTTGACAGGAGTTGGAGTGTCCTTTGTACCCTGGGTATTAGCACATATCTGCGCCATGAGGCGCACAATCGAGTCAAGAGGAACGTGGCCAAGGATGTAGGGTGGGGCATTGGGAGAGGGTTTGTATTTTTTGACGACCCTTGGTTTGATGACCAGAACTTTGACCGGCTCGTTGAAGGTGTGTCGCTATTTTGAGTATCACCTTCAGCATGGAGATGAACTGGAGGATGCTTTTAGCTTTTTGAAAGTATTTTGACCGAAAGTCATCATCTTCCTGTTCCAAGTGAATATTTACTCTATGAAAAATAGCTACCTTTTGGTTAATCTTTTGGTACAAGGTAAGTTCATCAGGTGGGAAAGGTTTTGTCTAGCACAGATCAGGGTCTGTATTGCCCGAGGGAAACAACATCATAGATGTCCTATGCGTCATCCCAAAGTTCAGGATCATGGGGGCATCATAGGGCTTCCCTGTAAACAATGGGCTTCCATCCCTATAAGGACAGTATGGTGAACCAGCGTTTCAATCTGAAGGAGGTAACATGTCTGGTAGTGGTACTGTGAGAGGAGGGACAAAAAAAAGGGTTGCGCGCGGAGCAGGCTACTGTCCCTATCCTTATGTCTTTTGTACCCTAGAAGAACTGTAGGTTCCAAGTAAATTTTGTCCCTGAAGGACACTTCTCCCTTGGCAGAGTCTCCTGTGGCAGCTTGGTTGAAATTTTCCAAGTTTGGCGAACATCCAACTTATTCGGAAAGCGCTGGAGAACTGGCTGCTCGGAGGCATCATAGCCAGCGATTATGGTGCTTTTGGTGTCAAATGGGATTTCAGCACCAATGCACCACTTGGTGTTTTCAACATAGAGGTCTTTGGTGTTGATGGTGGCTGCGATGTTAAAATGGAGTCAGGTGCCTGTTTTGGAGTGACCTTCAATGAAGGCGTTGAAGAGCCCATCAGGTCAGAGGAAGGATGTGACTTATGCGGGGACTTTGTGCATGGAGAAGGGAGTGGTGTTAGCTCTCAAGGCTTCTGTTGGTGCTGACCATGGCCTAACGGCAGTGGTGGACCAGCAGGCTGCTGTCCAGTGTCTGGGCTAGACGTGTGGTAACACACTGGGGTGATGCTCTGCCTGTCCACAAAGTTGCTGTGGGTTGAAACTAGGTATCCTCGTGCTCTTGATGTTGCTCTCCCATGGATTCAGAGGACGAACTTGTGTCCGAACTACACTGAACCAGATGGGCCTGGAAAGGGCCGGCTTCTTCCTCCAACCTTTGACGTTGCATGCCCGAAGATGTCGGGATGGCGTCTCCATCTCGCCTCGTCATTCTTTGATGAGCCTAACTCTACTTCCGTCAATAGCTAAGGGTCTTCTTCAGCCGGACGATAAGGCAGACCTGGCACATGGTCTTGTCATGCTCGGGGGAGAAGCAGAGGTTGCAGACTTGATGGCGGTCTGTCAGTGTCAGTGACACTGGGAGCAGTACTAGAATGTCACCATTTAATCACAGACCTGGTATTCTCATTAAGAAGGCACCAGAGACTAGGTGTGAAGGGCAAAGGCTTCGGTGGAGGGTGCCTTAGTGCTTGAGCTCCTGAAGCAATAATGAAACTGTATTGCGGTTCTGTGAAAACTGTTCTGTGATAATGGGAGGAACCCTGCAATAAGTGCTATTAGGTGCCAAACACTGAGCCTAAATGTTACACGTCCATACCCACAGCATAAAAAACAATCTAACAACGCCCTGAGCATTACCAGCTAAAGGAGTCAATATACCTAGGGACTCAAAAGACATCGTCACAGAAAAATACTTTGAAAACATCCGAGCCCAACACTAGATGACAGGAGTATGCAGAGCTTGAGTATCTACAGCCACACATGCTACAATTGTTTGTCTTTTAACCATGTCCAGTGTCATCATATTATCATATTTATCAATATAACTGTATTCATGGCAAACCTGTACTTCAATTTCCATATATGAATTTGTAAAACAATGTGTAACATATCTCTTACTGAACTCAAAGATTTAATGCACATTAACGCAAGGGTGAAAATATTTCCGTTTTCTTCTGACATCATTCACATTGCTTCTGTGACACAACAGATCAGACTCAGCTATGGATAGCAACAACTATATTATGCAGGATGATCTAGTGTACATTCATGTCCCAATTACTGATTATCTGTGAGGATAAAATTAATAAAGAAAATGTTTTCAAAAGGTGCCCAATATCTGCATGGGTTTGCTTGGACATTGCTTGCTCATTGTTTGCACAATTGTGAAGATAAGATTTCCATGGATGTATAACTAACATTACAAAAAATATTCAAACTCCAAATACCTTCAGCAGCTGAAGCTGGTCATACGTGAGATCTTTTACAGGAATCTCAAACAGTTCTATTGACTCAGCATCACCTTTCTAAATAAAAAGAAATTACGTTTTACAAAACAAGCACAAACACATACCCTTTTTGAAAATATTTAATTGTAAAGTAAAAACAATAATTGCAAACAAACATCTATATTTAAACCAGGGGCCTCCAGCATCTTCTGTAATGAGAGCTACTTGTGCTCAGTGAAAATAGTTGTGAGCTACTGAGGGCCAAGTAACATTGTGCATTGTCATCAGACACCCCCTGGCCCAATGTCCCTGGAGCCAGACACTATGGTTGGAAAACAAAAACTGTAACTAGGGCTACTATGAAAGGGTAGTGAGTGCATGGTGCGAGGGGATGTATGAACATGTGTGCAAGAGAATGGGATATATGTGTTTGGGTGACAGAGCCTGTGTCGTATGTACTTGAGGTTCAGAGCATACCTTTCGCCATATGTGGCACCGTTACATGTACAACAAAAACATACATTTTGGTTTTTAAATGGTAAAAATTTAAAGTGCAGAAAAATGTTGTGCAAAAATTTTCATAAGGAACATTTTTCTGCACTTTATTATTGTTCAGTTACAAATATGACAGCAGGTCAACCAGTCACTGGGAGCAAGATTTCTATCTGTAAATCTGACATTAAATGGGAGAAAATTCAACTAAAGTGTTAACTTTCTGTTTATATGCATAATGAACAAGTTGCTTACCTTCGGTAACGCTTTTTCTGGTGGATACAGTATCTGCCTGTGGATTCCTCACCTTGTGAATATCCCCTGCACCAGCAACATTCGGAAACTTTTGTAGCTCTCCACGCCGACGAGGACGACGTCACCAAGGCACGGCTTCGCTCGCGACCTCGCTGACGTCACCGGATCCATAATAGAGCCTCGTCGGCGTGATAACGTCAGTTCGGCCCCTTTTTTCCGTGCCCCCGAGGCACACGGACGGACCGACATAAATAGGTACAGTATACACAGTACACAGAATTCAAACTATCACACATAGTTTGAAATCAATGTAACAACAATTAAACATTACCATTGAAAGACACAATCATAAAGGTAACACTTGCTGGTATAGAAGAGTGGACAACAGGGAGGCGGGTGGGCTAGTGAGGAATCCACAGGCAGATACTGTATCTACCAGAAAAAGCATTACCGAAGGTAAGTAACTTGTTCTTCTGATGGATACATCTGCCAGTGGATTCCTTACCTTGTGAATAGAATCTCACAGCAGTCCCCACTCCCGGAGGAGGGTGTCCACTCCTCTATACCAAGAAATCCTGAAGGACAGAACGTGCAAAATGACCATCCCTCCTCACTTCGGAATCTAAGCAGTAATGCTTCGCAAAAGTGTGGAGGGAGGCCCAGGTTGCCCCTCACAAATGTCCACTACAGGAACACCTCTAGACAAAGCAGATGTAGAAGACTTTGCCCTAGAAGAGTGTGCTCTTATACCATCTGGAGGTTCCTTACCAGCCAAGGAGTAAAAGATCTTGATGCACAAGATAATCCATCTGGAAAGTGTGCGCTTGTGCACCGCTCTTCCTTTACTGCAGCCAGCAAAACCCACAAAGAGCTGGTCGTCCACACGATAGTCTTTAGTCCTATTGAGGTAAAAACTCACGCCCTCTTAGGGTCCAGACGGTGAAGCCACTCCTCCTCCTTGGAAGGGTGAGGGGTAGGATAGAAGGTGGGAAGAGTAATGGACTGCCCCAGATGGAAGGGAGTTACCACCTTCGGCAGAAAAGCAGCCCTGGTCCAGAGAACCATTGTTTCAGCATGAATGGTCAAGAATGGGCGTTTCAAACTCAGAGCTTGAAGCTCACTTACCCTCCTTGCCAAGGTAATTGCAACCAGAAAAACAGTCTTGAAAGACAGTAGTCTCAAGGAACCCATCAAGTAGGTTAAGACAAGATTTAAGTCCCATTGAGGCACAATAAAAGGAGTGGGCGGAAATTTGTTGGTGAGGCCCTTAATGAAACGTAACACAATAGGTGACTTAAATAAAGACGGCTGATCCGGCAAGCAAAGGAACGCCGAAAGTCGATAAATAGCCCTTCACGGTAGCCACAACAAAACCCTGCTGGGCCAGTGATAGAGCAAACTGAAGAATATCAGATAAACAAGCCCTTAAAGGGTCAATAGACTTCTCCCCACACCAATGAACACATTTGGACCACCTATAGGAATAGATAAGACTTGGTGAAGAGACGTTTGGCGGACAAAATAACATCCACCACGTCAGAAGGAAGAGAAAAAGAATTCAGGTTCCCCCGTTCAATCTCCAGGCATGAAGATGTCCGCTCTGGAGGTGGGGGTGTAGAACCTGCCCCTGCGACTGCGAGAGGAGATCTGCCCTGAGAGGGAGACGGAGCGGAGGGCACAAGGAGAGGTAGAGAAGATCTGTGTGCCACACCCTTCTTGGGCAATCCGGGGCGATCAATATAACTTGGGCCCGGTGTTGGCGAATCTTCCTCAGAAACCGAGGAATCAAGGGTATGGGAGGAAATGCGTAAAGGAGTTGTGAGCCCCAACTCAACAGAAACGCGTCTCCCAAAGCTCCCTGCTTCGGAAACTGGAGACTGCAGAATGACGGGCAGTGAGCATTCTCGTGAGTGGCAAACAGGTCCACCCGAGGAGTTCCCCACGTCCAGAAGACGTGACGAACCACCTCCGGATGAAGCCTCCACTCGTGGTCGGCTCAGAACTGCCGACTGAGACTGTCCGCACGTACGTTTAGAACTCCGGACAGATGATTTGCCATCAGACAAATCTGATGGTCCGGAAGCCAGGACCAGAGACGCATAGCCTCTCTGCAGAGACAATGGAACCCCACTCCTCCCTGCTTGTTGACATACCACATCGCGGTAGTGTTGTACGTTAGGACTTGAATCGATTGACCGCGTATGGAAGGGAGGAAGGCCTTGAGCGCCAAACATATCGCCCGCAATTCTAGAAGGTTGATGTGAAGTAACCTTTCTTCTGGAGACCAAAGACCCTTGATCTCCAGCTCCCCCAGATGAGCACCCCACCCTAAGGTGGATGCATCCGTTATCACTGTGGCAACCGATGGAGGCAGATGGAAGGGCTTTCCCTGAGACAGTTTTCCTTGCACGCTCCACCAAGACAGATCCGCTGCAGCTTCTCTGGAGATCTTCAGAGACTCCCTGAGATCTCTCTTGTGCTGATACCACTGCCTGCGGAGGCACCACTGGAGCGCCCTCATATGCCAGCGTGCATGGTTGACCAACAGAATGCAGGAAGCAAACAGACCAAGCAGGCGTAGCACCTTCAGGACTGGAACGACCACTCCATTGTAAAACAAGGGAATAATTTCCTGAATGTCGAGAATCCTTTGAGGTGGAGGGAATGCTCGACAGACAGTATTGTCCAGTACCACCCCTATAAACAGGTTGCGCTGAGAGGGCACCAGGTGAGACTTGGGCACGTTTATCGAAAAATCCAATTTGTACAACAGCTGGGTTGTCTCTTGCAGATGATGACAAACCTTCTCTGGCGACTCTGCTTTGATCAGCCAGTCGTCCAGGTAGGGGAAAACTGGAATCCCCGATCTTCTGAGATGGGCTGCCACCACTACCATCACCTTGGTGAAGACTCAAGGTGTAGTAGTAAATCCAAACGGGAGGACCGCAAACTGATAATGTTGCGACCCCACCGTGAAACGGAGATACTTCATGTGTGACCTCAGGATCGGGATACGAAAATACACGTCCTGCAAGTCGATCTACACCATCCAGTCCTCTTGCTGCAACGCTTGAAGAACCTGCGCTAGGCTGAGCATCTTGAACTTTTCTTGCTTCAGAAAAAGATTCAAGATCCTGAGACCCAGGATTGGACGTAACCTGCCATCCTTCTTGGGTATCAGGAAATACCGGTAGTAGTATCCATGACCCCTTTCCTTCTCTGGAACCATCTCGATCGCACCTTTTTTCAATAAAGTTAGAACTTCCTCCTGCAGAAGAAGAAGAAGATGGTCCTCCGAGCAAAACCCTTGGCAAGGAGGGTAATTTGGAGGGAATTCCCGAAAGGAAGGGCATACCCATTCTCCACAAGATTGAGAACCCAAAGGTCTGTAGTGACCGATTCCCAATCTTGCAGAAAATGAGTAAGCCGACCCCCGACAGGACCAGCATGATCCAGAATGGTGGATCTAGGGCTGCTTTGCTGTGCTAAGAGGGGGAAGAGGTAGAGGAGGAACTCCTGGGTGTATACCTATCCTCCAAGATCCCAACTTACCTCTTGAAGTGGTGGTCGCACCTAAAGAATCTTCGTCCCGAGCCTGCAGCCTTTGTTCAACTTCCAAGTCACCCATTGAATAACATTGGGCGCCCGAAGGCAAAAAAGCACCCCGCACGCAGCCGCCCGAGTGCCGCTGGAAGTGCAGCAACTACCCTACTCTACTTCCCCACTTGCCCTGTGTAAGGGACCAGGAGCTCAGCTCCCACAGCCGCGTGGCCCGCCTGCTAGCAGCCACCAACCGAAGGCCCCCTATCCTCAATAGGATAACATTGGGCCTCCTCACTCTGCACCCGGCTGCCCCTGTGCCGCTGAGGGTGTAATAACTGTACTTACCTGACCCTGGGAGACCCCGGAGTCTACCCCCAGAACTTCAACTCTACCAGCCGAGTACTTACCCAAAGACCGATAACTTCATTTTCTCCATAGGGTAACATTGGCTGGGTGTGGAGTTTTGCAATTTTAAAATATTCACTAAAAATCAGCCGAACATCTAATTCCAAATTACTCACCTGTTATCAGAATAGAGAACCCAGTGCTGTATCTTTTAGCCCAGCACTGAACCTGAAAAGTAATAACCGGATTTACTATTAACTCAATTTTCCTCCATAGGAATCCATTGTCAGGTTTTCACCAGAAAATCTTCCAAGTGTCCAATTTCTAAACTTACAAATATTCCTTAAAAATCGTCTGTATGACCTAAACGCATTCTTACAATTGTTTTCAGGAGATACACCGGTGCTGGATCCAGGATCCAACACTGAGTAAGAAAAAGTAACGATAACACTACTTACCTGCTAATTGACTTTCTTCCCATAGGACAACATTGGTGATTCTATGTGAAAAAGTTTCTAAGTGTCAACATGTAAAATACAATAATATTCCTTAAAATCACAACTGTAACCAAAACGCTTTTACTCAACTGCTTACAGGAGATGTCCCAAGAGTGAATCTAGGATCCAGTCCTGTGGTTAGAAAAGTAATCCATAAAGTAATCAATTGCATTTAACTAGAAATTCCCATTGAGCTCAATGTCACATTGTGTTTGAAACTGTGTTGCCTATTGCAACTGTAGCTTTTGTACTAAAGAGTCTATTGCCTATTTGAAAAGTATTTAACTAAAGTAACTCATTCTGAGAAAGTACATTTTGATACAGATTGTTGGTTCTAAAATAAAACTATATATTTTTTACACAAACCATTGGCCTAGAGTTCAGTTCTTGAGTGTGTGAAACCATTTGCTGACTATGTACAACAAATGCTTTACAATGTCCTCTGATACTGCTTTACAGCTCGACCAAGCTACCACTTTGGAAAGTAAGGTTATATCTACCTTTAGCCTCTGCCATACCTCTGGGGACTGTGGATTCTGTGCACACTGTACCTTACTTTAGTCCAGTATATATAGAGCCACTTTCTTACAGCGTGCTGGTGTGGTGCCTGTATAGGCACCATGCACCCATTTCTAGGAGTGGATGTTGCCATACAGAGCTTAACACCACTTACCGGTGCACAGAGTTACAGCTCCCGAAAACTTTCCAGATCAAGTCTGATGCCTGGGAATAAATCTAAGGTAAGGAATCTGTGTCTAGAAGTCTATCAGATGAAGGTTTGTCATAATATATTTGCAAAACATCATTGCTGTCATTGTCGTGCGGCTCGGGTCTCAAAATGTGAGGTAGTCAAAGTCTATTAGAATGAGGTTGTGGAAGACGTTGAGGGTGGGCTCGATTTCAATCAAGTGTGCAGCATACTCACTACAGAGTCCAAAAGACTGACATGCAGATTAGGTAAGGGGTTTGATTTATTCAGGACATTCTACCTCAAACCATTTTGACAGATGATTTGCTCCTGGAAAGGAGGCGCACATAAGTGTAGTCTTCAAACACAAAGAATATAGTTTGAGAAAATAAAAACCAGTCACATCAATCTGCTAGAGATGAACGCAGTGTACCTAGCTGTAAAGTTATTTTCTAGTTATCAAGACCGACTCCCTGCTGCAACAATGCATTGCCTCAACAAAAAGATCGAGAGCTCTCACGGCACAGTCAATTCAGAGTGCTAGGTCACCTCGATTTATGTTACTGGTGTCAAATATAGGAGGGTGATCTGTGAGTGGGGGAGAGGGGTAACTAGGAACCAGGGATAGCAAAAGATTATTTTTTTTTGGGTGGGTGTTACAATGGCACAGGGTTGCTCCCACCACCTCTGTAGCCGAACATTATTTCTGACCTACCGGGGGGAAAATGTTGTGTTACCCCCAATCACCCCAGAGAGATGGAGCAGTGCATGAATCTCTTTTAGCCAGCTGTATAACAGGTACAAGTAGTAGGTTTGCAGGCCTTAAGTAGAATAAGCATGCATTCCTCTGGAAGTTTGAGACAGCAGTGCATAACATTCTTCCACTTAGCTGCATACCAGTTGAAAGTACTGGGCTTGCATGTCTCTCGCAGGATAAGCATGCATTCCGCTGGAAGTTTGAGATAGCCATACTCTAGGATCTCAGACGTCGGATCCCTAGGTTCAGCTGCCGGGAATCTGGGTGTCTGCGCTGGCCCTAAATGGTCACTTGCAGAAGGGGTCTAGAAAGGGCTTGCAGAGCAATAGGTTTTTGCTGTCCCATCACAGTACAGAGTCCAGTTTATTACCAACACTAGACCTTCCCAATGCCCTTACATTTCTGCCCACTGCCGCAAAGAGAATCCTGAAGTGGTCACGTGTAATCTGGCACAATTGCTCCACACAAAGCCATCATCACTAACAGTATTATGTATCATCACAGTTCTTACATTGAGGGGATGTTGTGCTGAAAAAGAGGCAGCAGCTGTTGGACTGTCATAACCAAATGTTCAGTGGGTATGCTTTTCCTTTTAAAACGTTTACAAAAGAGCCTAGGAAGGGCTGAACTAGTTGGGGGTGAAGGTATGACTTATAGCTGTTGATAGTGAATCCTCAATTTGTGAAGTAGGGACACTGTTTTTGAAGTGTGTGCTAGTGTGCGTTAGGCATTGCAGTTTGCTGCTGCTCATGATCAGTCGGTTAGGTACAGGATGATGTGTAGGTCATTTCTGTGCAGGAGCACTGCAACTACTACTATCACATGGCACTTTATAAACACTCTAATAGTGTTACCCACTTAACACAAATTAAAGACACTGGTGATGCGCTGGGTGGAATGGGATGTCAAAGTATGTATTTTTCAGATCCAGCACTGACTTATCACCACGGTGAAGCAGTGGGATGAAGTCCCGCAGAGCACCCATCTAAAAGTGTTTGGAGAGGAGGATCCTGTCCAATATCCAGAGGTCTAAGGTTGGCTAGACGCAGTCATTCTTTTTGAGACAGAGTACACCCTCTACCCGTGCTGGGGTGGGCACCGGTTCCATGGCACACTTGGAGAGAAGCACTGGAACCTATTCCTGTAGGAGCTCTAGGGGGTGAGCTGAGGACATGGCAGAGGGTGGAATGTTGAGTGGCATGGTGTGATCTAGGCAGTACCCTTCTGTAGGAGAGTAGGGTCTGCTTTCCTATGGTCACCCCATTTTTTGCTTTTTGCTTCACTGGTTTTCGACTTACTGTGGCTGTGGGCCTGCTAATCAGACCCCCAGCCCTGCTGTTTTCTCTCTAAATTGCACACCATGTACTTAAGGTACATCACCAATTGGGATTTGGGTCACTCTTATGAGTCCCTGTACAGTGTACTATAGGTACCCAAGGAATAGGTGCACCCAAGGCCTACCAGGGGCTGCAGCATATCTTTTGCCACCCCTGGCTGTCCATCCAAACTGACACAACTGGCTGATCACTCAGCTGGGGCAGGTTGTGTAATCACCCCTTGCTTAGATATAGTATTCCTATGTCTAACCTTATAATTGGACACATATACACCTATAAGTCACTCCTATGGCAGGCCTTAACAATCCTGAAGGCAGAGTGCTTTGTTTTATGTGAGATGGTGCTCTAGCATGAGCTGAGCCTGTCTGCAGCTTTCGGAACCATGTCCTTATAGCTGTTCTAGGATATTGCCATACCATATACTCTTAAGTGCATTATGTACCTCGCGGTCAGATGCTAACTTTGGTTTGGCTTTATCAAAACATGTCGTGTAAGGTGTCATACACTTTGGAATACTACCCCCTCGCCAGTCCTGGCGACGGGGGTAGCATTCCACCCTTCTAGAGGGAGAAGACATGTTACTTCCATTAATCCCGGTTAAAGTTAACCAGAGCCTCAGCATCACAAAATGGATGCTGCTGCCACAGACACAAGTCTGACCTGCTGGGAGTCCTTCCAGCGAGGGAGGCTTGGACAATAGGTTTCCTGTCACAGGGAGGTGCTAGCACCACCCCAGACAGGCTATAGTGTATTGGGGCAGGGAGGGCTGAATGAAAGGAGACACGGCCTGGGGCACACAAGGTGTCCCATGCATATGCCAGTTCAAACCAGTGCTGGGGCACTCCAGCCCCAGCTCTGGCGCGAAACTGGACAAAGGGAAAGGGGTGCAACCACCCCCTTCCTGGGTCCCACCCATAGGAGGGACCTAGCAGGTAATCCAGCCCCTAGATTTGGTATATAGGTAGGAGCTGAGTCCCAAGACTTTAGATTTATCCTGACTGAAACTCTGAAACGAAACTCTGGACCTTCGACATCCTACTCGACGTAGAAGACTGAAGAATCTCCCTTGTGGTCAAGGAGTGGCCACCCTGCACAAGCAGGCACCATCAAGCGCTCAACGGTTTGCTTTGTAGTTGCTCCCGCCGGAGCCAGAACACAGAGCCTGACAAGACCCGGACTTCCAGACATCCAACAGCCCGATCCACAGCCACAGCAAAGCTGAGACCCATGGAGGCGACGTGGGACCGGCCATCTTAGAAAGCAGGCAATTGCTTTCCGTGCAACTTCTGAGGCACCCTCGAAGTTGTGCATTGGGGATTGAGAAGCCCCAGCCCCGAGCATCAGCTGCACCAAAGATCCCCTCTCCACATTCACGAGTGCTGCGTGGGGCCCTTTTGCATTTTCCTGCTCGACGCGTCTGTCCGGTCACTTGCCCGTTGGCTAGTGGCCTCTGTGACAACGAAACCCGAAATCTACACCGCTGGTCCGGTTGCTCCAGACTGGCCCTTGCTTCCCTGTGAAGGAGAAGCCCCTCAGTCCTTGCTGGCCTGAGTAAGCCCTCTTCGAATCCTGCGTGGGTTGCCTTTGCCAAGGCTTGTTGACTTCAATCTGGAAGCCGACACCGCCGACAGCGAGAGCCTTCGAGTCCGTGCCCAGCTCCTGGTCGTCGTCAAAACCTCCTGGTCCACGTGGCAGCAGAGACAAACTTCGCGACATCACCTGATTGCTCCCCCACATCACCTGGTTCCTTCCTAGTTCCATCCTGGTCACTGGCTAGTGGCCCAGACTCTGTCCCATCTGCTTTCAGGTACTCTTCATCCTCGATCCGCCCTTGGATCCAACCGGACTCTTCTCTCCTGGTCGCCTGCAGTATCTTTTCTCCAAGGCTCCATAGAACTCCACGACGAAACCCGACAAACTTTGGGACCTATGCACCCGCTTCCTGTGGGTGAGGTAACGCGAGTACTTCAGTGCTCCTGTGAAGAGTAACTCTCCTCGTGTCCTAGTTTCAAGTGGTTAGCTTCTAGTCCAGTCGGAAGACTCCTAAATCTTTAACTTTCTAACTTTACGCACCCATTGACTTCTATGTGTGCACGCGTGTACATTTAGACTCTGCACCCGCATCCCGTGGGCCTCCTGCTTCCTAACTACTGTTAGTCCAGTGTAGCACCAGCGAATCCCTAGGCCCTGCAACTGTTCGTGACGTGGTTCTTATACCACTATTTTAGTATATGGTTTAGCGGGCCACCAGGGCCTATTCATATTTGTGCACCTTATTGTATGTTATATTAAGTTACTTGTTATGCGCTTGTGCCTCTCCCCTCAAAGAGTTCAGAGGACGGTTTTAGAAATAAATACATATATATTTTGAATATATAACCTGTGTGGTGTCCTTTCATTTGGTATTAAAGGGATTACATATGGTAAAACAGCTGGCTTCACATGCCCTCTTGAGTTTAGCCTAAGACTGCTTTTGTCCATGCTACCACTAGGATAGCTGGTCTATAAGGTTGACTTTACAACCATCACCATAAGGGTTGTTTGGACTGGTGCAAGGTGCTCACTAGAATAGTGATCATCATATACCAGGCCGACTTCTCACATTGGTGTGCAGCGGTTGGGATTTGAGCTTGCTGTTGTATTACCAATTGTAATCTTTGAGATATCATTTGAAAGATCGCATTATGTACCATAGGTACATATAACAAGACTTAGAATACATAAGTTCTACTGAACTTAGTTGTTGTAGACCAAAGGGCCCAGCACACCCTGACTACAACTCCTAGAGAGGTTCTAGTAGGAAACACATAGTGTAGGTAGGTGCACACACCACACCTCATTAGAATCATGTCTACCACAGGGGAGGCAAGTATGACTCTTCCTGTGGGAGTTGACCCTCACAGGGCACCCTCTAGATATGAAATGCTCAATTTCTAAGAGATGAGACACTTGTGTACCTCAAGGAGATTGAAACAGGGTTCCAACCCTACCATCCCCCACCTAATAGAGCTCCTAGAGAGGGCTGATGCTGAGAAGGCCTCTAGACAAGGTCCCTCAGTTCATGCAGAAGAGGTCTTGCCCTCTACAGATGATGCATCAGACCCCACTATCATAGGTGAAGAAGGAGATGAACAAGAGGAAGAATATGAAGAAGAAGTTTTCCAAGATAGCCAGGTCCAAGTTGGGAGACTTAGCCAGGCTAACCTAAGCCTACATGGGGCTGACAATGGGCTAGCCCCATACAGACCTATTAGTAGACTTAACCAGGGGTATGAGAGGAGGAGGTCTCACTCAGGTGACTCCCACCACTCTACTGCCTCTAGGGGATCCAATACCCTTGCTCGGAGAAAGATGACCTCTCCTGAAAGGAGATAACATCATGCTAGGATGAGGGAAGCTAATCTAAGGATTGAGAGGCAAGAACTAGAAGTTGCCCATGCCAAAGAGAAGCTTGCCCTAGCTAGAGAGCAGACATTGAGTGGGTCACAACCTACTGGTGGCAGCAATATCCCTAAGGATAAAGACAGGTCCCATGAGAATACTAGGCACCTGAGTAAGATAGTGCCCCCCTACAAAGTTGGGGATGACATCCACAAGTGGATAACTGCTTTGGAAAGGGCCTGCAAAGTCCAGCAGGTCCCCTAGAGTCATTGGGCAGCTATCTTGTGGCTCTCCTTTGAAGAAAACGGCAGAGATAAGCTCCTCACAGTTAGTGATAGGGATGCTAACAACTACCCTGTCCTGCAGAGTGCTCTAATTGATGGGTTTGGCCTAACCACTGAACAGTACAGGTTGATGTTCAGAGGTACCCAGAAGACACACTCAGGACTGGACTGATTTTGTTGATTGTGACACTAAGGCTCTGGAAGGTTGGTTACTGGGAAGTAAAGTTAAGGACTATACAGGATTGTATAATGTGATCATGAGAGAGCAAATACTTAATAATTGTCAGAACCAGTTGTTGCACCAACACCTGATTGACTCAGATCTGACCTCTCCCCAAGAATTGGGAAAGAAGGCAGACAAATGGGTCAGAACCAGGGTTAAGCAGAGACCCCAGAACAAAGGTGGTGATCAGAAAAAGGCAGACCAAAAGGGTGGCGAACAGAAACAAAAAGACCAGAAGTCTTCTTCAGGCCCCCAAAATACTTCTAATGAGGGGGGTCCCAAAATTCCAAGAAAAAGAAGAAAGAAGGTCCAAAAAAAACATGGTGTAATTATTGTAAAACTGCCTCTCACTGGTTTAGTGAGTGCACCAAGAAAGATACAGCCCCTACCACTGCAGCCCCTAAGGCAACTGCACCCCCTAGTACAGTCAGCAGTGGTAGTTCCCAACCCAAGGCTATAGTGGTGTCAACCATGGGTACTGAGGAGGATTTGGGCCTAGTCAGGATTCCAACTCAGGCTGTCCTGATCTGTTATGTGGACATGGCTATGTCCACTACTGCGAGTCCCAATACTTAGGGCAAGTACAGACAGACACCTTTGATAAATGCTAAAGTGGCTCAGGCCTACAGGGACACATGTGCCAGTCTCACTATGGTGACCCCTAACTTTGTGGACCCGGGACAGATTGTACTGGGTGATAATTACCTGGTGACCAATGCTAGCAATGTCACTACTACACATAGTGTGGCAGTTGTTAATTTCTCCTGGGGAGGGGTAACTGGCCTCAAAAGAGTTGTGGTAAGTGCAGACCTCCCAGTCGAATGTCTTTTGGGCAATGATCTAGAAAACTCAGTATGGTCAGAAGTGGAGTATAGGACTCATGGAGAGATGTGCGGCATATCAGCACATGTCCTTGCTGTGACCAGGTCACAGGCCAAAAAGTGCCAAACTGAACAGGCCTTGGATCCTGAAACTATGGACCAAGTGCCACCCAAGAGAAAGAGCAGTAGGGTTAAGGCAGTGCCTTTCCCCCTGACCTCAAGTGAGGATCAGCCTTCTCAGGAAGCTGATTCAGAGACTCCTGAAGGAACTGTCCTAGAAGAGCTTGAGCCTGAGCAGGTTGAGTTTCTTGGGACAGGGGGACCTTCAAGGGCAGACTTGAGGCAGGCTCAGTTAGACTGCCCCTCTCTTAAACCCCGCAGACAGCAAGTTGCTTCTGAGGCTGCTGGGAATGCTACAGGTACCCATAAAGTTTATTGGGATGAAGGACTTCTTTATTCTGAGGTTAGAGACCACAAGCCTGGTGCTTCCAGGAGGTTGGTCATACCTCAGACCTTTCGGGGTTTCCTTCTTACCTTAGCCCATGATATTCCCTTAGCAGGACATCTAGGCAAGAACAAGACTTGGGACAGGCTTGTACCTCACTTTCACTGGCCCCATATGTCAGAAGATGCCAAGAAGTTTTGTCGCTCCCGTGTGACCTGCCAAGCCAGTGGCAAATCAGGTGGCATAACAAAGGCCCCCATCATACCGCTACCTGTGGTGGGGGTACCCTTTGAAAGAGTTGGGATTGACATTGTTGGACCAATGGATCCCCAAACAGCCTCTGGGCACAGATTTATACTGGTGGTAGTGGATCATGCCACCAGGTATCCAGAAGCTATTCCCCTAAGGACCACAACAGCACCTGTTGTGGCAAGAGCCCTCCTGGGAGTTTTCTCAAGAGTGGGCTTTCCAAAGGAGGTTGTCTCAGACAGAGGTGCAAACGTCATGTCTGGGTACTTGACTGCTATGTGGAAGGAGTGTGGTGTTAATTACAAATTCACTACACCCTACCATCCACAGTGCAATGGGCTTGTTGAACGATTCAACAAGACCCTGAAGGGTATGATCAAGGGTTTACCTGAAAAGCTTAGGCGAAGATCGGACATCCTTCTACCCTGCCTTCTGTTTGCTTACAGAGAGGTCCCACAAAAGGGGGTTGGCTACAGCCCTTTTGAGCTTTTGTTTGGACATCCTGTAAGGGGACCCCTATGTCTGGTGAAGGAAGGATGGGAGTTACCTCTCAAAGAGCCTAAACAAGACATAGTGGACTATGTACTTGGTCTCCGCTCCAGGATGGCTGAGTATATGAAGAAGGCTTCTAAAAACCTTGAGGCTAGCCAAGAACTTCAAAAAGCTTGGTATGACCAAAGGGTTCTGCTGACTGAGTACCAGCCAGGACAGAAGGTGTGGGTGTTGGAGCCAGTGGCCCCAGCAGCACTCCAGGAGAAATGGTCTGGACCCCACACCATTGTTGAGTAAAAGGGAGAGGTCACCTACTTGGTGGACCTTGGAACCCCTAGGATCCCCCACAGGGTGCTCCATGTCAACAGACTGAAAGCATATGTTGACAGGGCAGACATGGGCTTGCTCATGGCTACAGATGAGGGACAGGAGGAAGAGAGTGACCATCTCCCAGACCTGTTGACTCAGAACCCTGATGATGGTTCAGTTGATGGTGTGGCCTTAGCTGGCAGCCTCACTGACCAGCAGCAACAGGACTGCAGACAAGTTCTTCAGGCCTTTAGACATATGTTTTCATTGACACCTAGTCAGACTAACTGGTGCACCCATGAGGTGGACACTGGTGACAGTCTGCCTGTGAAGAGTAAAATCTACAGGCAACCTGACCATGTCAGGGACTGTATAAAGACTGAGGTACAGAAAATGCTTGAGTTGAGAGTAATTGAGATATCAGAGAGCCCCTGGGCCAGCCCAGTAGTCCTTCTACCAAAACCTCACACCCAAGATGGTAAGAGAGAGATGAGGTTCTGTGTGGACTATAGAGGTCTCAATGCTCTCACTAGGACAGATGCTCACCCAATTCCAAGAGCAGATGAGCTCATTGATAGATTGGCTTCTGCCAAGTTTCTGAGCACATTTGATTTGACAGCTGGCTATTGGCAAATCAGGTTAGCTGAGGATGCCAAGGCCAAAACTGCTTTCTCACCCCCCAGGAGGTCATTATCAATTTGTGGTAATGCCCTTTGGCTTGAAGAATGCACCTGCCACTTTCTAAAGGTTGGTGAACCAAGTCCTCACTGGGTTGGATGACTTTTGTGCAGCTTATCTTGATGATATTGCTGTCTTCAGCTCCACCAGGGAGGATCACCTGATCCACCTGAAGAAGGTTTTGGAGGCCCTGCAGAAGGCAGGCCTAACTATCAAGGCCACAAAGTGCCAGATAGGGCAGAGTAAGGTAGTGTACCTGGGCCACCTTGTAGGTGGGGGTCAGGTTCAACCACTGGAGAGTAAGATCCAGACCATCAAGGACTGGGCTCCTCCAACCACCCAGACACAGGTCAGAGCTTTCTTGGGCCTGTCTGGTTACTACAGAAAGTTTGTTAAGAACTATGGGTCCATTGTGACACCACTTAATGACTTGACATCTAAAAAGATGCCAAAAAAGGTTCAGTGGACAGTTAGCTGTCAGAAGGCATTTGATGACCTGAAGAAGGCCATGTGTTCTGCACCTATCTTAAAGAGTCCTGACTACTCCAAAGAGTTTATTGTCCAAACAGATGCTTCTGAGTTGGGGTGGGAGCTGTGCTTCCATAACTTAATGTAGATAGTCAAGACCAGCCCATTGCTTTTATTAGCAGTAGGCTGACCCCTAGAGAGAAACGTTGGTCAGCTATTGAGAGGGAGGCTTTTGCTGTGGTTTGGGCCCTGAAGAAGTTGAGACCATACTTGTTTGGCACTCACTTCAAAATTCAGACAGACCATAAGCCCCTCATATGGTTAAATCAGATGAAGGGTGAAAATCCCAAACTGCTCAGGTGGTCCATTTCGCTACAGGGGATGGACTTTACAGTGGAACATAGACCTGGGACTGACCATGCCAATGCACATGGACTCTCCAGATATTTCCACTTAGGGACATTAAACTAACCTTGACCAGTTGAGTCTTCATGTTCTAAGTTTGGGCGGGAGGGGGGGGGGGTTGTGTAGGAGAGTAGGGTCTGCTTCCTATGGTCAACCCCACTTTTTGCTTTTGCTTTACTGGTTTTCGACTTAGATGTGGCTGTGGGCCTGCTAATCAGACCCACAGCCCAGATGCACTCTCTCTAAATTCACACCATGTACTCTAGGTACATCCACAATTGGGAATTGGCTCACCGTATCAGCCCCTGTAGAAGTGTACACTAGGTACTCAGGGCAGAGGTGTAACCAAGGCCTACTAGGGGCTGCAGCATGTATTATGTCACCCCTGGCTGGCCACTCAAACTGACACAACTGGCTGATCACTCAGCTGGGGCAAGGTTGTGTAATCACCCCTTGCTTAGGTATAGTATTCCTATATCTACCCCTAAATATAGACACACAGTAACCTATAAGTCACTCCTATGGCAGGCCTTAACAATCCTGGAGGCAGAGTGTTTGGTTATGTATGAGATGGTGCTCTAGCATGAGCTGAGCCTGTCTGCAGCTTTCAGACCATGTCCTTATAGCTGTTCTATGATATTGCCATACCATATACTCCTAAGTGCATTATAATCCTCGCGGTTGAATGCTAACTTTGGTTTGGCTTCATCTAAACATGTAGTGTATGGTGTCATACGCTTTGGAATACTACCCCCTCGCCAATTCTGGCGACGGGGGTAGCATTCCACCCTTCTAGAGGGAGAAGACATGTTGAAACTACTGTACCCGGTTAAAGCTAACTAGAGCCCCAGCATCACAAAATGGACGCTGCTGCCACAGACACAAGTCTGACCTCCTGCTGCTGGGAGTCCTTCCAGCGAGGGAGGCCTGGACAATAGGTATCCTGCCTGGAGAAGTGCGAGCACCACCCCAGAAAGGATTTTGTGTATTGGGACAGGGAGGGCTGAAAAGAAAAAGACACTGCCTGGGGCACACTAGGTGCTCCATGCATAGTCCAGTTCAAACCAGTGCTGGGGCACTCAAGCCCCAGCTCTGGCACGAAACTGGACAAAGGAAAGGGGGTGTAACCACCCCGCTTCCTGTTCCCACCCATAGGAGGGACCTAGTGAGTAAACCAGCCCCCGTTAGTTGCATAAAGGTAGGAGCTGACCCAGGAGACTTTAGATTTATCCTGATGAAACTTTGATACGAAACTCTGGACCCTTCGACGTTCAACCCAACTTGAAGACTGAAGAATCTCCCTTGTGGCCAAGGAGTGACCACCCTGCGCAACCAGGCACCATCCAGCAACTCGACGGCTTGCTTTGTCCCTGTTCCCGCCGGAACTCGAGCGCAGAGCCTGACAAGACCTCGACTCCAGGACTCCTCTGACCCCACTGCACGACTCCAGCACTGCTGAGCTCCGCGGAAGGCGTCGGAATCCGTGGATGCAGGCAACTTGGAAAGTCTTCAACTTGCTAAGAGCGCAGCTCCTGCGGCATCCTCGAAGCTGTGCACTGGGGACTGAGACACCCCGACACCGAACTCCACCTGCACCGAAGACCAGCCCTCCACACTCCCCGGGATCTGCGTGGGGCCCTTCTGCATGTGTTCTGCTCGACGCGTTGTCCGGTTGCTGGCCCGTTGGCTAGTAGCCCTCTGACGACGATCCTTGAGAAAATCCATCGCTGGTCTGGTGGCTCCAGACTGGCACTTGGTTCCCTGAAAGGGTGAAGTACCTCAGACCCTCCTGGTCTGCACCAGAAGCTCCTTGTGTATCCTGCGTGGGTTGCCTTTGCTTAGGCTTGTTGGCTCCAATCTTGAAGTCGACCCCTCCATCTGCGAGAAACTTCGTGGGACAGCTCCTCTCCAGCACCTGGTCGTCCTCGACGCCTCCTGGTCCGCATGGCTGCAACGACAAGCTTCACATCTGCACCTGATTGCTCCTAGACGACGTCTGGTTCCTCCCTGGTTCCACCCGATCACTGGCTAGTGACCTAGACTCTGTCCCCTCTGCTTTCAGGTCCTCTTCATCCTAGATCCACCCTTGGATCCACCCGGACATCTTCCGCCTGTTTGCCTGCAGCATCTTCTTCCAAGGCTCCATAGGAATCAACGAGAAAACCCAACACACTTTGACACCAATGCACCTGCAGCCCGTGGGTGAGGTAACGCGAGTACTTCGGTGCTCCTGTAGGGATTAACTATCCTAGTGTCTAGTTTTGTTAGTTGTACATTCCTAGTTAGACCGGAAGTGTCCTAAATCTTCGATTACTTACCTTTAAAGTTCCCATTGACTTTCTATTGACTCTCGCGTGAGTGTACTGACACTGCATGCGCCGCCTGAGGGCCTCCTACTCCTAACCTAAGGGTCAGACAGTGTAGTCCCAGCGATTCTCTAGGCCCTAGGCCTTCTCCTTTCCCAAGTCGTGGTTCTTATACCACTTACTTAGTATATGGTTTTACGCGCCCCCAGGGTCTAATTGTAAATTGTGCTATTTAAAGTATTTCTAAGTGTAACTTGTTATGTGCTTTTGCCTCTGACCTCTAAGACTTCAGAGGAGTGTGTAAGTGAATAACTACATATATATTTTATATATATATCCTGTGTGGTGTCCTTTCATTTGGTATTCAAGGGGTTACATATGGTAAAACAGCCGGCTTTACACGCCCTCAAGAGTCTTGTAGCCTAAGACTGTTCTGTCCACGCTACCACTAGGATAGCTGGTCTATAAGGTTGACTTACAACCATCACCATAAGGGTTGTTTGGACTGGTGCAAGTTGCTCACTAGAATAGTGATCATCATATACCAGGCCAACATCTCACACTTGCCTAAAAGTGTTTTGAGGTTTTGATCCTACTGCTTTTGCAATCTCATTGTCACTTAAAAGAATCTTCCAGTGTTTCTGAAAGATCTTGGCATGTACTTTATTGTATATTGTGATCATTGTGATCATTGTGATGCTTTCCTCATTCTCATTTTTGTTGTTTGATTTTTCTGTTAGTATCTGCTGTCTTGTTTTGAACTCTTTTGACCCCTTGTTCGATAAAGTAATGTTCAAATTCCTTTTGTGTTTCATTTCATTTTAGGAATAGATCTATGTATCGTAGCCGGATTATTATTTTCAATAAGTGTTGTTCCATGCTATTTCTTCTCCCACCAGCCCATGGTCAAATTCGCGTAGCTGGGGGAGAAGGAAAAGCCCATTGAGTTTCAGCAAATTAGCCGAAATAGCTGCTGATTAAAGATGATGATGTTGTGTAGACACATTTAGACTGGAGTGCAGCATTCCTTTTCAAAAGTTGAGGTTGTGTGTGTGTGTATATACATATATATATGTGAAAAGTGTGCTTTCATTGTTAGCCTTCAGAATAGCTTCTAGGTAGTGATTAGCTTTTACAGTCACAATGTTTGCCCTAAGCATCACAGGGTAACTGGTGCATTATATTTTCCAAATTCCTTGATGTATGAAAATATTTCATTTGCTAGTGTTGAGGTTCTGAGTATAGCAAGGAGCAAAGGGTTATGGTCAGTTATTTTTCAAGGCAAAGGAGCATCCAAAATATACAAATAGATAATAACTGGAATTTGCACTTTCAATCTTTTTTAAATACTTTGAACTCCTCTCACATAAGTGGGCATTTGCTTCACAAAGGGGTATAGCAATAAGTTTACATAGACACCCCCAGTGGATGCGAATACTTAATATACTATGACAACAAGGTGATTCAGATACAGTTTTGATTTTTGGAAGAATATATATATACATATGTTCTAGAGTAACAACTGTTTATCTCTTTTCAGATATCTAATCACTTCTTTCAACATTAATTTGAGGACATCTCTAATTTACTCAGTCTGATCGGTAGGATGATTCAGATGTGTCAGTGTCTACCAGATCGAAATTAACTGTTCCTTTATATACCCTTGCATTCATCAATATAATTGATACATATTTCATATGTTACGAATATAATTACTTAAAGAATTTAGTAAATTAGTTATTTGAAAAGTTTGTCAGATGCTCGGTAATCTCGAACTTCATCTCGTCAATTTGACAATTGTCAAATAATCAATTGTTTCTTAATTGGTGGTCTAAAGAACGGTAACGCTTTTTCTGGTAGATACAATATCTGCCTGTGGATTCCTCACCTTGTGAATATCCCCCTTGCGTCAGCAGCATTCGGATTTTTTTTTACGTAGCACGCCGGCGTGGACGACGTCACAGGAGCACGGCATCGGCGCGCGACTCCGTCTGACGTCACCAACTCCTTATTAGACCCACGTCGAGACACCCGGACGGACCAACGACAGCAAATATGCAAATATACAATGTACACAGTACATACAAATCAAAATCGCACACAAAGTGCGCAGCAAAATTACCAAAATAGCAGAAAATATACACACATAAAAACCAGGTATAGCAGAGTGGACAACGGGGAGGCGGGTGGGCATGTGAGGAATCCACAGGCAGATATTGTATCTACCAGAAAAAGCGTTACCGAAGGTAAGTAACTTGTTCTTCTGATAGATACATCTGCCGTGTGGATTCCTCACCTTGTGAAAAGAGTCCCACAGCAGTCCCTACTCCCGGAGGAGGGTGTCCACTCTGCTATACCAGGAAATCTTGGAGAACAGAGCGCGCGAAGTGGCCATCCCTCCTCACCTCGGTATCCAAGCAGTAGTGCTTCGCGAAAGTGTGGAGGGAGGCCCAAGTCGCGGCTCTGCAAATGTCCTCAACAGGTACACCTCTAGACAAAGCAGATGTTGCAGACTTTGCTCTAGTTGAATGTGCTCTAATACCCTCAGGAGGGTCCTTACCCGCCAAGGAGTAGCAAATCTTGATGCACAGGATTATCCACCTGGAAAGTGTGCGCTTGTGCACTGCTCTGCCCTTCTTACAGCCAGCAAAACCAATAAACAGCTGGTCATCCATCCGGAAGTCTTTAGTTCTGTCCAGATAAAAAGACACCGCCCTCTTAGGGTCCAGACGGTGTAGTCTCTCTTCCTCCTTAGACGGGTGAGGGGGGAGGATAGACGGTAGGAAGGGCACTGGACTGTCCTAGATGGAAGGGAGTTACCACCTTAGGCAGAAAAGCAGCCCTGGTCCTCAGGACCAGTCATTCAGCATGAATGGTCAGGAATGGGGGCTTAGAACTAAGAGCCTGAAGCTCACTCACCCTCCTTGCCGAGGTGATTGCGACCAAGAAGACCGTCTTAAAAGAAAGAAGTCTCATGGGACACTTGTGCAAGGGATTGAAGGGAGAACCCATCAAATAGGTCAGCACAAGATTCAAATCCCAATGAGGAATAACAAAAGGAGTAGGAGGGAATCTATTAGTGAGTCCCTTCAAAAATCTTAAAACCACAGGAGACTTAAAAAGAGAAGGCTGATCCGGCAAACAGAGAAATGCCGACAAAGCCGAAAGATACCCGTTGACCGTGGCAACAGCAAATCCTTGCTGCGCCAAAGTAAGAGCAAACTGCAAAATGTCAGCCAAATGAGCCTTCAAAGGGTCAACATCCCTCTCCCTACACCAAGAGACAAATTTAGACCACCTATACGAATAAATGGACTTAGTGGAGTCACGCCTGGCAGAAAGAATGACATCCACCACATCGCTAGGGAGAGAAAAAGAATTCAAGTTGTCCCGTTCAATCTCCAGGCATGAAGGTGTAATGTCTGGAGGTGGGGGTGTAGAACCTGCCCCTCCATCTGAGAGAGGAGGTCTGCCCTGTGAGGGAGACGGAGCGGCGGGTGAGAAGAGAGGTGGAGAAGGTCTGTGTACCACACCCTTCTTGGCCAATCCGGGGCAACTAATATGACTTGGGTCCGGTCCTGGCGAATCTTCCTCAGAACCCGAGGAATCAAGGATATGGGAGGAAACGCGTAAAGGAGTTGACTTTTCCAACTCAACTGAAACGCGTCCCCCAAAGCTCCTCGCATCGGAAACTGGAGAATGCAGAATGACAGGCAGTGAGCATTCTCGCGAGTGGCGAACAGGTCCACCCGAGGAGTCCCCCACATCTGAAAGATGTCGTGAACCACCTCCGGGTGAAGCCTCCACTCGTGGTCGGCAGAAAACTGCTGACTGAGACTGTCTGCACGAACGTTCAGAACTCCGGCCAGATGATTTGCCATCAGACAAATCTGGTGATCCTGAACCCAGGACCAGAGACGCAGAGCCTCTCTGCAGAGACACTGCGACCCTACTCCTCCCTGCTTGTTGACGTACCACACGCCGTTCGTGTTGTCCGTCAGGACCTGAACCGACTGACCACGAAGGGAAGGGAGGAAGGCCTTGAGCGCCAAACGTATCGCCCGCAATTCTAGAAGGTTGATATGAAGCAACCTTTCCTCTGGAGACCAAAGCCCTTTGACCTCCAGGTCCCCCAGATGAGCACCCCACCCGAGAGTGGATGCATCCGTTATCACTGTGGCCACTGATGGAGGAAGTTGAAAAGGCTTTCCTTGTGACAGATTGCCTTCCACACTCCACCAAGACAGATCCGCTGCAGTTTCTCTGGAGATCCTCACTGACTCCCTGAGATCTCCGTTGTGCTGATACCACTGCCTGCGGAGGCACCACTGGAGTGCCCTCATGTGCCAGCGTGCATGATTGACCAACAGAATACAAGAAGCCATCAGACCGAGCAGACGAAGGACCTTCAGGACTGGAACAACCGCTCCATTGTAGAATAAAGGAACCATTTCCTGTATGTCGTGAATCCTTTGAGGTGGAGGGAATGCCCGACATACAGTAGTGTCCAGTACTGCACCTACGAACAGGTTGCGCTGGGAGGGCACCAGGTGAGACTTGGGTACATTTATCGAAAAACCCAACCTGTGCAACAACTGAGTTGTCTCTTGCAGATGATGAAGCACATTCTCCGGCGACTCCGCCTTGATCAGCCAGTCGTCTAGATAGGGGAACACAGGAATCCCCGATCTTCTGAGATGCGCAGCCACCACTGCCATCACCTTGGTGAAAACTCGAGGCGCAGTAGTAAGTCCAAACGGAAGGACCGCAAACTGGTAGTGCTGCGATCCCACCGTAAAACAGAGATACTTTCTGTGCGACTTCAGAATGGGGATGTGAAAATACGCATCCTGCAAGTCGATCGACACCACCCAGTCTTCTTCCAACAGCACTTTAAGAACCTGCGCAAGAGTGAGCATCTTGAACTTTTCTTGTTTCAGATACAAGTTCAAGATCCTGAGATCCAGGATTGGCCGAAGCCTGCCATCCTTCTTGGGGATCAGAAAATACCGGGAGTAGCATCCCTGACCCCTCTCCTGTTCCGGAACCACCTCTATAGCACCCTTTCTGAACAGTGCCAGGACTTCTTCCTGCAGGAGAAGCAGGTGGTCCTCCGAACAATAACCTTGGCAAGGAGGGTAATTGGGAGGGAACTCCTGGAAAGGAAGAGCATACCCATTTTCTACGAGATTGAGAACCCAAAGATCTGATGTAACCGATTCCCAATCCCGTAGAAAATGAGTAAGCCGACCCCCTACTGGACCCACATGATCCGGAATGGCGGATCTAGGGCTGCTTTGCTGTTGCAGGTGGGGGGTGGGTATTCGAGGAGGAAGAGGCTTGACGTCCACGACCCTTCTGTCTACCTCTATAAGACTTGTACAGAGGGTTCTGTTGTTGCTGCTGTTGCTGGCCTTGTCTGAAGGGACGAAAGGAAGATCTGCCAAAACCCTGAACTTCCTGGTGGCTGTACCTTTCACCTGCAAGCCCAAAGATCTAGTCGTCGCTCGGCTATCTTTGAACCTTTCCAAAGCCGTATCCGCTTTCTTCCCAAAGAGACCAACCCCGTCAAAAGGTAAATCCAAAAGAGTAGCCTGTACATCAGCCGAAAACTCGGAGGACTTTAACCAAGCAGCTCTTCTGGTAGCCACTGAAGAACCCATTACTCTAGCCACAGAATCTGCAGTGTCCATGCCACTCTGAATAACTTGGCGGGCTGCTGCCTGAGTGTCCAAAACAACTTCATTAAAGTTTTTTCTGTCCTCCTCTGGAAGTTTAGCAGACAATTGTTTGACCGAGTCCATTAGGGCATGCACATATCTACCAAGCAAACAAGTAGCATTTGTTGATTTTAAAGCCATGCTACCTGAGGAGAAGACCTTCTTAGCGGCTTGATCCAATTTTCTGGAGTCCTTATCTCCAGGAACATGGGGAAAAGAGCCTGCTGATCTATTCGCACAAGCAGCCTGAACCACCAGACTCTCCGGTGAAGGGTGAGATGACAAGAACTCAGGATCTCCAGGAGCCACCCTATAACGTCTCGCCACCGATCTAGATACGGCAGGTGCAGACAAAGGCTTTTGCCAAACTTCCAGAATTGGCTCGGTCAGAGCTTCAGTGAAAGGTAGAGTTGGCTCAATGACAGAAGAAGGCGAATGTAAAACTTCTGTAAGGATATTAGATTTGAACTCAACCGTTGGTAAAGTTAAGTTTAGCAATTCAGCAGCTTTTCTAATTACCATATGGTATGGTACCACATCCTTGGAGGGTGCATCTGAAACTACAGGTAAACTCCATTCTGGAGAAAGTTCAAGACTGCTTGCAGAATGAAGATCTTCAAAATAATCCTCATGTTCTTGAAGTTCGCCTTCCTCCACTTCAGGTTCCATATACTCTTTCTCCTCCAATAGACGTTGGGCTCTACGTCTCGACCACTCCATACGGATCGAAGTCGACGGATCCGGTAACGACTCCGATGGAGTCGGAGCCGGCGTCGACCGAGGAGCTGGAACAACAGGAGGTAGAGAAATAGGAACCAGCGTCGATCCTCGATCCAAATTTCGAGGTCGCTCCGGAGTCGGCGAAGCCGTGCGCGGAGTCGATGACCTCGGCGGCGCTGAACCGATCCAAGAAGGATATGGAGTCGGCATGAAAGGTAGAAAAGGCGCCGGTGCATAAGCTTGGGGACACCCAAGTTAAAAGACAAAGGACCCATAGGACCCGCAGGTGCTCCAGTGGGGTACATTGCCCTCGTATATACTCCATACATAGCATTTAGGAAATGCGATGGATCCTGACCAGGACCAGGAAAGGAAGGGTAAGAACCCATTGGTGGATTCGTAGGAGGCTGTACTGGATTCGGTTCTTCCTGACCTTTTTGACTTTCCAGTTCATCCTCCGGAGTCGAAGATTGAGGAACCTCCACGACTTCATCATGTTCCGAAGACTGACCCGAAGCCAGATTCGGATCCAGTACCGGTTCCGGTGTATGTTCTCGAGATCGTACCGGAGTGGTACCACCAGCAGGAGACGGAGACACAAACTCCTTGTGATGTTTCCGAGAAGACTTCTTCTTAGAGTCCGAAGCCCCCGAATGATGGTGAGAACTATGCTTCTTCCTCTTATGCTTTCTCTTCGAGGAACTCTAAGCATGCACAGAAGCAGACTTCGATGGCGACTCCGATCTGACCCTCGACCTCGAACGTGACTTCGATCTTGACTTCGGTCTCGATCTGGAGTGTCTTGATCTTGATCTCGAAGATCTACCGGCTTCTTTATTTTTAATTTTGGCTAATAAAAGTTTAGCCTCTCGTTCACGTAGAGCCTTCGGATTCATTTTAGAACAGGCTCGACAGCCCTTGACGTCATGATCCGACCCCAAACACCATAAGCAATCTTCGTGCGGATCGGTGATTGACATCATCCGGGCACACGAGCCACACTGTTTGAATCCCATTTTCTTCGACGACGTCCTCGACGAAGAACAAAAACAGTAACAGACAAAAAGTAACAAAGTCTCTATCTGTAACTACAGAAGATCCCTGAAGCCGTTAGCGTCGACGACGCGGAAAAAAGGGAACTGATGTCATCACGCCGACGTAGGCCTAATAAGGGGTCGGTGACGTCAGACGGAGTCGCGCGCGATGCCGCGTTCCTATGACGTCGTCCACGCCGGCGTGCTACAAAGAAAAATTCCGAACGTTGCTGACGCAAGGGGGATATTTACAAGGTGAGGAATCCACAAGGCAGATGTATCTATCAGAACACCTGCACTACACTCCCCCGGACAGAGGGGAGGAATGCCTTCAGTGCAAGTCGGATCGCCCGCAGCTCCAGAAGGTTGATGTGGAGCTGGGACTCCGCCGGAGACCAGAGGCCTCTGATCTCCGCCTCTCCCATGTGGCCCCCCCAGCCCTGGAGGGACGCATCCATCACAACCACGTGCTTCGGTTGGGGTAGGGAGAGGGATCTGCCGCTGACCCAATCGCGGTCTGAGAGCCACCACTGCAACGGTCTTGCAGTGCCCTCCGACATCAAGACATGGTCAGACAACTTGCCCTGATGCTGGGCCCACTGAAACTTCAGGTCCCACTGCAGAGCCCGCATCCGCCACCGGGCGTGATGCACCAGAAGGATGCAGGAGGCCATCAGCCCCAGAAGCCGCAGCGTCAACCTGACCGAGACTCGGGATAAATGCTGAAAGATCTGAATCAGAGCCTGAATATCTCGAACCCGCTGTTTGGGAGGATAAACCCGAAACTGCGCAGAGTCTAGAACCGCTTCGATGAAGAGGAGCTTCTGAGAGGGACACAGGTGTGACTTCGGCACATTGATGGAGAACCCCAGCAGGTGCAGGAGGTCGGCCGTAGTCTGGAGGTGGCTGACTACTGTCTGGGGCGAGCCCGCCTTCAACAACCAGTCGTCGAGGTAGGGGGAAGACTGAAACCCCTAACCTGCGCAGATGAGCTGCGACCACCGCCATCACTTTCGTGAACACCCCTGGGGCGCTGGTAAGGCCGAAGGGGAGCACGGTAAACAAAGTGCTCGTGGCCTACCGTGAACCGCAGGTAACGCCGGTGGGCCGGCAGGACGGGGATGTGAGAATAAGCGTCCTGCAAGTCCAACGCTACCATCCAGTCTCCAGGGTCTACGGAAGTAAGACCTGAGCCAATCTCAGCATCTTGAACTTCTCCTTCCGAAGTGTCAAGTGATCCCCCGACACGCGGTGGTACTGCGGTGGCATGGCTGGAGGGGACGCCTCGAAGGGGAGGGAGTAGCCCTTCGGACGATTTGCAGCACCCACCTGTCCGAAGTGACAGTGCGCCAGTGGTGGTGGTGATGGCGAACCCTGCCCCCCACTGGCGTCACATGGGCCTGAAAGCACGGACTAGGAGGGTTTTGAGGCGGATGCTGCAGGGGTAGGTGTGGACTGGTCTCGCCGTTGTCCCCGACCGCCGCCACGGCGGATTCCACGGCGTGCCTCTTGGGCCGCTTCACCCATCTCTGTGGGACATGGTCGCGGCCGTGCTGCCAGAATGCCCGTTGGAGGTACGGGCTAAACTCGACCAGGCCCTTGTGGCGGGCCGAGATGCTGCACGGTATTCCATCCGGTGTGGGCTGGACACTACCTACTCTCTAGGCAGAGCGATGGCAACGACGGTGGCGATTCGTCGCCACGCCTGGTTGAGGTCGCCAATTTCTCGGCCGATGTCCAAAACACACTTATGGACATGCCGTTCGATGGCCGTCGCCTCTTTGGTGACACGGCAGACCATGAGCTTGAGCGCTTTAAGGACTCCAGGGCTACGGCCAAGTCCTTGGGCCTCTCGGCCCGCGCCAGCAAACAGGTGCCTTTCGCCCAGAGGGGCCCCCCAGCCCCGGAGACCGCCACCCCCGGGGCTTTATACAATTATGTGCAGGGGGCTCACAGGCCCCCCCAGCCCGGGGCTTTATTATGCATAGGTGGGGGTGCTCAAAGGTCCCCCCAAGCCTGGGGACCACCACCCCCAGGGGCTTCATTAGAATATATGCAGGGGGGCTCACGGCCTCCTGCAGCCCAGGGGACCACCACCCCCCGAGGCTTTTTTGTTTTAAAAATAAACCTGTTTTGGGGGGGGGGTTCAAGCACCCTGGGGACCGCCACCTCCCCGGGGCACTAAGAGTTTAAATGGGGGGGGGGGTCTGTTATGGACTCCCAGGCCCCGGGGAACACCACCCCGCGGGGCTTTGAAAATGTTGGGAGGGGGCTGCGCGGCCCCCCTCCTGGAGCCTTGTTGTGGCCCTGGGGACCGCCACCCCACAGAGCCGGCTCCTGCAGTGTCCCGGGGTGCCCACCCCCGGGACACTGTAGTTTGCTATGGCATGGTCGGAATTTACAATGGTCCTTATGTGTTGGGGAATGCGTTTGTGTACTGGGAATTTAGTACTGCCGATGTCCTTACTTGTATTTACTTGTTCCGGGCATGGGAAGAGAGTCCGCGTGCCCTGTAATGGCAGCTGTAACATTTTTCTATAAGTTGCAGCCAATCAGATGGTTCAGTTCTGCTACACTGAAACTGCTGATAGGATAAAAAGTCTCTTGGCCAATCAGAAACCCTTATGATTTTTAAAATAAAAATGTACAGTACCGCAGGACTCCTTCAGAGCACACTTTCCAGATATACCTGTGTTTTTTTAACCCCTTCATGATCACACGAAGAACATCTTTAAATGGGACTTCCTCGAAGAACAAGTTACTTACCTTCGGAAATGATATATCTGTAAGAGACATATATTAGTTATAGATTCCTTACCTTAGAATTACCCCCAAGCGTCAGACTGGATCCAGAGGTTTCTTTTCTTCAGTAGTACCCCTGCGTGTCGGTAGGTGGCCTCGGTCGACTCCGCGTTCGACATTGGCGTTGTGATCGCCGGAATGGCGTTGAAGAAGAAGCCACTTCTGCGTTCTGACGTCAGTTCTTTACATGATATTCCACGCTAGAAGTGCAGAGCCATGCAAGACACTGACCACTGGTGCACGAAACAAGAGCCCTGAAAAAGGAGTCCCTTGCTCTAGAAGTCAGTTCGCAGATCGGGGAGGATGGGTGGGGGAGTATGGGATCTATAACTAATTTATGTTTCTTACAGCTATATCGTTACCGAAGGTAAGTAACTTGTTAATCTGAAAGAGACTATTAGTTATAATTCCTTACCTTCGAATAGATACCCCAGCAATATCAACCCCGGAGGTGGGTCTGCAAACCAAATTCACACCAAATGTCCTGGAGAACTAAACAACCAAAGAAGCCGTCTCTCCGGCAGTAGTGTTTAGTGAACATGTGCAATGATGTCCACGTGGCTGCCTGGCAGAGGTCATTGAGTGGGACTCCACGTCCTGAAGCAGTAATGGCTGTCGTCACCCTGGTGGGGTGGGCGCACAACCCTACTGGAGGTTCCTTTTTCCCCAAGGAATAACTAATTTTAATGCGAAGAACAACCCATTGAGAGATGGTTCATTTTTGCACGGCTCAACCTTTCTTGATGCCCACATAGCCAAACAAAGAACTGATCATCCACCCAGAATTGTTTTGTGCAATCCAAATAAAATGATAGAGCACATTTCGGATACAGAGGGCGGGAAGAAGGTGGGCAAAGTGATGGACTGTCCTATGTAGAAAGAGGTAACCACTTTGGGAAGAAAAGGTCTAGTTCGAAGAACAACTTGGTCCGGATGAACAGCAAGGAAAGGAGGTTTAGAAGAAAGAGCCTGAAGCTTACTCACCCTGCGAGCAGAGGTGATGGCAACCAGAAAAGCAGTCTTTAAGGTCAAGAGTCTGAGAGGACAATTATGTAGCAGCTCGAAAGGAGCGCACATAAGGAAACTCAAAACAAGGTTCAAGTTCCACTGGGGCATTACGAAAGGATTAGGAGGAAACAGGTGAGTAATACCCTTAAGGGAACTAATTACAATAGGGGACTTCAAAAGTGAAGGCTGATCAGGAAGGCGGAGAAAGGCAGAAATGGCTAAAAGGTAGCCCTTGAGGGTGCCCAGAGCAGAGCTCTGCTGGGCCAAAGAAAGCAGGAAAAGGAGAACCTCAGAATAGGGGGCAGAAAGGGGATCCACCTCCTTTGCTGCCCAACATGCCACAAATTTGTTCCATCTACATGCGTATATTGTTTTGGTAGAGGAACGCCTGGCTGCCAAGATAACATTACAGACTTTAGGAGGAAGATCAAAGGCTGTCAACTGTCGCCGCTCAATCTCCACGCAAGGAGGTGGCGGACATAGAGGTTCGCGTGGAGGACCGTCCCATGCTTCTGCAACAGAAGATCCTCCCAACGGGGCAGTCTGACTGGAGGATCGATGGCCATGTTCAAGAGCTCGGGATACTAAGCTCTTCGTGCCCAGTCCGGAGCCGCAAGAATTACTTGGGCCTGGTCGCGCTTGATCTTCTTAAGCACTCTGGGCAGAAGTGGTATAGGTGGAATGGCGTATAGAAGACTGCAACTCCACTCGCGACTAAAAACGTTGCCTAGCAAGTGCTGCCTTGGAAATTCCGATGCGCAGAAATGCAGACAATGCGCTTTCCCTCCGGTGGCGAATAGATCTAACCAAGGCTCTCCCCACTGCTGAAAGACACCTTGCACCACCTCAGACTCCATTTGTGATCCATCAAGCACCGGCAGCTAAGTTCATCCGCCCTGGCGTTCAGGGAGCCTGCCAGGGGTAGAACCACCAGGCAATTGCCCTGATGTTCCAGCCCCTTCCAGAGACGAAGGGCCGCCTACAGAGGGTCCAAGACACCACTTTGCCAGGTTTGTTGCAATACCACATGGCAGAAGTGTTGTCTGTGAACACCTGCACTACTCTTCCTTGGACAGTTGGAAGGAATGCCTTCAATGCTAGATGAATCGCCCAGAGCTCAAGAAGGTTGATGTGGAGCCCGGACTCCGCTGGAGACCAGATGCCCCTGATCTCCGCCTCTCCCATGTGACCGCCCCATGCCATGAGAGATGCATCAGTCACCAATGTGAAATCTGGTTGGGGAAGGGAGAAGGATCTGCCGTAGACCCAATCCTGGTTCATGAGCGACCACTGCAACTGATGTGCAGTCCCCGTCGAGATCTGGATGACATCGGACAGATTCCTCTGATGCTGTGCCCACTGGCACTTCAGGTCCCATTGCAGAGCCCGCATATGCCACCTGGTATGATCCACCAGCAGGACGCAGGAGGCCATGAGGCCCAGCTGCTGCATGGTCATTCTCACAGAAATCCGGGATAGAGGCTGGAACATTGGTATCATAGCCCAAATATCCCGGACTCACTGCTCTGGAGGATAGGCCATAACTGCGCTGTGTCCAGAGCCGCTCTGATGAAAAGGAGCTTCTGAGAAGGGTTCAGGTGCGACATTGGCACGTTGACTGTGAACCCCAGTGAATGCAGGCAGTCCACCGTAGTCTGGAGGTTGGCAACAACAGCCTGGGTCGAGCTCTAACTTAACAACCAGTCGTCGAGATAGGGGAAGACTGGAACCCCTGATCGGTGCAGATGAGCTGCGACCACCGCCATCACTTTCGTGAACATCCGAGGGACACTGGTAAGGCCAAAGGGGAGCACAGTAAACTGAAAATGCTCGTGGCCTACCATGAAACGTAGCTAATGGCGGTGGGCAGGCAAAGACAGGGATGTGAAAATACGCGTCCTGCAAGTCCAACGCTACCATCCAGTCTCCAGGGTTAAAGGCAGACAGGACCTGAGCCAATGAGCCAATGTCAGCATTCTGAACTTCTCTTTCCGGAGGAAGCGGTTGACGTCACTGAGGTCTAGGATAGGATGCAGGCCTTTGTTCCTCTTGGGCACCAGAAAGTGGTGGGAGTAGCAACTACGACCTACTTCTGGCACAGGGACTCGCTCGATAGCTCCCTTGGCCAAGAGAGCCGCAACTTCCTGATGGAGAAGGGCCAAGTGATCCTCTGTCATGCGATGGAGTGTTGGTGGCATGGAGGGAGGGAGGGAGGGGTAGTCTCGAAGGAGAGGGAGCAGTCCCTTCAGACTATCTGCAAAACCCACCCGTTGAATGTGATGTTGTCCCAGTGGGGGAGGTGATGGCGGATCCTGCTGCCCACTGGCAACTGGTGGCTCTGAAAGGTCGGACAAGGAAGGTTTAGAGGCTGCTGCAGGGGGACACTGGTAAATTGGCCCGCCTGCTGGCCCCCAGACCCACGGCGGTGGGTCCCACGTCCCCAACCACCCAGCGGCTAGGGAGTTTGCGCAGGACTCTGGATCTGGGCGGAACGTGGTGGGGCACCCCATCCATAGCCATAAAAGGGGCAAAAAGCAGACTGCGTCTGGCGAGAGGTGATAGCGAGGCTCAAGGATCTCGCGGTAGCCCTGGAGTCTTTAAAACGCTTGAGCACATTGTCCACCTTGTCGCAAAACAAGTGACAACCAGCAAAGGGCATGTCCAAAAGAGTTGATTGGACATCGCCCGAGAAGCCAGTGGACCTCAGCCAGGTATAGCGTCTCAGGGCTACAGACATTGAAATTGTTTTGCCTAGCGAGTCGGCGGTGTCCAGCCCACAGTGAATGGGGAACTTTGCTGCATCTCTCCCCTCTGCGACCGCACGGGAGTATGGCCCGGGCCTCATGCAGCCACTGGGGCAGCACCTGCGCAACCATGTCTCACAAAGAGTGGGTGTAACGACCTAAGAGACATGCAGTGTTTATGGACCGCAGTTCTAAGCTGGCGGAAGAAAACATCTTCCTAAGATAATCCTGCTTTTTGGATGCCCGATATGGAGGAGCAGTGGGGAAAGCGCCTTTGGACGTTGAGGCTTGACCCACCAAGCTCTCAAGGGTAGGGTGTTGGGAGAGGAAATTTGGGTCACCCGGGGCCGATGGGTGGCGTCGGGCAATTATCCTATCCACAGGAGCCCCTGTGGTGGGCTTGGACCAAGTGCCCAAAAGGATGTCTGTGAGGGCTTCATTGAATGGCAGCAGGGGCTCCGAAGAGGCTGCTGCTGGTTGAAGCACCTCAGTCAGGAGGAGTGCCACCGTAGGTAATTCAAGGCCCCAGGCTTCGGCCGCCCTAAGCAACACCAAAGCGTAAGAGGCCCCCTCCTCCATAGCCATGGTAGGGGGGAGAAAGCATACCAATGTCTGGGGATGTATCCAGACCACTGGCCTTACCCAGTTCCCCTCTTCAGTCCGGCTCGTCAAGCTGGTCTGCCAGAGGGTCGCTAGCCCCTCCCAGTCCTCCTCACCATCTTCTGGCTGCCACTCAGGGTGATATGGAGCGCCAGGAAAGCACAGTGGTACAAAAGTACCAGTCGGCGCCATTACCGGCGTTGGCCGACGCAAGTCCGGCTCCGTGTTCAAGTCATGGGTGAGGCCGGGGTCGATGCCGGTTGGGCACACAACCGGTGTCGGAGGAGGCAGAGGTGTCGTCCATGGAATCAGCGCCGGAGGTGCCATAAGGTTGACCGGCACAGATCCAGATCCAGGCCTGCATCCCTGGGGGCCCTGTGGAGCAGAGGCGGGAGCAGCTGGCAATAAAGGCCTACAACCCCCAGCAGAGTCCGTGGTGCCCGAAGGCGCACCGGCAGAGTTGGGTTGCCCAAATATGGAGTGGAGGACTTCGTAAAAGGAACGACGTTGGGCAGGGGTTGCAGTGGCTCCTGGGAAGTGAGGGAAGCTCGGAGCCAGCCCAACAGAATCAGCGGGCGGAGCTGCGCAGAGAGACGGTGCTTTTTTGTCTTCTTCTTGTGCTTAGACTTACCCAAAGACAAAGCCGAGTGATGGTGGTGACTCTGCGACCGGACCCGCGACCTCCCTCTCGACCGGGACATAGTGTAGTGTAGTTCCTATATTCCCAATAGGCTCTGCGCATTGGAATAATATAAACAGCAGTGTAGACGTAGGACTGAGGTCGACTAGGTCTCTACTGACTATATTAGACTTAATTAGTTTTGCCAGCTAGCTCAGAGGTCACTAGAAACTTTCTCGAATAAACAAGGAGGAGTTTAACTTCCCTGGGTAGACAAGAAGGGATTAGCTTCTGACAACCATAAAACATGACAACTTTGCTCCCTCAGAATAAGAGTGTATCTCTAGAGTCGTGTGAAAACAATAGACAGTTATTTCACTCAGTCAATTGTGCATACTTAGTTTCACCAGAGTGCAGAGAAATAGAGAGACGGGCGTTTTCAATAAAAGGTGTTATTTATTGAGCAGTCTTCTTTCTCATGCAAGAGAAATGAATTGCCACAATTGAAATACTTATAGTAAAGTGCCTACAGTAAAAGGAGTATTATAAAATAATACTGTAAAAGCATTGATATAGTTTCTTAGCCATATGATACTTTAAAATAGATAAAATATATACATACATAAATACATTGACTGACGTACTCAACTGGTGCTTCTAAATACGCCTACCCCGGTGTACCTAACCTAAGCCTAATACGTGGGAAGGAGTAAGTAAGTAGCAGTTTAAGTTAAGTTGGTTTTGCCAAGAATCTGAATCAAGAGTTCTCTTTAAGGGTTTAGTCAGCTCAGTACCTGGGTAATAGAAAGCAGGAGGTCAGGTATCTCTTTCTCAGGACTTGATATCCCAGCAACCCGCAAGGGCAGCTAGAAACACCGAAGCTGGATTTCTCGGCTGGAGAAAAGACAGCGTCTCTCTCAGTGCGTCAAAAGGGAGGGGAGGCGTCCGTGGGCTCTCGCATCAGCTGGGCTCTCGGGCACGTAGATAGCCGCTCTGCTCCAAACCACCGTGTGTTTGCTTATGGCAACGTTGGTATATTTATACCTGAAAGGTGCCAGGTTTGACGTAAGGTTGGACATAAGACGTCAATAAAGATGTCACTAAGAACTGGCCGTCCTTTCAGTGCTCACAGGAGTTCTAGGACAAATAAAAACAGAAGCATGGGGATTTCCCAGGTTGCTGGAGGTTTGCTTTGTTTAAAGAACGCGTTGTACTCTCTAGGAGTCTGGGGAAGTAGCCTTGCTTAATTTGGACTGCATGGGCTACGACTAAATATGGATATGATTCTTATGCCTTTATAAGGATATTATTTATTACAGCCATATAAGGGCATACATTAGGAATATTGAATTAGGGTCCTAGATAGAAATACCACACCCACTCCACGATCTAATGTCCCTCATTACTAAAACTAAGCAATAGTAAACAAATAATGGTGCATGTGTTTTCCAACCCACCCCAAAATACATAATTTGCATTTGAAATGGTATATGGTAAATACACGAAAATGAGAATTGGTACTGTACGCTTTTCAAGCAGTAATATCATTCAGTTAAAAAATGCATATATATATCAGCTGAATGAATTGCGAAAATTACACATGAAATGGCTCTGAATACAGAAGAGAAGGTCGAGACCATTCCATCACATATTAATACAAATGCTGTACATGTGCTAGAGGCAAAATATTGTCTCTAGAGTTCCTAAAATAGAAGCTCTGTTCTCTAAGAATAGTTCTACTTTAAGCAGAGTACATGTGCCAGAAAAAGGTAAATATTTTGGAAGTGAAAAAAAAATAATTTCGCTTTCAGGGGAAAAAAATAGTTCCAAATGTTTTCAGTAGCTTTTGTTTATCAAAGCTGAAGGCCGAATTCAGAGTTCAGGGAATGCTGTGTGCTTGTTGCTTAAAAAGTTATTCTTTTTGTTCAGGGGAGAACATCATTTCAGACAGATTCGCAAAAAATTGGTCTACGACATCAGGTAAAAGTTCGACCAAGTTTGAAAATGCTGTAACAGTGCATGTGTGAGAATGATTGTCATCATCGATGTCAGGATCAGCAATGCTCACAGAAGGTTGTACCTGTGTGATGCTGCTCTCATCTCGTACTCCACTGCCACATACTCGTAGTGGTGAAGTCTCAACGAATGCAGTCATCAGAATGGGTAGCCGCTGGGGACAACACGATGCATGAGCCGTTACAGGACCTAGCAAGGTATCTGTATCCATTGGTACTGCTGATGGTAGTGTAAGACAGACGTCCAACACCCATTCTTCTCCGCATAGCATACATCGAAGCACAGGTAAGATGCAATTTTGCCAGATAGGTCTGAATGAAAGATACCAGATCATATTCAGATCTCTTAGCCGGGCTAATCCGAGGACTTTAGTTATGCGGTCCCGATAGCATATAGCTAGGATCGTTTCTTCCATCGTTGCTGGAGTCTTGTCTGTGACTTGGCTTGCCATATCGGAGCAGAAGGATCAAAAATAAAATTCCTGCCACGAGTCCCAAAAGTAGAGGTAGGCCGCCAAAGACAGAATGGACAAAATTGGGAAAAATGGCCAGAACTGTTTCGAAGGGTGTTAACAGTCCCGAAAAAATTGTCTTAAATACATGTGCAATGCCACTAGTATCTGACATGTTTAGGATTTGGCTCAACATTTTTACGAAATGCACGGGGCAATTTCTTGATAAAAGGGGATGTATCTCTGCCGTTGTCCTTGCAACTTGCAGATCATACGTTTCCTTGGACGAGGTCAAAGGCACAGTTGTCTGTAAATGAATAAACTTCATTCTGCTTAAAGTATCAATTCGAATAGAAGAGATATTCAAATAAGGCCATATTGGAGCCTCCATGTCTGGAGTGCTGTTTGGATACAATACTTGCATACAGCAAGTGACCATGGAACTAACGCTTACGAGATAGGCTTTCCCTGGCACCATGCCACAATAGCTGTGGTCATTTATTAGAATATAGCTCCCGTTAGAAAGCTGTCTAAAGAATGGCTCTATCTGTGTTGCAGGAGTGCCTTGCAGGTGACATTAAAGGTTATTCGAAGACCCTTCGCAGGCCCCATGCAAGTTAATACTTTGACACAGAAGTGTACCGCTTAGTGATCTTTTACAATTTTTACCACTAAGGAATACATCCTTTTTCTTTTCACTGTAACATGTGTGTGTATAAGGTAATTTCCATGTTGACTTGATGTACCCTTTACCCAACCTTTCATACTGGCCCGCTGGTATATACTCTTGGCAATATTTAAATCGGAAAGTTGTTATCGGAATTGTAATTATTTCGTGTATTATCCATTCAATGACAGGTCTTTCTGACATTGTCAATGGTAATCTCTCAAGTTTTTCAATGCTCAGAATCGTATAGTCTGCTCCTATTTGTGCCAAACTGATTTGTTTATTAGTAAGGTTAAAGATGGAGAATAATGACGTTGTGTTGATTAATCGCCATAGTACGTAGCCTGAACGCAGATTTTGCAACGTCCAGACAAGCTGTACAATAGAACGTAAAGACTGACCATATTGTAACATTAGTAAGTCCTGCTCTATTATATCAATAGCAGATGATACAATACTGTCCAGTGAATATATTCTGGAGGACAGAGTCGTTAACCCATTGTCCACAACAGAAAGTGATTTTTCCAAATTAATACGATCAATTTCTCGTATTTTTTCTGTTGTTTCAATTTGCATTACTTTCCAAGCTTCGTTGTACGCAGCGTATATACCGGCCGCTATGAAACGTTTTTTACGCTGTTTGCGTGGTCCCAGAATAAAATCACGCAAGTCAGCACCGTCTTTAAGTAAAGTCAAGTGTTGCTTAATTTGCCAGTGTGGATTTTTGTAGCCATTCGAGGCATAGTTTCCCTACACTGTATGTTGTAACTATCCCTGGATGTTGTCTCTGGGAGTATCTTGGGTCTGGCCTGGTCATTTTGAACCCCTGTGTTTTGTTCAGGAATCTATCTTGACAGTTATTTGTGTCTGTGGGCCAGATCAACCATTTTTTCCAATCAGGATGTGTTCTGTTTTGGTATAAAATATGGGATACGTCTATCTCCATATCAGGAGTGCTATTACTATCAGGTATGGGCTTTGGAATAGACGGTTTGTTTAAGTCTTTAATCTCGGCTAGGCCAAGACAGGTAGTCTGTTGAATGGTGTCATTCAAGAATATT
Organism: Lissotriton helveticus; assembly: GCF_964261635.1. Classification (NCBI taxonomy): domain Eukaryota; kingdom Metazoa; phylum Chordata; class Amphibia; order Caudata; family Salamandridae; genus Lissotriton; species Lissotriton helveticus. Next base: position 1,653,077,617 of record NC_136067.1, read on the forward strand.
ATTTGTTCTGGGATCATGCAGGCTCTAAATAATGCTTCTAAACCTTGGACCTGCCATTCTTTTGTACCCCAGATGGTTTTTGTTTCAATGTTGTTTTTCCAGAATTCAAAACCAAATGTAATCATTTTTTCATAATAATTCAGAATAGATCAATTTAGTATTTGTCAGCATTGTTTTCGTTCCTGTCGTATTAAACATTTTAAAATAAAACGTTTCTGCATCACTTGTGTTAAACCCTGAGAAGTATGGGAATTTCTCATAAAATGTTTTTGAGCTGCTTTTAGGTGGCGTTGCACAATGTTCCCATTGGTTATAATTAAAAACATTTCTAGGTTGAGCAGATTTATGCAAATAGTGATGACCAAAGTGATTATAACAGTACATTTCTTCATAATTTGATGAACCCTGTAATCATGTTCTGTAAATTTTGCTGACATTACTAAATCGGACATCATGTTATTAATATTTTCAAAGTCCCAATCATCAGAGAAAGTACTTGGTTTTACAAAGTCACTTAATGAAACCTTAAACTAGTGTAGATATTTCAAGAGCTCAATCGGGCCAAAAATGTCAAATTCAGTTCTGTCCCATGCTACCCCACCGGGAATTGGATTGGCTGTGACATTCACTGATGATAGTTCTCTTTTCTCGATGTGAGATGACGTGTGAGGCTTTAGGACCAAGTTGATATTCTGACTTGCTGTGTCCATTGTACTGTATTTTCCTTCAATTAATTTTCCCAAACAAAGAACCATGATGAGCCAAAGCAGGAGGAAAAGTACACCTAACACAATCCAAAATTTAATCCATGGAGAAATCAGATAGGTTTCTTTGAGTTGATGAAAGAGTTCAGTTACTTTGTCTTTGAAAGTTTTTGTTGCTGGTGTTTCTTCATGGTCACTTGGATCATCAGAAAAGTCAACGAAATTGATGAAGTAGCCAGATGCAGTTCTGTCAATTGTTGGAATTGCTTCCGAATTTTCATTTGCTTTTGGATTTTTCTTTGTTTCATTAGCATAGTCTGAGGCTACATCGTTGTAGACTGGTGTTTGACGAACTGTTGCAATTTGGGTTTCAAGAGGCATAAGTTCCATGGCTTTGTTGCATAGTCCTTTTTTATTCACTGCAGGTTTATTGAATGTGATTAGTCTCTCAGTTTGAACCTCTTGTATTGTAGCAAATCTTGGTACTCTGCTATTTCTTGGGAGTCCACTGGGCCTACTACTTATTATTGGCCACATGATTGTGGTTTTACCAGGTCGATGGATACAACTCGGTTCTCCTTTTTACCAGCAAGGGGCGGTAGTACAACTGATCTTGTTCCGCTGACAGCTAAGACAGGTACTGCTTTTCTGTAAGAAGGCCCAAATTCCTTCTTCACCGCAATCTTCTCTCTGACCAGATCCCCAATCTTCGGAATCCAGACAGGTCTTGCTGGGACAGGTGGTTTTTCTTCAGTGGCTGTTGGCTGTTGCTTTAACTTTATGTTGCTCAGGTTTCGTCATGGTTCATTTAAGTCCTGTAAAACAGCCAAACGGTCTTTGATATCAAAGCATTTTTCTTCTACCACTGAAGTGTGACTATCAAGGTCCTGAATGTGCATTCTAGTAACGAACAATAGTTCGTACGGACTGAGACCTTTTAGAGAATTTCTTGGCAGATTATTAAGACTACGTTGGACACTTGTTAAATGTTGGACTCACCCATCACCCGAACCTAATACCCTCGCCATTATAGATTGCTTTATGTCCCGTTTTTTTCTTTCCACTACCACATTTCCCTCAGGATGGAATGGACAAGAGTACCGCAATGCAATGCCCATGCCGGTCATGGCCTCCTTGTAAGCCCTAGAGCTAAACGCAGGACCCTGGTCAGAATGTAGCATGCCAATTGCGTATGTGCCGATAAAGACTCGCAAATCTTTTATAACAGTTCTGGCGTCAGCCGAGCGCTGGTGTCTACATTTTAAGTGAATCTAGTCTTAAACATTAATGGGACGCATTTCTCCGGCTGGATTTTTACGTATTTATAGCCTTATGCTTTCTAAAAGAAGGGTCCTGGCAATAATACCCCGGTCGGTTCACGACTGCGATCTCTGTTGCAGTTTGGACAGCCCATTGCAAATGTGTTATGTTGCAGGCTCATCCCCGGCCACCGGTATTCTGATTGTAATTCTTTCAGAGATTCCTTGATCTCTTGGTGCCTTGGACCCAATCCCATGTGTGCCGCTTCAATCAAGAAGACTCTCCTGTTAATGTTTGGAATTACTCTATCCCCCACTCCAGGGATTTGAGCAAAAGGAACGGAGTTTGCATCAATTATGTATGTATTACTGAGTGGATAGTTCAGAGGTAATGCTGCATAATCGCCTTTTAAAGACGCTTTTACCGCCAGCATAGTTTCTCCGTCTATGTATTTTTCTGATCGCTTTTTTGTGGCTACGGAAGCCGGTTGAGCTGCTTCCGCTGTGGCTGTGTCAGACAATGAATTCCCTGCAACATGAACGCCATCACGTTGTTGACTCAGTGTATGTATCACGTGAGTCTTTTGTAGTTCTTTCTGCAAAAGCACTACCTGTTCCCAAAGCTTTTTATGCTTTATTGTGGCACCTGTGTCATCTTTGTAATCGTTTTGAACCCAGTCTGCAAGTCATTATTGTAAGACCTGACGCAGTAATGCAAATCGCACACTATTAGTGTGGGGAATTCGCGATCGGCATTTTCAAGCGCCATCTTTAAAGATCTTATTTCAGCTCGCTGAGTTGAGCAGTTTGAGTGATTCAGTTTTTGTAATCATCGGTCTGAATTTACTCAAGCGCCAGCGACCTTTAACAATCGCGCACGCTGCGTTGTAGGATTTTTTCTCTACATCGTAGTGTTGTGCAAATCTGTCCATGTAGATTACATATGTGTACTGTTCGAGAGGCAGAATTTCGGTTGGCAGAGGATATTCTTCTTCATATTCTATATTTACTAGTTTTTTCAGTTTCGGGTCAAAATAGAATTTCACGTCTTCTGCAGCAAGAGAATTTTCCCATTGTATCCATTTTGGATCTAATGCCACAGCAGTCAAATTGCGTGGGTGTGTTAATGCCTCAAGGGCTGATTCTTCTGTTAAAACAGTTATCCTTCTGCCTTGGGCTCTTTCTTTTACTACAGCAGTTTGAACCGCTATTAGAATTTTTTCAGTAGAACTGAATTTCATTTCAGCTTTTGTGTACAAGTGAGATTTGTAAGCTATTGGTACAGTTTCTCCCTCATTAGAGGTCAGGTACGTGAATCCGCATCTTCCTGGGATGACTCGGATTACAAGGTTGCGTATGTTTTAGCGTGTTTGCAATTTTGTTTTAGCTAACATGTCGGTTTGCAATGATCTTAAAATTTCTGTGTGTTTCTGAGTCCAATTGATTGGTTTGAAATCAGGTTTTATTAATTCATAGAGAGGTTTAACCCTCTCTGCATAATTTAGAATGTATGTTCTTCCGAAATTCAAGAAACCTAGTATTGATTGTAAGTTCGTCAGCGTTTTAGGTGCTTGGAGTACAGCACACTTCTCTAAGAAGTTGTCTGCTAGGCTTTTGCCTTCACTTGATAATTCATATTCTAAAAACAGGACAGTTAGATGGGCAATTCGTGACTTTTTAAAGTTGAATTTGTAACCCTCAGCTGCGAACCCAAGTACTATGGTGTTCACTCTTTTCAAGTGAGTATCCAGGTCATCATCTGTGAGACAGATGTCATCGACATACGATAATGCTTCATCATATTTGTAGTAACTCTGTTACCCTTGCTGAGAATAATCCTGGGCTATTCTTGAATCCCTGTGGGAGTCGACAGAAGGTGTTTTTGCGACTCCATTATTGAGAACGCGGTCAAATACCTGCTCTCAGGTGCAATGTTTTGACAAAAGAATCCATTAGAGATGTCTAATGTCGTTTTGTATTTTTTGCGCACGATGTTATTCATTAGTGCTGCACTGTGTGAGTTTTGTACTGCAAATGTTTTGCAACATGAGTTAAGGTGTCTGTAGTCCAAAACTAGACGATATGAATCGTCTGGATTGGAGACAGGAAACAAAGGATTGTTCATTTGTGAGGTGCATGTTTCAATCACCCCTTGGTATTCAAGTTGATCTAAGATCTCCCTGACTTGCTTCTTAGTTTCTTGTTTAGCTGGGTACTGCCTTTGTGCAGTGGGTTGACATTTTAACTGGATTTTGTGAGGAGGAGAGTCCTCATCCCATCCTACATGATTTTTATATAATGCAGGAGCTTGGGCTACTGCCCATTTTCTCGTATATGTATATTTTCTATGAATCGGAATATGATTTGAGAAGGCAGGCATAATCATTTCTTCGCCCTGAGGGCACTCCCTGACAAACTCTTGTGGCCAGTCTTTCTCAGCTAACAGGATGTCATAGCCTTTTGAAAGGTTATCCCAAAAGAGACCCCTTACTTTCCTAGTCTTATCTCCCTCTATACGCAATGTTATTTCGTATATTTTAAGAGGTTTGCTAACTCTGGTTTCTGCAGTTTCCACCTGAATGTATTCATTCGTGTCCACTGTCTCCAGAAGATTCATCAAGATCTTGCAAGCTATTGTCACTTCTGCTGCGCTGTCTAGCATTGTCTGGGCCCACTCTCCGTTTTTCAGTTGTGCCCACAGTATCCTCGGCATGTTTAATTATTTTAATACTGGCTACCTTCTTTCTTAGAAATTGTAATTTTTTACTTTGATGAACAGGTTCCTTGTCTTTGGACTTGACGTGCTCTTCCCTGTGTTCTGACCGTCCTCTTCTTTCCGATTTCTGCGAGGAAGTCTGAAAAGATCGAGAGGGACGTGTATCAATATATTGATATCTATCAGGTTTTCTCAATTTATCCCTATCTCTAAGGTTGTATCTTTTCTCAGAGGGCTCCCTCTGGGGAGACTTGTTTCCTTGGTCCGGAGATCTATCTCTCCGTTGAGGAGACCTTCCTCTGGACTGGAATAGTTTTTCTTTGGGAGTGGATTGTTTATTTCCATCCCAACTCTTTTTAGGAGTGTTTAGATTATTTTTAATAAATGTCTTTTCAGGATTTTCAAGTAGTTTGGGGTTTACTCGTTTTCCTCCCAAACTATCTCTACCTAGTTCTTCATAGCATTTTTCTATGATTCTGGCAAGTTCAAATCGTTGGTCTGCTATATCTGTTTCTTTCAATCTCTGGCGGATCGCCACAGATGCTGCTTCTCCTTTTATGTTGGCTAATAATATAGCTGAGACCTGCTTGAAGTCTTTCAGTAATTTCATACCCAGAGTTAAAGCAGGTTCTGGACCGTATTCATTTTGAATCTGTCCTAGTAAGTCTGGTATAACCGCCAAGGACGGAACACCATGTGTTTTTGTGTAAATTGAAGCAAAGACTGTGCCCCAAGTGTCACAGTCCTCCACATGTGGTGCGATCCCCTTTGGAAGACAGATAGTCAGAATTCTGTGTTTCTCAGTAGGCGCAGTATCAGGAAATACTGCCTCTATTTGAGTGATTTTCTGAGCTAACCAGAATGGAATTTGTTCCCGTTTTGTAGGTACTTTGCCAATGGCTGATTGTATATTTTGTGGTGTGATTTTATTTGTGTTACCCTGGTGAGGGGTGGTCTCTGGAATTTGTATTGCCGGTTGGACTGTTGAAGTCCTCATGACATATTGGACCAATTGTCTGTGTATTTTAATTAACAGTTTTAGTTGAGCTAAGAGCTCTAGGTCTGACATTTTATCAATGTCTGGATGTGGTGTGTAGCTGGCTAGAACCGGCCACGTCGCTCCTCGTCTACCTAGTGGACCGAGCCTGGTGATGTGATTTTGATGTTTTAGGGCGCCTTTAAACCAGAGCAGGTGCTCTTGGTAATTTAGTGGGATTTCAACATCCTCAAAAGGAGTGTATTCATCCGGAGGTTCCTCTATTTTGTAATAGTGGAATTCTTTTGTTACAGCGTTTGCTGCTGGAAAGTTTATCCATGAATAGAATACCTCTGTCTGCCGATATTCATGGGCCTCTACCACGAATATGACTGTACCACCTCGTGATGTCAGTCCATTTTCTATAAGTTTAATAGTTATAGTTCTTCTTATATTTGCCGGAATGAGTATAACATTCGGGTCATTTTCTTGGAGACTTGTGTCATCCGCTAGGAGTTGAGCTGCTATTCCAGCTGCCTCCCTTTCGTCTTCACTTTCAGTCATTTTTACTAACAGAAAGCTTTTTGTTGCAGATCAAGTTTCAAGGAAACAAAGATTAGGTGCACAATATTTTGGAACACTGTATCTTTCAACGTTGACTAAACCAAAAACTATACTTAGGAATCTCTTCCTACTAAGTTCCGGCGGATTTTAACCTTTTACCCACTCCAGACGTCTTTTGGAGTTTTTACGGGAAAAAGGGGTCTGTGTGAAAAAGCACGACTGAGTTACTCTAGTGTCTTGCGTTAGATTATCGCCTTACCAAACGTTGGGCGCCATGTAGTGTAGTTCCTATATTCATAATAGGCTCTGCGCATTGGAATAATATAAACAGCAGTGTAGACGTAGGACTGAGGTCGACTAGGTCTCTACTGACTATATTAGACTTAATTAGTTTTGCCAGCTAGCTCAGAGGTCACTAGAAACTTTCTCGAATAAACAAGGAGGAGTTTAACTTCCCTGGGTAGACAAGAAGGGATTAGCTTCTGACAACCATAAAACATGACAACTTTGCTCCCTCAGAATAGGGGTGTATCTCTAGAGTTGTGTGAAAACAATAGACAGTTATTTCACTCAGTCAATTGTGCATACTTAGTTTCACCAGAGTGTAGAGAAATAGAGAGACGGGCGTTTTCAATAAAAGGTGTTATTTATTGAGCAGTCTTCTTTCTCATGCAAGAGAAATGAATTGCCACAATTGCAATACTTATAGTAAAGTAAAGTGCGTACAGTAAAAGGAGTATTATAAAATAATACTGTAAAAGCATTGATATGGTTTCTTAGCCATATGATACTTTAAAATAGATAAAATATATACATACATATAATACATTGACTAACGTACTCAACTGGTACTTCTAAATACGCCTACCCCGGTGTACCTGACCTAAGCCTTATACGTGGGAAGGAGTAAGTAGCAGTTTAAGTTAAGTTGGTTTTGCCAAGAATCTGAATCAAGAATTCTCTTTAAGGGTTTAGTCAGCTTCGTACCTGGGTAATAGAAAGCAGGAGGTCAGGTATCTCTTTCTCAGGACTCGATATCCCAGCAACCCGCAAGGGCAGCTAGAAACACCGGAGCTGGAATTCTCGGCTGGAGAAAAGACAGCGTCTCTCTCAGTGCGTCAAAAGGGAGGGGAGGCGTCCGTGGGCTCTCGCATCAGCTGGGCTCTCGGGCAAGTAGATAGCCGCTCTGCTCCAAACCACCGTGTGTTTGCTTAAGACAACGTTGGTATATTTATACCTGAAAGGTGCCGGGTTTGACGTAAGGTTGGACATAAGACGTCAATAAAGATGTCACTAAGAACTGGCCGTCCTTTCAGTGCTCACAGGAGTTCTGGGACAAATAAAAACAGAAGCATGGGGATTTCCCAGGTTGCTGGAGGTTTGCTTTGTTTAAAGAACGCGTTGTACTCTCTAGGAGTCTGGGGAAGTAGCCTTGCTTAATTTGGACTGCATGGGCTACGACTAAATATGGATATGATTCTTATGCCTTTATAAGGATATTATTTATTATAGCCATATAAGGGCATAAATTAGGAATATTGAATTAGGGTCCTAGATAGAAATACAACAATAGAGCGGCATGGAGCTGACTGCCAGGCCTTGAGAAGCTTTCCGGACTGCTCCCACAAAGACTTCGGGTTCATGGCCCGACAGTTGGAGCATGACTTCGGGTCTTGGTCGCGCTCCAGACACCAGAGGCACAGGAGATGTGGGTCAGTCACACGGTTTGAAGCCGGTCCGTCAATGTGACATCCCTCCATGCCCCAAGAGTCGAACAACTCGGAAAAAGAAGTCAACAAAAGTAAAAAAACTCTAGTCAAAAAATGACTAAGGGTACCGCTCTCTCTGGATTTGCGCTGGCTGGCGCGGAAAAAGAAAGCACTGACATCAGCGCAGAGGGGCGGCGTCTAAGTAGACACCGCAACGTCATCCCATTGGTCACTACGCCAACAACGATCGCGGAGTCGACCCATGCCACCTACCAACATGCAGGGGAACTGCTGAAGAAAAATTCTCCGGATCCAGCCTGACACCTGAGATTAATTCTCAGGTAAGGAATATACAACTAATAGTCTCATTCATATGATGGCTGACTAGAGAGATACATATCTAGATAGATCTACATTTATCTACCTATATATACACAATCCTGATTCATCTATAAAGATATATCTATAGTCATATCTAGATCTATAACCGCAGACTCCTAGAAGAGCCATTGTCAACACTTTTCCCAACATACTGATTAACATGGGAAAGAAGAATACAGTTACTGCAAGAGTGGCAGAAACAATGGACAAAAGGTAATAAATATGCCCAAGTGTCTAGTCATACAAAATGACCTCATATACATAATTTATAGCATGCTTCTACATACCTTTTTCATTGATATGCAACAAGTGAGGTCATGGTATATCAAGGGCACGAAATTCTTGGAAAGATGCACATCAAATTCCACGTATGCAGCCCCCTACAGCAAAAAAACAAAATACTTCATAATTAGTACTTACTCTTTTTTCATCAAAGATCGTTAAAAGTCTTCTCACCAGCCCAGCCAGGGGGAAACCAAATATGATGCAGCTTTCCACTTCACAAGAGCCCTCAAACATGTATGCTGCTCTAGAAGCCAATCCCCTTTTACTTTTGATTTCAACATTTTACCTTCAGTTTCACTAGATTTTAATGAGGAACAGCGAAGAGGTAAAAGTTAGCATGCACGAATATTGTAAAGAAGCAAAGTTAAGGACTAAAAGTACCTCAATCTCCATTAACATGCATCAGTTTAACCTACTATTCTGTGTTCTCTCTTTATGGAAATTTCTGCTACAAGAATGGGAGGGTGCAGTGTATACACTGATGAGTAAACCACAAAGATTGGAGGGGATCTCTTGCTAAAATGCATATAGTTAATACAGATGTGCAAGTACACTTAGTGGCTGCACTACAATTTACTTTTAAAGCTTCCTGCCTATGGAACAATGATGGTAGATATCTGGCGAAAGAGCCACAGTCAGTCATAGTTTAGAATACCAAAACAGACAAGACAATATGGCTTGACAGGCACTGCATGCCTTAACATCTGCCCTATAGAAGTAATAAAAACTTAGCAAAAGCATTACAGGATACAACGTTAGGGCCCTAGCCACAGACTGCAAAGCCTCACCAATAAGGAACAAGGAAGATACACTTTTTGACTTTTATAAAACTGAAAACATCTTTGAGCTAAAGGAATTGTACCATCCACATTGAAGACAGCCTTGAACAACATGACTTGGCTCACAAGGTCTCTCTTAAAAAGTTATGGCAAGAAGCAAGGTCAATTTCTCCAGGAAAAGAGATCGAAACCGAAGGGCACCTCTGGTTCAACAGAATGAAGTTACAAACAAGTAACAACCACCCTGAGGTTGAGATTCATTAAAAGTAGAAAAAAAGGTAGAAAAGACAAAAGAAATGTGTTTGACTCATTAATTAGTGGGTACCCCATGGGCTTGTTGAAAGGTGCTTTCCAGTGGTTAATATGGGTGTGCCTGCATTCCCTGTGCCGCGTATCAGCTAGCCATGCCTCAGGGCAGTGTTCGCGAGTATTGAATATTGGGTGGAAGGGTAGGCAGAAGGCCATGCCTACCAAGTGCCTACCAAATACTGTGGGTAGGCACACACTACTTCATGAAGCAGAAAGGAGTTACCATCTTGTGACTATTACTCTTAGTGCTTAGCCCTTAACCCATTATCAACTTTAGATAATCTCTGCCACCAGGCGGCAGGACAGAAATTTAGCTTTCGACTGTTTTAATACAAAGCTCTCCCAAACTGGTGGTAATACATGTGGACGTAAATCCTCACAGTTTCTCTTTAAGTAGATAAATATAAGCCAAGTGGAGTAAGTTTTCTAAATAATGTTTGTCACGGGTAAAGTGTGGAGTCGCTTTACAAATAAACTTTATCCAACTTGCATATAGTGGATGATACCATTCTCAATATGTGGTCTGATTCCACAACTCCTCAGAAAGGTAGGAGGAAATTTTTTTAAATCTGGTAGCCTAATACAACTTCACAGGAAATGTTTTCATGGCTTCAGGATGAAGATTGTATTGTAGGTTTTACTACATGTAGTAGCCCAGGCAATTGCCAGGTACATATCTGACAGCCCTAGAAAATATCTCCAACATCACGTTAGTCCTAGTGCAGTAAACCCTAACACTGTACAAAAGTTAGGCTGCATACAGTCTAGCCATGGATGATGACACTATCTGGTAACGGTGGTCTTAACAAATACTTAGCGAGCACCACTCCCCCACAAGGTCACAAATTACTGGTCTGATTAATACCAATTCCTGAAAGTGTTCTGATAAAGATGAAAAGTGTGCAGGATCTCCTTCCCAGAACTAGATGTATTTGTATATGGGAAGAATGATTAGATTGTTCACATGGAGCTCCCAAAACACTTTCAAGACAAAAAGAGCAGAGGGGTGAGTATACAAAGTGTGAAGTGCCCTGTCTGTGGAACACTGAAAGGCCTGAGGCACGAAAGGCTTGAAGCTCGCTTACGCTTTTAAGCATAGTTTTAGACATAGAACAGGATGCTGCCTGACCAAGATCTTGGACTTGACAAATCTGACATCCACCCTATAGTGAATAATGTAAATGAAGTGTACTTAACTATGCTGTAGACCGAATTAGAAAAAAAGTTAAGAAAAACAACCATTTATCATACTGTCATATCATAGTCCTCTAACCTGATTGGTAAGATTCCCCTTCAATCACAAGAAAGTGACTGCTGAGTAAGTGGCTAGGACAGCATGTTGGAAACATGAAACATGAATGAAAATTGAAGCTGGAGACTGAAGACAAGCCATAGAGAATAGCAGCACAGTGGGGAGAACAGGTGAAACAAGGTAAAAAAGTAGCAGAGCGCATGAGGAAACGGGCAGATAAGAGGGAGGGCAGACCAGCTAAGGATACAGAAGACAAATTGCAGTCCAGCAGAGTAGGTAGAAAATCGATCAGAGGAGCCGATGGAAAATTGAAAGCATGAATTGAGCAGGGCAGCACTAGAGACAGTGGAAGTAGAGCACCGGGAAATTGGATCAGGAGAAGACCGATGTTGGAGAACAGAGTAAAAGTAATGGAAAGAAGAACTTAGTCCATTAGTACATTACCAGACCAAACATCATTCAACCAATGTGCTGAGGGAGATGATCTGAGTCCCAGAATGCCACAACGTCATATAGGAAGAATATAAACAAGCATGTTAAAGCATAAATGCACAAGCTACTTACCTTCGGTAACGATCTATCTGTAAGAAACATTAGTTAGTGTTAGATTCCGTACCTTAGAATATCCCCAGGCATCAGGCTGAATCCGGAAAGTTTTCGTCAGCAGTACCCTTGCCCGTCGGTAGGCGTCGTCTGCGGCTCTGCGTCCGTCGTCGGCAGCGTCGTGATCGCCGAGATGACGTCGGAGTACTTAGACGCCGCCCTCGCGCCCTTCCGCGCCAGCAAGCGCAGATCCGGGAAGAGCAGTACTCTAGTCATTTTTTGACTAACTTTTTTGATCTCTTTTCATTACTCGCAGTGCTGTTAGGGATGCCTGGTTTTAAACCTTGTGACGCCTGTCACCGCCTAATTTCGGTGACCGACCCCCACCATTGGTGCCTTTACTGCCTCGAGGCTGACCATGATGATAAGTCGTGCCCCGACTGCTGGGCCTTGACTTCGAAGGCTAGTACTCTGGCTAACCACCACAGATTCCTCACCTACACAGCTGGCACCTCCGCAAGCAGATTTCAGTGTCTGTCTGCGTTGTTTGATATGGAGTCATAAAAATCAGATTGTGCCACTGTTAGACCTGGCATCCTCGGCGTGGTTTCACCGGACTTCTATTCCCCTGTTTTGCAGACTTCATTTTTGCTGGCTTTAGGTCTCTGGGCACTTTACCTCTGCTAACCAGTGCTAAAGTGCATGTGATCTATACTTAAAACATGGTAACATTAGCTTATCTACAGTAGGTATATTTAATTTATTTAGAAGTCCCTAGTAAACTGCATTACATGTGTCCCGGGGACTGTAAATTAAATGCTACTAGTGGGCCTGCAGCCCTGATTATGCCACCCACTTCAGTAGACCTTCAAACATGGCTCAGGCCTGCCACTACAGAGCCTGTGGGAGCAGTTTTGAATTATTATGTAGATCTGGAAGCTTACCCACTTGCCAGGCCAAACCTTCTTTCTAAATAGATGTAGGTCGCCCCTAAGGTAGACCCTAGGCGGCCCCAAGGGCAGGGTGCAGTGTATTTAAAATGCTGCCTTTAATCAAGTGGGGGGCGAAAGAAGGGGCTGTGATCCATTCAGCTTCCTTGCAGTAGTACTAAATATCAATAGGGAATGGATCACTTGACCTGAGTAACCAGGGTTTGCAACATGTTAATTTAAAACCCCTCATTCACGTACATAGGTCGTAGGCTGTATATCTTGGTTCTCCGACAAATTAAAAACGTGACAGCATCATCATTGGGCTTTTTTTTTCCATATCCTTACCTCCACCTGGAGGAGAACCACTGGTTATTGCAGTAGTGATCAAAGAAAGGGGAGTGTAAAAATGCTCTCGAGAAGTGAGTTAAAATGTGGGAAATTTAAGAACCTCGTATGTCCTGGACAGTATTTGGAATAATCTGAAAATCAACAAGAGAGGAAGGGTACGAGTAGGCACTCCTGTACCCCAAACAATACTTTATAAACAACTAAGGAGTGACTCAGTGAAAGCAATAAAGTAACAAAACTTAACTATAGTTTGTTAGATTAGTAACAACCCCCACAAAAACCACAGGTGTTCAACAAAAGAGGGACCGACTACTAGAAGCAACCTGAGTCCAGTTGTACCTATAAAGAAAAGAGAAACATCTCTTTCTTTATAAAAGGACCCTCACTCACCACTAGTTGGTGACATGCTTCATCATTGGGTCCCCGCTGGGGTGGCCAAATGCCTCCCCAACGTGCTACAACGCCTGAATTACAGCGGAGCAGGATGTGTTGAGTGCAACAGTGCTCAAACTAAATTGTGAGAATAACTGAGTGCAAATTAAAAAATACAAGGTTGATACCTAAAAAGACTTTTAATAGAGGTCAACCCGGGCTGACGGCAACAGAGTGTAGGTACCAGGCGGGGAGTCGCGAGTGTCCGATTTTGAGACCGCGTGAAGGTTTTCCCGCGCCGTCAGTTTCCAAGGAGAAAATATCTCCCTCTTGCAAAGTTTTTTCGCTCCTGTGATATTCAGTGAGCCGTCACGGACATCAACCGTGAGTTATTCCAATTTTTCACACTTAGTGCCTCACGGGAGGGTGCGCCTTAGCGCGTGCACACCACCGGAGGCCTGTCTTTCTAATTATACTAGGTCCTGACGAATGCTGAGCAAAATTGCACGTAAAGCAGCAGAAACATGTTGAAAGTTGATTTTTTATTAAAGGACACAGGTTTCCTAATTTAGAACCTAGTTGGTCCGCTTACACTGTTTTTATTTAATACGGGTTGACCTCTATTAAAAGTCTTTTTAGGTATCAACCTTGTATTTTTTAATTTGCACTCACAGTTATTCTCACAATTTAGTTTGAGCACTGTTGCACTCAACACATCCTGCTCCGCTGTAATTCAGGCGTTGTAGCACGCTGGGGAGGCATTCGGCCACCCCAGCGGGGACCCAATGATGAAGCATGTCACCAACTAGTGGTGAGTGAGGGTCCTTTTATAAAGAAAGAGATGTTTCTCTTTTCTTTATAGGTACAACTGGACTCAGGTTGCTTCTAGTAGTCGGTCCCTCTTTTGTTGAACACCTGTGGTTTTTGTGGGGGTTGTTACTAATCTAACAAACTATAGTTAAGTTTTGTTACTTTATTGCTTTCATTGAGTCACTCCTTAGTTGTTTATACAGTATTTGTAATAAGTCTGGAATCAGGGTAAGTAAAAACAGTGTTTTGCGTGGAAAGACGAGTTATCAGTCTAACGCACTAGAAATGTCCAAAAATAGGTCGACATGTTTCAGCCCTTAAAGTTTGACCATTCGGGTCAGAGGGGCTTTCTTCAAGACCTCAGAGAAGTGATGGAGGCTGGGTATAATAGCAACAGCCTTAGAGAACCATACTATAGTTCGCTATTTTCGAAGGTCATCAGTATCTGTTCACTGTAAGAAAGAAGAAAAAAGAAAAAAAAAAGAAAACTAGAAAGTCACATATGGCATTCATTACATGCTTCCAAAAGTAAGTGTACGTACAATGGTGTCTGCTATCCTAGAAATACGTATTATTATTAATGGTGTACGGAAAAGAAATTAAGGAACTAAAAAATGGCAATTCTTTATCCCCCTCTTATTCTAAAAAAAGGGGAGGCTTTGGGGTTAGCAGCCCATTATCATACTTAATGCCCAGTGTATATGGCTGTAATTATACAAAACACATAGCGATGTGACATGAGTCCAGCATGCGTGTATCAAAACTGTAGGCAATCAACACTTTGGGTTTGTGAGTGTATGCAAGTTGAATTAAGCATTGGCTTATGCATGGTGCATAGATAGCGTATAAGATGTTGATTGCAATATTGTGTTTCATTGCTGTCACTGCGTGTTTCACAGCTAATTCCGGTAGAGAACGCTGTTTTAAACAGAAAGATTTCTGTGTGCTGTGTGACTGATATGTATATAACGGCGATCCCTATCATTATACATGAGGGAGTTATGCACGATGAATGATCAGCGAGCATGTTGACATTGGGTTATACGCGATCAATAACTTGTTCAAATGTTGGTTTGGAAGCCTTATTTCGAGAATATACTCCATTGTTCTCTGGGGAAGCAAGTGTTTTTAGGCTAGACGATAAATTACTGCTGGGCATCATTAGCGGTGTTTCTTAACAAGACACTTGTCGGAGGTATCTGAGATGTTAAAACGGTAACCTGCGGCATAGCTGACTGCTTTTAAAATTAGTCATGAAGCAACATACCTTCAAGACCGGTATTACAGGCTTCCACCAGGTACCGGCGGGCACATTGAACCTGCTAGGAAAAACCTTAAATTGAAATTAAAGATTTGAAAGGATACGGTAGGCGTCTCGTGGTCCGTTCCTTCTCCATTTGTAGTACCTGCTTTTCTTGTTCAGATCGACTTGTGCTCGCTCTTTCTCCGGCGCCCCAGTTAAGGCGGGATAGTAGGTGTCAATGTGTTATGGCCATCAGTATGCATGGCCATAGAAAAAAGACTGTCGTATGTGAATGGATAATAGTCAGCAAGATAACCCGCGGCAATTAAATACATTTCTAAAATAAAACAAAGTATGTCGGACATTCTGCACAGACTTTTAGGACTTTCTAGAAGATTTAGGAAGTCCATTTGAGTATGGATTTGTTAAATAGGAAAATGGGTAGCCATAATTAGGAAATAAGTAATGTAAATGCTTTATGATTTTGGGCCTTCATCCTCGATGGTGGGATGGCCTGTACTGCCAAATAGAAATCCAAACTAACATAAGGGCACAATGTATATGGCAACCAATCTATATTTCACACTGAACACCTGCAAATTGAATGACAAGATGTACTAACACTATAAGTCCAGAATAACCATGCCCTTCATTACTTCAGTATTAAGAAGACAGCATGAGGATGCGCCCAAACAGGCCATCCCACCATCGAGGATGAATACCCAAAATCATAAAGCACTTACATTACTTATTTCCTTATTATGGCTACCCATTTTCCTATTGAACAAATCCATACTCAAATGGACTTCCTAAATCTTCTAGAAATTCCTAAAAGTCTCTGCAGAATGTCCGACATACTTTGTTTAATTTTGTTTTATTTTAGAAATGTATTTAATTGTTGGGAGTAATCTTGCCGACAATTATCCATACAACAGAGTCTTTTTTCTATGTCCATGCATACTGACTGCCATAACACATTGGCAACTACTACCCCAACTAGGCGCCGTAGGAAGAGCGAGCATAAGTCGCTCTGAACGAGAAAAGGAGGTACTACGAATGGAGAAGGAACGGACCACGAGACGCCTACGGTATACTTTCAAACCTTTAATTTCAATTTAAACTTTTTCCTAGCCGGTTCAATGTGCCCGCAGGTACCCTGTTGAAGCCCGTAATACTGGTCTTGAAGGTATGTTGCTTTGTGACTCATTTTAAATGCATTCAGCTATGCCACAGGTTACCGTTTTAACATCTCTGATACCTCCGACAACTGTCTTCTTTGTTAAGAATCACCGCTAATGATGAGCTGCAGTAATTTACCATCTAGCCTAAAAACACTTGCTACCCCAGAGAACAATGGAATATATTCACTAAATACGGCTTCCAAACCAACATTTAAACAGGTTATTGATCGCGTATAACCCGATGTAAACATGCTCGCTGATCATTCATCACGCATAACTCCCTCATGTATCATGATAGGGATCGCTGTTATATACATATCAGTCACACAGCAATCTTTCTGTTTAAAACAGCATTCACTACCGTAAATAGCAGTGAAACATGCAGAGAAAGCAATGAAACGCATGCAATCAACATCTAATACGCTATCTACTCACCACAAACCCAATGCTTAATTCAACTTGCATACACTCACAAACTCAAAGTGTTGATTGCCTACAGTGTTGATACACACATGCTGGACTCATGCCACATCGCTATGTGTTTTGTATACTTTCAGCCATATACACTGGGTATTAAGTATGACAATAGAGCTGCTAACCCCAAAGCCCCCCTTTTTTAGATTAAGATGGGGTTAAAGAATTGCCAATTTATGAGTTCCTTATGTTTCTTTTCAGTACCCCATTAATACTAATACGTATTTCTGGGACAGCAGACACCATTGTAAGTACACTTACTTTTGGAAGCATGTAATGAATGCCATATGTGACTTTCTAGTTTTCGTTTTCTTTTTTCTTCTTTCTTACAATAAACAGGTACTAATGACCTTCTTCGAAAATAGCGAACTATAGTATTGTTCTCTAAGGCTGTTGCTATTATACACAGCCTCCATCACTTCACGGAGGTCCCGAAGAACCGAATGGGTGAACTTTAAGGGTTGAAACATGTCGACCTATTTTTGATCATTTCTAGTGCGTTACACTGATAACATCTTTCCACGCAAAACACTGTTTTTACTTACCTTGATTTCAGAC
The DNA here is from genome assembly GCF_964261635.1 of Lissotriton helveticus. NCBI lineage: Eukaryota > Metazoa > Chordata > Amphibia > Caudata > Salamandridae > Lissotriton > Lissotriton helveticus. Next base: position 1,653,095,012 of record NC_136067.1, read on the forward strand.
TTATTAAAAATACTGTCCAGGACATACGAGGTTCTTAAATTTCCCATATTTTAACTCGCTTCACGAGAGCACTTCACACTCACCTTTCCTTGATCACTACTGCAATAACCAGTGGTTTGCCTCCGGGTGGAGGTAAGCATATGAAAAAGAAGCCCAATGGTGAGGCTGTCACGTTTTCAATTTGGCGGAGAACCAAGATATACCGCCTACGACCTATGTACGTGATTGAGGGTTTTTAAATTAACATGTTGCAAACCCTGGTTACTCAGGTCAAGTGAGCCTTTCCCTATTGATATTTAGTATTTAAAATGCTGAACTTGAACCTTCAAGTTTTTTATGCCCAGGTAAAGAAAAATTCTAATTAGTTTTTCCCTACTGCAAAGCTTATCTCTCCCATAGGTTAAAATTGGGATAACCTTATTGCATTTTCAATTGGGAAAAGATGGACTTTGAATTTGGGGTCTCTGGACTCAATTTCAAATCACAAATTATGGTAAAGATTAATTTTAAGCTGCAGGTACAAAAATGTCACTCTCGATAGCCACACACAAAGGGAGCTTATGTGTAAGTGATGGGCCATCAGCATCCTGATGGGCCATCCTGCTCAGGATGGGAGGGAGGAGCTGACACTTAGGGCTGCATACCATACCCCCCTGTACGGAGTCTGGAGACAGGGCAGGTACGGTAAGGACCCTGTGCATCTCAAAGGCTTCCCTTTGTAGTCTAATGCACGTCAAAAGCCACCAATTAAGTACACTTCCGGACCGGAGGAACTTCTGCCAGGAAGGGCTGCTGTGCTGCTGAAAAGACTGTCAATTTGCTGTACCTGCCCTGCTGCCAAATAACCTTGCCTGCGAGTGAGAAGGACTGGACCCGCAGCTCTACATCCCCAGAACCAAAGTGACTTCAAGGGCTTGCTGCCTGTTCCGAAGTCTCAGAGACATCAAAGACTTCCAACAACCCTGTTAAAGCCTCTGCACTCCGGTAACTGAGAGTCCTGCCCTGCTAAGGGGGTGCCAACCCAGCCTTGGAAGTGGGTTTCCTGGCTGTTTTCTGCTAAATCCACCTATTGCTGTTGTTGCGCAAGTCAGAACCAGTGCATCTCCCCCGACACCTAAGTACTGCCACTGTGTTTAAAAGACATTGCATCATTGGCTGCCTGGCTAGACAGTGATGCATCGCCTACAATACTAGGCACCCTCCTTCAACCAATCTCAGGTAGCGTGGCTCGGAACAGACTACATCCATCCTTATCAACAATGCATCGCCTCCTCTGCTCTACGCACCAAGCCAGTCTATGGCGCAACAAGGTAGTTTTTCAGTGGGACAAGGTTGATCCCTGGAGCCAACCAGCACTCCATGGCAGTTGGCCTGAACCTTTGGATTTATCCCCAATAAAGCACGACCAGAATGCCCCAGTTAGCACTTCAAGATTTTAAGCGCTATGTTTGCAGATATTCTCTAAAGATTCATTACTCTGGTTCCACTCATTGGATTTTTGTTGTTTCGGGTTTTTTTGTTCATGTAAATTAAGCACCATCATTCTAATCTGGTGTGGATTATTTCTGTGTTTTCACAGTTTTACTGCTTTGCCAAATACTTTACACATTGCCTCCTGAGCCAAGCCTGCCTGCTCTTTGCAAAGCTACTAGAGGGTGAGCACAGGTTAATATATGGTGCTTATCTGACTTACCTCGAATAGGATTGTGGCCAGGGTGCATACCTCTGCCAACCAGAGAACCAATTTCTGACAGCCAATGTGCGGATCTATGAATTGGAATCTATTATCATGGACCAAAATAGATTGCACAAAATGGAGAGGTGAGTCGGTGGGTTGGTGAGAACTCAGCTGCTAGAGTATCCAAGAGAAAGAGCTTTACCAAAGGTAAGTAACTTGTTCTTCTGTGGACACTAATAACCACAGATTCCTCACCTTGTGTATAGAGACCAAAGAAGAAGCTCCCCATGTGGTGGGCCTGTGGAAAGAATCCGATCAGGAAATCCTGCAGGACAGAATAGACACACTGTCCTCTTTGCTGGACCTGATTATTCAGGCAGTAGTGACTCATGAACATGTGAATTCATGCCACATAGTAGCTTCACAGATAACCAAGACTAGAACCCTACATTCCAGCGATGTGGTAGCATCCTTTGCTCTGGTGGCAAGAGCACAGAGACTTACCTTCTGGATGCAGTTTCTTGGCTAATCCATAGCAGGTTTTGATATATAGGACAATCTACCTGGATATGGTATATTTCTGCACAGCTTTGCTTCTTTGCATCCACGAAGCCTACAACAAGCTGATTGTTCGCCCAATGTTCCTTGGTACAATCGATGTAAAATTTCAGAGCTCTCTGATCTAGTTGATGTAGCCTTTTGTCCTCTTTGGATCGATAAGGGGGCGTAGAAAGTTAGCAGAAGATACTGTCCTTTGTGGAAAAGCGTGATGACTTTCAGGAGAAATGCCACTTTAATACCTAGTATTGATTTGTATGGGAAGAAGGTAGTATATAGTTCATAGATAGATGGTGCTTGTAATTCACTCACGCAATGAGTTGATATTATCGATATGAGGAATGGAGTCTTTAAGGTGAGCAGTCGGAGAAAACACCTGTGCATTTGCTCAAATATAGTGCACTTGAGGAAAGTGAGAACTAGATTCAGGCTTCAGAAATGTTGTTGGAGGAAACATATAGGTCAGTCCTTTGAGCAAAAGCATCACAACAGGTGATTTAAAAAAGAACAAACGATCAGGTAAAAGTAAGCCGGCTGAAAGAGCAGACAAAAAAATCTTTAACTGTTGCCACAACAAGGCTAAATAATCAAAAGAACAAAATATCAGACAACTGTGCCTATATAAGAAGGATATTTCGGAACACCAGATAAAAAAATCTCTCTAAGCAACCCTAACAGATCGTTTTAGATGAGGGATTACTGGCATGGACACTCGCTCCATCGTAAGGGAGATGAAAAACTGTCAAATGTCGCCATTGCATCTCCAAGCGGTTATATAATTCCAACAAGTTGCCATCAAATTAACATAAGTCCACCAGTATATGCCTAAAATTTAAACAACCTAAAAGTATGTTCTGTCCTGGTAGACCCCACTGGGGAAATAGACCTACAACATTCTCTGATAGCTGGAGCATACTATCCTGGAAGAATCATTAAAAAAACTCAATAAAAGTGAGTAAAAAGTAGAAGTTTGGGGTATTAATACAATAAGCTACAATACAAAGGGGCATTTGTGTGTTTTAAATATCTGGTTACAATTTTGTAAAGTGACTCAAAAACGGGAAAAGTTCTCGAGTAAGTGGAACACAGGAGTACCAACTGGGTTGAGCTTTGAGGCATATACTGGTGGACTTTTGCTAATGTGATATAATTTGATGGGAACCTAGCGTAATGATATCAAAACACAAGATGAGTCTATATTTTACGCCTCTAAACACAGAAGGTACACCATTTATCAAATGCTATTGAAGATTCAATAGACAAACCTATAATAAAGGCTTGTAATAGCTTAACAAAACACGTCTGGAGGTAAAAGCAGGGGTTCTCCCGTATCTTATGTCATTGATTGTAGCCAAGGTACATAGTGCCTAAAACTGGTGATGATGTAAAGAACATAGACCTATTAATACCAGTATTCTAATATATATTTATCAAATAGCATACACAGTACTCAAACAAGTTTGTTAAATTTAGTCATATGTATTTAGAAGTTGCCAAAAACTGTTCTTTACTTTTCACAGGTTTACAAAGTCCAGGAAAAATTATTCATTTTCTCAACAGTTTAATAATCCCACTGAACATATATATGATATATCTGATTCGTTCCAGTTTTTAAAGAAAGAGAGATTACAAGGACTATGCAATGTGATGATGAAATTTTCGAGTCCAATTGATACAGCAATGTTCGGTGAGAGACAACAGCCGACACATATTTCATCATGGAAGTAACTTTTTCAAGGCTTCAAAATACAACTTAAAGTTATGCCAAATGTGATACAAGGCATACGATGCAAAAACAAAGCAGACATTTTGAGAGCCTCTCGATGTCAGTCTTAGCTGATATTCACAAAAGAGGTGGGAGAAAAGTTGTCTCCAAACTCTGGAAATTTAAAAAATGTGCTTAATGAAGATGTTGATCAATAAGGTAGGCAGGCTCTCAAGCTGCAATTGGTTCGTCAATAAAGCTTCCAAGAGTTATGATCTCTAATACGCAGCACGTTAAAGAGTCCTTCATTCACTGTTCGCAGCAGTCACTAGGAAGTACAGCAATTTATCATGGTCCATGATATTTATACATATTGTTTTTGGTTGCCCTGTAGGACACCGTGAAGTCTGATGATTTTGCACTGACTCATAAGTTATTTTTGAATTACAATTAATTCTTGAATTAAGTGAAATCCCTTGTAGACATTTTCCTACTTGATCAAATTTCATTGCCCAAGCCTACAAGGGTTTATTGGGTTTGCCAAATCCATTACATTTCCAGGGGCTGCAGCATGTATTATGCCACCCCTGGCTGGCCACCTAAATTGACACATCTGGCTGATCACTCAGCTGGGGCAAGGTCGTGTAATCACCCCTTGCTTAGGTGTAGTATCCCTATACCTACCTTATATATAGACACATAATAACCTATAAGTCACTCCTATGGCAGGCCTTAACAATCCTGGAGGCAGAGTGCTTGGTTATGTGTGAGATGGTGCTCTAGCATGAGCTGAGCCTGTCTGCAGCTTTCGGAACCATGTCCTTCTAGCTGTTCTATGATATTGCCATACCACATACTCTTAAGTGCATTATGAACCTCGCGGTTAAATGCTAACTTTGGTTTGGCTTTATCTAAACATGTTGTGTAAGGTGTCATACGCTTTGGAATACTACCCCCTCGCCAATTCTGGCGACGGGGGTAGCATTCCACCCTTCTAGAGGGAGAAGACATGTTAGTTCTGACTATACAGGTTAAAGTTAACCAGAGCCCCAGCGTCACAAAATGGATGTTGCTGCCACAGACACAAGTTGACCTCCTGCTGCTGGGAGTCCTTCCAGCGAGGGAGGCCTGGACAATAGGTTTCCTGTCTGGAGAGGTGCGAGCACCTCCCCAGACAGGATTTTGTGTATTGGGACAGGGAGGGCTGAAAAGAAACACACTGCCTAGGGCATACTAGGTGCTTCATGCATAGTCCAGTTCAAACCGGTGCTGGGGCACTCCAGCCCCAGCTCTGGCGCGAAACTGGACAAAGAAAAGGGGGTGTAACCACTCCCCTTCCTGGTCCCACCCATAGGAGGGACCTAGTGAGTAAACCAGCCCCCTTTAGTTGTATAAAGGTAGGAGCTGACCCAGGAGACTTTAGATTAATCCTGATGAAACTTTGAAACGAAACTCTGGACCCTTCGACATTCACCTGATCTGAAGACTGAAGAAGTTCCCTTGTGGCCAAGGAGTGACCACCCTGGGAAACCAGGCACCATCCAGCAACTGGACGGCTTGCTTTATCCCCGTTCCCGCCGGAACTCGAGCGCAGAGCTTGACAAGACCTCGACTCCAGGACTCCTCTGTCCCCACTGCACGACTCCAGCACAGCTGAGTTCCGTGGAAGTCGTCGGAATCCGTGGAAACAGGCAACTTGGAAAGTCCTCAACTTGCTAACAGCGCAGCTCCTGAGGCATCCTCGAAGCTGTGCACTGGGGACTGAGACACCCCGACACCGAGCTCCACCTGCCCCCAAGACCAGCCCTCCACACTCCACGAGATCTGCGAGATCTCCCTTCTGCTTGTGTTCTGCTTGACGCGTTGTCCGGTTGCTGGCCCGTTGACTAGTAGCCCTCTGACGACGATTCCTTTGAAAATCCATCGCTGGTCTGGTTGCTCCAGACTGGCCCTCGCTTCCCTGAAAAGGTGAAGTACCTCAGACCCTCCTGGTCTGCACCAGAAGCCTCTTGTGTATCCTGCGTGGGTTGCCTTTGCTTAGGCTTGTTGGCTCCAATCTTGAAGTCGACCCCTCCATCTGCGAGAACCTTCGTGGGACAGCTCCTCTCCAGCACCTGGTTGTCCTCGACGCCTCCTGGTCCGCGTGGCTGCAACGACAAGCTTCACATCTGCACCCGATTGCTCCTCGACGACGTCTGGCTCCTCCCTAATTCCACCCGGTCACTGGCTAGTGACCTAGACTCTGTCCCCTCTGCTTTCAGGACCTCTTCATCCTAGATCCACCCAGACATCTTCCTCCTGGTCGCCTGCAGCATCTTCTTCCAAGGCTCCATAGGAATCAATGAGAAAAACCGACACACTTTGACACCTATGCACCCACAGCCCGTGGGTGAGGTAACGCGAGTACTTCGGTGCTCCTGTAGGGAGTGACTATCCTAGTGTCTAGTTTTGTTAGTTGTACATTCCTAGTTAGACCGGAAGTGTCCTAAATCTTCGTTACTTACCTTTTAAAGTTCCCATTGACTTTCTATTGACTCTCGCGTGAGTGTACTGACACTGCACGTGCCGCCTGTGGGCCTCCTACTCCTAACCTAAGGGTCAGATAGTGTAGCCCCAGCGGGTTCCAAGGCCCTAGGCCTTCTCCTTTCCCAAGTCATGGTTCTTATACCACCTTAGTATATGGTTTTATGCGCCCCTATGGCCTAATTGTAAATTGTGCTATTTAAAGTATTTCTAAGTGTAACTTGTTATGTGCTTTTGCCTCTGATCTCATAAAGAGTTCAGAGGAGTGTGTTAGTGAATAAATACATATATATTTTATATATATATACTGTGTGGTGTCCTTTCATTTGGTATTCAAGGGGTTACATATGGTAAAACAGCTGGCTTTACACGCCTTCAAGAGTCTTTTAGCCTAAGACTGTTCTGTCCACGCTACCACTACGGTAGCTGGTCTATAAGGTTGACTTACAACCATCACTATAAGGGTTGTTTGGACTGGTGCAAGGTGCTCAATAGAATAGTGAACATCATATACCAGGCCAACTTCTCACACCCGACGGCTCAAAAGCACCCTGCACCCAGCCGCCCGAGTGCCGCTGGCTGTGACCTCTTTGCCCTATCCTACTTCCCCCCTTGCCCAGAGCAAGTGACCAGGAGCCCAGCTACCAGAGCCGCGTGGCCTGCTAGGCAGCAGGCACCAACCAAAGGCCCCCTTTCCCTCATTGGATAACATTGGGCCTACCTACCTCTGCACTCGGCCGCCCCTGTGCCGCTGGGACTGAACTAACTGTACTCACCTGACCCTGGGGGACCCCTGAGTCTACGCCCAAAACCCTAACTTCACCAACCAAGTACTCACCTGGAAACCGGTAATTCACTTACCTGCCTTTGGATAACATTGACCCATTTTGACTCGAAAATTTTTGAAGTGTGAAGTTTTGAAAACTGAAAATATTCCTATAAAATCAGCCAAAGTCTGAATTCGAAAATACTCACCTGTGATCTGTAGAGAAGCCACTACTGTACCTTTCAGTCCAGTACTGAACCGCAAAAGTAATCCCTAGCGGGTTTACTAGTAACCTGTATTTTCTCCATAGGAACCCATTGTCTGCTTTTCTATGAAATTGCTTCTAAGTGTCTACTTTTGAAAACTGCAAATATTCTTTAAAAATCGTACGAAATGCTGAAACGCAATTACCTACCTGTTTTGAGTTAAGCTCCCAATGCTGGCCCTAGGACACTAGTGCTGGGTTACAAAAGTAACGCGATCGTACTTTACCTGTAACCTGAATTTCCTCCCATTGGATAACATTGTCAGAATCACCTTGAAATGTTTCTAAGTGTGAACTTTTAAAACCGCTTTATATTTAGGAAAATTCATCACAGTAACTAAAACGTTTTTGCCAATCTGGCTTTCAGCTTAGACCCCAGGACTGAATCTAAAATCTAGTCCTGGAACTACCAAAGTAATCCATAAAGTAATCAACTGTACTTTCCTAAGAAAAACCGATTGAGCTCAATGCTAGTGTGTGTTTCAGAACTGTGTTGCTTATTAGCTATCCTGTAATTGTGTGTACAAACTTATTGATTCTCTGCAAAGTATTTACATGAGAGTACCCGTACTTCGAAAAGTATATTTTTATAAATGTTGGTTCTAAGAAAAAAACAACTATATCTGAGGATATAGCAACAATTGGCCTGGAGTTCAGTTCTTGAGTGTGTGTGTCATGAATTCCCCCCTCCTCTCCACTTGTAGAAAACACCGGTATTGCCGCGATCCGGCTCATGAAACAAGCTGCGGCACTGATTAAGGCGGAACTACAAGGACCAGCATGCTTAGCGAGGTCCGTGCGACGACCGGGAACGCCTACATATAGCCGGCCTCATCATAGCCTCGGCGTCGGATATTAAGAGTCATTGTCGACCTCGAGGGCTGCCCTACACTACGCACCGAGGCGTTAGTCACCCGCAGCTGCCCCAAGAGCGAGAGAGAGGCCAAGGGCTGTTCGCCGCATCTCGCTACCCGACCCTAAAGAACCGAGTGTCAGCTGGATACCTCTAGAGAAACTCCGGACAAGATTTAGAGGAGACTCTGTCTGCAGGGGTGGCTGCAGCGTCTCGTCTGTTATCGTCTAGAACCACCGAAAAGGAACCGAGGAGTTCGGAGGCAAGATCGAGCGGCTGCTCTCTGCCCCCGTCCTCATTACCCGTGAGTGTGTACATTAGGAAATACTCTAGCAGAGACGCACGCCACGGAGGTGTTTGCCGCGTCTCTGCATTTCATTGTACTTCATCAAAAATTGCTACGGTGCACAGGGCTGTGCACATAAAGCGGAGGAGGTGGAGCGGCTGCTCCCTTCTTTCTTGGTGGGAACTGCATGTGGTAGAGTGCCCGGCTGGTCCTCCCAAGTTCGTGGTTTCCCTGCAAGAACCTCACACGCCATTAGCAGCATACGAACGGCATTTTCGGCCGTTTCTTAGCAAAGTGCCCTCCGTTGGCGAATACCGGGACCGGTATTCATGCGGAGGACGGTGAGAGCCTCATACAGGCATAAGGAACCATGCTGCTAATGGGTATCGTTGACTTTCCCTTATGTTTATTTCATTGATGATTCTTTGTCTTTTGAACATCTCTTATGGTATACTTATTGGTTCCTTACGTTTATCCAGACCTTCCTTTACTTTGATCCAATAAATACAATTGGTCAGATACAACTGGTTGGGGTCTGATTCTCTTGCCTTGTCTTTCCCCGATCCCGGGTTTTTCAGAGGTTACAGTGTGAAACATTTTGCTGACAGAGTGTACAACAAATGCTTTACACTGTCCGCTGGTACTTCCTTACTGCTCGATCAAGCTACCACTTTGGAGAGTAAGGTCAGTTCTGACTTTAACCTCTGGTATACCTTTGGGGTTGGTGGACTCTATACACACTGTACTGCCTTATTGTCCAGTATATATAGAGCCACTTTCTCACAACCAGGTTGTTTGGATTTTGGCCTGTGCTCAGGTGAGATGGAGAACACTAATTGGGTTTCGTCAGCGTAAGACACTATCAAGGCATCTCAGTGAGAGGGCGCATAAAGAAATTAAAGAGCGTGGGACTAAGGGCCGATCCATGGGGCACTCAGCATTTAAAGGGAAGGTGTCAGAATAGGAAAATGTTACTTACCAGTATGCATCTGTTCTTGGCATGTAGGGATGCAGAGTCACACACTAGTGCATAGACCGCCATCTGGTGGTGGGCCCGGAGGATTACACTTTGATGTTGTCTTGGAAGAGTCTTTGTTTGGTAGATGACTCCTCCTTCGGAGCATAGTGCGCATGGGCATCGACTCCATCTTCAGATTGTTTTTCACCATTGGGAAAATGATGGAGTTGTACGAGAACAGAAAAAGATGTCCATGTATAGTGTATCTAATGAAGATAATACTGGAACAGATATATAGGTAGCTGGGAGGCGGGTGGACGTGTGTGACTCTTCAGCCCTACATGCCAAGAACAGATGCATACTGGAAAGTAGCGTTTTCCTTTCGAGGCATATGGGCTGCAGATCACACACTAGTGAATTGATTGCATAGCAGTTCTCTCCTTAGCGGCGACCACCAGTATCTGTTGCAGTAGTTTGAAATAGTGTTTTCAGTACAGCCTGGCCCACACTAGCTTGTTGTTTTGCTTGCACATCTACACAGTAGTGCTTTGTGAATGTGTGCGGTGTATACCATGTAGCTGCTTTGCTGATATCGTCTAAGGGAATATTTCCTAAAAATGCCATAAATGCCCCTAGTTTACGGGTGGAATGAGCCCTAGGGGAATGGATAGAGTGCATTTCGCTTTTTGGTAACACATTTGAATGCATTTGACGCTCCATCTTGCAATTCCAGTTTTTGAAATGGGATTACCTTTATGTGGAGGAGAAAAGGACACAAATAGTTGTTTTGTTTTACGAAATGGCTTTGTCCTATCAATATAGTAGAGAGCTCTTTTGACATCTAACGTATGCAGAGCTCTTTCAGCAACTGTCTGAGGTTGCGATAAGAATACTGGCAACTCAATAGACTGATTAAGATGGAACAGTGAAATGACTTTAGGAAGGAATTTGGGCTGTCTTTAGAACCACTTTGTTGTGATGGAGTTGCACAAATGGTTCTTGAATTGTTAATGCCTGGATCTCACTTACTCTTCTGAGTGAGGTGATAGCAATTAAAAAGGCAACTTTCCATGTAAGGAACTGTAATTCACACTTATGCAAAGGTTCAAATGGAGGACCCATAAGTCTAGTAAGAACAATGTTTAGATTCCATACAGGGGAAGGTGGGACCCTGGGAGGAATTATTCTTTTGAGACCTTCCATGAATGCTTTGATGGCAGGCACTCTGAATAATGATAGATGTTGTCTGTTTTGAAGGTAAGCTGCTATAGCAGCAAGATGTAGCCCGATTGAGGAGTATGCTAAACTACATCTTTGTAGATGGAGCAGGTAACATATGATGTTTTGGATGGAAACATCTAGTGGGTTAATGTGGTTATTTGTACAATACACAACAAACCTTTTCCATTTGGCTGCATAGCATGCTCTAGTGGTGGGAGGCCTAGTTTCTTTTATAACATTCATGCAATCAGGCAGAAGATTGAGATATCCAAATTCTAAGACCTCTGGAGCCAAATCGCTAGACTGAGCTGCATGGGTCGGGAAGCATGATCTCTCCATGGTTCTGTGTTAGTAGGTTAGTAGGTGTGGAGAGAGTTTCAATTTTTGATGTGGTACTGCAGAGAGTTCCAGTAGCGTGGTGTACCACGGTTGTCTTGCCCACGTTGGTGCAATGAGAATTAATGTAAGGGAGTGTTGCTGTAGCTTGCGTACCACTAACGGAGTGAGTGGGAGAGGAGGAAAAGTGTACGCAAATTTGCTTTACCATGTCATCCATATCGCATTGCCTTTGGACAATGGGTGTGGATACCTGGCAGCGAAGCTTGGGCATTTGGAGGTTAGGTGTGTGGCGAACAGATCTATTTCTGGTTGGCCCCATTTGTGAAAGAAAGGTTGAAGAACTTGAGGATGAAGTTCCCACTCGTGTATCTGTTGACTTTGACAACTTAACAGATCCGCAACTTGATTGTGAACTCCTGGTAAATGCTCTGCTAAGAGAAAGATTTTGAGGAATGGCCCACCTCCATATGCTCTGCGCCAGCCGGGAGAGCTGTGAGGAGTGTGTTCCTCCCTGTTTTTGGATGTAGTACATGGCTGTCATATTGTCGGTGCGACTAATACAGCCTTGCCTGATAGGTAATGTTTAAATGACTTTAGAGCTAGAAAAATGGCTAGCAACTCCAGATGGTTTATGTGGAGTAGCTTTTGTTGTGGTGTCCATGTGCCCTGTACTGTGTGCTCTGCTAAATGAGCTCCCCATCCTGTAAAGGATGAGTCTGTGGTTAGCACTACTTGTGGAACTGGCTCCATGAACGGCCGGCCCTTGGAAAGGTTTTTGGTGTTCCACCACTGCAGAGAGCGATGTGTCCGGTCATCCACCACCACCAGATCTGTTAATTGATGTTGAGCCTGGTTCCACTGACTTGCTAAGCACTCTTGCAGGGGGAGCATTTGGAGTCTTGCATGTGGCACTATGAAGATGCAAGATGCCATCATTCTAATCAGTTGCATTAACACTTGAGCTGGTAGTGAGTGTTGCAGTTGGAAATTTTGTAGAAGAGCTTGCATACTTTGTATCCTTGCTGGATTAGGGGATGCAAGTGCTTTGGAGGTAGCTATTGTGGCACCCAGGTACTGTTGAGACAGAGATGGTTGGAGATATGACTGTCTGATTTATTGTGAAGCAGAGTTTGTGTAGCAGGAGGATTGACTGATGCGTGTGCTGCACGCATTGGTGGTATGACTTGGCTTTTATTAGCCAGTCGTCAAGATCTGGGAAGACATGGATGTTGTCCCTTCTTAAGTGTGCTGCTACTACTGCAAGGCACTTTGTGAAAACTCGTGGTGCTGTAGTTACTCCGAAAGGAAGTACCTTGAACTGGTAATGTTGACCGTCCAATACGAACAGGAGGTACTTTCTGTGAGCTTGGTGGATGGGAATGTGTAAGTAGGCATCCTTGAGATCTAGGGTGGCAAAGAAGTCGCCTTGTTATAATAGAGGAAGGACCTGCTGTAATGTGACCAAGTAGGAGTGATCGGATTATTATTTAAAGATTTAGGGGTCTCAGGTCTAGTATAGGTCTGAGGGAACCGTCTTTTTTGGGGATAAGAAAATATAGGGAGTAAACTCCTGTGTTTTGATAGTGTACTGGAACTAGTTCTATTGCCTTCTTTTGCGGTAGAGCGGCTACTTCTTGTTTTAGAAGTGTGAGATGTTCCTGTGGCATGGGACATTGTCTGGTTGGTATTGTTGGAGGAGTGGAAGTGAGCTCCAGGCAATAACCTGACTGAACTATTTGTCTCACCCACCTGTCTGTAGTGATGGAGTTCCAGACAGGTAGGAACTGTTGTAATCTCCCCCGACAGGAGTGGAATGGTCTGGTGGAGGGGAGGGAAGTAAATGCTTGGGAGTGGAGGCATTACGGTTGTTGTTACCTCTGCCTCTACCTTTATTGTTGTTTCTTCTATATTCTCCTCTGTAATAACCTCTATTGGGCGAAGATTGGGTGGGTGCCTTGTAAGAAGAGGAGGCGTTATCGGTTTGAAAACTTTATGAGGCGCCCCTATAAGAGGAGCGATGAAAGGACGCTCCGGGAGTTTGAGTGTGTAAAGCTCCCATGGATTTTGCTGTGTCCGTGTCCTTTTTCATTTTCCCTAGTGCATTATCAACTGTGGGACCAAAAAGATGTTGCTGCGCAAAAGGTTGATTAAGTATGCTGGTCTGTACTTCTGGTTTGAAACCAGAGATTCGCAACCAAGCATGTCTACGTAACAGTACACCTGTATTTATTGCTCTTGAGGCTGTATCAGCAGTATCTAAAGCACAAAGTATTGAGGTATTAGTAATGACATTACCCTCTTGTATTAAGTCAGAAGCCCTGGTTTTATATTTGTCTGGCAAATGTTGCATAAGGGTTTCTAGCTCATCATAGTGAGCTCGATCATATCTTGCTAATAGGGCTTGAGTATTAGCAATTCTCCAAACATTGGCTGCTTGCGAGATGGTGAGTTTGCCTGAAGCCTCTAAAAGTTTGGACTCCTTATCAGGGGGTGGAGCATCCCCTGTTGCTTGTGAATTAGCTCTTTTCCTGGCATATGAAACTACCAATGAGTCTAATGGTAACTGCCCTTTGATGTATGCTGGGTCAGTTGGAGCTGCCTTATACTTTTTCTCTAGCCTAGGATTAATTACTCTGGCTCTGACGGGGTGTTTGAATACCTCTGGTACGTGCTTTACCACTCCCTTAAGCATTCTTAATATGGTTGTGATTTTATGTGATGGCAATATTGTATCCATAAGGAAGACTTCCTCAACTGGATCTGTGTGCAGATCTACCCCATGAAAGGTGGCTGCCATGTGAATGAGTTGCGTAAACCCTATAGCGTCATCTGGAGTAGATGGCCTAGAAGGGTATGCTTCATCTTGTGGCAGATCTGGGGCATCTGGCGCATTATAATCTTCCCAGGGATCATCTGATGGACCAGGAATATCATCTGGGTCATCTATGTGTTGCTCATCTTCTATCCTCCTTGAATAATAATCCTCATCATCATCTGCTGGTGCAGGGCTATGTGTGGTGGATGGTGAGTGTGGAGGTGAAATCTCTAAATCTGGTAGTTCTATTACTGGTGAAGGTATTATTATAGGAGAAGTTTGAGCATGTTTTTAAGAGGAACTGGAGGTGTTTTAGGAGGGTCCAGCTTCCTTTTTTCAGGCACTGTAATGACATGTCCAGTTTTTGGATTGATAAGAAGAGTCTTCTGTTTGGGATCTGGCCTGAAAAGCTCTTCTGTAGAAGGATCCTTCCTCGGCACCGACTTGTCTTGTTGTTTGGAAGGTCTAACAGTGTCTATTACAGTCTTTGGAGCAGTTTTGGGTTTCGGTTCGGAAGACTTGCGTTCAGCATCCTTCTTGACGTTGTGTCTTTTGCTCAGAAAGGTTGTTTTCAGATCAGGGGTCTTTGGTTCCTAAGCATGTTTCGGGTCGACACTTAGTTGCCGAAGTGTGTTTCGGCCCTGAAGTGGACTTTGGGTCGACTTTTTTCGGTGCCGGAGTTGTTTTCGGTTCGAAACTTTTCGGTACCTAGCTCGTTTTTGGCTCCATTGGTTTTGGTACTGAGGTTTGCTGCGGTGCCGGAGTAATTTTTGGTTTAAGGACTTTTTGTTTATCGGGGCCGAGAGACTGACTCGAGCTGGAGTCACCTAGAGGCTTTTTGATATTCTTCGTTGCCGAGCCAGAAGGCGGGGCGTCGGAAGTCTTTTGTCAGTGTGCACCCAGAGGTGGAGGTGGAACCGAAGCCTGGCCGGTGTGGGGGTATGAACCGGGTCGACGCTTGTAGTCATGACCTGTTGACCAGCTGGTAGAAGATCATCGTCTGAATGTCCATCGGCTCCAGAAGCTGAATCCTCTGCTTCGGAGACAATGTCGTCCTTTTGTTGTTCTTCGGACTCTATATCGATGGGAGCTTCTATGATGAGATCCGGTGTCGATGAGGAGGACTGCGCCATGACTCTTTGAGCTCGCCGGTCTCTGATGATTTTCTTGGACCGGGACGAAGCACAGGCCTGGGAATCTCTGCTCTTGTGCTCTGGGGACAAGCACAGATTGCATACCCCATGCAGATCAGTGTGGGGAAATTTATGTCCACACTGAGGGCACTTCTTGAAGAGTGTTCTTTCCATGAGCCAAAGGCCCAGTGGCGCAGTTGGGCCCAACAGCCCGACTAGCACCGGAATCGAGAAGTGCCAAGTTCTGCGACGCGGGTAACAGGGAAATCTGACTCGAGCTGGAGTCACCTAGAGGCTTTTTGATATTCTTCGTTGCCGAGCCAGAAGGCGGGGCGTCGGAAGTCTTTTGTCAGTGTGCACCCAGAGGTGGAGGTGGAACCGAAGCCTGGCCCGGTGTGGGGGTATGAACCGGGTCGACGCTTGTAGTCATGACCTGTTGACCAGCTGGTAGAAGATCACCGTCTGAATGTCCATCGGCTCCAGAAGCTGAATCCTCTGCTTCGGAGACAATGTCGTCCTTTTGTTGTTCTTCGGACTCTATATCGATGGGAGCTTCTTCTATGATGAGATCTGGTGTCGATGAGGAGGACTGCGCCATGACTCTTTGAGCTCGCCGGTCTATGATGGTTTTCTTGGACCGGGACGAAGCACAGACCTGGGAATCTCTGCTCTTGTGCTCTGGGGACAAGCACAGATTGCATACCCCATGCAGATCAGTGTGGGGAAATTTATGTCCACACTGAGGGCACTTCTTGAAGAGTGTTCTTTCCATGAGCCAAAGGCCCAGTGGCGCAGTTGGGCCCAACAGCCCAATTAGCACCGGAATCGAGAAGTGCCAAGTTCTGCGACGCGGGTAACAGGGAAATCGCGAACGAAGACGATACCGATGGTATGATGTAGAAATGGAAGTCGAAAGGAAATCTATAACGGGACCGAACAATAAGCACATCAGAGCTCGATGGCGGATAAAAACAATCTGAAGATGGAGTGGATGCCCATGCGCACTATGCGCCGAAGGAGAAGTCATCTACCAAACAAAGGCTCTTCAAAGACAACAACAAAGTTTAATCATCTGGGCCCATCACCAGATGGCGATCTATGCACTAGTGTGTGATCTGAAGCCCATATGCCTCGAACACATGTTTTGTTTAACACTTGAAAAGCCATGTCCCGAAGAAACGGCGCAAGCCGTTTTAGAGCACTGTGTTATTCCCACACTGGTTATTCTCTGGCGAGGATTCCTTGGTCTACTGTACCGAATGCAGCGCTTAGATCCAGGTGTTTGATAGTAGCTGAGCCTCCAACATCCAGGTAGTAAAGAAATGGACATTTAATTCCCCAAACATAGTGGGTCCAAATTGGGTTTAACTGAGTTTTTACAACTGTGTTTCTCCACACCGATACTAGACCCATTGGTAATGACAGATTAAGACAAGACTGGAAAGACTTATTCAGATCCTAGGACCAGGATATGAAGAGTGGAAGGCTTGAGAGGGGAACCTGACTTCACCTTGCTAAAAAGCACTGGAAGAATAATTTGTTTTGGAAAGAAATGAGTTGGGTCATTACAGAGGGCTACTGTAGACTCTGGTAGCGAGCCGTCTGGTTTAGGCTTGGTCAGAGATTTAACAATCTGAACTATTTCCCAGAGGTGAATTGGAAGCGCGGTTTATTTCGGGTGCATAGTATGAGGCTTTGGCAGAGCTAATTTCGGTGTGATAGTGCAAATATCCTTCTTACAATGCTCATCATATGACTTCCTCCACCTCCTTTCTAACCTTATACAGTCTTTCCTTAATGACAATAAATGAGGGTGAACTAAGGAGAGGATTTACCCTTCCGATTCAGCTTGTGGGTATTGACTAGAATAACCTGATCAAAAGAACATTTAATCAATTTAACAACTTTGTCATTAGGAGAGGAAGGGTGATTTCCCAGTTCAGGCCTGGAGAAGTTGAGACTCATCTTTCACTCATGGACATTAAGTTTGAACCACCTGCGATCCTTCCGCATAACTGATAAGGGGGGGAAGAGATGAGCATAGGAACGCGCAGAGGCTTTTTGATAAGGTAATGATCTGATCATAACACTGGCAAGAATGCATCAACCTTAAGATTCAGGTCATTACTGAATACTGGGTCAATAAGATGCCTCTTCTCATGGGTTGACCAGATTACTCTTTGTATCAGTTGTAGGGAATCAAGGTCCTGTAATAAGCCTGTAGATGAAGAGCTATTAGCATCAAAGTGGCCATAAAAGTCACCCAATATATTGAAAGAAAATGCTACTTACCAGTATGCATCTGTTCTTGGCATGTAGAGCTGCGGACTTACACACTGTGCATAGGTCGCCAACTAGTGTTGGACCCGGATGTGTGCAGTTGTTTTTGTCCTGGAAAGTCTTTAGAAGTCACAGGATAGGTGACTCCTCCTTTGGATTATATTGCGCATGGGCATCAGCTGCATCCTCAGATTGTTTTTCGTCATTAGGGAAATGATGGAGCTTTGCAAGAAAAGGAATGATGTCCATGTAAGCTGTATCTAATTAAGATAATAATGGAACAGATAAAGGTAGCCGGGGAGGCGGGTGGGCCTGTGTAACTATGCAGCTCTACATGCCAAGAACAGATGCATACTGGTAAGCAGCATTTTCTGTTCGAGGCATATGAGCTGCAGATGTGCATAGATTGTATAGCAGTACCCACACTTAGCGGCGACCACCCGGATCTGTTGCAGCGGTTTGAAACAGTGTTTTGAGTACAGCCTGGCCCACAGTAGCTTGTTGTTTAGTTTGCACATCTACACAATAGTGTTTTGTGAATGTGTGCGGTGTAGACCATGTAGCTGCTTTGCAGATGTCATCTAAGAGAATGTTCCCTAAAAATGCCATTGAAGCTCCTATCTTTCTCGTAGAATGGGCTTTAGGAGGGACAGATACAGTGCGTTTAGCTTTATGGTAGCAAATCTGTATGCATTTGACAATCCACCTAGCTATCCCAGATTTTTATATGGGGTTGCTTTTGTGTGGTGGTGAAAAGGACACAAAAAGTTGTTTAGTTTTACGAAAAGGTTGTGTCCTTTCAATGTAGTAAAGCAATGCTCTTTTGACATCTAATGAATGCAGAGCTCTTTCTGCGACTGTTTGTGGCTGCGAGAAGAATACAGGCAGCTCTACAGATTGATTGAGATGGAAGGGTGAAATGCCTCTTGGAAGGAATTTAGGATTCGTTCGGAGAACAACTTTATTATGGTGCATTTGCAGAAAAGGTTCTTGAATGGTGAATGCTTGTAGCTCACTAACTCTTCTGAGAGAAGTAATAGCTGCTAGGAAAGCAACTTTCCAAGTTAAGAATTGCAGTTCACATTTATGTAAAGGTTCAAAGGGAGGTCCCATTAGCCGTGTGAGAACAATGTTTAAAGTCCACACCGGTGAAGGTGGTGCTCTGGGAGGAATTATTCTTTTGAGGCCTTCCATAAAAGCCTTTATGGCAGGTACTGTAAAAAGTGATAGATGTTGTCTATTTTGTAGGTATGCTGCAATGGCAGCAAGGTGCAGTCTAATGGTCGTGTACGCTAAGTTACATCTTTGGAGGTGTAGTAATGATGTGCTCTAGTGGTGGGACGTCTAGCTTCTTTAATAACGTACATACAGTCAGGGGGAAGGTTAAGGTAACCGAACTCTATGACCTCAGGAGCCAGATTGCTAGGTTGAGCTGAGCTGGGTCAGGGTGTCTGATCTCTCCATGGTTCTGGTTTAGTAAGCGTGGAGACAGGTATAGCTTTTGGTGCGGTACCACAGAAAGTTGCAGCAGTGTGGTGTACCACGGTTGTCTGGCCCTAGTTGTTGCTACTAGAATGAGTGTTAGGGAATGTTGCTGTAGTTCGCATACCACTAACTGAAGCAGTGGGAGAGGTGGAAAGGCGTATGCAAATTTGCTGGACCAGTTCATCCATATCGCATTGCCTTTGGACAGCGGGTGTGGATATCTGGCGGCGAAGCTTGGGCATTTGGCGTTTTCGTGGGTGGCGAAGAGGTCTATTTGAGGTTGTCCCCACATTTGAAAGACTGGTTGAGGAACTTGTGGATGAAGTTCCCACTTGTGGATCTGTTGTGTCCGACGGCTTAACAGATCTGCTATGGTGTTTTGTACTCCTGGAACATGCTGGGCTAAGAGGACGATCTTTAGAGGTACATCCCATCTTCATTTCTGTTGTGCTAACAGAGTTGCAGAGAGTGTGTGCCCCCCTTGTTTGTTTTTGTAGTACATAGCTGTCATGTTGTCTGTGCGGACTAAGACAGCTTTGCCCGATATTTGCTTTTGGGGTTAGAAATAGGGCTAGTAACTCTAGGTGATTGATGTGGAGTAATTTTTGTTACGGCGTCCACCTGCCTTGCATGGTGTGCTGCAGTAGGTGAGCTTCCCAGGCGGATAGCGATGCGTCCGTTGTCATGACTATTTGATGAACTGGCTCTAGGAAAGGTCGGCCCTTGGAAAGGTTTTTGGTGTTCCACCATTGCAGAGAGCGGTGAGTTCGACCGTCTACCAACACTATGTCTGTTAATTGACCTTGAGCCTGTTTCCATTGTCGTGCTAAACACTCTTGAATAGGACACATTTGTAGTCTTGCATGAAGTACTATGAATATGCAAGAGGCCATCATTCCTATGAGTTGCATGAACACTTGAGCTGGAAAAGTGTTGCGGTTGTAATTTTGTTAGGAGAGCTTGCATATTTGTGATCCTGGCAGGATAGCGATAAGCGAGCGCTGTTGAGGTGTTTATTGCGGCACTGAGATATTGTTGTACGTGGGACGGTTGCAGGTGAGACTTGGTGTGGTTTACTGTGAACCCCAAGTTGTGGAGTAATTGGATGGTGGTGTGAGTGTGTTGTACACACCGACTGTTTATGAGCCAATCGTCGAGATATGGGAAGGCGTGAATGTGCTGTCTTCTTAAGTGTGCTGCTACTACTGCTAGGCACTTGGTAAACACTCTTGGTGCTGTTGTGACTCCGAATGGGAGTACCTTGAATTGATAGTGCTGACCGTCCAGTACAAATCTGAGATACTTATAGTGAGCTATGGGAATGTGGAAATAGGCGTCCTTGAGATCTAGGGTAGCAAGGAAGTTGTTTTGTAAAAGAAGAGGAAGGACCTGCTGGAGTGTGACCATGTGGAAGTGGTCTGATTGTATATACAGGTTAAGTGGTCTGAGGTCTAAAATAGGCCTCAGGGAGCCGTCCTTTTTTGGGATAAGAAAGTACAAGAAGTAAACTCCCTTGTTTCGTTGATGTGATGGAACTAATTTTATTGCGCTTTTTTGTAGGATGGATGTTACCTCCAGCCTTAGCAGAAGCAGATGTTCCTGTGACATCGGGCACTGTTTAGGTGGTATGTTTGGGGGGGGTAGATGTTAGTTTGAGACAGTAACCTGACTGAATTATCTGTCGCACCCACCTGTCTGATGTGATGTTGATCCAGGCAGGAAGGAATTGTTGTAGTCTTCCCCCAACTGGAGTGGAATGTGGTGGGAGAAGTGGAGGGAAGTCATTGGGCAGGGGTGGAGGCAGAGCGGGAGTTATTGGTTTTGCCTCTGCCTTTGTTGTTACACCTGTAATCTCCTCTTTGGTAGCCTCTACTGTAGGTGGATTTGGTAGGGGATTTGTAAGACGTAGAGGGACTATCTGATGAGTATCCCCTGGTGATGCCTCTGTAAGATGAGCGGCGAAAGGAGCGTCTGGGAGCTTGCGACTGCAAGGCTCCCATAGATTTAGCTGTGTTCGTACCCTTTTTCATTTTCTCAAGGGATACGTCCACATTCTTCCCAAATAAGTGTTGCTCATCAAAGGGTTGGTTTAGGATGGCACTTTGTACTTCAGGTTTGAAACCTGAAATGCGTAGCCAGGCATGCCTACGCAACAGGACACTGGTGTTATTTGCCCTTGAATCTTGATGTTTTTACCCTCTATATAAGCTCATTTGCCCTATTTTGGTATTTATCTGGAAGGTGCTACATTATGGATTCTAATTCATCATAATGTGCCCTGTCGTATCTTGCAAGTAGTGCCAGAGTATTGGCAATATGCCAAATGTTTGCTGCCTGTGACGCTGTTCTTTTACCGGATACATCAAGGAGCTTAGACTCTATCTGGTGTGGGAGCCTCGCCTGATGTTTGTGAATTTGCTCTTTTGCGTGCGTTGGAGACTACAAGGGAGTCTAATGGTGCAGGCCCTTTAATGTAGGCTAGATCTGAGGGGGCAGCCTTCTACTTCTTCTTAATTCGGGGGTTGATGATTCGAGCCCTAACTGGATCTTTGAAGACTTCTGGCGCGTGCTTAATAACCCCTTTAGCAAATTATCACAGAGGAAACCCATTAAACCAATAAGGCATCTGGGAAAATAAACTAAGCTAAATATAGTGATGCCTATGGTATTATTTATCCAAACTAGTATAAAGACCGATACCAAAAATGATCTGTCCTATGTTTTTTTAAAACATTACTACTTAACTGAATCTCTATTTTACTTCCTTTTTATTCATCTAATAGCTATCCAGACTTTTAAATAAATCAACATAAACAAAGAACTGGTTTGCATAATTTTTTAGTAGTAAACCAAATCTCTATAGGGATATTTACCTTTTTTACATATATATATATATATATATATACATATTTATCTCATTTAACATGCATATATTTACAATGTGCCAAAAAAAAAACAACATAAGTGTGACAAAGCAACAAAACTTTTTCTTGAACCCTTTTTAAGGTTCAAATGCCCAGCAATTTCAACAAGGAAATGTATGGTACTTTATTTTTTGACCTTAATTCCTTCATCAAGATCACCACATTCAGTACTGGAGCCTACAAAGCTGAAAATCACTTTGTGCTTCTTTTCTTCAAGGCTCTCATCCAATTTTTCAAATTAAATTTTTAATGTTTTTGGTGTCAGATTATAAAAACAGTCGACGCTTTTCAGCCTCTGAACTATTAAGGCCTCTTCAGGTCTTTGGGCAAAAAATACACAAATTACCTACAAAATACAAAAACAAAAGGAATATTTACATATATACAAAATTGCGACTAAAAACGGTCACGAATTACAAAACACCGAGTCCAGAGTGACCATCCTACTTATAGAGGTGACAGGTACCTGAAGGTACATTGGCAACCATACATAAATCAAAAACACCACATAAAGTGCAAGAGCGATAGATCTCTAGGAACCAGGAAAGCGAAGATAAAACGCAAAGGAAATAACAACCTTATAGAAGTGATCAAATCAATATCTCAGAGATAAATGCCCAACGTGCCCAGAGGGGATATTAGGTAATCTATCATGCAAGATCCAGAAAAAACCATCTCGAAAGCATAGCTACCTGCATAAAATTTGCAGTCAAAATTCGTTGCGTAATTTGAACAAAGTGATGCTTGCCCTGACCAAAAATGGGCGCTTTCAATGCAGGAACGGCGACCCAAACTCGATATTTCTAAAAATAGAATTAAACAGGGGCATTACACTCTATCGTACGTTTAAACAAAGCATGTGACTGACACGAACCGTGTACAGCCCTTACCTTGCCGTTATAGCGTGTGACTCAAAATCGTCCCGATCAAGATAAATCTCAAGTAAACCGGGGCAGTGCTGTGTGGATTTCAGCACAGAGAAGGAGGTACAGGAATACAAACAAAGTTCCTTCTCACTCGGCAATCTCTAAATGGCTCACGTCTCAGTGTTTGTCTCGCGTGCCATATTAAGGCGTAAACATTGAAACAGGACTACTTTAGGAAAGCGAGGACAAACACTAAAAAAGGACTGGTATTATGGTTAACAATATTACCCAAGCATCATGGCCGCATATTATATAGCAAGGCGAAACTACCCATGCAACAAGGATCGAATCCTACCTCCTTTTTTCACACTAAAACGTGGAAAAATAGATACAATTTAAAAAAAAGGAATTAAGAAAAACTAATTAAAAAAATAATAATAATAAATGGGAAGCCTAAATAAAAAACCTGCCCATTGGACAGTGTGTCATATTAGCTCATTTCTAAAATAACATCACATCAAACTAAAGGAAAGAGTAAGAAACTAATATTAACACCTTATATCCCAGTGAGATTGCCTCCACCTCGTACATTCTAAAGCAGTTATTCTACAGTTTGTCAAAAAATTGATACATATAGAAATCCCAGTTGTATACACAGTCTCACTTTATACAGGTACAAATCTCATCATATTTAACTCAGCAGCGACCAAATCTCATCTCTATCATTTCAACCTGATTTTGAGGTTTGTTACTTCTCAATCAGTCTACCTTCAAGGTGGCTGAGTTTAATTTCTGTCTCTCTTTTGTTCATGCTCGTGACAAGACACAAAACTGACCAATGAATATTTTTTACAGAATGATTATGAGCCAGAAAATGGCTTACCAAAGGTGCCCCTGTGATTTCGCATTTTATTCTTGATTTATGTAGCAAAACACGGGTTTTAACTGCCTGAATGGTTTGCCCAATATAACATTTCTCACACGGACATTTTATACAGTAAATGAGATTTTTTGAATTACAATTAGAAAATTATCTCTGTATATGATTTATGTGCCCTTGATGTTAATCTCCTTTGAGTCCTTTGTAAGATCACATGCCATACAGTTATGGCATTTAAAGTGACCCAATACCGGAGGTAAACCAAGCAGATCTCTTGTGTCTCTTTACACAACCTTATCTGTGGTGATTGAAGATCTTACCAACTGACTACGGATATTCTGACCTTTCTTAAATGCGAACAATGGTTTAGGTATTTCAAGCTCATCCAACACTTTCCAATTTTTTGGGATTATTGTTTTGACCTTATTAGCTCGAGGGTCGAAGGTTAACACACAAGTGAGTGGAATGTTAGCGTTATCCTGGTCTTTTGGTACCAGCAATGTTTCTCTAGGAGTGTACCAAGCTCTTTTAAGAGCTACTTTAATCAATCTTTTTGGATAACCTCGTTTCTCAAGTTTTTCTTTCAATTTATTGGCATGGAAAAAGTACTGATCTTTATTACTGCAATTCCTTCTAATTCGGAGGAATTGACCGTACGGTAAATTTTCTGTTAAGGTCCGTGGGTGGTTACTAGTGAAGTGTAATAAGGTATTACGGTCTGTAGGTTTTGTATACAGACTTACACACAATTTACCTTCTTCATGCTCAATGTATACATCCCAAAAATTAATTTTATTGGGATCGCTTGACACCGTAAAATTGAATTCACACGTTCTACAATTCAACCAATTGTGAAATTCCGTAAGTTGTGTCACATCACCGTTCCAAATCATAAAAATGTCATCAATATAGCGACACCAAAACTCCACTTGATGTTTATATGGGTTGGTGTCGCTATATATCCACTTTTGTTCAAATTGGGCCATCACAAGGTTAGCAATTTCCGGTGAAAAACCACACCCCATGGCTACCCCCGATGTCTGAAGGAACAATTTGTCTTTAAAATTGAAGAATTTTTTTTTCAAGCACAATTGGGCTAAATTAACAATAAATTTAGTGGGTACTTGATGGGGGCGATCTCTCAATTCAAGGACAAACTCAAGTACACTCAATGCGTCGTCTTGAGGTATGTTGGTGTAAAGTGATTCGATATCAAAGGTAGAGAGAAGTTGTTCACACGGGTCAAAATTTAACCCCTCTACCTTCGATATCAAATCCATGGTATCACGAATATTTCACAATTGTTCCTGTTCTGGGACGTCGACTCCCTCTTGTAAGATGTCATCTGGGATCGAAGCTGACGAGCAAGCCATTGTTCTTCGAGCTCGTCGGATCCCGAATCGTCTTCCTGGATCGGAAGGAGGCACAAGCGGAACAGTCACTGGCCTCGTGCTCCGTTGAGAGGCAAAGGTTGCACACCTCATGGAGATCGGTGTGGGGAAACTTCGACTCAAATTGAGGACATTTTTTAAATGGCGTCCTTTCCATGAGCTGGAAGATGAGGCCAGGGTATGCCCGAACGTCTTCGTCAATGTCCGGAATCGAAGACTTCGGAATGGAAGAGTAGCGTCGATTGGAAACGGGTTCCAACACATTCGAGCCCGGTAGCGGAAAAAAACAATCCGAGGATGGAGCCGATGCCCATGCGCAATATAATCCAAAGGGGGAGTCACCTATCCAGTGACTTCCAAAGACTTTCCAGGACAAAAACAACTGCAAACATCCGGGCCCAACACTAGGTGGCGAACTATGCACAGTGTGTAATCTGCCGCTCAAATGCCTCGAACATTAGGTTTGCCAATAGCTTAATTGGCAATAATGTCAGGGAGAGCCTGAGAAAAATGAGCATATGGACATTGGGTCTATAAAATAACACTCCTGAAAAAAGTGAATGTCAGGGGTCAAAGAAATCGAGAATGAGGCTTTCACAACGAGGAATAAGTAGCAGATCATAAATACATTTAAGGGACTCTCCAAGTATGATGGCTTGGTCGATGTGGTCCCTTCACCATATGTAATACCACAGAGGAAGACCTTAAATTATGTCAGGCATCGAGCTTTAATGCAGCCACGTTTCCGTGAGAAAGACCACATCTGGCCCCTCTTCCTCAATGAGTGAAAATAAATAAAGTTTATGACTGCACATTAACCTGCTGTTAATCATAAATATGCATCACCCATGCCACACTATTAGCCCAGCAGAGAAACTAGCAGATAGGTGGAAGAGGAAAGCTCTTGCACTGAAGGTTCAATTTATTTAAGCGGGCGAATTTAAGAGTTACCTATAAGGCTTGTGATTGATTGGAAGAATAAGAGCTCTTGGCTGGGTTGGGAGAGGCAGGGTTCTAGACCCCTGGTCCCTGCCACAACGGAGAAGCTACGCACGAACCTCAAGCTCCAGGCAAATGGGTGGGCATTGGTGTTGTGAGAAGGACCCTTACTGCCTTACAGGTGGGTTATTCTCTGTATACTTCAAATCCAAAAATTCAAGGATCCTGACCCAACTACTACCCCAAATGTTAATACCAAAAACAGATTTCCTGGCATGCGACAATGGAAGTGGAGCAAGCAGGGCTTAGACGCGTGCGGTGAGGACTGCTGGGATAGGAGACATGCACAAGAGGGCAGCCACAGGGATTGCTTGACACTGCCCCAAAGAAATATTAGATTATTTTACCTTGAGTTGTACTAAAAAAAGAGGACAGAAAAAAAAATAAAGGCAGGATATGATGCAACGTACTGCATTGAAAACTTAAAGGTCCTTCCGTATTGTATCTATTAATTGCAGGACATGTCCCTGCTCCGGAACGCAAGGTCTCTTCTGTATTTTAGATGGCCTGGTATTGGAAAAGTGTTAAACTTGACTATCTGTGCTGGTATTCAATGACTAGCCTGTACTACCAGAATGTTGAAAGAATTGATCCATTGGAACATACTCCAGAGGATGAGGTACTACTGTAGAGTCTATTGATTGGATCTCGAACCCCACTCCTTTACCCCCACAAAAAAATAGTCATCCAACACAGGCAAGGAGAGGCCCCTTGAGAGCATTAATAAGAGCGCATCCATTCATAAAAAGTTCCTAGCTTTAGAGGAAAACGGTTGTTCCAACTTGTGCTTTCACCATTATAATGAATGAATGAATGAATGAATGAATGAAGGGAATCTTGTATCGCGCAACTTAGCCCAAGGGCATCAAGGCGTCTAAGCAGGTCCAATAATATGTAGTTACCGATGAAGTACTCTACAGATACGCTTGAGAAAAAAGCCAGCTTTTCAATACTTTGCGAAACAGAGCAATCGACTGTTGCCCCAGCAGTTCGGGAGGAAGAGAGTTCCATAGCGTGGGTACAACCGAGGAAAATGCTCTGCCTCCCCATTTGGCTCTTACAAACTTGGGAACCTCAAGAAGATTTTTATTAGAGGAGCGAAGGGGTCGACTAGGAGAGTAGAGATGAATAAGTGACTTAAGACCCACAACACCCGTGCTATGAAGGGCCCCATAGGCAAGACAAAGAATCTTAAAAGATCTCCTGGATTGAATGGGAAGCCAATGTAGACTTCTCTGGGCTGCCGTGGCAAGTCTAGGAAGGTTTAAAACCATCTTTGCCGCCGTGTTCTGGACCATCTGGAGACAATGGATAAGGCTCTTATTTATGCCCACATAGAGGGCATTACAGTAGTCCAGTCTTGAGGAGACTAATGCCACAGTGGCCAGCTTGCGGGCTTCAGGAGAGAGATAATGGGCAATCTTTCTGAGGACCCTGATGATACCACAACAGGTGGAGACAGTCCTACTGACCTGACGGTCAAAGGAGAGAGCAGTGTCCACCAGAACTCCTAAGTTTTTAGCAAACTGACGGGGAAGAGGGCAGTCCCCGAGAGAGGCAGGCCACCAATCTTTAGACCAGATATCCTGGCTGCCCCCGAAAATCAGCACCTCAGTTTTCTCCCCGTTTAGTTTCAGGAAGTTCTGTACCATCCACTGAGACACGGCCTCCATACAGTTCCTGAAGTTCAAGGCAGAATCCTTCAAGGGCTGCGTAAGGGAGACCATTATTTGAGTGTCATCAGCTACTTCCAGCCCAAAAGATCTAACTACCCTGGCAAGTGGAGCCACATAGATGTTAAATAATGTAGGGCTCAATGAGGAGCCCTGGGGGCCCCACAATGCACAGGTTTAGGGGCAGAAAGAAACTGGCCCAGCTTCACTCTCTGTTCCCTTTCATTTAGAAAGGAAGCCAGGGGGCTCAGTGCAAGATCTCCGACCCCTATGTCCCTGAGGCGGGTGACCAGAATGGATGGAGACAAAGTGTCAAACGCCGCCGTCAGGTCCAGCAGGACCAGGAGGGTGGTATGGCCCTTATCAACCTGGCAGCGGATGTTATTAACAACAGCCGTAAGGGCAGTCTCAGTACTATGAGATCTCCTAAAGCCATGCTTGGAGAGGTCCAAAAGAGCAGAGTCCCCTAGGAAGGAGCTAAGGTGCCGATTAAGATGAGATTCCAGCATCTTTGCAGGGGCAGGAAGAAGTGAAATGGGGCGGAAGTTTTTCAAAACCCCTGGATCTAAAGTGGACTTTTTAAGAAGGGGTTTAACAACCGCCATCTTCCATAAAGAGGGGAACACTCCCTCCGAAATCGCACGATTCATGACATTCATGAGGAGGAGGATAAGCACATCCCAACAGGCCTTCAGGACTTTAAGCGGGCAGGGATCTAAGGGGGAGCCCGATTTGGTGTTATCCAAGAGCTGTGTCATCAGTTCAGGAGTAAGAAGGGGAAAGGCCAGGAAACGGGGGGGTGTCCATCAGACAAGCTCCGATCTCTGGAGGAAGCAAAGTCAATAGGAGAGGGCATACCCAGATTCAGGGATTCAAGAGAGCTGTAGATATCAGCGATCTTTGAGTGGAAAAAGGCCGAGATATTATCACACAACTCCTGAGAATCCTCTATCGAATCAACTACCTGGGGAGAGGATATAGAGTCTATGATTTTAAAAAGATCTCTGGGGGAGTTAAGAGAAGCAGTGATCTTGGAGAAATAGGCCCGCTTTTCCTCCACAATGGCTAGTTTGTAATCCTTTAGACAGAGTTTATGTTGTTCCCTCTCTAAGGGATCCAGCTGGGCCCTCCAGAGCCTCTCCTGTTTACGACACCCTTGTCTCAACAGCCTAAGTCTGTCCGAGAACCAAGGGGCCGACTGACTCTTTCTCGCAGAGTAATGCAATTTGAAGGGGGCCACGATATCCAAAGCCTCTGAGATAGTACTTGCGAGTTCAAGGGCAGCAGAATTAGCATCCTGCAGTTCAGCAGGCGCCAGATCATTCAAAAAAGGAGAGAGAACCACATTATTAATGGCTTTAAGGTTCCTTCTAAGTTCCCACTTCTTGGCGTCCGGAAGAGAAGGAAGAGCATCCTGAAATGACAGCTCTAGCGGGATGGCCGCATGGTCGGACAAAGCTAAGGGAACCGGAGGGCCCACCTTCAACCTGGGGTCATTGGAAAAGACTCCGTCGAGTGTATGCCCAGCCAGATGAGTAGGACCAACCACCAATTGAGTCAGACCACAGGAATCCAGGGTATCTAGGAGAATCTGGGTGTCTCTAGATCCCGTATTTTCCAAATGGAAATTGAAGTCACCCAGGAGAGTAATATTGGGTCTCTCAATAAATGGCTCTAGCAACTTACTCAGATCCTGACTAAAAAAAGATCTAAGACCCAGCTGTCTTTAAAACAGGAGGCCAGAGAAAGAGACAGAGGGAGTGGAGTTGATGGAAAAGTACAAGGCCTAAAAAGGGTCAGAGGAAGTGGAAAGAAACTCAGTACGACATATAAGGGAATCCTTGTAAAGAATTCCTATTCCTCCTCCTCGACGACCAATTCTATCCATCCTGGCCAGGGCATACCCAGTGGGAATAGCATCTAATAAATCAGGTCCCGAGGTATCGGAGGCCCAGGTCTCTGTAATGAACAACCACGTAGGTTTCCTATCAGAGACAAAATCCCTAAAAGCAATGTTGTTTTTTATTAAGGACCTAGCATTGATAAGAAAACCCCTTTCAGTCGTTAGGTTGGGAGCGGACTTAGAGGCGCCAGTGCACAGCTGAGTCTTCCGGAGATTAGCGTTTCCGGAGACACTACTCAAACATCCACAACCCAACCTACCTGAGAAAGCCTATGGGGCAGTAGTATAACCACAGGGCTTGGCTAGAGGATTCAGCGCCAGCAACAACTGCTTAGAATAACAGAAACCTACTTGCAAACCAGTAGAGGCCAGCCCAGACTCCCAGGCGTGATCTCATCGCGGACGGGCGCAGACGGGCTGGACTTAGGCGCAACTTCGGCGCGCGCCCACTGAGCGCGGAAGAAGTCACGAGTACTAAATAGGGCCGCCCCTGAAGAAACTGCCTACATCATGAGACATTAACTACAATGAAAAACTAGGCAAGGATCTGAAGAGGGAGTTTGGAAAAGCTCTGTAGCATGTACTGCTACATTTCAGATATGAACAATTGGTCAACCTTTACTCTGCCTAAGCATCAAGCAGGTTGTTCAACTATTAGTATCTACACCGGTGAGTTGCAAACAGTTTTTTCTTTTTTGCTTTGAAGACAAAGTCGTGGCACACGCTATCAAAGATGAAACAGGTAAGACCAGGAAATTTTTAAAAATACAGGTGGGTCAGGAAGATAATTTCAGAACGTGAATCAAGTATGAAAAAGCTCACAATCTATCAATGAAAAATTAACAAACATGGATATACACCTGAGCAAAAAACAGAAACGTGGATACGTAGAAGGGTAACCCTCAGCTAGGAACATTAGAAAAGTATTAGGCATGAATAAAGGTTTTCCCACCCAAAACGAAGTTCGCAGTGCATCAAGTTATTGGATATGGAATAGGTCAAAAGTATTAAAATATACCCTTATGGGCATCAAAACAAAAGTGTTTTGCAATCATAGTCATGTGAAAGAGATGCTAAAATCCCCAGTTGTTTAACACACCGTTTTAAATTATTTCTTAGGCAAGGCTTATCGACCCAGAGGCAGACACTCTACGAAAAAAAAAAAATACAACATATTTATATTTTTTGAATTATTTGTTTATTAAAAAATGTACAATTAAAGGTAGTAGGTTTGATGTTGGTTCCTGGTTACAAGAGGTTTATATTCACATGTTTTGTTAGGATAGGGTTCTTCTCAGCAAGATTAGCCAGTCTGAAAACAATCTGTGTCCAGGTTGCATTCACTGCTTTGCGAATATCACCTTTTGTGTGCCAGCTAATTGCAATTAATTCAAAGTGAGCAGTCAAGCAGACTTGAGGAAAATACGAAAACCTTGAATTAATAAGACAGTCCTTAAAAATACAATTCAGGTCAAAGTGATAAGTGAAATGCTGGACAATCATGACCACCGGCAATTGATCTTGGCAGCATTCTATTAGAGCCTTGTTTTGTTCACTATGTCGTTACAGAGAAGAAAAACTGTGTGGATTTATCTTGTCTCCAACCCAAAAAGGACCTTTCCTTCTAACCAATCAGGCCAGTCCTCTGCTGAACAAGAACACAAGCAACCTCAGACATGTTTCATTTGCACAGGGATCGTAGCACATTTAGAGGGCCCACATATCATGTTTGATCATTCTGCCAATTTGCTTAGACAAACAAAAATCTTGGTACTGAAGTGCCAGAATTCATCTTGACCACTGCAAATTCGTATTGCCACTGTTTTTGACAGAATGAACCGCAGTTAGAATTCAAGTATTCCAATACATCACATTTTGCTTCTCTCTGTGTCCTTCTCCAATGAGTCATCAAGTACATATTGAGTTTGGATCCAACCACTAATTGTTATAGCAAGTCACATGAATCTAGATCAAACTCTGCTCAAAGAATTGTTTACATCTACATGAACATTTATAATTCTAGGAACCACAGTTCTTGTGATGCATTAGTAGAGGGGTTAGAAGAAAGCTAAAAAAAATGGGATAGTTGCAGTTTACTTTAGATCTAATCATTAAGGTATAGACAGATTTGTAATAGTAAGAAACATACATGGCTTGCTGCATTCTTCAGTGAAGCAATTGTGTTTTCTCGGATCTTAGCAAGTCTGTAAAGACACAAATGGAGAAAGTGTAGATTATAACCCTGTAAACAGCATCAAATACCAGGCTGTGGTTTCATCAGTTCAAACTTATGTCAAAAGGTACACTCATCAGGGCTATGGAGGCCATTTTGGTAAGTTGGCGATAAGAAAAAAATTACTTAGCATTTTTTCACTCAAATATATTTAAAAACACAAAATACCAAAAAGACATATTGATAGTTTCAATTTTGCATGACGGAAAGTTACTTGCATTGTACTCTTAGTTCTCCTTTTTGGGTTTCTTCACTGAAGTCATAAGCAGTGAATATTTCTGCCCATTTCTGGGATCTTGGAGCACATTTATAAGATATTCTTTGGAAAGTAAATTTTAACAAGAAAGAATTGCAGCTTACATGGGGCTAAATTTGATGACTAATTTTTTCCACAAAAAGTAGGCCCTTAATTAAACAGCCACTTATGTCTGAAGAGAAAGATGGCCATCCTTCTGCATATTTTTGTACTGTTACAAAGGGTTATTTGATATGAAAAGCCTCACATATGAGCAGTGCTTCAAGGCTTGTCTTGATATTAAATCTTTTCTACATTGCTAATCCAGTTGTCAACGAGGAGTAGGCAGCAGGCGTGTAGAATAGTGTTGATGATGCATGCCAGCAAAAGTGACTTATCTAGAAGGGATTGTAGAGATTTTCTCTGGGAGGATCTCGAGAGGGGGCAACAGGATACCTTAGGAACATGTATGGCTCACAGTTCATCTATTTCTCAGAACTTATTAGCCTCTAGGATTGTGCAAATGCAAATTTTCTATGTCATTTAGTATCCTGTGTGACCTCTATGAATAAAAGTGCCACATCTCCACAAAGTGAGAGCCTGGTTCATGATTTTATTTCCTGCTTTGTTTTTAACACAAGAAAAACACTTGACAAAATGTGAAAGAAGATTATAGAATTCTTTTTTTTTTTTTTTTCAAGGATAGTCAGTCAGAAAGCACTGGAAAACATTCTCAGTCTCTGATTAGGTTGAATGCAAAGGGAAAAAATTAGTTTGGAAAGATTTTCATGTCGAGTAGCAAAAAAATGTGTAGGTCAGTGCTCAGGGGTCTTGTTTAAATGCTTAAAAAGAGAACCAAGTGACTGCCACTCCAGGGCATAATGGGATACCAATACTTGCAGCTCTATTAAACGCCAAAGTAGTGGATTTTTTTCCATTTAAATTTCTTTTCATTGCCAAAATAAATCAGATACATTTAGACTATAGCTAGGCTTTTTAATTCTAAATAGTCAATGTATACACAAATGAACACAAATATTTGATGAAAGTGCTCTGGGACCAACACATGGGCAGTATTATTCACTGCTTACGAATATCAATGAAGATTCCACAAAGGAAACGTAATTAAGAAATGTAATTACCTATGTAAACAGGTTAACTATTTCAGTTTGATAGTCAACATTAAAACGGCAATGTGGTGACCAGAATTCCTTTCTTTTCTAATTGTGTCAGCATCATATTGTGTAAAATGCAATAAGGAACCATTCAAATGACAAGATATATTAGCTGTTGGTTACCCTAAACCTTGTCACGGGTTAGAGTGCACTACCACAATCGCTTCATATAGGATTGCTTTAGCATGCACAATTCAAGTACCGTACATACAAAAGAGGGGGTATTCTTATAGACGTCTTTCTGTTACCAAACATTAGCAACTTTGTGGTACACAACTTGGCAGAAATTGAAGTTTGGACAAGAGTATGCGAGCATACCCTACACATATCTACCAATTCCTAATGGCTGAGATGGAGTAGTTTCTGTCCTGTAAATCCAGTTCTGTAGTAGGGGTATATCTGTTATAGTCATAATCGAGTGAATAGTTCCTCCCATGTGCGTGGACCCTGGAGCAATCAAAAATAATCTCTTAAGTTGTCAAAAAATGCAGAACTGCACAGACACTTAAGAGAGAATTTAAAGACAGATAATGCAGCCTATATCCACGGGCTACACTGTCCAGTACTTCAACTAGAAATTCCACCAAAAATAGACAAACAGCACAGCCTGTCCATATTTCTCCACATAGAAAAACTTGCCTTCACCAGCAAAACCCTCGGGAATGATAGAGAGGAAGGAGTGGAAAGACAAGCCCCATAGGTTGCCATTATGTGGCTCAGAACAGGATACTGTGCCTTTAAGAAAACTTTCCAGAACTCTCTCAGTATCCCAGAATGCACTGCAGGCCCCTTTTACTTTCAGTTCTTTTTGAAGGCATAACACGCCAGACCTGTAGCATTCATCACATGAATATCTCTCTCCACCGGGGAGGAGGGCGGGCGCTTATGACTATAACAGAGCTACCCCTACTACAGAACTGGAGTTACAGGACAGAAACTACTCCTTCTGTAGTAGGGGATCTCTGTGTATAGTCATAATCTAGTGAATAGAATGGCAAGCCCATCCCCCACATCAAAGCGGCGGTGGAGAAAAAGAAGTAACACCACTACTGTGCGAACAGATTTCGCAGCGAAGCCTGCCCAACCTGAGCGTCTGTCCTGCCATCAGTGTCCAGACAGTAATGCTTAGCAAAGGTATGGACCGACTTCCAAGTGGCTGCCTTGCAGATTTCTGCAATTGGAACATTACTTAGCAAAGCAGTCGTGGCAGCTTTGCCCCTGGTGGAATGAGCCTTAGGTTAACCCCCTAAGGTCTTATTAGCCTTCTGGTAACACAATTGTATACAGGACACAATCCACCTCGAGATGGACTGTTTTGAGGTAGCAAGACCGGTCCTGACTGATCCATAATTGATAAACAATTGGTCTGACCTACGAATATCTTTGGTTTTATCCAGATACAATTTCAACACCCTCCTGACATCCAGGGAATGCAGAGACATTTCCGCTGGAGATGAAGGATTCTGAAAAAACGTAGGTAAAGTTATGGTCTGGTTAACATGGAAATCAGATATAACCTTCGGAAGAAATTTAGGGCGAGTATGCGTAACAACCTTCGCAGCATGAAATACAGTAGAAGGTTCTTGGCAACACAACGCCTGAATTTCACTCACCCTGCGGGCCGATGTAATGGCCACGAGGAACGCCGCCTTCCAGGACAGGTGCTGCAACAAAGCCTTATGAATAGGTTCAAAAGGCTCCTTCAATCAATCTGGACAGCACCACGTTCAATTCCCATGAAGGCGAAGGAAGCCGGACAGGAGGGAACACTTTCTTCAAGCCTTCCAAAAAATCTTTGATCACAGGGATCTGGAAGAAGGAAGTCTGTGAAGGGCATTTCCTGTAGCCAGTCAGCGCAGCGAGAGGAACCTTAATGGAATGGACATTAAGGCCAGACTGCGCCAAATGTAGAAGATACGGAAGGATGACATCTTCCTTACACGTCGTTGGGTCATAGTTCTTGGACTTGCACCAGATGCAAAATCTTTTCCACTTGAAAGCATAGGAAGTCCTAGTGGAAGGTCGCTTAGCCTTCTTCAGTATGTCCATACAATCTTCTGGTAGATTCAAATGCCCATTTTGCACTATCTCAGGAGCCATGCCGCCAAACTCAAAGACGAGAGGTTGGGGTGCACCATCTGCCCCCCGAACTTCGTAAGAAGGTCGGGCCGGCACGGCAGCCGTATGTGAGGAAGGAGAGACCGGTGAAGCAGGTCCGTGAACCACCACTGCCTGGGCCATTCCGGGGCAATCAGGATCACCCGCGCCCTGGACTGGGACAGCTTGATGAGCACCGCCGGAATCAGGGGAATGGGTGGAAAAGCGTACAGAAAGCTGTTCACCCAGTTGATCTATAACGCATTCCCCAGCGTCCCCTGCTGGTAGTACCTGGAGGCGAAGTCTCGGCATTTGCGGTTTTCGGCGGTGGCGAACAGATCTACGTCTGGAGTCCCCCACCTTGCGAAGACTTCTCCTAGTACTTCGTCGTTTATGACCCATTCGTGGTTTTCCTGAATCAGTCTGCTCAGTGCGTCGGCCTGAACATTCTGCACACCTGGTAGATGGGTAGCAGTTATCGGTCCTCTGGCTAGAAGCCAATGCCAGATCGCCTGCGCCTCCTGCGACCGAGTGCGCGATCTCGAGCCCCCCTGCCTGTTGAGGTAATACATCGTGGTCGTATTGTCCGTCTGTACAAGCAGAGAGTTGGTCTGGAAGGATGGAAGAAAGGCCTTCAGTGCCAAGTGAACAGCTCTGAGTTCCAGGAAATTGATGCGATACGTGGACTCCGACTGGGACCACGTTCCTTGTATCTGTAAGTCTCCGGAGTGCGCCCCCCAGCCGTGGAGAGACGCATCCGTCACGATAGTCTGTGTGGGAATGTCCTTGCTGAGAGGGGAGGAGTCAAGATGGCGGGCTGAAACCGCCGAGTGAGGACGCTACATGATTCTGCTCTGCTCCGCCGAGATTCTGCCTTGAGGGGTCAGCGTTCTTGCGAGCAGGGAGATATGTGAGATCGGGGAGTGGAGAAAACTACAGATATTCAGAGGCACCGAGACCTTGTTTTGAGCTGCGTGATATTTGAGACCAGTGAGCAGAGAGCGGAGAAACTACAGATTTTCAGAGTTGCCGAGAGTCTGTTTCGTGCGGCGCTTGGCTTTCTGTGTCGGAGAGCTGAGGAAACTACAGACATTCAGAGCTGGTGAAGTAGAGAGAAGCGGAGAAGCGGAGAAGCGGAGAGACGCACAATTATATGGGATTACGTGTGTTCAGTCTCTGGCTGGAAAGATAAAGAAGCTCAATGATAAGGGCACTGTTACAGTTAAGCAATAATACCTCTCGTACCTTCCGCATCTGGTTCTATGCGGTAGTTCGACCGGTCACCACGCCGGGAGACAGAGGGAGAGGGAGAGGCGGAGCTGGTTCACCTCAGCGGACTGCACACCTGTACCTGGAAACAGCCTTCACAGGTGCTCAGCGGCAGCTACAGCGAGCAGAAGCGGAGGAATCAGGGGAATCGATGTCCGGACGGCAGCGGACTACACGGAGCAAGAAGACCGCCCCAGCTGGTAGACCACTAAACGCAAGTACAATGGCTGCAATCACAGGGATAGCTGGGGCTGCAGTTGTGGGGGGGCCTAACAGCAGTAAAGAGACTCAGTCTGTTCAGTTTGCCCAGGAAAACAACGGAGTGGATAAAAACGGTGGGCCAAAAGCAAAAGAGAAAAATGGTATACCGGCTAAAGAGCTCAAAATTCAAACATTGAACAATACTGAGAAGGAAGCTGAAAAACTAGGAAATAACAGATCTAACTCAATAATGGTGGTAAACTCGGATGCGGAAAATGTTAAAGAACTCTCTGCTACCGCTAATCTCTCTTGTACAGATGTGTTAGAAGCTACTCTGGAGACACAGGCAGCGAACAGCAGAACCGCTGAATCCACAGAAGGGGTAGAAGACCCCGAGAGTGCAAAAACTAAAGCTCAACCCCAAGATAAACCAAAAAGCAGCGTGGAGCAGTCCATCTTCGCTACCGAAAATACTAATAATGCCCCAGTCGAAATAACCGAATTAAGGGAGAAAGGAAATGGCGAGAGCACAGTGCTGGATTGCACGTCTGTAGCTGACAATGATGACTCGAATTTAGAGTACGAGGAGTTAACAGAAGACGAGGGAGCTGAAGGAGCACTTAAGAACCCAGCAATTAAAAAAACCACCGTGAAGAAAATTAAAATGAAAGCTAGAACTAAACAAAAAAATGTCCTACTTAAAATAGTCAGCAAGGAAGCTGTTGGAAATAAGAAAAGTCGCTTAATCGACGATAGTCCTCTGAGAAGGTGGATTGAGGCGAAGGGGGGAGTCAAGAGCATGGCTCTAAGATTGTCAGGTGCCAGCCCAGACGAGGCCCTTAATACTCAGGGGGCTCGCAAAACTAATTTTATAGACATTACTAGCGAACATATTCAAGATGATGCCTCTATCAATCAAGAGTCCCTGCAACAATCTGCCTTAGCCACGATTGACTCAGTGCTTGCATCTGGGGCACGCGTAACAGGTACAATCCCCCCGCCTATTTTAACTGATAATAATGTTTCAACTCTCACGGAATTTAATAATGAGACACTTGAATCAGATGATCAAGATTTGGATCTTGTTACCATCAGCTCAGGTCAACTAAATGAGGTAAATGAGGAAAATCAGACTATAATCTCGAAACTGAAACAAACACAGATACCGATTACAGAAACTCCTATCGAGAATATAGCCAATAGTTGTGGAGAAAAGGTCAAAGAAACGAGATCAGATGACTCTCATAGTAAGATACAAGATATACTAACAGGTTCTGGAGTGCTAACTGAAACATGTGCTCAAGTAAAGGTACCACATGAATCTTATGACTCCGCTAATACTAACCCGGCTAGTCTTTTTAGCTTTCTTAATACTCATGAGACTCCAGATCCAACAAGGATGTTCATGAAATCAATAATGCAGACTCTCCTTGAGCAGAGAGCGGAGACTCAACAACAGTATCTGCAACTTAGAGAAGACAACACTAAGATGCAAGAAACAATGAGTACCATCTGCCAAGGCCTGGGAGGCGCGACTAAAGAGATTGAGGATATTAAACAACGCATTGTAGAAGTTGAAGGAGATATTAATAAGACCTCAGCAACCACAAAACAAAATTCTTTAAGAGTTACTAAATTAGAGGCCAAGGTGGCGGATTTGGAAAATCGCGCTCGAAGGCAAAATCTCCGCCTATTTGGTATACCGGAAGGAATGGAGGGGTCCGACCCTAGGACATTTGTGGTGAAACTCTTCCACAGATCCTTTTCTGATCTTGCGGACTGGGACTGGGACTCACAGTTGCAAAGAGTCCATAGACTGCCTCTGATACAAAAGAACACTAATAGTAAATTTCCTCGACCGCTTCTGATTTATTTTGGTAATTTTCTTTTGCGGCAAGCTGTATCACTGAAAGCAAGACCGAACAATCCCGTGACTGTTGATAATTTAACATTTTTTGTGAAATCAGATCTTAGCAAGGGCACCATGGATAAACGTTGGGAGCTTAGGAAGTTGATAGATCCTTTCAAAAATTTGGGGTGCATGGCCTATCTCCAAGAACCTGCTCGTCTCAAAATTATACGAAATGGCAAGGTGTTTTTTTTTTTACAGATTTAGAAGATGCCGAACAAGCTCTGGAAAAACTCTCTAGGGAAAATGAAAGAGAAAAACAGAATGAAAACTAAATAGTATATCGGCTAAACTGTTGTAGGTTAAAAAAGAACGAGCAAACAAGGAGCTATGTAACTGCTACGAAATTAAGTAATTGTGGCATGAGCATGAGCAGATTATCATGATGGCTTTCTCTCTCTGCTGCCTTTTCAGCGGCAGCACTAGATAGAGGGGTGCTCCCCCCTAAGGGACGGGTGGGTGCGTGGGCCTCGCTTGGGTCCAGGCAGGGGAGGGTCTGACCATTTTGGTCAGGGGTGGGGGGGAAAAATGTGTGTAAAAAATGGATCGCAGGATTCGATTG
Source organism: Lissotriton helveticus (assembly GCF_964261635.1). NCBI lineage: Eukaryota > Metazoa > Chordata > Amphibia > Caudata > Salamandridae > Lissotriton > Lissotriton helveticus. The sequence continues at coordinate 1,653,134,194 of NC_136067.1, forward strand.
TCGCTTTAAGTTTAAATAAAGAAAATGGAATATATATGAAAAGGGCAAAGGCAGTCGGGAGAAATTTGTACTGGATAACCAATAGGATAGTAATATGTCTAAATTAAGAATATTAAGTTGGAATGTGGACGGCCTGAATAGTAAAAATAAGAGAAACTTAGTAAAAGAGGAGATTAAGATGTATAACCCGAATATAGTTCTACTGTCAGAAACACATATTAAATATCAAGACCGTAAGTTGCTTTCACAATTGAATTACAATTTGGTGGTATGCTCTACTTTAGATGAGACCATAAGAGGGGTAGCTATTTTAATACAACGAGGTGCTAGATATGTAACAACAAAAACTGCATCAGATGTTCGTGGGAGGTGGGCAATTGCACAGATACAATGTGATAACTGCAAGATAGTATTATGTGTAATATATGGACCAAATATCGACGACCCTAGGGTTTTTGAAGAATTAAGTTTATACTTACTGGATTGGGAAGGAGAATTAGTATTAGCTGGGGATTTTAATTGTACTATCAATTATAAAATTGATTCCACCGGGCAAAGTAAACTTAAAAGAATGAATAAAGTTAGAACTGCTATCTTGGAATTAGCTAGATTGAATAATGTCAGAGACATATGGAGATCAAAATATCCTCTTCAGGCAGGATACACATATTACTCTATACCGCATAGATCTTGTTCAAGAATTGACATGATTTGGGCCACAGAACAAATTTTAGATAACTGCTCGATAGATATCTGCCCTAAAATTACTTCTGACCACAACCCACTATTACTTGAGGTTATGTTTCCTGACCAAATTAAAGAAACACGAAAGTTCTCTTTCCCGAGACATTTATTAACAGATACAAGATTCTCAACCTTACTCAAGCAACATATTCAGGAATTTATCTCAATTAATATTAATACTGCTAATATTAATATGGTTTGGGACTCATGTAAATGCAGTATCAGAGGTTTTGCCCAACAATACATATTTAGGCAAAATGCTGAGATTCGCCATGAGAAGAAACAAATAATAGACGAGATACGAAATTTGGAAATAAGCTTGGCAGAGGCAACGAAATATGCAAGGGATAACATTGAGAGTATTAGGCTAAAACTGGCGAAATCACAAGCAGGTTTACTAAAAACACTGAGAGAAAGATACACTTCACAATTACAAAAATATAAATTCAGACAATATGAGGGTGGCGATCGCATTGGGAAATTACTGGCCTTTAAAACCGCGGACAGGAAAGCTAAAACAAAAATTAAAGAAATAGTAGGGACTGACTTAAATACATACGACAGAACGGATCAAATATTAAACCAGTTTGTTAAATTTTACCAACAATTGTACACTCCAGAGACATCACCTGCAAAACCAGCCATAACACAATATTTAGATAAAAACTTAACTACATCTCAAACACTCAGTATAGAAACCATTGAACAACTCAACTCTGTAATAACACTAGATGAAATAAAACGGGCCATAGATAGTTTACCATCAGGGAAAGCGGTCGGAGAAGATAGCCTACCAGGAGAACTTTATAAACTTTGCGCACAAGAACTGCTACCTCTATTAGAGAAAGTAATAAACTCAATTAGTGTAACCAAAAAAGCACCTCCTTCATGGAAAATAGCGAAAATAATATTTTTTTTGAAAAAAGGGAAACCGGAAAAAGAATGTGGGTCTTACCGACCGATTTCTTTACTTAACACTGATGCTAAAATCTTTTCTAAGATACTGGCAAATCGGCTGGCCCCTAGTATGCCTTCCTTGGTTAATCTACAACAACACGGTTTTGTCATGGGAAGGGATACTACTACACACGTTAACACCTCTATAATTGCCTTTGACGTTGCTGAAGTTACACACACCCCACTCGGTATGATTTTGTTAGACGCAGAAAAGGCTTTTGGCCGAGTGGGGTGGAATTATTTGTGGGAAGTATTAAGGAAATTGGGTCTTTCCGGATCTTACCTGGATTGGGTTATGTCCCTCTATGATGAACCTTTAGCTTTGGTTAGTTATGGAGATAAAGAATCAGCAAACTTTAAAATACTAAGAGGCACGAGACAGGGCTGCCCCCTTTCCCCCTTACTTTTTGCCCTATCTCTAGAACCTTTTCTAAATGCACTAAATGATCAAGTAAACATTATTCCAGTGAGTCATGGAGGAACTGTTCTGAAACTAACGGCTTATGCCGACGACATAGCTATTTATACGAGCGACTTTAACAGCGCTATGCCAGAAATTATTAATGAGGCCCATATATATGGTCTAGTGTCAGGCTACAAACTGAACGTGAGTAAAACTCAAATCATAGCTAATTATACTCCCGATATACATGTCTATGACACCTGCAAAGAAGCTACTTATCTAGGTATCAAGTTAATGGCTAAAGTAGGGAAAATACTGGAAACAAACTATGATACTTTTTTAAAAGAAACCTCCACAACACTTAAAAATTGGCACAAAATCCCTCTTAGTCTGGTAGGTCGGATAAATCTGATCAAAATGAAAATACTCCCCAAGCTACTCTATTTGTTTAGAGCCATACCACTACAACCGAACCAATCTTTCTTTAAAAAACTAGATTCCGTTTGTAGCAGTTTTATTTGGGGATACAAAAAGGCACGTAGGGCTATAAAATTTTTGAAACTACCAATCTCAAAAGGGGGACTTGTTTTTCCAGATTTTAAATTATACTTTCTGGCAACTTTTTTTTTTAGAATTCGGAGCTTACTTAAGAAAGAGTCATGCATTTTTTTTTATCAATATTTGTTAGGCACTGACTCCAACCAATTTTTGCTCCGCACACACGACCCAAATTACTACAAACGGGTGAGATTTAAGACTGCTAAGCATGCTATAAATATCTGGAAGAAGATTATGCATATCAGTCAGATTTCATTTTATAATACGGAACTCAGGCTATGGGACAACCCGGGTCTTCCAGGAATTTTTTCAGATGGGACTGGGTATCGTTGGATTAATTGTGGTCTTAACACACTAGGCGACATATTTGGACATAATGGCATGTTAGATTTTGACACCTTGAAAATTTTAAATGGTGTGACAAATGATATGCACTACCGATATCGCCAGCTGAGAGACTTCTTTATTAATAAAATGAAATTAACATCAATTACCCAGTCTGAAATTATAGAGTGTATATATTCCGATAAAATTAAATCACTTATAAAGTTGGGATATCAACTTCTAACCAAGGATAAAACTGAAAATACCACCAACTTAGCTACTAAATGGTCTCACCGGCTAAATCGGGACATAAATTCAGAACAGATCAGTAAAGCTTTAACTCATATAAATGATGTTGTACATTCCTCCAACTTAAGACTACAATCATACAGGACTATTACAGAATTATACTACACTCCAGAGAGAATATCCGCTTGGGCTCAAGGGAACCAAACTTCAGAAAAAACAAAATGTATGAAGTGCAACACTTACGCTGCTGATATAGAACATATGCTCTATTCTTGCCCGGCGTACTCCAGCTACTGGATGGGAATTATAAAACATCTTCAAGACAGTCAGATTAAAGTACCGGATTTATCACCCCAACTGGTTTTACTTGATATTTATGAGACTCACTGTCTCAATCAAGATCTCATAACAATCTTATTAGCCTGTGCAAGACTAATCATAGCAAGAGCTTGGATATCTAAGAACACCCCAACTGTAGCTGATTGGTTAACATTAGTCATAGAAATCAGAACCATGGAACTTACACTCGCAAAACATAGAGGACTAAAAACCTTAGCTAGAAAAGAAAAAATCTGGAAGCAATTTTTTGAAGTATAAAAACTGTGGAATAGTGCTGATATATGAAGACACTTGTGAGATTTAACTGAACTATCATTATCCGTTTTTGGGAAATATCTCCTTTTTTTGATAGGGCCGTCTTAAGGTTGTTTCACTTACTTCTTTCTTATTATTGTTTTTCTTATGCCAACACCCTAACCCTTTATTACAAGCAACGTAAATTTATGTTTTTAAAAAAAAAAAAAAAAAAAACACTTGAGAATGTAACGGTACTTATGTATGATGTTTCTGTATTATCGATTCCTGCGACAATAAAAATATTTAAAAAAAACAAAAAAAAAAAAAGGAATGTCCTTGTGGAAGGGAACCCCTCTGAGGAGATTCTCCGCTGAACACCACCACTTCAGACACTGAAGAGCATGCAGAGACAGTCGTATCTTGTCGTCCCAAGATCCTTTCCTCTGATCCCACTGATCCTCCAAGCACTCCTGCAATGGTCTCATGTGCAGCCGTGCGTGTGGCGTGAGGAAGATACAAGAGGCCATCGACCCCAGTAGAGAAGACACCGTCCTCACTGTTGTAGATGGAACGGTCATAAGACCCTGAGCCTTCCGAAGGAGTGATAATCGTCTCTCCTCCGAAGGAGACACGCTTGCTGACAGCATATTGATGGAGGCTCCCAAGTACTGTATGCACTGGACCAGAGTCGGGACAGACTTGGACATGTTGATGTGCAACCCCAGCTTGTTCAAGATAACGCACGTCTTCTGGAAGTGCGCTTGAACATCCGAGAAGGAGGAGGCCTTGATCAACCAATCGTCTAGGTACGGGTAGACAAACACCTTGTTCTTCCTCAGGTGTGCAGCTACCACTGCCGTGCACTTCGAGAATGTTCTGGGCGCAGACTTCAGCCCGAATGGCAGTACTGTGTACTGGTAATGATTGGCGCAGACTTGGAATCGCAGGAACTTCCTGTGTTTGTGTGCAATGGGCACATGGAAGTACGCATCCTGTAGGTCTATAGCACATAGCAGCTGAGGATAAATCTGATGCAACGATAGCATGCGAAATTTCTCTCTGCGAATTCACTTGTTTGCTTGTCGCAAATCCAGAATGGGCCTGAACTCGTTCTTGTCCTTCTTGCGAACCAGAAAGAACCGGGAGTACAGACATCTTCCCCCTTGAGACAGAGGTACGTCTTCTATCGCCCTTTTCCTTAACAGGATATCGGCCTCCGCCTGGAGCTCACGCAGCTGAAACTGCGAGCTGACCGGTGGAATTGCTGGAGGCGGGCTGGTGAACCGAAGACTATCTATTGCAAACAATATTCAGCACCCACTTGTCCGGAGTAATTTTTCTCCACTCTGCCAGAAAAAATTGAACGCTTCCCCCCCCCCACCGGAGTGGGTAACGGATGTAGGGGAAGTAACCGCTCAGGGCCTAGACCCAGCCTGGCCCTTGTTCGCCGCTGCGGACTGCTGGCCTCTGCCCTTCTGGCACTTCTGGAAGGGCCTCCGGAACTACTGCTGCTACTGTTGTTGCTGTCCTGAAGCCTGCCCTCGCCTTTTGCCTTGCGCCCCGAACCGTCTCTGGAACGGGCGGTAGGTCTTCTCCTTGGGCTTCTCCAACCAGACAGCCGTCAGGGTCTCGGCCTCCGCTTTCATGCGGGCCATTTCGTCGTCCGCATGCTTGCCAAACAGGGTTTCCCCTGAGAAAGGCAGGTTGGCCAGCCGTTGTTGGGTCTCTGGCTTGAGGGATGTAAGGCGAAGCCAAGAGTGGCGCCGTTGGTTGACACCATGGCAATATCCATGCGCCGCCAGAAGAGACACATCAGCAGCCGCGCTGATGACTTGGTTCGACACCAATAGTCCCTCATTGAGAATCTCTTGAAAGTCCTCTTTCTTCTCTCGAGGAAGGAGCTCAGCGAATTGCTGGAGGGATTCCCACAGGGCTCGATCATATCGCTCCAGCAAAGCCGCGGCACGTGCAGCCTTCATTGCAGTAGACGCCGTCCCACAGACCTTCCTGCCAGCAGAGTCTAACCAGCGGCTCTCCTTATCAGAAGGTACCATGGACGACGGGGTGGTGGCATGCTGCTTCCTAGCAGCTGTCACTATGACCGAGTCCAGTGGCGGATCCATCCTGAGAAAGGCCGGGTCAGAATCTGGAGCCCGGTACTCCTTGAAGAGCCTGGAGGGAGCCGCCTTCGTCACCGCCGGAGTGAGAAACAACTCCTGAGCGGGCTCTACCAATCCTGGTACTAGGGGTAGCAACGGCCGAGACAGGTGCTTTTTATGTAGCGTCTCGAAAATCACGGACTTCGTGGGTGTGGGCACCGTCAACGTGATGCCCAACTTAGTCGCACCCCTCAGCAGAACATCTTGGAATGAGACTATGTCGTCCACTGGCGACACCCTCGTCCCCGGGGATTCCAACAAGGTCGGCGAGTAGTCCCTGGTCCCAGAAGAGCCCGTGTGGGATCTCGATCTGCGCCTCCTGTAGCGTCGCCTTGATCTTGTCGACGACCGACGACTACTCCGCGATCTCTCCCTCCGTCCGGACCGAGAGCGCGATCTCCTCGGCTTCGGACGTTTCCGCAGGTCTCACAGGAGCAGGAGACTGCGGCCTGACCGGGACCCTCGGCTGAGGAGTCCCCTTAGGAGGCGTTGGGTACCGTGGCAGCGAAACCGACCTCGGCGGAACCGGAGGCAATCCTTGAGGAGGTAGCAGAGGATGACCATGAGGTGGAACCAGAGGTGGAAGCGGAGGCGGAGTGGGATTCCGTGGCGGAGGTTTCTTGGGCAAGGGAGATGGGGTAGCCTATCTTGGCTTGGAAGGTGTATATACCTCTGAATACGCCGAGCCCTGCGACTCCCTCTCCTTCTTAGGCGGAGGCGATATAGTGTCTCCCATTGGAGAACGTCACCTAGACGCCCCAGCTGACCCAGAGGGACTACTGGCGCCAGAACTTCTTCTGCGCTTCTTTGGCGTCGAGGAACGCCGTCTCGACGGCGACCAGCGCCTTCGTCTCGATGTTGAGTCACGTCTGGACGACGAACGTCTCTTCCTCGACGGCGACCGTCGACTTTGACGTCGAGCGTTTCCTTCGTGACGTCGAACGCCTTCTCGGCGGTGAACGCCATCTGGACGTCGAACGTCCCCTCGACGTCGAACGCCTGCGAGTCTTCGACGTAGAGGATCCCCTCTACGCCGACCTCCTCTTCGCCGACAGCGAGCGGCGGTGTCGCCTCGACGGCGAGCGCCGACGCCGGGCCGAACTCCTTCAACGTCGATGTCTCGACGACGACGACACCGTCGACGGCGATCTTGACGGCGGCCTCGTCAGTCCCCTTGACGTCGAACGTCGACGCCGCTTCAACCCAGAGCCCTGGTGAGACGGGGAACAGACTGCTGTCATCCCTCTCGACGCCGTCGTCGATGCTATCGACGTCGGCGGAGAAATAGGACGTTTGCTGGCCTTCCTGCCTCTGGGGAGCACCCCAGAGGCCTCAGCATGGGCAGATGAAGCATGCCCAGACCCACCTTGTGTCTGCAGTCTTCTATCTTCCAGGCCTTGGAGCCTGATCTTCATCCTCTCTCTCAGGGTCCTGGTGGATAATGTCTGGCAGATGCAACACTCCTCTGGGACATGAGATGAGGGAAGGCAGACGATGCACACCTCATGTGGGTCCGACTTGGCCTTCTTCCTCGGACACTCTGGGCATTTGTCAAACAAAGCAGGTATCTTGACAAATACAAGAGTGACCAAGACACACACAAGGAAGAAAACACCAAAGTACTTAAATGAAAGCACTCAAATACTTGAAAAAGTGAAAAATCACCAATTAACCCTTGAAAAGGGAGAGCTCAGTGCTCCAGGGTCCTGCTTGCAGGAGCCGTAAAAAAGAACTGAAAGTAAAAGGGACCTGCAGTGCATTCTGGGATACTGAGAGAGTTCTGGGAAGTTTTCTTAAAGGCACAGTATCCTGTTCTGAGCCACATAATGGCAGCCTATGGGGCTTGTCTGTCCACTCCTTCCTCTCTATCATTCCAGAGGGTTTTGCTGGTGAAGGCAAGTTTTTCTATGTGGAGAAATCTTGACAGGCTGTGCTGTTTGTGGATTTTTGGTGGAATTTCTAGTTGAAGTACTGGACAGTGTAGCCTGTGGATATAGGCTGCATTATCGGTCTTTAAATTCTCTTAAGTGTCTGTGCAGTTCTGCATTTTTTGACAATTTAAGAGATTATTTTTGTGTTTTTTCACTTTTGAAAGATTTACTTTATCTTTACTGTGGTCGGAGATCCCTTCCAAATAGGATTGCGCTTGAATTTCGCTGGACAAGCTTCTCGTTGTGCCGTTAAATATAACTTTTAGTCTGGCTGGATTAAGTAAGAAGACTGTTGCGCCGATCTTTTCAAATGGGGAAAAGAGTTGCCGTAGTCGCCATCTTCTCTCGACCGTTGCATGGGCAAAATCGGGTCTGCTAAAGAAAGCATATCCTTTGTATTGTCTTTTTTTGGTCGGTCTTGCCAAGTCGAAGATTGCTTCCCGTAACAAAAAGTTTCCGAAATTGACAAGCATTGCTCTGGGATATTGCTCTGATCCTTGTGACTTTTTGTTGATGGTAAAGGGAAAGCGATGGACTCGCTGGATCTCCTCCCAATCCCATGAAGCAAGCTCGGGGAATGAGTCTTTAAACAGGGATAACATATAACTCCTTGGATCGTTCCCCTCCACTACCTCGGGGATCCCCAGTATGCGTATATTATTGCGGCGAGCCCGGTTTTCATGATCCTCTACCTTCATCGTTAGATCACGAATAATCCCTTCTTGTGATTGACCTTGTTTCTGGAGAGCCAGGACATCGGTTTCAAGATTCTCGGTGCGTTGTTCGACCGAGGCCATTCTATCTGAAATTTCCAAACATGTTTGGCCTACTTTACTGATTGCCCCTTGGAGTTTCTTGTTGTGAGCTTTAACATCCATTAGAAACTTCTTTATTGAATTAAATACGTCTACCAGGGATGGTTCACTAACCACCATGTCATCGCCTACTGATTTTGTTTTTGTATGTAACTTGGTCGTAACGTGTGGGGAAGTGTTCCTATGTTTTTGATCAAGCCGATAGAATAGTTCTACGTTGCTTCCTTGGTCTGTAGTATCTTCGTCCAACAATTTGTTTTGTCTCCTTTGTCTTCTTTTTTTTCTTTCTTGTTTTTTTTTAGCACTATTATCTTTAGGAGAGTTGTTGTTTTTTTTGGAGCTAGAGTTGGAATCAGATAGATCGATAGAGTCTGTGTGGATTTCTTCGTATCGTAATCCTGGAGGTTCACTTGAAGTTGACATCCCTGTCTCAGATTTCAGACTGATATTGATTCAGGCTCAGATTCCGGGTCCGTTCCCGGCTTATTTATATTAGAGATGTTTGGGTTTGGGTTTGGCTTAGGATTTAGTTTTGAGTCACTTACATCTTCTATATGTGCTAAGGTATTTGTCACTATACTGCTCGCATTTATCGATGATAATGCGTCTGGGGCGCAATAAATCGGCAGACGAGTCACCTTCGTCGACTTGTTTGCCCTCTTCAAAGGTTTCTGTTTTATCTTTAGGATCTGAGAGACTGAGGCTCGTAGTGCAATTTGGGGTGCACTGAGATCCATTCTTAATACCCGCCTCTGAGGTGCCATGATGCTCGCTCAAAATGTCTATTTTCCTCTGAGTTTTAGGTATAATGCTTTCGTTGATATCTATTTCTACCGGGTTCTGTTGATAGGCGGGCTCTTTAGAAACGGGACAGAAGATTGTTGAAATCCGCGGCTGGGAATCCTGTGACAGCCCACTTGACTTAGCAGCCGTTTTCAGGCTTTTAATTGCCTGCAATCACTTTGCTTTTTTTGCCTTTAATTCTAGTTTGGCCTGCGTCAGTTGGATTTCCGCACCATTCTCTTGCTCGTCGTCTTTATTTTTGCCTTTTTCTTTTTATTTGCCTCTTTCACTGGCTTTTTCCTTTTCTTTTTCTTTATCTTTCGGTCTGTCTTTCGGTCGGTCTTTCTCTTTCTCTTTCGTTTTTTCCCGGTTTTTGTCTTTTTCTTCTTTACTTTTTGCCCCCCTGGTCTCAACCCGCCGTACCATATTTCCCTGGCCATGTATTTTGACCTCCTCCAGAATCTCCTGAGTGTTTACTTCCTGCTGTAAACTAGTTGTATTTTTATCTTTAGCATTAAATTTGTGATATTGATTCGGTTTGCTCGGACCAGATCCGTTGTTCGACTCTTCGCCTTGTAGCGTGCCTGTGGTTGCCATGTTAAACACTTGATTGAGCCCCTGCCTCTCTTTTTTTTGTTTGTGTTTATGCTTAGGTTGCACCGGAAAAATGAAGGCAATTGTTACAGCAGCCGCTGAATATTTAGAACACCTGGGAATAATGGGAAAATTATGTGCCCTGCTCAAAGCACCCCCAATTGCGGACAGTAATCCAGTGCGGCCTCGAGATATTTTCCAAGCTGCCCAAGCCGTGTATGATAAAGGCGCCGCCTGCATCCGTCTTTTCTTTTCAGATTTGCACACGCAGTCGTGCAATGTTATGTTGTAGAGTTAGGATCTCGAGAGCCTCCTCTAGACTGGTGGTTACTTCTCTCCACTCTCCTGTCACTACTTTTGACCGGCTTACTCGGCAGCCTCAGCTCGGCTCGTCTGTCTCTGCTTGAGCCTCCTCGCCTTCCGTAGCTGAATTGAAACTCCGTGCTTGGCTCCGCTGATGTAAAGCTGATGTGTGATGTGGGGTGTCGGGAGAGTCAGGAGCCCGTCATTCGGCACCTCTCCCCCTCCCTCTGCGGCTCGCGAATAACGTTGGGGTCTTTGGGAGAATTTTAATTCAGCTCCCGATATAATTCTGCTCCGACACAGTGCTGATGCCGCCGATGCCGACTCTGACTCCGCCGCTGCAGCTGGCACTGATGACCTCTAGCACCAGCGACTACTCCCTCGATGACCCCCGATGATCCCGGCGATGCCTGCGACTCCGGTGGGTAAACGCTAATCCCAGTGTTATTTGACGAGTTGACAACAACTCCGGCACAACTCCGGCACACGCATCTGTTGAGTCTATGCACTCGGGTTGCTACTAGTGGATTGGGCTTTTCTTCTCGCAGCTCCGCTCATAATCCATTACGATCCTCAACAGGGCCAGGAGCTAGGTAGAGCACAGCCTACTCCTCACGGTCTCACGGACGCCATCTTGCCTCCATTCATCAGTGATGTAAAAAACCCAACAAATAGAGACCCATACGTTTGCAGTCAATGGGTCTAGACATAGGTAGAGAGGGTGAGCTGAGAATCCCTTCGAAAAAGTGGGTTGACAGGTAGTATTATAGTGGAATATTTAAACGCCTATAAATGATAGCCGTTGAATAAAATCACCGACTAGGATCATCAGCTCTTCAGAAGTTACAGGGGTCAGGGCCTAGAGCCACCAACTTCCGAAGGATCTGCGAGATGCCCACATCCTGGGCCCACGGGCAACAGGTAGCCTCATTAGATGGAGGGGGGGGGGGGGGAGAGGGGGTGGGTTTTAGCTGTTGTGGGGAAGACGGGGGAAGGGGGCAGCGGTACAGGCAAATTGAAAGGGTGGAATTTATGATCAGGCTTAGTTTTAGGACAAGAAGAGCACACTGTCCAATGACTAAAAAAAGATTTAATTTTAGAAGTACTCCAAATCTACAAAATAAATGGCTAAATTGAGAATACTAACTATGAATATATGTGGGCTCAATGACACCAAAAAAAGGCAAAGATTAGCAATAGGTTTACATTCAATTGAGCAGAAATAATATGTCTTCAAGAAACACATATAGAGGGGTCACAAAGACATCTGTTTAAAGACTTGGGATATAGAGTTGCTGTCGCCACCACCCAACCAAATAAAACTCGTGGGGTAGCTATTTTAGCGCGAGGTGGGGGTTTGATTTTTTTAAGATCAGCTTCAGACCCATCTGGTAGATGGGCTATCACAGAGTGTCAATGTATAAGTGGGAAAAAATGTACTGTCTCTTCAATCTATGGCAACGTCACAGACGATCCAACATTATTACAGTTCCTATCTAACGAATTAGTACACTGGCCTGTTCCTATGATCATGTGTGGGGATATTAACATCAATCTCCCACCAATTTGGCTTTCGGAACTAACATTTAAATATCAAGGCCGGAAACCTAGAACATACAAAGCCTTGGTGGAACTCTGTCTTGTTCATGGGCTGGTAGATTGTTGGGAGATGAAAACACCGCAAAACCATGGATATACTTTTTTTTCCCACCCCCATCGCAAACTGGCTAGATTGGATTATATGTTCATCTCCAATGTAATTCTATCCAAATGCTCTATAAATAGGCTGCCGAGGGGTTTTTCATACCATAATCCTCTGCTTTTGAGTTTTGATATTGACATCATTAAATCTGATCGCAGTAACTGGACCTTTGAAAGAGCCCTGCTAACCAACGATAAATATTTTACCCATATGGATCAATGGATCCCAGAATTTTTAAGTTTCAACATGGGTAGCGCCTTGCTAGAGGTGGTATGGGACTCTTTAAAGGCAGGGATAAGGGGAGAAACCCTCAGATTTTCTATCCAAAATAACAAAAAAGCCAAACAAAACTTAAAAGATCTAGAGGAGAATTTGGCCAGGAAAGAAGAAGATCTAATCAGATTACTTCAAGGGGGGAGCACCATTGAAGAGGCAATCAAAGATGTAGCGATAGCAAAAAAAATTATGTCAGATTTAGTAGCTCACTCAAAGACATCCTAACCCAATTGTTTACCCAGGTCTTCATGAATGGAAATCCTCCTGCTTCTTGGGCATGTGCAAAAATTATAGTGTTCCCCCAAAAAAATAAAGATCCGACAGAACTAGGCACATACCGTCCTATTACCCTAATAAACAACGATTCCAAAATATATTCCAAACTGTTAGCAAGTAGATTGGCACCTTTAATTCATAAAATTATATCTGCTAGACAACACGGGTTCGTCCCTGGAAGATCAACCACAGATCACGTCCAGAGGGTGATAACTCTCTTTGATATTGCCGAGGTAGCAGGAGACCCTATGGGGCTAATTTTATTAGATGCCGAAAAAGCATTCGACAGGGTCTCCTGGCAATATCTATGGTGGGTCATGGCAAAGTGTGGGATCGGGGAACATTTTATTCAAGCAGTACAGAAAATGTATATTGCTCCCGAAGCGGTCGTTATGATCAATGGGGTCACATCGGACAGCCTCAAAGTGACTAGAGGTACAAGACAAGGGTGTCCTTGTTCTCCCCTACTCTTCGCCATCTACATCGATCCCTTTATAGCAAGGCTAGAAAAGAATCCGTCCATACTACTCATTAAGACGTTAAATGATGAAACTAAAACTCTAGCCTTCGCGGATGATATTGCGATTGTTACATCTGATCCAATTACAACAGCAAGGATAATGGAGGAAGAAGCTAAAAAGTTCGGGGAGATTTCGGGATACAAATTAAATCAAACTAAAACCCAGATTGTAATAAATAATAACATCAGTGTTGATGATGCAAGAGTTACTGATAATGCATTATATCTCGGCATTTATATCACTTCCGATCTGAATAAACTAGTGGCCCTGAACCTAGACCCTTTAGTGAAACAGACAAATAAAACCTTATTGAGACTTCACAACCTGCATTTAACAATAATCGGAAGATGCAATCTCATTAAAATGGTTTTTCTGCCCAAATTTTTGTACCTCTTCCGGGCAATCTGTCTTAACTTTGATCTATCAGTCTTTAATGAAATAGACAATATGCTATCATGCTTCGTTTGGGGCTATGGAAAAACATGAAGAGCCTATAAACATATCACACACTCATGGGATAGAGGTGGCCTAGCCCTCCCTAATTTCAAATTCTATTGGTGGGCTACAACCATCAAATACAGTTGTTTACTGTTAATCCCCAAACAAGACTCAACGTCCATGTGTTCGACTCCAACTCCACATGAACTAATTTTGGGTAATAATGCCAATAACCACCTTTGGAAACTACCCTATGAATGCCATCTAAAAAAAGAAAGATTTGAAACACTTAAGGGTATCTATACAGTTTGGAACATGGTTCGGAAACATCTGGCAATAGGCAGGTTTTCATTTTATACTCCGATAGGAAACAATACCAATCTGCCTGAAATTTTTTGGGATTCCTGTATGCAGCGATGGGTTAGTTTAGGAATCTCACAACTTGGCTCATTTTACGATTCAACTGGTTTTTGTTCATTTGAATCGCTAAAAAATAAATATGGGCTGAATTCGCATGATTTCTTTAAGTTTTTACAATCAAGAGATTTTATTCTCAAAAAGCAGGGACCCAATGGTTGCTTTAAGAAAATCCCCACTATTAACACTGTGGTCAGTTCGGCCAGGGTAAAAATTGGAGACATTTATAAAGATCTAATCGCTGTACTACCAGACGATATTGATAAACATGCAAATATTTGGCAAGATAGGATTAATATCACAGAGGACCTAGCCCTCAAAGCACTCGAATTATCCAGCTCTATTCTAATGTCCACCAAGCTACAAGCTCAGTTCTACAAAACTTTTTTCGATCTTTATTATACACCCGAAAAGATTTCAAAATGGGGGGAGGGGAAGGGGACTCTCTGCCCCAGATGCAATAGACCTAAAGCCGATCTGATACATATGTTGGCTACATGTCATACTTTAGATAATGTTAAACGAGAAGTCTCTAACTTCCTATCGGAAATACTCAGTCAATATAGAGATCAGCACAGCAGAAATCATGTTAGGGGTAGATAAAGTTACTAGACCTATTGCCATGCAGGGACTCATATATATTGCTATAGCAGTCTTAAGAATCTGTTTAACTTCCGCATGGCTAGATCAATATCCACCCACATTTCAACAGTGGCGGATGCGCTTCTTAGCTACATATAATCTTGAAATTGGCATTTATAGCCGGAAAGGTATCAAGAAAAAAATAAAGGGATTAAAAATTTGGGACCCAGTTAGATTATGGCTATTGAGCCCAGCATAGTTCAATTTGGTTGAGAGATTTTTGATTGCTCCGGGGTCCACGCACATGGGCGGGACTATTCACTAGATTATGTCTATACACAGAGATCCTCTACTACAGAAGGTAAATGCAATATTACTGCTATGCCATGCTGAAGTGCCACCCTCCACTTTGCATTGGGCTGTCCTTTGGAAATGAATTCTAAGACCGTCAAGATCCTACCACTCTGCTACGCTTAGAGGGACCAGGGTAAGCAAAAATCACCCTCTGACATTTAGGTTAGTCTCATTTATAAATATTCAATCTGTCATTGCTTTGGCACTGCATATGGCAACTTAACACTGAACGCTCACTAAATTTAGACAACGAAAGGTAGGATATCAAGCAGGTTCATGACCATAACCACTGTACCTCCCACATGAAAAGCACTGTAAATTCTAAAAACAATGAGAAGCTCAGAAGCTTACGATTGGTTGACACGCTAAGTGGGGTATTGGGTGGGGGATGGAGGATATCTACTTAGAGGAGCGTGCTTAGGATATTATGTCCCTATATCTTCAACTTAATTGCCTATAGTGGACCTCCCCTCGTCTAGTGAAACCTTCGATAAGATACAGTTTGGATATTTTTCTCTTGTGGTCTAGGTGTAGTGAGCATGAGGGGACACTAGAACAAAGACTGCTTACTTTTGGTGCAGGATTTCTTTCCTCCATTTTGGGTCACCAAGGAAGACAAAAACTTGATAGGTGGAATGCTTGAATAAATGTCTGCCACTATTGATAACTTGTGGCCGCATATTAGTGCATCATTTACTGCCCACCTGGCCACCTTAGACTGGAACCAGACACATGTAAATCAGCTTTGGGCCTGCTTGGAAGGAAATGGGATGTATTATATGGTGTGGTGGTGTCACCTAATTGTGTTAATACATTTACCACACCCTTTAAGTCCAGTAGATTTTGTCTGTCCACACTGCAATGGATTCCCATGGAGTGGTCCTGATGCAAGGGATGTAGGATGCTGAAGATGCTCTCTGGATGCTGTGGAGGTGACACGGTTGACGGGGGTCTTCCTGCAGGTGCTTCTTCGTCCCTTAACAATACTGTGTGGATTCTGGTTGCAAGGTGGATGACCCACAAGGTCCTCTATGGTCGGTCCAGTCGCCATTGTACTACCAGTCGCCCAATGTCATTGTCTCAAGCCAATTTTTGTTGGGTCGATAACTCTTCTTCCAAGAATCCCAGCAACTTCTGACAGCACTCCTGGGCTCAGCAGATGCAGGTACAACTCTGCATTGGGCCTCAGTCCCTGCTGCTCCATTGTGGCAGTGGTAGCAACTTGATGACTTTGGTCTTCCAAATTGTCCCAGAAGACTTCTTCAGTTGCGGTGTCCCTATGCTGTGAACAGGAGGCCAGTCGGCTGGCCCTTGGAGACTCTTTGCTTGACTGGGCTCTGGGGAAGGCCTCTCCTTGAGCAGGACATGGCAGGCACAGTCCCTCACTTCACTAGCCAGCATGTACAGTCTTAGATGATGCAGGCTTTGCTGAACCTTCAAAGCAAAACAAACAAGATGATGACGGAATGTTGCACAATGGCAAAACATTCACCCCCCAGTCACAGATCTGGGTTTAATCCATCGCTATTTTGCTCACCAAGCCACTCCAGTTCAGACATGGCCATATGCAAATCAGTCTTGACCCTGTGTCTCATGGGAACAGTCCAGCCCGAACTGCCTAGCCATGTCTTCCCTGGGCCGGAATCAATCATCCTAAGACCGGTTTCAGGCGATAAGCAGTCTTCAGCCAGAATAGCTTGACTCCAGTGGCGTAGTGAGCAAGGGACCCACGTCTGGGCATGCCCTTCCCACACAGGGTGAACCAGATGATGGACGGAATGTTGCACAATGGTAAAACATTCACCCCCCAGTCACAGATCTGGATTTAATCCATCGTTATTTTGCTCACCAAGCCACCCCAGTTCAGACATGGTCATATGCAAATCAGTCTTGTCCCTGTGCCTCATGGGAAGAGTCCAGCCCGAAGTGCCTAGCCATGTCTTCCCTGGACTGGAATCAAGCATCCTAAGACCGGTTTCTGGCTATCAGCCGTCTTCAGCCAGGATAGCTTTACTCCAGTGGCGTAGTGAGCAAGGGACCCACGTCTGGGTATACACTTCCCACATAGGGTGAACATCAAAACTTACAAGATGATGGACGGAATGTTGCACAATGGCAAAACATTCACACCCAGTCACAGATCTGGGTTTAATCCATCGTTATTTTGCTCACCAAGCCACCCCAGTTCAGACATGGTCATATGCAAATCAGTCATGACCCTGTGCCTCATGGGAACAGTCCAGCCCGAACTGCCTAGCCATGTCTTCCCTGGACTGGAATCAAGCATCCTAAGACCGGTTTCTGGCTATCAGCCGTCTTCAGCCAGGATAGCTTGACTCCAGTGGCATAGTGAGCAAGGGACTGGGTGTGAGTATTTGATTGGTTCAGATGCTCCATCCATCACCACCCCCTTTTGTACCGCTTTGTTCGCCATAAGTTGGCAGGGTATGCTCAGACGTGAGTCCCTTGCTCACTTTGCCACTGGATTCAAGCAAGCATGGCTGAAGACGGCTGAAATGCCAGAAACCGGTCCTAGGAAGCTTGTTTCCGGACCAGGGAAGGCATGGCTTGGCAGTTCGGGCTGGACTGTTCCCATGAGGCACAGGTTCAGACTGATTTGCATATGGCCATGTCTGAACTGGGGTGGCAGAGTGGGCTAAAGAACGGTGATGGATTAAACCCAGATCTGTTGACTGGGTGTGAGTGTTTAATTGGTTCAGATGCTCCGTCCATCACCACCCCCTTTTGAAACTTCAAAGCAGCAGTGCAGTCCTTCAGTTTTCCTAACAAGTCAGTTGAGATCAGAGACCTCGGTGCCCAGTTTGTCTACAGAAATGCCCACTGGGTAGGATGCGGTGGTAGCCAATTGACTACCAGGTTCCCTCCCTCCTGATGACCACTTCCTGGGAAATGCAGCATCTGTCTGTCCAAGGATGCTCCATTCTGCCTACTCCTAACATGGCGAGAACCCTCTCTCTACACTCAGAGCTTCCTAGCTCATCCCCAGAGGTATGGCTACCATGGGGTTACATGCCCCTGGAAAAAACGGTTTGACAATTGGCTTCTCTCCTGTCCCCAGTGCCAGCCTGCCTGCACAAAAGAGTGCCCCCCCCTTTTTAAGTACTACCCATTTGCCTTTCAAAGGTGACTTCTCAGAAGATTGCATTCTGGGCTTAGATGTGGCTTATGGCACGAGGGAAGTAACATCTTTCTGCCATGCAGGCCACTATTTTTGTCCAATCATGGGAGTCGTTTACACATCTCCCTAGGAGAGCAGAAAGCTGCCTGCAAGACAAGCCCTGTGTACATCAGTAAATGGGCACTGGAAACCTCGGCAACTGAAGTAGCAACTTCTAAAGTTATAATTTGTCCACCAAATACATTACAGTACCAACTACAGCAGTCCCGTTCAGAAGTTTGCAAGCCTGAGGTGTCAGTCTGCAACGCTGTACTTGTTAATGGGGCTACTAGCCGTTCCACAGTAAAAAGGATAATTTAGGGTTACCCATGTTCACTTCTTAACATACAACTGCCTAAGGGCTGATGAGGCCTACCTTAGGGGTGACTCACATTTTAAAAACGGGAGGTTTAGGCATTACCATTACCTTAAATGGCAACGTTGAGTTAGCAGTTTGAAACTGCCCTTCCAGTCTGCTGTGGCAGACTTAGAGCCATGTTTTACCTTTTCCCACTCAGTGTGGCACAACAAGTGCTGCTGTGCCTGTGGGACACTAACTTACAGGCCCCAGGTAACCCAGGTCTCTCTATATATTAGGGACTTACAAATAAGTTGGGCTTTGCTAATTGGGGACAAGCCAATTAAACATGCAGCATTTTAAGGGTCAGATTACATGCACTGAGCCCTTATCTGAGCTCAGGGCATTTCAGAGCCATTACACCAGTACTTAGCAGTCAAAATGGAGGCAAAAAGTGGGGGTAAACATGCAAAAGGCCAGTTTTCTTAGACCGCTCTGACTGGAACAAGTGCTACCTGACAGACCATGGCCCTTCTGAATAAAACACAAGCAAACCCAGACTGGACTGAGTCAATGTCAAAAGCCAAATTCAGAGGATTACTAAATGTAATAGGTGGTTGGTTGGATTCATTTACATTTTTGTCAAGTTTAAGAGAATCACAGTATCTATTAACTACACTGCAAATAACTATGGTCAGAAGTACTTTAGAGACAATCTCTGTTTCTGTTATCATCAGATTGATGCTCAAATTCAAATTTTTGCTTACAATTGAGCCTTCCCTCTTCAGGTTCTTAATGTACCATTTTAATTTAAGATTGAGTTGGTATGCTACACTACAAAATCCTTACAATCACCACAGCATTGCAAAATCAAGTTGCTTGGCAGAACTAGTTACAATTAGCTCTCATATATATTCTCGTCATAAGCAACTCTGAAGCAGCATCCAAAATCGTGAATCTGGAAGTGGGGTGAAATTAACCAGGCAAGGATTATGACTGGAACAGCACTGCAGGGTCGAGTTCGCCTAAAGCTGCCATGTTAGCTCAGTTACATGCAGGTGCATTTCCAGCAAGGTCACATATTGACAAATGTCAGTCTCCACTACAGTCAGTCTCCACTACAGTGTGGCTGACTAAAAGACAAATCGTACACATAAGGTTGATCATTCCCATATATAAATATTAATATTTCAACTGGAGGATGGGCAAATACCCGACATATCTTGGATGGGGCGTGTGGGACAGTAACAGTAAAGGCTTCATTTAAGAGAAATACGAAACTTACATTCACAAAAAGGGTTGGAACGCCAAGGGGCACCCAAGTAGGGTGACAACAAATTAGGTAAAGCAAACATTTGCAAGTCAAATAAAGGCAACACAGCACAAATAGTGTTTGGGGATACTTGCTCCGAACAGCAGAACTGATGAATTGCCCATCAGTGCAGTGAGCTCCGAGTGGACCTCTGAAGTTCTGTTTTAAAGTGGCTGTGCACTGCAAGAAAGGGTTGTTTCGGGAAGGTAGGCAACTATATTTTATGATCGACTAGCGTTAATCAGGCATGGCCAAAGTAGTTTGCATCCGCCTAAGCGCCTCCCTTTAGCTTTATATTTGTCTCACTGTATGAAGGTGTTAATGCTTTCCTACAGTCCAACTCCGCATAGTGCAGCAACACCTATTATGTGTGCGCAACAGTTTCCATGGTCACTTGTGTATAATCCCTGTATAGTGTTTGTTCTATATCGATCTTATTATATGAATAGCATCTATCGCGATTGATGTTATGTATCTATTAAGTAACTTTGTAAAAGTCATCGACACCCTCGGGGGACCAACGAGCCTGCCTTATATAACAAGCATTTACAATGCAACGGTCTTGCCTTTGCAAAAGTTAGAGCTAACGACAAACTTTATTTGTGTGTTGGTTCTGAAAGCCCATACCCAAAGTCTTGCGGACGAGCAATCAAGTATACAGCAAAAACATGAATCAACATCACATTTATAATGCAGTTATGCACACAAATTCCTTAAAGAGGCCTGTCCCACTTGGGCATCGGCCTGTGCATCTGAATCTAGGCAGTAATGGCGGGTAAAGGTATGTACTGAACGCCATGTAGCCGCCTTACAAATCTCAGATATTGGAATGTTGGGAAGGAGAGCTGTTGTAGAAGCTTTTCCCCTAGTAGAATGTGCAGGAGGTTTGCCCTGTAAAGCTTTGTTAGCTAATTGGTAGGACAGAGCTACACAGGAGACGATCCATCTCGAGGTAGACCTTTTTGAAGCTGACAGACCGGTATTGGTTGTCCCATAATTAACAAAGAGCGGGTCAGACTTCTTAAGTGGAAAAGTTTTAGCCAGGTAAAATTTTAAAACCCTCCGGAGATGTAGAGAGTGTAAAGACCTCTAAGGGGAAGTGGTTGGTTGAGGGAAGAAAGTAGGCGGAGGGATGGTCTGATTGATATGGAAATCCGAGACCACCTTGGGCAGGAAGCCTGGATGTGTTCTCAGCACCACTCTATTGGCATGAAACACTGTGTAAGGTTCCTTGCAACACAGGGCCTGATCTCGCTCACCCTGTGGGCTGAGGTGACGGCTACCAAAAAGGCAGCTTTCCAGGTCAAGTGCTGCAAAGATGCCTTATGAATAGGTTCGAAAGGAGATCCCATCATCTTGGTAAGTACGATGTTAAGCTCCCAGGTAGGAGAGGGGGACCTCACTGGTGGAAACACTTTCTTAAGCCCCTCTAAGAAATCTTTGACCACAGGCATGAGGAAGAATGAGGTCTGAGAAGGAGACTTTCTATAGGCGGTTATTACCGCTAAGTGAACCCTGATGGAGGGGTACTGAAGGCCTGACCTTGACAAATGCAATAAGTATGGGAGAATCACCTGCTCCTGACCTTGGATTGGATCAAGAGAACTGTCCATACACCAAATGTAAAATCTCTTCCACTTGAAAGCATAAGACTTTCTAGTGGAGGGCCTCTTTACCTCGTTAAAAAAAATGTTCATGCAGTCAGCTAAAAGGTCTAGGTGGCCATATTGGATGACCTCAGGAGCCATGCCGTCAATCGAAGGGAAGAAAGTTTGGGGTGAAACACCCACCCCTTGTCCTTGGTCAGCAAGTCTGGGCGACAGGGCAGTCTCCGGTGAGGAACCAACGACAGCTGGAGGAGATCCGGGTACCACCACTGGCATGGCCACTCCGGCGCCATCAGGATCATCCTGGTGTTGGTCCTGTAGAATTTCTGTATCACCGCCGGGATCAGAGGCAGTGGAGGAAAAGCGTACAGCAATGTCTGAGACCAGCTGATCAAAAGTGCATTCCCTCGTGATCCCCGTTGGGGGAATCTGGATGCGAAGACGGGGGCATTTTGCGTTTGCCGCGTCTGCGAACAGATCTTTGTCTGGCACTCCCCATTGCCGAAACACCTTCTGAGCGACGTCTTCGTTGAGCACCCTGTCGTGCGCTTCTACGAAGTCTCTGCTTAGGCCGTCCGCCTGAACATTCAGGATTCCTGGAAGGTGAACTGCCACAATGGAGAGACCTCTCTCCAGAAGCCACCGCCAGATGGATTGAACTTCCAGAGACTGAACTCGTGACCTGGTTCCTACTTCTTTGTTCAGATAGAACGTTGTTGTTGTGTTGTCTGTCCGAACTTGAATGTGGTTGGAGTGCAGAGACTGGTACAGGGACTTGAGCGCCAGATAGACAGCCCGGAGCTCGAAGAAGTTGATATGGTAGCTTCTTTCTGTTTCGGACCAGAGACCTTGTACCTGAAGCTGGTCCATATGAGCACCCCACCTGTGACCACTGTCTGCGATGGAGGTGACTGGTGAAACGGGACTCCTTGCAGTAGGTGAGAACGTTTCATCCGCCATCTGATGGAGTCTCTGGCACCTTGGTGGAGAGAGACATGATCTTCCCAGTGGCCTGACCTCTGAGACCATTGGTACTCGAGTGCCTGCTGCAGAGGTCTCATGTGAAGGCGTGCATTGGGCACAATGTAGATGTATGAGGCCATTGATCCCAGTAGTGACAACACTTGTCTGGCTGAAGGGCTTTGGGTGTCTAGCAGGGTGCGGCACTTCAGAAGCATTGATGACAACCTCTCCTACGAAGGACACACGCTTGCCTCTGTAGAGTCCAGGGAGGCGCCCAGATAGTGTATTCGTTGGGTGGGATTGAGTACCGACTTCTTGTAGTTGACTTGCAACCCCAAAGAATGCATCATGTTGAGACAGTAAGAGAGAAGGCTCTGAAGCAGAACAGGTGTGGAGCTTTTTAGGAGCCAGTCGTCTAGGTAAGGATAGACGAAGATCTTCCGCCTGCGGAGGAATGCAGCCACCACCGCCATGCACTTAGAGAATGTCCGTGGGGCAGATTTGAGGCCGAACAGAAGCACTCTATACTGGTAGTGGTGACGGGCTATCTGAAACCTGAGAAATTTTCGATGCGTTACTGAAACAGGTATATGAAAGTAAGCGTCCTGCAAGTCGATGGCACACATCCAGTCTCCCTGGTGGCGGTGTAGTAAGATCTGGTGCAGGGCTAGCATACAAAATTTTTCCTTTCTGATAAACTTGTTCAGCAGGCGTAGGTCGAGGATAGGTCTGTACTCTTTAGCTACTCCTCGCTTTTGGACTAGAAAGTAGCAGGAGTATACTCCCTGATTTCTTCGCATGGGAGGGACGTCCTCAATGGCCTTTTTTGCGAGAAGGGTAGAAACTTCGTCCTTCAAGAGCTGATTTTGAAGTTGAGGAAGGCGCTTGGATTGCGGGGGCACTTGCGGAGGAGGAGACTTGAACCTCAGCAAGTAACCATGCTGCACAATACTCAGCACCCAGTTGTCCCTTGTTATGGCTTTCCACTCTTCCAGGTGACAAGCTACACTCCCACCGGAGTGGCAAACGGATGCGGAGGAAGCAACGACTCAAGGTTTGGGAGGCTGCTTGGAGGTGGACTGTTGCTTGGTGTTATTGCCTCTACCTCTCCCAGGGCGTCTTTGTTGGAACGGAGATCTTTGCTGGTTCTGGGCGGACCATTGAGGGGTTTGAACTCTCTGTTGGTACGAACGTTTGTCGCCCTGACAAACGTTTCTTGAACTCCTTACGTTTCACGAGACCCACAGCCTTGACAGTGTCCATTTAAGCCTTCATCTCGTCATCAGCGTGAGCCCCAAACCAAGATGAAACATTGAAAGGGAGGTTCAGCATTTCCTTCTGTGCATCAGGCTTGAGGCCTGTGAGGCGCAGCCAAGCCGAGCGTCATGAGCAGACTCCATGGGAGTAGCCATCAGCAGCGAGATCTGAAGCATCCGCTGCAGCACTTATTACTTGCTTGGCTACAAGCCTTCCATCTTGTAGGATTTTGGTGAAATCCTGCCGGTCTTCTTTGGGAAGCTTCTTGGCGAAACGTGTGAGAGAGTCTCAAAGAGATCTGTCGTATCTCCCGAGAAGGGCAGAGGCACTGGCAACCTTCAAGTATGATGCTGAAGTGCTGCACATCTTCCTCCCATACAAGTCCATTTGTTTGCTATCCTTCTCAGGAGGCACCGAGGATGAGGTGGAAGAGGAGTGGGATTTCATGGTTACAGCCACAATGACCGAATCAGCTGGTGGATCAGTCCTGAAAAAAAAAAAAAAGGGGTCCTCTGCTGGAGCCTTGTATTTTTTGGCGATTCTAGATGGTAC
Source organism: Lissotriton helveticus (assembly GCF_964261635.1). Lineage (NCBI taxonomy): Eukaryota > Metazoa > Chordata > Amphibia > Caudata > Salamandridae > Lissotriton > Lissotriton helveticus. Next base: position 1,653,158,323 of record NC_136067.1, read on the forward strand.
AGAACCCATCGTCGCAGGAGTGAGGAAGGGGCCATAGCCGGTTCCAGGAATCCAGGCACCAGTGGTAGCAGCGGTCTAGGAGCTGTCCGGTGAAGCAGGCTATAAAAGATGACAGACGTGGGAACCACCGGGGTATGCAAAGTGATGTTGAGTTTCTTTGCACCTCTACCCCGCACATCTGTAAATGTAGAGGTGTCATCTATGGGCGACACCCGTGACGGAGGCGTGGAGGAGAAGGTTGGAGAGTAGTCCCGGGCCGTCGATCTTATAGAAGAAGACCATGTAGGTGATCTTGTGCGCCTTCTCTTATGGGGCCTGTCGTGATGACGGCTGTGACGAGCCCTGGACCTAGACCGACGTATTGAAGGCGATCTTGACCTGGAAGGTGATCTTGGCCTGGGAGGCGATCTCGGCCTGGGAGGCGATCTTGGTCTCCTAGGGGAAGACTTCGAAGGGCTAGCCGGAGTGCTTGTCCGAGGAGTAGGACCAGATGGTGAGTACGTGAGGGAATAATCCGAGTCCGGACTACTGCGGCCACTTGACACAGCACCCTGCGGACGGCGAGGAGACAAACTGCGGGATTTCCCCTCTGCAGGTTTGGGGGATACTTCTGGCGAGATCTCCATAATGTGCAGTCTTGGAGACGATGACCGGTCTCCTGACGATGATCTGGACCCACGATCTGACTGCTTTGGGAACTCCGCAATCCCTGTGACCTCTTCTCTCGACGTCGAGTGCTTCGACGTCGATGATGTCTGAGTCACCATCGGCGTTGTGTGATGTCTCGATGGTATTGACATCGATCGTCCACGACGATGAGGTGACCTAGACGGCGACCTTCGGCATAGAGTTGGTGATCTCGATGTCAATCTGCTATGCTGCCAAGTCGACGGCGATTTGCCATGATGTCGTGTCGACGGCGATCTTTCACGAAGTCATGTCGACGGCGACCCTCCATGGTGCCGTGTCGACATCAATCTCCTTGACGTCGAGTGGTGGGATCTCGACGATCCTCTCGACGGCGGCACGCCAGCCGCCGGCGATATGGTAGTCGTCATTACTCTCGACGCTGACCGCCTCGAGGGTGGCGGAGAGTGTCTCGACGTCGACGGAAACGTCGACGGAGACTTGGTCCTCTTAGTAGCCACAGTCTTCGAGCCCGAAGTGTGGTGCCTCGACGCCGACTTACTTGGATGCGGCGGAGACTCTTGACGTCAAGATGGTGTTCCTGAAGAGTGTCTGGGCCTCTTCGACGGCGACTTCGAAGTCGACGGCGATTCTCTCGCCTCTTTCTCTTCCTGGGGTCAGGAGAAGTGGAACGTCGCTGCTTTTGACCTTGCTTGCTGGAAGACGATGTCCTGGGGCCTCCATGTTATGTTATGTTATATGCAATTTGTATAACGCGCGAATACCCGTAGGTGTCTTGGCACTTCCGGTACTCCTTGCTAAGTTTCAGACCACTACAGGAGCTTAGAAGAGACATGTCTTCAGTTGCTTCCTAAACTCAAGGTGCGTAGGTATTTCCCTCAAATAACGAGGGAGGGAGTTCCATTCTTTAGAGGTGTTGTAACTAAAGCTACGTCCTCCCCAATTCACCTTTCTTATACTGGTCATAGGTATCAAGTGAGAGTTGGAGGATCTCAATGATATAATCTGGGTATACCATTTGAAAAGATCCCGTAGAAAAATAGGGCCTTCCTTATGAAGAGCTTTGTGGGCGATGCATAAGGCTTTAAATTTTACCCTTTGGGCAACTGGCAACCAATGAAGATCCTGAATACCAGTTCTAACCGATTGATATTTTGGCAAATCCAGTACAAGTCTTGCTGCAGCGTTTTGTACTGTTTGAAATTTTTTGAGTAGTGTAGCTTGAATATTGATGTAGAGCCCATTGCAGTAATCTATTTTGGGTAGAACCAATTAAGTCACCACCGTCTTTCTGGATTTAGGCGGAATAAAAGGACAGATTTTTCTAAGCGTCTTTATCATAAAGTAGGCAGAGGACACACCTTTTGATACTTGGGATTTGAGAGTCAATTTATCATCGATAATAACTCCCTTTGGTCACAGGCGTGGGGGGGGGGGGGGGGGGCAAGATTATTCGGGCACCAGTCTGGGGACCAGGGAGGAAGAAGATTCCCGAACATGATCACCTCTGTTTTAGTGGAATTCAATTTCAGGCAGTGGTCGCTCATCCACGAGCTAAGTTTGGTCATACAGTCATGAAGCTTAGTGGAGAAGTTGATACCCTTGTCCACTGTCGAGATAACCAGTTGGGTATCATCGGCATAGGAGGTAGGAATAAGATTAAAACTCCTGATAAGAGGGGCCAATTCTGCAACATAAATGTTAAAAAGAGTGGGGCTCAGCGAGGAGCCCTGTGGGACTTCACAAGGCAAGGAAAAAGGGGCGTATTTAAAATTGCCAAGCTGAACCAATTGTGTTCTGTCAGTTCGAAAGGAGGTAAGAAGAGAGAGAGCTGCTCCTCCGACTCCTATCGATTTTAACCGTTGCACCATAAGATTGTGGTCTACCGTGTCAAATGCAGCAGATAGGTCTAGCAGTATGAGAGCTGCTGACCTACCGCTGTCAAGAGACGAATGGATTTCTTCCGTGGTTTTAATCAACGCCGTTTCCGTACTATGATTGGACCTAAAGCCAAATTGACTATGATCAAGGACTTCAGTATTGGAGATGAAAGTAGAGAGTTCTTTGTTGATAATTTTCTCTATTATTTTTGCTGGTAGGGGGATTCTGGCAACAGGACGATAGTTATTGGGATCAGTGACATTAAGATTGGGTTTCTTCAGCAGAGGGAGGATACAGGTCCGTTACCAAACCACCCACCTGACGACTCATGTCCTTTTCCAGCAGAGCATGGAGTTTTATCCGTTCTCTGTCGCGCAGGGTTCGCCTGGAGAACTTCTGACAAGGGTGGCACTGGTCAGGATTGCGTGAGGATGGAAAGCAGACAATGCACACCAAGTGTGGATCTGCCAGTGCCATTTTCTTGTCACAGGAAGGACACTTCCTGAATAAAGCAGGCATTCTGACTGGAAAAAATAAGTGGAAGTCCACAAAAACAGTAGCAGAAGCCTTTAGAAACCAGAAAACATTGAATTTTCTGAAAAATTCTCTACAAAATTAGTTTTAGTCAAAAAACTGAAGAGCTCAAGCTCCTCTCAGAAGGAGCCGGAAAAAAAGAACTGACCTAATTGCCACCTGTGGTGCATAATGGAAGCAGGGGGTCGCCTACCGGTCTTAAAGGCACGGTACCCCTACTCTAATGCCTTAAAGGCAAGGTGTCCGTTTTCTTTGTTTCTTTATACTCTACTGCAGCCTACTGGCAAATGCATGCAATTACAGGCTTTTCTATGTCAATAAAGCATTGTTGTATGACAAATGTTTACTGCTCTTTCTTCCTCAGGGGTTGGGAGAGTATAGGTGCTACTATGCAAACCTATGTAATTTCAGCATCTTTGCCATTTTGAAAAAGTAAGTGTGTGTGTGCGTATATATATATATATATATATATATATATATATATATATATATATATATATATATATATATATATATATATATATATATAGTTCCAGGTTTAAACAGTGCTCTCAGTCCGCAAAACAACACGACGCCGCTGTGTATCTTACATCTTCAGCTATCTAGCTAAGTTGGCATCCTGCACGTTTAGGAGCAGTTTCATGCGCAGGAGGAACTTCATATTGATTGAAGGGACCGCAATTTTCAACAAAAGCCCTGTATTCATATCAGCTCTAAGGGGTGCAAATAACGAGGGAAGAAGAAGAAGCCAGAAGAGCTGCAGCACAAGCCCTTTTCACAAGACGTAAGAAAGGGGCGGGACAACCTAAGGAAGATAAAACAGAATCCCGACCTACTATAAAAGAAAAGATAGACAAATTAGAGAAATTGAAAAAGAATGAGATCTCTAAATGGTGGGAGGCCATTTCACTCCAAAATTATATAGACCAAGATATGATTCCACGTGGTCTAAGAATTTTCACTACACCCACCTACGAAACACCCAATCCAGCCATGTTGAAAGACTGGTCAGAGAATTCCGCTTTAAGTACAAAACGCATGCTTGAAATACTAGTAAAGTATGCATGGATTGACCGAGAGGAACTCCTGAAACAAATCAATGATTTAATGGAAATAATTAAATCTGAAGTAGATGAAGAAACAGCCAACAACATGATTACCCCAATGAAAACACGCCTCAAACACTATGAAGAGGATATTAAAGCAAGGAAGGAGAGGAAGCTGGATCGTGACTATAACGATTATGAGAGTGGCAGAATCTTAACGTTTAGTCGCAAGTACGACCATCTTTACCAAACAAAACCGAATTCCACAATCTCCACACCACAGAATGTGGAAACTTCCGTAATATCCAGTGGTACTGAATCTGATGTATCAATTGAAGAAATAGTTGCATCCGATGCACGACCCCCCAAGGTGAATTTTTTGGAGGAATACCGCCACCTGCGCCGGAGCAGACGGGCGGCAGGGGAGACTCCGGCGCCTGTGGTATACACCCCGAGGGGCAGAGGAAGAGCACGAGGAAGAGGCAACAGAGGAACAACCGGGGGAAGAGGCTTTTCCAGAGGTGGGAACAAAGGCAAGGCAAGAAACGACACTGGAAATATCATCACACGCTCCAAGAGAGGCCAATGATGGACGAAGAATTGGTAAATAAAACCGTGATAAATCTTTCAAAAAGAAAAATGTCATACTTGGAAAAATCAACTTTAAGTTTGGGTCTTTCATTTTGTCCCTCTATGCCATTGGGGTTTTGCGAAACACGTATTGATATTTTTAAGTTTATACGTAAACTTAAATTAAAAAAGTGGCACAAACTTAAAAGACTTGGCAACGATCAGGGTAGGGGGGGGACTCACTCTCACTACTAGAGATGAGAACTTCTCTATCAGTGATGTGGACAGTATCATTAACATTATATCATTAGATCGAAATCAAGATGTTACTGAAGAAGAAACAGAGTTGGGCTCCAATACTCAAATGTTGAATGAGGCTGCATTTGTGACAGATGATAGTGCACTATCCGGTTTTAAACCGAAGTCCACATTTATCCCCAATATGCCTCATGACAATTTGGATACTTTCCATGACTGTGTGACCAAACAGATTTGTGCACAAAGAAACAGGAAGGGCAGAGGAGCTGCTAGGGAGCAAAATCTTAAACCACAAGAAAGAAGAGCACTTATCTCTCTTATGGAGGATAACACCATAGTCATCCGCCCTGCTGATAAGGGAGGCAACATAGTAATCATGGATCGTGAAATGTATACTAGAGAAGCATTAAGACAATTAGGAGATGAGAAATATTATACCATCACATCCTATGATCTTTACAACAATAGTATACTTACCCTCTGGGATAAACTCATTGAATGGAAAGATCAAGGTATCCTGGAATGGGAGGAATTTAGGTACCTTAAGAACGATCATCCTATACTCCCAGTGATGTACCTTTTGCCTACGATCCACAAGGATGCAGTCAATCCACCAGGGAGACCCATAGTGTCCTCAAGAGGATGTGTATCTGAACACACATCCAAATATGTTGATTTTTTCCTTAGAGACTGGGTACAGGATCTCCCCAGTTACATAAAGGATACGAAGGACTTTTTGAAAAAACTATCAGCTGTACAATGGGAAGAGAATAACCTTTTAATTACGATGGATGTACAATCATTGTACACCATCATTGACCACAAACAAGGCTTGCAAGCTTGTGCCAGCTTCCTGGCAGGGCGTCCACTGCGTTTTAGAGAACACAGCAAAATGTTAGTGGACATGATGTCATACTGTCTCTGCAACAACTATTTTGTTTTTGATGGTGTCCTGTATAGACAAACTGGGACCGTGATGGGTTCATGCTTTGCTCCCAGTTTTGCGAACCTCTTCCTGGGGCACTGGGAGCAAAGCATCCACTCAGATCCCAACCTGACTATATTTTGGCAATATGTCAACACGTGGTGGCGGTATATTGACAACCTCTTTGTTATTTGGAGTGGGTCCACTGAGATGGCGAAAGACTTTGTAAATAGACTCAATATGAATGATTTGAACATTGTACTCACAAGCAATATCAGTAGCAGTACCGCAGAATATCTAGATGTAGAAATTGAGGTAATCAATGGTAAACTTCAGACCTGCCTGTTTAGAAAAGCTACCGCAGGCAACAGCGTGCTGCATGCCCTGAGCAGCCATCCGGAGACTCTCAAGTGGAGTATTCCCTTCGGAGAGCTGCTCAGGGCCAAAAGGAACTGCAGCACTGACAGAACATATGAACAAGTCAGTCTTGAAATGATAGCCAGATTCAAAGACAGAGGTTATCCAGCGTGGGTTATAAAAAAAGCTAAATCCCGGGCGGATGGCATCCCTAGGTCAGACACCCTAGAAGATAAGGAAATTGATACTATCAGTGAGGATGAACAAACTCGTCTCATCCTCACGTTTAACACTGAATCTAAGCAGATTCATAGAATTGTATCAAAAAATTGGAACATTCTTACTGCTGATAATGTGATTGGCAAGGATATATCTAACCGGCCTCTCATCACATATAGAAAAGGTAGGTCCTTACGTGACATGTTGCTTAAAAGCGACATTACAGTCTATCCCAAAACACAAAACCTTGGTCTGGCAGGTTTCTTTCCTTGCGGCCACTGCAAGGCGTGTAGATACAGTACTCACAAAAAAACTGTAGAGTATAATGGGATAAGCAAAGAACTGACTCAATTCCTCACATGCAGTACTACCTTTGTTATTTATGTAATTGTGTGTCCATGTGGTCTGTGGTACATAGGCAGTAGTACCAAACAAGCTAAAAATCGAGTACTTGAGCACTACCGAGCCATCGTCAATAACAATGAAAAATATCCTGTAGCAAGACACTTTGCTGAAAATCACTTCTCTAATCCGGCCCAAATGAGTTTTCATGTATTGGAACACATGGAAAGAAATCCCCGGGGGGAGACAGGACCCTCAAATTGAGACAAAAAGAGTCCAACTATATCATTGAATTTCAAAGCAAGGCCCCAGGGGGATTGAATCAGGATGAGGAGCTAGCAGTTCATCTTAGAGAGTAAATGTACTAATTTGATGCTGTCTTAGCTACTTTGTTTATACTCTGAAACTGTTGCTTCTTCAACTTCCATTTTTGCACTGTTTATTTTTAAGATGTTCTTAGTGCATTTTTTAATACGTGTTGAGCATTTAATTATGTCCTCTCATGTTGTTTTATAGATTGACTACTGCACAGGAGTCCGTCATCACCTCACTCATCTCACGAGTCTTGTCACTTGAAAATAGACTTTCATCTTTTTTGAGCACGTATTCACTTCACTCCACCTTGACATCTGGGCAGTTTCTCTCATCACGGTAGGCCCCGTTGTGGGGGGCAACCTTCTACTTTTGGACTTGCTACCAGTGACCAGAACCTTTTTTTTCTCCCTTTTGATAATCATTGGCCATTGCCCTATTTAGTGTGTTATGGTATTTTACCAACATAGGACACCTGCTGCCTTGTATGCCTGGACTATATTTCAATGCATATTTAGAATTTTCTATTGCATTTTGCTTTTGCAGTCTTACTGAAAGGGGACCTTATATATTTTTTTGTGACCTTGTTGGTCACTATTATGACACATCGGACTGGCAATGTGTCAAAGGTTTACAGTGGGAACCAGCTAGGCATCATGCCTTTATTTGTGTTTAGACTACAAACATGGCGGCAAAGCTTACTATTATGTGTTTTGGCTTTCTTCTTTGCATGGCTGATTTTATCTGTACCTTTAAGATACCTTTTCAGTTATAGGTATACGCACGGTATAGCTGCTTTATTTCATGTTATTGCCACTGTTTATCCATCTCGGAGATGTGTTTATATACGGGCTTTACGCAAACGTTGGGTTGCCACAGCAACATGTAGTCCCGTATCGCCCCTGTAAAACTTTTTACATGGCGGCGAATGCAGTGTTTCCCTTTGGGCTGATCGCTTATTGCTTTTTCGTTTTACCAGCGATTTAGTAGCGTATCGAAAAATCTGAGAGATAATAGCACATTTTGTTATTAAGTTGTATATTTTATCACCTGTGTACGAAACATTTAATTTTGTGCATTGAAATCTAATATTAATTTTGTGCAAATCCTAGTACATGAATTTGAATTTCGTTTGCAATTATGTTTGTTTATCTGTTTAATCATGTAAAAACAAAAGTGGTATTCAAGTCCCATTTCTATGTTTGCCTTCCCGACACTTTATTAGTCACGGAAACTGTTTACAAACTGACGTGAACAAGGCTGTCCGCAGCCGAAACATGTTGTTAGTTTAAATAAACCCGCTTGGAGATTACAGCGGCGTCGTGTTGTTTTGCGGACTGAGAGCACTGTTTAAACCTGGAACTTTGTACTTGATTTACCGGCTTGCTCGGCCGGCATCTGTGCCACCTCCCGAGGGGCCGCAGTCAGTGTTCTAGAGCGGACTTTGGAACTTATATATATATATATATATATATGCTACAGGATCCCGCACATGGGCGGGGATTATTCATAGATTATGACTATTGATGAGTATCCCCCTGGATGAGAAATGCATGTTATGTTCATGAAAGTTTGAAAAACACTAATAAAGCCAAAGCTAAAAAGCCATCTGATTACAAACAGAATTGGTTTATGTGTAATAAAGATGAGACCTATGGCATTTTGTTCACTAGTGCTTTTAGGCAAAGAGTAAAGGTTTGGAGTAAGGTTAGGCTGTTTTTGCAGATTGAGTAGTAGAGAGTGAGTAGTACATAGTGAGCAGAGAGTACAAGAGAGTAATAGAGTGAGTACTAGAGAGTCCTAAAAATGAATGTGTAATGTAACTGGTGCTTATGTGAAACACCCCACTACCGTTGGGTCGAGTTTGTACTGTTTAAAGCTACCCCCTCAAAACGAGAACGTTAAAGAAAATAAAAATTAGCTGGGCATTTGTTCCAATCGCCCGTCCAGAGTTGTGTTGTGTAAAATATGGACCATCTTCTTTCAACAGCCATAACCTTGTCAGGCAAACTAATATGCTTTCATAACTCTTCTTACTTCTAAGTTCATAATCAAGAGGCATTGACTGACTTCAATATGGCAGCTGCTGTGAATGACTATGGCCACGGGGAGGATACGGTAAGGCAACAAAGCACACATGCTTCGTCAGATACCACCAAAACTGCCATTGGCTGCAAGAACACTCCACCAGAGACAAAAAGTGCCATAATGGGCCACAGCTGCTCTAAGTCACAGGAAAAAGGCGGCCGCGCTGACTGTAAAAAGGCAGCCTAGACACTATCCACAGGCTGGGGAAAGCTGGCAGCCACCGGCTCCTTCCCTCCAATCTCAAAGCAGAGACGAGCGGAGCATGAGAGATGGTGCGTGCGGACGTAAGCCTTAATCATGTCACCCTTCAACCCTCCCCAAGCGGATCAACTCGTCTAGCCGTAGTGAGGACTGGTGACTGCGTGGCTAATCCTGGCCACCTAGTTTCTAAAAAGCTTTAACAAGGCTTGCGGAATATGTTCATTTATTTATGCGTGACCACACATGTCCCACATGAAATAACATTTTGCAATTCTGCTTTTCTCCCCTCGCAAATTACCCTGCTTACTGTATACGTTATAATCTCAAAACACTCAAATTAATCGGGCCGGGGATGGAAACCCGAGTTCTTGTGTTCAAATAGTCAAGTAATCTGTTTCTTACCTGGAGTCTGGCCTCGTTGTGAACCTTATGCATTCTGCCCGTCAATAGAGCGCTCCTCACCAGGGGTAGTAAGCGCTTTATAAATGTACAACACCTTCGACAACAAATAGCTTCTAGCAGTCCAGTCACTGAACCCAAGCAGTTGTCTGACAGACTTTTCTCTTCCCCTGACTTCTTTCTGCTGTAAAAGGTTTCTAATCTTTATGGGGCAGGTCCCATATTCCCCATAAAGGTAACAAATCTTTTACAGCAGAAGGGACCCAGTCTGAAAAGGACGGGGCTAAAAGAGAAAGAAGTACGTCATTAACACCTCTTTTCCAATGGCTGGCCACCGTTTAGCATGAATGGTGATGCCAGCCAATGGAAAAGAGGGGCAGGGCTTAACCGCACTAGTGAAATCTACCCTCTAAACATAAGATCTCGCCAGCTCGACTGCGCATGTGCGCAGTCTTACGCTAGCCGAGACCTAAAAACCACAATCAATCAACAAAATCTCTTTAAAGAGGATGCCGTCTACCTCGCCTCATTTAAGATATTCTTACTGTTAAAAGAAAGGGCTATGCAGACCTGTTGTTATCTTAAGCACATTCTAAATGTAACTGGATTAAAGAGCAAAGAAAACAAAACAGGAAGTGTGCCTTCAGACAAGCACCTGTTTGAAGGTTATTTTGTAAAGATGTTAGGTACAAGTATGCAGAAATATTCGGTATTTATAACGATCAGTTACTCCCCAATGAAGAAGAAATGTTTTCTGAATGATGAGAATTGCATGCTTCCCTCCACTGTAATGTGTATGGCCTTTGTCCTTCGGACACACTTCCTTGCTCTTGAAATGTGCTGCGAATTCAAATATTGAATAGGTAATAGGTTTAAGTAACGTAAAGGCAGCCATTTTTGTGGTGGAGTGGCTCTGAGCCCCCCGGACAGAGCTCCCGGTGATAAAAAATAAACTTTGTTGCGAATTGGGAACGTTGATGCTTTTCTGTCCAGTATAGTTTCCCCCAAATTCCGTTAAATTATGGAGATGTAGAACCTGTTCAGTTGGAAAAGTGTAAAGCATCAAATTATATCCTACATCTGAATTAATAAAGGCACAGCTAGGTCCACTCTACAACCCTGGGGCCTCTACAAGAAGATAGTGAGTGATATGCACATTTGAAAAAGTCTTAAAGAATAAAAAACAGAGGAGCATTTAGCGTAACCTGACTCGCACAGAAATAGAAAGAACCTAAAACTCACAGACTGAATATGCAATGCACTTTGAGGTCAACAACAATTCCAAAAGCATGTTTTTGCAAACAACCAAAATAATGTTCCTACTTCATCCAGGATGAGTTCTACTCAGAGAAGAAACCACAAATTAGGACTGAAGTATTCTGGCTGTCCTTGTCTGCTACAAAAGAGATTTTAAAGGTATCGCCGTGAAGCACAAGTTACTACTTGTGTAACGATATATCTGTAAGAGACATTAGTTAGTGAACGATTCCTTACCATAGAATATCCCCAGGCGTCAGACTGGATCCGGAAAAGTTTTGCTTAGCAGTACCCCTGCGTGTCAGTAGGTGGCGCCCTGCGGCTCCGCTTCAGTCACTGGCATCGTAAGCGCCAAGATGACGTCACAGAGACTACTTAGTCGCCACCCATGCATGCTGAGGAATATGCTACTTACCAGTATGCATCTGTTCTTGGCATGTAGGGCTGCTGACATTCATATTTTGTGCATAGATCGCCGCCTAGTGTTGGGTCCGGATGATTGCACCTTGTTGTCCTGGAAGAGTCTTCGAAGTATCACTAGATAGGTGACTCCTCCCCTGGACTACAGTGCGCATGGGCATCTTCTCCATCCTCAGATTGTTTTTCGCCATTGTGGCAGAGATGGAGTATAGCAAAGTAAGAGCAGGCCATGCAAAAGAGAATATTGCAAGAGAGAATACGCAGCTGCAACAGGCATCGGGGAGGAGGGTGGTCGATATGAATGTCAGCAGGCCTACATGCCAAGAACATATGCATACTGGTAAGTAGCATATTCCGTTCGAGGCATGTGGGCTGCTGAATTCGTATCTTGTGCATAGACTGTATAGCAGTGTCTCCTCTAGCGGTGGTCACCTGTACCAGCTGCAGCAGTCTGAAAAAGAGTTTTAAGGACAGCCTGGCCTACAGCAGCTTGCTGCTTTGATTGCACGTCTACACAATAGTGTTTAGTGAAAGTGTGTATTGTAGACCATGTTGCTGCCCTACATATGTCTTCAAGGGGAATATTTTCTAAGAAAGCCATGGATGCCCCCATTTTGCGCATAGAGTGTGCTCTTGGGGGAACTGTTAGAGTGCGTTTAGCTTTTTGATAGCATATCTGAATACATTTAACTATCCATCTGGCTATTCCTGATTTTGAGATGGGATTACCTTTATGTTACGGTGAAAAAGCAACAAACAGTTGCTTTGTTTTCCGAAATGATTTAGTCCTGTCAACATAATATAGCAGAGCTCTCCTTACATCTAGTGTGTATAGGGCTGTTTCGGCTACTGACTGTGGGTTTTGGAAGAAAACTGGCAGTTCTATCTATTGATTGATTGATATGGAAAGTGGATATGACTTTTGGCATACATTTAGGGTTTGTCCTATGTCCTACCCTATTTGCATGTACTTGCATGAAGGGTTCTTGAATTGTTAGTGTGTGAAGCTCACTTACTCGCCTGAGGGAGGTAATGGCAATCAAGAATGCCACCTTCCATGTTAGAAATTGCAATTCACATGAATGAAGTGGTTCGAAGGGAGGACCCATAAGTCTGGTAAATACCAAATTTAAGTTCCAGGCTGGTGAAGGTGGGTGTTTTGGAGGGATTATCCTTTTAAGCCCCTCCATAAAAGCCTTGATTGGTGGTACCCTAAACAGGGAAAGGTGTTGCCTGTTTTGGAGATATGCTGCTATAGCAGAAAGATGTAGCCTTATAGAAGAGTATGCTAGATTGCATCTTTGAAGATGCAAGAGGTAACAGATGATGTTTTGGATGGAAGCATCCAATTGATTGATTTGGTTATTGTTGCAATAAATTACAAATCTTTTCCATTTAGCTGCATAGCATGCTCTAGTAGTTGGCCTTCTTGCCTCCTTGATAATGTTCAAGCAATCAGGAGGTAAGTTAAGGTATACGAACTCTGAGATCTCAGGAGCCAGATCGCTAGGTTCATTTGATTGGGATCTGGATGTTGGATTTCTCCATGGTTCTGAGTTAAAAGATGGGGCGAGAGGCGCAGTCTTTGATGTGGAACTACTGAAAGCTCCAGGAGCATTGTGTACCATGGCTGTCTTGCCCATGTGGGAGCAACCAGGATCATTGTGAGTGATTGCTGACGTAGTTTGCGTGCCACCAGCGGAATCAGTGGAGTTGGCGGAAAAGCGTACGCAAATCTGCCTGACCAGTTCATCCATATCGCATTGCCCTGCGACAACTGATGTGGGAACGTGGTGGCAAAGTACTGGCATTTTGAGTTTTCGTTTGTGGCAAACAGATCTATCTCTGGGTGCCCCCGTTTCTGGAAGAATGGTTGGAGGATTTGGGGGTGAATCTCCCATTCATGTAGCTGTTGGCTGTTTCTGCTTAGCAGATCCGCTACTGGATTGTCTTTCCTTGGCAGGTGTTCTGCTAGGAGAAAAATGTTTCTTGGAATTGTCCACCTCCATATGCTCTGTGCTAAGTGGGACAGCTGTGGAGAGTGTGTCCCTCCTTGTTTCTGGATGTAGTACATGGCTGTCATGTCCGTCCGATCAACACGGCCTTGTTGTACAGGTATTTTTGGAATGCTTTTAGTGCCAGAAATATTGCTAGCAACTCTAGTTGGTTGATATGCAGTTTCTTTTGTTTTACTGTCCAGAGCCCTTGGACTGTGTATTGAAGTAAGTGGGCTCCCCAGCCTGTCAGTGATGCGTCCACTGTTAGTACTAGTTGTGGAACCGGCTCTTGGAAAGGCTTTGTGGGTTCCACCACTGCAGAGAGTTGTAAGCGCAACGGTCTATCAACACTAGGTCCTTCAGTTGTCCTTGAGCTTGGTACCACTGCCGTGCTAGGCATTCTGGCCGTGGACGCATTTGAAGTCGGGCATGAGGGATAATGACTATGCAGGAGGCTATCATGCCTATGAGCTGCATGAACACTCGAGCTGGCAAAGACTGTTGTGGCTGAAATCTTTGAATGAGAGTCTGCATGTTGGCTATCTTGGCTGAATTTAGGTATGCCTTTGCTACTGAGGTGTCTATTGTAGCTCCCAGATATTGCTGTATGTGGGAGGGTTGTAGATGCGATTTTGGGTAGTTTATGGAAAAGCCCAGGCTGTGTAGCAGCTGGAGTGTCTGAGATGTATGGCTTGCACACTGCGCGTACGAGTTTGCTTTTATGAGCCAATCGTCCAGGTATGGAAACACATGGATGTGTTGCCTTCTGAGGTGTGCAGTTACTACCTCTAGACATTTTGTGAATACTCTTGGGGCTGTGGTTACCCCGAAGGGGAGAACCTTGAACTGAAAATATTGACCTTCTATTGTGAACCGGAGGTATTTCCTGTGAGCTGGATGTATAGGTATGTAAAAATATGAGTCCTTGAGGTCTAATGTTGCTAGGTAGTCGCCTTTCTGGAGTAACGGGAGTACTTTTTGTAGAGTGATCATGTGGAAGTGCTCCGAGAGTATGTATTGGTTTAGCGGTCTGAGGTCCAATATTGGTCTGAGGGACCCGTCCTTTTTGGGAATAAGGAAGTATAGAGAGTATACTCCTGTCCCTTGGTGTTGAAAATGGACTGGCTCTATGGCCCCCTTTTCTAGCATGGATTTCACCTCTTGTTGTAACAGGGTGATGTGTTCTGTGGACATAGGACGGTGTTTGGGTGGTATGTTGGGTGGAGTAGAAGTGAGTTCCAGGCAGTAACCATACTGGATAATTTGTCTCACCCACCTGTCTGTGGTAATTGCGTTCCTGACTGGCAGGAATTGTTTGACTCTACCTCGGACTGGTGTTAGATGGTCTGGAGGGAGTGTGATGAAGTCACTGTTTGGTGGCAGTGGAGGCTCTGGTGTTATCGCCGCCACGTCCTCTGCCCTTGTTATTATTGCCCCTAATATCTCCCCTGTTAGAGCCTTTTTTAAAGGAACTTTGGGTGTTGCTTTTATATGTAGAGGAAGTTTGTGAAGTGTTGCCTCGTGCGGTGCCTCTGTAGGAGGAGCGACAAAAGGAACCTCTGTGTTGTTGAAACTGCAGTGCGCCCATATATTTAGCAGTTTCGGTATCTTTTTTGATCTATACTACTATTATAAAGGAAGAACTTTGAACCTTTGAGGCGGGTAAACTCGGGAACCACAGCGCCAATCCACACACCCGATACATCGTTGAAAATGTCAGGGTGTGCAGATGGACATAGGCTATTTCAAATAAAATTAAACGTAAATTTAAAAATTTAACTTAAAAAAAAGTAGTCCCCTGGAAGTAGCGCCGGCCGCGACGTAGCGCTGGCTGCGACGTAGCGCTGGCCGCGACGTGCGTGATGACGACGGGAAGCGGCGGACAGGAGGGGAGGAGCGGTGAAGTCAGGAGGGCCTGCTCAGGTAAGGCAAAGGGACACTTAAAATGTCAGGCCGGGAGGGGGCCGGGAGGTGGCTCCGGGACACGGACAATGTCGGGGCGGGCGGGGGCCAGGGCGGGCGGTGGCCGGGGCAGGCGGTTGGCCCTGAAGCCTCATTGCCCCTGGACAACATCAGGGCGGGCGGGGAGGAGCGGTGACGAGCGGCGAGGAGCGGCGGTGAAGTCAGGAGCGCCAGCTCAGGTAAGTCGGGGCGGGAGGTTGGCCCTGAAGCCTCATTGCCCCCGGACAACGTCGGGGGGGCTGCTAGTTTTATCTAAAATGGTGTCTACTGCAGGGCCAAACAGGAAGTCTTGATTAACTGGTTGGTTGAGGATGGTGGATTGCACCTCATTCTTAAAACCAGAGATGCGTAGCCACGCGTGTCTGCGTAGTAATACGCTAGTATTAATGGACCTGGCTGCTGTCGGCTGCGTCAAGCGCTCATTAAATGGAGGCATTGGTAAATAAATTTGCCTTCTTGAATGAGGTCATTAGCCTGAGCTTTGTAAGGTTCTGGCAGGTGTTGCATTAAACCCTCAAGCTGGTCATAGTGTGCTCTATCGTAGCGAGCTAGTAGAGCCTGTGTGTTTGCGATTGTCCATGAATTAGAAGCCTGTGAGGCCACTCTCTTGCCTGAGGCTTCCAATATTTTAGACTCCTTGTCAGGAGATGGATCGAGGCTTTTCTTCGGCTCGATGGCCTTCGGCTCGATAACCTTTTTGGGTTGGGCGACCTTTGGTTAGACCACCTTCTTCAGATCGACGACCTTTGGCTGTACGGCCTTTTTCAGTTCGACCACCTTCGGTTCGACGACCCTCTTGGGTTCGACACCCTTCTTGGGGAGAACGTTACTTGGACCTGGGCTATCGGAAGGCTTTATTTTTGGCTTCGGAGCCGACCCGGAAGGCGGGGCTTCTGAAGGAGCTTGTCGATCTCGGCGAAGGCCTTTAAGCGATGCCTCGACTGGAGCCTTCCGTTTCGGGCTAAGTGGCGTTGGTGGCTGTGTACTCACGATTTGCCCCGGTGGGATCTCGTCGTCTGAGTCCGACTGGTCCTTCAAGGTGACTATCTCTAGATCGGAGTCTGCTGCTTCTTGTAGGTTGTGTTCATCATCGAAGATGTTCTCCAGTTCCGGTGCCGGTCGCTGCATTTCTTGCCTAGCGGCCCGTCGAATCCAGATGGTCTTCTTCGAACGGAAGTGGGCACAAGCTGGGCAATTTTATTCGGTGTGCTCTGGTGACAAGCACTTGTTGCATACTGTATGTTTGTCAGTATGCGGGAATTTGGAGTGGCATTGTGGGCACCTTTTGAACGGACTCCTTTCCATTGACAGCAGGCCCACATGGCGTCGAAAGGCCCAACGGCCAGCGTCGACGACCGGATCAAGATGGCAAGTTTGGTCGAGTCAAGAAGTACCGAGCGAGAACAATACCGTCGAAGTCGAAGGCCTTTTAATAAAGTTTAGTTTCGGTTCCGAAGTTGGAGTAGAGGAATAACATCCAAACCCAATGGCAGAAAAAAACAATCTGAGGATGGAGGAGATGCCCATGCGCACTGTAGTCCAGGGGAGGAGTCACCTATCTCGTGATACTTCGAAGACTCTTCCAGGACAACAAGGTGCAATCATCCAGACCCAACACTAGGCGGCGATCTATGCACAAGATATGAATTCAGCAGCCCACATGCCTCGAACCGTCAGTTCTGTACACGACTTTCCACGCCAGGTACGCAGAGCCATGCACGTTACTGACCAATGGTGCAGAAAACTAGGGCCCTGAAAGGGATCTCCTCAACCCTAGTAATCAGGTCGCATAACGGGGAGGATGGGCGGGGCGGTAAGGAATCTATCACTAACTAATGTCTCTTACAGATATATCGTTACACAATTAGTAACTTGTGCACCTCAAAGAGACACGTTAATGATAGATTCCTTACTTTAGAATGGATACTCCAGCAATACCAACCCCAGTGGTGGGTCTGCGAACAAGATTACACCAGAAAGGCACGGAGCACAGAACGGCAAAAGAAGCTGTCTCTCTGCACCTGACTGTCAAGGCAGTAGTGATTGGTAAACGTGTGCAGCGAGGCCCACGTAGCTGCCAGACAAATGTCCTGCAAGGGAACGCCACGTCCCAAGGCAGTAGTGGCTGCAGTTGCCTTGGTGGAATGGGCACGCAGCCCCAGAGGAGGTGGAATGGGCACGCAGCCCCAGAGGAGGCTCCTTCCTAGCCAAGGAGTAACACGCTTTGATGCACAGAACCACCCACAGGGAGATGGTCTGCTTGTGCACAGTGTGAGAAGTTGGCCTGATATATGATGCTCACTAGTTCTAGCGATCACCTTGTATCAGTCCAAACAACCCTTATGGTGATTGGTTGTAAGTCAACCTTATAGACCAGCTATCCTAATGGTAGCATGGACAAAGCAGTCTTAGGC
The DNA here is from genome assembly GCF_964261635.1 of Lissotriton helveticus. NCBI lineage: Eukaryota > Metazoa > Chordata > Amphibia > Caudata > Salamandridae > Lissotriton > Lissotriton helveticus. Next base: position 1,653,176,153 of record NC_136067.1, read on the forward strand.
TAAACTCTTTTGGCATGTGAAGCCAGCTGTTTTACCACAATATAACCCCTTGAATACCAGATGAAAGGACAGCACACAGGTTGTTATGAAAATAAACAGTAGATTTATTAATAACAAACACCTCTGAACTCTTTATGAGGTCAGAGGGCTAAGCACATGACAATCTCTTAGGAAAAATACGATAGGTTGCACAAAACTACAATGGTGCCCTAGGGGCACGGCAAACCATATACTAAGTAAATGGTATAAGGAAATCGATAGAAGGAATGGAGCTGTCCAGAGGCTGTAGGATCGCTGGGACTACACTATCCTAACTTTAGGTAAGTAATAGGCGGCCCAAGGGTTGCGTGTGCAGAGTGTGAACTCACACGCGAGATGCATAACAACGTCTATGGACAGTACAGTTCAAGAAAAAGGTGAGTACGGGCAATCCTGACTGGTTAGGACTAAAACGACTGTGGAATTGGACACTAGGAGAGTTAATCTACCCTTGAGCACCAAAATGCTCTTGTTAACTCACCCACGGGCTGCGGGTGCATAGGTGTCGAAGTGTGTCGGGTTTCCGCGTTGAAGTCTATGGAGCCTTGAAGAAAAGATGCTGCAGGCGACCAGGAGGAAGATGTCCGGTGTGATCCAAGGGTGGATCCGAGATGTTGAAGACCTGAAAGCAGAGGGGACAGTGTTCAAAGTCACTAGCCAGTGACTGGAGTGGAACCAGGAAGGACCCAGATGTCGTCGTCGCGATCAGGTGAAGAGTGGACGCTCGACTCTGCAGCCACGTGGACCAGGAGGTGTCTTCGGCGACCAGGATGGAGGCACGAGCTGTCCCACGCAGGCTCTCGCTGTCGGCGGTGTCGGATCCAGATTTGGAGTCAACAGGCCTTGGCAAAGGCAACCCACGCGGTGAGTGGAACAGGCGTCTGGTGCAACAGGTGTCTGGTGCGGACTAGGAGTGTCCGGGGTGCCCCTCTTTTGGAAGGGAGCAAGGGCCAGTCTGGAGCAACCAGACCAGCAGTGTAGCTTTCAAAGTTCGTCGTCTAGGAGGTCACTAGCCAGCCGGCAAATGACCAGACAATGCGTCGAGCAGCAAACAAGCAGAAGGGCCCCACGCAGATCTCGTGGAGGCTGGAGGGCTGATCTTCGGTGCAGTAGCTGCTCGGGGCTGGGGCTTCTCAATCCCCAAAGCACTTGGTCGAGTTTACCTCGGGAGTCGTGCTGGAAGCTAAGTGCAGTTTCTTTCAAGATGGCCGGTCCCACGTGTCTCGTCGCACCCACGGATCTCAGCTGTGCTGCAGATGTGAGTTGAGGTCGGAGAGGTCTGGGAATCCGGCTCTCGTCGGGCTCTGAAGTCTGGATCCTCGAGGGAAGACGACAAAGTGAAGCCGCTGGACGCTTGATGGTGCCTGCAGTTGCAGGGTGGACACTCCTTGCCCACAAGGGAGATTTCTTCAGTCTTCTGTTGTAGAAAGTCGAAGTCCAGAGTTTCTTCTTGTAGAGTTTCAGTTCAGGATTAATCTATTTTGGAATGGGCCCAGCTCCTACCTTTATTCTCCTAAAGGGGGCTGCACTACTGACTAGGTCCCTCCCCTGGGTGGGACCAGGAAGGGGGGTGGCTACACCCCCTATCCTTTGTCCGGTTTTGCGCCAGAGCTGGGGCAGGGATGCCCCAGCAACTGTTTTGAACCGGTGTATGCACAGGACACATTGTGTGCCCCAGGCATGTCTCATTCCTTTCAGGCCTATCCTACCCAATACACAAAATCCTGTCTGGGGTGGTGCTAGCACCTCCCAAGGCAGGAAACCCTTTGTCCAAGCCTCCCTCGCTGGAAGGACTCCCAGCAGCAGGAGGTCAGACTTGTGTCTGTGGTGGCAGCATCCATTTTGTGATGCCAAGGCTAGAGTCAACTTTAACCGGGGTTCACAGTTACATACATGTTGTGTCCCTCTAGAAGGGTGGAATGCTACCCCGTCGCCAGAATTGGCGAGGGAGTAGTATTCCAATTCGTATGACACCTTACTCGACATGTTTTGATAATGCTATACCAAAGTTAGCATTTAACCGCGAGGATTATAATGCACTTAAGAGTATATGGTATAGCGTTATCATGGAACCGCTATTAGGACTTGGTTCCGCAAGCTGCAGACGGGCTCAGCTCCTGCCAGAGCTTCACCTCACAATTCCAAGCACTCTGCCTTCAGGATTGATAAGGCCTGCCATAGGAGTGACTGATAGGAGTATATGTGTCCATTTTAAGGTTAGATATAGGTATACTATATCTACAGCAGAGGGTGATTACACCACCCTGCCCCAGCTGTCGTGCAGCCAGTTGTGTCTGTTTAGATGGCCAGCCTGGGGTGGCATAATACATGCTTCAGCCCCTGGTAGGCCTTGGGTGCACCTATGCCCTGGGTACCTAAGGTACACTGTACAGGGGCTGATAAGGTGTCCCAATACCAACTGGTAAATGCACCTAAAGTACATGGATGTCAATTTAGAGAGAACAGCTAGGCTGTGGGTCTGATTAGCAGGCCCACAGCCAGGGAAAGTCGTAAACCAGTGAAGCAAAAAGCAAAAATCTGGGGTGACCATAGGATTGCAGACCCCACTCTCCTACACACAGCTCGACCTTTTTTGGCGCCCACGTACCTAACAAAGAGCTGGTCATCCACCCGGAACGGTTGTGTGCGCTGCAGATAGAAAGCGAGTGCCTGTTTTGGGTCCAGACGGTGGAGCCTCTCCTCCTCACTAGAGGGATGCGGAGACGGAAAGAAGGTAGGCAAAGTGATGGTCTGCCCGATGTGGAAGGGCGTGACAACCTTTGGCAAGAAAGAAGGACGGGTCCTCCGAACCACCTTGTCTGGATGAACAGAGGAAAGGAGGTTTGGAAGAGAGCCTGGAGCTCACTCACCCTTCTGGTAGAGGTGATAGCTACCAGGAAAGCCGTCTTGAGAGTGAGAAAACGTAAGGGACAGTTATGAAGGGGCTCAAAGGGATCGGGCATCAGAAAAGCCAAGACAAGATTCAAGTCCCACTGAGGCATTATGAAAGGCACGGGTGGAAACTTATGTGTAATGCCTTTGAGGAAACGATTAACTACCGGGGACCTAAAAAGAGACAGCTGATCTGGAAGCCGTAGAAAAGCAGAGATGGCCGAAAGATAACCTTTGATAGTGCCCAGAACAGAATTCTGCTGGGCCGAGGAAAGGAGGAACAGAAGAACTTCGGAAAGAGGGGCAGAAAGGGGATCCACAGCTTTTGCCGTGCACCATGCCACAAATTTGTTCCACCTGAAGGCGTATACCATTTTAGTGGAGGGATGCCGGGCTACCAAAATAACATCACAGACTTCGGGAGGAAGGTCGAAAGCAGTCAACTGTTGCCGCTCAATCTCCACGCATGGAGGTGTAGGCTGGACAGGTTCGGGTGAAGGACCGTCCCCTGCTGCTGCAACAGAAGATCCTCCCGAATAGGCAGACGGAGCGTGGGATCTACCGCAATGCTGAGTAGCTCGGGATACCAGTATCTTCGTGCCGAGTGTGGAGCCACAAGGATTATTTGGGCCCGGTCGTGCCTGATCTTCAGTAATCTGGGCAGAAGTGGCATAGGCGGAAAGGCGTATAACAGACCGCAACTCCACTCGCAACGAAAGGCGTCGCCGAGCGAGTTCTGCCTTGGAAATTCCAACGCGCAGAACTGATGACATTGCGCATTCTCTTCGGTGGCGAATAGATCTAACCAAGACTCTCTCTACTGCTGATTGAGACCTTGCGCTACATCCGAGTTCAGACGCCATTCGTGATCCATCAAGCACCGGCGGCTGAGTTTGTCCGCCCTGGCGTTCAGAGAACCTGCCAGGTGTTGAACCACCAAGGTAATGCCTTGATGTTCTAGCCATGTCCAGAGGCGCAGAGCCTCCTAACATAGGGTCCAGGACCCCACCCCGTCCTGTTTGTTGCAATACAACATGGTGGTGGTGTTGTCCGTGAACACCTGCACCACACTTCCCCAGACAGAGGGAAGGAATGCTTTCAGTGCAAGCTGAGTCGCCTGAACCTCCAAAAGGTTGATATGGAGCCGGGACTCCGCCAGAGACCAGAGGCCTCTGATCTCGGCCTCTCCCAAGTGGCCTCCCCAATCCAGGAGGGACGCATTCGTCACCACTGTGTGCTCCAGTTGGGGAAGGGAGAGAGATCTGCCCCTGACCCAATCGCGATTCGTGAGCCACCACTGCAATTGTTGACGAGTGTCCTCCGAGATCTGGACATGATCGGACAGGTTGCCCTGATGTTGCGCCCACTGAAACTTCAGGTCCAACTGCAGCACCCGCATATGCCATCTGGCATGTGTCCCCAGCAGGATGTAGGAGGCCATCAGGCCCAGAAGCCAGAGGGTCAACCTGACTGAAACCCGGGAAAGAGGCCAAAAGATCAGAATCATAGCCTGAATATCCCGGACTCGCTGCTCGGGAGGAGAAACCTGAAACAGCTTTGAATCCAGAACCGCTCCGATGAAGGGGAGCTTCTGAGAGGGACTCCGGTGCAACTTAGGCACGTTGATGGAGAACCCCAGCAGATACAGGAAGTCGGCCGTAGTCTGAAGATGGCGGACGACTGTTTGGGGCGAGCCCCCCTTCATCAACCAGTCGTCGAGGTAGGGAAGACTGACACCCCTGACCTACGCAGGAGAGCTGCGACTACCGCCATCACTTTCGTGAACACCCGAGGGGCGCTGGTAAGGCCGAAGGGGAGCACGGCATACTGAAAATGCTCCTGGCTGACCGTGAACCGCAGGTAGCGACGTGGGCCGGCAGGACGGGGATGTGAAAATAAGCATCCTGCAAGTCCAACGCTACCATCCAGTCTCCCGGGTCGAGGGCAGCCAGGCCCTGAGCCAGAGTCAGCATTTTGAATTTCTCCTTCCGGAGGAAGCGATTGACGTCCTGGAGGTCCAAGATGGGGCGCAGACTCCCCCTTGTCCTTCTTGGAGACCAGAAAGTAGTGGGAATAACAACCACTCCCTACTTCCTGCCCGGGAACGCACTTGATGGCCCCCTTGGGCAAGAGCAGCGTAACTTCCAGGTGGAGAAGAAGCAAATGATCCCCCGACATGCGGTGGCACTGAGGTGGCATGGCCGGAGGGGAGGACTGAAAGGGGAGGGAATAACCCTTTCGGATTATTTGCAGCACCCATTTGTCCGATGTGATATTGCGCCAGTGGGGGAGGTGGTGGCGGATCCTGCCACCCACCGGCACGGAGTGCTCCACAAAGCGCGGACTAGGAAGGTTTGGAGGAAGGAGCAGCGGGGGTGGAGGTGGACTGACCTGCGCGCAGATTCCTCGACCCGCCCCTGCGGAAGCCACGGAGCGCTGAGGCTGGGTCTACACAGGCTTGTTGGGGGAACGTGCCTGGGTGCCTCTGCCTTGGCCACGAAAAGAATGAAAACCAGGAGTGGCCGGGTTCTTAGCAGAAAGACCTAAGGACTTGGCGGTGGCCCGCGAGTCCTTAAAACGCTCCAAAGCACTGTCGGCCTTATCGCCAAACAAATGGGTGCCGTTGAAGGGCATATCCATGAGCGAGCCCTGGACATCAGGGGAAAACCCAGTCGAACGTAACCAGGTGTGGCGTCGCAATGCCACCATTGTAGACATCGCCCTACCCAACGAGTCAGCGGTGTCCAAACCACACCGAATGGCGAAATTAGCCGCATCCTTTCCTTCAGCAATCGCTTGAGAAAGGACAGCCTGGACATCCTCTGAACACTGAGGCAACACCTGAGCAACGGTATCCCACACTGCATGAGAGTAGCGGCCCAACAAGCAAGCAGCGTCCACCGACCGCAGCCCCAAGCTGGCTGAAGAGAACAACCGCTTACCAAATTGATCTAATTTCTTGGAGTCCTTATCCGGCAGTGCCGTGGGAAAGGCACTCTGCGATGTCGAGGCCTGGATGACCAGACTCTCAGGCGTGGGATGGGTGGTCAGAAAGGCAGGGTCGCCAGGCGCCGGGCGGTGGCGTCTGGCAACGTTTTTATCCACTGGAGACCCCGTGGCTGGCTGCGACCAAGTACCCAAGAGGATGTCGGTAAGGGCGTCATTGAAGGAAAGCAACGACTCCGCCGAAATAGACGCTGTTTGGAGCACCTCGGTGAGGAGGTTGGTTTTGAGGGCCACTGTGGGGAGGTCGAGGTTGAGGGCCTCAGCAGCCCGACGGAGCCCCATCGTGAGGGAAGCGCCCTCCTCCATCATAGTTGGGGGAGAGGCAAACACCGGGTCAGAAGAGACATCGAGGTCGCCGGCATCCTCCAGGTCGTCCACCCAAGCCTGCTCTGAGTCACACTGCCGGGCAAAGGGGTCCTCTGATCTTTCCCAATCCTCCTCCGCCTCCGGCACCTGATAGGCTGGTCGTGGCGGTAGGGCCAAAGCAGGGACAAACGACACCGGGAATAACCCCTCCCAATGCGGATCCCAGGTCGGAACAAAATGGTCCTGGAACCGAGGCAAGAGTGGAAGGAATGGCACCCAATGCGGCGCCGAGGGCGGCGTAGGGGCTGGAACCAGCAACGCCTCACCTCATGGCACCGGAGCCAATGGCGTGGGATCCTGGGGCGCCGGGGCTGAATCTGCTGGCGGAGCCGCCGGGCCAACAAGATCTGGACACGGGACCGCGGGGCCCGAAGGCGCGTCGGTGGGAGCCCGAGACCTAAAAAGGGGGTCCATGGCAGCAAGAAACTCTTGCACCTGTTCAGGAGTCGCCGAAGGACGCGGGTAGACCGTGGGACTCCTAGGCTCCAGAGTAGCCACAGGGGCAGAGCCCTTGTCCCCTCGTCTGCCTCCGAGGAGCGACGGGGGGGACGTCGGAGAGTGAACACGCTTCTTCGACTTTTTTGTGGCGACAGTTACCAGAATACGAAGGCGAAGACTTGGAGCCCGAGGAGCGACGGCTCCGGTCCCGCGAGCAGTCCCAGGAATGGCCCTTAGACCCGGAGCGGCGGTGGGACGAATGCCGGACCTCCAGCATTTTCCGGTGCCGCTTCCTCAAGGCCTTCTGGGCCATGGCACGACAGTCCCGGGAGTCGTGGTCAGTCTCCAGGCAGTAGAGGCAAACATTGTGGGGGTCCGCCACCAACCTATTACGGCGGCACCTACGCGCACCAGGAGAAAAAAAGGGGGAGACAAAAGTCTCAAAGTAGTCAAAAAGTGACTACGGTACTTGCTCAATCAGGATCTGCACTTGCTGGCGCGGGAAAAGAAAGAACTAACGTCAGCGCGCATGGGTGGCGCCTAAGTAGTCTCCGTGACATCATCTCGGCGTTAACGACGCCAGTGACGGACACGGAGTTGTAGGACGCCAGTTACTGACGCGCAGGGGTACTGCTAAGCAAAAATTTCCGGATCCAGTCTGACGACTGGGGATTTTCTACGGTAAGGAATCTATCACTAACGTGTCGCTTTCAGATAAGGACTTTAAGAATTAACCACATTACAGGAAGACAGAAAATGCAATTTAATTAACAAGAATCAGTTAGAAAATAGTCTACAGTACTTTACCTTGCTAGTTTTTCATGAACTAGCCCAACAATTTAGAAACGGTAGAGGTGCAAAATTCTTGTTTACTCTTGAACAGGCAGAGTATGTCCAAATTCTGATGTGTATACCTACCATGGTCATCAGAAAAGTACTCCTAGCTATAAGTGAACATGAGAATGGTATTGCTCAACAGAAAATGCAAATAATCTTACCACTATTAAAAAAAGAAGGCTACGTCATAGGAACACTGACACCTTCTCATTGTTGGGACATCATCAACATATTGATTAGAGCTTAGTAGCTAAAGGACAGACTTCAGAAAAATGTCAAATACTAATCATTCTCTAGATTCACTGGTAGTATTTTGGGTTTAACTGCAGTTCTTAACGGGCACTTCAGTGCTTGCCTTCTCATTTTTACTGCTATGAGAAACCAATAAAGGACATATAAGATAAAGAAAAGTGCAGAATGAGCAAATACAAACCATGGAATATCCCACTGTAGTAAAAGAGGGAAGTTCATGATTGGAAAAAGTTTTCAAATTCAGTATATTGTGATGGTGGTTCTTGACAAGCCACAACATTCCTACCATCCAGTATATCTAACAAAAGCCGGATTGTAATGATGGAAATAACAATGTGCTGGGCCTTTACAGGGACACTGTGGAGACAATTACTGGATCCCACCAAAAGATATGGAAGAAGGATTCAACAAGAATCAATGTTCACTATCTCACGGAGGCATAAAGAAATGCACGGTCTTCTTTGAAAGATTAATATGGTGCATATTTGTTATTGATCTCTACCGCTATGACTTGGGGCTGCAGAGTGGACTTGCACAATAATTGTTTACAGTTTTATGGAAAGGCTCAGGAGGAGGGTGTCAAGATCATTCTGTATATGTAGCATCGAGCCATTATAGCTAGGTTTGGATTAGCCAGTCAGGGAGACAGGAGAAGATATTTAAACTTGAGGTTGCTGATGGACTGTGATTACTGACAGTCTTTAGGTGCAAACGCCTGGTACTATGCACAGAAAATAGAGAACACTGCTCTAGATGCTCTCCCCTCTTGCCAGATGCAGTACAGGACATGATAAAGGAGCATTAACATACACATGGTAAAATATGACCTTAGCACGGTGACTATTCACCATAGAAGACTGGTAAGCACCTTGGATCCAACATCTGCCCCACACATAGGAGAACGACTAAATGCTGGCTATTTTCCATATGCCATTTTGCCTTCTGACTTTGTCTTTTTCAGACGTCAAAAAGCCTCCAACAGTGTAGGTAGGGCAGGATGTGGCAGACAAACACGTACTCACCTGCAGTAAAGCTCATTCTGGTGGATACTATATCTAGGTTTGAATATTGTTCAAACCTAGATATAGTGTAACGTACAGTACCGCAACCAGATATCAACAGAGAAGTCACTTATAATAATATTACAACCACTGTCATGCACAATACAAGAATAAATATAAACGTTCAAGTTATTTATTAGGATTATTGGAATGTGATCCTTAAAACATATAAAATGGAATTCAAATTCTGTAACCAAAGTAGCAGTGTGGTCTCGCTACATGGTTCAAAACACCTATTCTCAGGAGTTTTTAGTTAGCAGGTCCTGTCCAACTTGTTTAAACATTGTTAGGGTGTGAATTACTTCAGTGTAAATATGCTCCCACCATATGGCTTTCAGCATTGCATATTGAAAAGGAAGCAGGATTTCCCTTACTACTTTTCCAGGTGACAGCAAAACAGTAGTTGTCAAACTCCGCCTTGCTCAGCCCTATGGGCTTCCCAGGCCCAGAGCGGATTTATCCATTGTAATTAGTGGCATCTCTTTCCGCCACATGGCAAGGGCTGACAGTATATGAATTATACAGTTAATTAAATGAGCAAGTATGCTCACGGAGCTTTCATCATTCAGTAATGTCGGAATGAAATGAGGGCACGCCTGTGGTTGCCTGGGCGGATTTGAACATGGCTGGACGTCCGCTTTTTGATCTTCACTGTTCTTACCCAAAGGGTGCATTCTGCTTGCAACCTAGTTGAAACATTAGTTTTCTGTCCGATTCTCAGTGAAATTGGCATCAGCGAAATTAAGCACCAGGAGTTTAGAATTGTTTTGGTCCGAACCTGTATCAACTAGATCGCACATAGTTCAGTCTAAAACATATGGTGGAGGTCTGTTAACTACTGAATACACAAAATACCCCAAAAGTGCACGCTAATCCAGTGAAAATTCAATACTATTTTGTTATTCAAGAACATACGGTTACAGTGCACTTCAGAACTGCAAATCACATTAAACTATTGTTCACTAGTTCATGCACAGCATATCAATGTTTGAGTAACAACTTACTGTGTGGTTGTGGTTGAGTTTCCTGCACCTCTATGTCCAACATCTAAAGGCGTTCTTGGCTTCCAGTATTTTGAAAATGAACAGCTCATATCACAACTATAGTTCTTTATTGGTTTGATAACAATGAAGTCAACTATAAATAGAAATAACTTGGTTTAGTGCCACAATATTGTATTTTGGCATCCTGAATTAGTCTCCTTGTGCACTTAACATAGGCTGGATAGCTGAAGTATATATTAAGTACCTTATCGATTTCCAAGTAATGTGACAAAGGACTGGATGGCTTGTTTTGATTTCTAGCAAGCCTTAGTAGCATAAACTTTTTGCAAAATAGATATATAAACAATTAAAATGATTTCCACCACTAAATGCACTGTAACGACAAACAGCAGAATAAAAACTGAAAATATACAGCATTTACAAGAAATGTGCTAGAACTGGGTATGATCTCCTTATGGCCATTAATAGACTACAAATACCTATACCAAGAAGTGTCACTGACTGGACAGGTGGTTCCTGTGCTCTGTGCATCACCATCATTGGTTACCTCGCCTGTTCCGACTGGGCAACCTTCAAAGTGGCTCGTGTATCCCATAGCCTGCAGATAAAGCTTTGAGCTCTGGTACCACCCCTTACCTCATAACACATTTTTCAAAGGATATTTTTGAATTGCATAAACAAATACTACCAGTAAACGTAAAATGTTCTTGTTAAATCATTTTAAAAAGGTTCACTCAAACATTTCCAACATTTTTCCTCACATTACAAAATATGTATACCATTCAAAGTGTCTCAGTGACCATTTTTCTTTCTCTACTAGTACAAAAATCACTGCCAAGAGCCGCACTTTATCTTAATCTGCAAGGTACGGACTTCAAGCTTATGTCTTGTTTCTGCATAAATGACAAAGTCCCACTTGTGCAACCGAGACTGGCAATATATGTATTGCAATAGCAATGAATGGCATCCCTTATTTCCCTTTTCCACTAGTCTCTAGTTTTAGTTTCTTATTGTCTTAATAAACAGGGGATGGTTAATTTTTATTTGCAGAAATGCATTGAGTCTCATCTGCGACTTTAATACATTTTGTAAAAGATTTTTAGGGGTTTATATGCTAGAGTTTTAAGACTATGATCCAACATTAGATCCTATCTTAAATCTAAGCTGTGATGCCCGCTGTTTAATTCACAATAAAGGTTTTGGACTTCAAGGGTGCAAAACAGAAAGGCACTGACATTTCACAATATTTCCAACCTAGAAGGCTAAGTATATTTTTATTTTATTGGGGCAATGGAAGCGAGAAACCTCTAAGATATTTCTCCATACTATACAACAACATAAACGAATTGCAGTACTGTCAAACATCGTGTAGTGTAGTTCCTATAGTCCCAATAGGCTCTGCGCATTGGAATAATATCTTCAGTAGTTTAGACGTAGGACTGAGGTTAACTAGGTCTCTACTGACTATATTAGACTTAAGTTTTGTGCCAGCTAGCTCAGAGTTCACTAGAAACTTTCTCGAATAAGCGAGGAGGAGTTTAACCTCCCTGGATAGACAAGAAGGGATTTAGTTTCTGACAACCATAAAACATGACAACTTTGCTCTCCCTGAATAAGAGTATATCTCTAGTGTCGTGTGAAAACAAAAGACAGCTATTTCACTCAGTCAAAGGTGCGTACTTAGTTTCACCAGATTGTAGAGAAAGAAGAGATGGGCGTGTTCAATAAAAGGTGTTATTTATTGAGCAGTCTCTTTCCTCATACAAGAGAAATGAATTGCTACAATTGCAATACTTATAGTTAAGTAAAGTGCATACAGTAAAAGCAGGATTATGAAATAATACTGTAAAAGCATTGATATGGTTTCTTAGCCATATGATACTTTAAAATGGATAAAATAAATACATACATATATACATTGACTAATCGTACTCAACTGGTGCTTCTAACTACGCCTACCCCGGTGTACCTGACCTAAGCCTAATACGTGGGAAGGAGTAAGTAAGTAGCAGTTTAAGTTAAGTTTGTATTGCCAAGAATCTGACTCAAGAATTCTCTGTAAGGGTTTAGTCAGTTCAGTACCTGGGTATTAGAAGGCAGGAGTGTTGGTATCTCTCTCTCAGGACTCGGTATCCCAGTCACCCGCAAGGGTAGGCTGGAAACGCTGGAGGCTGGATTTCTCGGCAGGAGAAAAGACAGCGTCTTTCTCAGTGCGTCAAAAGGGAGGGGCAGCGTCCGTGGGCTCTCGCATCAGCTGGGCTCTCGGGCAAGTAGTAGCTGCTCCAGATTCATCACCACCGTGTGTTTGCTTAAGGCAACGTTGGTATATTTATACCTGAAAGGTGCCAGGTTTGACGTAAGGCTGGACATAAGACGTCAATAAAGATGTCACTAAGAACTGGTCGTTCTTACAGTGCTTTACAGGAGTTCTTCGGACGAAATAAAAACAAAGCAGCGGGGATTTCCCAGGTTGCTGGAGGCTTGGATTTGTTTAAGAACTCGGTGTGCTTTCTAGGGGACTGGAGGAATAGGCTTGCTTAATGTGACAGCATGCGCTATGACTGAATTATGAAAAGGGTTTCTATGCCGTTGCAGGGATATTATGGATTTATAACCGGACAAGGGCAAAGAATAGGATATTGATTCAGGTACCTAGATAAAACACACTACAATCAGAGTGTGACAATTTACCTTTTGACCCCATGAAAAAATATATTTTACATCTTCTCACTCCCCATCATTTCCAGTGATCACCAAGAAGACGAATATGCAGTCATTAGCTCTTATGCTTTTAGCAGAGTGTCCAGTTCAAATAATCAATTGCCATACAGCCATGAAAAACCATTTAGCCCGTTCATGACTCTGGACGGTTAGCTCTGGTTATGTGTTTTTCTGAAAATATACTTTTCAAATTAAAGTCGTTGGTAAGCAAAGCCAATAAACTTTCTTCACTATACCACGTGAACTATGCTTTTGCCACTTTCGGGTACAACATACATCAGCAACGCTGATTTGGAATTATTTATGCAAATAGAAATACGTCAGGACTGGAAGACAGGATGATGAATTCTTAAAATGTTACAACTGGTTGCAATGTTTAACAATTCACAATAAACCCAAACAACCTTGGGAAAAACCGACATAATATCTGATACTCCAATCCACTCAAATATTAGCCTGGATGCTCTACTCTTTGTCTCTTGAATGTATTTGGTATCAGTGTCGATTTTAATTAGTTTGAAGGGGTCAGACTTTTGTTGTCAGTTTAGTTTTGAGTTTTAACCGAGGAATTTAGTTCAGGCGTGTAGGTCGATCACTTGCCCTATGGGAACTGGTACCTCAGGCAGTGATTGGAGGAAACCCACAATCAGCTTGATTGTTGAAATGAAGTCTCTTGGTCTTTCTTTTCCCATATGGTTCTTCTCACACTGGGGCGCAAGATTTAGCCCGACAAGTGCTGTGAACCTAACTGAAACCCAGAGGTAAGGCAAGTTGGCTGGAAGCTCAAGAAGGTCAGCAATATCTGCCCCCAGCATATCTGGGGTGTAGATGTCTAAATTCTCCCAGGCAAGTGTGTAGCGATGATACTCCTGAAGGCAGCCCATCATTCAGTGAGTCAGGTGAAATCCTTTAAGGATGGATCTTCCACCACTATTGATCCATTTGTTCCGGTACGCTGTAAAAACGCCTTACATGATGCCATGAAACCTATGGTGGACAGAGGAAGATCAAATTACAGTAAAGCCAAGCTTCTAACGCCTCACAGCGTACTAGGTCATGAGTATATGTTTAGATCACAATTATGAGTAGTTGAACACAGCACACCTCACCCACAATTAGTGGCATGATTCCTCATTGGGCTCTACATCCGGACATTGGTTCTGTCCAGAGGGGCTTAACCACTCGAATGGGAGCACTTAACATTTTGAGGTAGGGATTGGAGGTAACTATGTTATTGGAAATACAATTGTCTTGGGGAAAAAAGTGTATATTTTATTGCTTTTGGGTTTGTTTATTTTTGAAGACCAGTCTACCTATACCTATGTGAAAGGGAAGTTAGTATCCCACCATTCTCGTTCTTAGTCGACATGTAGCAGCCTTTTTAATTGCCAAAAGGCAAGGAGGCTTTCATCAGGGTTGAAAGATCTGTATGTTTCTCATATTTCAGTTTTCATTGTTTATAGACAACACAGACTAACGAACACAAACAAAACAAAATCATGCGAAGATGTTTGCTCAGTAACTGTCAACAGGGTATTCCAATGGAGTAAACATACATACCCATCATTAGTAAATACAGCGCACCAACACCACACTCAGGTAAAAAAAGTGGGCACAATGATAGGTTTTCATATCAGATTATTAGAACTCATCCTATGCTCCAGAGTGAGAAACCTCTTGGGGTGAGGAGAGAGAACAGCTACCTTCAGTCACACACTGAACATAAAGAAAACCAGTGAGAGGGGTGTCAAAAGATATTTAGTCCATTTCCTCTCGCTGGTTTATCTAGAAGGGGAGACTGACAGAATATTTGCATAAAGCATCAGGACACTGATATTATACATCAGAATGCGAGAACGTCTAATGGTGGGCGATGCAGTAGTCTTGGAGATACCTTGTCAATATCATGTTCTATTTTTGTTTAGGAGTTCCGTTTTCTTCATTAATGATATGTGAGAGCTAATTAATCAAAAGTGAGTATGTAATATTAAATCAGGTATATATCTTAATTGCTCAGTAGCTGCACATGTGATAGTCAAGCTTACATGAATAGATTTGTGGTATTTAATCAATGCAGTTGACCATTTCATGTATAGAAAGATTATAATTGGATGTTACATTTTTTTGTCCTTTCAAAAGAACACTGCCTAAAAGAGTGAAAGGGCATTGCACCATTTAATATTGGACGTTTATTCTGAAAACATTTAATAAAGCCCTGAATAATCTTATAAAAACTGTGCATAACGCGGGGCCCGTGTTGTTTTTAACTTCACCCAATATAGCTTACATGATTGCCAGGAGTTGCACTCATTTCTTGACAACCTCCTTGCAACAACACATTTCAAAGTCATTTAAATGGTTTGATTGGGCCCTTGTGACTAATGCGTTTAGTTTTTCGAGTTTCTCATCTATTCCAGTCACAAAAATCACCATTGTGTTAAGTACACTTGGATATGCATTTTGTTAGAGTGATGAGTTAGGGCCAGTACTGTTGCTTGCATTGAGTTCAATGTGGCGGACCACAGATTAGGTTTTTTTCTCCAGGTATCACCGTCCGTAGTCTTTTAATTAACTCCTCCTCTGTAGTTGCTCCATAGTTACTTATATTGCCCCCTCCTTGGGGACTAGCAGAGAAGGATCCTAGTCGTCGTTTCATTTAAATTCAGGAAATGCAAAAAGTTGAGGTACTCCTTTTGGTGCCCACCCATCTGCACCTGTTGTTGCTGTATCCGTAAACATCACACTTTCAGGGGCATGCACAGGTGGCTACCACCCAGACAGGAGCTCGCCAGTGCCCCCGCAAGCAGCACCCAAACCTAACTGGGCAGCTTCTGCAGGGCCCCGGCTCACACTCTACGTTAGCTGCTAAAAGCTTCCGCGCTCAGGGTATAGGCAGGTTCGACACAGTCTCTCACTTAGGCCCACTTAGTCTCTCTTGGCCTCTCACTGCAGGTTTCAGAAGATTTGCTGTTGCCTCTAGGGGTGCTGCTGCTGAGGTGGCCTTTTAACCTGTCCTTTTAACTTGACCTTTTAAATTGTGTTGTCCTATGCCAAACAATAGTGGCAAAGTATTCTTAGTCTTGTTCTTAGTCTTATAGTCTTCTAATCTTATACCACCTACAGGTACCTCCAGGTACCAGGCACAACTGACTTATGAGCAAGAGGCTCCATTCACCTCACCTCTGTTGCGGAGGCCACTACGATATGGCCTGGGCAGTTGTGAAATCAGATGTAAAATGAATGATGAAAGGTGAAGAAATGGGGCATTGTCGCCGAGTAGTGGAGTCCCTGTGCTCCCAGGCGGCTCGCGGACGAGGTCAACTCCCGGGAGTCAGCGCCCGCAATCTTTTCACTGACTGCCACCGACGCTCTTCTCCGCTTGCTAAATTGTCTCCAACACCACGCTAGTCGTCTCCGTCGCAGCACCCGCGGCTTCCTGCAACCGCATGCTTGCAACGACACAGTGCGACCAGACTTTGTCAGCTGCTTGCAGTAGTGCATGAGTGTATCTACTCTTAAGCATCGCAAGGTCCCCTCATAAACGAACCAAACAAAAAGCTCTAGAGGATGCATTCCCTCACCAAGCAAGGGGCACAGAAAAATTCCCAGGCACCCTGTGAAGCCTCAATTTGCGCACTGGAGAAATCGTCACACCATCTCAAAGTCAAAGCCTACAACAGAAACATTAAGCTGTGGCCCAAGGAGGATACCCTGGGAATAGTGGCAAAATTGATAATGACATGTGCTCAAGACTGAGGAAGAATCAGTAGAAAACTCTAAAGGGAACCACCATGAGCAAGGGCAACAAAAAGAGCAAAGTTACTAAACCAGAGATTGAGGAGGATGGGAGTAGTAGAGGGAGAATTAATGTCAGGCTCTGAAGACTCGATGTGCGAAAAGACTTCGGGATGGGAAAAACCTCAGACCAGGGGTGTAAACCAGGGGGTGCAGTACCCCTGTACATTCTACAACACAAACTCAGAAAGAGCTGATCAGCAACACGAGCTCTAGAAAAAAAGATGAGGGCCTCTGGTGGGCTTACGTTGATAATAGCTCAAGTATGTCAGCATTGCACTGTGCAGAGGATTAGGAAAATCAACAGGCAAAGAAAGGCAAAGAAGATAGGCACTTAGTATGTGATATAAAATGGTTGTTGAACCATATGCAATCAAATATTAGTTCACTTGCAAAATCGCATGTTCTGCAATCTATAAATGCATTTTTAGTAATGCTCTTATTTGAAGTGCCACAGTGATGCCATGCTTGATAATTGGGAATGAATCAAGCATGTGAATCTATGAAAGATCTAATGCTGGAGTAGGAAAATGTTACTTACCCTGTAAGCATCTGTTTGTTCCATGTAGTGCTGTAGATTCACATGCTGTGCATACTCCTGCCACCTAGTGTGGGGCGCGGATGTGTGCAAGTTGTTTTTGTTGAAAAAAAAATTCTTGAGTCACAACTTTTTGCTTGAAATACAAATTATTATGCGCAATGGGAGGGATGTTTGGAGCAGAGCAACACAGGAAAGACATGAGACTGCATAAGAAGTAGAAAGAAATGGTAACCAATAGCCAGAGGCGTCCGGGGAGGAGGGTGTGAGCATGTAAATCTACAGCACCACATGCTACAAACAGATGCTTACAGGATAAGTAACATTTTCCTTTAGAGAGGTGTGACTGTTGACTGACTGTAAAGCAGTCCTCTAAGCGGCGGCTAGCCTGTTGATGTTAAGAAACCTGAAAAGGGGTGCATAGTACAGCCTGACCAACATTATCTTGTTGAAGGGCTAATACAGCTACACAGTAGTGCTGTGAGAAAGTGAATGGTGTAGACCAAGTAGCTGCTTTACAAATTACAGCTATTGGGATTTTCTCAAGGAAGGCTATAGAGGCCCTTTCTTTCTAGTGGAATGGGCCCTCGTAGCTACAAGCAAAAATCTTTTAGCGTTTGTGTAACAGGTATGGATGCATTTACGTATCTATCTGGCTATACCCGAATTCGATAGGGACTTTCCTTTATGTGAATCAGAAAAAACAACAAACAGTTGCTGGTTTTTTATAAATGGATTTGTTCTATCTATATAATACATTGAGACTAGTTTAATACACGGTAGGAAGGGCCCTTTCTGCAACTGAGTCAGGTTGTGTAAAGAAGTCTTTTTGTGAATGAGTGACAATTTGTTTCTGTCCAGCATCAAGTTGCTCCTGCAACTTTTGGAGGACCGGTTCGACTGGCTCATGGGCTGGTCTTTCTATTGGAGTAGAGTGTTTTGGCGGCAACTGGTGCTTCAAGGCCGACTGTTTCGGATCCAATGGTCAGGTAGGTCCAGCGCCAGGGGCAGTGAGCGCCAAGCATGGTGCTTAAAGTTGACAGTCGTTGCAGACCACAGCCCGAAGACCTTGGCGGCCCACTAGCCTACCTCTATGGGTCCAGAGCAGCTGAATGCCTTTTGTGGGGTAGAAGCTGGGAGACGTGTTGAGGGGGAGCTGTACTGACGACCTGTTGAGCCAGCGGGAGGTCTTTAACACTAGGTTGGCGCTTGAACTCTTCGGGCAAGAAAGACTCCTCACCAGTGCCGAAGGCTCGGTATGATGTTTTTCCTTGAGGTCCTGGGTGCCTAAGAGGTCTGGAGTATCTTCGCCATCTTAAGTCGGTGGTCTCGAAAGGTATTCTTCGGCCGAAAGAACCTAAATGCATCACAAGCGGCCTCATCGTGCTCAAGTAGTATGCAAAGATTACAGACCTGGTGGAGTTCGGCCCTGGAGTACTTCGCACAACACCAAGGGCAGTATCAAAAGGTTGCCCGTTCCATTAAAGGAGAGGCATGGTGAGAGTCGACCGACTGCAAGGAAAGTGACCAACGGGCGAGGCACCACCAGGGCTGAAGTCGACCAGCGTACTGTCCCGAACAGTACCTGGAAACATCAACCCTATACGAAAGAAAAGGGGCAAACGTAATCGATACAACACAGACTGAGAAATAGGGGACGTGAGAACCAAAAAAGGATCCCCTCAACATAGTCAATATGGAGCACGGAAGCATACATCCGAACCAGATTGGAGGGGGGGGGGGGCAGGGGTAACAATCTAACAGTAGATTCGGTGACCATGCACATTTCAAGGAAGAAGTGGAGTCATACTCATTGTGGCCCGAGAAGATTTCTTTTAACAACAACTTGCACACATTCGAGCACAAACACTAGATGGGAGGAGTATGCACAGCATGATTATCTACAAACATACCTCACAGTAATTTCTGAACTAATGGAATTCCATTTATTCAATAGGCATACTGTCTCACAAGCAAGGTCCTGGAAACTTTCTGCTAAAACCAAGAAAAACATTCAATGTGGAGCTGTTCAATATTAATTCCAGTAAAATTACCCAAAATGCAAAACCAGAATTTGGCACAATATTTTTGCACAAAATGTGTTCTTGAATTCTATTTTGACACAGTTAAATTTGCTGCTTTAAAAATAGCACAACACATACAGCAGCTGCTTGAGTTCTGGTCGTTTTCGCTGTACCAATGCTCTTTTTTTTTTTTTTTAGTCCTCATTCAAAAAATGGTGCTCTGATTTCAAGAAGATAGGGCCTAGTCGAACCAGTAAGAGGCGAAAGAAGACCCGGTCACTCCACACAGGAGGGTAAGTTGTTACCCTGGAATCATTCGTAAGAATAAGCCTCTTGGATTGACCATGGCTCCAATTCTTATACAGTCGAGTGCATTGAGATATACTGAGCCTCCACTATAACAGCCTGTACAGCAAGTTGGTAATCATTGGACCGTTGAGCGCAAAGCTGCGTTTCTTACTTAAATAAAAGAGAGAAAAATAGCCACAAATGTGAAAAGAAAGCAATGGCAGGTGTAAGAGATATGAAATAGAAGGAGACACCCAAAAAGGCAAACCGTAAAAGATTGTGGAAGCTATATTCAGTGAGAGATACTGGAGACATAGCTTTTAAACCAAGTGTCCCAAAGATCCCAACATTTTGTTTTCTTAACCCGCTTATTTAGACGATCAAGGTGTGAAATTCTCTGTATTGAAACAATCCATTCAATTTCAGTGGGGGAGAAGGGAGGATCCATTTAACACACAACTCCCTTCGTGCCAAAAGTATTAGAACAAAAAAAAGAGCCTTCTGGGTTTTGAAGAAACTTTGATTACCCACCCCACCTTGCATCACACCGAAAATAACATTAGACCCAGTCAACCCAATCTCTTGACCCATAATAGCGGAGATGATGTTACCCACGTTTTTCCAAAAAAGACTGGATTGAAGGACACTGCCAAATCATATGGACCTCGTTCACGCTGTACTCATCACATTTCGGGTACTTCTTTGTCACTCCATTCCCCATCTTTGACAGTTTCCGTGGCATCCAGTACGCTTTATGGACAGTAAAAAGGTGGTTTCTCTTTAAAGGCACAGCTTTCACATATGACCACAAAAGAGACAAATATACTTGCCCTAAGGTTTCGAGGTCTTCACCTGGCAGGTCCTTCTTCCAGATCTCTGTAAATGGATTCTGTGTGTCCTCCCCGGTCTGAATTATCAATCAATACGATTCTGCTACTTCTTTCCGTACTGTAGACCTTGAGCAGATCTTATTCACCAGATCCCGATTCCCTTCAATCTCCTTCCCTATCGATTTTATCCAGCTCAAAATCTGATAGTATTTAAACTTTGATACGGAGTTCTCTGAAACTGCAGTAAGGCACTACCATGAAATCAGCTCATTGTCCACAGTAAGTTGCCTCCACTTCAATATCCCAGATATTCGAAGGGGGACTGCACGAGAAATCCACTAAGCAGGAAGGGGTGCCTGGGGAATCCCAGATGGGTGCTTCCTCAGTGTAGTACGGTATGTTCAGCATTGACCTCACATGAGACCATACTTTAGCTGCGGTAAGGACTTTCAGCCTAACCTTCTTAAAAAATTTAGGGTGACCGAATTTTAAAAGAAAAAGATCTGCTTGATTCAGAATACTCATGCCTAGAATCTTAAAGAGTGGAGGAAACGTTGAGCTTTCTTTTAATAGTCGGCATTAATTCTTTAGGTGAAAGGCACAATAATATATATAATGGTCCGGGGTGGCTATGCCGCCATGAACTTTCTTTCTCCTAAGGTTCTTTTGAGATATTCTTGGGATTTTTCTTCTCCAAATGAAGCTGGAAAACCCCCCTGTACTTTCCTAAACCAGATCTTTGACAATTCTAATTGAACATGCTCTTTTGTTAACTTGTTCCTGCAAACTGCATGTAACGTTAAATGACTGATATTATGTAAGATTACGACAGCGTAACGGAAATTGAGCCTGCGCTTATATGTTATGGTATATGTTATGTTATAAAGAGATTTATACCGCGCACTGATACTCAAGAGTGTCCTGGCACACAGTGACAGAGGTGAGCAAAAGAACTAGATCAGCTGTTTGAACAGGAAAGTTTAAAGAAGTTTTTTTTAAAATAGGAAGCTCCTTGGTATGCCGGAAGTCAGCTGGCAGAGCATTCCACAGTGTGGTTGCTTTTACCACAAAGGACTGCCCCCCAATCCGCGAGCGGCGGAAGCTAGGGACCACCAGCTGACGTTGGAGGGCGGAGCGAAGAGGTCGCCTGGGTAGATAGAAAGCGAACCGCAAACTAATGCAGGCAGGGCCAGGGCCGTGAAGTGCCTTATGAGTCATGGTCATCCAGATATCCAGAAATTTGACTTCTACCTGAACGCAGCACCTTAGATTAGTCATCCTGAAACCACACATTCCAATCTCTTAAATTAACATACAAGTCTCTGAAGCAGCAATAAAATCCACCTCTCTATTCATCTATCCGTATCTCGTTAAATCTAAACCTATATACTCATGAGTCGCTCACTGCTATAACACAACAAACAATCTAACCACTTGGAAATAAGATGTGTCCCTTTCACAGAAATAGCTTTGGGAGGTTTTTCTTAGGAAGTTCATACAATGGGTGGTAGTATTTCTATTTAGTGGAGGCCACTGTCTTGAACCACAAAACCCATCTAGTGAAATGTATGCCTTATCAAGGAACTTGAGGATTGCAGTCTTCTCATGTGGGGTGCCTTGAAGCTCGAACATTGACATATCCTGGGCTCTGGAACATCCCAGGATTAACTTTAATCTGGAAACCAGGGGCTAATAAGCCTCTCTGAGGATGTGATACTAACTGCACAGATACTCCACGGAACTCTAAGATCATCTGGGTTGAAACAAGGCCACTATAGGACCACCTCAAAACAGAAGTTCCTCAAAGGAGGAGAACCTAGTGTTGCTGAGTTATCACTACTAGTGGAGTCTCACACAACACAGAGAGGCTTTCCACGTGATTTACTCACTTTAATTCCAAAGTAACTTCAAACCCTACCAAACTATTATTCTTTATTTCCTACATGCAATTATAGATTTTTTTCTAAATAAAAAAATAAAATATTTTAACATGCTGCTTTTCAATGCAATTACTTCAACGGGTGTCAAATATCTTGGTCTTCAAACAAAACAACCAGGAAATCATGTTGAGCTAAAGCAGGGAGTCAGCCACTTTTTTGCCTATTAGTAATTATGCATCAAAACACCAGGTATCACGTGCATTTTTATTATGTGCATTCTTCTCCCAATTAAACCATCAGGAAAAGCTTGAGAATGTAGCAGTCCTAACTACCTCATCATTTCTCTGAATCTCTAGATTTGGCTGTGTTGCTGAGAAGGCCGTTCTTCACTATACAAATCATATAAACTCAAACTCCGGTATTTGTTTGCATCCTCTTACAGACTGCATCGGGATCAAAATTACCAGTGTACGGGCACCTTCAATACTGAAGAATATAGCTTGTGACCCAAAGTATCAGAGGAGTAAAAATGTTGTCTTTCTTCAACATGAACCCCCTCTACGTACCGGTCAGTTCAGTTGGCAGCCTCAAAAGAGTATGTGTGCTTATTTTTATTTTTCAGCTTAGATATTGGTTTTCCCTTTTCAACTGTTTTTCACGGTGTATGGGACAGCAAGGTGATAGCTATGCTGCAAGCTTGTTTTATGCATTAATGTGTTCAATTGGACCTCAATTTAAAAGAAGAAATATTTGAAATTCATTTTAAATTTGGATTATCCAGCTATAGAAAGGCTGCATAACCATGCATTTAAAATTGTAAAGTTTGTATAATGTATTCTTACTCTCATTCATATGATTAACAAAGATCCTACAATGCAGAACTATGCAGTTTCAACTGCATAAAATTACTACTGTTTCTAAATCTATACTCTGTATCCTTCATGGTCATGTTGCTAAAACTACCTTTTTCCCAGCATTTGGGAAATGGGCCAAGACTCTGCAGCACAACAAACCTGTGAAGCATTCCAAAGTTTTTTCATCACAAAGGGAATCGATCTTTTAATATAGCATTATAGCCCACTGCCAGGGGCTATGCCAGTTTGTAAACGCCTTTCTGAGCCACAGGCGAGGACCTATAACAAGGGAGAGGGATTTTAACAACCAGTATAGCAGAGGCAAAAAGTTAAGAGGCTAATAGAACATTCCTTTCACTGAGAGTAGAATGTTCTAAATTAAACAGGGAGGGCAGCATGGCCACAGCAGCGACCAAGATGGGCGAAAGCCTGTGAAGCTCCGGCAGTTGTGGCATACAAACTACACAGATCACCTATATTGGTGCATCAAAACCCATCCACACGGAGATTATGCAGCTGCTGGTGGTGGTGGTGGTGTGATGCTGATCACCGCCTTTCCAGATGCCGATCCCACCTGTATGCCCAACATTCCTGTGAGGGACCCGCGCTGACAAACACCATCTCGGAGACCCTGCGGTGACAGGGGCGAGCCTGAGGCTGAGACTGCAGAGAATCGCTGAGGCTATGGGTCCCTCCTTTCTGCCAGTCACTGACCGCTCGGACTTGCTGCATGCAATGCCATCAGAGTACCCTGGCTCTTGCTCTGCCTAATTTGCGGCCAGCTGCAACACTACTCATCTGCCACCCAGTTTATTCATGGATACCCCTTCCTGAGCATCAGAGGCCCTGAATGCCATGAGTGCTCAGCCTCCTAACATGGTGAGTGCCCCTCTGCGATTGTGCCGCGAGGCCGGCTGGCCTGAATCCCTGTGTGCGACCATTCGCTTTCGCAGCCTTGGCGCGCTGCAGCTGGTGGAATGCAGGCGGTCCTTCAAGCCCCGCTGACTGTTGCCCCTCCTCTCGACACTCCGACATCGCTGTAAAGGCTTCGTAGAGCAGGACTCAGTTCAGCAGGCGTTGGCGACTGGAGGCACTAACAAAGGGCTATGCAGCTCTACATTTCATACGTCACTCCTGCATGCACGGTTGCCCAGCCACAGATCTCTGTTGGGGCCCTCAGCTGTCCCCATGCCATGTCAGAGGCAAATTGCTGCAACAAATTCAGCTTCCCCTCAGGCTGCATGGGGCAGGAGTACCTGAGGAGGCATGTATCAATAATGCTGCTTCAAGGACAATATCCCTTTCTGATGAACAGTAGCCACATCTGCAGGGCAAGCTAGCAGTCTGAGATTGAGGATTGTACTCTCGCCTATACTACTGTCTACAGCCAAATTAATGTTAGCCAGTTACACCTGGTCACCTTCAGAACTGTAGCCCACCTCTATTGCTCGGCCCCCGCCCCACGGCATATACACATGACTGGGGTTGTGCATGCTTGGCCCGGGATACTACGCCACGCTTACTAGGCTACTTTCCAGACTTCTACTTCCCTCCAGTATTTCATACTTACAATGCGTCGAAGTGGCCCGAAGCAATGCAATCTAAACCGACGCATTGACATGGCTCCCATTCTGACACCGACTAATCACTGGAAATGGAGGTGAGCCCGATACCGCAGGTGGCAAGGCTTTCAGAATGGCGGAACTCAGAGCTCCATAGATGCTCGTTTCAATGCGCTCACCGAATGCATTGACCGTACAAGCGAACGCCTGGATCGTCAAAACACCCAATGAGATGGTGCTGGAACGCTTATCTCCAGCTTGGAGGATGGCACAACGACCATGGTGAAACGCTTGGAAAAATTGGAATGTATCCTGAAAACAGTAGATATCAAAAACAAGGACCTGGAGGCACGGTTTCACAGGAACAATATTTGCATTCTTGGCATCGCAGAAACAACGAATATGGTGCGCCCAGATGCATTTGTTGAATCACAGAATCCCTGCACGCCCGGGGCGGCATCACGCGACTCTGCCCAGGCGTCGTCCACGTACGTAACGTCAGCGAGGTCACATAAGCCCCGGCGCGCCTAAGTCCGTTTTTTCGGCGAACTTTTCTGCACCACAACGCGGAGCCACCAGACAAAAACTGTGGGAGCATGGGAACAGTGTGCGAAAGAGTAGAAAGGAGGAAGACACCAAAAGGAACAGTGCAAACTGCAGCGCCCAAAGGCAGGGACAGAAGAAGAACAGAGCAGAGCCCTGACCACCCACCCTGCTAGTACATAGACATCCACCCCTCCCGTCCCCCATATACAAGGAACATGCGTAAAGGGTCATGACACATGAAGCAGGCCTACAACCCCTATGCAGAAACAAGAAGGGGAGCCAGTTCCAAAACGGACAGGAACAACCAACCTCCAAGCCACCCTGGCATAGAGCGCAACCACCCCCCAAGGAAAGATGACCCCAACTCAGAGGTTAGCAGAGGGGCCAGGACCCCCAGCACCATGAGGGAGGGAAGTGAGGGGAGGCAGAGATCGGAAGGCCAACCGCCCCAACCTGGAGCACCCAGAGCAGCGGTGTACAGGAGCACAGTAACTCCATCCTCCGTGGAACCAAGGAGGAGGAATGAACAGCAACAAGACGGAATCACCCGTCAAGAGCAAGAAAACACTCACAAGAGACATAGCCCCCCACCGGGAGGCAAGCACCAAAGACCAACCCAAGGGTCCTCGCAGAACGGGGAGGAAGGGGGGGCCATGGAGGAATCTGCGGCTAGAATTGTCTCTACCCGAAACATCGTTATCGAAGGTAAGTAACTCATACATCTGATGGAGACTACTAGCCGCAGATTCCTTCACGTAGAATAGATACCATAGCAATACCCACAGGGAAGGAGGGTCTGCGAAAGGACCCCACCAGCTATGACAGGACAGAGGGTCTCACAGGGAACCAGACCTGCGGACCGGGCAAGTAACCCGGTCCCTCCCAGGCAAGAGGATCCCCCACAAGCAGAACACCACCGACCCCAGAGGGATGGAGGAAGAAGAGAGAAGAAAGAAGAGGCCCTCACACTCACGATAGAGGAACCAAGGGCAAGGTCAGAGAGGCCGAAGTACCCCGCATCCCTAAAAGGCAATAAGCTTCCACCCAAGCCTGGGGGAGAGCTCATAGGGCCTAAGTTGATGAGGAAAAAGAAGGCGAGTCCACCCCAGGGAAGGCAACAGGCCAGCCAGAGAGGCGCCAACAGACATAAGCTGCCAGAAGCAAGAAAAAACAGCCCAGGGTCCCAGGAAGACCGGGAAGACCGGGCGGGCGACGCCTGACAAGGGAGAGCACACAAGCATCCCAGGCCGCAGGACAGGAGCAAGGAGGTGAGGAAATGGCCGAACACACCAGCACGAGGGCCCGCGCACACGACCTCAAGAAGCAAAGCAACATACATAAACGCCAT
The DNA here is from genome assembly GCF_964261635.1 of Lissotriton helveticus. Taxonomy (NCBI): domain Eukaryota; kingdom Metazoa; phylum Chordata; class Amphibia; order Caudata; family Salamandridae; genus Lissotriton; species Lissotriton helveticus. Next base: position 1,653,202,434 of record NC_136067.1, read on the forward strand.
GGAGAACAGACATTCAAGGGCCACCAGAACTCCGCAGCAGAGCGCAGGCTATATAACAGCTACCACTACCCCACATAGGGTACGTTAAGTCCCAAGACATAGGAACCCTCTTTGGAAGAACTTCCGCAGCAGAAGAAAAACCAAAAGACCACAGGGATACACCCCCACGAAAGGCTTGACAAGCAGCAATAAAGGAAAAAACAGAAGGCTTAATCTCCGGGCCAAGTCTGTGAACAAGTCCAGCAAAAAACACACAGTGAACAAAGGGCCCTCCAGCAGCCACCAATGCCAAGTCCCAGCAAGGAGGACTCAATGGCCAGAAAACGCACTCTACAGTAAGAGTGACCGTCCCAGGAAGGTCCAGAACCAGCTCAACTCAGCAGTCACTGAGGAGGGAAAGGAGGAGGAGGAGGATGATAAGGCAGAGGAGGAGGAGGAGGACGGAACCCTGCCAGGAACCTTTGGATGGCGGAGTCAGCCGGGGCATGGAACAACAGGCTACCATAAAACGGGAGACCAATGAGTCGCTCCCGATTATTTTCGGGGGAACCCGCCGCCCCGAAGCCAAGCGTGGCGACGGAGAGCGACTGAGGAAGCCATGGCCCAGCCCAGCACCTCCGAGATGTCCAGAGCGGAGAAGAGAATAAACGCCGCTAGCTCCCGGCAATCCAACGCATGATGCCGTAAGTTCACCTGAACAGTCTCCTGGGAAGCTGCGGATCCCAGAGACTCAGCCGAGTCCCACAAACAGGAGGAGGCCCTAGCCAGTACACACAAGGTGTTGAGGTCCCGCAGGGCAGCGCTGGTGGAGGTGAACATGTTGCGCCCCCAAGAGTCCAGCCAGCGGGGCTCCCGGGACGGCAAAGTCAACAGTGGCGGCAGGGAGGAAAATGCAGTCCGCAAAAGTGGACTGGCGGCAGAGGGGTGGAGGGAAAGACACACCGGGTCACGCGTCGCCGGAAGGTGCCGGTGCAGAAGGTGTTGAGGCACCGGATCTCCTGAGGCGGGACGCCTCTAAGCCCCAGTCATGGAAGAAAGGTGCGAACCCTCAAAGGGAACCAGGATTTCCCTCCCACCAGAACCCCCGTGGAGAACCTCCAAGAGATGGTCCACCGGAAAGTGAGCAATCGGGTCACCCATGCACAGAATGCACACAGCCGTGGACACTGCGTGAGCGAATGCCACATCCGCCTCCGCGGTGGAGAAAGCAGCTCCTCCGTGAGCGACAGCTGCAAACTAAGGTGGCCGTTCCCGAAGCCAAGCGGGATGGGCGAAGGCCAGACCTGGAAGTCAGAAGAAAGCGAAGAAGGATTAGTTACTTACCTGTAATCCTAGTTCTCATTCAGGGGTATACTCATCAAAGTCATAATCTATGAATAATACCTGCCTATGTGCGGGATCCCAGAGCATATAGAAAATACATATATATATATATATACCTATATATGCATATGTGAAAACATATCTATGCATCCTAAGATATTTCCATAATGGCCAAAGTGCTGAAATTACATAGGTTTGTATAGTAGCATCTATACTCTCCCAATCCCTAAGGAAGAAAGAGAGTAGTAAACATTTGTCGTACAACAATGCTTTATTGCCATAGAAAACACTGTAATTGCAGGAATTTGCCAGTAGGCTGCAGTAGAGTATAAAGAAAACTGACACCTTGCCTTTAAGGCATTAGAGATGGGGTACCATGCCTTTAAGAGACCCCTTGCTCCCATGGTGCACCACAGGAGGCAGTTAGGTCAGTTCTTCTTGGAGGTGCATAAACACCTGAATAAGTCTGCACTCATCATACAATAACTTTGCAGGAATGCTCGTCCGGGGAGGAGGGTGGGTCGCTTAGGACTTTGATGAGTATCCCCCTGGATGACAACTAGGATTACAGGTAAGTAACTAATCCTTCTCATCTAGGGGATACTCATCAATAATCATAATTTATGAATAGATTAGCAAGCCCATACCCAAAAGTCTCGCGGACGACCAACCAAGTACACAGAAAAAAACTTGAATCAATATCACATCTATAATACACTTATGCAAACAGATTGCTCAAATCGGCCTGTGCATCTGAATATAGGCAGTAATAGCGGGTAAAGGTATGTACTGAGCGCCATGTAGCCGCCTTACAAATCTCAGATATTGGAATGTTGCGAAGGAGAGCTGTAGTAGAAGCTTTCCCTCTACTGGAATGTGCATGTGGTTTACCTTGTAAAGCTTTGTTAGCTAATTGGTAAGACAGAGCTATACAGGAGACAATCCATCTAGAAATAGACCTTTTTGAAGCGGACAGACCGGTATTAGTTGTACCATAATTAACAAAGAGCCGGTCAGACTTCCCAAGTTGAAGAGTTCTAGCAAGGTAAAATTTCAAAACCCTCCGGAAATCTAGGGAGTGTAAAGACCTCTCCGGGGGAGTGGTTGGCTGAGGGAAGAAACTAGGCAGTGTGATGGTCTGATTGATATGGAAATCCGAGACCACCTTGGGTAGGAAGCCTGGATATGTTCTCAGTACCACTCTTGGCATGAAAGACTGTTTAAGGATCCTTGCTACACAGGGCCTGGATCTCACTCACCCTGCGGGCTGAGGTGATGGCTACCAAGAAAGCAGCCTTCCTAGTCAAGTGCTACAAAGAGGCCTTATGAATAGGCTCAAAAGGAGCACCCATCAACTTGGTAAGCATGATGTTGACCTCCCAGGGAGGAGAGGGGACCTCCCTGGCGGAAACACTTTCTTAAGCCCCTCTAAGAAATCTTTGAACACAGGGATGAGGAAGAATGAGGTCTGGGAAGGAGACTTCCTATCCACTGTCTTTAGACAGAACTCCTGACTTAGTGCCTCCTTGCTTGTTCAGATAGAACATTGTTGTTGTATTGTCTGTCTGAACTTGAATGTGGCTGGACTGCAGAGACGGGTACAGGGACTTGAGCGCCAGATAGACCGCCCGTAGCTCCAAGAAGTTGTTATGGTAGCTTCTTTCTGTCTCAAACCAGAGACCTTGTACCTGAAGCTGGTCCATTTGAGCACCAAAGCCGTGCATTGAGGCATCCGTGACCACTGTCTGCGTTAGAGCCGACTGATGAAACGAAACTCCTATCAACAAGTGAGAGTGTTTCATCCACCATCTGATGGAGTCTCTGGCAACTTGATGGAGAGAGACACGATCTTCCAAGTGGCCTGACTTCGGAGACCATTGGTCCTCGAGTGCCTGCTGCAGAGGCCGCATGTGAAGGTGGGCGTTGGGCACAATGTAGATGCACGAGGCCATCGATCCCAGTAGTGACGACACTTGTCTGGCTGTCGGACTTTGGGTGTCGAGAAGGGTGCGGCACTTCAGAAGCATTGATGACAACCTCTCCTCCAACGGACACACGCTTGCCTCTGCGGAGTCCAGGGAGGCACCCAGATAGTGTATTCGTTGGGTCGGGTTGAGGACCGACTTTTTGTAGTTGACTTGCCACCCCAAAGAATGCATCAGGTTGAGACAGTATGAGAGATGGCTCTGAAGCAGAACAGGTGTGGAACTTTTCAGGAGCCAGTCATCTAGGTAGAGATAGACGAAGATCTTCCGCCTGCGGAGGAAGGCAGCCACCACCGCCATGCACTTGGAGAAAGTCCGCGAGGCGGATTTGAGGCCGAATGGAAGCACTCGATACTGGTAGTGATGATGGGCTATCTGGAACCTGAGAAATTTGCGATGCTTTACTGAGACAGGTATATGAAAGTAGGCATCCTGCAGGTCGATGGCACACATCCTATCCCCTTGGTGAAGGTGCGGAAAGATCTGATGCAGGGCTAGCATACAAAATTTCTCCTTTCTGATAAACCTGTTTAGCAGGCGCAAGTCAAGGATAGGTCTGTACTCTTTGGCTAGTCCTCGCTTTTGGACTAGAAAGTAGCGAGAGTATGCTCCTTGATTTCTTCGAATGGGAGGGACCTCCTCTATGGCTTTCTTTGCGAGAAGGGTAGATACTTCGTCCTCCAACAGCTGACTTTGAATTTGAGGAAGGTGCTTGAATTGTGGGGGCACTTGCGGAGGAGGAGACTTGAACCTCAGCAAGTAACCATGCTGCACAATATTCAGCACCCATTTGTCTCTTGTTATGGTTTTCCACTCTTGCAGGTGACAAGCTACATTCCCTCCCACCGGAGTGACGAACGGTTGAGGAGGAAGCAACGACTCAAGGCTTGGGAGGCTGCTTAGAGGTGGACTGCTGCTTGTTATTGCCTCTTCCTCTTCCAGGGCGCCTTTGTTGGAACTGGGATCTTTGTTGGTTCTGGGAGGACCATTGAGGGGTTTGAACCCTCCGTTGAAAAGAAAGTTTATCGCCCTGACTTAAACGTTTCTTGAATTCCTTGCGCTTTTCCAGACCAACAGCCTTGACGGTGTCCATCTCAGCCTTCATTTTGTTCATGTCGTCAGCGTGAGCCCCAAACAGAGATGAGCCATTAAAAAGGGAGGTTCAGAATTTTCTTCTGGGCATCAGGCTTGAGGACTGTGAGGCGCAGCCAGGCCGAGTGTCATGAACAGACTCCATGGGAGTAGCCATGAGCGGCGAGGTCTGAAGTGTCCGCTGCACCACTCATCACCGGATTAGCTACTAGCCCCCCTTCCTGTAGAATTTCGGTGAAATCCTGCCGGTCTTCTTTGGGAAGCTTCTCAGTGAAACGTGTGAGGGAGTCCCAAAGATATCTGTTGTATCTCCCAAGAAGGGCAGAGGCACTCGCAACCTTCATTGATGACGCTGAAGTATTGCACATCTTCCTCCCGTATGAGTCCATCTGTTTGCTATCCTTCTCAGGAGGAACAGAGGATGATGTAGAAGCGGAGTGGGACTTCATGGCTGCAGCCACAATGACAGTCTGCTGGTGGGTCAGTCCTGAGAAACAAGGGGTCCTCTGCTGGAGCCTTGTTTTTTTGGCGATTCTGGATGGCAAGGAACCCACCGTCGCAGGGGTGAGGAAGGTGGCCATAGCCAGTTCCAAATATCCTGGCACCAGTGGTAGCAGCGGTCTAGGAGCTGTCCGATGATGCAAGGTGTCAAAGATGACAGACGTGGGAACCACAGGGGTATGCAAGGTGATGTTGAGTTTCTTTGCACCCTTACCCAGCACATGTGTGAAAGTCGAAATGTCATCTATGGGCGACACCCGTGATGGAGGCGTTGAGGAGAAGGTCGGAGAGTAGTCCCGGACCGTAGACCTTGTAGAGGAAGACCATGTAGGTGATCTTGTGCGCCTTCTCTTATGGGGTCTGTCGTGAGGACGGCTATGACGACCCCTGGACCTAGACAGACGTGTAGAAGGCGATCTTGGTCTGGAAGGCAATCTTAGCCTGGGAGTAGCTGTTGGCCTGGGAGTAGATCTTGGCCTGGGAGTAGATCTTGGCCTGGGAGTAGATCTTGGTATCCTAGAGAGAGATTTTGAAGGTCCAGCCGGAGTGCTTTTCCGAGGAGTGGGTCCGGATGGTGAATACGTGCAGGAGTAATCCGAGCCCGGACTACTGCGGCCACCTGACACCGCAACTTGAGGACGGCGAGGCGAAAGACTGTGGGTCCTCCCCTCTGCAGGTTTGGGGGATGCTTCTGGTGAGATCTTAATGTGCAGTCCTGGAGACGATGACCGGTCTCCAGACGACGATCTGGACCCGGGAACTGACTGCCGCGGGGACTCCGCAATTCCTATGACCTCTTCTCTCGACATCGAGTGCTTCAACAGCGATGAGGTCTGAGTCACCACCGGCGTTGAATGAGGTCTCGATGGTCTTGACGTCGATTGCCTGCGGCGATGAGGTTACCTCGAAGTCGACCTTCGGCGTCGAGTTGGAGACCTTGACTTCCATCTGCCTTGGCGTCGAGTCGACGGCACTCTTTCATGATGTCGTGTCGACAGCGACCCTCCATGCCGTCGAGTGATGGGACCTAGACGATCCTCTCGACAACGGCACGACCACCAGTGGCGAGATGTTAGCCGTCGCTACTCTCGAAGCTGACCCCCTCGAGGGTGGCGGAGAGTGTCTCGAATTCGAGGGAAGCCTTGACGTCGACAGAGACTTAGGTCTCTCAGCACCCACAGTATTCGAGCTTAAAGTGTGGTGCCTCGACGCCGACTTACTTGTATGCGGCGGAGACTCTCGATGTCGAGATGGTGTTCCTGAAGAGTGTCTGGGCCTCTTCGACGGAGACTTCGACGTAGACGGTGATTCTCTTGTCCCCTTTCTCATTCTAGGGTCAGGAGAGGTGGAACGTCGCTGCTTTTGAAGTTGCTTGCTGGAAGATGATGTCCTGGGGCCTCCATGGCCACCACCCTGATGACTCTTGTCCTTTTTCAGCAGAGCATGGAGTTTAATGTGTTCCCTGTCGCGCAGGGTCCGCCTGGAGAACTTCTGACAATGGTGGCGCTGGTCAGGATTGTGTGAGGATGGAAGACACACACTACAGAGTATGGATCTGCCAGTGCCATCTTCTTGTCACAGGAAGGGCACTTTCTGAATAAAGCTGGCATTCTGACTGGAAAAAACTTATGGAAGTCCATAAAACCAGCAGCAGAAGCCTTAATAAACCAGAAAATGTTGAATGTACTGAAAAAATCTTTTCAAAAATCAGTTTTAGTCACAAAACTGAAGAGCTCAAGCTCCAGGATCCTCTCAGAAGGAGCCGGAAAAAAGAACTGACCTAACTGCCACCTGTGGTGCATCATGGGAGCAAGGGGTCTCCTGCAGGTCTTAAAGGCACGGTACCCCTACTCTAATGCCTTAAAGGCAAAGTGTCAGTTTTCTTTATACTCTACTGCAGCCTACTGGCAAATGCCTCCAATTACAGTTTTTTCTATGGCAGTAAAGCATTGTTGTATGACAAATGTTTACTGCTCTCTTTCTTCCTTAGGGGTTGGGAGAGTATAGATGCTACTATACAAACCCATGTAATATCAGCACTTTGGAAAAAACATAGAAGAGGTGCCAGGTCCTCAGGAACTAATGGTGTGTTGTGTCAGAACTAGATCAGAGTGTCCATCAAAACACATATATGAAATAACACTGGGCTAAAAAATTCCCATCAGCCCACCCATTGGCGGAATCTCATCATGTGGGATATTGATCAAAAATCCAGATCTCGTCCAGCACACTTGGTAGTGATACTGAGATGGATTTTGAAGCCGTATTATTAGGCCACAGTGTTTTTCAGATGGTACTGATGGAGTGCAGTGCTTGTGAAAAATAAAGTGAAAATAATGGAGTGAGGATAAAATTGGCTCATAGGACAAAAAATGAGTTTAATATATATTGTCCTAGGGTCAAACTAAAAGCAACGCCCAATAGTTTGAAATAATAACTATTTAGTGGCGCAGTGCAGTGGGGTCGACATGTTTCAGCTTGAAGTGGAACAACTGTCCAAGCTTTCTTCAGGACCAGATATTGAAAGCGACTGCAGATGTAAATAACAATGCAAGTAATGCTGTACAAATATATTAATTTATCCTACCAGGAACTTGGAGCCCCAATGTTGACTGGCAGGTATCTTGTTATACGTTCTTTACTGTAGAAGAAAAGAAAATGCACAACAACAAGCGAATAAAATAGTGCCTGATGGTATCTCAGAAACAAAGAAATAACACAACAACACCGGCAAGGTAAAGAAATACTCGCCACTCAAAAGACAAAAAGTTCTAATGGTGTATATCAATAATATTTGATGGTAAAGCAATAGTTATGATTTAAAGCTTACCCAGCATTTCGTGGGAAGTAGCCTCACCTCGCCCGGCACCCGCTCGGGAAGAAGGAGGCCCCGCTCTGTTAGAAATGAAAGACCAAGACAAAAAAACCTCAGAGACTCTTTGGAGGTATATATGCACATTGGTCATTCTATCTCATTGTAATCTTAACATAACCCCAGCTGTTTCTAAAAAGAGACTGACAAGGTAGGCAGACACATGGTGCTGACCAAGTGTGGAGAGGCAAACTGAATTGTAATACTATAGTTAACAATGAAAAGAAAAGCAGTAAAGGCTGTTCTAATTGAAGAGAGCCATACTCCTCATTATAATAGGCTATAAAGGGGACTTGCCCCTTTAAGACAATCGATGAAACAGGAAAAATATGAAGGTCTATCAAGAACAAGACCAAGAATCAAAGTACAAAACCGCCAGGGAGCCTACCTGTCCGTCGGTGCCTCTAAGCCCGCGTCCGAGTGGGAGTGGAGGTACAAGCTCTCTGCTCGCGCGTGTTTTTATATGCTCTCTAAATGGCTCAATTGATTGCAGCTGCGCTAGGAAAGCAGGTCGCAGTTTGGGCAACCATCGCGCATGCTCAGGGTCGCGGAAGATACTCGTTTGACTGCGAAAGCGCTGACATTATAGATAACAGCGCATGCGCGATCCTAGAGACACCGATATGGAGAGCCGCACATGCGCGATCGACAAATACTAGTGCCGATCGGTCGCGCATGCGCGTTGGATAGGAAAACTCTCGACTGGTGCCAAGTATGGGGAGGCGGCTATATATTGAAGCAGGGGTCTATCAGTTATATAGACAGATCTAATTTAAGCCCGCTTCTTAGTCTATGCCCCGATGTTGTAGAAACAACAAAAAATGAAGGTAAATGTATATAATGCCCAACACAGCCAAATGAGGACTGGGGTGATGTAAACCCTACATAATGAAACTACTAAATGACGTACATGTCCCTGTACAATCTCATATATGTATTCATCGTATGTATGTCAAATAGACATATTTAATTTGTCTATGAATGGAGCTAGTGTTTATGCACCCAAATTGATGTTACTGCATAATGTGGTATAGCTCTGTGATGTAGCTCAGATGTTCTAAAAATGAATAACATCTGACAGATATTCCTAGATTAATGTTCATGATACAGTATAGGCATAATGTGAACTATCGAAATAGTTTAGTCAAGAATAGAGATCACTATAGTATCGCTCCGTGGTGCAGCTCAGATGTTATACATATGGTTAAAGGTTATAGCGTACATGATATGGTATACACGTAAATTGGACAATCATAAAGATGTCCATGGTATATCATCATTGAGGCCCTGGCTATCACTTTTAAGATGGAAAATCCATTTCTGCTCCTTAATAAACAAGAATCTAGAGACATCACTGACATGTGGGGGAATAAACGGATGTTCTAGAATCACCCACTTCATGTCGTCTGCTGTGTGTTTCAGAGTGAGGAAGTGATTTGTCAGCCTCGTTGATTGTTTATGGCACCTGATGGTACTCTTATGTTCCCCAATTCTTAGTTTAATTTTTCGGGTGGTATATCCGATGTATCTAAGGGAGCATGGACAGGTAATCATATAAATGACCCTGTCAGTGTTGCAATTAGTATGTTTCTTTAAAAGCCAGGTTCTCCCTGTTCCCCAGTCAACTTCCTTTGTTTTGCTCGTCTGGGGACAGACACTGCATGACCCACACGGAAAATGACCAGAGACCGGTGGCAAATCCCATAAGGTGGGGGGTCTCTCAGTAATCTGTGTTTCTACAACATCGGGGCATAGACTAAGAAGCGGGCTTAAATTAGATCTGTCTATATAACTGATAGACACCTGCTTCAATATCTAGCCGCCTCCCCATACTTGGCACCAGTCGAGAGTTTTCCTATCCAACGCGCATGCGCGACCGATCGGCACTAGTATTTGTCGATCGCGCATGCGCGGCTCTCCATATCGGTGTCTCTAGGATCGCGCATGCGCTGTTATCTATAATGTCAGCGCTTGCGCAGTCAAACGAGTATCTTCCGCGACCCTGAGCATGCGCGATGGTTGCCCAAACTGCGACCTGCTTTCCTAGCGCAGCTGCAATCAATTGAGCCATTTAGAGAGCATATAAAAACACGCGCGAGCAGAGAGCTTGTACCTCCACTCCCACTCGGACGCGGGCTTAGAGGCACCGACGGACAGGTAGGCTCCCTGGCGGTTTTGTAGTTTGATTCTTGGTCTTGTTCTTGATAGACCTTCATATTTTTCCTGTTTCATCGATTTTCTTAAAGGGGCAAGTCCCCTTTATAGCCTATTATAATGAGTATGGCTCTCTTCAATTAGAACAGCCTTTACTGCTTCTCTTTTCATTGTTAACTATAGTATTACAATTCAGTTTGCCTCTCCACACTTGGTCAGCACCATGTGTCTGCCTACCTTGTCAGTCTCTTTTTAGAAACAGCTGGGGTTATGTTAAGATTACAATGAGATAGAATGACCAATGTGCATATATACCTCCAAAGAGTCTCTGAGGTTTCTTTGTCTTGGTCTTTCATTTCTAACAGAGCGGGGCCTCCTTCTTCCCGAGCGGGTGCCGGGCGAGGTGAGGCTACTTCCCACGAAATGCTGGGTAAGCTTTAAATCATAACTATTGCTTTACCATCAAATATTATTGATATACACCATTAGAACTTTTTGTCTTTTGAGTGGCGAGTATTTCTTTACCTTGCCGGTGTTGTTGTGTTATTTCTTTGTTTCTGAGATACCATCAGGCACTATTTTATTCGCTTGTTGTTGTGCATTTTCTTTTCTTCTACAGGAAAGAACGTATAACAAGATACCTGCCAGTCAACATTGGGGCTCCAAGTTCCTGGTAGGATAAATTAATATATTTGTACAGCGTTACTTGCATTGTTATTCACATCTGCAGTCGCTTTCAATATCTGGTCCTGAAGAAAGCTTAGACAGTTGTTCCACTTCAAGCTGAAACATGTCGACCCCACTGCACTGCGCCACTAAATAGTTATTATTTCAAACTATTGGGCGTTGCTTTTAGTTTGACCCTAGGACAATATATATTAAACTCATTTTTTGTCCTATGAGCCAATTTTATCCTCACTCCATTCTTTTCACTTTATTTTTCACAAGCACTGCACTCCATCAGTACCATCTGAAAAACACTGTGGCCTAATAATACGGCTTCAAAATCCATCTCAGTATCACTACCAAGTGTGCTGGACGAGATCTGGATTTTTTTATCAATATCCCACATGATGAGATTCCGCCAATGGGTGGGCTGATGGGAATTTTTTAGCCCAGTGTTATTTCATATATGTGTTTTGATGGACACTCGTATCTAGTTCTGACACAACACACCATTAGTTCCTGAGGACCTGGCACCTCTTCTATGTTTTTTCTAGTATTTGTTAGGGGCTAGAGGTGCTGTGGTCGTTAAATATTCCCCTAGTGACCCTCCCCACTTCATTTTTTAATATCAGCACTTTGGCCATTATGGAAATATCTTAGGCTGCATAGATATGTTTTCACATATATATATATATATATATATATATATAGATATATAATATATAAATAATATATATATATATATATGTAATATATATATATATACATATATACATATATATACATACATATATACATACATAAATATATATACATACATACACATATATACATACATATATATACATACATATATATACATACATATATATATATACATACATATACATACATATATATATACATACATACATACATATATATATATATATATATACACACATATACATATATACATACATACATATACATATATACATATATACATACATACATACATACATACATATATATATATATATATATATATATATATATATATATATATATATATATATACACACACATATACATATATACATACATACATATATATATTTTCTATATGCTCCGGGATCCCACACATGGGCGGGGATTATTCATAGATTATGAATATTGAGGAGTATTCCCTGGATGAGAATGAGGGACCTGCCGCTCCTCCGATGAACACCTCTGCCTCAGAAATGGCGGGGAGCCACCCTTCGACAACACCGGTGAAAAAGACACCACACGGAGGCCAGTCTCCGGGGAGGACGACACCAATATGTAGCCGGCCTCCGGAGAAGACGCCTCCAAAGACGAATCAGCGGCACGTCCCCTGCGGGGAGCCATGGAGTCCACCGCCTGAGGCAGGACGTCGACACCATCTGGTTCCCAGGGAGACGCTGGATAGGGCTCCTCCAAGTCACACCTTGCAGGGTACCGGAATGGAGCCGGAGCCAAACTGGCCAAGGGGCAACGCCAGAACAACGCCGATTCAACCTGCACCGAGGCAGCCGCCTGCGTGGAGGAATGAGAAGGACCCGGGGAGTGACACGAAGCCCTCACCAGCCTCGGCCCAGAATGTGGAGGAGGTGGCCCGGTGACCATTCGGCGGCGTCAGGGACGATTCAACGTCCGACTCTCCCTCCGATGAGGCAGCCGCCTGCAGAGAGGGACAAGAGGGGCCCAGAGAGGGACAAGAGGGGCCCGGAGAGGGACGAGGGGTCCCCACCCAGCCTCAACCCAGAGCGGGACGAGGAGAGGCCACCGACCACTGTGGCCCCGCCGTGAGCAACCGGTGCTGGCGCTGTGGCGGCGTCAGCTCAGCCGTGGACGAGGCTCTCGCCTGCCCAGAGGGCTGAGCGGGGCACGGGGATGCGACCCGAGCCCCGGCGACCTTCCGCCACACCACAGGGATTTCCGCAGGAGTTTGCAGCGAGGCAGATGCGCCGTGGTCTGAAGGAGGAACCCACGAGGTGCCGCACCCTAACAGTACCACATCCTCCAAGCCTGGATCCGCGTCAGTCGGCACCACGGAAGGCCCAGCGCAAGGCAAGGGAACCCCTGACGCCCCAGGAAGGGAAGGAGACACCAGCGAGGCCTGCAAAGCCGCCGCGTATATCTCCATCTGGAATCTCGACGCCCCATCACTGGGAAACGGTGGATAGGACTACACGTGGGGCTGCATCACACGCGGAGAGGCCAAGCCCCCGGCAAGCCGGACACCAGCCCCCGGGGACAAACTGCGACATTTACCCACCGGGGAGTGATGCTCACGTGACATCAGAGAAGGGTGAGGACGACAACCACAGCCGTATCTGAAGCCGTCTTCCGAGGCTGAACGAGGGGAGGACGTCGACCTGGAGAGACGCGCCGAGAGCAGTTTTATCCGGCGCTCCCGCCACAACTTCGGCTTCAACTGTGGGCACGCCTCACAATCAGTGGTGCCGTGATCCTCCCCTAAACACCAAATACAAATGAGGTGAGGGTGCGTCACCAACATAAGACGCCCACACTACATGCAAGTCTTGAAGCCCGAAGACATTCGCACACTGTTCCACCAAAAGAATAGAAAGTGAGGAGAAAAAAAGGGCCCCAAAAAGGCATGTAGCAAGGACCTGATCCGCGTTGCAAGCGGAAAAGGAAAAAACTGACATAGGCATGCCGGGGCGGTGCTTATGTGACGTCGCTGACGTCACGTACGCGGACAACGCCTGGGCGGAGTCGCGTGATGCCGCCCCGGTGCGCAGTGATGCTGTGCCAAAAAGTTTCCGGATCCAATCTCACACCTGGGGATAACTCTACGTGAAGGAATCTGCGGTTAATAGTCTATCAGATATGAGGGACTTTCTTAATTTCTTCATCCCCAAGCAAAAATATCCTTGTTTTAGACTTTTTTAGTCCACATTTCATTATGAATGATTTAGAGAGATTAATCTTTAATCCCAACTCATTCATAAAAGTGATAGTCCTCACTGTGTCCTGCTCCACCTTACATAATTGTTCTCCTAGCCCACTAAAATATAATAAGAAAAGAAATGGGACCAGGACACACCCCTGCCTCACCCCCATATCAGAGGGAAATTCTTCTGTTAGATCTCCCTTACTATTATAGCAAACTATTATAGCAAACTGAGGTAGATTTATATTCATGGAGCACGGTGAACTCAAAATGCTCGTGGGCTGTTGGCTGGCAGGACAGGGATATGGAAATGTACTTCCTGCAAGTCCAACGCTACCGTTCAGTTTCCGGGGGTCAAACAAAAAGCAAGACCTGAGCCAACGTGAGCATCTTTCAATAGCTCCCTTGGCCAAGAGAGCTCCACCTTCCTGGCAGAGAAGGGTCAAGTGATCCTCTGACATGAGATGGAAGGATGGTGGCATGGAGGGAGGGGCATTCTCAAAGGGGAGGGAGTAGCCCCTTCGGACCATCTGCAAAACCCACCTGTCCTACATGATGGTCTGCGAGTGGGGGAGGTGATGGCAAATGCTGCCGCCCAATGGCTTCTGGTGGCCCTGATAGGTCAGACCAGGAAGATTTGGAGGCTGCTGCAGAGGGGTTATGGGTAGACTGGCACGTCCACTGGCCCCCAGACCCGCCTCGCCAGGTCCCACGTCCGTGCCCATGCACAGGCTGGGCGTCTTGGTTAAACTGGTGGCTAGACTGGGTCGAACGTGGTGGGGTACCCCTTTAGTAGACTGTGTTGGACGAGTGGTCGCCGCAAGGCCTAAGGATCTGGCTGTAGCCCTAGAATCCTTGAAGCGCTTGAGCACCGAGTCTGCCTTGTCACTGAAAAAGCGACAGCCATCTAAGGGCATGTCCAGTAAGGTGGATTGGACATCCCCAGAAAAAACAGACATTCTTAACCAGGCGTAGCGCCTCAGGGATACTGACGTGGGAACCGCTCTGCCCAGTGAGGCAGCGGACAGTGATTTTGGCTGCATCTCTACACTCGCGGGTGAGAACGGCCCGGGCCTCCTTCAGGAAGTGTGGTAGCACTTGCAAAACCATATCCAACACAGTATGGGTAGAACGGCCACAGAGGCATGCGGTATTCACCGGCCGCAGCACTAAGCTGGTGGAAGAAAAAACGTTCTTTCCGAGATGATCCAGCTTCTTGGATTCCCTAGCTGGGGGAGCAGTAGGGAATGCGCCCTTAGAGGATGCAGCTTGAAAGACCAAGCTATTGGAAGTAGGGTGTTGGGAGACAAAAAGTGGGTCGCCCGGGGCTGGGCGGTGGAGTCAGGCAATCATCCTGTCCACAGGAGCCCCTATGCTGTGCTTGGACCAAGTGCCCAGAAGGACGTCCGTGAGAGCTTTATTAAAAGGGGCTGCGAAGAGGCCACCGCCAGTTGAAGCACCTCTGTCAGTCCTGACAGCCACCACAGGAAGCTCAAGGCCCAAGGCCTCAGCCGCCCTACGTAACACCACTGCATGACGCTACCTCCTCCGTAACTATGGTAGTGGGAGAAAGCATGCCAAGATCTGGGGAGGTATCCAGACCACTAGTGTCACCCAGGTCCTCTCACCAGTCTGGCTCATCAAGTTGGTGAGCGAAAGGGTCCACAGACCCCTCCCAGTTCTCCTCACCCTCATCTGCTAGCCAGTCAGGCCTGAAAGGAACACAAGGGATGAACAGAGGCACAAAAGTGCTGTCCGGCGCCATGTACAAGTTGGGGTGAGGCTGGGGTTTGTGCCGGTCAAGGGCACGACTGGCTCCGGGGGTCGTCGGGATCGGTGCCAGAGAAGGTAGACTGGCTTCGATCAAGATCCAGGCCTGGATCCTTGGGGGGCCCTCTGGCGCCGGGGCCGGAGCCGCCAGCATCCATGTCCCAGGGCCCCCAGTCGAGTCCGCGGGGCCAGAAGGCACGCTGGCAAGTCAGGCTGCCCAAAGATGCCATGAAGCGCTTTGTAGAAAACTCGAAGCTGGGCTGGGGATGCTCCAGCACTGGGAAAAGGAGGGAAACTCGTCCGTCCATAGCCAGGCTCTAAAGGCAGAGCTGGAGAACGACCACACTCCGGGTCCCACATCGCGCTGGCCAACCGACGGGGAGAAAGCGAAGAGCAATGCTGCTTCTTCACCTTCTTCTTGTGCTTCAACTTACCCGAAGATCTCGAAGACTTGGATGACGAATGATGGTGGTGGCTCCGCGACTGGTCCCGAGACCTTCCTCTCGACAGGGACCTCGAACGGCGCAGAGCCAACTGCCGGGCCTCCAACAACTTTTGGGACCGCTCACGCACAGACTTTGATTCATGGCCCGCAGTCGGAGCACAACTTCAGGTCATGGTCACTCTCCAGTCACGAGAGGCGAAAACGAGGTGGGGGTCCGTAACTGACATCAGACGGTTACAGGCCTCGCACGGCTTGATCCCGGTCCATTGATGGGACATCCCTCGTACACCAGGAGTCAGAAGACTCAAAAAGAAGTCGAGAAAAAGTTAGTCAAACAATGACTAAGGCGTGGCTCTCTCCGGATCTGCTTAAGGCTGGCGCGGAAAAAAATACAACTGACGTCAGTGCGCAGGGGAGGCATCTAAGTATACACCGCAACATCATTCTGGTGACGCAGAGTCGACCAACACCACCTACTGACGCGGAGGGGTACTGCTAAGTGGAAATCAGTGAATCATCGGTCAGTGATAAGTAACTGATGGTACAGATTGTTATTTCTATATAGGGATTTTAAGCCTGGACAAAGGCATTTAATGTAAAAATGGTTATATCACCTACATCCTACATGGCTAAAGAGCAGGTCACCTAGGTTAAACAACAACTGAAAGTGAGAAAATAAGCAAAATAATATTGAGAAACAGTATGTAGAAATGGTGTGTAGTTCTGAGAATGACACTTGAATATTATTATCAAACAGGATAAATCTCTTCATTTACTGAACACATGAAAAGGTGTTCTTAATGCAGCTCAAAAAGTAAATTCAAATAAAGAAAACTGGTACCTCTAACTTTTCCAATGGTTTTCCTTGAATTCCTGCTCATGATGGGGAGAGTAAGAATGCCACTGCTCTTTCCACTTTCAGCAATGGTGGAGGACAAAAGGCAGGCAGTGCCAACATGGCCAGGGAGTGTATCACCTTGCACTATAGCTTCACTTAGGTCTTCCTACAAGTTGAAAAAAAAATAATAATCACAGAATGTGTGTTTAATCGTCATTAAATGTAAGCAAAAAAATTACAAGTCACATGAAAAGTTGTTTGTCTTGAAGAGTTACTCACTCAACATTACTGACTTCTGTACATTTTACGTTAGATCTCTTCTACTATAAATGTATGGAACCTTTGTGCTGCTTAGCTAAGCAAGGATAAACTCCCCTTGAGAAACCCAACTTACCAAGAGATTATGGAATGATAAGTTGTATATAATTCTTCATGAACACTGGACAGCTCAACCTTTATGCATAGTACTAAAAAGCATTATAAGAGTATGTTTTTTCTTTTAAACGAATGCCTATCTAACCTTATTGAGAAAGATCCCCTTGGTTTGCTTTTCAAAGCCAAAGATGACACAAGAGGCCACTGCACCTGCACAGGGGATTACCCCCACCCAAATTAACTATTTGAGAGCTAATTGGCAGGGGTAACAGAACCCAGAAATGTAAAGTTCTAAAAATGAAGGAGCAGGCTAATACAACCTGGCAATTAAAAAAGCTTAAAAATAAGGAAATTTGGGTTTGAATAAAAAGCTACTAGATATGCACAGGGATTATTATTTTTTTTTTTAAGAATTCATTGCCTTAAAATAATAGAAGTGTTTTCATTTTTCATTAAAATGACAACATCATTCTAGTAGAGAAACATGAAGTCTCCTTATTTATGGGAACATTCACCTCTTTTTGATAGATCCTGGAATGGAGTATGAAACTCTAAATATAGGTACCTGCTTTAACCCCTTGTATGCTCCTCATACAGTGCTCGGGTGCTCATGACGAGCTCAGCTTGTCATGAGCCCCACCCACGGGGGGAGCGCTGGCGCTCCACCCGTGGGTGCCCGATCTAATTCTTTTTCACGGGGAAGGCAGGGAAAGACCTTCCCCTGCCTCCCCCCGCCCGCGTCATCAATGAGGTCAGCGCGCGAGGAACGCTGACGTCATTGGAGGTTCCCTTTCTCCTCCGATGCGCAGGGAAGCCATTTGTTTCCTGCGCGTCTGAGGAGAAACAGGTACGTTTTGGGGCTGGGGAGTGGGGGGATTTAAACGAAAGAGGCATGGGGGAAAGGAAAGGGTTTTCCTTTCCCTTGTAGCCTCTTGAGCATTCCTGCTGCACAATCGAGCAGCAGGAATGCCCAGTAGACGCCAGGGATTTTTTTATTTTTTATAATGTTTGGCAAAGTTTGTTGGTTTGGGGAGCGGCCCCTTGGGCAAGGGTCGCTCCCCTTTAAGGGGGCATTTATTATCTCGATGTCTGCAACCCGGCAGTGGGCAGAAAATAAATTATTTATTTAAAATCGGCAATGAAATTCGGGCATTGTTTTGGGGAGTGACCCCTTGGGGAGTGGCCCCTTGGGCAAGGGCCACTCCCATGGGGCCATTTTAGGCATGCATTTGCCTAAATATTTAGTGTTGGGGAGCGACCCCCTAGGCAAGGGTCGCTCCCCTTTTGGGGGCAATGTTTTTCGTTTTGTCTGCCCCCTCTGGGGGGGGGGGGGCAGAATTTTAATTTTTTTAATAAATGTTGCTATTGTGCTGGGGAGTGGCCCCTTGGGCAAGGGTCACTCCCATGGGGGGGGGGGGGGCATTTTAGGTTGCCTATATTTTAATATGTAGTTTTGGGGGCATCATCATTCGCTTTGTCTGCCCCCCTGGGGGGGGGGGGGGGCAGAATTATTATTTTTTTTTAATTGGGCCAATGTGCTGGGGAGTGGCCCCTCCATGGGGGCCATCTTAGGGAGCCCAGTTTATAAAATGTTGTTTTGGGGAGCGACCCCTTATGCAAGGGTTCCTCCCCTTTTGGTGGCCTATAACTTATCTTTATTTTTTCCCCCGGGGGGGCTGATTTAAATGCTTAGAACTCGGGTGGTGTAGTGAGCTAAAGAATGATGATGGATTAAACCCAGATTAGTTGATGGGGGTGAGAGTTAGATTTGCTGAAGCGCTCCGTCCATCATCCCTTTTGATATCACCCTGAGGGGCAGTTTGGTGGGGTGCCGCCTTTGGACATGGGTTACTCCTCTTTATGGGAGGATGATTGTGATCATTTCTGCCCTCTTTGGGTGGCAGAGTAGTTTTTTCTCTCAAATGTATAGCTTTCAAGGATCCATTATTGCTTTCATACTCATTTTTACCATTAACTGGAAGGAGGTTGGAAGCACTAAAAATAGCAAAAATAGGCTATGTCCCAGAAAAATGCCAAAACTGTGTGAAAAATGTTGGTTCTTTGACAAAAGACTGTCATTCCCTAAAAGCTGCGATAATGGCGATTGCAGCCCCACAAACCCTTTTTGATAACATTTGCAGAGACATTTGCAGAGAAAAACCCAGAGGCTTTCATTTACAGCCCTTTTTTCCAATTTTTCTGTAAAAAACAAAAATGTTATGTATTTTGCTTAATTTCTGGGACCCCTCCAAGGGAATCCACAAACCCTGGGTACCTTTAGAATCCCCATGATGTTGGAAGAAAAGGACGCAAAATTGGCGTGGATACCTTATGTGGTCAAAAAGTTACAGGGGCCTAAGCGCGCACTACCCCAAATAGCCAAAAAAAGGCTTAGCACAGGAGGGGAAAAGGCCTAGCAGCGAAGGGGTTAAGATACAAGAATTTTAGCCTCTAAGCAGTGTTTGCTATGCAGGTCGAAAGACAGACTAGCAAGAAAGACAACCACAGTCTGTATGAGCATACTAAAACGTTTAGGATTTTAATATTTGCAATCGGAAGCCTGATTACTTCATATGATCAATCTATCAGGACCAACAAATAGAAAAGTCCTGAGTCACATTCACAGATTAACGTAATCGGTCCAAATCAAAGTCTTCTTAATCCATTTTCATGGTGGTTTATTCGGTTTTCATATATGTTCAAATACAGTATGCTTCACTCCTTCAACATCACAAGTAGCCACAAATTGAGCCAACACGTGTTTCGTCTACAGGTATATAACCTCAGACTTCATCAGGACCACAACAGACAAATGCACAAATTATTAATTGATATAAATACCATAAACAAAACCAACACCAACTGAGTGCGTAAAAAGAAGAGAGAAAAAGCACCACAAGAAAAATCCATCACAAACACCAATATAGTGAAAGTCAAACAAGTTAGACCTTTACTAAAGTAATGACTAAGAGAAAAAGTGGAGTCTCAACATCCTAGAACAACCTATGGTAAGGTTTGTGATGGATTTTTCACGTGGTGCTTTTTCTCTTCTTTTCACGGACTCAGCTGAGTGCGTAAAAAAGAAGAGACTTTCTCTTCGTCATTTGTCCTAGAGGGCGTGAATGCTATATTATCCATGTGGCGATCATTTACAGAATTCTTGCTTAGTGATGATGCCAAAGGCAAGAAGCTTGAGTATCTTTGGTCGCATATTGATGGTGATGTGAAAAAAGTACACTCTACTGAACTCTTACATTTTTACAGAAAAACATGACGCTGTAGTGGAAAATTGGTTTAGATGTGAAACATCTCCTTGAGAGCAGCCTTTGTGACTTTTAGTTACTTTGGCACTGCAACATGTTCCACGTTAGAAGTCCTGCCACTTGGTAGGCAAAGAAATGTTGAGGAGCAATGCAGGAAATTGAATATGCTACTTACCAGTATGCATCTGTTCTTGGCATGTAGGGCTGCTAACATTCATATCTTAGCATTAGATCGCCGCCTAGTGTTGGGCTCGGATGATTGCACATTGTTGTCCTGGAAGAGTCTTCGAAGTATCCTGAGATAGGTGGCTCCTCCCCTGGACTACAGTGCGCATGGGCATCGGCTCCATCCCCAGATTGTTTTTCGCCATTGTGGCAGAAGATGGAGTGAAAGTGTAAAGGATGTCCATGCTAATGAATAAATACAATAGTATATCTGCAGCTGCGACAGGCACCGGGGAGGAGGGCGGGCGATATGAATGTTAGCAGCCCTACATGCCAAGAACAGATGCATACTGGTAAGTAGCATATTCAGTTCGAGGCATGTGGGCTGCTAAATTCATATCTTAGCATAGAATACATAGCAGTCCCTCCATCAGCGGCGGTTGCCCGTGCCAGCTGCAGAAACCTGAAAAAGTGTTTTGAGAACAGCCTGTCCTACAGCAGCTTGCTGTTTGGAATGCACATCAACACAGTAGTGTTTTGTGAAGGTGTGTGGTGTGACCCACGTGGCTGCTCTGCAAATGTCCTCCAAAGGAATGTTCCCCAGGAAAGCCATGGATGCCCCCAGTTTGCGTGTGGAGTGCGCCCTGGGGGGTATTGTTAAAGTGCGCTTCGCTTTCTGATAACATATCTGGATGCACTTAACAATCCACCTGGCTATCCCTGCCTTGGAGATTGGGTTGCCTTTGTGTTGTGGTGCGAAGGCAACAAAGAGTTGTTTTGTCTTTCGAAAGTGTTGTGTCCTGTCTATGTAGTACATCAACGCCCTTCGTACATCTAAGGTATGGAGCATCCTTTCCGCCACCGTTTGCGGGTTTTGAAAGAATGCTGGTAAGTCAATGGTCTGATTTAGATGAAACTGTGACACCACCTTAGGAAGGAATTTAGGGTTAGTGCGTAGCACTACCCTATTTGGGTGAATTTGAATGAATGGCTCTTGTATTGTGAGCGCTTGCAGCTCACTGACACGCCTCAGAGACGTAATAGCTATAAGAAAGGCCACTTTCCACGTAAGGAATTGGAGCTCACACGAGTGCAGTGGCTCAAATGGTGGTCCCATCAGTCTGGTGAGAACGACGTTGAGGTTCCACACCGGAGCTGGTGGTGTCCTTGGGGGAATGACTCTCTTCAGACCTTCAAGGAAGGCTTTAATGGCGGGCACTCTGAAGACAGAGAGGTGCTGCCTGTTCTGAAGATAAGCCGCTATGGCTGATAGATGTATCCTAATGGAAGTGTACGCCAGATTGCACTTGTAGAGATGTAACAGATAGCAGATGATGTTGGGGATAGATGCATCCAGTGGGTTGATGTCATTGGACGTACAGTAGATGACAAAACGCTTCCACTTAGCAGCATAGCATGCTCTAGTAGTTGGTTTCCTCGCCTCCTTGATGATACTCATGCATTCTGGAGGTAGGTTAAGGTATCCAAACTCTAGGACTTCAGGAGCCAGATCGCCAGGTTGAGCTGTTGTGGATCTGGATGCTGAATGTCTCCATGGTTCTGCGTCAAAAGACTGGGCGTGAGGCGCAGTCTTTGATGCGGCACCACTGAGAGTTCGAGGAACGTGGTGTACCAAGCCTGGCGTGCCCACGTTGGAGCAACCAGGATGAGAGTCATGGAGTGCTGCCTTAGCTTTCTTGCGACCAGCGGTATTAGAGGGGCTGGCGGAAAAGCGTACGCAAATTTGCCTGACCAGTTCATCCATATCGCATTCCCCTGCGACTGTGGGTGAGGGAACCTGGCGGCAAAGAGTCGGCATTTTGCGTTCTCCTTTGTGGCAAACAGGTCTATCTCCGGATGACCCCACTGCTGGAAGTACGGGTGGAGAACAGAAGGGTGTATCTCCCACTCGTGCATCTGATGGCTGTATCTGCTGAGCAGATCCGCCATCTGATTGTCCTTTCCTGGGAGGTGTTCTGCCATGAGGAAAATGTTCCTCTGAATGGCCCACTTCCACATGCTCTGAGCCAGATGAGACAGCTGTGGCGAGTGGGTGCCTCCCTGCTTTTGAATGTAGTACATCGCGGTCATGTTGTCCGTCCGGACTAGCACGACCTTGTTGCTCAGATGTACAATGAAGGACTTGAGCGCCATGAAGATTGCCATCAGTTCCAGATAGTTGATGTGCATCTTCTGTTGCTGCGTCGTCCATAGTCCCTGCACTGTGTAAGTGAGCACATGAGCTCCCCATCCCTGGAGAGATGCGTCCGTTGTCAGGACAATCTGCGGCACGGGCTCTTGGAACAGTCGGCCCTTGCAAAGGTTGTGTGGAGTCCACCAATGCAGAGAGTCGTATGCCCGACTGGTAACCAACACTAGGTCTGTCAATTGCCCACGAGCCTGTGTCCACTGATTCGCTAAGCACTCCTGGAGCGGGCGCATATGCAACCGTGCGTGAGGGACTATGAAGATGCAGGAGGCCATCATGCCTATCAACTGCATGAACACTCTCGCTGGCAGGGAGTGTCGTGGTCTGAATCGTTGGATCAGCGACTGAATGCTGTCGATTCTGACTTGGTTTGGCTGAGCCATGGCTGTCAGGGTGTTGATCGTAGCACCCAGGAACTGCCGGACATGTGCCGGCTGAAGATGCGATTTTGGGTAGTTCAGGGAGAAACCCAGATCGTGAAGCAGGTGAATTGTAGTCGACATGTCTGCGGCGCACTGTTGCTCTGACTTGGCCTGTACGAGCCAGTCGTCTAGGTAGGGGTAGACATGGATATTCTGCCTCCTGAGGTGCGCCGCCACTGTCGCTAGACACTTGGTGAACACCCTCGGGGCTGTCGTGACTCCGAAGGGTAGGACTTTGAACTGGTAGTGCCTGCCTTGAATAGTGAACCTGAGGTATTTCCTGTGTGACGGGTGTAGTGGAATGTGGAAATAAGCATCCTTGAGATCTAAGGTTGCTAAGAAGTCTCCCTGGTTTAGCAAGGGAAGAATCTGCTGCAGTGTAAGCATGTGGAAATGTTCCGATAGTATGTACAGGTTGAGGGGACGTAGATCGAGAATGGGCCTGAGAGAACCGTCCTTCTTTGGAATAAGGAAGTACAGGGAATATACCCCTGTGCCTTCCTCCCCCACCGGCACGAGCTCGATTGCGCCTTTTTGCAGCATCGCCACCACTTCCTGCTGCAATAAGTGCAAGTGCTCTGCGGACATAGGCCTTTGCCTTGGTGGGATGTTGGGTGGAGTGGATTTCAACTCTAGGCAATAACCATACTGGACTAGTTGTCGCACCCACCTGTCTGTGGTGATGTTTCTCCAGACGGGCAGGAACTGCTGCAGTCTCCCCCCGACAGGTGTTAGGTGGTCGGGGGGCAGTGACAGAGAGTCACTGTTTGCTTGGAGTAGAGGTGCGGGAGCTGTTGTTTCCTCTGCCGCGACCTCTGTTGCTGTTATTCCTGTAACCTCCCTTGTTCTGTTTAGTGAACGAGGATTGCGCCCCACCTTTGGAGAACTGGGATTGTTGACCCATTTTTCCTCTGGTGACGCCACGTGCACCTGAGCGACGAAAATTGCTGCCACGAAACTGTTGGGACTGTAGGGCCCCCATAGACTTAGCAGTTTCTGTGTCTTTCTTTATTTTCTCTAGGGTGGTGTCAACATCCGGACCAAACAGACTATCAGGATTGACTGGCTGATTAAGAATTGTTGTCTGAATATCCTGCTTAAACCCTGAGATGCGGAGCCACGCTTGTCTTCTCAGCATAACGCTAGTGTTGATAGCCCTAGCAGCTGTGTCCGCAGCGTCAAGTGCACACTTGATGGCTGCGTTTGATATTAGCTTTCCTTCCTCAATAAGCATTTTGGTGCCTTCTTGGAACTGTGGGGGCAGGTGTTGTATAACCTGTTCTAGGGTGTCGTAGTGCGCCCTATCGTAACGCGCCAGGAGCGCCTGTGTATTGGCGATGCGCCAAAAGTTTGCTGCCTGTGCAGCTACTCTCTTGCCTCCTGCCTCTAGCACTTTGGACTCCTTATCCGGGGGAGGAGCTTCACCCGTTGTCTGGGAGTTGGCACGTTTTCTGGCATTGGCAACCACAAGAGAGTCCAGTGGCAATTGTCCCCGGATGTAGGCGGGGTCCGCAGGTGCAGGCCTGTACTTCTTTTCAATGTGAGGGTTGACCACTCTCGCCCTCGTAGGCTCCTTAAAAATGTCCCCAGCATGTTTGAGGACACCTTTCAGCATAGGAAGTGTTTTTACTGTCCTTTCAGATATAGCAAAGGTGTCGAAAAGGAAGTCTTCCTCAACCGGGTCGGCATGCATGTCCACATCATGATTGGCCGCCGCCCTTTCAATTAGTGCATGAAATCCTGCTGAGTCCTCAGTCGGGGATGCACGTGCATTAAAGGTCTGCGGGTCTTGGCCCACACCTTGTGTGTTCTGGTCACCAGTGTCATCGTATGAATCCGGTTGTACATCAGGTTCATCGATAGGGAAATTGTACTGCTCATCCTCATCATACCCCTCACCCACAGAGTGTTCTGGGGAGGGAGTGGGGCTCCGTCTTGGAGGAGGCTGGATCGGTTCCGTGAGGCCTGAGGCGTCAAGGGGCACCCTCTTTTTCTTCAGTGGGATGATGTAGGAGTCCACCGGCTCCGAAGTGATCTTCCTTTTATAGAGTGTCAGCTTGCCGGTGGCAGCATCGATGAACTGCTCTGAATCGTCTTCCGATTCGAGTACACGACGTGGAAGAGGGTCAGCCAGCGAGGAACCCTGTTTCGGAGCCGATTTCGTCGAAAACGCTTTCGGCGCCTCCTTAGGTGGCAAGAGAAAGAGGAGTTTTCCAGAAGGCTTTGCCGGAGTGTCCTTTTGCGGCTGCGGTGATGGCATCGGAGCCGATGGAGCAAAGGCTTTCTCCCTGATTCTCTGCAGTGACTCCGCAATGGGGGACGGTACACTGCCAGTGGGTTTCGTCGCCGACAAGGATGCTTTGAGCGGTCCCTCGGATCCGACTTCTTCGCGGGCCTTGTGCGTTTTGGGCGCGGAAACCGTCTTCGGCACCTCCGATTCTTGAGGCCGGGGCGCAGACTTCTTGTGCGTAGCCTCTTTGGAGCCGACCTTGGCGGGCTTGGACGGCGCCGTAGCCGCTGATCCGTGCCGACCATCTTTCTTGGAGGCCCCTTCCTCGGGCGTCGGTTTCGATTTTGGAGCATCGGAATCGACAGACTTCCTCGGCTTCTGCGGACCGGAGGTCGACGGAGCTGATGGGGTGACGGGCACCGATTTCTTCACTGGCACGGCAGCCATCTTAGGGACACTCGAGTCCTTAGGTTTCAGTTTCGATTTCGGGTCGGCCATTTTGGGTGTTGACGACCCCGATGGTTTCAGTTTCGGTTTCGAAACAGCGTGCCCAGCAAGTGAGTCCGTAGCCGGGCCTGAAGGCGGGGCTGTGGCTTGCGGCAACGGGTCCTGGGTAAGGCCGACAGGCGATCCCGTGTCCCGGTCGGCATCTTCGTAACCTTCAGGGCAGAGCTCGTCCCCCGAGCTGTCTGCCGCGGCCCCATAAATCTCATCGTCGTCTCCTACCTCTTCGACGTATTCGAGGACTTGACCCGCGACTCCGTCGTCGTCTCCCGGATCCGCCTCGACCTCCGTCTGTGATGGGGAGATTTGTAGATGGTGACCCTGGACTTCTTCTTCCTGGTCGCCGAAGATGTTCTCCGGATCCGGGGCCGCTTGCCTAGCTTCCAAGCGCACCGCGCGCCGAAGCTTGAGAGTTTTCTTGGAGCGGAACTGTGCACAGGCCTTGCACTTGCCGTCGTCGTGGTCCGGCGAAAGGCACTTGTTACACACGGGGTGTAGATCGATGTGTGGGTACTTGGACCCACAGAGCGGGCAGTACTTAAACGGGCTCCGCTCCATGTCCGTAAAGGCTTGCAGTCGTGTCGCGATGAGAAGGCCTCAAAGTTCAGAGAGCGAAGAAAACTCCGCTTATTCCGGCTCCAAGAGACGGAAGACTCGAGACCGTGCGCAGACAATACCGACGCAAGAAAATCGAGGCCTTTTGGCCGCTAAAAGGTAGTTTTACTTGGTTCCGACAGTAAGACGTCGAGACCACATCCGAACCCAATGGCGGAAAAAAACAATCTGGGGATGGAGCCGATGCCCATGCGCACTGTAGTCCAGGGGAGGAGCCACCTATCTCAGGATACTTCGAAGACTCTTCCAGGACAACAATGTGCAATCATCCGAGCCCAACACTAGGCGGCGATCTAATGCTAAGATATGAATTTAGCAGCCCACATGCCTCGAACTCTATTTTACAGTCTATGGCAAATGGCTTGAAATGATGCATAGAAATGTCCCTTCACCAAACATGGTATTTGAAGTTAATGAAGCCTCACTGAGGTCCCTTCTGAATTTGCTCCAGACTTTGAAAAGTACTGCTTCATTTTTTAACACTTCAATAATTGAGGGCATAAGCACCCAATGCAACGCATATGTTGCTGAACCTAGAGAATCACAATCTACAGGTGCACCCATATTGGCATGGAAAGGGATTGGCCAGAGTTAGCAAATTGTGTCCTGGCTGTTTTGGCATTGCCCTTCTCAACTACCAATGTTGAGAGGGTCTTTTCACAGATAATCTTTTACATAGGAAGGAAAGGGCAAGCACGCATGACCAAAGCCTCACTAAAGAAGTATTGTATGGTGTAATACAATAAATTGTATTCGTAAAAATGTATTTGGACCTCATATCCTGTTCACACGCCGTCTATGCACGATCAGTGCAGAACGTAAGCAATAATTAGAAGCAAAACATTCCATAAGCACAGGAAAAACACTGTTTTTGTTGTTTTTAATGGCGCGAAAATGTGTTACCACTTATAACCACTGTTTTTTGAAGGTATTGAAAACACTGAAAAATCCCCACGAGAATTTACCAAAAATAGAAAATGAAAACAGGAAAGCCTATTTATAATAAAAAGCATTTTAGTATTGTCTAGTCTAGCTAAATGTACCAAATATTGTTAATTAATCTTTCCTATACACTTCACTACAATTAATACAATGCATTATGAACAGGGGTGTAAATTCTCTGTGGTTTGTTTATAGTGTTGACACGCGTCTTATCTGTTTCTAACTTCTCTTTTGCTTTATCAATAATAGAGGTTTGAATCCTCTGCTACCAAATCTCTTGAGTTTCCTATGCGCTTGTTTCAAGATACTGTCTTCATCTCAATTTCCCAAGTAATTTAACTTTTCCTAGTTACTGTGGTAGATGTAGGGTAAAGTTACATGATTAAGGTTTTCTGTGGAGCTTGGCTAGTTGTATATAATCTACTAATTGTTATTCAGTATTTCGGGAATTATTGTAATGATTACTTGGTACCTTATCATAAATTCAGAATTGTTTTTTAAAGTTCACAAAAATGCAAGGGCTGTTCAACAATTGCTTCATCTCAGGTAGCACTGACCATCATCTAACCCATACACTGATTTACATATGTAGGTGCACATTTGGCACTCATGATGATGCCCTGGAGTTTAACAAACATATTGCCACTGAAACAAATATATATTAATCAACCAAGATTTGAGCATCTCCACAATCATTTTGTTCTATGCCAAGTACCAATTTGTGGGCTGGTCTGGTGTGTAGAAGTGATTGCACATCTGCTAACCCATCCTAACGCAAGTATAAAGATTTACATCGAAAGTGGCCAATGGAAAAATCATTCATCCAGGAACCATGCTGTAACTTGGTTAATAAATTTAAAATCTTTGATTTATAAGGGCAAATCAAGCACAAAATGTTTTTGAATATCAATATATCAATAGACCAATATATTGCTATAATCTCTGAAATTGAGTTACTATCTCAAATGACGGGCATTTCAGGAGGAAGATGATATATAGATATATCACCTTCCTTCTGAAATAACCGTCATTTGAGATATTAACTCAATTTCAGACACACACATCTCCCTCAACATTATTATGGTGCAGGGACCCTGCAGAATCCACACTAGAGAAAGAGACACACAAAACACGATGCTACAGGATTTAGAGACATAGGCGAAGATACTGGCTGCATTCCAGGAAAAAGACAACATACAACGTTAATCACTTGGGGAACGATAAGGCTGCAATTCGGCAATTTAAAAACTGCTTTTTCATTAAGCTATCTTCAGCTCATGAATTATTTTAATAACTATACCATGCTGAGTGAGGCTGCGCCTCAAATTATTAAGCAAATGTCGCATAAAACAGTGGGATTTAAGTATCGGCTGTTACATCAGCAAGCACATAGTGAAGAGATTATTGCGTTATTACTGAGATAATTTCGGTGGTCAACCATTGACCCATCTTCCAGGCTGATATTATTTGGGGTATCGCCAGAGGTTGAATGTTTTACAAAATTTCAAAAGTATTTTGTAATAATCTCTATAGCAGTTGCTAGGTCCCTTGTTCTGCAAAATTGGAAAACTAGTAAACAACCTAGGATTAACCAATGGGTCAGTAAAATGTGCAGGACCTATAGATTTGAGGAGGCCTATGCAAAACGTATAGGAGCTACGGCAAGATTTACAGCTATCTGGCAAAAATTCAGTATAGCTGAGTATGAGCAGGTTTGAAGACACTTCTGTAGTTGGAAACTAAATTTCACACTTGATTTAGTAAGACAGCGATGACGGCCGCACTTGCACTTTAAAGAGTTTTTGGGATATTTGTATTGATGTTGCTACTGGTATAGTTTTAAGTGACTTTTTTTTTTACTGTGTATTTTTGAAATATTCACTCCTAGTTCCATGTTGCACTTTACATCGTTACCAATAGTGTTGTGCTTTCTTTTAGATCCGCATGGGCCAACTATGCAGTAACAGTGTGTTAGGGTTTACTGTAGAATATAGTTTTTTATGCACTCTCATTTTTTAAACCCTTGATCCTAATCCAGAGTATTACTGTTTTTTATGCATTATTATGTAATGTATATTGTATTTTCTCTGTTTTTATTCCTGCTCTATTAAAAACATTTTTTTTAAAACAACACTCAAGGGCACAGATGGAGGACTCTAACAATGGCACACATCTTGATGCCGGCATTGGAGAAGGAGGGATGAGCCTGTTAGAGCCCACGGCTCTGAAAGGGTTACTGCGACAAAGGGGGCATAATAGGGAAAGCTAGAGGGTTTAGAGGTTTCTAGTACCTCCATGGACAATGGAAATGGATGTGACATGTATAAATCCCTGAAATAGGAGGAGTAAGAGTCAAATCTGGCAAAGGACATGTCTATGTTATAAATTAGATGATATAACAATATAAATGAACACCGATGTTAAGGATTATGGTTTAAGGCTTCTTGTTTACCGTCAAATGTAAGAGTAAAAATGGAAAATAATTGTTTGCCAAAGACTACTCTTGTCATGTGGTGCTGTAGATTCACATGCTCTACATGCTCCTGCCATTTGAAGTTGGACTCAGATGTGTGCAACTTGTTTTTCTTAGAAGAGGTCTTTCAAGTCATGAGGTAAAGTGACTTCTATTAAGTCTTACCTAGGAATGCCATGGAAACCCCTTTTTGCATGTAGGGTTGGGTCTAGGCGGGGCAGGGAGTTGCCTCTCGGTTTTTGCTTGACAGGTCCGAATGCATTGGACCAACCCCCGAGCTAACCCCGCCATGCTGAAAGCAAGGCTTTTTGTATGGCTTTGAGAAAGACAAAAACTGCTTTGTTTTGCAGGAGGATTTTGTTGCGTCACTGTAATACACGAGGTCCCTCCTGATGTAGAACCCTCTCTGCTACAGAATTTACTTGTGGGAAGAACACAAGAAGATCCAATAGTTTGATTGACGTGGAAAGAAGATACGACCAGAGGGAGGAATTTTCGATTTGTACGAAGGGCAAACCTATCATTGTGCACTTGAAAGAAGGGTTCCTCTAGGGTGAGTGCTTGGAGCTCACTCACCTCCACGAGTGAGGTTATGATCACTAGGAAGGCCATCTTCCAGGAGAAAAACTGCAGGGGACACAAATAAAGTGACTCGAAAGGAGGGCCCATCAGTACAGTGTAGTACCTTGGATGGAATGACTTGTTTAAATCCTCCCACTTAATCTCCCCGTGCCAAACAAAAATGAATGTGTGTCCTCATGTAACGTAACTGGTGCAATGCAAAGCACTCTGATACCCGATTTGGGTCAAGTTTGCGCTATATAAAACTCTGCAAATAAAAAAAAAAGACATGGAAGGAAGTCCTGATATATGTAAATGAAGCAGGCAGCAGACTATGTCTTGGACGGCTGGCTTTTGGAGGGTAGGAGGACATATTTATGGAGACCGTAGTGTACAAATCTTTTCAATTTGTGTGAATAGCAGGCCCAGGTTGTCTGTCAGCGGGCCTCCTTGAGGATGGTGATACACTCAGGAGACCGATTGCTGTAGCCAAATTCTAAGACTTCAGGAGCCAATTCGGGAGATTGAGCTGAATGGGGTAGTGAACCAGGAATGTCTGGCCCACGTGAGAGCCACCAGGATGAGAGTGAGGGATGTCTGTTGAAGCCTTCGAACCACAATTTAGAGGAGCAGGAGAGGCGCAACTGCCTACGCAAATGTCCCGGACTAGTCCATCCATAGTGCATTACCCATGGACTGTGGGTGTGAAGTTTGGACATTTGGCATTTTGGGAAATGGCAAAGAGGTCAGGAAACCCCGACAACAGAAATATGGGAGTAGGGCCTACAGGTGAAGTTCCCACTCATGGACTTCTTGCTGCATCCTGCTGAGCACATCTGCAAAATTGTTGTCCACTCCCGGCTAATACTCCACGATAGATGGATTTTGTGGTCAAGTGTCCACCGCTGAATGTCCGTAAACAAAAGCAGACTACTTTGGTGAGTTTGTGCTACTTTGTTTCTGGAGGGGATAAATGACGGTCATGTATGTGCGGTTGAGGGCCACCTAGTGTTGAATGAGGCAGAAGGCGGCTTTAAGTGCAAACTAGATGATCAGTTGGTCCAAGTAGTTGAATTGGAAAACTAGTTGGAGGGGTGTCCACAAGCCCTGAATGATTAAGTCTTGTAAATGTGTCCTCCAACCTGCGAGAGGAGTGTTTGTCATGATGGTAACTTGCAGTACTGGGTCCAGGAAGGGCCGGTCCTACAACATATTGTTGCTGTTCCACCACTGCAGAGAGCAATGGTCGCTGGCCCGGAATCAACACTAGATCTTCCCAGTGACCCTCTGCTTGTGAACACTATGCAGCTAGGCACTCCTGTAACGTACGCATGTGTAATCTGGCAGGGGGAAATAAACGAGGCTATTATGCTTAGGAGGCGCAACTGTCCCGAACGTTTTTTTAGCAAAATCAGGAAGCAACGACTGGAAAGCTTGAATCCATGCTTGGCTGGAGATAAGCTTTCCTAGGGGCAGCCTTCAACTTCGTTACTGGGAAAGCTTATCTCCTTCAGCCCCTCCAGCTGAAGGAGATAACTCCTTCAGCTGGAGGGGCTGGAGGAGCTGAAGGAGTTATCTCAACTTTTCTACCACATTCTAGAACAAACTTCCACGAAACCGGAGCCAGATGTGGCGATTGCACTAAACGCAGAGAAGTCCTTCAATAAGGTCTCATGGACCTTCCTAGAGCACTGCATGTGGACCTTTAACCTGGGTGAGACATACATAAGGATGACCATGGCCCCCTACCAGTCCCCCTCAGCCCGTATTACAATTAATGGCTCACTCTCAGATCCTTTCAAACTGAAGCAGGGAACCAGACTGGGATGCCCACCGACACTCTTTCTGCTGGCTCTAGAACCCCTCGTTCAAGACATAAAACAAAACGAGAACATAAAAGGGGTCGAAATCAAGGACACCGTCATAAAATTAGCCGCGTACGCGGATGATATCCTGATACTAACAGAACCTAAGCCCTCCATTAAGGCCCTGATGACCACCATAGCACAATACTCCAAACTATCAGGTTACAAGCTAAACAAAGAAAAATCACAATGCAAGTCACTAAACATCTTCTGCACGACAGACTCGCTGGGGGATTCGGGCTTGACTTGGCAGACAGGATACCTCAAGTACCTAGGCATACACTTCGGTACAGACCTGTACAGCACCCTACACCACTATGAAAAGTTCCTTCTAGAAAAGTTTAAGAACCTGCTAGAGGCCTGGTCCCCGAAATTTAATACATGGTGGAGATGCATAGAAACAATAAAAATGATGATCACGCCGATGATCAACTATCTGTAAAGCATGCTTCAACTCCTCCTCACAGACTTCCTCCATCGAAAAATCAACAACATGCTCACCAAATTCCTTTGGCGGGACAAGAAAGCAAGGATCAGTATTAAGAAACTGAGGCTTGCTAAAACACATGGGGGGGTTTGAACCTAGCAGATTTCAAAGTCTACCAACTAGCCTTCCTGGTAAAACAGGGTACACATGGGTGACCCAGACGCCCAACTACACACAAGCATGGTTACAGGTAGAGAAGGCCATTCTAAACAACCTGCACCCCCTTGCCCTACTCACGACAAACACATACCCACGCACATCTAACCTGATATTTAAAAATAAAAAATTAGCACTTCAAAAGGTAGCCAGGATAATGGAGGACAGCATCAGGGGAACCAAGTCAGAGTCTCTGTGGTCAAACAGCAAAATCAAATATAAGGGGAATAGTATTAACTTTGAGACATGGATAGACAAAGGTATATGCTTTCCACACCAACTAGAGAAGGAGACAGCCCCTATTACCTTCTCTGACCTGAAAACAGGCCATCAACTAGACGACCTAGACCTTTACAGATTCCTAAAAAGAAAAGCAGACTAATTGAAGACAAAATGAATCAGCACCCAACCCTCGATCTTCCGCCTTGTGACTAACATCAACAAACTAGAACACCAAGTCTCACAAATTTACAAGCTATCACGCCCAAAAACCACCAAACTCAATGCTAAAGAACCGAATACTGGGACAAACAGCTACATCTCCCACTAAATGATCAGGAGTGGGAAACTCTGTGGTCCTCGGCCACACAAAACAAGATCACCCCAGTCCTTGCACAAACAACATTCTGGTTACTACACAAAACCTACTGGACCCCAGACAGACTATACACACTCATGTGCCTCTGGACTGATTCCTCCGGATGCCTCAGTTGTTGCTGCTTTGGAGGCAGGTAAGAGGTTTGAACCATCTGAAGGAAGTATAGGCCGTTGTAGGGTCTGTAGGAATGTCTTCTATTTTCTTCCTTTACTCCAATCGAACCAATAGCAGGGTGTAAAAACTCTGTTTTCATGTGAGACATCTTGCAGGGTTCAGTCTTGTGAGTCTGAATCAGGATGAGCAATGCAAAGCCAAACAATAGCAGTAACCATGAGCTGCTTGGATGGATGAAACAGTGGCAGCACTGGTGACCTAGTTGAAACCATCATGGCCCACTGATTTATTTCTTGGAAATCCTTGCATCCATCTCTGGGAAAGTCTTTTATGAACTTTCAGGCAGTCCCAGAGTGACTTGTTGAATCTTCCAGGAAGGGCAGAACTGCTCACTGATTTCATGGTGTTCGTGCAAGAGCCAAACGCTTTCCTGCCCACTGAATCTAGTTTCTTAGTCTACATGTCAGGAGGGAGCATAGAGGAAGGTGCGTGGTGTGAAGCTTCTAAGCAGAGAATACAATCACTGAGTCCATTTATTTAAACAAAGCCAGCTCTGTGCTCCAGGTTCTTGTCAGAAGGAGACCGAATAAAAAAAAGAACTAATTCAACTGTCACAGGTAATTGGAGGTCAATGTGACATTACAGTTATCTATTGTCCCACTTACATTATTGCAGCGTATGCAGTTATATTGCCCTATCTTTACCGGTTATTCACTGTAAAAGAGCAGAAAACAGGTCTGTGAAGGTGGTTTTCAAAGATGCCATTTTACTTATATTTAGCAGCAATTAAAAGATAGATGGGTTTTCTTCCATCTCTTAAAGTAAATTAAAGGAATTGTCAAAATGAATGATCAGAAGGCTGCAAAACGTTGCATTATTATCACTTTACTTCCTGGCCTTTCCAAAGTTAAACCAAGATACTACACAAAATGTGGCATTGAAAGAAGTGCTCAGGGCTCCCACACATGGGTGGAACTTTGTCCCTATGATTATCTATGGAGATTCTTTGGGAGACAGCGAGAAGATACTCATATGGATGCACACACAGACTTACATGCCTCTCTGATCTAGAGTGTTAAAGGAGGCATGTAAAAAAGTTACTTCCTTATCTGGAGAATGGGCCGCTGTCATGCAAAATGTTTGTTAAATGGACGGCCAGAGACCTGGATACTTGGAAGCAAACTGCTGACAAAAGTAGATTTTTTTCAAGTGTCCAACTAAATGTTTTACAGAAACCCACCTCAAAAAAGTCGAAGAGAAGTTCCAGGTTAGCTGGCTCCATGGTGTGTATGCTATACTCGGTCCATCTATCAGGCAACAAGGCATAACCACATTCTGGTTGTGTGTGCCGAGACTGGTACTCATTGTCACTTATTAAGGCAATATCCAAGGTGTTTCCCATCTTTGGAAGCACAAGTAAAGATGTTTTATCTTGCTCCTCGTCTTCCTCCTCCTCCTCTGGACCTTCTAGTGTAAGCTTCACTCTATTGCAAGGGGAGACAAAAAAGTGGATTAACAATTTAAATGAATATTATAGACATGTACATCGTATATTTAGTAGTAACTTAGTTTATCCTGATGTAAAAGCATGAGGCCACACGCTCTAAACAAGAATTAAGACCTTTTGCTAATAGGATAAAGTACTAACCATGAAAATCACTGTCAAAAAAAGAAAACCAGAAATCCTTTCAACCCCTTCGGTGCTGATGACGGCCCCCAGCCGTCATGCATCACAGTGCTCGTGTGCTGATGACGGCTGGGAGCCGTCATGAACCCGCCCACTCATTAAAAGTGCCGCACAGGCGCAGAATCGCGGCCGCGCCCAAGGGGTTAAAATCATTTTGCAAGAGGGTCAACACTGCGTCCTTAGGGGGCCAGAGGAGCCTACAAGTGGCCAAATCATACATCAATGGAGTGACTGTACCTGCGTTAATAATGCTTGGGGGCAGTTTTAACATTTGAAAAGAAATTCTGTTGATCTTTGGAAAGGGAAGTGGAATAGATTTTTACGACTGAAAACAAACAATTTTACATTTTGGCAATCCCTTTTCACATCCTGGATGTTGTCATCAGCATAGGTCCACATTCCACGTATAGCAGTTTTAATGAAGGGGAGCCTGGACAACAAAAAGTTATTACATGTAACTACAGTTTTTCGGGATTGGTATCTGGCATAGATTCACGTTTCAATTATTCCCCCATGTCAGGCTGAGTACACTTTGTAGGTAAAGTTAAGACACCAGTATTTGAACAGAATTGATGTTTAAAAAAATATAATATTCTAAGACAACTATCAACCCATCTACCTGACATGTTCAGCCAATCAGATAGAGGATTCAGTTTCCAACTGCCAGATTTTCATAGATTGTTTTTGAACATGCAGTAACCTCATGAA
This sequence comes from Lissotriton helveticus, assembly GCF_964261635.1. Classification (NCBI taxonomy): domain Eukaryota; kingdom Metazoa; phylum Chordata; class Amphibia; order Caudata; family Salamandridae; genus Lissotriton; species Lissotriton helveticus. The sequence continues at coordinate 1,653,238,377 of NC_136067.1, forward strand.
CAGGGAGGACGGTCCTGTGCGAATCTATGAAAGAAGCCTATGCTAAAGAAGGAATACGTTACTTAAACTATAAGCATCTTTTTGTAAGACGTAGTGTTGTGGATTCATATGCTGAGCATACTCCTGCAAATTAGTGTAGGGCTCGGACGTTTGCAACTTGTTTTTCTTTGAAGAAGTCTTTCGATCCACAAAGTATGGTGACTTCTTCAATAGTCTGTATTGCGCATGTTCATCGGCCCCTTTGTTAGATAGTTTTTACCTCATTGAGTGATTTTAGGATAGGAGCAGCATAGTAACAGAAAAGATGAGCATGCGCGTAAAGGTAAGGTAAAGGGTTCTACTACAGAAGAAAATATGTGCATATGAATCTAAGGCACTAAACACGGCAAATAAATGCTTACAGTCGTAGCATGTGTTGGCCCTAGATACATATATGTCTAGCACAGAAGGCCAAGCAGTGCTCCCGAAAAGTGTGGTTAACTAGTGTCAGACGTAGAAGTTTGAAATAGTGTTTTTAATACAGCTTTACCCACTCTAGCTTGCTGATTAGCTAAGACATCAACACAATAGTGTTTTGTTATTGTGTGTGGGGTATTCAAAGCAGCTGCCTTACAGATAGCCGCTAATGTGATGTTTCCTAGAAAAGCCTTAATGGCTCTTTTTTTTGCGTGTGGAGTGAGCCTGTTGCGTTACAGGTAGTGATCGCTTTGCGGAAGCAAGTTTGAATACCCCTGACTATACATCTTGCTATTCCAGCTTTGTACATAGTGGAAACTTTTTGTGCGTTTAAAAATACAACACAAAGTTGTGTTTCTCTAAAACGTTTCGTTCACTTGATGTAATACATTAATATTCTTTTAACATCATGTGTAAAGTCGTTTCTGAGACTGCATCTGGTTTAGGGAAGAATACTGGTACCTGTATTGTTTGATTCACATGGAATGCGGAAACCACTTTAGGAAAGAGCTTTGTATTAGTACTGTAGGAAACTGGGTTTTTGTTGCAGTAGCCCCACCTGCACCCACCTTTTGCTTGGTATTTGATGCAACTTTGACTGAAGTGCACTTGGTTCCTGCTAAACAGGTCCCCAGTGCCAGTGTTCTTTCCCCAAACAAGACAACTGGTCGTTTTATCCCAAAGTGACCAGGCCGATTGGCGCCCTTCTACATCCTTAGTAAGTGGTACCTTAGGGACTCTCTTTAGTACCATTGCCCTAGGTAGCAAATAGCTGCAGCATATCGTGTGCCAATCTGAGGAACCCAGCACCAAACTCATACAGACTGCCACTGTTGGCTGCATGGCAAGGTGCTCTAAAAAGTGAAAACACAACAGGTCACGTACCTGTGTTCCATGTCCCCCAATACTGCATGTAATATTTGTAAGTCACCCCGACAGCAGGCCTTAAAGTCCTTGGGGAGGGTGTAATATATTACATATGTGGACATATCTGCATGAGCAGATAAGTCCCTGTGCTGGACAGTTCAATTACTGCCAGTGCAAGTGACCAGGGAAGCCATTTTAAGTATGTGTGATGGACACTGGCCAAAAAGGAGTCCCCTAGCTACATGATGACTTCACTGAAACTAGGGATGTTTGGTATCAAGCATCTCGTATTAAAAAACCCACACTTATTCCAGTGATGGTCTTAATAATACATGCACCCAGAGGACACCTTAGAGGTAACCCTGAAAACCTACCAACTACTAGTGTGCTGGCTGACTGGGACTAGTCGGCCTGCCACCAGAGAGTTTCTGACCCCCAGGGCCTAACGCCTTTCCTCTCAGGAGTTTAGGAAAAAAGCCTGCTCAGTCAGAGGGGGTTTACAACCTCTCTAAGGACGACCTGCGAATCAGCATTCCAAACCAGGGGGCTTCATAGAGCCCACCGCCACTGGTATTCAAATCTGGCTTCCCCCACAGGAGAGAATGTTTCCCTGCACCCTGCAGGTACCAAAGAAAGAACTGTGACGACCCCAGAGTTTGTAAACCCTGACCCAGGTCAGCACTACTGCACCTGTCACTCCAAGCCAGAGCTGAAGTGGGCCAACGGCACAAGCGGGTTTTCCCCAGCCCTCCAGAGAAGAAGCCCACCTTGGGTTTGCCAGGAGGGGACTCATCAACGCCACCTGCAGCCTCTTTGTGTAGCCTGACCATGGGTGACTGGGCTGTTAAAAACCGAACACCTCGAGACACCTCTGCCCCGTCAATCCTGGCCAGAGTGGAATTGGATCAAAGGTGTCCCCAAATCTATGAGCATTGTGAGCATCCTTGTTGGTTCAGCCCTCAGTAGTTTCCCAGTCCAAACTTGCAGCCTCTTTCTGACAAGACCGATTCCCATTGACGCTTCAGAGCCTCCCGAAGTAACCTGTTGGTGTTGGCTTGCACCTTGCCCCATACTCACCTTAAGTCCAGGAGATTGGTCCCATAAGTCGCTCTGAAATGCCGGAATGCAGTTCATGTTTTTCCCCATAGGATGCTTGGTTTGCGTTACTCCCTAGACAGGAGGACGTCTCCAATTGCACTCCTTGGGATTTTCAATAATGTAATCACTCTTCAAAGAGATTATTTCAAATCATTTTTTATTCGTCATTCATCATCAGTATCATATCACTTTCTTCTATGATATAACTTCATATTCCAATAATTCATGCTTTAATTTCTCTTGCCCAATGCATTTCGGGCCCGGCCATAAATCAGGGGCATGTTTTCTTAGAAGCGTTCAAGTATGCGAACTGCCGTCTTTTTATACACAAGTTCGAACTCTGGGATTGTTCGAAAAAGTAAACGGGAACAACTTTTCCCTTTCTCGTCGTGCAGTCGTTTTCCAAAACGCCTGCACGACGAGAAAGGGAACTCGTGTATAATAAGACGACGGTTAGCGTACTTGAACGCTTCAAAGAAAACAAGCCCCTGAAGAAGTGCATGGCCCGAAATGCATTCGGCAAGAGAAATTAAAACATTAATTATTGGAATATGAAGTTATATCATTGAAGAAAGTGATATGATAAAGATGATGAATGACGAATAAAAAATTATGTGAAATAATATCTTTTTGAAGAGTGTTTACATTATTGAAAATCCCAAGGAGTGCAATTGGAGACGTCCTCCCGTCTAGGGAGTAACGCAAACCATGCATTTAACTCGTCCTCATTCAGGAGGATTTACCAATTAGCACCAACCACCTATCAAGTAACTGGAATAACTCACACAAGGTGTGCAAAGTCCTTTCCCATTTGGATAGAACATATTTCCCCATAGGATAACATTGGGCATCTGATGTTGAAAAGCACCTCTGCACCTGGCCACCCCAGTGCCATCTGAGGTGACTTGTTGGTGAGCTACCTTGGCCCATACTTACCTGAAGTCCAGGACTTTTAGCCCCGTAAGTCGCTGTGAAGTAGCTGTATGCAGTGAATGTTTTTCCTCCATACGATAACATTGCTGCCTTTGACAATTGCATTGTGCCGACTTTGAAACTTAAAAGTATTTAGATTTCAAAACTACTCACTTGGTTTCAATTACCATGGTGCCAAAACGTCTATAAAGATAAGTTATTTTTATAAATTTGTGTGGCTCTCCTTACGGAGTCATTTATTGACTGTGTATTGCAGATGTCCAACACTCCTCTCTGATAAGGTTAAGGCTGCTCAACTACACTACCCTCTGGAAGAGCACCTAGTGCATGCCCCTGTCGACATATAAGGGAATACCTGGACTCTTTACACAGTATACCTCTTTTTGGTATACTATATAAAAGAGCCAGCTTCCTACAAGTACGATGTACTAATTTAGATGTAAAGATTTGTAAGGAGGGATCTTCTAAAGTGAGCGCTTGATGTAGACAGACTTATGCTCCTAAGAGTTGTGATAACTACCCTACCATACATGTGAGGAACTGTAAATCACAGGAATGTAGTGGTTCAAAGGGTGGTTCCTAAAGTCTAGTGAGAAAAAACTGAGGTTCCAGACTGGTGCTGGTGGGGTGGAAGGTTGAATTACTTTTTAGTCCTTCCATAAATGCCTTGATTACGGGAGTTTTAAAGAGCAGCACATGCTGTATGTTTTGCATGTAAGCAGCAAGAGCTGCTAAATGTAAACTGATAAAGGTATTACAAGGCCTGCTTGTTGCAAATAAAAAAAGATACAAAATAAGGTCTTGCACTGTTGGTGAGAGTGGTTGGATTTGTTTGGCTAAACAGTAATGTATAAATCTTTTCCATTTAACCGCATAACATGCGTGTGCAGTTGATCTATGTGCTTGTTTAAATTGTCTATGCAATCCTGTGGGGTGCAAATTTTAAGACTTCAGGAGCCAAAATGGGCAGTTCATTCCAAAGCATGGATGTTTGATAGGAAAGGCATCTACCTCCCAAGCTGGTCTGCTGGATTTTAGGGACCTGGGCAAGTCCTTTATTGGCAGATCTAAGATTCCGCTGTGCATATAAACTTACCCTTACAAAATATAATATCTGCAATTCATAGAGAAACACAGAAGTCTCTTCCTAAAGATTAGAAAGAGGCTTCTCTTAATGAAAAAGATGGCAAAGTACTGTCTGGCCCACTGCTGCATCAGCATCCTGTGCGGATTCCAGGCAATAGTGCTGTGTGAAAGTAGGTGTGGTACTCCAAGTTGCAGCACGGCAAATCTTTGCCAAAGTCACCCCTGCGAATAAGGCTGTTGAAGTTGCAACCGCTCTAGTTAAGTGAGCGTTTACCATTCTCTTCAGAGGTTTGTTAGCCTTGATATGACAGAATTGGATTGCGGCAGAAATCCATCTTGCAATAGTGGCTTTTGTTATAGCAGTACCTTCTCTGCCTTGGCCATAAGCAACAAACAGTTGATCAGTTTTTCGAATGTCCTTAGTTCTTTGGAGATCAAATTTAAGGCAGCGTTTGACATCAAGTATATGCAGCGCCTGTTCCGCAGGAGTTCAAGGTTGCGGAAAGTAAGATCGACCGGCTCATTGAGGTGAAACTAAGGCACTTTATGAATAAACATGGGATTAGTACGTAAAATCACAGCATTGTCCTTCAAAATCAAGAAAGGTTTCTTGATCATGAAAGCCTGGATCTCGCTCACCCTCCTGGCAGAAGTAAGGGTCAGAAGGGCGACTTTCCATGCGAGGTATTTCAAATCAGCCTTATCAATCGGTTCAAAGGGCCTTTTCATAAGCTGTGCGAGAACTACATTTAGGTTCCATTCCGGGGGGAGGTGCCCGCACTGGTGGGAAAACAAAGAAAGGTCCTTTCATGAACTGTTTGACAAGACTTTATGCATACAGGGAAGGGCCACTCAAAGCTCTTCTATAGCGAGAGATGGAGGCTAGATGCACTTTAACCGAAGAGAAAGCTAATCCTGATTTTGTCAAAGAAAGAAGATATGGTAAAATCGGTTGAGGGGATACCTGAAATGGATAAAGATTATCTCGATGGCACCAGACAGAATCTTTTCCACTCAAGCTTGTACGTTTTATTGGGGCTTTCCGCTCTGGATTTTGAGAGAATGTCTATGCTCCGAAGAAATACTCATGTCCTTGAACTCCAGGAATTCAGGAGCCAGGCATGCAAATGTAGTGATCTGGAATCGGATGCTGTACTTCCCTGCTGTCGCTGGACAGAAGAGGGGGAGACAACTGTAGACAAATAGGTCTCGTCTCTGAGAGGTGAAGGAGTTCCGGAAACCAATGCTGTCTGGGCCACCTGGGTGCGATTAGAATGAGGCGACACCCCTCCAGTTTCATTTTGGTTAAAACTGTGGGAATCAATGGGAGGGGGGGGAAGAATAGGCATAGATCCCCGACCATCGCATCAAAAGGGCATTGCGCTGAGATCCTGAGAGAGGGTACCTGCTGCCATAGAATCGGCATTTGGTATTGTTGTTCGTGGCAAACAAGTCCAGAGCTGGTTTCCCCCATAGAGCAAACACTCTCCTCAACTGAGATTGATTGAGTTCCCATTCGTGGCACTGGTGTGTAGCTCTGCTGAGAGCATTTGCCAGCATGTTGTGCAAACCTGGAACATGTTCGGCTTTGACAGATTCCCTTGTTCTGTTGCCCAATCCCACAGTTCCTGTGCTTCTGTCGACAGCTTGAGAGATTTTGTTCCTCCCTGTTTGTTTATGTAAAACATACTGGTGCTGTTGTCCGTACGAATAAGAACTGAAGATCCCGCAATCCTTGGAAGGAAAGCCTGCACAGAGCGGAATCTGGCCTTTTACTCCAGGCTGTTGATGTGACTTTGTTTCTGGGCCTTGGACCATTTGCCCTGAATTTGAAGGTCCTGCAGATGACCACCCCAGCCTTCCATAGAGGCATCTGTAGTCAGGATGAAATCTGGTATTTCCTGTAAGAAAGTCAGCTTGCAAGGTTCGGGGTATGAAACCACCATTGCATTGCAGCCTTCATAGCTGGGGTAATGCAAATTATGTCTTCGAAAGATCCTGACGTTTGAAGCCATTTATCTTTGCAATTCATCTTGAGTCTGGCTAAAGGAACCAGATCGATTGCTGATGAGCACATTCCTAGTAGTGCTTTGTATTTCCTTACTGAAATTGACTTTTTTCTTGAAATGCTTTTTGACAACAGACGTAGCCAGTTTGGACGTTCCTCTGACAAGAGCGCCATGCTTTGAACTGTGTCCAGCCTGGCTGCCAGCAAAGGTACTGTTTGACTTGGAGTGAAGGAGGATTTTCTGAAGTTGGCTGTCAGTCCTAATTTTTTGAACAGTTGTAAACAAGTGTTGGTGGTCTTGGACGCTTGTTTTGCCATAGGAGCTTTTAACAGTCAGTCGTCCAAGTACAGGAATACTTGATGACCTTGGGAATGTAAAGCCTGCGTCACAGGTGCGAGGCATTTTTTTTAATATCCTTGGGGCCGACTTGAGTCCAAACGGGAGAACTTTGACTTGATAGTGGGTACCAGCCACTGCAAATCGGAGACATTTTCGATGCATGTGGATGTGAAAATAAGCGTCTTCTAAATCGAGGAAGGTCAAGAAATCTCCTTTGTTGAGACGTCGTAGGATCTCAGCTAAAGTCACCATCCAGAAAGTCTGCTTTCTCAGGAATTTGTTTAACTTCTTGAGATCTAGGATCGGTCTCCATTCCCCTGACTTTTTCAAGATCAAAAAGAAACGGGAATAAAAACCTTGGCCTCTTTGCAGAGTTGCAATCTTCTCTATGGCTCCTTTCGCAAGCATAATCTTTATTTATTTCTGCAATAAGTGAAGACGAGTGGGAGGGACTCCCCTGGGTGGCGTAGATGGAGGTTTTTGTATGAATTCCAATGTGTGACCGAAGGCGACCAGATCTAGAACCCAACGGTCTGATGTTATGCTCACCCAATGTTGGAGAAAACTGGATATTTTCGCACCCACGGGAGAAGAAATTGAAGGGGGGGCTGGTACCATGATGAAATCACTGTCTTCTTCCATTATCTTTGCCTTGGGATGATGTTCTTTTTCGGCCCCCTTGGCGATAGAAACCGTTTGTAGTAGGTGGATGGTAGGCAGCAGGTTGGTAGGATTGCCTGTACTGTGTCTGGTATAGTTGATATTGCTATGTTTTTCGGTAATTCCCTCTATTGGAAAATCCACGACCCCTAGCTCCTCTGACAGGAATCTTCCTGTATTGAAGGGAACCAAGGGACCTGGCAGTGTCCGTATCGTTTTTGACAGAGAGAAGTGCATCATCTATGTGTTTGCCAAATAAGGTTTCCCCGTCATAAGCCATATCCAGAACTTTCGTTTGGACCTCCGGTCTAAATGTGGTTGCCTTCAACCAACCCTGTCGACGTAATACAGCCGAACCTGCTAGTTGACGAAAGCTTATATTGGCTATGTCCATAGCACAATCAATAGTTTCAGAAGCTGCTCACTCTCCTTCTGCGAGGATCTTTCTGGCTTCCTGTTGCCGGTCTTCCAGGGACAGGGGCGTGAATTCACACATATTGGGTCCTTCAGTGAAGGGGCTGGTATTGGTCAAAAAGGACTACGGGAACTTTTGATGTCTACGATTAAAAACAATGAAAGGAGAGGTCTTTCACATACGCATATAACTATGTAAAGAAGTAGAATCAGTAAATGGGTGGTTTTCTTCTCCCCTTATATGTTTGACAATTAGAAAGGGTTCTATGGGCTTGAATAATAACCCAAATTTCGGACCCTTATTTGCAGCAGTTACTAATTGCACAACTTTAATAATGTTATGTTATGTTATATTTATTTTTGTATAGCGCGCGGCTACTCAAAAAGAGTGTCCCGGCGCTTTGAGTAAGGAGAACTACCATACAATAACACAACACAGTTAAAAGAAAGCAGGAATAAAATAGGGCAGACAGAATATATACAGCCTACTGGCTAAACAACCAGGTTTTAAGACCTTTTCTAAAAACAAGTAGGCTGGTGGCTCCCCGAAGTGTGAGAGGCAAAGAGTTCCACAACTGTGGTGCCAGAAGTGCAAAGGAACGACCTCCCAATCGAGCCTTTTTCACTCGCGGGACCACCGCCAAGAACAGGGATTCCGACCTCAAAGAGCGGACTGGGTGGTGGAAAGCGAGTCTCTTTTGGAGGTACTTGGCTCCAACCGCATGGAGAGCCTTGTAGGCCAAAGTCAAGGCCTTGAAGGCAATCCGTTTGCGGATTGGAAGCCAGTGCAGCGTCTGCAACAGACCAGCTGCACTGGCACGTCTGTTTAAGCCAAAGACAGCTCTAGCAGCCGCATTCTGCACCACTTGAAGCCGCTGTAGCAGATACTCTGGCAGGCCCAGGTAAAGAGCGTTGGAATAATCTAGCCTAGAGCCGATCAGAGCCTGCACAGTCAGCTTCCTATGCTCCTCAGATAAAAGGGGGAGAAACCTCCGCAGCATCTTGAGGAGGCCGAAACACATACCCGAGACCCCAAGGATCTGGGACTTCAACGTTAGCCCCTTATCCATCTTGACCCCCAAGTTCTTCGCCATTTGGGATGAACAAGACGGAAATGCTAGTGCTAATAATGAATGCAGAAAATAATGTTGTTAGTACTATTCAATGGAAATCAGGGAATACAAACACTATGAGGTTTTTATATTTATTTAATTTTAAAGCCCCCCCCCTTTTATTGCTAGAGCATACTGAATATGTTCAGAGTCTAAAGATTTGACTACAAATAGAGACTGGGATGATCATCGAGTTAATTGTGTGACCTGATACTGAGATTTGCCCCTGCCTAAAGGTAACTATGGCCGCTAATATGCATATTATAAAAATATTTACTCTGAAGTAATAGCGTAGATAACACTCTGATCCCCTAATATAGGTATTGATGAGCTAGAGGATCCTTTGGCTGTGTACTTACTAAATTCCGGTTGGCAGTATTTTCTGGAGACCGCTGTGTGCCCAGAAATAGGTACATAAATGCAGATCTCTGTCTTTGATACAATTATCGTATAGTACACCATACATCTGGGTACCTCGTAATATGATCCAGACGTACGACACGAATTTTACGCACCCTCGCTACACTTGAGATTTGTTCTGTGCAGGTGTAGATATTCAGATTTGGGTGTTGTAGTGGAGTACCTTTTGAATTACATGGATTCATACTAAAGAGACTAATACAGTTTGTGACTACTTTCAGCTAATTAATATGCTGAAGTGTGTGGTATGATATGTAGAAGTGAAGGGATGTGTTGGCCCCATTAATCGTAGGTTGTGTTGTGGACAGAGGGCTGTTTTACCAAAAAGAAGGATGGACATATGTTTTTTCTAAAAATTCTCAGTTTTTAGGTATTTATTGTTACATTCATGTTTTACAGATGTTACTTGGATTGGGACTTTCATACAAATCTTCCTGAAGAAGGTGTTGGCTATAGATTAGTGCCCACCAAAACGCGTCGATGCTTGAATAAGAAAACTTTATAAAATCTGCGGTGACAATTGTATCAAACTTCAGCATTTGTATGTATTATTCACATCTGTTACAATTGATCCTTATATGGTTTATTCGTTTTCTTTAGCAATAGGAAATTCTTTTTCCTTTTTATTATGTCCTCCAAAAAAATATTCTTTGTATATTTTTGTGTTTTTATGTAGATATATATGTGTGTTTTTTTAAAAGAACAAAGATTACAGTGTACTATAGACCATATGGTCTGAATACTTTTGCCTAGCCAGGTTATTTGGATATTATATTATGTATTGTATGCACCATGATATAAATGCTTTTTAACTATGAATACATTTTTACTTTTTTAGATTTGTTATCTTTTTTGTTTACATCCCTCTTGTCCACCATAAGTTAATTGTTTTGGGGTGAGTTGTGTATGAATGGTGGACGAGTAAATATCAATCCAAAGGGGTTTCTTTTATGACCTTGGTCTTCCAGAATAAGCTCTAGTAATAAAGTCATATCAGACTACGTTTCTCTGTCGTAGCGCCCAATGATGGCCAAAGTTTTAGCTGCTTTGATATTGGTTGCAGCCATCGTGGAAAAGTGTTTTCCGATAAAATCTAGTTTACATCCTTCCTTATCAGGAGGAGTGAAAATCGGGGCAGAAGATTTTTTTGACATCCTTTGAGCTGCCAGCGAGATTACAGAGTCCGGTTTCAGATGTCCAGTTAAACAAGAAGGTGAGTTTTCCAGGCTCCTGAATTTCTTCTCAATGCAGGCTAGTACTGGCGGTATTGAGGCTGGAGTCTACATTATTTTAACTCCCTCTTGCCAAACAGTCAATGATGGGTAAAGTGCGCATTAGCTTTCTGGTTTCCTCTTTAAAGTCAAACAGGAAACATTCTGTAAGCTTCACCTCCATGGGAAGATGAAATCTGTTAAAAGCTCTCCATCAAATTGTGGAAACCACCTACGTCCTCTGGTGGAGAGCCTGCTGGATGATGTGACGGAGGTGATGGAGTAGGGATAATATAACTGTCCCAGGGATCAACAGATGATTATGGGATCTTGCCATCTTCCCGTTCTTCCTCTAAAGAAGTATGGTCAACAGGAATCGTCTGCTGTGGAACTGTAGGAGTCACAGGTGAAATGGGTTTTTCAGGAAGTTGTGCCGGTCCTGCCTTGGGAACCTCTTGAGATGGAAATCTTTGCTTGTAATCTGCAAGCATAGTTTGCAAATCTTGGATCAAATTTGAAGGCAGATGAGCGGTCGAGGCTCCTGGTGGTCATAGTGATAATGACGTGGCGGTGCCAGGTATGGCTGGTAGTATTGCTGGTCTTCATACTCATCATCATCATCAAAGTCCTGGAATTTTACATGCAGCTCTGAATGACTGTGTGCTGCCCCATAAATCCCAACATCCCCTTCTTCATCCTCTTCAGATTCCTGAAAGTCCAACAAATGTGATGGAGGTAATGGAGAAATTTTACTGTAGGCAGACATGTCCCGGTGGATGTACTTTTTTGATACTTTAACCATAGTCGTCGATGGGAGTCCAGTAACCGTCGTTGAAAAACCAGTCGTTGACGGTAGGATCGTCGACGGGATCATAGTCTATGGGATCGTAGTCGACGGGATCATAGTCGGCTGGATCATCGTTGATGGTGTCGTGGTCAACGGGATCGTCGTCGGTGGGGTCGCAGTCGACAGCGTTGAAGTCGATGGATCTGTCATCGATGAGGCCTTCGTAGAGAGTGTCGTCGTCAGTGCCAGACTTGGCGTCAATGAAGACATCAACGGTACCTTAGTTGGTTTAATTAAAATTCTCACCAGTTGTAGAGGCGGAGAATTTGTCGATCCATCATTGTCCTCATCAGATTTGTGGTGCTTGGAGGACTGCAACCACAGAAGCAATTTTCCTTCTCCGTCTATCAAGGTCTTGCTAGAGAAAGTACGACAGATTTTACACAGATTTACCTCATGGGATGGATGGAGGCAATAGATGCAGTCTTTGTGAGTACCATCAACGTGGACCCTCTTCTTGCCACAGGTCTTGCAAGGCTTACAGAGTCCTATTTTTTTTAGACATAATGACAGAGTTTTGATTAAAAAACCTAAAAGGTAGACTACAAATTGAGCAGAGCTCAGGGAAACTCCCTTCACACACGACGTGCAGTGAAAATCTGAGGGAAACTGCTTCTGTAGGGAAGGTTCTAGAGGGTGCCTATAGCGGATAGGCCGCTTTCAGCTTTTGGTCCTATTTTGAAAAAGGACATGGGTTATGATAGGATGGCTTAGGTTCATTGTAGCCTATGGCAGTTCAAGAATACTGCTTGTTTATTATACCGTGGGACTCCCGTTTCAACGACGGGAAATGAATCAGGCATGTGAATCTATTAAAGATACCCCAATACTGGATAAATGGGTCGGTAATTTTTCACCTCAGAAGGGTCAAGCAAAGGTTTCTTTAGAATGGGTCTAATGCAGGCTTTCTTCCAGAAAGCAGGGAAAGTCCCGGACCCAATGATATTATTCATAAGTGGAGCTAGTTGAGTACTAATCTTCTCCGAGGCTACATGTATTATAGCAGGGGTACAGGGGTCTGGCATTGTTTACTTTGTCCACTGTTAAAAGTTGAGAAACTGGGGGGGCGTGGCCAGGCGCCAACGACGATGGCCGCCTAGCACCGGAGCTCCGCCCGGACGACTGCTGTCCCCGACTAAATCCGCCTTAAATCCTGGCCGGAGCGCCCACACACAAGCGCACCGGCCCCCTGACCATAACCACTGCAGGTCCGCTCCTGAAACGGAGAGCGTACTCCTCGTAGGGCCGAAACGCCGCACAGCTCGCCTCCCGGCCGGACCCGCGTGAGCAGCCGGAGCCTGTAACCGAAGCTGCCCTGGAATTGAGGCCCCGGCTTACGGCCTCAATGGGTACCTCGGCGGCCGGAATCGGGCCGAACTTCAAAACTTGCGGCGGGAGACGGCTCCGAGCTGAGAGCGGTGGGACGAGCAAGGATCCCCCATACAGCCAGTGGGGGGGGGGGGGGAGGGGCGGAGAGACTGGTGTGGAAGCCGAAAACGCCTGGGCCTACAGCACTGCCTGCTGCCGAGGGACGGAGGACCACACACTGCCCCCTCGGGCACATTCCGGAGGTGAGAGCTGGGCGACCGGAGTGGGCCACGCGGCACCGGACACAGCAGGGGGAGGGCCCGTCAACACTACTCCCGGCTGAGCTCCTACACACAGTGCCGACCTCTGTGGGAGAACTATTTGCATACGGCAACTGCGTGCCGCTCCGGGGGTGACCGCGCAGGGCCCAGCTGGTCGTACCAAGGGCCCCAGCGCAATCCCAGACTGCCTACGGGACTCGGACTCCCGCCCGCTCCGAGGCCTACATGGGCGGCCCAGGCTCGACCACCACGTGGGCACGAGGGAGCCGGACATCCACTGGTGCCTTGGGCTGTGGGATCCGCCGGAATTGAAGCCAGACCCCTGCGCGACCGTGGGCCTCACTGGGCGGCCGCGCCACACGCCTGCCGGGAGTGGAGGGGACCACCGCCGACTGCTGGCCTGGGCTTCGGGGCTCACAGGAGAGAGTGCCCAGATCTACAATGAGGCCCAAAACGGGAGTCCCGACCCAAACCAACAAGCTGGACAAATATGCGGTGGCCACAGGCCCCGCGCAGTCGGGAGCGAAGGGAGGAAGCACTACGGACGCAACTGAACCCTCGCTGACGTCTATAATGGCCGCTATACAGACGCTCGGCACCACTCTCGAATCCAAAATGGACAAGGTTACGATTGAAGTCAATCTACTGCGTACTGACCTTGGCAAAACCACCGAAAGGTCCAAGACCAACGAAACAGACATTGCAACGCTCCAGGCCTCCTCGAAGCGACTGGAAGGCCGGGTTAATGAACTCGTCCACCAACACCGGCTAATGGCTCTGAGACTCGAGGACCAGGAAGGGAGAGCCCGGCGCAGTAACATTCGCGTCGTAGGTGTGCCGGAAGATTCGGAGAAGCACAGTACGGAGCTATTCTTGGAGGACTTAATCCTGAACCATCTCCGACCAAAGAGGCTGTGGAAGTTTTTCACCATTGAGAGGGCCCACCGAGCCCTGCTCCCCAAGCCCAAACCCGCCACGCACGATCATTGCGAAAATCCTACCGAGATCGGGATGCCATCCTTCAAGCGGCCAGACAACGGGGAGACCTGCAATATGAGGGGACCACCATTCGATTCTTCCCCGACTTCACCTTGCAGGTCCAGCAGGAACGCCGCTCGTTCATGGGGGTGAAGGCAGCACTCAGAGAGCGAGGGATCAAATACATGATGTTCTTCCCCGCGAAACTCAAGATAATATTTGGAGGAAAATCCCGCTTCTTCACCTCGCCGGAGGCGGTCCAGGAGTGGCTCGACGAGCAGGCGCCGGAGGTACCGGCAACGCAGAATCGTGACGGCTGGAGAGAACCTGGAGCCCCTTCCCCGGGATCGGCGGCTGGGAAATCCGCTGGAGACGAACAAAGCCAAAGGTCATGGCGCTCCAGATCCAACAGTCCTCGTTGGGACTCTCCACAGGACAATGCAGCACGGTGAGACATCGAACAGCAAGAGCGTGCCAATTGGCCATACCTGCGCTGGCGTCGACAGAGTTAAGACTCCTTCATAGCTTTGGGGTGCGGGCGCACTCACGCATGACTATTGTGAGATTGGGCTGATCGCCACGTTTCCATAGACTTAAGGGACCTTACTATCGGGGACGCGGGAATGGCGGCTGGAGTTGGGACTGGCACACGTGCCTACTACCAGAGTTCCTTGGGGGGGGGGAAGTGGTTTACTCTCTCCGGGGTGGGATGGGGGCGACAGGCGCTCTGCTAATTGGGGTTGTGGGTAGTTCGGAGCCTACAGAGCAGGGGGCAGGGTGGGGGGCTAGTTTAATGTGGGGGGGGGGTTCTACGAGCCGGGATGGGGACTGAGAGATACTGGTCCACATGCAGTTGTTTTATTTGCATCACATACGGATGTTGGGGGGGCAACCGGGGTGGGGGGTGGGGTGGGTATGTTCTACGGTCATGTGTAGTTTCTAAGATCAGCTTCGACCCATACGCCGGAGAGCGGCTACAGTTCACCTCACACAGTCACGGTTATGGCTAGGCGATGGGAAAAAAACCTCAAAATCCTTAGCTGGAACGTAAACGGGCTTGGAGACAGACTCAAGCGCACCATAGTCTTACAGTTCATTAGAAGGCACCACCCGGACGTAGTAATGCTGCAGGAAACACACCTCCTGGGAAACACGTGTCACGCCCTTAACAGGTTGGGATACACCCTCGCAGTACATGCGGGCTTTACATCAGGCTCCAGGGGGGTGGGGATTTTGATACGCCGATCACTTCCCATTCATATAACTAACATCGAGTCAGACCCGCAGGGCCGCTTTGCAGTGATGTCCGGCAGGTGGGAGGGGCAACACCTCAACCTGCTCTCGATATACATCCCGCCAGGCCTCCAAACCCAAGCATATGCTGATCTGGGTAAAGTGCTGCTTTCTCTCCCTGATGGTCGCCTCGTGCTGGGAGGGGACTATAATGCTGTAGTGTCGGGAACTTTAGACAGGCATCCACCCAGGGACACACCACAAGGGCAGCAATGGCTATCCACCTTCCTAGAAGCCTTCGGGCTCACTAACATTTGGCGGCTGCTACACCCAACTGATGGTCAATATACCTTCTTCTCCGGTCCCCATGGCACATTCTCCAGACTTGATCACATCCTCACCCTACTACACCTAGACATGACGATACACGACGCAACACACCTACCACGTGGCATATCTGACCATTCACCAGTTATCGCTCACTTCACATTTGGGACCCGGCGAGAGGGCTGTATCGCGCCCATCAACGCGTGGCACCTTAAATCAGAGGACACTAGGAAGGCGCTCATAAAATCGATCACTCACTACTTCGATAGTAATGTAGGTTCAGTGGACTCCCCGGTCATCCTCTGGGAAGCCTTCAAAACAGTAATCAGGGGGGAGGCACTGTCGACTATAGCCGGGAAGCGGAGGGAGAAGGAACGCCTGGTCACTACGGTGGAAGCGGACCTAGCAACCCTAGAACGGGAGGCGAGTGCAACTAGAGCACCTGTTGCACATCATAGGCTCAGGCTCAAAACGGCTGAATACAAGGAACTAGTCACGCAGGACGCTCAGAGGGCAGCCAGACACACGATGGGCAGGATATACGATCAGGGCGACAAGGCCGGGAAATTAATAGCATGGCTGGAACAAAAGACGCAGGCCACCAGAGTAGTCCCCGAAATCATGACGGCCGCGGGGTCGATGGTAACAGAACCCCGGGAAATAGTGGCAGAATTTGCACGCCACTACAGGCAAGTGTACAGCCGGGTATCGGACCGTCCGGAGGAGGACTCGATGGCCCTCCTGACAGACATCCGAATGCCCTGCCTGTCAGAGACGGAACGGGAATCCCTCGAGAGCCCGCTCACTCCCGCAGAACTGCAACGCGCAATTATCGACCTACGCCCAGGCAAGGCCCTGGGGCCGAATGGCCTACCAATAGAGCTCTACAAACTGCAACCTGACGCCCTCAGCAAACACCTTAAGCCCATGTTTGACGAAAGTAGGAGGAATGGACTCCTGCCCAAAGAGCAGCGGTTGGCTACGATTGTGGCGATCCCTAAAGAGGGTAAACCTAGAGAATTATGTGCCTCATATAGGCCGATCTCGTTGATCAACGCGGAGCCAAAAATCCTGGCCAAAGCACTCGCCAATAGACTCCAACCTGTCCTGTCTACCCTGGTCCACCCGGACCAGTCCGGGTTCATGCCCCGCCGCAATACGGCACTCAACATTCGCCGCCTACATGGGGTGCTAGGTCAGAGGCGTAAACTGCAAGAGGATGCGGTGGTGGTCTCCCTCGACGCCACCATGGCATTCGACACTCTTGAATGGCCATACATGATCGCAGTACTGCGCAAAATGGGGTTCGGGCCAAACTTCATATCGTGGGTGCGCCTCCTCTACGCTGAACCTCTGGCCCAGGTGGTCGTGAACGGTAAGGCGTCGGACGTCTTCACCCTTGAGAGGGGGACTCGGCAGGGCTGCCCTCTCTCCCCCCTCCTGTTTGCGCTCTCACTCGAGCCGCTCGCGGCCTGGATAAGGCAGGACTTATACCTTAAAGGTATAGCCTGGACGGAAGGGTGGGAGGACAAAATTTCCCTCTACGCCGACGACATCCTCCTGTACCTGTCCAGACCCCGTAGATCCATTTTGGCAGTGCTTGACATCCTCGCCAGCTTCGGACGGAACTCGGGGTTTCGAATAAACTGGAGTAAATCGCATCTCTACGTGCTACGCGGGGATCCCCCGAGACTCCCAGCCACCTGCCCCTTGACAGTGGCAACAGATGGCTTTACATACTTGGGAGTCTTTGTCTCCACTAACAAGACCCTGTTATATGAGTGCAACCTGCTCCCTCCCCTCAGATGGCTCCAGCGGGAGGCAAAATCCTGGCAAAACCTTCCACTGTCGTTATTGGGCCGCGCAGCCCTATTTAAAATGGTGGCGCTGCCTAGGTTCCTCTACGCCTTACACAACTACCCGGACATAGTGCCTAACTCATACTTCATGGCGGTGGAAGCGGCGCAACGTGAACTCCTATGGGCGGGTACGCCTAGGATAGCACTACATAAACTCACACTGGGGTGGTATGACGGTGGGATTGCCATTCCCGACATCCGCAAATACTATTGGGCAGCACACCTCTCAGCCATTAACCACGGGACATACAGCAGTGGGGATGACCCCGGATATGGGATGGACAGGTGGCAACTCCCTGGTGGGAACTACGAGGCTGCACTCTACTCAAGGCCGGGGAGATACCAACTCACCGGACCGACCCAGCACTCAGTTCAAATTTGGCATATCGCTCAGAAAAAGATGGGGTGGTCGGATGTCCTCACCATGTCCACACCTCTGTGGGCCTCCGAAAAGCTGGGCACTCTGGGACGCACCAAGGGATTCCGCGGCTGGGACCTGATAGGGATTTCACAAATTAGAGACCTCTGGGGGCCACGGGGTATCCACACGTTCGCACACCTACGAGATACATACGACATGGCGCGCACTGAATACTTCCGATACCTGCAGGTACGACATTCCCTTCTAGAGAATATCCCACCAGGCACCACCTTACCCCCGGCCTCTCCACTTGAGGATAGACTACTTGATGGACACCTCCCAGAACACGCCATCTCCCTCACATATAAAAAACTAATTAACAACCCCCCTGACACCTTACTTCCTCTGAAGAACAAATGGGTTGGAGACGGGCTGGAGATAGACGAAGAGGAGTGGTCTCACGCACTAGCCTCGCCCAGGGAATTCGCGATCTCGGCCCGCCTAAGGCTAGTCCAACTGAAAATCCTTCATAGAGTCTACATTTCCTGCACTAGGCTGGTGGCGATGGGTCGGGATGGAGAGGGGCTCTGTAGAAGGGGTTGTGGAGGGAAGGGCACCTTCTTCCACATACTGTGGGAGTGCCCAAAAGTGCAAAGATATTGGAGGAAGGTGGTCCATTGTATGCACGAGGTTCTGGAGGTGGAACTCCGCCCTGAGGCCAAACGATGCCTCCTAAACATCTGGGAGCCTACGGACCTGTCTTCCAGAGGGAGGGTCTGGGTGACACTTGGGTGGATGGTGGCAAAGAGAAATATAGCAAGACTCTGGGGCGCCCCTAATGCACCGGCATTGAGAGATTGGCAGAGCGACATGGACTGGTGCATGCTGCAAGAAAAGACTGTCTACGAGACAAGAGGCTGCCCCCGCAAATGGAGAGATATATGGTCCAGATGGAATGAGTTTAGAGGGAACATATGCGAACCCCCCCTGGCTTCACAGGGTGGGCAGGAAGACATAGACTGAGATCCCTGCCGTATGGGAATAACTGCTAGACCGTGTCCTACAGGCGCTGCGCCTCTGATACGGTAACTGAGCTGGGACTGATGTAACTCACTGACCAAAGTTTCTTGTTTCTGGGATGCGGGTGGGGGGAAGGGGGGGGGGGGGGATAGGTTTAAAGTTGGGGCTGTTACAATTCACACCTTAGTTCTGCTGCACGACATCCTCAAACGCACTTCACATTCCACGGCGCATGCTGCTAACTACTCCTCTCACATCTCCGTTTTCCGCCACCGGGCCTCAGGGATGCCGGTTAAAGGCTGTGTTTAACCAACTGATCACTCGTTGCGGATTCCTTGGTAGCCGCCGGCCTCCGGGTTGTAGGCGTGCGAAACAGTGTACTGAAGTCTAAACATAATAAAAGCAGTTGAACCAAAAAAAAAAAAAAAAAAAAAAATAAGTTGAGAAACTGGTCGATTGGCAAGAAATGATCTCTGGGACAGTGATCGATATAGGGGCAGTAACAGCGGCATGGTCCCTACCTGCAAGTTCGTCATAGACCTTTTGAACTCTGGTCTGAAGGAAATTAGCCACTTTATCACAGAGGGCTTGATCTGGTGCAAATTGATTGTCCTGTTTTTTTGCTGCCTCGATTTTGTTTGTGAAATAATTCATCTTAGTGCTTTTAATGGCTTTGTTGCATTCAACTAATGCTAGTTTGCAGGTAAGTTTACACCCTGCTCACTATAGTCTGCCCTCCATGTGCGTTTTAAGCATCTACACATAGATTTTCAAAGTTTAAGATCGAAGTTGTACCAGGGGACTGGAGCGTTACTTCTCTGCTGTTTGCTTATTTATTCTGGGGCCAACTGATCAATAGCAGATTTAATCCATCCATCAAAGTTGCTGATCGCCTTGTTATTACCTGGCTCTAGCAAAGGTGGACTTTTATCAAGAGTCTCTACTACATTATCTTTGTTGGTGGTATGCCAAGATCTGAATTTGGTAGGGGGCAGTCTCTTTGACAACATGTTAATTTCAAAATAGGAAAGTTTAAAGAAAATGGCTTTGCTGTCTGTCCACGTTAGGGATAGTACATTGTCCATTGTAATATTGGAATTGTTAGTGAAAATACCATCAAGAGTATGACAGGCCTTATGCATGGGCTCTGAGATTATCTGGCTCAGTCCGAAACCCACCATAATATCTAGTAGAGTGAAAGGGTCTACATTATTATTAGATTCAAGGTGAAAATTAAAATTCCCCAGTATCGTAAAGGTAGGGGAGTCCAGACAGGATTCCACGAATGTCTGTAGACCTTGTATGAATATGGACTTCTACCATGGTGGCCGGTAAAGGAGTAGACCAGGGAAGGACAATGTGTTAGTGATTTTGATGTTAAAGGTCATAGCTTCTGCACCTAGCTGCTGAGTAGTCTCAAAGGTGGCTTTCAAACTAGACCGATAAATAATTGCTATGCCACCACCCTTTTGCCCTTTCCTGTCTACACTGAACAGAGCATATCGTGCTGATAGCGCTATAACTCAGTCAGGCTCGGATGTCTCGTTGGCCCAGGTTTCCGTTAGGAAGACCAGATAAGGGTTTGACGTCTGCAACAGGTATTCAAACTCGTATTTGTGTTTAATCACTGATCTACTGTTCTGCAAAATGGCCTTTAATGTGCTCCCCACACATGATTGAAGAGTGAGTTGAAGGGGGTGCATACGTAGTCGCGAGTGTGCCATTATGAAGATTCACGACACAATCATTCCGAGAAATCTCATGACAATTTTCAGTGACATCATGATGCGGATGAAAAGAACAAGTTACTTACCTTAGGTAACACTTTTTCTGGTGGTTCCAGTATCTGCCTGTGGATTCCTCACCTTGTGAATATCCCCTGCGCCGGCAACATTCGGAAACTTTTGTAGCTCTCCATGCCAACGAGGACAGGGACGGGGACGACCTCACCAAGGCACGGATCTGCTCGTGACCTCGCTGACGGCACCGGATCCATAATAGAGCCTCGTCGGCGTGATGACGTCTGTTCCGCCCCTTTTTTCTGTGCCGTCGAGGCACACGGACGGACCGACATAAATAAGTACAGTATACACAGTATTCAAACTAACACAGTGTGAAATCAATGTAACAACAATTAAACATTACCATTGAAAGACACAATCATAAAGTAAACACTGGCTGGTATAGAAGAGTGGACAATGGGGAGGCGGGTGGGCTAGTGAGAAATCCACAGGCAGATACTGTATCCACCAGAAGAAGCGTTACTGAAAGTAAGTAACTTGTTCTTCTGATGGATACATCTGCCAGTGGATTCCTCACCCTGTGAATAGAATCCCACAGCAGTCCCCACTCCCGGAGGAGGGTGTCCACTCCTCTATACCAAGAAATCCTGAAGGACAGAACACGCAAAATGACCATCCCTCCTCACTTCGGAATCTAAGCAGTAATGCTTCGCAAAAGTGTGAAGGGAGGCTCAGGTTGCCGCTCTACAAATGTCCTCTACAGGAACACCTCTCGACAAAGCAGATGTAGACGAGTGTGCCCTGGTAGAGTGAGCTCTTATACCCTCTGGAGGTTCCTTACCAGCCAATGAGTATCTTGATGCACAAGATAATCCATCTGGAAAGTGTGCGCTTGTGCATCGCTCTTCCTTTCCTGCAGCCAGCAAAACCCACAAAGAGCTGGTCGTCCACACGATAGTCTTTACTCCTAGCGAGGTAAAAACTCACCACCCTCTTAGGGTCCAGACGGTGAAGCCGCTCCCCTTCCTTGGAAGGGTGAGGGGGAGGAGAGAAGGTAGGAAGGGTAATGGACTGCCCCAGATAGAAGGGAGTTACCACCTTAGACAGAAAAGCAGCCCTGGTCCTGAGTACCATTCTTTCAGCATGAATGGTCAAGAATGGGGGTTTCGAACTCGGAGCTTGAAGCTCACTTACCCTCCTTGCCGAGGTAATTGCAACCAGAAAAACAGTCTTGAAAGACAGTAGTCTCAAGGGACACGTGTGCAAGGGTTCAAAGGGAGAACCCATCAAGCAGGTTAAGACATGATTTAAGTCCCATTGAGGCACAATAAAAGGAGTGGGCGGAAATTTGTTGGTAAGGGCCTTAATGAAACGTAACACAATAGGCGACTTAAATAAAGACGGATAATGTGCTGTGCTCTGTTGCATATTTATGTTCAAGACTGTTTTACTGTGCTAACAGACTAAAAACGAATAAAAAGTGTTTAGAGAAAAAATAAAGAAGGCTGATCCGGCAAGCAAAGGAATGCCGACAAAGCCGATAAAAAGCCCTTCACAGTAGCCACAGCAAAAACCTGCAGGGCCAGAGATAGAGCAAACTGAAGAATGTCAGATAAACAAGCCCTCAAAGGGTCAATAGACTTCTCCCCAAACCAATGAACAAATTTGGACCACCTATAGGAATAGTTAGACTTGGTGGAGAGACGCTTGGCGGACAAAATAATGTCCACCACGTCAGAAGGAAGAAAAAAATATTCAGGTTGCCCGTTCAATCTCCAGGCATAAAGGTGTAAGCTTTGGAGGTGGCGGTGTAGAACCTGCCCCTGCGACTGCAAGAGGAGATCTGCCCTGTGAGGGAGACGGAGCGGAGGGCACGAGGAGAGGTGAAGAAGATCTGTGTACCACACCCTTCTTGGCCAATCCGGGGCGATCAATATAACTTGGGCCCGGTCTTGGCGAATCTTCCTCAGAACCCGAGGAATCAAGGGTATGGGAGGAAACGCGTAAAGGAGTTGTGAGCCCAAACTCAACTGAAATGCTATTCCCAAAGCTCCCTGCTTCAGAAACTGGAGACTGCAGAATGACGGGCAGTGAGCATTCTCGTGAGTGGCAAACAGGTCCACCCGAGGAGTTCCCCACATCCGGAAGACTTGACGAACTACCTCCAGATGAAGCCTCCACTCGAGGTCGGCTGAGAACTGCCGACTGAGACTGTCCGCACATACGTTCAGAATTCCGGCCAGATGATTTGCCATTAGACAAATCTGATGGTCCTGAATCCAGGACCAGCGACGCAAAGCCTCTCTGCAGAGACAATGCGACCCCACTCCTCCCTGCTTCTTGACATACCACATCGCGGAAGTGTTGTCCGTTAGGACTTGAATCGACTGACCGCGAAGGGAAGGGAGGAATGCCTTGAGCGCCAAACGTATCGCCTGCAATTCTATAAGGTTGATGTGAGGCAACCTTTCTTCTGGAGACCAAATACCCTTGATCTCCAGCTCCCCCATATGAGCACCCCAGCCTAATGTTGATGCATCCGTTATCACTGTGGCAACCGATGGAGGCAGATGGAAGGGCTTTCCCCGACACAGATTGCCTTCCACGCTCCACCAAGACAGATCCACTGCAGTTTCTCTGGAGATCTTCACAGACTCCCTGAGATCTCCCTTGTGCTGATACCACTGCCTGCGGAGGCACCACTGGAGCGCCCTCATGTGCCAGCGTGCATGGTTGACCAACAGAATGCAGGAAGCAAACAGATCAAGCAGGCATAGGACCTTCAGGACAGGAACGACCGCTCCATTGTAAAAAAAGGGAATCATTTCCTGAATGCCGAGAATCCTTTGAGGTGGGGGGATGCTCGGCAGACAGTGTCCAGTACCGCCCCTATAAACAGGTTGCGCTGAGAGGGCACCAGGTGAGACTTGGGCACATTTATCGAAAAACCCAATTTGTACAACAGCTGGGTTGTCTCTTGCAGATGATGGCAAACCTTCTCTGGTGAGACTGCTTTGATCAGCCAGTCGTCCAGATAGGGGAAAACTGGAATCCTCGATCTTCTGAGATGGGTTGCCACCACTGCCATCACCTTGGTGAAGACTCGAGGTGCAGTAGTAAGTCCAAACAGGAGGACCGCAAACTGATAATGTTGCGACCCCAGTGTGAAAAGGAGATACTTCCTGTGGAACCTCAGGATCGGGATATGAAAATACGCGTCCTGCAAGTCGATTAACACCATCCAGTCCTCTTGCTGCAACGCTTGAAGAACCTGCGCTAGGGTGAGCATCTTGAACTTTTCTTGCTTCAGAAAAAGATTCAAGATCCTGAGATCCAGGATTGGACGTAACCTGCCATCCTTCTTGTGTATCAGGAAATACCGGGAGTAGCACCCCTGACCCCTTTCCAGCTCTGGAACAATCTCTATCGCACCTTTTTTCAATAAAGTTAGAACTTCCTCCTGCAGGAGAAGAAGATGGTCCTCCGAGCAAAACCCTTGGCAAGGAGGGTAATTTGAAGGGAATTCCCGAAAGGGAAGGGCATACCCATTCTCCACAAGATTGAGAACCCAAAGGTCTGTTGCGACAGATTCCCAATCTTGCAGAAAATGAGTAAGCCAAACCCCGACAGGACCAGCATGATCCAGAATGGTGGATCTAGGGCTGCTTTGCTGTGGTAAGAGGGGGAGAGGTAGAGGAGGAGGAAGGCTGACGACCTCGTGGGCGACCTTTGTTTCCGCCCCTATAGGATTTATATAGTGTGTTCTGCTGCTGCTGTTGCTGCTGTGGCTGTCTGTATGTCTGAAAGGATGACCTTCCAAAGCACCTGAAGAACCCCTAGGCTGTGTCTGCAGACCCAGAGACTTGGCTGTAGCCTTGCTTTCTTTAAATCTCTCCAAAGCTGCATCTGCCTTTTTTCCAAAAAGTCCAGAACCATCAAAGGGGAGGTCCAAAAGAGTTGCCTGGACATCTTGAGAAAATTCAGAAGACTTAAGCCAGGCACTCCTCCTAGATGCAACTGAAGACCCCATTATCCTGGCTACAGAGTCCGCTGTATCGAGGCCACTCTGGATCACCTGCCTTGCAGCCGCCTGCGTGTCAGACAATACCTCATCAAAGTTCTTTCTGCCCTCCTCCGATAACTTTGGAGCCAGCTGCTTAGCAGAATCCATTAAGGCATGGATGTACCTGCCCAAAAGGCAAGTAGCATTGATGGACTTAAGTGCCATAGACGCATCCAAAAGATCTGCAGCCTTTCGTATTACAGAGTGGTAGGGAATTACATCTTTAGAGGGAACCTCTGAAGGCGGAGAGAGTTTGCCATTCTGGTGATAACTCCAAACCACTTGCCACCCTTAAATCCTCAAAAAAGTCCTCAGACTCCTGAAGCTCACCTTCCTCCATCTCATCCTCCCTATATTGCTGCTCCTCTTTGAGCTTCCCGTCTGGCCCTTATCTTTGGGGCCGGTGCCAATGGAGTCGTACAGGGATCCAATGGATTCGGAACTGGCGTTGAACCCGGATCCAGAGGCACATTCGAAGTCGACCGAGGTCGAGCTGACGGCGCCGGAGAATGTGGAATCGACGTCGAGGTCCTCGGCGCCGGGAAATGCCAGGACGGAGCCGCAGGAAGAAAAGGCATAAAGGGAGCTGGTGCATATGCTTGAGGACCTCCCAAGTTAAATACCATGGGACCCATGGGACACGAAGGAGCACCAGAGGGGTACATTGCCCTCGCAAAGACACCATACATAGCATTTAGATAATGCGATGGGTCTTGCCCTGTACCAGGAAAAGAAGGGTACTCGCCTGGAATACGCTGAGGCATAGGCATCACCGGACTCGGGCCTGCCGGCGCCGACGGTGGATCCATTGGAGTCGGAGACTCTTCAGGTACTGGTACCTCTTCTCCCGGAGCCGGAGAATGCTCCGTAGATGGAGAAAGATTCGGCGCCGGTGACTGCACCAGTGAAACAACAAGAGACGTCGCTTTCTCTGGAGAAGGTGATACATAGTCCTCACGATGTCGATGGGCTTTCGAAGCTGACGATTGAGCATCTTCCTTTTCCAAACGGCGTCGAGAGCCGTGCCTCCTCTTCTTTTTATGCTTCTTGGACTTTGAAACATGGCCTGACATCGACTTAGAGTCCGACCTCGATCTAGATCTGTACCCCAATCTAGATCTGGACCTCGATCTCCTCCGGCCTCTTTTCGTTACGCATCTTTGTCATAAACAGCATGGCTTCCCTTTCATTTAGAGCCTTCGGGTTCATCTTCCTGCAGGAAACACAATCCTCAATGGCATGGTCTGATGACAAAAACCATACGCAATCGTCGTGTGGATCGGTTATGGACATGTGTCCCCACGCGCTCCCTGCAGGTGATTTTCTCGAAGACATCCTCGAAAAGAGAACAGGATACAATCTAGAAAACACAAAGTAGCAAACTACGGAGAGTCCCAAAAAGCCGTTGGCGTCGACGGCGCGGAAAAAAGGAAACTGACGTCAGCACGCCGACGAGGCTATTATGGATCCGGTGACATCCGCGAGGTCGCGAGCAGAGCAGTGCCTTGATGACGTCGTCCATATCCTCGTCAGCTACAAAAGTTTCCGAATGTTGCTGGCGCAGGGGATATTCACAATGTGAGGAATCCACTGGCAGATGTATCCATCAGAAAGAGGTAATGCTAACAAACGTATGCGCCCTTTCTGGACTGGGATAGGATTTGGCATTAAAAGAGTTTAATGTTGTGCCTAAGAACAGCTGCACTTGCTAAGGTTGCAGGTGAGATTTTGCTATACTGATTGTGAAGCTTAATCTTCATAGAAGGTTGATTACCTTTTAACTGTCCTGCAGGGGTTGCTGCTTGGTGACACTCCTGATCAGCCAATTGTCTCGATATGCGAACGTGTGTGTGTGTGTGTGTGTTCCTTCTGAGATGAGCTGCTAAAACTGCTATTTATTTTGTGAATACTCTTGGTGCAATAGTTACTCCAAATGGCAACACCTTGAACCAACTGCACTTTCCACTGCTGTGCTGATAGTGCAGCCTGTGCCTAGACTTCCTCAAGTTCTTCCTCAGGGGTTTGATCGACTGCTCCCCGAAGATGTCTGGTATATTGCCAGCTTGGTGTGCCTGCATAGTGGCGTGGGCACAGTGACATTCCCTCCGTTGCCAAAGCGTCTTCTTGGATTGCCAGACACGTCTCATACGCCTTGTTGTGTTCCGGAGATTGCAGACAGAGTGCTGATCCTGCCTGGAGTACTTGTTGCGGCACTTGGGACAGAAACTGAACGGTGTCTTTTACATCACTTTGAGCCATCGAGGGGAAGAAGGCTGTAGTAAAAATGGAAACAGAAGTAGATCCGGGTCCAAGCTATCAAAGGTTGATGAACCGGGGAGCTTGTAAGGCCTTGTGGCAGGAATAAAAACTTTGGTCAGAGAGCTCCGAGGTAGACATCAGAACCCAATGGCGGAAAAAAATATCTAACAAAGGAGCGGATGAGCGTGTGCAATAAAGACTATAAGAGGACCATACCTTATGACCAAAAATACGGCCAACACATGCTACAAATCTGTAGTTATAGGTATGTAACTTTTCCTTCTACAGTATTGGAGTGATCATAGAATCACATGCTTGAACTGAAATTATCAAGGTAGTACTTTGTTAGAAAAATAGGTGGAAATGAGTCTTACCTTAATGAAAAAGGTTGTGCATCATCAGTTGAGCAACTGATGTTTCAGCTATCATTTGAACATCTAGACAGTAATGCCTGGCAGTGGAAGGGGTCAGAGCAAGTAGCCACTTTGGAAAAGTGCAATAAGGGAGCAACACCAAAGAGTGCATCCACTGTGGCCGTTCCGCTCAGTGAATGTGCTC
Organism: Lissotriton helveticus; assembly: GCF_964261635.1. Classification (NCBI taxonomy): domain Eukaryota; kingdom Metazoa; phylum Chordata; class Amphibia; order Caudata; family Salamandridae; genus Lissotriton; species Lissotriton helveticus. The sequence goes on from NC_136067.1 coordinate 1,653,265,818, forward strand.
TAAACCAGTGTTGTAAATGATGGCCAGCTTGGACAAGCAGTACAAAATGCATCAGGTAGTCCATTGTTATATTCCCCCTTTTGATGGAGAGGCCTTTATATAGATTTCCATATGAAGTTTCCATTTAAAATAAATTATTGGTCAGTCTTGTCGGAAGTCTTTTGTCCTATCAATGCAGAACTTTAAATCTTGATGTCTAGTAAATATAGAGGATCTTTTTACATCTGTTGATAATTAAGGAAAAAAAGTGGATACTTGTAGGTATAATTTTGCAGCTTGAAGAATTTTCTGGATTCACATGCTGTGCATTATTCCGCCATCTAGTGGATGGGTCCAAATGCTCCACTTTTTTGTAGTCCTTTTATTGTTATTGTTGTTGTGTCGTCAGAGTCCCCTATTTGGTGCTTCTTGCGACGGTGTAAAATCTTCCCGGGAAGCTCCCACTCTTGGTCGCCATCTTTTTTTCCCTAATGTTTGTCTGTTTTTTATATGGTTTGTGTGACCCATCTGGCATGAGTTCCACACTGTGTTTGAAAACGAGAGGAATAGTTGCTATGTCTTCCTGCTAGTCTTTTCTATATAGTACCTTATAGCACATTTTGCATTTAGTGCGTGCAATGCTCTTTCTGCTGGATTTTTTGGCTTTTGGTAAAATCTTGGTAGCTGTATTTTTATTTGTGTGAAAGTGTGACACTACTTTAGGTAAGAATTGGAATTCTGTATTCATGATGATTCTGACTGTGTGAATCTGTAAATATGGCTCTTGAATTCCGAGTGCTTGCATTTTACTTACCATGTGACAAGATCTTATGGCCACCAGGAATGCAGTCTTTAGTGTGAGCATCTCTAATGTGGCTTTGTGTAAAGGCTCAAAGGGTGCCTTTATTAAGTGAGTGAGTACTACATTTAAATTACATGTGGGTGCAGGTACTTTTCTTGATTGGGCAATTCTCTTTGCCCCTTCTTAGTACTGATATATCATTGGAACTGTGAAGAAACTTCTTTCTTTGTGATCTCTTGTGTAGGCCACGATTTCCGCTACAAGTACTTTTAAAGATGCATATGTTAATTTGCAGTCTAGTAGCTGTGGTAGGTATTTTAGCACTGTTGCATCCTTAGTGTTCGTCCTTCATTTGGATCATGTTACTTACCCTGAAAGCATCTGTGCTTGGCATGTAGAGCTGTATATTCACATGCTTTGCATACTCCTGTCATCTAGTGTTGGTTCCGGATGTTTGCACGTTTTTTTTCGTCAAAGTCTTTTGCAGTCACAAGGTAAGGTGACTTCTCCTTGCGGTGATAGTGCAATTGGGCATCGACTCCATTGTTAGATTGTTTTCCCGCCAGAGGGTGAGAATGGAGTAAGTAAGTATAATATAATGATATCTATGCCTATGTAATGTAATTAATAAGAACTGCAACAACCAGAAGTGTCCGGGGAGGAGGGAGGGCTCATGTGAGTCTACAGCTCTACATGCAAAGAACAGATGCTTACAGGGCAAAGTGACATGATCTGTTTGAGGCATGTGTGCTGTAGATAAACATGCTTTGCACAGACTGCATAGCAGTACTGTCGCCAAGTGGTGGCTAACCAGGGGGCGTTGCAGTTGTTTGAGTATTTTTAGCACTGCCTGTCCTACATTAGCTTGTTGGCGTGCTAATACATCCACACAATAAAGTTTGGTACACGTGTGTGGTGTGGACCATGTAGCTGCCTTATATGTCGTCTATGGGAATATTTTCTTTAAAAAAAGCCATAAAGGCTCATATTATGCAAGTAAAAAGCGCTCTAGGAGGTACAGTTAAAGAACTATCCTATCTTTATGAAGTTGAAAGAAGGGTTCTTCTAAGGTTAATGCTGTAAGTCACTAATACGTCTTAATGAAGTGAAAGCAATTAAGAAAACAACCTTCCATGAAAATATTGTAATGAACAATTGCATAATGGCTCAAAAGGTGGGCCCATAAGTCTTGTAAGAACAATATTGAGGTTCCAGACAGGTGCAGGTGGTACCCTGGGTGGTATTATTCTTTTAAGGCCTTCCATAAACACTTTGATTACTGTCACTTTGAATAAAGATACATGTTGCCTGTTTTGAAGATATGCAGCTACTGAACAGCTAGATGAACAGTTCATATCCACCACATTAGTTCGAAATTACTATTTATGTAAACTGTTCATCCACTGGAAGGGGAGGGGGGGCAGGGTTAAGGAGGGAATTGGGCGCAGGCTAGCCACTGGTGGTTGCATTCTTGCAGAGTTTAGTGAGCCTTGTTGGCGACAGAGGACTTGTAGCAGCTAAGACAATCTATTTCATTATTAATTCAACTGTTTTGGCTGGCTCGATTACTTTTATGCTCCTCTGATTTGACCAGCAATGTGTTCTCAGGTCATTATACACGCATCATTCGCAGTTGATTAACATGTTTACATGTACCTTTATAGTCTACGTAGTATACAGTATATGAGGAGGTAGCTTGAGCTAGATAACAGATGGTGTATCAAATAGGTCTACTGCCCAGGGCCTAACCTTAGCCCCAACTCAAATAATGCAGGAAATCTGAGGCAGGTTCTGATACTCAGAATGCATCTGCTGGTGAGGATCATGGAATAGAATGTGGCCATGGCATTTATGACGTCCCTTCGCAAGCATATATCTGTGCAGCTGAGGGACCCCATCAGAGAAGCCCATGCTAAAATGCAGGCAGTTACTGCACAGAACAGGAGTGCTCACTTAAGACCCCCCTGATAGATTTCAGCAGCAATTTATTCGAAAGCCTGGATGTAAAGTCAATACTGCAAATGTTTGCCCATGAACTACATACATCTATTTGTTAATGATGTATTCTTAGAGGAAGTTGTGCAAAACAAATATGCATGCCGAACAGTTTAAGGGAGCAGGGAGGCACTCTGGCACCTCATTCTATGTCACAATTATGGCTTCCTACTTTACATTGGAGTTGAAACAACATCTGGGCCTTATGCTCCTCCTGGCAGTAGTACACACACTAACCGTACAGTCTTACTTTTTCTACTAGTAAGATGTGGGCAAAGCCCAGCTTCCTATCAGTCATGAACAGAGACCAGTCTTTCATTCTGCAGGGTATGCTGCATTTCTATGATAATGTTGCAGTGTTGTACTATAATTGTATTTATACAGTGCTTACTACCGCTGACAAGGTGTCAAAGCATTTTTTCAGTGAGTGGCACGTTACTCTCGAACCCAAAAAGGATTAGGGGTATATTAGTATAGTGAAATTTGAGCGGAGGACATGTGCGTGTTAGTTGGAATGAATAGGGTAATGGGGAGATGGAAGAGGAAGAGTCTAGAAAGTGTTTTCTGGGGGATCATAATAGTAAGATGAGGTTTGGGATGAGTATAAGGAGAGATGGAGAGAAAAATCTCTAGAAATAGATTAGGGAGATCATAGTAATAAAATGAGTTTTGGGATGAGTCAAAGGGGGGATAAGTGCATTGAAGAGTGTCAAAGTTTGTTTTTTTCTACAATAGGAGTAAAGTAATAAATATATAGATACATAAGTACATATTAGACATAAATATATCAAGAAATACACATATCTAGATACATGCATATAATCAAATTAAATGTTTATATATACACAGGGATATGCTGTTTATTTGTGTCTGAGTATGGTGGCTATGTAGAAAAGAGCCAAATCTTGAGTAATCTTCTGAAGATCTTATGTTTCGGGGTAATAAATGCCATAGTTTGGCTGCTTGAACAGAGAAAGATGTGCCACCTATGTTTATTTCTAGTATGTTGGATTTTGAGGTGAGGTGCAAATCTGGAGCAGAGGTTGCTTTGATGAATGTCTTTGGTGATTTAATCCCTGATGAAAATCAGCCCTGGTCCATGTATTGCTTTGTGGGTCATACAAAGCAGCTTGAATGTGAATCTTCTGGCAACCCGTAATCAAAATAGGGCCCTCAAGCAGGGGAGATGCGGGCTTGTGGCTTTACATGTGGTAGTCCGGCAGCATAGTTCTGAATCAACATCTTGTGTTAAGTAAGGACCCCCTGGAAGTTCCAGTGATGGACTATCTCAAGGATATTGTTGTTAAAAGTAATGGGCTCCTCACATCTCCTCTGTGTATGGGGAGGAATATTGAAATCCCAGTGGTTCTGCCAATGAATGTCATCACAGGTACAAATTAACCAAGTAGTTTGTCAAACCCAGACAGTCACTCAACATTAAAAATATATACTTCTGTGGCATGCCGTTATCTAACTACTGTAACCATTTCGGTGACAGCATTTTGGTATGGTAAAGAAATGCGTTACTTACCTGTAACAGCAGTTATCCAGTATTGGTATCTTTCATAGATTCACATGCCTGAATCATTCCCCGTCGTCGGGGTGGGAGTCCCCGGTAAATAAATATAGTAATGTCACATGGACATATACTTAGTACTAGGCCAGAGGCCTCACATTAGTAGCCTATCTAGGTCCTTATGTAAAAAGGACCAAACTTTGGCCAGTAGCCAATCAGCTCCTATCACCCTCCTGACCTTCCTGGAAGGAGCCCTTGTCCCTCAGATTTTCGTAAGCACCGTGCCAAGTAGTACCTACTGAGAAGACTTAGGTGAGCCCTTCCAGGGGAGGCGGGTGGGTTGCATGTGAATCTATGAAAGATACCAATACTGGATAACTGCTGTTACAGGTAAGTAACGCATTTCTTATCCAGTATTATGGGTATCTTTCATAGATTCACATGCCTGAATCAGAATAGCAAGCAATAATGAGCACATTTCTCACATACATCTTGAAAGACATAATAAACTTATCATAAGTTGTTACACAGTTTACATGATACTCACAACCTGATAAGAAATGTGCGGTAAATTACCTGGAAGGTGGGATGATAGGAAGAAGGCTCACCTCTAATGAAATAGATGACGTAGGACAGCCTGTCCTACTGCTGCATCCTTCATAAGTTCAGAATCCAAGCAGTAGTGCTTGGTGAACGTATGCGGCGTCTTCCATGTCGCCGCTCTGCAGATGTCGACAATGGGTACCCCAGCAAAGAGCGCCATGGAGGTGGCTATCGCTCTAGTGGAGTGTGCTCGAACCTTTGAAGGCAGAGGATGGCCCGCCTGTTGGTGACAGAATGCCATGGCCGCTGAAATCCATCTGGAAATGCTCTGTTTTGTCAATGCTAGGCCTTTCCTAGGCCTGCTAAATGCAACAAACAATTGGTTAGACTTCCGAAATTGCTCAGTCCTGTGTATGTAGAATTTGAGACAACGCTTGAGGTCCAATGAGCGCAGAGATCTTTCAGCCGCAGATGATGGATTTGGGAAGAACGATCTCAGGACAATAGGTTCATTGAGATGGAAAGAGGACGGAACCTTTGGTATAAATTTTGGATTAGTCCTTAAAATGACCCTGTCATTCTTAAACTGGATAAAAGGGTCTTGCACAGAAAAAGCCTGCAGTTCACTCACTCTCCTTGCTGATGTGAGCGCCAGTAGTAGAGCTGTTTTCCATGACAAATATTTAAGATCTGTTTTGTGAATTGGCTCGAACGGGTGTTTCATTAGTTGAGCTAGTACCACGTTTAGTTGCCATGTAGGTGGTGACGCTCGTACTGGAGGGAAAGTTCTGAATAATCCCTTCAGAAACTGCTTGACCAGTCTGTTGGTCCATAGTGAAGCGCCACACGAAGAACGTCTAAACCTGGAGATGGCCGTCAGATGGACTTTTATTGAAGCGTGTGCCAGCCCTGAATTGGCTAGGTGGAGCAAATAGGGCAGAATTTGTGCTGGAGTAGAAGTGAACGGATGCAATTTCTGAGCCCTACACCACAAACAGAACCTTTTCCACTTGAGGGAATATGTCTTATTAGTACTTTCAGCCCGGGCCCGGGCTAGAACGACTCTGCATTCCTGTGGAAGATCTAGGTTCTGGAACTCTCTGAACTCAGGAGCCAAGCCGATAATTTGAGAGATGTTGGATCCGGATGTTGGACTTGTCCCTGGTTCATTGTAAGGAGATGCGGGCATGTCCTGAATAGAATTGGAGGTTCCAGCGATAGCAGGTGTAGTTCTGTATACCAGTGCTGGCGTGGCCACGCTGGGGCTATCAGGATCATGGTACAACTCTCTGCTTTCAATTTCCGGAGAACCCTTGGGATTAGGGGAAACGGTGGAAAGGCGTAAGCAAAGGTCTCGCACCATGTCATCGAAAAAGCATTCCCTAGGGATCTTTTCTGGGGAAGCTAGCTTGCGTAACTTTGGCATTTCGCATTCATTTCCGTCGCAAAGAGATCCAGGTGAGGCTTGCCCCAACGGGAGAACACTGAGTCGAGCGTCTTCTGGTCGAGCTCCCACTCGTGGCAAATTGAGCGCTGTCTGCTTAGCGAGTCTGCCAGGATGTTGTCTACTCCTGGGACATACTCTGCCCGCAGAGAAATGTTGTGCTGGAGTAGCCACCTCCAAATTTGCTGAGATTCGCGAGACAACGTCTTGGATCGAGTACCTCCCTGTTTGTTTAGGTAGTGCATTGTGGTGGTGTTGTCCGTCCTCACAAGCACTGGGAAGCTCCTGATTCGGGGTAGAAATGCCCGAAGAGCTAAGCGTACTGCTCGTAACTCTAGCAAATTGATGTGGAGTCGTTTTTCTGCCACTGACCACTGACCTTGTACTTGCAATTCCTGAAGGAACGCTCCCCATCCTTCCAGTGATGCGTCCGTGGTTATGACATAAGGGGAGACTGGGAGTAAAAAAGGAAGGCCTTTGTTCAAGTTGTCGCCCAGAAGCCACCATCTCAGAGCCTTTTTCATGACCTGAGTGATCTTGACCCAGTCGTCGAAAGATCCTGTACTTTGGATCCACTGATTTGTTAAAGCTTCCTGTAGAGGTCGCATGTGGAGACGACAATGCGGAATGAGAAATATGTTGGAAGACATCATTCCTAGCAACAACTTGAATAGTCGAACCCTGACTCTCTTTTTGGTCTGAATTTGGACGGCCAGGTTTCTCAGCTTGACCTGACGTTCCCTGGAAGGGAAGGCTTTCTCCTGTTGTGTATCCAATGTCGCTCCTAGGAAATTGAGACGTTGTGATGGACGTAGATTTGACTTTTCCTGGTTGAGCGTTAGGCCTAAGTTCTCGAAGAGACGAAGGCAGGCGGTAGAGGATTTGGCCACGCCTGTTCGAGTAGGAGCCTTGACAAGCCAGTCGTCCAGGTAGGGAAAGACTTGATGATGATGCTGGCGAAGGTATGCTGCTACCGGAGACAGACACTTTGTAAAGATGCGCGGAGCTGACTTCAGGCCGAATGGTAAGACTCTGAACTGGTAGTGCCTGCCTGCCACTGTAAACCTCAGGAATTGTCGATGACTCTTGTGAATGAGGATATGAAAATAGGCATCCTGGAGGTCCAAGGATACCATATAGTCTTTTGAATTGAGCAGGTGTAATACCTCCTGAAGGGTAACCATACGAAAAGACTGCTTCTTGAGGTATTGGTTTAGGTTTCTCAAATCCAGTATCGGTCTCCACTGCTTCTTCTCCTTTTTTCTGATCAGGAAGAATCGGGAGTAGAATCCTCTCCCCTTTTGTTCTCGAGGAACTCTTTCCACTGCTTTTTTCTAAAGCATTAGCAAGAGTTCCTGTTGAAGAATGTTTAGATTTTTGTGTTGCGCCGGACATGGTGGATTTGGAGGAGGATGCTCGAGAAATTCCAGAGTGTGTCCGAAGCGGACTAACTGCAACACCCAACGATCTGTAGTAATTTTCTTCCAATTGTGAAGGAAGTTGGTAATTTTTCCTCCAACTACGAACTGTGGAGAAGAGGTGGAGGCCAGCTGGAGAAAGCAGTCATTGACGTCTGTTATTGTCTTTCTTTCCTCCTCTTCCTCGAAAGGACGACTTGTTATATGAGGATTGTCCTTGTTGTTGTTGCCTCTGCTGATATTGAGGTTTGTACTGCTGGGAAGAATTATAAGAAGACTTGTAACCTTGATAGTTGCCACGAGACTGTTGTCCTCGACCTCTGGAGCCTCGAAAGGAATTCTGCTTGAATTGTAGAGTGCCTAGGGCTTTCGCCGTTTCGGTATCCTTCTTAATGCCTTGCAGCATGTCATCAATATGTTCACCGAAAAGGCGCTCCCCATCAAAAGGCATGTCGAGGACTTTGGCTTGCACTTCAGGCCGGAATGCTGTGGCTTTAAGCCAGCCCTGGCGCCTTAAAACTGCTGCTCCCGCCAATTGACGGAACCCTGTGGAAGCAATATCCAGGGCCACCTCTATCATCTCTGAAGCAGAGCGTTCACCCTCCAGCAAAATCTTTTTAACCTAGTCTTTCTGGTCTTCTGGAATCGCCCCCAGATATGGGGCTATATCTGCCCATATCTGTCGATTATAGCGCCCTAGTAAAGCCAGAGAATTTGCAGCCCTGATTGATAGGGCGGACATGGAGGAAAATCTCTTGCCAATGGCATCAAGCTTTCTTCCTTCTTTATCAGGAGGAGCGGTCATGGTCGCTGACGGATTGCTGGACTTCCGCTGAGCGGCCTGAGATATAACTGAATCAGGTTTAGTTTGACCAGTCAAACATGCGGGTGCAGTGTCTGGGGCTTTGTATTTCTTTTCAAGTCTAGCCGGCACTGGAATGAGAGAGAGAGGAGTTTTCATTATTTTTTGTCCTTGCTCCCATATATAATCGATTACTGGAATGGAGCGAGCTGATCTCTTGAAGGGTTCTTTGAAATCATGAAGAAAACAGTCCTTCGTTTCCGATGCTATATGGATGTTGAATCTTGCAGCCGCTCTTCCTACGATATTATGGAATCCCCCTAAGTCCTCAGGGGTTGAATCGTCCTGTACTTGGTCTGGGGATATTGGATCTGGGTTAGCATTATAATCCGAATCCATATCATCGTCATCATGTATTTCGCCTTCTTCATCCTGGGCCTCATCAATTCCCACTTCTTCCTCATATTCTTCCTCATCCGTAGAATTTTGAGGAGGAAATGTCTCTTGTTCCTGATGCACATCCCGCGGGAGAGGCCGCTGTCGATGTTTAGGAGTTGGTGTTTCCTGTGGTACCTGTACTCCAGAGGCAGGAGCAGATGATGGAAACCTTTGTTTATAATCTGAAATTAGAAATTGTAGGTCAGAAACAATTGAAGCTGGAAGGCACACCATAGGCTGAACAGTGGTATGCTCTTGAACTGATTCTTGAATTGTAATTTCCTCAAAATCTTCACAGTCCGAACTCTCATGAATTTTGATGTTGAGATGAGAGGGACTGGATGCTATGGGAAACATGGACTGATCTTCTGGATCTTCCGTGTCTAAAAACTGCGTTGGCAACAACTGTTGGACCTTGCTGGGTGAGGTCATCTCTGGTGTGACCAAACATGACGACATTTTAAAGTGTGTATATGTATACTTCAATGAGGGAGCGCCCTTGGAGTGTAAATCCTTTGACGCGGTGTCCGTTGATGGTGTAGCGTCTACTATTTTTGATGTTTCAGGTGTTTTCATTGTCATTGATGTTTTTGTCGACGACGACGTCCTCGTCGACGGCGGCGACACTGCAGCATTCGACGACGATGCCACCGTCGACGGCGACGTCGACGGTCTCGTCGTCGACAGGCCCGTCGACGGTGGCGTCGACGACCTCGTCGACGACGGTGTCCTCGCCGACGAGGAACTCGTCGACGGCTGTATCTTCGTCGACGGTTGTGTCTTCGTCGACGATGGGATCTTCGTCGACGATGGGATCTTCGTCGACGAGGAAGTCCTCGTCGACGATGGGATTTTCGTCGACGCTGGAAGCTTTGCCTTCGTCGATGATGAAGCAGACGTCGACGGGAGCGCTGTCAAAGGCGACGACGACGATTTTATGACAGGAATGACAGAAGATATTGACCTACCCATCGTCGACGACGTGGTAGAAGTCGATGCCATGGAGAAAGTAGACGCCGTGGATGTCGAAATGGAGACTGTCGACAACGTCACAGGCAGGCTAGACGACATTATAGCAGGCTTTTTGAATTCTGTCATCTGAAGAGAAGGCTTGACCTTAGGATGACTCTCAACAGACTTTGGCTTCTTGTGAGGAGGCGCCACAGACTGATCTGGAGATGACTGCCCAGGCCTTTTTGAAGCGGAGTGGAAGCTCCTGAAGGAACACTCGCTCTCACCTGAGGAGACTACCTGCTCTTTGTTCTTTAGTCTCTGGAGCCACAGAAGCAGTCGCCCTTCCCTGTCCTTCAACGTCTTGACCGGGAGAGTGCGACAAATCTTACATTCCTTGGCAGAATGCTGAGGATAGAGGCAATACAGGCAATCTTCATGTTTGTCCTCTATATGTAACCTCATTTTACTACAAGAGGCACAGGGTCTAAAAAGCCCTTTTTTAGGAGTAGTAGCCATATTCACTACCAAAACTTGAAGAATAAAAGTATAAAAGGATAGAATCCAAAGATATAGGAAAAAACCTGAGCAGAGCTCAGTGGAGACTCCCTTCAGCACGACGTGCGGTAGAAAATCTGAGGGACAAGGGCTCCTTCCAGGAAGGTCAGGAGGGTGATAGGAGCGGATTGGCTACTGGCCAAAGGTTGGTCCTTTTTACATAAGGACCTGGATAGGCTACTAATGTGAGGCCTCTGGCCTAGTACTAAGTATATGTCCATGTGACATTACTATATTTATTTACCGGGGACTCCCACCCCGACGACGGGGAATGATTCAGGCATGTGAATCTATGAAAGATACCCATAATACTGGATAAACACTATAATAAAGGCCTGGATAATTCATGAAGTACTTCTGGTGAACCTACAGGGATTCTGATAAATTTCAGTAGAGACTGGTAAGAGAGACCCAGGAGTAATTCTGGCTGCAGAATTAAAGACAACAAATATCCAGAGTCTGAACTTATTAGAGGTGGGTGAAGAGACATAAGGAATACCCTCTATGGACAAGTAGGACCCAACCTAGTCAATGGACTGGGTGTTAAGGAAGAAAACACAAACTTTCAATATCTCCGTAGATATTAAAATGTTTTGTGGATTTTTCTGGGCATTTCCTGCAGATTTTCTGTCAATGCCTCAATTTCAAAGCGGAATGAAATGGTTTAAAACTGTAAAGATGCCAGAGGAAATGTCTGATGTATGAGGATGGCAGGCTGCTGCGGCAACTTTAAAGATGAGATAGTCGCTCAAACATAAAGTGGCCCATGGTACAATTTGAACTCACCATAAAACATTCCTTCTAGAGAATATTTGTAGGAAGCTCCAAAAAGGTTGGAGCAGTGTTCTGTATTACAACAAACTGCTTGATGTGAAATTCTCAGCTAAGTAGTAAGGACACGTGCTTACTACAACTCTTGATGACTGCACATATCTGATCCCAATTTGGGGTCAGTTGGGATAAGTACACAAGCCCTGCTGTAAACTTGATTTCAACATGTAAATGGACAGAACGAATAAAAACAACCAGGTACTACAATCGTACAATGCAGCTTGTAAAGTTGAACATGGTGTAAGAAGTTGGCTATACAACTGATCTTTTTGGCAACACAGATTGTAGATCTTGACTATTGTCTTGACTACCACAGAAAGACAGATGTCCTTCCATGACTCTTAGTTGGCAGTTATTGATAGTCGTACTGCTGTAGAAGAAATAGTCTATTTCATTTGTTTGTGGAGGACGTTGCTAAGCTGCAGGATCAGCACTTTGCCTTTTACATTCCTGCAACACAGAAAAAGAGTAGTTCATATTGGTGATGCAGAGTTTGACAAGGAGAGACAGGAGAGTTGTTATTACTGTTTCAAGTGCCCATATCAGCAAGGCAAGTATTTGCTTTAGGTTTCTGTTTCACATTCTACCACACTAACGTAAAGTTCTGTGGGAACGACGAAAATGGACACGTCAGATTAAAGGTATGTGCCTTTAAATGGCTGTGCAGCCATCCATGTCTACCGCATCCCATAAATAACTAGCTGTGTAGCCTTTCAAATTGTTCCATCTAATCCCGAAAACCTTTCATATTGGCCTGAACCAATGTAGCAGGACAATCCAAAGTCGCTAAGTGGAGTGCTATTTTTAGGTCGAGCCTTTAGCAGCGCACATGCGCTGCAATAGGAAAACTACCTCTTAGAGCTCACCACAGCTTTTCACAAGCTCGTGCGTTTTTTTGGGGGGGATCACAGCATATTGGCCTTTGCGTACGTCTTTCTAAGAAAGACAGCATGCAATTAGCAAAGGCGGGTACATGACCCGCTTTTGCTCGCCCACGGCCTATTGCTTGCGGTTACTCGCACAGGCACCATCTGTTTTGAATCATCGTGCCCAGAAACAGGCACGATAATCGAAAACAGATCGCTCGCTGTGGGGCGCGCACCACTCGTGTGGTTTTAGAACGTCTGTGTTTAAGTTTACTATTTCTGCATGTTTTTACCCACTCTGTTTAACCTGCAGGTTATGTTTGTCGGCGAATTACCAATGGATGGAAAAGTGACTAGGCGTTTTGCAGCCGGCGAAACCCCGTCCTACATTTATTATTACCTGCTCTGCCCGCCTCCTTTCGTGAATCCGGTCGCTGCATTCCCAGCTCTTTCATGGGCTGCTGTTCGCAAGCGTGCGTGCACCACTCGCGGGATTGTCACAGATGGTGGTTGCACTGGCCCCTTCACAGCTCCCATATATGGTGCGGAGTCCAGGGAGCGATCTGCTGCTTTGGGTCCCGGGCACTGTATTCAATGCTGGCATCTCCCCCTTTGCAAATGAGTGCGATCCTCCGCATCGTTTTTTTTAATTTTTTTTTAATGACATTCGTTTATGGCATCTGTCAAGATTGTTTAGAAATGGATTGCATAGATCTATGCTTTGGTTACACCATCGAAACTGCCGGGAGATTCTTGGCACTGGGCGCTTTTCTCTCGACTCTCGTATAGCAACGAGAGTCGGCGCTCGGAATGAGTGTGACGCATCGGAATGAAAAACCCCTGTGTACATATGTGGAATGATTATGCTGTTTCTTGTGGTTGTCTTGCTGAAGTGAATAGCTCAGGGTGCACTGCTTATATCACTGCCTTCATTTCTTGTTTCCTCCGGACACAGCGCATTGCACCAAACTATGCCTACCCGGAGTCCCTCAAGAGGCTCCTGCAGGTAATGACGTCACACTTGCGCTCCTCTCTTGCAGTGTCGCGCGCGCTCCTTGCAGAGACCACTTAACCATGGCTGCTCCACTTGCTGCGCACTTTACAAAACAGTCTCGATGGCAAACCAGAAAAGCTACAGAATATGCCAAGTCAGATGTGCTTGCCGTGTACCGACTCCGGTGAGGCCCAACTGTTCCTCGGCCAGTGTCGGGCGGAGATGGAGCCAGTTTGTTAGGATAGGCCGGAAGATAAATAAATCCCTTTGTTTTTATTAACGGACTCGGGTGTTAACGTTATTTATTCCTAACGTGCAAACTGCTTTCAGGAGACTTAAGTGGATGTTTGCAATTTATCCGGGCACATCCCCAACTCCATCAATCACTAAACCCCATGACTCCAAACCTCGCTCTCCTCCCTTCTTCTAGACATCAGACATGTAATGCCCAGACTAGCACCAGAAATTAAGAACCAATAACTCTAGCTAAAAACGTATAAGGACCCAAAGGCGAGACGTATTGGCTATGCTTGTTATTAGGGGAGGTGTGTGAAAACTGGGTGGTAGAAATGTTGTAGATTTCTGCGAATTTCAAAGCTTTCTGCCACAGAAAACTGAGGAAAATTCATGACTTTAGCCTAAGTTTGAGGATTTGCAGGGCATTTTGTGTAAGAAAACGTCACAGGGTTCACACAAGTCATACCACCCTGAACTTGCATGGGTGTTTAGTTTTCAGACATATCTGGGTTAAGCTGGTGTCCCTAGGTAGTAGCCAAGCCCATGCCAAAATACCGCAGCTACCCAGATTGCCAAAAAAGTTACTATTCAGGCGAAAACTCATTGATCGATCCATGGTAAAGACACTATGAAATATAAACTGCAGCTAAGCTGCTGATGCTCTGTATCACCTGTTTTTGAACAGCCAAACTCTATATGTTTCTGTAACCTCAAGGGAAAGACTGAGGTGACGATATATTTTTTGCTGTGGCAAAAAATTACAGACCTCTAATTTTTTTCTACATATTTTCATTTTTTCTTTATTTTAACAATTCGTTTTCGGGTGACAACTAAGATGAATCTCGTAAATTATTTCTTACTGGATTAAGAATTTTGTCTTATTTACAGAAAAATATAGCTTTGACTGTGGGAGACTCACTGAGGGAAATCAGATACTCACCACCGCCTGCCCCAGCCTCAAGCGGCAGGTCTGGTTTCTCTTCACTGACCACCCCCCATCCCCACCCCCTCAGTTTCGCCCCTTGCATCATGTCTCTCACTCCATCCAAGCAGAGCTAGAGCATCTGATTTGCTCAAAAAGTTGCACTGGCTGCCCATCTCGAAAAGAATCGTCTTTAAGATTCTTACTTTGGCGTTTAAGGCCCTTCATTCTGTGGGCCCTAATTATATCAGGAAGCGAATGGCTTTCTATGTGCCCAGGAGGACGCTGCGGTCGGCCACATCCGCCACGATCGCTGTCCCGCCTATTAGACGCGCCCGGATGGGAGGACGGTCCTTCCGCTATCTGGCGGCCCACCACTGGAATGAGCTCCCTGTCTCCCTTCGGAAATCCAATAGCCTCCTCTCCTTTAGAAAGGAGTTGAAGACTTGGCTCTTTTCTGCTTGACCTCTCGGACCACTGTGAGCTGCTGTCTGGCGTTTTTCGGATTCAGGTCTCTTTGCCAAAGCGCCGGGACACCCTATGGGGTAGCCGTGCGCTATAGAAGAGATCACACATAACATAACATAACATCAGTGCAGGTTGCAGACCAGAAATAACATCGATGCAGCCACTTGCAGTGGGCAGAGGTGATGCCAAGGGGAGGTATCCAGCAGTGGGGCCCCAAAGAGAACTGCACTTTAAAAAATAGAGCTGGAGGATGCAAGCCACACTGTACTAAAGGTAGAAGTGCACTAAAATACCTCCAAAGGCTCTGGGCTCCACCCTAGTCCTTCAACCGGAGCCTTTTTGGCAAAAGCGCTGAAACGCTGTGGCCCAGCAGGATGTCCCCGTGCTAAAGGACCAATGTCAACTAAATAGACCCGATGGCCCGCACCATTCGTTATCAGGGAGTCCACTTAAAGAACGCGCACCTGTATCACATAGGAGTCACCCCCAAGGTAGAGCACTTAGTTCAAAGAATCACGCATGGGGAATCAGCTGCTGGGTTCCCCCTATTTAATTTCCTACAGGTCTCCACTAATGGCTGAGCCCAGAAAAGTGCTGAAGTGCTGCTCATGCTCTTCCAAACACCAATTTCCCAAAAAAGGGACCCTTAGGCTCAAAATCAAATCAAATTCTCTTTAAAGCCTTCTTGGGCTCATTTCTCTGAATGGCTTCTAGACATATCATCTTGGAATCATGTTTTGTGGACGTTATGGGCAGTGATTATAAACCATCTCAGCAGAGAAGGTTATGAGGATAAATGTCATGAAACATGAAAAGTGTACTGCATGATGACCAGGAGATATACTAAATGCCTCAGGCATTCAAGTATGGTCAAGTCTAGAGTGCAAGATAACAATTTCACCATTTGGTCACTTAGCACGGCTGCCTGATGCAGCAGAGAGTGAATTAGAACATATGAACACAAATATTAGTGAGGCCTTTGGTCACTTGCCACTACCTTCCCTTCTGCAATAGAGCGCCATGTCAGTGTTGCCGTCAAAGCTTTATTTTATTGCGATTCTGAATCTGTTTCAGTTCCTTTTTTCCTTGTTGGAAAAGAAACATGATCTGCGGCAGCACACATGCTCTGTACAATCTGTGGGCAAGTGTATCCACAACAATCCAATCCAGGTGGGGTTGGGGGGGATGGGCTAGCCTATACTAGGATTGGCACATGGGGAAGACGGGAGGGGGTAAAATCTATGGCAGAGGGTGGGAGAAGGGGATACAATTCATGACCATCACAAAAGAATATCAAAACAAAGGGAGAGGTAGGGTAGTGGGATACTCTTACACCCCAGTATCAATGAAATAAACAAAACAAGAGTATTCTATAGCAATGGTAGAGACCATCAATAGGGAGCAGATCAACGACTTCACTTAAGGCGTTATATTTTGAAAGAAAGCCCTCACTCACCACCTAGTGATGACATGCTTCATCATCGGGCCCCACAGAGGGGATCTAGCATCCCCTCTGTGTGCTGCGACGCCAGATCTACTGCGGAGCGGGTTGGTGGGTAAGGACAGTGCTGTGCAAAGAATTATAAGTGAGTGTTGTGAAGTTAAAAATAAAGTCTGTAGTGTATCAAAATTAATTTATTAGGATCACTAAGGACTTAGAGATAAAAATGATGTGTAGGAAATACGTCCACAGTTAATTTAGTGGTAGTTTCCTAAGTCAGTCGACATGTTTCAGCCACGAAACGGTGTAAATTTACCTGGCATTCTTCAGGACTTGGTGTAAATAAACCCTGGCGGTATGGACTCGCTAAGGTCCACCCTTACCTAGGGACGTGAGAGTGAAAATTAATCGTGAAAAAAGTGCAAAAAATTAGATCTTCAGGGTCCAGCGGAGGGTCGCTGTAGGTAAACCACGGGTGCCGAGCGTCGAGGGCGGTGTGCCAATTACGCCTCCACCCCCCTCCTGTGACCCATGGTGTGAAATTTACACACTACCAAAGTGCAGAAACCAAAATTGGAAGCCTCCTAAACCAGGAGTTATTAGAAAGACAGCTTTTCTTTCTAATTTTTTGCACTTTTTTCACGATTAATTTTCACTCTCACGTCCCTAGGTAAGGGTGGACCTTAGCGAGTCCATACCGCCAGGGTTTATTTACACCAAGTCCTGAAGAATGCCAGGTAAATTTACACCGTTTCGTGGCTGAAACATGTCGACTGACTTAGGAAACTACCACTAAATTAACTGTGGACGTATTTCCTACACATCATTTTTATCTCTAAGTCCTTAGTGATCCTAATAAATTAATTTTGATACACTACAGACTTTATTTTTAACTTCACAACACTCACTTATAATTCTTTGCACAGCACTGTCCTTACCCACCAACCCGCTCCGCAGTAGATCTGGCGTCGCAGCACACAGAGGGGATGCTAGATCCCCTCTGTGGGGCCCGATGATGAAGCATGTCATCACTAGGTGGTGAGTGAGGGCTTTCTTTCAAAATATAACGCCTTAAGTGAAGTCGTTGATCTGCTCCCTATTGATGGTCTCTACCATTGCTATAGAATACTCTTGTTTTGTTTATTTCATCACAAAAGAATGACAACGTTTAATGAAAGTAAACACTATAGAGTGAGAACGAAAATGAGGAGCAGAAGCTGCAATTGGAACGCATGATTCAAAGGGGAAAAACTGGTAGAAGTCAAACATTTAGCAATGCTAGATTTAAAACTTCTTAAATGTGATGGGCCTACAATAGCTGTGTGAACTGAATGAGACTAGCTTGTTCTACATGAAATAGAAAAGGAAAGGGAAGGGAACTTTTACATTGACTATGTAGGATAAAGTACTCAAATTTCAGTTTACTGAAATATAACACTTGTTGATATAGTCCTTCCCTTATGCAATTTCCTGGAAATACATCACTATATTTTACTGATCCTTTCACAAGGTTCTTCACTCCTGTTATGTTATGTTATATTTACTTTATATCAGTCTTTCTACCACGCTAACACTACAGACTGAACAATCGTACAGAAACACACCAACTTAGCAAGAAAACCATACCATTGTATTACAATATTTTCATCAATCAATCCAATATGTTGTCCACGACCATCCCCATGCCACTCAGTACTCTGCTCTAGTGCCATCAACATTTTTAACATAAGTTGTGTTGTGCAATATGTTTACATTTGCTACTCACATATCTAGAAGGCTAACAAGCATTGCTATTCCAGTGACCAGAACAAGCAAGACTTTAAATACATCTAAAATAGCTTCAAATAGTTTCACTGCAGAGATTCTAAAATGTAGGCCTGTACAGACGTGCACACCAATAAAAAGTCGTACCTAAATCTAGACTTTTTAAATTTTCTCTTCGTCATAGAAACTGGTGGTTTTTCAGAATAATGGAGACGCAATCTAAGCTCAGTCTGACATGTCAGCCATCCGGAGTCCACAGATTCAACTCCATCTAGCAAAGTGGGAAGTAGGAATAAAAATGCAAACTGTTTATTCATGCAATGTAAATATCCAGTTATTGTTCATAATTGTGAAACACAGACTATAAATCCCGGTAAGCACCAAATAAGTTCACTGCAACATTTTATAGAAAGTTTATCAATTTCTTTTCAAGCTTTGCAAAAAGCAGGGCTAAACACTGAAAATCAAAATGAATATGATGTGGAATCTATCTGCTGGAGTTATGCAAATGGCACATACTAAGATCCTCGTTAAAAATACTTGATGCGAACGAGGGACATTTCGCAGGCAAGATGCATGCAAAGCCCAATTGGGGTGTCCCTTGAAATAACTACTTTACATTGTACCACTGCAATGCCATGTTACTTGACATTTAACAAAATCTAAATAATTTTTACATGGATTTTTTTAACATGGCTAGTCAAGCGTAAATTAAGGACAACCTACTCAATAAGCATTTCTAATGGTGTACTTTGAAATGTTTTTTAACAGGTTCTGCAACAATAGCATTTTCATCACTCTTCCCTGTGGGGTGTGAGACTGGGGCGAATGCCATTGAGAGGTGCAGGACAATTAGGGACACTGTGTCCTCTCTGTATAGGATCAAGGAGATATCAGTGGTGGAGTGAGCACTATTTGTGCTGTGGCTGGGCATGAATCTAGACTGCATGGTGTCTAGGCGTTGGTGGCCGATGAGGTGGTTGGTGAGACGCCAGTTGATTCATTTCTCTAAGGCCTTGCCAGGTTATGATAGGAAGGAGATGGGTCCGTAGTTGGAGAGGTTAGCTGAGTCAACTAATGGTTTCTTGTGCAGGGGTGTGTATGCGGCGTGTTTCCAGGTGTTCCTGAATGTGGCAGTGTTGATGGAGGCTTTGAGAATGGGTGTTCGTGCCTCTGGTGAAGGCATGGCGAGGGCAGGGTTGGAAGGACACCTGAGTGGATGGTCTGCATGGTAGAGGCGATTTTGATGGTGGTGACGGCTGGGCAGGAAGCATCAAAGTTCGTTCTTTGGCCGAGATGGGAAGTTGAGCTGTGATGGGGTACAAGTTGGAAGTCTAAGTTTCCAGTGATTTTTGCCTACAGAAGAATTCTGAGCGCTTGTTGCAAAGTTGTTGTGAGGGGTGATGTAGCTTGAGGTAACAGGGAGCGCAATGAAATCGGATGATGGCGAAGATTTTCTTCCTGCTGTTAATAAGGATAATGTTACTTACCCAGTAAGAATCTGTTCTTGGCATGTAGAGGTTTAGATTTACAAGCTTTGCATACTCCTGCCATCTAGTGTTGGGTCCGGATGTTGTTTTTCTTGGGAGAAGTCTTTCCTAGTCACAAGGTAACATGACTCCTCCTTTTGGTGATACTACGCACGGGCATCGACTCCATTGTTCAATTGTTTTCCGGTACGAGGGTGAGAATGGAGTAAGTTTAAAGATATCCATGCATTTAAATGTATACTGAAGAACTGCAATAACTGCAGGTACCCGGGGAGATGGGTGGGCGCATGTGAATCTACCACTCTACATGCCAATAACAGATGCTTACTGGGTAAGTAACATTATCCATTCAAGGCATGTGTAGATACACATGCTTTGAATTGACTACAAAGCAGTATACTCCCAAAGCGGTTACTAACCTGTAGATTTTGCAGTTGTTTGAAGGAATATGCAACTTACCAGTATGCATCTGTTCTTGGCATGTAGGGCTGCTGACATTCATATCTGTGCATAGATCGCCGCCTAGTGTTGGGTCCGGATGATTGCACATTGTTGTCCTGGAAGAGTTTTCGAAGTATCACGAGATAGGTGGCTCCTCCCCTTGGACTACAGTGCGCATGGGCATCCTCTCCATCCTTAGATTGTTTTTTGCCATTGCGGCAGAGGTGGAGTGTTGTACAGTAAGAGATGTCCATGCAAGAAAGTGAGAGTTAGAATGAATGCTACAGCTGCGACAGGCACCGGGGAGGAGGGTGGGCGATATGAATGTCAGCAGCCCTACATGCCAAGAACAGATGCATACTGATAAGTAGCATATTCCGTTCGAGGCATGTGGGCTGCTGAATTCATATCTGTGCATAGAATGTATAGCAGTCTCTCCCTTAGCGGTGGCTACCTGTGCCAGCTGCAGCAGTCTGAAACAGAGTTTTTAGAACAGCCTGTCCTACAGCAGCTTGCTGTTTGGAATGTACATCTACACAATAGTGTTTTGTGAAAGTATGTATGGTAGTCCATGTGGCTGCTTTACATATTTCCTCTAGAGGAATGTTTCCTAGGAAAGCCATGGATGACCCCATTTTGCGTGTTGAATGCGCTCTTGGGGGAACTGTTAAAGTGCGTTTTGCCTTAACATAACATATTTGAATGCACTTAACAATCCATCTGGCTAACCCAGATTTAGAAATGGGGTTGCCTTTGTGTTGTGGTGAAAAGGCAACAAACAACTGTTTTGTCTTCCTGAAATCTTTTGTCCTGTCTATGTAATATAGGAGAGCCCTCTTAACATCTAGTGTGTGCAGGGCCCTTTCAGGTACTGACTGTGGATTTGGGAAGAACACTGGCAGTTCTATTGTTTGATTGATGTGGAAGTGGGAGACCACTTTTGGCATGAATTTAGGGTTTGTTCTAAGCACGACCCTATTAGCGTGGATTTGGAAAAATGGCTCTTGAATAGTTAAGGCCTGCAGCTCGCTAACTCTTCTAAGTGAAGTAAATCGCCACGAGAAATGCCACCTTCCATGTTAAAAATTGTATTTCACACGAGTGTAGAGGTTGAAAAGGTGGTCCCATTAGTCTGGTTAAAACGATGTTTAGGTTCCAGACAAGTGAAGGTGGGTGTCTTGGGGGGGGGGGGGGGGGGGGGGGGGGATCACTCGTTTGAGTCCCTCCATGAATGCTTTAATTGCGGGCACTCTGAATAGGGAAAGGTGTTGCCTGTTTTGAAGGTAAGCTGCTATTGCAGCTAAGTGTATCCTTATAGATGTATAGGCTAGATTGCAGCGGTGTAGGTGCAAAAGATAGCATATGATATTTTGAGTTGATGCGTCTAGTGGGTTTATGTCGTTGTTGTTACAGTAAATGACAAAACGTTTCCACTTTGCCGCATAGCATGCTCTTGTGGTAGGTCTTCTTGCCTCTCTGATAATGTGCATGCAGTCAGGAGGTAAGTGTAGGTAGCCAAACTCCATGACTTCAGGAGCCAGATTGCAAGGTTCAGCTGCTGTGGATCTGGGTGCTGAATGTCTCCATGGCTCTGCGTTAAGAGACTGGGCGTTAGTTTTAGTCTTTGATGAGGCACCACGGAAAGTTCTAGGAACGTGGTGTACCACGGTTGCCTCGCCCATGTTGGAGCAACTAGGATTAGCGTCAAGGAGTGCCGGCGCAGTTTGCGTGCCACTAGCGGTATCAACGGTGCTGGTGGAAAAGCGTATGCAAATTTGCCTGACCAGTTCATCCATATCGCATTGCCCTGAGACTGCGGGTGTGGGAACCTTGCGGCGAAGTACCGGCATTTTGCGTTTTGTTTTGTGGCGAACAGGTCTATCTCTGGTTGTCCCCACTGTTGGAAGTATGGTTGAAGCACTGTGGGATGAATCTCCCACTAGTGCATCTGTTGGCTGTGTCTGCTGAGCAGATCCGCTATCTGATTGTCCTTGCCTGGGAGGTGTTCGGCCATGAGAAAAATGTTTCTTTGAATGGCCCACTTCCACATGCTTTGAGCCAGATGTGACAGCTGTGGAGAGTGTGTTCCTCCCTGTTTCTGTATGTAGTACATCGCAGTCATGTTGTCCGTCCGGATCAACACGGTCTCGTTGCACAGATGTACTTTGAAAGCTTTCATTGCCATAAAAATTGCCATCAGCTCCAGTAGGTTGCTGTGCATTTTTTTCTGCTGCGTGGTCCATAAGCCCTGTACTGTGTGGTGGAGGACATGGGCTCCCCACCCTATCAGGGATGCGTCCGTTGTCAAGACTATTTGTGGTACAGGCTCTTGGAACAGTCGTCCTTTGCAAAGGTTTTGTGGGTTCCACCAATGTAGAGAGTTGTATGCACGACTGGTCACCAACACTAGGTCGTTTAATTGTCCTTGAGCCTGGTTCCACTGGCGTGCTAGGCACTCCTGCAGCGGACGCATGTGTAGTCTTGCGTGAGGGACTATGAAAATGCAGGAGGCCATCATACCTATTAGTTGCATAAACACTCGGGCTGGGAGCGAGTGTTGGGGCGTGAACCTTTGGATTAGCGTCTGAATGCTGTTTATTCTGACAGAATTCGGCTGTGCTTTCCCTGCCAGAGTGTCTAACGTCGCTCCCAGGTATTGTTGTACGTGGGCAGGCTGAAGATGGGACTTTGGGTAGTTCAGCGAGAAACCTAAATTGTGCAGGAGGTGAATAGTGCGTGACATGTGGCTGGCACATTGCTGGGCTGACTGTGCTTGTATTAGCCAGTCGTCCAGATATGGATAGACATGAATATGCTGTCTTCTGAGATGTGCAGCTACTGTCGCTAGGCACTTGGTAAATACTCTGGGGGCTGTTGTCACCCCGAAAGGAAGGACTTTGAATTGATAGTGCTGATTTTGTATTGTAAACCTGAGATATTTCCTGTGTGCCGGGTGTACCGGTATATGGAAATATGCGTCTTTGAGGTCTAGTGTTGCGAGGAAGTCTGCTTGACGCAACAGTGGTAATACCTGCTGTAGAGTGAGCATGTGGAAATGTTCTGATAAAATGTATTGGTTTAAGGGCCTGAGGTCCAAGATTGGCCTGAGGGACCCGTCCTTTTTGGGGATTAGGAAGTATAGCGAGTACACCCCTGTACCCTGGTGTTCTAAGGGTACTAGTTCTAAGGCCCCCTTTTGTAGCATGCTGATGACTTCTTGCTGCAATAAGTGTAGGTGTTCTGCGGACATAGGACGGTGTTTTGGGGGTATGTTGGGTGGTGTGGAGATTAATTCTAGGCAATAGCCATGCTGGATAATTTGCCTCACCCACCTGTCTGTAGTTATGTTTTCCCAGACGTGCAGGAACTGCTGTAATCTTCCCCCGGCCGGTGTTACATGGTCTGGGGGCAGTGACAAGAAGTCACTGCTTGGTATTGGTAGAGGATCTGGTGGTGTTATTCCCTCGTCCTCTACCTTTGCTGTTATTGCCACGGTATCCACCTCTACTGTTTTTGTTGTAGGTGTTTTGCGTGTTCCCCTTGTTGTATGAGGTTTGCTGCACTGAGCCTCCTCTTGCAGCTCCTCTGTTGCCGGAGCGACGAAAGGAGCCGCCTCTGTATTGTTGTGACTGCAAGGCTCCCATAGACTTGGCTGTCTCGGTATCCTTTTTCATTTTGTCTAATATTGTGTCCACATTAGGGCCAAACAAATAATCAGGGTTCACTGGCTGATCAAGTAAAGTGCTCTGAACCTCATTTTTGAACCCAGAGATGCGGAGCCACGCATGTCTTCTGAGCATGACACTGGTATTGATAGCCCTGGCTGCTGTGTCTGCTGCGTCTAGCGCACACTTGATGGAGGCATTAGATATTAACTTTCCCTCCTGTATTAGGAACTCTGCCTGTTCTTTATAAAGGTCAGGTAGATGCTGGAGAAAGTGCTCAAGTGTGTCGTAGTGTGCTCTGTCATAACTGGCTAACAGGGCTTGTGTTCTCCATATGTTAGCTGCTTGAGCAGCTACCCTTTTTCCTGAAGCCTCCAAAATTTTAGACTCTTTGTCTGGAGGTGGAGCCTCGCCAGTAGTTTGAGAATTAGCACGTTTGCGTGCATTGGATACTACCAAAGAGGAGTCCATGGGCAGCTGTCCCTTAATGTATGTAAGGTCCACTGGTGCTGGCCTATATTTCTTTTCAATCCTGGGGTTAATGACTCTTGCCCTGGTTGGTTCCTTAAATATGTCCCATGCGAGTTTAAGCACCCCCTTTAGCATTGGCAATGTCTTCACTGATCTTTCAGAAGTGTTGAAAGTGTCAAAGAGGAAGACTTCCTCAATGGGGTCTGCATGCATTTCCACGTGGTGGTTGTATGCTGCTCTTCCGATTAATGCATTGAAAGCAGCTGTGTCCTCAGTAGGCAAAGTTTTTACAGGGTATGCAGTATTATCTTGCATGGGCTGCGAGTCTACAGGATCAGACCATGGTTGATTTTGGTCCTGGTCATCGTCCACTGGATAATTATACAGTTCATTATCCTCATATTTCACATCCTCATCTGTGCGTGTGGGAGAATATGTATAAGTTTCTTGCACATGTGTCCTGATGGGCTCAAAGAGAGTTGGAGATGTAGAAGAGTCTCTTTTCTTTTTTTAGTGGTATTTTGTAGGTTTCAGCATAAGTGTCTGGTCTGATTTTCCTTTTTAATAGGGTAAGTTTGCCAGTATCTGGCTCCACATACAGTTTGGACTGCTCTTCTGTGGAGGGCTCTTGCTCTTTATGTGCTTGAGCTCTTTTCCCCGATATCGCCTTTCTTGGTTGTGTCGGTTTGATTTCCGTTGTTGGTTCGACCGATTTTTGGCGTATGTGCGTCGGAAGTCCGAATTTTATCGGTCCAAGTGACTTTTGTGCTTCAACAGTATTTTTAGGCTGTATGACTTTCTTCAGTTCCATGATTGTTATCGACCCGACTGTTCTTGTTTGTTCGATAACCACTTTTTGGCCTTGTGTCGTCTTCGGAGCTTGGTGCTTCGGAGCGATATTTTGCCTCGGCTCGACCGACCCCTTGGCCTCGATCCTTGCCTTCGGCTCGAGTGTTTTTGTTTGCACCGTCTTTAGCTTGTCGACTTTTTGTTTCGGCTCGACAACCATCTTCTGCTGGAGTCCTTTGTTTGTGTTGCCTGGCGTCGACATCGATCTAGTCGGTTCGACGGCTTTTAGCTTAGGCATGTCCCTGGGCGTACTGGCTCTTGGCTCGACAGCCCTGATATGCGACCCAGCCAGGTCGACGGCCATTTTTTGTTTGGTCGGCGCCAATGGATCCGCACCTTTCGGTCCGAAGAGTGGAAATTCTATTCGTTTCGGTTTCTGTTTTGCTTCTTTAACTTTCGGTTTCGATATTACCAGGGAATGGTAATGTTGCACCGATGGCCCTTGCCTTATGTTCTTAGCCGGGCTAATTTGCGGGGCTATAGAATCGATGTTTTGATCTTGGCTAAGGCCTTCCGGCGATGCCTCGACCTGAGCCCTTGGAAGCGTATCAGTAAATGTACTGGGCTCCGTACTCCCGGTTGGCCCCGTGTCCTCGCCGGAGTCGTCCTCGACGGCTCCGATGCCTGGATAGTCGTCCCCTACCTCGACGATGTAGTCTTCTTCGTCGACGTAGTAGTTGGAGTCATGGTCGGACCCCTGCTCCGACTGCTGGTCTGAGTCCTCAGCTTCGACGACCTCTTCATCATCTTCAAAGATGTTCTCCGGGTCAGGCGCTGGCTTTTGCATCGTCTGCCTCGCTGCTCTTCGAACCCGAAGTGTTTTCTTTGAACGGAACTGCGCACAAGCTAAGCAGTCGGCTTCATTGTGTTCAGGAGATAAACACTTGTTACACACAGGGTGTTTATCTATGTGTGGGAATTTCGAGTTACAATTGGGGCATCTTTTGAATGGAC
Organism: Lissotriton helveticus; assembly: GCF_964261635.1. Lineage (NCBI taxonomy): Eukaryota > Metazoa > Chordata > Amphibia > Caudata > Salamandridae > Lissotriton > Lissotriton helveticus. The sequence goes on from NC_136067.1 coordinate 1,653,291,657, forward strand.
TTCGTTCCATCGACGAGTGGCCCTTGGTGTTGAAAAGGCCACGCGGCCCGATTCGACGATCTGAGTATAAAACAACAGAAATAAAGTAGTCGTTACCGATCGAATAACAATACAGACGACCCCGAAGGCTTTTTGGCCTGTTAGAAAAAGTTTTTTATCGATTCCAAACTCCGAGTTGGAAATCACATCCGAACCCAATGGCGGAAAAAAACAATCTAAGGATGGAGAGGAAGCCCATGGGCACTGTAGTCCAGGGGAGGAGCCACCTATCTTGTGATACTTCGAAGACTCTTCCAGGACAACAATGTGCAATCATCCGGACCCAACACTAGGCGGCGATCTATGCACAGATATGAATTCAGCAGCCCACATGCCTCGAACATAGTGTTTCAAGTACTGCTTGGCCTAAATTAGCTTGTTGACGTGCAAACACATCTACATAATAGTGTTTGGTAAATGTGTGTGGTGTAGACCATGTAGCTACCTTACATATGTCAGCTAGAGGAATGTTACCTTAAAATGCCAAAGAACCCTCTATTTTGCGGGTGGAATGTGCTTCAGGGGGTATGGATAAAGTTAGCTTCAGAGTAGCATGTTTGAATGCATTGAACAATCCATCTTGCAATACTAGATTTGGAGATAGGATTGCCTTTGTAAGGTGTAACAAATGCAACAAATAGCTGTTTTGTTTTGCGAAAGTCTTTTGTTCCATCTATGTAGTACAATAAAGCTCTTAACGTCAAGCGTGTGAAGAGCGCATTCTGCTACAGAATCAGGTTGAGGCAAAAAGACTGGTAACTTAATAGATTGGTTTATATGAAAAGCAGAAACCACTTTGGCAAGGAATTGAGGGTTGGTGCTTAGAACTACCCTGTCTTTGTGTATCTGAAAGAATGGTTCTTCTAAGGTTAATGCCTATATCTCACAACTCTCCTCAGTGATGTGATCGCAATGAGGAAAGCAACTTTCCATGAGAGACATTGCAAGGGGCACTTGTGAAACGGCTACAAATGTGGGCCCATGAGCCTTGAGGACAATGCTGAGCTTCCAAACTATGGCAGGAGGAATTTTGGTGGAATTACTCTCTTCAACCCCTCCATGAAACCTTTGATTACTGGAACTCTGAAGAGTGACAGATGTTGCCTGTTCTGCAAATACGCAGCTACTGCTGCAAACAAATAGATGTACAAGCTAGTCCAGTTTGCTGTAAGTGTAACAGGTAACAGATAATGTTTTGTATAGAAGCATCAAAGGGTTTATATTTTTTGTTACTGCAGTATACAATAAATCATTTCCACTATGCTGCAAAACAAGCTCTGGTGGTATGACTTCAGGAGCCAGATCGCCAAGTCCAGTTATTTGGGATTTCGATGTCTGCTTTCTCCATGGTTCTGTGTGAGTAGACTGGAGGTGAGGTGCAGCTTTAGATGTGGAACTAGTGTCCGCTCCAACAGGGTGGTATACCAAAGCTGACAGGCCCACATGGGAGCAACTAGAATTAGTGGGAGGGATGTTTGCCCGAGCTTCTGAACTAGACACGGAATGAGCGAGAGAAGAGGAAAAGCGTAGGCAAATATCCCTGACCAGTTCATCCACAGGGGTGTGGGAACCTGGAGCCGAAGCTTGGGCATTTTGAGTTTTCTGCTTTGGCAAACAAGTCTATAAGTGGGAATCCCCATTGTTGAAAGTAGGGAAAGTGAACTTGGGGATGAAGTTCCCACTAGTGAATTTGCGGTCTCCTTCTGCTGAGAAGGTCCGCAATATGATTGTTTACTCTTGGGAGGTGCTCTGCCAGAAGATAAAACTTGTGATGGATCGCCCAGTTCCAAATGGCTTGAGTGAGTCTTGACAGTTGGAGAGAGCGTGTTCCACCCTGAATTTGCACATAATACATTGCAGCCATGTTGTCTGTTCAGACTAGGCCAGTTTTGTCTATGAGCTGAGTTTTAAAAGCGTTGAGTGCTAGAAAAACTGCTAGAAGCTCTAGATAGCTGACGTGGAGGCTTTTGTGTTTGTTGCTCCATAGGACATGTATTGTGTAATCTTGAAAATGAGCACCCGAACCTGTGAGAGATGAGTCTGCTCTGAGCATGATCTGTGGAATTGGGGTGATGAAAGGCTGTCCTTTTGATAAGTGTTGTAGGTTCCACCACTGTAGAGAGCAATAGGTACAGCCGTCTACCAACACTAGATCAGTTAATTGACCCTACAACCAATTCCACTGATGTGCCAAGCACTCTTGTAGGGGGACACATGAAGTCTTGCATGAGGTAAAATTGCGATGCAAGATGCCATCATTCTGGCTGGTAAGGCTTGGTTGGACTAAAACTGTAGTATGATAGCCTGAACATTGTGAATTCTGGCTACATTGGGAAAGGCTAGAGCTTTGACTGTCTAGAGTAGCTCCTAGGCAAGACTGCATCTGTGATGGATGCAGGTGAGATTTTTGTGCATGGACCATGAAGCCTAGTTGATAAAGTAGGTCTATTGTGATCTGTGTGTGTTGTAGATAGTTTGGTAAGTGCTCGCTTTGATGAGCCAGTCGTCTAGATAGGGGAATACGTGAATATGCAGTCTCCTGAGATGAGCCGCGACTACTGCCAGACATTGGTAAATACTCTGGGTGCAGTAGTCACTCCGAAGGGAAGTACTTTGAATTGGTATTGCTTGCCTGCTATCACAAATCTGAGGTATGTGTGATGAGCTGGATGAATTAGAACATGAAAGGAAAATGCTACTTACCAGTATGCATCTGTTCTTTACATGTAGGGCTGCTGACATTCATATCTTAACATAGACCGCCGCCTAGTGTTGGGTCCGGATGATTGCACCTTGTTGTCTTGGAAGAGTCTTTTAAATATCACAAGATAGGTGACTCCTCCCTTGGACTACAGTGCGCATGGGCATCCACTCCATCCTTAGATTGTTTTTCGCCATTGTGGCAAAGATGGAGTATAGAAAAGTAGAAGATGGCCATGCAAAGAAAATCCTGCAGCTGCGACAGGTCCCGGGGAGGAGAGTGGGCGATATGGATGTCAGCAGGCCTACATGCCAAGAACAGATGCATACTGGTAAGTAGCATTTTCCGTTCGAGGCATGTGGGCTGCTGAATTCATATCTTAGCATAGACTGTATAGCAGTATCTCCTCTAGCGGTGGACGCCTGCCCCAGCTGCAGCAGTTTGAAAAAGAGTTTTGAGGACAGCTTGGCCTACAGCAGCTTGCTGCTTTGATTGCACATCTACACAATAGTGTTTAGTGAAAGTGTGTATGGTAGACCATGTAGCTGCTCTACAGATATCTTCTAGTGGAATGTTTCCTAGGAAAGCCATGGATGCCCCCATGTTGCGCGTAGAGTGTGCTCTTGGGGGAACTGTTAGAGTGCGTTTAGCTTTGGGGTAGCATATTTGAATGCATTTAACTATTCATCTGGCTATTCCTGATTTTGAGATGGGTTACCCTTATGTTGTGGTGAAAAAGCGACGAACAGTTGCCTTGTTTTCCTGAATGGTTTAGTTCTGTCAACATAATATAATTGAGCTCTTCTTACATCTAGTGTATGTAAGGCTTTCTCAGCTACTGACTGTGGGTTTTGGAAGAAAACAGGCAATTCTATGGACTGATTGATATGGAAAGTGGATATGACCTTTGGCATGAACTTGGGGTTAGTACGTAGTACTACTTTATTGGCATGTATTTGCATGAAAGGTTCCTGAATTGTTAGAGCCTGTAACTCACTTACTTGTCTGAGTAAAGTGATGGCAATTAAAAATGCCACCTTCCATGTTAGAAATTGCAATTCACATGAGTGGAGTGGTTCAAAAGGAGGTCCCATAAGTCTGGTAAGTACTATATTCAAGTTCCAGACTGGTGAAGGTGGATGTTTAGGAGGGATTATACTTTTAAGCCCTTCCATGAAAGCTTTGATTGGTGGAACTCTTAACAGAGACAGGTGTTGTCTGTTCTGGAGGTATGCTGCTATAGCTGCAAGATGTAGTCTTATAGAAGAGTATGTTAAATTGCATCTTTGTAGATGCAACAGGTAACAAATAATGTTTTGTATGGAAGCGTCTAATGGATTGATTTAGTTATTATTGCAATAAATTACAAATCTTTTCCATTTGGCTGCATAGCATGCTCTAGTAGTTGGTTGTCTTGCCTCTTTGATCATGTTCATACAATCAGGAGGCAAGTTGAGATATCCAAATTCTAAGACTTCAGGAGCCAGATCGCTAGGTTCAGTTGATTGGGATCTGGGTGCCTGATTTCTCCATGCTTCTGAGTTAGAAGATGTGGTGATAGACGCAGCCTTTGATGTGGAACCACGGAGAGTTCTAGGAATGTCGTGTACCATGGTTGTCTCGCCCATGTTGGAGCAACCAGGATCATTGTCAGTGACTGCTGACGTAGTTTGCGTGCCACTAGCGGAATCAGTGGGGCTGGTGGAAAAGCGTACGCAAATCTGCCTGACCAGTTCATCCATATCGCATTGCCCTGTGACAACGGATTTGGCAACCTGGCGGCAAAGTACTGGCATTTTGAGTTTTCGTTTGTGGCAAACAGATCTATCTCTGGATGCCCCCATTTTGGAAAGAATGGTTGGAGAGCTTGAGGGTGGTTCTCCCATTCGTGTATCTGTTGACTGTGTCTGCTTAGCAGATCCGCTATTTGATGGTCTTTCCCTGGCAGGTGTTCTGCTAGGAGAAAAATGTTCTTTGGAATTGCCCACCTCCATATGCTCTGCGCTAGGTGAGAAAGCTGTAGAGAGCGAGTACCTCTCTGTTTCTGGATGTAATACATGGCTGTCATGTTGTCCGTCCGGATCAACACAGCTTTGTTGTATACGTATTTTTGGAATGCTTTCAGTGCCAGAAATACTGCTAGCAACCCTAGGTGGTTGATATGCAGTGTATTTTGCTTGACTGTCCAGAGTCCCTGGACTGTGTATTGATGTAGGTGGGCTCCCCAACCTGTCAGTGATGCGTCCGCTGTTAGTACTACTTGTGGAACCGGCTCTTGGAACAGTCGCCCCTTGGAAAGGTTTTGTGGGTTCCACCACTGCAGAGAGTTGTAAGCGTGACTGTCTACCAACACTAGGTCTTTTAGTTGTGCTTGAGCTTGGTTCCACTGCCGTGCTAGGCATTCTTGTAATGGACGCATTTAAAGTCTGGCATGAGGGACAATGAATATGGAGGAGGCCATCATGCCTATGAGTTGCATGAACACTCGAGTTGTGGCAGAAACTTCTGAATTAGAGTCTGCATGTTGGCTTTCCTGACTGGATTTGGATATGCTTTTGCTACTGATGTATCCATGGTAGCTCCCAGATATTGTTGTATGTTGGAGGGTTGTAGATGAGATTTTGGGTAATTTATGGAAAAACCCAGGCTGTGCAGCAGCTGGAGTGTTTGAGACATATGGCTTGCACATTGGGCGTACGATTTGGCTTTTATGAGCCAATCGTCGAGGTATGGAAACACGTGGATGTGTTGCCTCCTGAGGTGTGCTGCCACTACGGCTAGACATTTTGTGAACACTCTTGGGGCTGTAGTTACTCCAAAATCGAGAACTTTGAACTGATAGTGTTGACCTTCTATTGTGAACCGGAGATATTTCCTGTGAGCTGGATGTATAGGTATGTGGATGTATGCATCTTTGAGGTCTAATGTGGTGAGGAAGTCGCTGTGCTGAAGTAACGGGAGTACCTGTTGTAGAGTAATCATATGGAAGTGCTCTGACAGTATGTGTTGGTTCAGAGGTCTGAGGTCTAATATGGGTCTGAGCGACCCGTCCTTTTTGGGAATTAGGAAGTATAGAGAGTATACTCCTGTTCCTTGGTGTTGAAAAGGGACTGGTTCTATGGTGCCTTTTGTAGCATGGATTGGACCTCTTGTTGTAACAGTGTTATGTGTTCTTTGGACATAGGACGGTGTTTGGGTGGTATGTTGGGTGGAGTAGAAGTGAATTCCAGGCAATAACCATACTGGATAATTTGTCTCACCCACTTGTCTGTGGTAATTGCGTCCCAGACAGGTTGATTCTGCCTCAGACTGGTGTTAGATGGTCTGGAGGGAGTGTTATGAAGTCACTGTTTAGTGACAGTGGAGGCTCTGGTGTTATTGCCTCCAAGTCCCCTGCCCTTGTTATTGTTTCCCCTATAACCACCTCTGTTGGAGCCTTTATTAAAGGTACTATGGGTGTTACAGTTGTATGTAGAGGAAGTCTGTGATGTGTTCCCTCTTGCTGCGCCTCTATAGGGGGAGCGACGAAAGGAACCTCTATTTTGCTGAAACTGAAGTGCACCCATAGATTAAGCTGTTTCTGTATCTTTTTTCATTTTGTCTAAGATTGAGTCAACTGCTGGGCCAAACAGGAAATCTGGGTTAACTGGTTGGTTGAGGATTGCACCTCGTTTTTAAAACCAGAGATGTGTAACCACGCATGCCTGCGTAGTAGTACCCTAGTATTAATGGATCTTGCTGCTGTATCAGCTGCATCTAGCGCACATTTAATAGAGGCATTAGTTATGAATTTGCCTTCCTGAATGAGGTCGTTAGCTTCAGCTTTGAAAGGTTCTGGTAAATGTTGCAGCAAACCTTCAAGTTCATCGTAATGCGCTCTATCATAGCGTGCTAATAAAGCCTGTGTGTTTGCAATCCTCCATGAATTTGCAGCTTGTGAGGCCACCCTCTTGCCTGAGGCCTCTAAGATCTTAGACTCCTTGTCAGGAGGGGGAGCATCTCCTGTTGTCTGTGAGTTGGCTCTCTTTCGGGCGTTTGCCACTACAAGAGAGTCTAAAGGTAGTTGGGATTTGATATAGGCAGGGTCTGAAGGGGCCGCCTTATATTTCTTCTCTACTCTGGGATTGAGTACACGCGCTCTGGCTGGATCTTTGAATATGTCAGGCGCATGTTTAAGTTCCCCTTTTAACATAGGAAGTGTCCGGACATGTTTCTCTGAGGTAGGAAAGGTGTCAAATAAAAAGTCCTCTTCTATGGGGTCAGTGTGCATGTCCACATTGTGATATTTTGCTGCCCTATCTATTAACTGATTGAAAAGAATGGTGTCGTCAGTAGGCGACGGTTTTGTGGGGTATGTGGAGGTGTCTGGGATGAGTTGTGGATCATATGGATCGTTTTGGTCATCCCATGGGTTGTCTTGTGCATCAGGATCTTATGCATCAGGATCTTGTGCATCATGATCTTGTGGCTCATGAAAATTGCCATGAGGATCTACTCCATGTTCTCTTCCTCATTATACTGTGAATGTGTGGGAGAGTAAGGCACAAAAGGCATATTAGGATAGAAAGGAGGAGGAGTAAAAGATCTTGAGGGAGATGTCCCAAAGTCTTTTTTCTTTGGAGGAACAGGGGAAGGAATATCCATGTCCAATGGTCTCTTTTTTCGATGATAAACTGTAAGCTTTCCTGTTGCAGGGTCTATATACAGTTTAGACTGTTGCTCACTCACAGGATCAGGATGGAAGAGTTCTTCCTCGACTGTCTGTGGCCTTGGCGCCGATGTTTTTGGCTTAGTGACTAGTCCGTGACTTTTTGGCTCGAGAGCCTTAGGTCGTGGAGCTTTTTCTGGTTCGACTGTTGTTTTTGGGTCAGAGACTTTTTTCGGTTTGACAACTTTTTCCTTGTCGACGTTCTTTGGTATTTTAACAGTCTTTTGGTTCGGTGATCTTCTTTGGATCGACGACCTGTTTCAGATCGACCGAAGTCTTAGGTTCGATACGTTTGTCTTGTTTCTTGTGCTAGACGACCTTTCTCGGCTCGATGTTTTTGCTCGAGTCGACTGCCTTTTTTGTGTCGACTGGCTTTTTCTTCGGGTCGAGTATCTTCTTTGGATCAACGACCTTCTGTGGCTCAGAGCTCTTTTTCGGCTCTACAGGCTTCGGCTCGATAACTTTCTTGGGTTGGCCGACCTTCTTTTGTTTGAGAACCTTCTTCGGTTCGATGATTTTTGGGTCTACAACCGTCTTCGGGTCGACGACCTTCGTTTAGCAACCTTTTTCGGGTCGACAACCTTTTTAGGGAGAGTGTTACTCGGGCCGGGTGTATCAGAAGGCTTAGTCTTTGGCTTTGGAGCCGAGCCGGAAGGCGGGGCTTCTGAAGTAACTTGTCGATCTCGGCTAAGGCCTTTAGGCGATGCGTCAACCGGAGCCTTTTCTTTTGGGGTAAGCGGGGTCGGGGGCTGAGTACTCACTTTTGCCCCGGCGTGATCTGGTCATGGGAGTCCGACTGGTCCTCAACGGTGACGATTTCTAGATCCGAGTCCGCCGCTTCAGGGAGGTCGTGTTCGTCCTCGAAGATGTTCTCCGGTTCCGGTGCCTGTGGCTGCATCTTTTGCCTAGCGGCCTGTCTATTCCGGATGGTTTTCCTTGAACGGAATTGGGCACACGCTGAGCAAGTTTGCTCGTTGTGATCTTGTGACAAACACCTGTTGCATACTGTATGTTTGTCAGTATGCTGGAATTTTGCGTGGCATTGTGGGCACCTTTTGAACGGACTTCTTTCCATCTACAGAAGTCCCACGTGGCGTTGAATAGGCCCAACGGCCCGCGTTGACGACCGGATCGAGATGGAAAGTTAAATCGAGTCAAGGAGTACCGAACAAGAACAATACCTTCGAGGTAGAAGGCCTTATGGCCTTATAAAGTAAGTTAGTTTCGATTCCGAAGTTGGAGTATAGGAATAACATCCGAACCCAATGGCGGAAAAAAACAATCTGAGGATGGAGAAGATGCCCATGTGCACTATAGTCCATCGACAGCAGGCCCACGTGGCGTCGAAAGGCCTAACGGCCCGCGTCGACAACCGGATCAAGATGGAAAGTTTGGTCGAGTCAAGAAGTACCGAGCGAGAACAATACCGTCGAAGTCGAAGGCCTTTTAATAAAGTTTAGTTTTGGTTCCGAAGTTGGAGTAGAGGAATAACATCCAAACCCAATGGCAGAAAAAAACAATCTGAGGATGGAGAAGATGCCCATGCGCACTGTAGTCCAGGTGAGGAGTCACCTATCTCGTGATACTTCGAAGACTCTTCCAGGACAACAAAGTGCAATTATCCGGACCCAACACTAGGCGGCGATCTATGCACAGATATGAATTCAGCAGCCCACATGCCTCGAACAGTTGCTTTTGGAAAAAAAAATCACAAGTGAATTTTGATGAGAAAAGCCTTAGAAAGGCAGAGTTCAGTGCTCCTGGGTCCTTGTCAGCAGGTGCCGGAAAAAAAAGAATTGAGGTAACTGCCACTAACCAAGCATGATGGGATACTGGAGGTCCCTTGGGTCTTAAATGCACTGCATCTATTTCTAGCTCTTAAAATGTCAGTCTATGAGGGTACACTGTCCAATGCTTCTTCATTTCTCAACTCTACTAAAAAAGGGCTTGTGAAAGACATTTGTATTGTTTTACAAAGACATTATGCATTTATATGCATCGACAGTTCTCCTGGCACCTTTACCATCTGCAAAATGAAGAAATTGGCCATTGTAGCCTTCGCCTCTATGCTGCATAATAAGAAAGGCGAACATCTACACTTACAAAAATATATAGGATAAAGTGCTCTGGGGTTCCCACACATGGGCGGAACTACTCAGTGCTTATGACTATACATGGGAATCCCGTATGAGAGAAAACGGAGAGTAGTCTGTACGTGTTTTTGACACATGAGATGGGTACTGACTTTGATGAGCCAACTGTCCAAAAAGGGAAGACATTTGGTGAACACCCAGGGTGCAGTAGTGACTCCAAATGAAAGAACTTTGAACTGATAATGCTATCCTACTAAAACAAATCTGAGGTATTTGAGATGAGCTGACGGATTGCTATATGGAAGTAATTGTCCTTTAAGCCTAGTGCCGACAAAGTCGCCTTGCTGAAGCAGTGGGATCACGTCTCGAAGAGTGTCCATAAGGAAGTGTTTTGACAGTATGTAATGATTTAAGGGCCAATATCTAAAATAGGCCACAGTGAGCAGTCTTTTTTGGGAATTAGAAAGTACTGGAAGTGCACTCCTGTATCTTGATGTTGAAAGGGACAGGCTCTAGGACTCTGAGTAAAAGAGCCTCTACTTGCTGTTTGAGCAGATCTTGATGTTCTATGTAGAGATTGTGTCTGCAAGGTGGAATGTTTGGGTGTCTAGTTATGAGCTCCAGACAATAGCCAGGTTGGATAATGTCCGACACCCATTGATCTGAGGTTATGGTTTTCCAGGCAAGAAAGAAATGATCTACTTGTCATCCGACAGGTGTTAAGTGGTCTGAGAATAAACAGAGTCCCTGCCTGAAGGTAGAGGGGCAGAGTGTGTTGAGGCACTCCTACCTCTACCTTGTGAAGCAGGGGTTTGTAGCGACCCCATTGATTTAGGTGCTTCAGTGTCATTTTTTCTACTGCTAGGTCCACCTGGAGAACAAATAGATGCTCTTTATCAAAAGTCAGATTTATTAGTGTTTGGTGCACCCCTGGCTTGAAGACAGATATATGTAGCCCAGCAGGATCTATGCAACAATAAACTTGTGTCGACTCCCCTGGATGCTGTTTCCATTGAGTGTAGGACACATTTTATGAAATTTTTAGAAATTAAATTTCCCTCATTTACAATCTCATGTCCCTTATTTTAGATGCCTCAGCAAGTTTTAGAGGAGTTCCTCCATTTCATCCCAATGGACCTGTCGTATTTTGCTTGAGTGTTAGCAATTCACCAATGATTGGAGGATTGTGCTGCCACCCGCTTCCCTAGTTGATCCTGGGCATAATTATACAGTAGCGCACTGGGTCTTTGAAAATGTGGTCAGCATGCCTAAGCATACCTTTAATCATAGGCAGGTATTGACATGAACTATGCATATTGGACAAAGTTAAAAAAGGATATCATCCTCAGGGCTTTGGTGCTGCTGCCCTAGAGATGAGGACTTGAAAAGATTAATCATCATCGGGGTGATGGTCTGGTTGGGTAGAGATCTGGGTCAGTACCACCCAGGGATCAACATCATAATTATCCCAAGGATCTGTGGGCTGTGGGTATGAATAATCTCCTCGCCCAATCATCGGTTGGAGATTGTGGAGACTCTTCTGGCTCACCCAGTAAATGGTGTGTGAAGGTGGTAGTGGCGAAGAGGGTAAAGGAGGTGATTGAAGTGGTGAAAAATGAGGAAGAGGAGGATGCACAGGGCTGGTTTCAACAACCTTTTTTTAGCAGGCATAGGTACATCTATGGCCTGCGCTATGGAAAGCTGGCTCTTAGATGACATGGAAGCAGAGTGCACAGGCATAGCTAAAATACGTCCAGTAAGAGGTTGTATATGTAGCTTTTTCTGCTTACGATAGAGTAGCTCCTGCATGATTTGGAGGATTGGTTCTGGAGGCACCTTGGATGTGGAAGCCCAAAGTTTCAGTATCAAAGAAGTTTTCATTTTCAGATCAAAGTTAGTCGGAGCCGAATGGGGTGGAAGTAGGGTGCTTGATGCCAAAGAGGCAGGTGGTCGGCTTGGTGCAGAGTCTGATCGGCTCGGTGCAGGAGCCAGCTGTTTTAGCTTGGCTTTCGGTGCCGAGCCAGAGGAAGGCGTCCATAGCAGATGGTCGGTGCCTACAATGGCTTACTGGAAGTAGTAACGTGGATAGCCGAAGAGTCAGTCAAAACCAAATATTTTTGGGGATTTGGAGCAGGGGTACTCACTGTATGTAGGCCTGAAGTAAGATTGTGTATCTGGAGACCAGGGTCTAGGTCGGACGCAGTGCCCGACCCAGAGCCATGGATGGGAAACGCCTCTTCCTCAGCTGCAGAGAACTCATGAAGCTCTTTCTGTTCAAGTTCGACATCTTGACCAAAGATATTGGTGTCTCTTCGATCTCTCTGTGCTGCATCGCTCTGCAATGCGCCCAACGGTCCCGTAATCTCTATTTTGATTGAAAGGATTGAAACGCTTCAGAGTCTGCTTCCTGATGGTCCAAAGACAGACATAAGTTGCAAACCTGATGGAGGTCAGTTCTGGGGTACTTCGCGTGGCAGCAGGGGCAGAAGCGAAAAGGAGTTTGTTCCATTAGCAGCCCATTCTCAGTCTAAGCTGGTTGAAACAGAGGAGGCCCGAAAGCGGCGATGGGAGCACGTTGAATCGACAGGAGAAAGTTCTTTTTCCAGATGCAATGATGGAAACAATACCAACGAATATGGAAATGAACAGCGAATCGAAAGGAACCGGAGACTGTCTCCAACTGGAGCACCACGAAACACGTACGAACCAGATGGCAGAAAGAAAACAATCTAACAACGAAGACAATGCCCATATGCATTATCACCAAGAGGAGGAGTCACTGTCTCGTGACTCAAAAGACTTCTTTTAAGAAAAACAACTTGCACACATCCAGACCCAACACTAGATGGCGGAAGTATGCAGAGCATGTATATGTACAGCCATACATGCTTTGAACATGAGGATTTCACTCATGGAGAAATTGCCTGTGATGCAGATCTTCAACATAAAGATGCCCTGTTTAGCTAGTGGTGGTGTATGCGAAAGTGGTGCAGCTAATGGGGTCTTTGGAAATGACGGCGACTCCGCCTCAGGCTTGTGCCAACAGTGGTGTCTGGTAATCTTACAGCCAGCGGGTATTGCTGTACTGATGTCTGTTGCAAAGGTTGAGTTTAGCAAAGTTTCCGTGAGGAAGAGTAGATCCGGAGCATGATGGTGTAGTCGGTCCCATAGCTCTGTGACATGTTTGGTGAGCGAGAAGCTTGAGGATCATGCATGCAAGTGTGTCATGTTGCGTGGGTGGTGATTGGCCTTGTGAGCCTGAGCGAGTGGCTGTATTATGTGAGTATGAGCGAGGGGTATGCCACCTCTTGGTGCAGGAGAGTGCCTGAGAACTTGCACGAGAAGCGTGTGAATGCTCAGTCCATTTTGTGGAATGCCATAGGGCAGAACTGCTCCAAGCAGCTGCCATAGTTGTGCATACTGTTCTACAAGGACGTGATCTGGAATATTCATGATCATAATGACTTACGAGACATAGCATAAAAAATGCAATAGAAAAAAAGCACTTTTGCAACATAAGACGACATGCCCTGATGTAGTGGTGACAAAGGAAATCTAACCGAAGACAATAAGGAGTATGGATGCCATAGCCTGGGAAAGAGGATGGGAACACCTAGAGCTTATGACTGAAGTAGGTGTGGGGGTTTGGGGGTTCCCTACTCTAAGCATCTGTAGGATGGGAGCTAGGGAGATGCAAGACACACATAGGAGATGTTCAGCCAGGATGTAGCACAAGAAAAGGCTTAGGGAGTCCGGATAAGAGGGCCCACGGTAGGGAAACATTGTGAAATTACGCAGACAGTGGGGGTAACCTGGGCCCAATGGCATATTTGAAAAAACCAAGGACAAGTACACAGTTGGGTAAGTCCAGGCATCAAGGAGAATAAAATAAGAATGACTATGCCAAATGGGATCAAGAGCATTATTTTAGAGAACAGACGCCCAGCGATGATAAAGGCTCAAGCAAGGTTATGGGGTTCAGTAGGAGTCCTGGAAATTATAGGAGACGTGGATTGTCCATCAATGTCACCATTTACTTTGGGAAAAAATCCCTAAGGATGGCTACAATAGAAACTTACAATTGTGCAGTGAAAACACACACACATAAATACCATACATATTTCTTTAAACAAATCTTATTCCAAGAAGTAATGAATACCAAAAACAGCTGCTGTGTAAATAGGATATTTTATGTACATGTCAAGCGCTAGAGACAGTATTTTTGTCCCATTAGACTGTAACTTAGTGAATAGGTATGGTGCACAAAAAAGTGACATTTACTTACTGTAGATTCCAAACTGGCCATCATCTCTCAGGCACTCAAATTCTATATGTTAAAGGAAAACGAATACAATTTAATTCCTGTATTTAAGACACATATCACAAAACAGACTTTCAAGATTTAGATACATTGTTCTAGAATCAGAATCACCATTGTTTGCAATGTTCCTCCTTATGTGAAGGGTCAGGAGGGAAAATTGAATTGGTCAAGAAAAGCACATCCAACATATTCATGGACGTCATCTAAGGCTAGTTAGGGGTCGCAGGCTTGAACCAGTTCCTCATGGAAAGACTCCAGCCTGGCAGTTTAGGCTGTTTAGGCTGGACTGTTCCCATACGGTGTGGTGCAGGGTCAAGACTGATTTGCATATGGCTGGCTTTAAACTTGAATGGCATGGGGAGCAAAAAAAAGAAATGGATTTAGGCCCAGATATCTGTTCTGGGGTAAATGTTAGACATTGTTCAACATTCAGTCCATCAATTGTTCTTTCTGCTTACGATGAAACATGACACATCTGGGTGTGTGAGGGCCGCCACTGCTCCTGATCCCTCGATCTGGTTGCTCAGTTGACCAGACCACTTTTCCGTTACATTTTCTTTGAAAGGAACGCATACTCTTTGGATTTACGTAGCCTGGTTGGCGGCTGGTATGCTGGACCTTTATGCACTCCGTCCTCCCTTTTGGTATAGTAATACTCTCACGCAAATAGGCAAATGCAAGTCCAACAGCCTGGTGCCCATTTAACACCCCTCTCCCACCCACCCACCCACCCACATGCAGTCCTACAAACATTTCCTGTCCGCTTAGACAAGGCGGAATATATATGGGTTTTTTTGCCAATATAGTGAAAAACTGCTCAGAAAAGAACCTCATAAATCCCAGGGCAAGCAGTTATTCCACAACTGAGGGGGAAACTCGTAATAACTGAATTTTGCAGCGGACATACCAGCCAAAAAACTAAATTCCAGGCCTCTTGTATCTCTGCTACAAACTCCGGCCAACCCCTCTGGCCAACCCCTAATGATGCCCTAGGTGTTATTCTCTTTAAGAAGACTAATTTCAAAATAAACATCAGGAACCACCAAGCAACCTTCCTCTGGTAACTACCAGTTGAAGTGAACAATTTATCAACAAGAAAAATGTGTGGTGGATTAGAAAATTCGCTTTTGAACCTTTCTCCTCTTGAACCTATCTCCTCTAACAGCAACAGAAAAGATTACAGCAAATTAGCTACGGAAAAAGGTTATTCTGAGAATTGACTACCAGAAAATGCAGAGCGAAAACAAAATATATGGAAATTATTCAAAAGAAATGCTAACAAACAAAACTGAGTATGACAATTTTATCATGTTCGTAACTATTTAAAAAAGCTAATACATACAATCACAAGAAATTACTGCGAATGTTAAGCTGAACTGTCCCTTCAATAAAAATTGGAAAATGTTTGACCAGAAATAAGTGTCGCACTAGTGAAAACATGCCCAAAATATTCCCCTTTTAATAGATAATTTGAGATGGGCTAGTCGTCGACAACTTGAACTATCAGTCTTTTTCTATGCTGAAACTTCTGGAGCCTCCGAAGAGGAGCAGCCTCCGAAGAGGAGCTAATCTTCTGCATAAAGATTCTGATGGCACGTTCAAAACAACTCAAAAGCTTTCATCTAAAGTCACAGAGCACAACTTAAAATAACTCATTCCTATATTGTATACAGGGCTACAAGGAGAAAACAAAGATTGTAAAAGGCATGATGTGTCTGATCTGGTGTTACCAATACAATGCCACCAGAAAGTCTAGACAACAGTTATAAATGGATCATAGGTGAGAAACAATTACAGTTGATCTAGCATTGCCCGGATGAAAAACCTTAAGACGCCAAAACAATTCTGAGTGCAGTAACTGACTGAACTGAACAAGGGCACACCCAACTGTGGTTTCAATGAACCAACAGAAGTTTACTAACATTATTATGTCACCATGTTTTAAATTACAGGGGACTGGAAAAGAAAGCCTGAGTGACAAAAGGCACGCTGGTGTGAAAGCTCTCCACTTCTCCTTTGCCTACTCATCTTTACTTAACTGCTGGAAAGCCATTTCTCCTGATGGCAATTGTCGATAAATACATTAATTGTGCTCTGTGGTAAACATGATGGAGAACTCGATGAAAGTGGAAGAGCCTCAGAAAAGGATGTTAATAGTTGTTAAACCGAGACTTCCAACCAAAAAAGGTTGGATGGAGCCTTGGAATTAGTGGTAACCAGTCCAGGTCAGATCCATGGGTCTCACGCAAACTTTGCAGTAAATATTGATTGGTAGGCTACTTAGAAGTAACAGTTAATGAAAGCTATCCCCTGGTCATATGTCAATCTACTTGAAGTGCAGCGTTTTGCCACAAAGTACAAGTTACTGAAGAAAATAATGTTGGGAGTTAAATAGAAGGTTCCAAATGTAGAGTACAACTAAATGTAGGGCATGACTACAAAAACTGGAATAAGTGGCACGAATCTTAACTTTTCCATTCAGCATTGAAAGATGAAAGGATGTCTGCAAAATAGAGGAGGTTGCCTTCAGAATCCTCCCAGTAGTCCAGGCTCCACACCTAATTTATTTATTCACGGGTTTTGTATAGCGCCTGAATCACCCCCGAAGGGGTATCTCTGTGCTTTGGACGGAGCTGCTATGTGGGCTGACACAAAATTTTGAAACAAGGTGGTCTTAAGTAGTTTCCTGAAGAGTGAATGGTCAGGGCAGTGTCACAGGTGTATAGGAAGCTGGTTCCAATACAAGGGCAGACGCTGAGCCCTATGACCTCATGTAGGGCACCCTGAGGAGTACAGAATTAGATTCAGGGGGGCCCACAAAACCAAGTCAGTCTAAGGTTGACTTCATAGACTACTCAGTAAAAACACTAGGTGGTTGTTTAACTGGAACTGAAGTGCATGATTATGGTGGACTTTATAATCTGTTTATGAAGGAACACATTTTAAGTAATTGCACTAATGACAGGTAGCATCAGTATCTGGTAGACAATGGTCCAATTTCTCCCCAAGAATTGGGAAAGAAGCCAGACCACTGGGTCAAGACTAGGGTGACCAAGACTACCACTGGTGGGTGACCAAAAGAAAGTGGTTACAAAACCTCCCCTGGGTAAAGACTCTGACCATCATAAAGATAAAGAGTCCCATGTAGCCCCCCCATAAACCTGTCCAGGAGGGTGGGCCCAAAGACACCTCACAACCTTAAACTGGATACCAAGGTAAGATTTGGGATCCCAATAGAGCACGATGTCACAACTGTCAAAAGACAGGACACCACACCAAGGAATCTACCTGTCCTAAGAAACAACCCCTAGTGTAGCTCCAAGAGTTGCCAGTGTAGCATATGAGTGTAGTCCCTCAGATGAGGAAATCCACATAGCCTTCAACTAGAAAGTGGGACCAAAAGGTGTGTTGGAGATTCCAGAGGGGAGTAGACACTTCCACCAGCTACTGGTGAAGGGAATCCCAGCCACTGCCATAAGGGATACCTATGCCAGTTACACTGTGTAGCATGACAGGTTGGTACTCTCAAACGAGCATGTCCTAGGGGAGACAAAAAAGGTAAGGGCTATTGCAGGGGAGGTCACTGTTAGGCCTGTGGCTGTAAAGCCCCAATAAATAGCTGGGTCCCTCGGTTGGAGAAAGGTGGTAGTCAATAAGGACCTCCCCCTTGACTGTCTCCTTGGGAACGACCACCCAGAGGTTGGTCCAAGGCCAAAATGAGATAGTGTCTAGTTCTAAACCTCAGCCAAGGAATCTGGGGGGCTGACCCTGCAGCTAGTGTGGGTAAACCCTAAAAGAAAAAAAAGATCAAGTGTAGGAAAGGTGGACAGTTGTTAGCCACAGTTCCAGTGGGCGAAGAAAGTTATACCCCAGTAGGGGAGAATTCCAAAGGTGGCACTGGTGAAGTCCCACTTAACCCACAAAAAGACGGACTAGTCAGGCAACTGTCCAGTCTGAGTTGCTGGCTCCCCAGCTGACAGAAGAGAGAGTGGGAGAAGGGTATTCCCTACAGGATGTAGTGACCCACCCTTATAAGAAGTGAGTAAGTTAGCCCCTTCACCTACCACTGAAGAGCTAAAGGTGTGGTTCTGGGCACTGACAGCTATCAGTGGCCCATGCTGGGTGTTAGCCTTCATGGCTGCGCTATCCTTGGGTTGTATGTCGGAACAACGATTTCCTTTACAACACCTACCTGAACACTGCGGTCTCTACTACGACCGCATCCTAACCACGACTAGCTTTACCACGCATTCCTTTACTACGATTTTTCGTGGTAAAGGCATGCATGGTAAACAGCAATCTGTGGCTGAGTTTACCATCCCCCTCATTCTCCTACTCCGAATGCCCCACCCCCTAAAAACTAATCAGTACCCCTCCCACTACCTAACTACACTTTAAAATTACCCTGACCCCCCAACCCCTAAAAACTACCCCGAACCCCCCCTAAAAACGACCCTGAGCCCATACTCCCTGAAAACGAACCTGAACCCCTCACCCCCTAAAATCTAACTCGAACCCAGACACCCCTAAAAACTAACTCAAACTCTCCCACCCCCTAAAAACTAACATGAACCCCACAAACCCCTCCCAGACCCAACACACTAACACGACCTCCCACCCCCGAACCCCTCTTACCTGTTCCTGTCCGACGCTCCTCTGAACTCCACCCTGCCCGAACACTAGATCGACTTAGCCTTAACCATGCATGTGCGTGGGTAAGGCTAAGTCGGTTTTTTGGGCAATTTTTTGTTTGGGCTTACATACCTCCGGAAATCGTTGTTCAGGAATAGTTGTTGAGGATGTTTCCCCTATTCTTGGCATGGTGGTTTAGCCCCATGCCAAATAGTAAGTTAGGCCCCCTGACCCTGCTGGTCATGCTGGGGTTACTCGAGCTGTGAGTAACCTCTATGGGTAAGCTGGGTGTTGACCCAGCTAAGTTAGAATTTGCAGAGGTAGACACATCTGAACCTTAACCAAAAAGATGGGGTAAAAACACCACAGAACTAGGAAAGGAACATTGGGAATTAGGTCCTGAAACTGTTCAGGTAGGCCAGCTCCCAAAAATGACTGATCTGGAAGAAAGGATGTAAGGCAGAGTACGCCCTGCAACTTTCAAACCACTTCCTCGCCTGAAATACTAGGAAGACTCTCCCATGTTTGGCTGAGTCTCCTGGTCCTTTGGCAAAGCGGGTGGCGGGTTTAGGGGAGGAAGTGTCATATGTAGGTAAGTGGGTTTCTGTTGCAGTAACCACCCCCACTTTTTGCCAGATTTCTGATGCACTTTGCTTGTGTTCTTTCCCTAAACTCTACCATTGTTTCCACAATTGCCACACATCAGGCCCAAATATAAGTCCCTTGTAAAAGGTACCGGTGATACCAAGGGCCTTGTGACCAGAGAGGGTAGCTTACCATGTAGTGTGCCACCCTAAAGGATCCCACACCTAACACATACACACTCCCATTGCAGACTATATGTTGTGGCTAAAATAAAAGAGTTGACATGTCACACCTTCCTGTGTGCCATGCCTACACACCATTGCCTGTGCCATAGGTAAGCCGTCCCTCTGGCAGGCCTTACAGCCCCAAGGCAGGGTGCACTACACCACAGGTTCAGGCATAGCTGCATGAGCAACATTCCCCGACAGTCTCCTAGTCCATTCTTGGGACACTAGGCGCAGTGAAGCCATTCTGAGTACATAGGCTGGGAGTATGGCAACACGAACATCACAGCTCAATGAAGGCTTTACTGAAGACTGAGAAGTTTTGTATCAAACATCTCAGCATAATAAACCCACACTGATGCCAGTGATGAAATTATTATAAAATGCACTCAGAGGGCATCTTAGACATGTCCCCTGAGAAACGACCAACTTCTAGTATATTGGCTGCGTAGTCCCTGTAAGCTAGCCACCACCAGATAGGTTACTAACCTCATGGGGTGAGACCCTTTGGGCTTTCGAAGATCAGAAAAAGCCTGCGCTGGATGGAGGTGCTTCAAACTCCCCCTTGCAGGAACAACACTTGGCGGTAAGCCTCAAAGGCTCTCACCTTGTGTTATGCTGATTTGGGTAGCTCAAACTACTGGAGATGCCTGCTCCCCTGTCTTAATCCCACTTGTTGGTGGTAGGACCGGCTGGAAAATTAGTAAGCAGAGTAGGGGTGTCCACCTCAACCTGGAACACCACTAGGGCCACCAGGAGCGGGGGTGAACCCCCATCTTAGAAATTCTCCATCTTGAATTGGAGAATTAGGCCCAATAGGTAAAGTGTTGTGCCCCTCTGCCCAAGGGGAGGGGGCACCCAAAGGGTGTATCCACCATAGGGGACAGTAGCCATTGGCTATTGCCCTCGACCTCAGTAACAAACTTAAATTCAGTATTTAAGGGCTCCCCCGAACCTTGTTCCTCAGATTCGGCGACCTACGAAGAGCCGAGCAGCAGTTGAGAAGATGACTGACTTGGCCACAGACCTACCAGCCGGTCTTCTCCTCCTCCTCTCAAAAAAAAAAAACTTGCTCTAAGAAACTGGCATGCCCGAAGCCAGCAACCTCCAAGAACCCCCGGGACCTGTGCTTTCTTCTACAAAGAATAGTGTTTCTCATGGACACCGGATTTGTCCAAGAAACCAACACAAGGACTCCGAATCCAAGCGGAAAAGCGACACATGCACACCTTGGCACCAGACGCCCACAGCCCGAGTCCAGGTGGCCCACAGTCCCAGTAAAGTCTCCGACTGCACTGGTCGCTCACTGTACTGTGCTAAGTGAGATCCTAAGTACAAAGTATCTTTTTCTGTAGTGAAAAGCATTTCATGCACATGTAAAGTACTGTTTGATGCTATATAAACCTATTGACAGTAACCTGAAGTATTGCATAACAGTCTACTTACCCGTAACGGAGTTCAACTTGGTTCCTAGAAGTAACTAAAGTAATATTTTTCTATAACCATTGGCCTGGAGTCAGTCATTAAGTGTGTGTTCCTGCCCTGTTTGAGTGTGTACACCAAATGCATTCACACTACCCTCTGATAAGCCTAATTGTTCAGCCCAGCGATCTACTTTAACCTCTGCCATACCTTTGGGGACTCACTGGACTCTGTGCACACTTTTTTTAAACATAATATATACAGAGCCAGATGCCTACAAAAATCAACTATGCAAAAAGGTGTCCTGGGTCCATGAAGGCAGTGGGGTATTATTCAAGCATTTAGAACTATCAGAGAAGATCCTACATTGCAGAAATTGAGGTCCATCCCCCTTACAGAAGATATGTCATTACCACCATAGGAGCAATAAAAAGCACTATTTAGATCAAACTATTTCAAGTCACAAGCATAAGCCTAGATAGCCTTTCTAGGACAAAGAGGGCTAGTGGTTAGCTTTTCAGATGTCAAACCCATAGACTGCGGTTCTGAATAAGGCATTTCACATTGGAGACAGCGTGCTGCTGAGCATACACCTCCCTGTGGCACGGTTTCTGCCGAATGCGGGAGTGCTTTAAAATGGACTAAAACCCAGAGTTTAGCACTATATAAAACAGGTTGTTTACTGCAGAGCAATACTAGTTAAAGGTCATAGTCAGAAGAAAAGTGTCTCCGTAGGAAGCCATGAGATGAGGTACCCATTGGAGAGGCTACTACTCTTCATCTCTTCTTTGAAGATTAAATGAACAGGGTCAACACCTGATATAGGGAAGGGATTGACTGCTCACGTCCAGTGTTAATCGGGCATGACTCCCAGATCTTGGAAACACTGCAAGCTCCCAAATACAGACTTGTCATTCTTGATATAAATGCAGCGTTGTATCAGTGCATCACATTTACGTACAAACTGAGCATTTGTCTCCAAAACCTTAACGTTATGCTGACCAGGAGCACCTGGGTCAAAACAAAACGGGTGACATTGAAACATGTACAGTATATTAGGTTTCACAAATGTCTTACTTCAATCAAGACAAAAGGCATCAGAGGAAGGGAAGAATGTGAAGACCAACACACAGTGTACATCTTATTTAGAAAACTTCAACTTCATTATAAATGTTTGGACAAACTTAACTTGAGGGTGAGGCCCATGACACTATTGCAACGATGTATAAAGTCTCATGAAATTAACACATTTGTCTCAAACATTAGTTCAGTATTAAAAAACAAAATCAAAATTGCATTCCAACTTTTCTGCAAAGCATCACATAAAAACGGAATGCATATGCTGTTTGCAGGTGTAAGTGATGGCCATACCTAAAGGGCATACTGATCTTGGTTGCAGATGAGTCTCCCACTTGTGTACTAGGACTTGGCAAGGACCACTCGTAGTCTGCAATTTAAAAGTTACAGCAACATCTTTTTCATCATTTGTATTTGTCATTTACTTTAACCAGGCTGTACTAGATTCATGAATAACCCTCCCCATATCAATTCCCACCGCCAATTTCAAAATAATGTGCAAGACAGATCTGAAGGAAACATTTACTAGTATTTCCGATTCGTCATGGTAATCTGCATTAGTAAATATTGTACTTTTTTGTTTATATGCACAAACCCAGTTCACTTTTACAAGTGATAATACATTTAAAAAGTGAAAACAAATTAAAACTATAAACCTATCTGCAGCATACATTGACAAAGTTTAATTATAGAAAATACAATTTACCATAAGTTTCATTAGTGCAAAACTAACAGCTGAAAACTCTTTTCACTAAACTTTTATAAAGGAAACCAGGAAGATATGGCACTAGGTAAGCAGCATTTGCATGAAGGGACACTGCATCTTTAAGGTACCAAGACGTATCCCTGCACTACAAGGCTTTACAGTAGTTTGCCACCTCAGTTCGTTTTGATGACACTCCGGATTCTTGTCTCATATGCAGTACCATCCTGATGACACCAAGAGGAGTTTTGGATTTTTATTTCTTCATTAAGGCTTCTCATGATGCAGAACTAGTATTACAAGTGGTTGTTCATTTGCCATCCTTAAGTCTTCATTGATAGTCAAACAGACAAAGTAATCATCGTTGACAGTGACTCGACGAATTGTGAGGCCTTAATCAAAGCACTCTTCAATTCTAACTCTAGAAGCTGGATCATTGTGGTTTAGGAGGATGGATGTACATTCTGTTGGCATCTCAAGAGTGCGACAAAAATGCATCAGCATTCAACTTCAGTCATCTGCCTCACTCTCAATCTCATCCTCTCTATTTTAAATGTCTTCCAGACCACAAGTTTGACATATTCATGCTCCTCTAAGCCTTGCAGCACGACTGTAGAATCGAAGCTGGGATCTTGTTATGGCTTTTACCACACAAAAAAGAGGGAGTGCTTCCCGGATGGGGAAGGCATGGACTGATCAAATAAAGATAAAAAGAACGCCTTGCATTCTGAAGAGGCAGAAGAAATCTTGGCTTAGAGAAATGTTTAGTGAAATCCTAAAAAGGAGCTGATCTTTCGAGGCCGAAGGCCAAATGGAAGAGCCAAATGCTTAAGGAACCTACTCAAAGGAGTTGGAAAGAGAACAGAGGTAACTGCCAGTGATGGTATTGTAGGGCCTTGAAGCTGTAAGGTTCAGTGTTCACCTTAAACTCAAAGAGGCTGCTGCTTTTCTAGGTCGATTTTCTTTATCTTCCTTCCTTTTTTCTATCAAAGATGTTTTGAAAAGAGTTTCAGCCCCATATGTTCACACAGGTGAGGTTTATGATTTTAAGCCTGCTTTTTAAAGATGTCCAGTATCTCTATCAATAACCCACCAGGATCTCACAGATGAGCGGACCTATTCAAGGTTTAGAATTTCAATAAATATTCCCATAATGGAGGCGTATGGTATTACCAATTTAATGTAATATGCATTTAGATATCAATGCATGCATGATCGTCAAAGAGTTTGTTAACGAGACCATCAGTATTTCCAAGCACATGATTTTACACACTCGCAATCTTGCTTTGAACAGGAAGACATTAAACTTACCTGAAAACATTTGTCCTTATTTAAAAAGTAGCTTCAGTTGGGCGAGGATTTGGGGACAGGGGGGTTCCTGATGTGACAACCATTTCAGAAATATGCTCAAATGGGCCCCACCCTTCGAAAGCATCAATGAGTAATGACCAAACATACAGCTGGTGTTAGGAGTGCTTATCTCTTCTTTTTGGGAGCTCACAAGAGACAGCTTAACATGTCTGTTGTACTGCAATCAACACTTTATTAAATAAAGTGGGCCTTGCGAACGCACACTGCTCACAACTGAATGGTTTTGTTTCAATACCCTGCTTCTCAGTTGATGTTCTTCATTGCTTTTTGTGCTTGTTCTGCCCTGGAAGTATTTAGGCTTCACCCTACTTTTTCACTGGCTGAGTGTATTTATCCATTGCTAATATTAGGAAACTTTTGTCCTTCCTTATGTTTCACAGACAACTCCACTGTAGCACACAAAGATTGCTTTTACAGCATACTTTTCTAGCCATCTCCTCTCTTCTTACCTAATCCTTCCTGTCGTCATGATACTTTGCCCCACCATCTAGAATCTGTATTACGTTCTATCTTCTCCAACTAATGACACAAGCGAACGCTGCCTCCTCATTGGAGGATCCTCAATGCCTGATGTCTCCCGTTAGTCGATTTGTCAATGCTTGTAGAAATACGTTACAAACTCAACAGTGGCAGGTAGCTAATTTGGAACATTATTTGTTTACTCCCATGAAGGCAGCCTTAATTAATCAAGACACAATTTGGAAGCCATCTTGGAAATATACAAAATAATGTTCTAAAATAGCTGCACACCAATATTTGCATTGCAAGCATCGGAAAGCCACTAGCGACCGGGGACTATTTTGGGTCATTACTAGAATGTTATTTTCTATACTTTCTGGATGGTCAGAATGCCGGCTAGATGAAACATGTAGCTCATCTCGGATCGGAACAATAACATTATGCTTTATACATATCGCTATACCATTCCAAGATGGCCACCATGTTGCATCTACAAGCAACCTCCCAGCCTTTTGAAAGAATGCAAAAAAATAAAACAAAAAAACACCAGTATGACTGGCCTTCCCTACCGCCTCTTCCAACACATGTACCACAGTTCTACAAGCTTGGGCAAAGCCAATACTGGCAGCAAACAAGCACTGGCAAAGCAAGCCTGAGCGGAGTTGCCAATGTGTGCTCTGTAAAATGAGGTAAAATAGAACAGTCTTTATTAGACTCTTCAACACCATACATGTAGTGTTTACACAGGACATGCGAGTGGCTCACTTCAGTGCTTCAACATAGAATGTTTCCCTAGTCAATAGATAGGCTGAAGAATCATAAATGAACCACATTCGAGAATTTTTTTTGTTGGGATATGTAATGACATCCGGTTCATATTTGAGATGTGTGCATGTTTATTCCTCTGTAGTCAAACTTCAATTTTACTTGTAAATATGTATTTGAAGTACGAATTTCAAGACCAGATTGGTATGTGCTTGCTTTTGATCATATGTTGAAAGGGTGTTGATGGTTAATACCACAAGACAGGAACAGCATATATAAAGTTCCTTTTCCTTCTTCAAGAGGGACTGTCCAAGGACTCTGGGCTCTAGGATATTACCAATTATGACAGCCCCTCTATGTGTGCACATGCAGGGAGTACACAGAGTCCAAATGATCTTTTTTTAGGCCTTAATAAAGTTAAAAGGTTTAGAGAAAGAACAGTTCTCTCATGTCAAAACAAGATATTTTTTTCCAACATACACCCAATAAACTAATCTGAGCAAAGACGCATAGGTTTTTAGTTTATTACACTTGTCCAATGGGATTCCGGATTCATTCAGTACATTTCCCCCATCCTTGCAGTAATGGAGAGCTCAGAAATTGCCCAACGTGTAAGGCAGCACACAACCGCTTATGGTTAAGTAGGAAAATAGAGAACTTGCTTGAATGTGAACGAAGGGTCACCCTTCCCTAATCTATCAGCTCTCTTCTTGGGTCACACACATCCAGGAACTTGTAAAGTAGTCCGATGTCCCACCATGAGGTGTTACGATATGTTTCTAGAATGTTAGGTTATGTGTATTTGTATAGTGCCAGACTCACCCGGGAATGTATTCCGGCACTGAAGAAGGAGCTGTGTGGGCCGTGCCAGGGCCGGGACAAAGTTAAGAGTGAGGTATTCAGTTTCTTTTCGAATTCAAGAAGCGAAGAGTAGGCTCTACCATGCAGGGGTAGGTAGTTACAGGCTTTAGACTCAATACAGGAGGCATGACCACCAGATCTGGTTCAGGTTGTGAGAGTAGGAACCCTGTTGAGCAGAAGTATCTGGTGGGTTTGTGGAAGTTTTAAGAGGTTGTGTAAGAATTTGTATGGGTTCATGAGGAGTATAAAGAGTGCTCGTTTGCGGATTGGGAGGCAGTGGAGCTCTTTGAGGTAGAGGATTATGTGAGTGCAGGATGGGAGGTTCGGGTTAGCCTGGCCACTGAGTTTTGTATGGCCTAGAGTTTTCTAGTCTGTTAAGAGCTGATTCCAGCATAGTCTGAATTACCGTAGTCCAGCTGGCTGCTGATGACAGCTTGGGTGATGGTTCCGCAGTGTTGGTGGAGAGCAATTTGAAGAGCTTCTTGAGCATTTCGAGTGTGTGGAAGCAGGAGATGGAGAATGTGTTCACTTGGCCTCTCATGACGAGTTGGGTGTTGATTAGTATTCCAAAATTCTTTGCATGGGTTTACATGAGGGATATAGGTCAGAGTTCAGCAGGCCACCGGGTTAAGTCCCAGAACAAGGCGTCTTTGCTAAAGATTCCTACAGGCGTATTGTCGGTGTTGAACTTAAGGCAGTTGGTTTTCATCCACCTGGAGACTTTGGCCATGCAGGCTTAGAAATTGGTCTGGGAATTTAACGTATTGCCAGAGAAAGAGTGACCTTGGTGCCAACAGTATAGGATATGATAATTCCGTGGGCACGGATAATGTTAGTGAGCGGGGTCACGTATGTTATGAACAGAGTGGGGATGAGTGAGGATCCTTGTGGAACTCCGCAGATATATCGGAGGTGAAGGGAGCCAGGCTGACTGGGTGCAGCCTAACAAGAAGTAGTAAATCCAGCAAAGTGCAAATTCTTGGATGTTTGCTTGATGCAGTCGCTAGACAAGAATGGAGAGGGAGATGCTGAAGGTTGCAGAAAGCTTCAGTAGGATGATGGTCGCAATTTCACCTCTGTCCATGATCATCCATATTTAGTGTGTGATGGAGATGAGGGCAGAATATGTACAGTGATTGTGCCTGAATCCATACTGAGTGGTATTGAGGAGTTTGTTGTCGTTTAGGTGAGTGGGTAGGCATTTACCTTTTCTAATAATTTTGCCAGGAAAGGTTGCAGGAAGAAGGCTAATAGTTGGCTAGTACATTTGGGGCTACTGAGCATTTCTTGAGGTAACAAAGTCCCTAAGGTACAACTATCTTCTGTAGACCCAGACTCCGTCTTGACTGTCTTGACTGAAGGAGATTGCCATCTTCCTTCTCTTACACAATGGGATTCGCCATCTTTTCTTATTCATGGATACTCGCTGTCAAGTCTGCCATTCAACCCTGATGTTACCTGGCCATATCTTTCTAAGAACTGTGTAAGTGTCAAGCCATTTGATTAATGACACAGGTAAAACCATTAATGTGACATTTGTCTGGGACAAATGTCTACTTTCCACCATGTCAAGGAAGATTAAGAACACATACATACATACAATCAAAACAGTGTAGCCTGAATTGACTTCCTTTTACCTTACATGTTCATAAGGAAACATTTAGGAATCATACCTTGATGCGCATAATCTATGTCAGACATTCTTAAACTTATGTCAGAATTTTCAGTTTCTGTGATGTTTTGGTACATATGGACGATCAGTTGACCACTTGTCAGGAGAGGTCCTTTGCCCAGAGTATAACCCGGGATTCTACCTGAGAATATCTCACCTATTGATGGCATGCTTCGCAGATACTACATCTCGCCTGAAACCTAGAGCTGATAAACGCTGGGTCCCAGAGGAAGACTAACCGACTGCTACAACAGCGTGTGTTTGCCCTTCGTGGACCACACGGTCTTTGCGACTTCATTGATAAAGACAGCCTTTGCTGTCAACACGGTATGCAGTGCATCCCTTCTCCCTAAGAAACTCTAGACTGCAGGTTGCTCCGCCTTCCAAGCTCTTAGTATAGCGCACAGAAGAAGACGCTAGGGTGCCAGGTTCTAGATGACATGTTCTACTATGCTAGAAATTTTTATTTATTCTCTTATAATGTGCCTTTTTTGCTGATTTTATAATATTCTGTGTAATTGTTTTAGATGTACTGGGCAACAGATTACTAAAGTCATAAATAATTTTTTGCTTAAATGATCATTCTTCTTAGTACGATGGATGTGATCCTGTAAATAACAAAATAAGGTTTATTGCTGTTTCCACTGTGCCACTGATCCCTCTATAGGTTAGTAAGCCAGAAACAATATTTCTATGCCAACTGCACAATGAATAAGTGTTTTGCGGGACAACAATAATCGGTCTTTCACATTCATCGCTGGTGCACTGAACCGAGTTAACTCGTGGATAGGAAAACACACCGTGTACAGTTACGCAGAAGTCGTAACTTACGCAAAGTTGGCACCCAACGTGGAGCTCATATCTTATGGTTACGCCTAGAGCAGTTTTTTACTTATCACACACACCTGAACCATTATTTTATTGCGGCAAAGTCCATAGTAATTATGGTTACCTCCTAAAGGAGATAAGGGAGCACATATTTCCGTAGGTTTGTCAAGCTGGACTCAAAAAAGGTTATTCCGCATCCTGTGGGTTTTCCAATTCTTTGATTCCAAATCTAAAATTGAATCCATTTATCATGGCAGCACCTGTTGCTATAGGAGTCAACTGCAGGGAAGCAGTCACTCAACATCTCAAAGCCCAAGGTGTCCCTGATGAGCGGGTGTTAGTTACTTTTGTAATTGCTGCACATTGGAGTCTGAGTTATGCCAATTTTCTATTCGCCATATGTTTGAGTCCGAGTTATGACTATAAGATATATCCAAGTTTTTGCGTACTACAACGTCAAGAGTCCTATGGGCATGTAAGAAAACGCTCGTATTCCGTGCTTGCTTGAGGTCAAGTCAACGATTCAAGACGTCCTTGGCCAAGCTTTCACAACAGTTTGTCCCATCCTTACACTGGCTGCGTTACACCATTATTGCCTAGCCGAAAAATTAGCTGCTTGTGTAGACAGCATTTAGGAATAATCTCCTTTTTCAGTTTCTAGATATAACATGGTTGACTTAACCAGTTCATGTCGGACGCATTTCATCTGCACTATGAATATTATGCATTACCAAGTACAATAATTAACTCATCCTTTGCTAATGTTACAACTCATTTGAGGCAGCAACATAATAGTTTTAAGTTGCAATTATGACTCGAACTTGAGTTAGACAGTCTGCAAACCATGGATAAGAGGTGTATGGTGGGGAAAACTTCATGAGGAGTATGTGATTATTTATGTTGTGGACGTGGGAGGTCTTGTTGGTACTTGTCCTCATACATATTATTGCTTATTTTAGCTTGAACAACTGGACTGTTTACGTGGATGTACCAAGCCCCACTACTGTGAACCTATCCTTATTAGGATTTGAGACTTTACTAGAATAAGGTACTACATCATTTTAGGCATAAGTTGGGGTATAAGCAACTATGTACTGAATCAGTTATTTCTTTTATGAGGTATACAAAATGGTCACATACAAGATAATGGTTATTGTTTCACTGGTTGGCATGGTAAAGCTACTTAATTACAACTTGTACACTTTTTTTCTAGTTCTTGAGCACATTCATGGTTATTTGGTGTGGTTTCTTGGAACTCTTTGGACCTTCTCATTTTGCTTTTCTTCTTCCCTCATTTCCTTTTATTATTTTTGGCATTTGAATTTATGTGGCACCGGATTTTGGTCATTAACTTGCTATTTTAATATGCTTTGGATGGTTGCTGTCCTTGCGGAAATTCATGACTTTTGGAAGATATTTCTATTAGATCATCGTAAGAACATGGACAAATCTTATGAGTTTGTTTCTCATTTATATATTTCTAGTTCTTGCTTTTTGGAACTAAACTTGGCCCTGATATTAGCTATGTGCTAATTGTTATTTTGTCTTTTTCTGTTATCTTTTCCCCTTATTTTATTTTTCCCTTTTATTGGCTTGTATTTTAGTGCATTTCTTCACTGACATATCTCTAAAGGGGTGTTTTCACATATTGCTATGATCTGCACAATTGTGCTTATAGTTTTAACAACATTTATTTTGCTACTTCCGTTTTACTTTAGGATATTACATTGGTATATGAGATGTGTATTAATATTACTTTGGTGCATGATGTGTATCTATGCTTTGGTTCTCCTAGATTGTGAATTGTGAGCTTTTCATATGTTCTTGTGGATTGTGAGCTTTTTATATGTTTGTATAAATGTTGAAACCTTATGCATCACACAATGGTTTAATGTGTAAATAGTGAATTTAGAACTTCATTATTGGTTAAACACTGCAATTTGCAGAATGTTCTAATATTTTGTAATTATTGTATGTCTTATATCTCTATTCTTTGCATATTGCACTCCTATAGATGCCCTTCATAGGGTGAAACGTGCTGGCTGCACTTTTGCTTACACTGAAGAATAAGAATTAAAGAATATAAAGGACAAACACAATTTCCTGATCTTTATTGTGTATTCTACTAAACTTCTTGCATTCTCTTTTAATTCATGTTGCCTCCCTAATGAAAATTAATGTTCATTTCAGGTGACTGAAGGTAAAAGAACAGAAAGTGGGAGCTGATCAGAGTACCGAAGAAAAGAGGAATACAGTAGACAAAGTGAAGGACAACGCAAGACTGA
This sequence comes from Lissotriton helveticus, assembly GCF_964261635.1. NCBI lineage: Eukaryota > Metazoa > Chordata > Amphibia > Caudata > Salamandridae > Lissotriton > Lissotriton helveticus. The sequence goes on from NC_136067.1 coordinate 1,653,322,403, forward strand.
TGTCAGTGTAAGGAGGGAAGAGAAACAACTGGACTCTAAAACCTCAGTAAAAAATTAACAATAGCACGTCTCTCTAAAAAGAAAAAGCTGATCCAGCTGCGAGTCCTTCTGCAATACAGGACTGGGGCGAGAGCACTTCTAGACAGCACCGCAGAAGACATAATAGTACATCAGATGATTTAGAGGTTTTTGGATGCTGATCCAACTGATTACTTTATACAGGTTGAGACTCAAGAACAACATTTAAGTTCTCTTGATAGGGTTTACAATTTGAACACACATGAGCAACTGATTACTCTGAAAATGTTCTTGGGAAGCCATCTGGCTCACAAATCTGTATCAGGTTTGGGTGTCACCTCTTTCTAGTTCGCATTCCTTGAGGGGTATCCAAAGATACATTTAGACGCCTCACTCACTTATCGTGACATGCTTCATCATCGGCGCCTATCCACACCCTGATAAGGTGATACTACCAGGGCGGACTTAACCATAGCTGGAAATGGGAGCTCTTCGATAAAGCAAGCTGGATATACTGGGACCCGTTTCTTAAATACCTCAAGGTAAATCCAAGGATTTTGACTTTATTTAGAGGGCACCTCGGGTATGGATAAAAATATTTTGTTGGGTTCTATTAAATATTATAACTCAATTATACCCAATAACATGTTTTGGTCCTCACTGTGAGCCCTGTTGGGTCTTGGCGCCTTTGTCAGGTCTTTCTCGTCGGTGTCCCCGTCCTTTCTTGTGCACGCGCACCATGCACACTTGTGAGGCCTAAAGCTCTCACATGTTTCAGTTCTTTGTTACAGAGGAGTGATTCCTCGAGTGTAACTTCAAGGATCATGCAGGATGGTGCCGTCTTGTAGACACACATTCGTCAATGTGGTTGCAGCGGCAGGACCTAGGTAATCCCGAGGTGCCTGTTCTTTGACAAATGCCTGACTACAAGTTGGTTTGCATGGAACATGAAAAACTACATATGTACTAAAAGTGAATTACTTACCTTTTGTCTAGATGTCTCAGTGTGATATCTAGGCATATTATACTGATTAGCAAAAGTAATCTGAAAAGTAACATACATACATAATCTGTAAATTGAATAAAGAGTCATTCCGAACTGTTGACTTACCTATAATTCAACCAACTGCATTTGAACCTATATTCAACTGTAAAACACTGCATAAGATTTTGGAAAGTATTATTTCACTTACCTGCAACGGGCTTGGCTTGGTTCTAGAAATAAAATAACTAAATCATATTTTTGATACAAACAAAATTGGTCTGAGTTCTGTCTTTGAGTGTCCAACATCATTTCTAGCTTGAGAGTGTACAATAAATAAATAAATGCTTAACACTACCTTCTGATAAAGCCTTACTGCTCACTCACACTACCACAAATAGAGAGTAAGGTGCTATCTACTTTTACCTCTGCCAACCTTTGGGATCCCACTGGACTCTGTGCACACTATACCTCATTTTGGTATAGTATATACAGAGCCAGCTTCCTACAAGAGTCCCTTGGCGCAGGGAAAGAAAAATGTTCCTTACCCAGTAAGCATCGGTTTGTGGCATATAGGGCTGTAGATTAACATGCTTAGCATAAGTCTGCCATATAGTGTTGGGCTCGTAAGTGTGCAAGCTGTTCTCCGTAGAAGTCTTTCGAGTCACAATGTGTAGTGACTCCTCTTGATTTTCAATGTGCATGGTCCTTGACTCCATTGTTAGTCTGTTTTCTGCTTGGCAGGTTAGGACAGAGTGTGAAGGACAATGTATCCTAGTGAGATGACAGAAGATGGTGTAATGCTTAATGTAGATAACTGCAACCAACACGTGTCAGAGGAGGAAGGTAGGCACATGTGAATCTACAACAGTACATTCCACAAACAGATGGTTACTGGGTAAGTAACATTCTCTGCTTGATGGTATGTGTAGCTGCACATGTTTAGTATATACTGCAAAGCAGTTTTCCTCCCAAGGCAGTGGCGAACCTGTGGGGGTTGCATTTGCTTGAAATGTTCAGGACCGCTTGACCCACATTGGCTTGTTGACGATCCATAACTTCTGCACAGTAATGTTTTGTAAATGTGTGTGATGTATGCCATGGAGCTGCCATACATATGTCAGCCAAGGGAAAAATGCCTAGAAAGGCCATGTAGGCTCCGTTTTTTCGAGTAGAGTGAGCTTTTGGAGGGATAGGTAGAGTTTTGAGCTTTGACGTTAACAAGTGTACATGCAGTTTTTAAACCAAAGTTAATTGGTTGCTTTAGATTTTGCCCTCCCTTGATGTGTTTTTTAAGAATGCAACTAAGAGTTGTTGTGTTTTTCAGAAAGGATGTTCATTAACCTTCTCTCTGCATGTGCTGATCCCAGTCACTATCTATACTACTACAAGCTACAATCCTGTGTGTGTGTGTGTGTGTGTGTGTGTATGTAGCCCCCAACTGATCCTATTACCTCACTACACCCTTCTACTGTGAAAAAGGGGGAAGGAAGGTTGACAGAGCCTCACGGGAGCAACACCCAGGGGAGGATATGACAGGCTGGTACTCGCCTGAATCCCCACTTCTCATCATCAGCTACTGTCAACCAAAAAAGAAAAGGGGATAAAAGATGTGCAATGAAACCAAAAAAACATTATGTGTTACACGTGTTGAATGACCCTATGTGGTGTGTCAAAACTCTCTATGTTCAAGTTCTGTAAAACCACTGTGTAAAAAGAGCTGAGCTAAACTGGCCACTACAACTTTATTCTGTGCTGTTTGCTCACTCTATTAAAAATGACAACCGACATGTTTCATCACCGACATATACTTTACTGGCGATTTCTTCAGGGTTTATTTAGGGTCAGCGTAAGTCTTGCACTTCTGGATTCTCCCTTTATTGTACCTGTAGTCAGACAAGGAACACAAACACACATACACATATATTGCACTCAATGTGTCTCGGTAGGGGTATCAGTTAAAATTCAAGCTAAAAGATGGCATCTCTACATATGATTACTGTTAGTATTCATCATACATTACCAGGTGGCCTCTTTAATTGAGCCTACCCGGCCCCCGTAGAAGAATCTGGGACTGTCGGACTCCACTACACCATTAGTGGGTTCCGTATACCGCCTTTCGGTCGGTCTCTGTAAAGCAAAACAAGAAGTATATGCAGTGTTTGTATAGTTACTCAATTGCACTTTGCATGTGAAGGTCTTTTATCCAGCACCTTGCGGACTATCTTTATATGCAATTGTGGGCTATTGTATGCCCCAGGGTATGGCTTGCTCCTCGTGGCCCCGTTGCTGCTGGTGGCCAGTGTCTCTATCTTATGTTTAGAGACTCGCTCCCCGCGAGCATATCGTGCTTAACACCATGAGTTCGTGGACCGGCATAACGTCAGTGCCCCTCGGCGCCCCTTAACCCAGCATTAAGAGTTACAGCTTTGATAAATCTGCCTCCCCGTACAGATATTCAAACACCCGCTTAGTGTCCTCCTACCGTCAATGCGCATTAGTATGGCCTCCGCTCACCCTGCGTCTAACCCGAATCTCCCGATGTGCGGATTTCAACATTGGAGTCCCGGTCACGTGATGGAAGCGTCAGTGTGACATGATCAACGTGTCCGCTATGCTTGGCGGCCATCTTTGAATGGGTCTATCGTCTTACATATGATATGCATCCTGATCATTTATGAGTGCATCATATGGTAATCGATAGTGATTGCAGCCCGTATTACTGAAATTACTACGGAGAGATGATTATTATAGACACTTACTTCCCGTGTGGAATTGTCACTGGGTAGTCAACAACCTACATCGAGGTATTATTGTATGTGACAGTGGTTGTGGGTATCTATATGTGTAACCCAACAGCCCGGCTGTTCATTCGTAATATCTATATGGCTGGAGAGACAGTGTCTTAGCTGTGATTTCTGTGCGCAGATCCACGTTTACATGGCCCCTGTCAGATGTAATTCCAGACTCTTGTATTGTTTTTAATCATTTCATATTCAGGTACATGGGCTGTCATGCATCTTCCCTCAGCCTGTTGGGTGCCGTATACATGTGTGCTGGAAAACTGAATTTGGATCTCTTAAATTGGTGGCCCCTACATTACTGATAGCCTGTTCCATTCAATAATTTCGTTAAGGCCATGCTGGTCCGTGGCCTCTTCAAAGATCCAGCGTGCCTCTTTCTTGAGTAATCTGTTCCCCATGTTATACTGATCACCCTTCACTCTTTCAATCACCAACCAACGGAGATCCCTGGGCTGATGTTTTTGATCGGTAAAATGTTGCATCAGTTTGGTAGTGAGTTTCGCTGCTTTTAGTGTACTAAGATGTTCCTGGATTCTGACTTTGATCTTTCTAGTCGTTAATCCAATGTAGTACAGACCACACAGGCACGAAAGCCTGTAAATCACATTACATGTGTTGCAGTTACTGAAACTATTTAAATGCCAGATCTTACCGTTGGCTTTGGTGATAGATCTAGTCTTCGTGGTGAGGGCACAGATAGTACATCCCCCACATGGGTAGTGACCTGGCGGTCTGTTCGAGTCTGTCACTGTTACTTGTGGACGTGAATGGACCAGCCGGTCCTTCAGACTAGACGATCGCTTTAAAGCGAATCGCGGTTGTGGCATTTGCATGGAGTTAGTGCTCAGTAGATGCCAATGTTTTCTGATTATTTGGCGGATCTTGGTAGAGAGGGGACCAAAGGTAGTAACTACCGGGATGCACTCCTGCTGCTCTTTGATCTGTCGATCGAGGAAGGCTTCCCTCGGGGTGTTAAGTGCCCGCTTTTTCGCCTGTTTCACAATTTTTTGTGGATAGGCTCTGGCGATAAGTTTGTTCGTTAGTTCCTCAGTCTGATCCAAGAAACTAGCTCCTGAAGAACAATTCCTCCAGTATCTCATAAATTGCCCCACCGGGAGATTGTCCCGCAGAGCCCTGGGATGGAACGACGCATAGTGCAACAGAGTTCTTGTCCGTAGGTTTTTGGTGGACTGTTATGAGTTTGTTATCTCTGGCCTGTATATCCAGGTCTAGATATGTCGCTTTGTGCCGATCCACAGTCCATGTGAATCTGAGGCACCGGTCGAGACTGTGCAACCATGTGAGGAACTGTTCCAGCACATCAGAGGAGCCCCTCCAGATGCACAGAATGTCATCTATATATCTCTTCCAGAGGACAATATTCCCCTGGAAGAGATTGGATGCATGGTAGATGTAATTGGGCTCGAACTGGCCAACATAGATGCATGCCAGGCTGGGGGCAAAAGTCGCCCCCATCGAGGTCCCCGAAGTCTGCAGGTACAGCTGTTCTTTGTACGCAAAGAAATTGCGTGTCAATGCAATCTCAATGCACTGCAGAACGAAAGTCAGTGCAGTATCGTAGAACCACTCACATGACCCCAGGGAACGGGCTGCTGCCACCAGCGTCGCCTCCTGGGGTATGTTCTTGTATAGTGACTCTATGGCGATCGTCACTAAAAATTGCTCGTCAGGATCATATGTCACTGTCTGTAAATGTCTCAGGATGTCGGTGGTATCCTGCACAAAGGATGGTTGTGTAACCACACATTCACATAGGAAAAAGTCTGAAAACTGTGAAAGTGGCTCAAGTATGGAGTTAATGCCTGAAACAATCGGCCGTCCAGGGGGGGGCTGTTGTGCTTTGTGAATTTTGGGCACAATATAGAATGCTGGTACCCTGGGTGATGGATTGATCAGGAACTCAGCTTCCTTGGCTGTTAGCCATTTCTTTTCCCTCGCAGTTGCTACCATAGTTTGTATAATGGTTTGCAACTCTGCCGTAGGGTCTCTGGCGAGAGGTTGGTAATGTTCTCTGAGCCCTAGGAGTCTGTGTATTTCATTCTCGTTGTCGGTGGTGTTCATCACCACCACCGGCCCGCCCTTATCGGCCAGTTTGATGGTGATGGAATCGTTATCTTGTAGAGACTTCACAGCCATCCAATCAGCTTTGGACATGTTGCTGTGTTTCGGGGTATATTGTTTTCGTTCCAGGTCTGTGATGTCTTGCAATACTTTTTGCTCAAACACCGCCACTTCAGGGCCCACTTGCTGGTTAAGGGGCGTGAAGTTAGACGGTCGCCGTAAGTCTGTACAAAACGTCATGTCGGTAGATGTTTTATCTTTGCCCTCGAAAAATTTCCGCAGTTTAATTTTTCTTATTACACCATTGAGTTCACCTCTTAGTTGGAAGCTATCATGTTTAGGAGTGGTGACGTGGCCCAAGCCTTTATTCAGCACTGCATTTTCATCGGGCGTGAGTGGGCAGTCTGATAGATTTACCACGATATTATCATCTGGATTTATATTGGTGTTCGGCCCCTGCTGCGGGTGATTCAGGGGGAATTCATTTGTTGGTTTGAGTTTGTAATGTGCCGAGCCCGGCCCTTGCCCCTGCCCCTCGTGTTTGCCCCTCTCTGGTCTGGTTGGTGTTGTCCTAAAAAAGCCCTAAAAAGCGCTCCCAGATCCTGATCTGAATTGCCCGTAGCAGGGGCCGAAGGCCAATATAAATCCAAATGATAATATCGTGGTAAATCTATCAGACTACGTTATGCCGGTCCACGGACTCATGGTGTGAAGCACGATATGCTCGCAGGGAGCGAGTCTCTAAACATAAGATAGAGACACTGGCCACCAGCAGCAACGGGGCCACGAGGAGCAAGCCATACCCTGGGGCATACAATAGCCCACAATTGCATATAAAGAGAGTCCGCAAGGCGCTGGATAAAAGACCTTCACATGCAAAGTGCAATTGAGTAACTATACAAACACTGCATATACTTCTTGTTTGCTTTACAGAGACCGACCGAAAGGCGGTATACGGAACCCACTAATGGTGTAGTGGAGTCCGACAGTCCCAGATTCTTCTACGGGGGCCGGGTAGGCTCAATTAAAGAGGCCACCTGGTAATGTATGATGAATACTAACAGTAATCATATGTAGAGATGCCATCTTTTAGCTTGAATTTTAACTGATACCCCTACCGAGACACATTGAGTGCAATATATGTGTATGTGTGTTTGTGTTCCTTGTCTGACTACTGGTACAATAAAGGGAGAATCCAGAAGTGCAAGACTTACGCTGACCCTAAATAAACCCTGAAGAAATCGCCGGTAAAGTATATGTCGGTGATGAAACATGTCGGTTGTCATTTTTAATAGAGTGAGCAAACAGCACAGAATAAAGTTGTAGTGGCCAGTTTAGCTCAGCTCTTTTTACACAGTGGTTTTACAGAACTCGAACATAGAGAGTTTTGACACACCACATAGGGTCATTCAACACGTGTAACACATAATGGTTTTTTGGTTTCATTGCACATCTTTTATCCCCTTTTCTTTTTTGGTTGACAGTAGCTGATGATGAGAAGTGGGGATTCAGGCGAGTACCAGCCTGTCATATCCTCCCCTGGGTGTTGCTCCCGTGAGGCTCTGTCAACCTTCCTTCCCCCTTTTTCACAGTAGAAGGGTGTAGTGAGGTAATAGGATCAGTTGGGGGCTACATACACACACACACACAGGATTTTATCTTGTAGTAGTATAGATAGTGACTGGGATCAGCACATGCAGAGAGAAGGTTAATGAGCATCCTCTGTGTGACTGAATTAAATGCAGAATTAACTTGGGGTCGTTGACCTCATAGTACACAGGGGAAGGCCAGTAGTTGTTGATAATGATATGAGTGGGGGGCGGCCTGTTTCCCTTGCTCTTTCCCCCTGAGGCTCCGGATAGTATAGAGTGTTTTTCAGAAAGACTGCGTTCTGTCAATATAATCCATGAGAGCTCTTTATTAAGTATAGTGTATGTAAAGCTCTTTCCGCAACTGAATCAGGCTTTGTGAAGAATACCAGCAATTCAATAGATTGAGTTAAATGGATGTGTGAGACCACTTTTGGTAGAAATTTAGGATTGGTACGCAGTACCACTTTTTCTCTATGAAGTTGAAAAAACATGGTTCTTCTTAAGTTAATGCCTGAAACTCAGACATGTCTGAGTGAAGTGATTGCAATGAGAAAAGTAACCTTCCAACATAGGAACCATAAAGGATATGAGTATAAAGGTTCAAATGGTTGACCCAATAATCTTGTTAACACAACATTGAGGTTCCAAGCTGATGTTGGAGTAACTCTAGGTGGGATAACTCTTGAGGTCCTGTAGAAAAGCTTTAATGACGGGAATGTTTAATATAGAGGCGTGTTCCCCGTTTGTAGGTATGCAGCTACTGGTGCTAGGTGTACTCTTATGAAAGTGAAGGCTAACCCTGAAGTTTGTAAATGTAGAAGGTAACATACAATGTCTTGAGGCTTTGCTGGTAATGGGTTGATATCCTTTAAATTGCAATAGTGAACAAATAGCTTCCACTTTGCCGCATAGCTTGCTCTAGTAGTGGGTCTTCTTGACTCTAAGAATAGTCATACACTGGGGCGAGGCCACGACTGCCAGCAAGATGGCTGCAATCTTGTGATTCTCCGGCAGCGGCTCTTAATCCTTTTTAATCACAGCCATCATCACCTCTTGCAGTGAATAATATGCCCTGCCGCAGCCTTCGAGGACTGGAGCTGCTGGGGGAGGTGTAGCTCTCGTGATCCGACTGCCATTCCTCCTATCGGGGGCCAGAACAGTCCAGCACTACCTCAGAGGACCTGCTGCAGCGGGTGAGCCTGAGGCACAGTCCACCCAGGCTCACCGAGACCACGTGCCCCAGACCTGCCCAGACCATGGCGTGTCGACTGTGAAGGTTGGTGACGGCTGCACGCGTAGGCCCCCTGGGCACTCAGCCCAAGGGAGGGTGGGGAAGACCTGTTGCGGCCCATCTCTGCTCTGAGTGTCTCCCGGTCATCAGGACCTGCAGTGGTGCAGCCATGCTCCCACGACGCCCTTGGACTGAGACATGCCTAATTTACTGGGGCTAAGGAGACTGTGGCTGTAGACCTTCTTCTGCCTTGTGGGGGCGGTGCTCTGCAGCTGTGGAGGCGGTCCCTGGAGTGGACATACGTCAGGGATTCCGTGCGACACCTGGTGCCTGCCATGCTACATTTCCCAGTTGATGTGGCGAGTGCCCCTGGGGGCACGAAACTGCTCCCACACGCCATCTACTGCTTTTTGTCCTTCTATTGGGGCCTTCACCTTTGGACCTGCTGCTTTTTCCTCCCTCCGCATTAGCAGAGCTGACCTGTCACCTGCCCAGCCTGAATTCCCCGCTCTATATCTGCATTCCTAGGACTGTGTGGTTCTCCTTGGCCGGCTTCACCCTGACACGGATACGGATACGGATGCACATGGATAAGCTGCCATAAGTGCTTACTGCTCTACCTGTGCAGATTGCTGGGACTCCCCTCAGCATAGATCAGTGGAACCTTTGCTGCTTGGTTGGCTCACAGGGGCTCCTGGCAGACGGCAGACATGGTAAGCCATCTTTAATGGACCTATAAGTTGAGCCACATGACCACCCCATCCCATGAGAAAAGCATCTGTCACAAATGACTGCACTGGGTTAACTTAATGGAAAAGTAGATTAACTGTTGGAACTACCCGAGTAGTGATTGAATCACAAACTGACAGAAAGTGAGTCTTTCTTCCAAGCAGGCTGAATACTGCCACCATTTGTCTTTGAGATCACGCTGAAAATGTGAGGACACCTGGTGCGGGGCCATATCTGCAATCTTTAGAAGCTTGCAACAATTATAATTCACTCTTTCGCAGTAAAGAAAACTCTTGCAACCTGAACGCCCAATATCGTACCCAAGTAGTGAATGTGCCAAAAGGGATTTGATGTGGTAGATTTGTAAACCCAGTCAGCAAAATAAACAAAAAACCCAAAGAGAGTTGTCCGATAGAGGTACAGTCTACTTCGGCTGTGATCTACCCATCACCTATTTAGGGATAGACTAATATTTTCTGGTTCCTTAGTCAATGCCTACAAATGCCATACATTTGGAAAAGTATTCGGAGCCCTCTTTATTCCAAATGTCAAGACATTGTACTGGTAGTTATTGCCACTTGCCAGGAACCTCGGGATTTTTTGATGTTTCATAGCACTTAGAAATGTTGAAGTATGCATCATTAAATTCTTTGGCGCACATGCAATCCCATACGCACAAAAGAGGGCATTTCTGATGTGAAGCTAACTTACTGAATGTTACTTTTACTAACACACTGGCTTCAATACTCCAATTAGAAAATGTTTCTGTCTCAAATCTATCGGCATGTCAGAAGCTATTGTTCTCATTAAGAGTAAGCCATACCACAAGAGACAATGCCAAATTTCTTGTTTTCTTAGCATGAAAAAATGTGAAGTTTGACAGTCCTATCAAAAACATGGAAGTGAGGCAAATTAGGAGTTTAGGCTACTAGGAATTGATAAATGTCCAAGTATTACTTCTAGAATCTCTTTTTGACATGAATGCACAAGGTTAGGCTTACCACCCTGTAGTCTGAAAGAGTTCTTACAGGCAGCTGCCCGTCTATGGTCAAGTACCACTAAACAATCACATCGCAAAAGTACTACAAACTCCAAATTTCCTAACTCTAGAAGACTATTATACCACTGAATGAGGCTGCATGATATAGACAAGTGTTTATGCCTACTCTCCAGAATGCCAAATATATAACACTGAAGCCTTAGGTTGCCAGCAAAACAAGCTGGACAACACCAAATTTCTTAGACCGGTGAAGTTGTCCTGTTACTTTTGAGGCTGTAAACATACCTGAAAAACAATGTCCAAGAAGTCTGGCAAGTTTTAGCTCATAATCATTTCTAGAATGCTCAAAATGTTGCTGTCCTCAAGGCATGAACAAAATAAGTTCCCGCCAATGAAGTTTAGCCACATCCCAAGCTGATTTCAAGGTATTCAATAACGTTAACAGGTTTCTCCTCACAGATTTTCAAATAGGATCATATTGTATGTATCGAGTCGACCTTCGAATTCAGTCAGCTAAGCATAACAGAAGATGCCAGGATTCTTTATTTACCTTGTGTCTGTCTGACGTTTCGCCCTCTCTCTCGTGATTCACTATAAAATGTACTCATGATGGAAACACTGTACTATAATCAAACACCCTGCTGTTCCTGGTCAAGGTTAAAGAAATGTGCTTTCCTCATACAGGAGTCCAGAGCACGACATATGGGTCCACTTTTACAAGACCGTCTTGTGTGAGATGGAAACAGAAATGAAATATCACCCGGGTTCTGCCCATGACATTTTGCAAACAACATTCTTTTTTACATTTCTGAGGCAATATTATGAAAGCATTGCCCAGATCGTAATCCACTGGATTATCAAAGTAGGGGCTTATGTGTTTTGTGAACTGCTTGAGTGGTTCTCTAAACAAGCCTGTACTTGACAGTGTGTGTGTTCGGTCTAGTAAGATACATCACCATATGCATGCAGACTCACAACCATGAGCTTGCATGCTTTGAATAGGCTGATCTGTGAGGTCTGTGCAACGGATGGCCAGTCAGGTCAGCTGTCAATCTCACATTTAGGCCTTTAATTTTGTTTTCCTCTTTGCCACCTAATCTTCCTATCTATATGCCTTTGAGGTCTCAGTCAGTCTCCGTCAAATCTGTGTCTTTGATCTTTCTCATCCGACAGCCTTCATTCCAATCTGCTTCCTCACTTTCGCCTCTCAACCTCTGTGCTTGAAATCTCCTTCATCAACATCCTCCTCCACACCCCAGATATTCTCATTCCTTTTAAGGTCGAACCTGGGAAGCACATACCCTGTTCTGCGAGGCATGCTGTACTGAGGTAGGGGCTTGAAGCTCCTCCCATGTCCCACCCATTTTTTCAATTGCCTCCTGTTACCGTAATTGCATTTGTAACCTCCCATAACAAGTGGATCTTTTACTTCTCTTGTTACACAGACTGCTTTTTCTTGGCTGTGAGCATTATTTTGTTCAATGATTTGCCTCTATTCCACCCACTATGTTGCAGCACGCTGCCTGCTTATTTACTAATGGCGTTCCACTTTAACTATAATAGCCACACTTCTATATTTATTTTAGCAGCGTGGTCTGCTTTAAGTATAGCGGCCACGTGTGAGAAAGTGCCATCTTTCTTTCCTTGGTATGCCCCCACTTTTTTCTGAACTGCTGATTTGCTTGGCTGAGTGTGCCCTGGGTCCCTGCCAATCAGGTACCCAGGGCCTGTGTTCCTTCCCTAAAAAGAAAAACTATGCTGAAACAAAATACCCAATTGGCACCTCTGGCCACCTGTCAGCCCCCTGTAAAATGGTACCCTAGGTACCCAGGGTATGGTGACCAGAGGGGACCCCTGAGGGCTGCAGCACTTATTGTGCCACCTTCAGGGGCCCTGTACCCTGGCACCCACACCCTGCCTTTGCAGGCTGAGTGCCTAAGTACAGAACTAAAACAAGAGTCGACATGGCACACATCCCTGTGTGCCATGCCCACAGAACCCACTGCCCTGGCATACTTCAGTCACACCTCTAGCTGGGTGCCCTATGCCAGAGGTGAGGGCACAAGGGCATGAGCCCTGTGCCCCTACAGTACCCAGGGCCAATACTGGGCACTGTAAGTGCAGTGATGCCATTTAAGAGTATATGGTGCTGGGAGGTTGTCATTACGAACTCCACAGCACCATAATGGCTACACTGAAGACTGACAAGTTTGGTACCAAACTTCTCAGCACATTAAAACCGCACTGATGCCAGTGTGGGATTTAATGTAAAATGCACGAGAGGGCATCTTAGAGATGCCCTCCAAAACCCAAACCTACAATCCGCGTCTGGGCTGAGTGGCTGCAGAGGCTGCCACACAGCAGACATGTTGCTGGGCCCCTGGGTGGAGAGCCCCCCGCTCTCCTGGGCCTGCAACAATGCACATCCTGGGCGAGGTGATTTGTCTCCTCCCCCAGGATGGACAGGGGGAAGCTTCAAAGGCATACCGCCTCTGAGAGCTTCTCCAGACCATTTGCTGTACCCAGCAACTGGCCCCCCACCCGTTCTACCCCCACGCTGGCGGGAAGACTGGTGGGAAAAACTACATCAGGAAGGAGGGTGTGCCAACCTTTGCCAACCCCACCCCTCAGGTGGAGGAGGCGAGGTGAAGCACGACCCCGGGCTCCGGCCATCTTGTAGATGGGGAGCCCTGCCCAATCCCAGCTAGGCTCCTGCCCGCCTCCCACAGGAGAGGAGCAGGCTAGGGGGTGTCCTCACCCCAGGACAGGGACCCATTGGTCCCTGCCCTTGCCCTCCCTGTAACGCCCCTAAATGTAGTATTTAGGGGCTCCCTGAACCTTCCTTCCTCAGATCCCGATATCAAAAGAAGAAAGAAGATCAAGAAGAAGACCCACCGCGCTGCTGCTAACAACAGGACAACAACAACTGACTTGGCCCCAGCCCTACCGGCCTGTTGACCCTGGAACCTGCTCCTGCCGAAACCCAGCGACCTCCGCGAACAGCAACCTTGGGACACCCAGAGGACCTGCCTGCCTTGACCCTCTCGAAGATTGGGATCCATCAGCAGAGGCTCTACTGCAACACCCCACCTGGTGCTCACCAGGAAGCTCCGGACCAGCCCACTCTGCACCAGCCAAGCCAAGCCCGGGCCGGGCCAACCCGAACCAAGACCACGAGGACGTCCCCCCGGCGACTGGGACCCGAAGTCCAGTGCCCAAAGACCCTCCTCGACGAACCAGCCAACGCCTGCAGACTCAGAACCAGGGGCCACCCCAACCGTGACCAGCCGAGGGTAAGCTTTTCCGACCCCCAAAGACACCGCAGCACCCGGCCCCCCGCTGCCCCCTGTGCCTCCGTTTGGGGTACCTAACTGTGCTCCATCATCCCAACATATCTCTCGAAGTGCTGGTCGCCCCTGGAGAGCCACCGTCCCCGAGCCTGCACCCTTTGTTCCTCTTTCAAGATCCTCATTGGATAACATTGAGCGCCCGACGGCGCAAAAGAACCCTGCACCCACCCGCCCGAGTGCCGCTGGCTGTGGCCTCTTTGCCCTATCCTACTTCCCTCCTTGCCCAGAGCAAGTGACCAGTAGCCCAGCTCCCTGAGCCGCGTGGCCTGCTAGCCAGCAGCCACCAACCGAAGGCCCCCTTTCCCTCATTGGATAACATTGGGCCTACCTACCTCTGCACCCGGCCGCCCCTGTGCTGCTGGGACTGAACTAACTGTACTCACTTGACCCTGGGGGACCCCTGAGTCTACGCCCAGAGCCCTAACTTTACCAACCAAGTACTCACCTGGAAACCGGTAATTCACTCACCTGCCATTGGATAACATTGACCCATTTTGACTCGAAATTTTTACGTGTGAAGTTTTGAAAGCTGAAAATATTCCTATAAAATCAGCCAAAGTCCGAATTCGAAAATACTCACCTGTGATCAGGAGAGAAGCCAGTACTGTACCTTTCAGCCCAGTACTGAAACGCCAAAGTAATCCCTAGCAGGTTTACTACTAACCTGTATTTTCTCCATAGGAACCCATTGTCTGCTTTTCTATGAAATTTCTTTTAAGTGTCTACTTTTGAAAACTGCAAATATTCTTTAAAAATCGTACGAAATACTAAAACGCAATTACCTACCTGTTTTGAGTTAAGCCCCCAGTGCTGTCCCGAGGAGACTAGTGCTGGGTTACAAAAGTAAAGCGATCGTACTTTACCTGTAACCTGATTTTCCTCCCATTGGATAACATTGTCAGAATCACCTTGAAAAGTTTCTAAGTGTGAACTTTTAAAACAGCTTCATATTCAGGAAAAGTCATCACAGTAACTAAAACGTTTTTGCTAATCTGGTTTCAGCTTAGACCCCAGGACTGAATCTAAGATCTAGTCCTGGAACTACCAAAGTAATCCATAAGGTAATCAACTGTACTTTCCAATGAAAAGCCCATTGAGCCCAATGCTAGAGTGTGTTTCAGAACTGTATTGCTGATTAGCTATCCTGTAATTATTGTGTACACAAACTTATTGTTCCTCTGCAAAGTATTTACATGAGAGTACTCGTACCTTGAAAAGTATATTTTGATAACTGCTGGTTCTAAAAATAAAAAAACTATATCTGTGGATATAAAAACAATTGGCCTGGAGTTCAGTCTGAGTGTGTGAAACCTTTTGCTGGCTGAGTGTGTACAAGTGCTTTACACTGTCCTCTGGTACTGCCTTACTGCTCGACCAAGCTACCACTTTGGAGAGTAAGGTCAGTTCTGACTTTAACCTCTGTTATACCTCTGGTGTTGGTGGACTCTATACACACTGTACTTCCTTCTAGTCCAGTATATATAGAGCCACTTTCTCACACCACACTTATTCATTTAATTATTTTTTAGGGGCTTACTAACGCCGATGCGGCACTTTTAACATTAATAGAGGCTGCACCCCTTTCTTTAGACAAGCTGCGTGTAAAGAAAGGTGCGCAGACGTTTGTTAAGTGAAAGCGTGGCATGAGGCGCTTTTACAAAAAAGCATTTGTTTGTTAAATTGAATGCCTGATTACTCGGTCAAATATCGGTCACGCCTCGAGTAAGGCCTGAATGAAAAAGTTACTTACGGTTAGCCCTAGTTCAGCATTGCAGGAATCTTCATTGAAGTAATAAATGCTAGAACAATTCCATGCATCATGGGTTCATGCACACAAAAAGAAATAGGATAATGTTACTTACTCAGTAAGCATCTGTTCTTGGCATGCAGAGCTGTAGAGTCACATGCTGTGCATAGCTCGTCATCTAGTGTTGGGTCCGGATGTTTGCACATCTTTCCAGTCACAAGGTAGGTGACTCCTCCTTTTGATGATAGTGCGCATGGGCATCGACTCCATTGTTAGAATGTTTGCCACAGAGGGTGAGAACGGAGTAGTAGTAAAGAATAGAGATGTCCATGCGAATGTATGTAAATTAAATAGAGAACTGCAGCAGCTACAGGTATCCGGGGAGGTGGGTGGGCGCATGAGACTCTACAGCTCTACATGCCAAGAACAGATGCTTACTGAGTAAGTAACATTATCCGTTCAAGGCATGTGAGCTGTAGATCACATGCTGTGCATAGATTACATAGCAGTATCCTCCCAAAGCAGTGGCAAACCTGTTGCTGTTGGAGTTGTCTGAAATAGTGTCTTAAGTACTGCTTGATCTGCATTGGCTTGTTGTCTCGCTAACACATCTACACAATAGTGTTTAATGAATGTGTGTTGTGTAGACCATGTTGCAAATTTGCAAATGTCAACTATAAGAATGTTTCCCAAAAAGGCCATAGTGGTCCCTAGCTTGAAAGTGGAATGTGCCCTAGGGGGTAAAGTTAGAGTTCTCTGTGCTTTCACATAGCAGGTTTGAATACACTTAACAACTCACCTTGCAATATCTGATTTGGAAATACGATTGCCCTTGGGTGGTGGGGCAAAAGCAACAGAGTGGTTTTGTTTAACGAAAAGATTTTGTCCTTTCAATGTAGTACAAGAGTGCGCTTCTAACATCTAAGGTGTATAAAGCTCATTCTGCCACTGAATCAGGTTGAGGGAAGAATACGGGTATTTTTACCGACTGATTTATGAAAAATGCAGATACTACCTTAGGTAAAAAAAAATTAGGATTGGTACGAAGAAACACTTTGTCTCTGTGTAGTTGGAAAAATGGTTCTTGTATGGTTAATGCCTGTAATTCACTCACTCTCCTTAAAGAAGTGATTGCAATGAGGAAAGCGGTTTTCCAGAAGAGGAACTGTGGTTCGCATTTGTTCATGGGCTCAAAAGGCCGGCCAATTAATCTTGTGAGGACCATGTTAAGATTTCATACTGGAGCAGGTGGAAGTTTAGGTGGTATGACTCTATTTGGTCCTTCCATGAAGGCTTTGATCACTGGTACTCTAAACAACGACAAATAGATATTTTTGTAGATATGCAGCTATTGTGGCTAGGTGTAGTCTGATGGAGGTGTAAGCCAACACGAACTGATGCAAGTGTAACAGATAGCAGACAATGTTTTGTATGGAAGCATCAAGAGGGTTGATATGATTGTTACCACAATAAACAAAAACTTGCTTCCACTTAGCTGCATAGCAGGCCCTTGTAGTAGGTCTTCTAGCCTGCCTAATGATAGTTATACATTCTGGTGGCAGGT
This sequence comes from Lissotriton helveticus, assembly GCF_964261635.1. Lineage (NCBI taxonomy): Eukaryota > Metazoa > Chordata > Amphibia > Caudata > Salamandridae > Lissotriton > Lissotriton helveticus. The sequence continues at coordinate 1,653,339,502 of NC_136067.1, forward strand.
TCAAGTAACCAAACTAAGTTTTCAGGAGCCAGATTGCGAGGTTCAGCTGTTTGGGATCTGGGTGTCGGATTTCTCCCTGGCTCTGAGTGAGGAGACTGGAGGTTAAATGCAGCTTTTGATGCAGAACCAGTGATAGCTCCAACAAGGTTGGGAACCAAGTTTGACATGCCCATGTGGGAGCTACTAGGATTAGAGTGAGACGTTTGCCTGAACTTGTGAACCGCTAATGGAATGAGTGGGAGAGGCGGAAAAGCGTAGGCAAAAATCCGACCAGTTCATACATAGTGCATTGCCCTTGGATTGCGAGTGTGGGTACCTGGAGGCGAAGTTTCAGCATTTTGTGTTTTGGTATGTGGCGAATAGGTCTATGTGAGGGACTCCCCAACTTTGAAAGTATGGGAGGGAGAACCAGAGGGTGGAGTTCCCCTTTGTGTATTTGCTGCTTCTGCCTGCTGAGGAGATCTGCAATCTAGTTGTTCATTCTTGGGAGGTGTTCGGCTAGGAGATAAAGTTTGTGGTGAATGGCCCACCACCAGATGTCTTGGGCTAAGTGGGACAGTTGGAGAGTGTGCCCTCCTGTTTTTGTATGTAATACATAGATGTCATGTTGTCTGTACGAACCAAGACAGCTTTTCCCCTCCAGGTGGGTCTGAACGCCTTGAGGGCTAGAAAGATTGCAAGCAGCTCTAGATTATTGATGTGGAGCAACTTCTGCCTTTGACTCCACAGGCCTTGCACTGTGTGATGTTGTAGAGGAGCTCCCAATCCAGTGAGGGACGCGTCGGCTGTCAGTACTATCTGTGGAACCGGGTCTATGAACGGCCGTCCTTTTGACAAATCTTGTGTGTTCCACCACTGCAGAGAGCGATGAGTACTACCGCTTACCAACACTAGATCGGTCAATAGACCCTGTGACTGGTTCCACTGACTGGGTAAGCATTCTTGAAGTGGACGCATGTGCAGCCTGGCATGGGGGACGATTATGATGAAAGATGCCAGTTGCATATAAACCCGGGCTGGAATCCAATGATTGGGTTGAAACTGGAGAACTAAAGCCTGAATATTTCGAATTCTGGCTGAGCTGGGGAAGGCCAGAGCTTTTTGAGTATCTAGCATGGTTCCTAGGTAATCCTGAGTATTGGTTGGTTGGAGATGTAATTTTGTCACATGGATTGTGAACCCTTGATGTAGTAACTGAATTGCTCTGAAAGTGTGCTGAAGACATTGCTGGTACATGCTGGCTTTGATGAGCCAGTCGTCCAAGTATGAGAAGACATGGATGCTTTGTCTTCTTAGGTGAGCAGCTACTACCGCCAGACACTTTGTGAAGACTCTGGGGGCCATGGTGACTCCGAATGGGAGTCCCTTGAACTGGAAGGGTTGACCCGCTACCACACACCTGACGAATTTGCAATGAGCGGGGTGGATTGGAATATGAAAATAGGAGTCTTAAATCTAAACTAGACAGAAAGTTGGCTTTCTTCAGCAGAGGAAGTACTTGTTGAAGTGTTACCATGTGGAAATGATCTGACTGAATGTTAAGATGGAGTTCTCCGAGATCTAATATTGGTCTGAGAGAACCAGCTTTTTTGGGTATTCGGAAGTAAAAGGAGTACACGCCCGACCTGTGATGTTGGGGTGGTACGGACTCTATAGCCCCTTTAAGAAGTAGACTGAAGCTCTTGTTTGAGGAGGTGTAGGTGATCTGGTGAAAGTTTGTGTGACTTTGGTGGAATGTTTAGAGGAGTTTGATGAACTCCAGGCAGTAACCAGAACAGATAATTTGTAGCACCCAATTATCTGTTATTGACTGCCAGATTGGTAGGAAATCTGTCAGTCTTCCCCTGACAGGTGTTAAGTGGTTGGGGGAAAGTGGAGGCAAGTCACTGCTTTGTATATGAGGGGGGGTGCGTGTGTTTGAACGCATGCCCCTGCCGCTGTTACCTCTTTAACCCCCTCTGAAGTAACCCTTAGATGGAGAGGGTTGGTTATTGCCCATATAGGTGGTGGTCTCCGAGGAGGTAGAAGGTAAAAGGAGCGTCGAAAGGCACCATGGCTGAGTGAAGGGCTACCGTGGATTTGGCCACTTGTGTCCTTCCTCATTTTCTCTAGTGAAGAATCTACCATTGGGCTAAATAGTTGCTCTTTATTAAAAGAGAGTGTTTAAAATGGAGGTTTGCACCTCTGGTTTGAACCCTGATATGCGAAGCCAAGCATGTCTTCTTAAAGAGGACACTGGTGTTTACCGCTCTTGCAGCAGTGCCTGCAGCATCTAGGGAACATCTTATAACGCTATTGGAAATAAGTTGCCCTTCACGCACTAGGTCTTGTGCCTTGGATCTGTGTTCCTGGGTAAAACTTTTATTAATTGGGCCATCTCGTCACAGTGTGCACGGTCATATCGTGCTAGCAATGCTTGAGTGTTGGAGACACGCCAGAAATTGGCCGCTTAAATGGCCACCCTTTCCCAGGAAGCATCAGTAAGTTTGGATTCCTTATGCGGGGGTGGAGCATCTCCTGTTGTCTGGGAGTTCACCCTTTTCCTTGCATTGGACACAACCAGGAAGTCTAGCGGCAACTGACCTTTTATCTATACAGGGTACAACGGTGCTGGCTTGTATTTTTTTGTCTACTCTAGGGGTAAGAATACGAGCTCTGACCGGGTCGTTAAAAATGTCATCTACATGCTTCATCATTCCTTTGAGCATAGGTAGTGTATGTGATGACCTCTGTGTGGTACTGAGGGTTTCAAACAGGAAATCCTCTTCTAAGGACTTCTTATGTAGCTGCAGCCCATGGTAGTTGCAGCTCTACCCAGTAACTCAATGTAGCCTACACGGACATCTGGTGGAGAGAGCTTGTTGATTTACCGTGGGCAAATTGATATTGTAATCATCCCATGGGTCTTGCATTTGTTGATTATCATTCCCATCCCCATCATACGGGTTGTCAGGTGTATGTGGTGGTGAATGTTCAGGTGAAATGAAATAAAACTGAGGTGAAGAAAGAGGAGGAGGAGGAGGACGGGAAGGGTTAGTGGCCAACCGTTCTCTTCCTTAAGGGAATGTGGTATTCTTCCGCTGTATCAGTCCTTCTTTTTAAAGTCACTTTACTGGTGACCTGTCCAGTTTGAGGATGAATATACCGCACTTTTTGTTTCAGATCCGGTTTGTCGATCTGTGTCTTTTTGGTGATTTCGGCACATCAGACTGTTACGAAGCCGAACGTTTTGGTGCCGAAGACTTGGATGTTGATGTTTTCGGATCCGAAGTGCGTTTCGGTGCCGAATGGAGAGGGTCGGTGCCAGACTTGTGATTCGACCCCTGAGTTTTCGGCCCCAAACTTGATTTGGAGGGAGTCGTTTTGGAGCCTGAAGGCTTTTTGGTGGGCTTTGGTGCCGAGCCAGAAGGCGGGGCGACGGAATCATGATCTCTGTACCGACCAGAGCCCGAGGGCGCGGGTTGGATCGGAGCCGCCTTCTTTTGTGGAGTTGGGTCTTTGGGACGAGGGGGGAGCTGTACTCCCAGGACGTTGTCCATGTCGGATGTCGTCCTCTTGGTCTGGAGTCTAGCTCTGGGATGGCGATCTCCTCCTCAGTTCCCATGGCCTCGCCGGCATCTTCGTCCGATTGGTGTCCGAAGATGTCCGGAATGGAGCTTGTGTGCTGGCTCTGCATGTCACGACGTCGAGTCTGACGGTCGCAAAGTGTCTTCTTAGAATGGAAAGCCTGGCACACGTCGCAGTCCTGTTCTCTGTGTTCGGGGGACAAACACAGATTACACACTTCGTGTGAGTCAGTGCACGGCTATTTCGTGTGACACTGAGGGCGTCATTTAAAGGGAGCTCGTTCCATTGACTGCGGGTAGGCCCGATGGCCTTCCACAAGCTTTCTGATCGAAGGTTTGGTTTTTGCAAGTAAATATGATACGCGATAAAAGGGAAAACGCAATTGAAAACAATAAAGTAGAGGGTGAGTATCTTGCGCACCCAGGGAAACTGAAGGAACGGGTGTCGAACAGGAGTGCAGCAATAGACGTCCGAACCAGATGGCGGAAAAAAACAATCTAACAATGGAGTCGATGCCCATGCACACTAACATCAAAAGGAGTAGTCACCTACCTCGTGAATGGAACGACTTCTTCGAAGAAAAACAAGAGCAAACATCCGGATCCAACACTAGATGGCATGCTATGCACAGCATGTGATCTACAGCTCACATACCTCGAACATTATAGTTTTTAAGACTATCAAGCCTACGATACCCAAATGTAATTATGACTCAGCTGATTTAGATATGTGGTATTTATATGGCATACAGATGAATGATGCTGGAGATTTACTAATCTGAGAGTACAGTGGTGAGAACTGAACGGGTAGGCGATGGGCTGCAACTAGTTTGTTGGCTCGCAGATTGCTCACAGGCTTTTCACTTCATCATTTTGATGATCCGATTGCTTGTAGGCTTAGGAAAGGAAGAAGGGAGTGGTAGACGGGAGGAACTACTTCACTTCCAATCAGCAAGCCAAACAATACCTATACCTATGAGAAGGGAAGACATTAATAGCTAGGCTGCTTTTCCTACCTTCTCCTTAAAATCCAGACAGAAAACAGATGTTAGCAACCAGCCGTGGAAAGGAAAGCAGCTAAGTTTAATCACGGATATCATCCAATTGCATATCAACTTGGAGATCCTCGGTGTAGGCAAAAGGAATAGTCTGTCAGGGACTCTCTTCTACTGATGATGGCAAATAAGGATAAGTTACTTACCTGTAAACCTAGTTCTCTTCCAGGGGTATCCTCATCAAAGTCAAAAGCACTGAATTATCCTACCCATGTGCGGGGACCCCGAAAATAATATAACAAGCATTTGCAATGCAATAGGTTTCGCATTTACACAAGTTTAAGCTATTGGCATTGTAAATGACAATGCCTATTTTTGGTTTTTTTTTAAAAATAAAAGGCATTGTCATTTACAAAGGAAATAGCCTAAGCTCGCGTAAATGCGAGACCTATTGCAAATGATTTTAGTTTAAAACTGAGCGCGGGCCGCTTCAAGGACACCGTGCTCTCTTTTTTTCTTTTTTTTTTTTTACTTCAACACTGAGCGCGGTCTCCTTGAAGGGTGCACCGCGCTCACTATTAAAGTTAAAAAAATAATAATAAACAGAGCGCGGTGTCCCAGAAGTGAAAGCCACGCTCAACATGAAAGTTAAATATAAATAAATAAATAAACAGAGCCCGGTGTCCCTAAAGCGGGCGCTGCGCTCTGGATACAAATACAAAAAAGCCATTTGCTTTGCTAATGATATTGTATTCTAGCTTTGCATTATTTAGTGTATATTTGTGATATGTGCATATATTTGCTCTCGCCTCGCCCCTTTCGTCCGCCTCATGCTATTGTAACCCTCACTATACGAAATTAACACATACTATTATTCTATTCATTCACCTCCAAAATCGAAAACACTGCTCTTTTCCTACTAACGCTATGCTTTAAACTACTACACATCTAACAAAACAATTCTAACTACATACAACTACAACATATCACAAATATACAGTAAATAATGCAAAGCTAGAATACAATACCATTAGCAAAGCAAATGGCTTTAACTTAATCATAGGCGAGACCTATTCCATTTTCAATGCTTGTTAAGTAAGGATACAGCTGAATGGGCCCTGCCGGCTGAGAGCTTCGATTTCTGCTCCTGAATCCATCTGTGTGTTTCAGAAGGACTGAAGCATAAGTGAGGCAAAGGCGTTCATTAACTCTGTTTCAGGTATTCTCCAAGGTGAGGGTACAGGCCAGTCTGCCAATAACTGCCAAGGTTTCAGATGGCTATATGTGACATTTTCATAAGTTCATGTAATTATGGGTCAGCCACCTCAGTTGTTTGCACCAGTTTTAAAATCTTACAGTATCTCTGTCTGATTCATTTCTGACATTTGTATGTTTCCCTGTCTTCATTGCTTGTTTTTTTTGGCTCGTAAGAAAGTGTCACTCTTACTCGTCAAAATGTCACTCATAATTGCATTTACATTTTGAAAATGTCACTCATAGCAATCTGAAACCTTGGCATCTATGGGTGCACTCACACTTGCACAACTTCAGACACTCATGGACAGACTAATGGCCACACAGAAATGATTATAAACACGTAAATGGAATCTACGTGTGGGGCACAAACATGCAGACACGCAGATTTTAAGCCACCTCGTAACACAAGGGGAGAATAAAGGAGTGATGACCCACTGTGGGTGAGAGAAGCGCACGTTCCAATGAGATATGCGTGTTTTTTAGACAGACGGTGACAGGTACAATGCAGATTTAGAGATAAAGTGAGAGGCGCTATACGTTGCCACACAGTGATTGCGATATGCACGTTCAGACATCCACACACGCGCGAACAGGGTGACACACTGAGGGAAGAGAAGGAAGGTGTATGTGGCGGGAAGGACTCTTATTCTGACACTACTTTCTTCCTTCCAAATGAGGGTCTGGAAAAACTGAGCAAGCGAGCTTGGCTCCCAAATCACAGCACTCCCACTGACACAAAGCCAGGCAGAGGAGAGAGAGAGAGAAAGACCGAAGCAAGAATAGGGCGAAGAGACAGTGAAGAATGAGGAAACAGGGGCGCGGGGAGTGAGCGCGGAAAGAAGAGCAAAGAGAAATCAAAGAATATGGAGACAGAGAGAAGGGGAGATATGGGAAAGAAAGATACAGCAGCAAGATGGGCCGAGGAGAATGGAGACATAAGTGGGGATCGAGAGAAAAGTGAAGACTGGCAGCGGAACAGGAAAGAAAGAGAGGGGGAGGAGAGAGGGAATAGAACGGAGAGCAAAAGAAAGAGTGAAACGGAGGAGCAACACAGACCAAGAGACACATAGGCACGCAACACAACAAATGAAGGAGAAAGAAAGTACAAGGGAAGACAATGAGCGTTGGAAAGTCCCGAGACACTGCGAAAGAAATAGCGCAATATGCAATGGAGAGAAAAAAGAGGGAAGAGGATGGAGATGAAAGATGACAAAGAGTGCCATAGAAGTGTGGGGCAGAGAGGGTGAAAAGGACACCCAAAAGAAGGAGACTGACAGAAGGAGTTAGAAAGAAGAGGACTAGCGAGAAATGAAGAGAACACGTGAGAAGAGAGAAAGAGATGAGGAAGGCGAGTGGAGAAAGATAGCATGATGGGGGAGGGAAAGAAAGAGGTGAGTAACTGAAAGATATGAAGAGGAGAGGGACCGAAAGTGAGAGGAACAGAGAGAAAAAGTGAGAGGAACAGAGAGAAAAAATGAGAATAGCAAGCGATGAAAGTAACTGAGAGAGAAAGAATAGGAGACAGGGAGGGGGTTAAGCGCGTGGACACCTCTCCCGACCCACGCAGGGCAGGCAACTGCCAAGCACCCTGTTACGAGGCTGCGCTCCCGGCTGTGAAGGCAGGGGTGGTGGAGGGACGGGTGACATTTCATCAGGAGAGGCGAGCAGTTAGCAGGGGGATTGTGAAAGCAGGCAATGAGCCCCTGTTTGTGATCACATTCATGAGCAGTGTAGTATGTACACAAATACACAAGTAGAAGTATACTTGGGCACATTTAACACTACAAACACGCGCAGAACATCTCACACGTCATCACTGCTCCTGCACACACAGGCTGGGGGACGCTGAACTCTACCAACACGTACAACAGGCACCAGCAGATAGAATCAATCTCTCTTTGTCTTACACACACATGGACAACACATGAACAGTTAATCACCCCTATGACACACACAGACTGAGGTACGGTCCTCACACGCGATCAGACACGCCGAACTCCAAAAGCTCTCTCACACACGTCACAGCAATACAAGGGCAGTTTTGAAAGTTGTACTGTAAGGCCAGATATTTTGTCAGAAGGCAGATATTTTTGTCGTCGAGCTCTGGACCTTCGCCGCTGACAGCAATTTATACCCAGCTAAGGATTTTACAGTAGTAAACGTCCCACAGACTGTAAAGTTCAAGACAGACAGAATCCTATTGCAGCAACACACCCTTTAAACAGCAGGGATTAGAGAGGAGCACTTGAAAAGCCTTGTTGTTCAGGCAATTCCTTTACTTGCTGCAGAAAGCAGCTGTACTCTGCATAATCGGGCACAAGCGATATTTGATTAAGTAGCAGTATTTAAGTGCTACGGAGAAAAGAAGCTTAGGCGCGAATATTTAAAGGAGCGCGGGCATCCAGTATAAAATAAATAAACAGAGCGTGGTGTCCCTAAAGTGGACACAGCGCTCCGATGTAAACTAAAAATGAATAAATAACAAGCCGTAATGACACTAAATAAACAGCATGCGCAGCACTCCAGCCGGAATGATAAACAAGTCAGGTCCCGGGCCGGGGAATGACGTCACGGGGGTCTTAAATCCCGCCCCTTGTTGCCGGGGGTGTCCTGGGCCGGCAGCCAATCACAGCACGGCCCGGGACACACGGCAACAAGGGGCGGGACTTAAAAAAAAGTCAGAAACGCCCACGATTCGCGTTCTGACCGGGAAAAAGTCATTGACAACGATGTCTTCCAATGGCTAGCCTCCATTTATGGAGCTAGCCAATGGAAGAAGGGGCGGGTTCAATTCCCCCATAGTGTTCTAACATTAGATTTCGCCTGGCGAAACGCTGCTTCCGCAGATTTCGACAGGCGAAACCTAAAAATTATACATGGAAATCACATATATCTAGCTCCACATATATGTATGTACATACGTTATTTTTTCTCACACCAATGCAGCCCCAAAACTGAGGCTAAACAATGTAATTAACCAAAAAGAGACTGTATTTGCAAGCATATAAAACACACATTAGGTCAAATAGCACTTGAACTCTGTGTTTTAATGAGCAAAGCACTCATATATCATGAAAATTGCAAATAAAGTAGACATTGTTAGCCCACAGACTGCATTGTAAAACAATAGCATAGAAAATGAAAGCATTTTCAACAAAAACTGGCACTGTGCCTTTAAGGCAGCCATGACCCTTGGCTTCCCATCATGCCTCAGGGGTGACAGTTAGGTCAGTTCTTTGCATATCCCTGAAAGTCAGGGCTCGACAACAAAACTATAAACACTTTGACATCACCGCATTTACCTGGGGAGGCGGGTGGGTTGCTTATGACTTTGATGAGGATACCCCTAGAAGAGAACTAGGATTACAGGCAAGTAACTTATCCTTCTCTTCCAGGGGATCCTCATCAATAGCCATAAGCACTGAATAGAATAGCAACCCCATCAACCACCTGCAGGTAAATGAGAAACTCATGACCCAACCAAAAACTGTAACAGCCGAAATCAGCAGTTAAACAGATTCCGCAAGGAGGCTTGGCCTCCTTGGGTATCTGCTCTAGTGTCTGAATCTAGACAGTAGTGTCTGGTAAATGTATGGACGGACCTCCAAGTCACCGCCTTACAAATCTCAGACATGGGCACATTATGAAGAAAAGCTATAGTAGCCGCCTTTTCTCTGGTGGAATGTGCTTTGGGAGAAAACCCCAGGGTCTTCTGCGCCAATTGGTAAGCAAGTTTGATACATGAAACTATCCACCTGGAGATGGAATGTTTCGAAGCTGCATAACCAGATTTGATCGATCCATAGTTGACAAACAGTTGATCAGATTTCCTTATGGATTTGGACTGATCTAGATAGAATTTTAAAACCCTTTTCAGGTCCAAAGAATGCAAGGCCCTCTCAGCTGGAGTGGAGGGATTGGGGAAAAAAGGTGGGTAGAGAGATGATCTGGTTCACATGGAAATCCGACACCACCTTAGGCAGAAAAGAGGGATGTGTCCTCAACACCACCCTATTTAAATGGAACACTGTATATGGCTCTTTGGAACAGAGAGCTTGAATCTCGCTCACCCTGCGAGCTGACGTGATCGCTACCAAAAAAGCAGCCTTCCAAGAAACATGCTGCAAGGTTGCTTTATGAATGGGTTCGAAAGGGGACCCTTCAATTTCGATAGCACCAGGCTCAACTTCCTGGGAGGTGACTGAGGACGCACCGGAGGGTAGAGCTACTTCAAGCCCTGCAGGAAATCTTTCACAGCTTGTAACTGGAAAAAAGAAGGTTGGGAAGGTGAGCGCCTATTAGCTGTTATAGCTGCTAAATGCACCTTAATGGAATTAAATTTCAACCCTGCCTTGGCCAGATATAATAGGTAAGGTAGAATGACCTCTTCCTGACCCTTGATAGGATGACAATTGTTCTGCATACACCACATGTAGAAACGCTTCCACTTGCATGCATAGGAATGCCTTGTGGAAGGGCGTCTCGCTTCTTTCAAAATGGGCATGCAGTCCTGTGGCAGTCTTAGGTGGCCGTATTGTATGACCTCAGGAGCCATGCTGCCAAGTTCAGTGACGGAAGGTTGGGATGATGAATCCTCCTGTCCATCTTGGATAGCAGGTCCAGCCTGCATCGCAGCTTCCTGTGAGGACACTTGACAGATGTAGAAGGTCCGTGTACCACCACTGTCTCGGCCAGTCGGGGGCAATGAGAATCATCTTTGTGTACGAGTGAGCTAGCTTGCTCACCACCTTCTGGATCAGCGGAAGGGGTGGGAAGGCGTACACAAATTCCCCTGACCAGTCTATCAAAAGGGCATTCCCTTTCGATCCTGGTCGGTAGAATCTTGAGGCAAAGTCTCGGCATTTGGTGTTTTCGTCGTCCGCGAAGAGATCTATGTTGGGACGACCCCATGACTGGAAGAGGTCTTCGATTACCTGGTCGTCTTTGAAATGCCGGCTTAGAACATCCGCTCTCACGTTCTGTTCTCCTGGGAGATGGACTGCTGTGACTGACAGATTCCGAGCCAGGAGCCAATGCCACAGATTTTGTGCCTCCAGGGAAAGGGTGCGTGAGCGAGTTCCTCCCTGTTTGTTCAAGTAGTACATTGTGGTGGTGTACTAACACTGATGATGCTTGAATCGAGGGCAGGAAAGCTTTAAGGGCTAGATGGACTGCCGTCAGCTCTAACATGTTGATGTGGTAGGATCTCTCTTTGGGAGACCACAGTCCCTGCGTCTGGAGATGACCATGTGTGCCCCCCAACCTTGCAGCGAGGCATCTGTGATTTGCGTCTGGGCAGGTGGAGGTTGACGGAACGGAATCCCGACTTGCATATTTCGTCTTTTCATCCACCAAGGTATGGACGCTCACGCTGTGTTTGACAAAGTTATCCTGTCGTCCCAGCAAGCTGACTGCTGGTCCCACTTGTCCTCCAGATCCTGCTGGAGAGGCATTAGGGACCAGAAAAATGCAGGATGCCATTGACGCTAGCAGGGAGGCAATCCTTCGCACCGTCAGATCCTTGTTTCGTAGAACCAGTTGGCATTTCTGAGTGATGGAACACTGTCTCTCCTCCGAAGGAAACACTTTTCCTGCCTCGGAGTCTAGCAGAGCTCCCAGGAAATGTATTTTCTGCGTCGGCTGTGAAGTTGACTTGTTGAAATTCACATGTAGACCCAACCGGTAGCATAGATCGATGCAGCTCAGAAAGTGGTTCCTTACACTGTCTGGGGAAGGACCCTTCAACAGCCAGTCGTCTAGATATGGGTACACAAAGACACCCCTGCGGCGTAGAGTGGCTGCTACCACTGCGATGCACTTCGTGAACACTCGGGGGGCTGACTTCAACTCAAATGGGAGGACTTTGAACTGGTAATGAGAGGTCCCCACCCGGAACCGGAGGAATCTCCTGCGACTGTGAGCTATCGGGACATAAAAATGTATGCATCTTGCAGGTCCAGCGAACACATCCAATCCCCCTGCCTGAGATGTGGATATATTTGATGAAGCTCCAACATGCAAAACTTTTCATTTTTTTTACATAAAGATGGAGTGTCCGCAAGTCCAGAATGGGTCTGTACTCTGCTTTCTGGCCCTTTTTCTTGACCAGGAAGTATCTTGAATAAACTCCTTTCCCTCTTTGAGATAACAGTACCCTCTTGATGGCTGATTTTGTGAGAAGGGTGGCCACCTCTTTTTTTAGGATTTTTAACTGATGACTCGATGTTGGCAGTGGAGGGATAGACGGAGGTCTATGTTGAAAGCGAATAGAGTAACCATTCTGAAGCGTAGCTAACACCCAGCAATCTTTTGTAATGGCACGCCACTCTTCCATGTGATGTGCGATGCTTCCCCCCCCACTGGAGTTGTCAACGGCGCTGGGGGAAGGAAGACCTCATGGTTTGGATTGCGTCTTGTTGGAATTGTTGCCTTGACGCTGATTTCCTCCGCCTCTTGAGGAGCGCCTGCCTCTGTATTGGGATTTTTGCTGCCCCTTTTGGTCTTGATCCTTCTGCCACTGAGGAGTTTGAACCCTCTGTTGGGAAGATCGCTTATTGTAGGGGCGGAACCTTTTACGGAATTCTTTTTTCTTTTCAAGCCCAACGGCCTTTAGAGTGTCCAATTCCGTTTTCATACGCTGCATTTCTTCATCAGTGTGTGAACCGAATAAAGATGATCCAGAGAAAAGCAGATTCATGATACGGGACTGAGCTTCTGGCTTTAGGGCGGTAAGACGCAACCAAGAAGACCTCCTTGCGCATACCCCGTGAGCATATCCATGCGCTGAAAGGGTAGCTCCGTCAGCTGCAGCGCTAATGATCCGATTGGAGACCAGGCTGCCCTCCCTAAGGATTTCTTCAAAATCCCTGCGATCCTCTTGAGGGAGTTTCTCAATGAAGCGCTGTAGGGTATGGATTAGTTACTTACCTGTAATCCTAGTTCTCTTCCAGGGGTATCCTCATCAAAGTCATAAGCATTAGAATATTCCCGCCCACGCGCGGGACCCCGGAAACAATATATTATATGTGCCCCACATATATACAGACACATATATATAAATATATATATACATAAAAATAAGCAATTGCAGCCAAATAAAACAATCGAGCTGGAATATGCCGTGAAGAATTTCCACAATACAGTGTATTTTGCATTAGAAACAAGAGAAACAACACCAATGCTTGTTTAGAAACTGTTTTAATGCTTAGAAAACAGTAGAAATTCTCATAACACACTGTAAGCATATACAGCTCCCAGGCTGCATTGCAAAATCCCAGTCTAAAAAGACTGAAAAGCTAACCTGTAGCTGAATGTACTAAAACTGACGCTGTGCCTTTAAGGCACCTCAGCCCCTAGCTTCCCATCATGCCTCAGGGGTTACAGTTAGGTCAGTTGTTCTTTTCGGAGACTGAAAACCAAACCATGGTAATAACAGGTTAAAAAACCATCTCCTATGTAATAAACAAAGTCCTTTGCCCGGGGAGGCGGGAGGGTGGCTTATGACTTTGATGAGGATACCCCTGGAAGAGAACTAGGATTACAGGTAAGTAACTAATCCTTCTCTTCCAGGGGATCCTCATCAATAGTCATAAGCATTAGACTAGAGTAGCGAGCCTCACCTCATCCCTGCGGGCAAAGGAATCAACAGATAACATTCATATCCGTAGGCCCAAAAATAGGCCTTATTCTACCCAAATAGGTTTCTCAAGGAGGCTTGCCCTACTTGAGAATCCGCTCTGGAATCAGACTCTAGGCAATAATGCCTTGTAAAGGTATGGACTGATTTCCATGTCGCAGCCTTGCATATTTCTGACATAGGAATGTCATGCAAAAAAGCTATTGTGGCTGCTTTCCCTCTAGTGGAATGAGCTTTGGGTGATTGCAACAAAGGTTTGCCAGCCAGCTGGTATGCTAGTTTGATACAAGAGACAATCCATCTGGAGATGGATCTTTTGGCTGCTGCAAACCCGGTCCTCATAGCACCATAATTGACAAAGAGTTGGTCTGTCTTTCTGGTGTCCTTAGTTCTTTCTAGGTAAAACTTTAGCACCCGTTTAAGATCTAACGAGTGCAATGACCTCTCAGCTGGGGTCGATGGGTTAGGAAAGAACGAAGGAAGGGTAATCGTTTGATTTATATGAAAATCCGATACCACCTTTGGAAGAAAAGATGGGTGAGCCCTCATTACTACTCTGTTGTGGTGAAACACAGTGTAAGGTTCCTTGGTGCAGAGTGCTTGTATCTCGCTAACCCTGCGCGCAGAGGTTATTGCCACCAAGAAGGCCGCCTTCCAAGTGAGATGCTGCAAGGAGGCCTTGTGTATAGGTTCAAACGGTGTAGACATCAGTCTGGAGAGAACCAGGTTCAACTCCCAGGGAGGAGAAGGATTTCTCACAGGGGGATAGACCTTTAATCCCTGAAGGAAATCCTTCACCACTGGGACTTGAAAAAACGATGTTTGTGCAGGTGATTTTCTGTACGCTACTATGGCGGATAGATGAACCCTAATAGAAGCGTATTTCAACCCTGATGTCGCCAAGTATAGGAGGTATGGAAGAACTACCTCTTCTTGTCCTTTGGTAGGATCAAAGCCATGGTCCTTACACCAAATGAAAAATCGTTTCCACTTGAACGCATAAGACGCCCTTGTGGAAGGTCTCTTTGCCTCTCTTAAAATATTCATACATTCCGGAGGCAGATTTAAGTGTCCATATTGCAAGACCTCAGGAGCCATGCAGTCAGGTTCAGCGACGGGAGGTTGGGATGCAGGATCCTCCCGTTCATCTTGCTCAGCAGGTCTGGCCTGCACGGAAGACGTCTGTGTGGACACAGCGACAGATGTAACAGGTCTGGATACCACCATTGTCGCGGCCAATCTGGAGCAATTAGGATCATGTCCATGCTCGATCTGATGAGCTTGGCCACCACCTTCGGAATCAGTGCCAGAGGGGGAAAAGCATAAGCGAACATTCCTGTCCACTCCAGCAGGAGAGCGTTCCCTTGCGTCCCTGGCCGGTGGAACCTAGACGCGAAGGCGTGGCATTTGGCGTTTTCGTCGTCCGCAAATAAGTCTATGTCTGGACGACCCCAGCAACGGAAGAGTTCTTCGACTACTTCGTCGTGTAGCACCCAGTCTGGCTGATCTTCGAAGTGCCTGCTGAGTGCGTCCGCTTTTGTGTTTAGCTCGCCTGGAAGGTGCACTGCCACCACCGACAGTCCCCGAGCCAGAAGCCAGTGCCAGATTGTCTGGGCCTCCAGAGACAGAGGGCGAGATCGAGTTCCTCCCTGCTTGTTCAGATAGAACATAGTTGTAGTGTTGTCCGTCTGAACCAGGATTTTGTCCGTTGATATTGCTGGAAAGAACGCTTTGAGCGCCAGATGAACTGCTCGAAGCTCCAGCATGTTGATGTGGTATGTCTGAAGATTGGTCGACCAGCGACCCTGAATCTGAAGATGACCCATGTGAGCACCCCAGCCTTCGAGAGATGCGTCCGTTACCACAGACAGCGAAGGAAGAGGTTGCTGAAAAGGGACTCCCTGCAGGACATTCCGAGGGCGAGTCCACCACTTTATTGAGGTCAGTGCTGATTGAGACAGGATGATTCGGTCCTCCCAATCTCCAGTCGCTTGGTCCCACTGATCCTCCACAGACTCTTGTAGAGGCCGCATCCTCAACCTGGCGTTCGGTATTAGGAAGATGCAGGACGCCATGGAGCCCAAAAGAGACGCTACTTCTCGCACCTTTGGACGAGGAGACTGAAGTAACTTTTTGCATTTTTGCCCCATGGAAGACAGTCTCTCCTGCGAAGGAAACGCTCTTCCTAACTTTGTGTCTAGAACTGCACCCAGATAGTGGATAGTTTGCGTGGGTTGCAGGACTGATTTTTCTGTGTTCACGTGGAGGCCGAGCCTGTGTAGTTGTTGGAGACACAGGTGACAGTCTTTGGTGGCTTGACGAGGGGACGGACTCTTCAGGAGCCAGTCGTCTAGATATGGGTACACAAAGAGACCTTTTTTGTGTAGACACGCCGCTACCACTGCCATGCACTTGGTGAAGACCCTTGGTGCGGATTTGAGCCCGAAAGGAAGCACTTTGAACTGGTAATGCTTGGTCCCTACCAGGAACCTCAAGTACTTTCGATGACCTGGTGTAATAGGAATGTGGAAGTACGCGTCTTGTAAATCCACCGAACACATCCAATCTCCGATTTGTAGATGAGGACATATTTGGTGGAGTGCCAACATGCGAAACTTCTCTTTGACCACCCCTTTGTTGAGGAGTCGAAGATCCAAAATCGGTCTGAATTTGCCTTCTTGATCTCTTTTGGGGACAAGGAAATATCTTGAGTACACTCCTTTCCCCCTTTGGGAAAGGGGTACCTCTTCGATTGCGTTTTTCTTTAAGAGGACGCTCACTTCCCTTTTGAGGAGCTCTAGTTGGTACGAGCGAGACTTTTTTGGAGGAATCGGTTGTGGTTTCTTCCGGAAACGTAGCGCATATCCATTGCGCAGTATATTCAGCACCCACCGATCTTTTGTGATGCTGACCCACTCTGCCAGGTGTTGTGCAGCACTTCCTCCCACTGGAGTGGGTAACGGCGACAGAGGAAGCCACTGCTCAGGCCTTGCCTACTCTAGGCGTGGTAGAGGACTGATTATGTCCGCCTCTGCCTCTGCTCGACCTTCCTCCTCTGTATTGCGGCTGTCCTTGTGGCTTGTTTTGAGACCATTGAGGGGTTTGAACCCTCTGTTGGCCTCCCCGGTTCTTGTTGGTCTTGAAGCGTCGTTTGAACGGCGCTTTCTGTTTTTCCAGACCCACTGCTTTTACTGTGTCTAACTCAGTCTTCATACGGGCCATTTCCTGATCGGCATGCTCCCCGAAGAGTGAAGATCCGGAAAAAGGTAGATTGAGGATGCGCTGCTGGGCATCTGGTTTGAGTCCAGTTAAACGCAGCCAAGATGATCTCCTCGCACATATCCCATGTGAGTAGTTATGTCCTGCTAGAAGGGCGTTATCTGCTGATGAACTAATCATTTGGTTTGCCACCAAACAGCCCTCCGTCACTGTCTCCTCAAAGTCCTTCTGGTCTTCCTTGGGCAATTTCCCTTTGAATCGTTCCATGGAGTCCCATAGGGCTCTATCGTACCTTCCCAGAAGGGCTGATGCACTAGAGACTTTCAGGGATGAAGCTGCTGTGCTGCATACCTTGCGTCCCCAAGAATCTTGCGTCTTGCTGTCTTTGTCAGGAGGAACTGACGAAGAAGGAGCGACTGTGTGATTCTTCTTAGCTGAGGCTACTATAACTGAGTCCGCCGCAGGCTCTCCTTTAACAAAGATAGGATCTGAGTCGGCCGGCCTATATTTCTTTTGGATACGTGCCGGTACTGCCCTGATCGTTGCTGGCGTGAGGAAAACCTCTTTGATTGGGTCCATTATCCCTGGAACCAATGGGAGCAAAGGCCGTGTATATGATTTGTGATGAAGGGTCTCAAAAATCACAGTAGTGGACACCTCTGGAGTAGTCATCTCTATATTAAGTTTGTGAGCACCCCTTTGCAAGACGTCCAGATACGTGTTGACGTCGTCAAGTGGGGAAGCTCTTGATCGAGGACTGTCTGCCAGCGTGGGAGAGTAATCCCCTTTAGAAGATCTAGATGAAGAAGAAGATGAGGATGATGGAGTTCTTCTTCTCCTGTGGTGAGAATTCCCCTTCCTCACTGGTGTCCTAGGTCGTTCCTCCCTTCGAGGAGAACGTCTCGATCTCTCAGTCCGTACCTCCTTTCTCGGTGTTCGAGATCTGGGTTGTTCCCTTGGTGATCGGGAAACCCTGGGGGTATGCGATCTGTCCGCTCTTCTCTCTCGTGAGCGTGATCGATGAATGGCAGGACTCTGTCCATCTACCTCTTCTGCCAGCTGCTGAAGAGGGGACCTGTGGACTGGACTCAAGTACCTTTGTAGTCTCTCCGTTGCTCCAGAATCCTTCCATTTACTCAACGGACCATACCATCTTGGCGAGAGTCTTGCCTGTGTGATGTACCGCCGCTGGGGACTCTTTTGCACAGGACTCCTACTCCTAGAAGAGGACCTCGATAAACCAGAGGCACTTAAGGAGGAATGGAGCGAAGCAGATTGTGTCACTAGGACTGTTGAAGGCACTGAAGGAGATCTCCGTCTCACCGGTGTTGGAGGACGCCTCAAAAGCCTTTCCCTCGACGTCGAACGCCTCTGCGGAGTCGACGGAGTGATCACCTTCGACCTTGAATGCTTCGACGTTGACCTGCGGCCCCTCGACGTCGATCGGCGGTGACGAGCCGACGACGGAGTCTTCTCCCTCGACGTCGAACGGCGTTGCCCTGCCGTCGACGGAGGTCTCGACGTCGACCGACCTTGGTCTGTCGGCGACGGAGAAGTCAATCGACGTTGTCCTGTCGTCGACGATGCCCTCGACGTTGACCTGACATGCGACGTCGAGCGCCGACGTGCCGTCAATGACGATCCCTTCCTCGACGGCGAGCGTCCGAGGGAGTTCCTACTCCTCGACGCCGAGCGTCTCCGTGGAGACGTCGGAGGAGGTGTCACACTCTTAGAAGCCTGTCGACGTTGAGATGACGGCGGGTGTGATCTGTGCCTCGACGCCGATCGCCGCCTGGTTGACGACGGCGGAGGTGATTTAAATCTTGACGCCGATCTTCTCGTCGACGGCGATCTCGTGGCTTCTCTCGACGCCGATCGTCGCCTAGTTGACGACGGCGGATCTTTCTTCGTCGTCGGTGAACTCTTCGACGACGACTCCCTCATCGACGCCGGTCCCGACGTCGACGGAGCTTTTTCTCTCGAACTGTCCATCAGATGTCGTTTTTTCAGCGCCGAGCCCGGCGCTGAGGTTGATGGACGCTCTGACTTGCCTTTGGAGGGAGTTCTGGGTCTCTTTGAACTCTTCCTCTCTGTAGATCTTCCTCTCATGGATCTCTGGGCCAGACCAAAGAGCCTGTTCCTCTCTCTGTCTTTAAGAGTCCTGTCAGACAGATTTTTACAATGTGAACAGTCTTTAGGATCATGATCCTCTGGCAAACATAAAATACAGACCTCATGAGAGTCTGTTCTTGCCTTCTTGTGGCCACAAGCAGGGCAATCATCAAATAATGAGGGCATCCTGACAGGAAAACCTCTCAAAAAATCGACTGCTAAGCAGCTATTTACTTGACCCTGATGTTAAAAGTCAAAGTAAATCAAAAAATTGTTCTTTAGAAGATTTTCTGACTGAAAAAGGCAGAAAAATGTGGAGCTGTGTATCCAGGGTCCTTCCTGAAGGAGCCGGAAAGAACAACTGACCTAACTGTAACCCCTGAGGCATGATGGGAAGCTAGGGGCTGAGGTGCCTTAAAGGCACAGCGTCAGTTTTAGTACATTCAGCTACAGGTTAGCTTTTCAGTCTTTTTAGACTGGGATTTTGCAATGCAGCCTGGGAGCTGTATATGCTTACAGTGTGTTATGAGAATTTCTACTGTTTTCTAAGCATTAAAACAGTTTCTAAACAAGCATTGGTGTTGTTTCTCTTGTTTCTAATGCAAAATACACTGTATTGTGGAAATTCTTCACGGCATATTCCAGCTCTATTGTTTTATTTGGCTGCAATTGCTTATTTTTATGTATATATATATTTATATATATGTGTCTGTATATATGTGGGGCACATATAATATATTGTTTCCGGGGTCCCGCGCATGGGCGGGAATATTCTAATGCTTATGACTATTGATGAGGATCCCCTGGAAGAGAACCCACAGGAATCTATCATAGCGGCCCAATAACGCTTCCGCATTGGATACCTTCGTTTCCAGGAGTCTTGCGTCTTGCTCTCCTTGTCTGGTGGTACAGTGGAGGAAGATGCAACGGCATGGGTCTTTCTCGCCGCTGCGATAATTACTGAATCCGGGGGAGGGTCGGCTCTGAGGAAGAGTGGATCCTCCTCTGGCGAACAATATTTTTTGAGAATCCTCGCAGGAACCGATTTTATCGTCGCTGGCATGAGGAATACGTCCATACCTGGTTCTATGATACCCGGAACCAAGGGAAGCAGAGGTTTGGCCGCTGTCTTGTGATGCAGTGTTTCGAAAATCACTGAAGACTTGGTCTGGCGAGCTGTCATGGGAATCCCCAGCTTAAGTGCCCCAAAATGTCTTAAAAAGTGAAAATATCGTCCACTGGAGAGATTCTCTATGGTGGACTGTCGGTCAGTGTTGGAGAATAGTCTCTATGTGAGCGAGTGGAAGATGAGGAAGAAGTAGGAGATCTGTGTTCTCTTCTCCTGCTCCTTTACCTGGATCTCCGTCTGCTTGAGCGCACGAGGGTGCTTATTCGCTCTCTGGGCCTGGAAGGAGGTCGATCCTGATCCTCCTGCTGTATTAAATCGAGCTGATGTATCTTTGTCGGGAGCCCAGTGATGTAATGGTCTGTACCATCTATGTGACAACCTGATGGAAGGCGACTTCTGTCTTTCTCTCCTCTCAGGGGAACGTGCTGGAGGAGATGGGTTCACCTCTTCATGCAGTGATCTTGCTGGTGAATGTCCTGACACTGCACTGTCAGAAGAATAGATTACCACCTCCGGGGACCTAGATTTTGATCCACGGTGAGAGATATGAGAGCCTGAGGAGGATGACGATAGGCTCACTGGAGGAGAGGCCTCTCCTGAAGGGCACCTAGAGCGAGATCTGGAGCGACTCTGTGATGCCTGTTGTCTTGACGGAGACTGCTCTGAAGAAAACCTCTTCTTTTTAGAAGGTGGGCTCAAGTGTACAGGAGAACGTCCCTTTGACTTAGAACGCCTCTCCAACACCAATGCCACTTCCTTTCTCGACGTCAACTTTGGAGATCTCTGCTTCGACGTCGGCCGGTGATCCGGTGACTGAGTTCTCAAACTCGACGTCGTTCTTACAGGAGTCTTCTGCGTCGACGTTGAGGTATGCTGGGTCAACATGCCTCGACGCTGAAGGTGGTGACTGGTGTCTCGACGCCGAAGAATGATGAACCATCCTTTGCGGAGACCTATGACTCTACGTCGAACGCCGTTGAGACGCCGACGGAGCAACCTGCTTTGACGTTGAACGCCGGTGATGAGGCGTCGACGAAATGTGTCTCGACATCGAACGCCAGTGCATAGACGGAGCGCTGTGCCTCGACGTCGATCGCTGTGGCGACGACGGAGTGATCAGCCTTGACGTCGTATGCCCAGCTGGCAACGACGGAGACCTGCCTCTAGACGTTGAACGCCGCCTGGTTGACGTCAACGGAGGTACCAGAGTTCGACGTCGAAGTCTTTGCCGTCGAAGGATGATGAGTTTTCATCGTCGCTGGCAGCTTCGATGCCGATCCCGACGGAGAACAGGTCGGGACTTCTCTCGACGTCGACCGCGTTCTCCTCTTCTGCTGCCTTTTAGGAGACCTACCTCTTTCAGAGAGTCCATAAATTCGAATTCTCTCTCTGTCTTTGAGGGTTCTCCTTGAGAAGTTCTTACAGCGTTGACAGCTGTCTGAAGAATGAGTCTCAGGGAGACTGAGGATACACATAGGGTGTGTGTCAGTCCTAGCCTTTTTGCCACAGGAGGGGCAAGGATCAAAAAGGGAAGGCATTTAGACAAACAATAAACCTTTTTTGAAAAACAAAAAAGGCAGCACCAGCACTCTAAAGTCTAAAGACGTCGAGTGAAAGTGAAAAACTTGAAGAATATCAAGATATTTTTGACTAAAGTAAAAAAACGTAGGAGCTGTAAAACCAGGGTCCTGACTGAAGGAGCCGGAAAGAACAACTGACCTAACTGTCACCCCTGAGGCATGATGGGAAGCCAGGGGTCATGGCTGCCTTAAAGGCACGGTGTCAGTTTTTGTTGAAAATGCTTTCATTTTCTATGCTATTGTTTTACAATGTAGCCTGCGGGTTAACAAGGTCTAGTTTATTTGTAATTTTCATGATATAGGAGTGCTTTGCTCATTAAAACACAGAGTTCATGGGCTATTTGACCTGATGTGTGTTTTATATGCTTGCAAATACAGTCTCTTTATGGGTAATTACATTGTTTAGCCTCAGTTTTGGGGCTGCTTTGGTGTGAGAAAAAAGAATATATGTACATACATTTATGTGGAGCTAGATATATGTGATTTCCATATATAATTTTTATATTATTTCCGGGGTCCCCGCACATAGGCGGGAATATTCAGTGCTTATGACTATTGATGAGGATCCCCTGGAAGTGAATGCCAGTTGCCTACTAATAAGCGGCCAGGAAAATAAAAGTGGGCTGCCATAAAACATTATTAGGGTGCCAAACCCTGTATGGACAAGAAATTGGACATCCAATATTCTAACCTCAAGGGTGAATTTGTCTGTTAAGGGTAGAAAAGAAGGAGGTAAAAGATGAGGCACAAATAGTCCATAAAAAAAAAAAAACAGACAATAGGTCCAAATCCCATGCTCCTAGAAAATGGGCATTTAATGTCCTGAAATACTTTCATAATAATGCTACATACTTATTAAGGTGTTAATTTCAGGTATGATTAAAGAGATCAAATTTATTACCATCTTGCAAGTAAGTTGTGTGGCATCAGGACGACAATAGTTAGTTGGGCCGGCCAAATGATCCTTCCTGATGCTACTGAAACGTAGCTAAATGTATAATAGAGCCTACACTTAATTCCTACCACGGTACTTGACTCAAGTTTAGTTTAAGAGCAGAAGGAGGTAGCATCTTATAGTATTTATGCTCCCAG
Source organism: Lissotriton helveticus (assembly GCF_964261635.1). NCBI lineage: Eukaryota > Metazoa > Chordata > Amphibia > Caudata > Salamandridae > Lissotriton > Lissotriton helveticus. The sequence continues at coordinate 1,653,362,088 of NC_136067.1, forward strand.
AACCAAGATGGGCTCATTGAAGCTTGTGCATGGGCAATAGAACCAAAATAATATTGGGTCTAATCGAGTTCAAGGATCCTAAAAAAATGATACGTGCATGACCCATAAGAACCAGTGTTAGGAAATTAATTCTGAGAAGGACTTGCCTTATAGTCAAGTGATGTATTTTATTTTTTTTAAAGGTCGAGACGTGGGTAAGTTATTTAGAATATAGGGCTTAGGTTTCTGACGGTGTGCGAGTTGTATAAACTTAACAGAACATTTACTAATCCCATCCCCTAGGTCTCTGTAACTACAAGAAGTTTGTCCATTTGCAAGATTGAACTTCTGATGTTTTTGACCAACCAGTCAGGAAAGAACGTGTGGTTATGACTCAATTACACAACACTGGTAGCCATGAAGATTAGGTAACTGAGAGGCGAGTTAGTCTGATGGAGAAAATGGTAGGCTGACGATTAAGGTGTTTGTAGCCTGCAGCGCATTTTTAACTGTGAAGTTATAGTTTGCGGTCAATTTGCTTAATATAATAATGTTCCAGAAGTTGAAACTATAAGGGAACCTTAAAAATATATAAAACCACCAACTTCTCTGAAACTACAAACTATTTATTGATTGTATTTCCAATTTTGCACTAGACCACTGACTGCCATGAGTAAATGCTGTGTCAGAACTTTGTGAAGAACAAACTAAACATTATATTGCAAACGAACGACCATACCTTAGATTCTAATAAACTTCCTTTAAAATACCGATACAGAACTGGAGTACACCTGGAAGCAGGGATAGATGTTCGCCATAGAGTACTGTGGAACAAATAACAGAGTTCGCCCTTTTAACAGACTGTCATTTAAATCATACTTTAAACATTTTGAGCAAGCTTCTACAAAGATACTCAGAAGCAGTCATAAAATATTCTTTACTGTTTACAGCCGTACAAACATGAAATTGAAAACCGTGCCTGTAATAAGCCACAGTGCCTCTTCAGCAGTGTGTTGAGGTTGCTTTAAAAGTGGCCTCTGAGCATCATAGGTATCCTCATTGAAGTCATAAACTTAGAAAATTCCCCTCCACAAGACAGACACTTTTATTTTGGCAGTCATTCTTTATTGCATTTTCATTTTAAGCATGAATTACAAGCGAGGATTAACACACACTGTAATACCAAGACAGACTGCAACTTACAAAACACATGCTACAACTGGAGAGCTGTCAATAATAGCTGGATACAAAGCGTTCAATAAGGCTTAGAAACAAATGCAAAATGGTATACAAATTACCTAGAATGGCCAGTCCTGGGCCAGTTTCATTACCTGTGCATTGAACAAATGCAAAAAAAAAAAAAAAGGAACCCTGATCATAAGAGAAACAAAGAACAATCTGGCAAGTTAGAGCACTGTGGGGTCCAGTCTGAGCCGGTGCTCCCATTCACGGTTCATAAGAGGGGTCTGCTCGTTGGATGGCACTTCTGTGGATCAAAGAAGTGCTCCAGGAAAAGAGACAGCGGTGTAGAGGGGATAGAGACAACGAAAAGTCATAGTGTCTAATGGAGAAAAAGAAATCATATTTCCTTGAAAATATCCAGTTGGTCTTTGGACTTGTAGTCAATAGATGATCTGTTCATGGGACGTAGCACCTACCATGTCAAACATCCAATCCCTGTGTTTAGTTGTTAGCCGCTGTTTAAAAATCTCAAAATGGCCATGGTGGCCACCAAAAGTACTGTGCCTATCCAGTGTTTGGTGTCAGGTGGTCCAGTATGTCGTGGAGCAAAAACAGCTCTGGGGAGAGTCACATTCAAATAACTGGCAATGTTCATGATGCCTTTGACTTGGGCCCAGTACAATAGAAGAGAACTGCAGAAATAAATGAGGTGCATGATGTCCCCTTGGGAGTGTGTACAACACCAACAAGCAGAGTTGGGAGCTAGATTTGACCTTCACAGTCTAAATGGGGACCAATGCCACAATAGGAGTTAGAAAAAAACTCTGTTTTAGTCGCACCTCACAGATCTCCATGTAATAACCATCTTGGAACTCATTGTCCAGCCTGCCGCACCATTTTCTTGCACGAACGACTAGAGTGGCCGCAAATGATGTTCGAACAGTAATGTTTAGTATAAGTCGGAAACAACCCTTGTGTAGAAGTACAGTGAAGCAAATAGTCATAGATTACAGATCGGGAGATGAAGTCTGGCAATAGGCAGAGTGAGACAGATACAGGTATTGCCACTGTTCCCAGTGTCTAGACAGAATTAATCTTCCAGGGAAAGAAGTCATTTAAAAGCCCCATTCTGTAGCAGGTGGGCCACCTTGAGGATGCCTTTGTTAGACCTGGTCTTTAGCAAAATGACCCTTTTTGCATGGTTACCGGGTGCAAATCAGCATCTGGCTCCCAATGTTTCTCAAAGGGGTATCTAGGTTGCACAAAGAGGCTGCAGGCTCGGCCAAGGAGGCTGGATGAAGGTGACCACCAGCTGGACAGGTAAGCTGGGATTTCGAGGGTGGTCTGGGCACCGTTGGTTGGGATCCCCAAGGCCAGGTGGCCGAGGATGCTGGGGTACATTTTGGTGTCTGATTTTCTTTGTCGGAGACAGTTGCGGTCCGAAGGGCCCTTCGTGTAGAGACTGCAGGTGACATGTTGGAGTCCAGAAGAGGTCAGCCACTGATGGAGTCGAGGTCTGGCCAACTGGACCACTGGGGGTAACTTCATTGGACAGATAAGCCACTCGGGTCTGGGGCATCGGTGCAGAGTGGGCAGAGGTCACGGATCCGGAGTTTTTAAAGTTGGAGTTTTCTGAACAGGGCCTCTGTCCTCAGCTCTTTGTTGAAGTGTGGCAGTCATCCTTGGGTTCTTGGAAGTCGCTGGCCACAGGACAGGCATAGTTTTGGGAGAGTAGGATCTGCTTACTATGGTTATCCCCACTTTTTGTTGGTGTTTCACTGTTTTACGACTTTAGTCTGGCTGGGGCCCTGCTATTCAAGACCCCAGCCTAGCTGCTTCCTCTCTAAAATGATTGCATGTACTTTAGGTACACTCCAGATTGATTACTGGGTTACCTGTGTGAGTCCCTAGTATATGTTACCTTAGGTACCAAGGGGATGGGTACCCCAGAGGCCTACCAGGGGCTGAAGCATGTATAATGTCACCCCTGGGAAGCTTTTCAAAATGGCACCACAGGTACTGCAGCCTGGGTAAGGTGGTGCATGCACCCCATACTGAGATATAGGCTACCTATATCTACCTTTAATCACTGACACACAAACCTATAAGTCACTCCTATGGCAGACCTTCTCAATCTTGAAGGCAGAGTGCTTGGTTTTGTGTGAGAGGGTGCCCATGCATGAGCAGGGCCCCTCTGCAGCTTTTAGAGCCTATTCTAAGTATAGGACCCCAGTCCTTAGGACTTCAGATTACACTTGGACGAAACTCTGCAACATATATCCTGGAACTTCAACATTCTACATGACTAGAAGACACAAGAATCTCCCTTGGGGTCAAGGAGTGACTGCCCTGTTCAAACAGGCACCAAAGAAGCATCTTGCCGGTCTGCATTTCCAAGGCTCCTGCGGAACCCGAAGGATTTGCGACTCAGGACACGAACTTCCAGACTTCAGAGGCAAACACGAGATCCCAGCAAAGCTGAGACCCACAGCCCTCACGAGTGATGTGGGACCGGAACTCTGGGACACCGTGAACATTTGCAAGTGCATCGACTTCCCGAGCTTTCCCAAAGTTGTGCGTTAGGCTACTTGTAGTCTAAGCCCCAAGCAACATCTGCACCGAAGATTGTGTGCCTACACTCCACGAGTGTTCAGTGTGGCCGCTTCTAGCATTTCTGCTCGAGGTTCCTTCGCGATCCCTGGTCCGTCGACTGGTGGCTCTCCACAAAGGTAACTCTTCTTTCCTTTGGGCTTCCCTGGTTGCTGCAGATGTGCCCTGACTCCCTACCAAGAGGTGAGTCCCTCAAACCTTGCCGGTCTGCCCCAAAGACAATCTGTTTTCTGCGTGGGTTGCTGTTGCCAAGGCTTGTTGGGTCCAATACGGAAACAGACACCGCAGCACTCAACATCCTTCGTGGGGCAGCTTGAATCCAGCTCCTGGTCGTCCTCGACGCCTCCTGGTCCTCGTGGCTGAAGAGTCAAGCTTCACCTTCTTCACCTGAAATCACCAGACATCGGTGGGCATCTTCTCATCGCCTTCCTGGTCACTGGTAAGTGTCCCGGACTCTGTCCCCTCCGCTTAAAGGTTCTTCACATCTCCGATCCACCCTTGGATCCACCCAGACACTTTCCACTTGGACGCCAGCAGAACTTTGCAGCAGCTCTCCATTGAAATAGACGACGAAACCAGACACGAAAACACCTTTGCACCCGGCTTCCCTGGGTGAGGTATTGAATATGCTACTTACCAGTATGCATCTGTTCTTGGCATGTAGGGCTGCTAACATTCATATCTATTGCATAGATCGCCGCCTAGTGTTGGGTCCGGATGATTGCACATTGTTGTCCTGGAAGAGTCTTCGAAGTATCACGAGATAGGTGGCTCCTCCCCTGGACTACAGTGCGCATGGGCATCGACTCCATCCCCAGATTGTTTTTAGCCATTGTGGCAAAGATGGAGTGCGATAGTGTAAATGATGTCCATGCTAGTGATGAAATGCATGAAGTAGTCTGCAGCTGCTACAGGCGCCAGGGAGGAGGGCGGGCGATATGAATGTTAGCAGCCCTACATGCCAAGAACAGATGCATACTGGTAAGTAGCATATTCAGTTCGAGGCATGTGGGCTGCTAAATTCATATCTATTGCATAGAATACATAGCAGTCCCCTCATGAACGGCGGCCGCCCGTGCCAGCTGCAGAAGTCTGAAAAAGAGTTTTGAGAACAGCCTGTCCTAGAGCTGCCTGCTGTTTGGAGTGCACATCTACACAGTAATGTTTGGTAAATGTATGTGGTGTAGCCCACGTGGCTGCTCTACAAATATCCTCTAAAGGAATGTTACCTAGGAATGCCATGGAGGCCCCCAGTTTGCGTGTGCAGTGCGCCCTGGGGGGGACCGTTAAAGTGCGTTGTGCCTTCTGATAACAAATCTGAATTCATTTAACGATCCATCTGGCTATTCCAGCTTTGGAAATAGCGTTGCCTTTGTGCTGTGCGGAGAAGGCAACGAAAAGTTGCTGTGTCTTCCTAAAGGGTTGTGTTCTGTCAATATAGTACATCAATGCCCTTTTAACGTCTAGCGTGTGGAGCATTCTTTCTGCTACTGTTTCTGGGTTTGGAAAGAATGCGGGCAGTTCAATGGTTTGATTGACATGAAACTGTGACACCACCTTCGGAAGGAACTTGGGGTTAGTGCGGAGCACTACCCTGTTTGAATGCACTTGTATAAATGGCTCTTGTATTGTGAGCGCTTGTAGCTCACTAACACGCCTTAGAGACGTGATAGCAATAAGGAAAGCCACTTTCCATGTCAAGAACTGAATCTCACATGAATGTAAAGGCTCAAAAGGTGGGCCCATCAACCTAGTGAGGACCACGTTGAGATTCCATACTGGAGCGGGTGGGGTCCTGGGAGGAATGACCCGCTTCAGCCCTTCTAGAAAAGCTTTAATGGCAGGCACCCTGAAAACAGAGAGATGCTGCCTGTTTTGAAGATAAGCCGCTATGGCGGATAAGTGTATCCTAATGGAAGCGTACGCTAGATTGCATTTGTAAAGATGTAACAAATAGCAGATGATGTTAGGAATGGAGGCATCCAGCGGGTCAATGTTGTGTGCTGTACAATAAATGACAAACCGCTTCCATTTTGCTGCATAGCAAGCTCTTGTAGTGGGCTTCCGTGCCTCCCTGATGATGTCCATGCATTCAGGAGGCAGGTTGAGGTAGCCAAACTCTAAGACCTCAGGAGCCAGATCGCCAGATTGAGCTGTCGCGGATCTGGGTGCTGAATGTCGCCATGGTTCTGCGTCAAGAGCCTGGGTGTGAGGTGCAGCCTTTGATGCGGTACCACGGAGAGTTCTAGAAACGTGGTGTACCATGGTTGGCGTGCCCACGTTGGAGCAACTAGGATGAGTGTCATCGAGTGTTGCTTTAGCTTTCTTGCCACCAGCGGTATCAGAGGTGCTGGGGGAAAAGCGTATGCAAATCTGCCTGACCAGTTCATCCATATCGCATTTCCCTGCGACTGTGGGTGAGGGAACCTGGCGGCAAAGTGTTGGCATTTTGCGTTTTCCCTTGTGGCAAACAGGTCTATCTCTGGATGACCCCACTGTTGAAAGTACGGGTGGAGTACTGATGAATGTATCTCCCACTCGTGCATTTGATGGCTGTACCTGCTGAGCAGATCTGCCATCTGTTTGTCTGTGCCCGGGAGGTGTTCCGCCATGAGGAAGACGTTCCTCTGAATGGCCCACTTCCACATGCTCTGAGCCAGGTGAGACAGCTGTGGAGAGTGCGTACCTCCCTGTTTCTGGATGTAATACATCGCCGTCATGTTGTCCATCCGGATTAACACGACTTTGTTGCACAGATGTATTTTGAAGGATTTGAGTGCCATGAAGATTGCCATCAATTCCAGATAGTTGATGTGCATCTTCTTTTGCTGCGTCGTCCATAGTCCCTGCACAGTGTAGTGGAGCACATGAGCTCCCCACCCCTGGAGAGATGCGTCCGTTGTTAGGATAATCTGTGGCACAGGCTCCTGGAACGGTCGGCCCTTGCAAAGGTTGTGTGGATTCCACCAATGCAGAGAGTTGTACGACCGACCGGTGACCAACACTAGGTCTTTTAACTGTCCTTGAGCCTGAGTCCACTGATGCGCCAAGCATTCTTGGAGCGGACGCATATGCAACCGTGCGTGCGGGACAATGAAGATGCAGGAGGCCATCATGCCTATCAACTGCATGAACACTCTCGCTGGGAGTGAGTTTTGCGGTCTGAACCTCCGGATGAGCGACTGGATGTTGTCGATCCTCACCTGGTTTGGCTGAGCCGTAGCTGTCAGAGTATTGATTGTCGCGCCCAGATACTGCCGCACATGGGCTGGCTGGAGGTGCGACTTTGGATAGTTTAACGAAAACCCCAGACTGTGAAGGAGGTGAATTGTGTGGGACATGTCCACGCCGCGCACTGCTGTTCCGACTTTGCTTGAACGAGTCAGTCGTCTAGGTAAGGATAGACATGTATGTTTTGTCTCCTGAGGTGCGCCGCCACGGTCGCCAGACACTTCGTGAACACTCTGGGGGCAGTGGTCACCCCGAAGGGCAGGACCTTGAACTGGTAATGCCTGTTTTGTATGGTGAACCTGAGGTACTTTCTGTGGGACGGGTGGAGTGGTATGTGAAAATAAGCATCCTTGAGGTCCAAGGTTGCGAGGAAGTCCCCCTGGTTTAACAATGGTAGAACCTGCTGTAGTGTTAACATGTGAAAATGTTCTGAGAGTATGTAGAGGTTGAGGGGGCGTAGGTCTAGAATGGGCCTGAGCGAGCCGTCCTTTTTTGGGATTAAGAAGTACAGGGAATAAACCCCTGTGCCTTCTTCCTCCACCGGCACGAGCTCTATAGCGCCTTTTTGCAGCATCACCAGGACTTCTTGCTGCAATAAGTGCAAGTGCTCTGCTGACATAGGACGGTGTCTTGGGGGTATGTTGGGTGGAGTGGATGTTAGCTCTAAACAGTAGCCGTATTGGATAAGTTTCCTGACCCACCTGTCTGTGGTGATGGATTTCCAGACTGGCAGGAACTGCTGGAGTCTCCCCCCGACAGGTGTTGGATGGTCGGGGGGCAGTGACAGGGAGTCCCTGTTTGTTGGCAGCAGAGGAACGGGAATTATTGTTGCCTCTGCCTCTGCCCTTTGCGCTGTTTCCTCTGTAACCACCTCGTTTCTGTTTTGGGTACGAGGCCTGGGCGCCTCCCTTGTTGAAATGCGACTGCTGTGCCAAGTGTCCTCTGGCAACACCCCGTGCACCTGAGCGACGAAAAGTGTTCCCTCTGTATTGCTGAGACTGAAGCGCCCCCATGGACTTAGCCGTTTCAGTATATTTTTTTATCTTTACGAGGGTGGTATCAATCTCTGGGCCAAACAGTCTGTCTGGATTGACAGGCTGGTTGAGGATAGTCATTTGTATCTCAGGCTTGAACCCTGAGATGCGGAGCCATGCCTGACGCCTTAACATAACACTAGTGTTTATTGCTCTTGCTGCTGTATCAGCGACATCTAGCGCACATTTAATCGCAGCGTTAGAAATGAGCTTGCCCTCTTGTATCAGCATCTCAGCTCCTTCTTTAAACTGGTCTGGAAGGTGTTGTAAGAGCTGCTCTAAGGTGTCATAGTGCGCCCTATCATACCTGGCTAACAGGGCTTGAGTGTTAGAAATGCGCCATATAGTGGAGAAGCGTGGCTCAGCGGTTAGAGGTGGCAGACCCGGAAGCTGAGATCGACCGTGGACCAGGGTTCGATTCCCCGCCTCGGCGGGTCTTGGGCTCAAAAATTCCACGGACTCGACAATTCTCGCTCCGGTGCCTACTCGAATCACGGGGTCACACTCTGCAACTCTGGGCAATAGCTTGCTTAATCTCCACTACGGCCCCTCGCGGCGGGATGCCTGGCTTTCACCTTGTGGACACCCTGCCGGGGTTTCTCACAGGGGAATACCAGGACGGGTTCCCTAAGCAAGCGCCAGGATGCCCTTTGGGTGACAGGTTTGCGCTATATAAGTACACCTACATTTACATTTACATATGTTGGCTGCCTGCGCAGCCACCCTTTTGCCCCCTGCCTCCAGCACTTTAGACTCTTTGTCCGGGGGAGGAGCTTCACCCGTTGTCTGTGAATTTGCCCTCTTGCGGGCATTGGAGACCACCAAAGAGTCTAGAGGCAACTGTCCCCGTATATAAGTAGGGTCACCAGGCGCCGGCCTGTATTTCTTTTCAATACGTGGGTTCACCACTCTGGCTCTGGTGGGTTCCTTGAAAATGTCTGTGGCATGCTTGAGAACCCCCTTAAGCATTGGAAGTGTCTTCACCGTTTTTTCTGATGCCGAAAAAGTATCAAATAAAAAGTCAACTTCCACTGGGTCGGCATGCATCTCTACTTTGTGGTTTGAAGCTGCCCTTTCAATTAAGGCATTAAATGCCGCAGAGTCTTCAGTGGGAGAAGTTTTAACACCATACAGATGTGGGTCACTGACCAGCTGTTGGTCCCCCTGATCACCAGAGTGTATCCATGATTCTTGCTGCTCATCAGGGTCAGTATTTTCAGGGAAGTTATACTGCTCATCTTGGTCACCCTCATCCCCATTGGATCCAGTGGGTAAAGGTGTAGGACTCCTCCCAGGCCCTTGAGGGATGGGTTCAACAAGGTCCGGCGTGTCTGGTGCAGGCCTTTTCTTTTTTAGAGGTATGACATAGGATTCTACAGGCTGTGCTGTAATTTTCCTTTTGTAGAGGGTTAATCTACCCGTGTCGGTGTCGATAAACTGCTCTGAATGTTCGGTAGGCAAGGGTGGTCGACCAAAACCTCCCGTGAGCTGAGCCACTGATTCCTCGGTCACCGTACAAGGGGCAAAAGCCTTCGGCGCCACCTTTGGCGGTAGAGTGTTGAGTATCGCATCGAACTCTTGTCCAGTGGAACACTCTGCCTCGGCACCGAGTGTGTTTTCTGCTCCAACGCCTTGTCCTTTATTTGTTTCAGGGAGTCCGTGACTTGCTTTGTAAACGAAGCGGATGGGTTCGTCGAGCCGACCGACGACCTCTGCCCACCCACAGAGGAAGAGCCATGCGTCGACGATATGTCTTTGTGCGGCGGAGGCGCGGATGCACCTTCGACAGCTGTGCTCCGGTCCCCCGTCCCGGCTTAGGTCGTTGACGTCGCTGACTTTGGAGCAGCGGATTTGACCTTCGGCGTAGGGGCTCCAGACTTATGCTCGGTGCCCTTTGCTGACGCCGTTTCGACTGTCCGCGTGCCTGTTGGTGCGGCAGTCGTTGCTGAAGGAGTCTCGACAGTCTTTTTCGACTTTGGCTCGACCACCTTAGACGACACTGGCTCAACGACCTTCTTCGAGCTGGTCTCCTTGGCCCCTTTCGGTACCTTAGCCTGATCGACAGCCTTCTTTGGCTTCGAGGCCTCCGAAGACGACGGCGCTGATGCAGTCCCAGACGTCTTCAGTTTCGATGGTGTGTCGGCCATCTTTGTAGTTTTCGATTCCGAAGGTTTCGGTTTCGATTTGTGTGATGGAGGCTCCGTAGTCGTGTCCGTAGCCGGGCCAGGAGGCGGGGCCGAGGATCGAGTAGTAGGGTCGTGGGTAAGGCCGAGTGGCGATCCCGTGCCTGAGCCTTAGTAATTGTACGCACGGGGCATAGCTCTTCCTCTGAGCTATCTTCCGCGGCCCCATAAACTTCCTCGTCGTCCCCTACCTCCTCGACGGTTTCGTACAGGTCCAGGCCCTCGATGGGTTCCCCGTAGTCGGCCTCTACCTCCGCCGATGAAGGCGAGATCTGCAGGTGAAGCTCTTGCTCGTCTGCTTCGGGGTCTGTAAAGATGTCGACCGGCGCTGGTGCCGATCGCTGGGCCTCGAGGCGCGCCACGCGCCGAATCTTGAGCGTCTTCTTCGACCTGAATTTGGAACAGGCCATACAGTTGCCCTCGTTGTGGTCCGGCGACAGGCACTTGTTGCATACAGGATGCACGTCGATGTGTGGGTATTTCGAACCGCACACGGGACAGTACTTGAACGGGCTTCGTTCCATCGTAGCGTCGTCTGGGTCTTGCTGCGTCGACAGGGCCTCGATGACCGAAGAGTCACCCGACTCCACAGTTATCCGACTCGAAGAGTTGGAGTACACACGAGACCGAACGCTAACAATACCGACGAAGTAAAGAAAGCCTTGTGGCCTTCAAAAGTTGTTTTATCGATTCCGAACAGGAGACGTCGAAATCACATCCGAACCCAATGGCGGAAAAAAACAATCTGGGGATGGAGTCGATGCCCATGCCCACTGTAGTCCAGGGGAGGAGCCACCTATCTCGTGATACTTCGAAGACTCTTCCAGGACAACAATGTGCAATCATCCGGACCCAACACTAGGCGGCGATCTATGCAATAGATATGAATTTAGCAGCCCACATGCCTCAAACCTAAAGTACTCCGGTGCTCCCGTGGGTGTTGACTTCCAGAACCTCCTAGTTCTAAAGGGGTTTGCTCCAAGTCCTTTAAGTGTCCTTAATCTTTAAAATTCCAACCGCGACTTTCCCCAAAGAAGTTAATGGTGATTCGCGGCTGTGTTTAGACACTGCACGCGTCCCCCGTGGGTCCCCTGTGTCACTACCTTGGGTGTTTCCTGGTGGCCCCAGTGGTTCTAAAGGCTCTAGGCCTCGTCTCTATGTCAGTCATGGTTCTTATACCACTTTCTTAATATATGGTTTGGTACGCCCCTAGGGCTCAACGTATATTGTGCTAATTTACTGTGTGCTAAATATATATATATATATATATATATATATATATATATATATATATATATATATATATACCTGGTGTGGTTCTCCTTTCATTTGGTCATTCATGAGATTATAGACTGGTAAAACATACTGCTTTACATTCCTTCAAAACTTAGCCTGAAGGCTGCTCTCCACAGCTACCACTAGGATAGCTTTCTATATAGGTGGTCATTAAACCTACCATCAATAAGGGTTGTTTGGACTGGTGCAATGTGTCCACTAGAATAGTAGACCGCATATGCCAGGCCAACTTCTCACACTGGTGTGCAGCGTGTGAGATTCCAGTTTGCCATTGTTCTACCAGATAATCTCAAGTGATTGACCATTTGAAAACCACTAAAGATACCAGAGGTATATATAAAACAAGTTTAAATACAGTAAGTTCTACAGAACTTAGAGTTGTGTGTTAAGGGCTTAAGCACACCCTTTCTACAACTCAAGAGAGTTTAGTAGGTAAACAACTAGAGTAGGTGGTGCATACACCACACCTCACTAGTTATGTCTTCAAGACCAGGAATCAGTGGATACATGCCAGATGTCAGTAGGTTACAGCCATCCAAGTAGGACACATTCCCTTTTTTTTTTTTTAATTAAGGGCTCTGAATACTATGAGGAAATTGAAGACAGGCAAGAATGCCACCACCCAACATCTCAGGGAGGTGTTACTGCTTGATGACCATAGGAAGGCTACAGAGCCTGAAAGGATAGGCAGTGGTATGGAACCAACAGAGGGGGAAGAGGCCCGTGGTACAAACCAACAGGACTCCGACTCTGATGTTGACCAGGCAGGTAACAATGACCTGGACAATCCAGGTCCAAATGGAGATGAAGAAGGCCAAAGTGGCTCGGTCTTTGTCCCAGCAGGAAGAGTTGGGGGTGTGCCTATAAGGCCAAGATCACCTTCAGTGGAATCTAACCATTCTTGCACATCAGTAGGGACCTCTGTCTCTTCTAATAGGAGGGACACCTCCCAGGAGAAGAGAGAAAGACCAATGAAACTTGATGAAGCTCAACTGAGAATAAGGAGACAGAAAGTAGCCTTAGAGAGGGAGTCCCTAGAGCTTGAAAAAGCTAGAAAAAAGATGTGGCTAGGGCCCCATGGTGGCAGCAATTTCCCTAGTGGTAGGGACAGGTCTTATGACCATAGAAACTTAAACAAGATTGTCCCTCCCTACCAGAGTGGGGATGACATACACAAAAGGATAACTGCACTGGAAAGGGCCTGCAAAGTACAGAAGGTCCCCCAGGAGCAGTGGGCAGCAATCTTGTGGCTCTCCTTTGCAGACAAAGGTAGAGACAAGCTCCTCTCTGTCAGAGAAGAGGATGCTGATGATCACAAATTCCTGAAGCGTGCTCTAATAGACGAGTTTGGCTTAACCACTGAGCAGTATAGAATACAGTTTAGAGATACCCAAAAGACACAGACTCAGGACTGGGTTGACTTTGTTGATTGTGCTACTAAGGCTCTGGAGGGCTGGTTACTGGCCAGTAAAGTGTGTGATTATACAGGATTGTACAACTTGATTATGAGGGAGCAAATCCTTAATAACTGTCAGAATCTGCTGTTGCATCAGCACCTGGTAGACTCTGATCTGACCTCTCCCCAAGAATTGGGAAAGAAGGCAGACAAGTGGGTCTGGAACAGGGTAAAGCAGAAGGTACAGAACCAAGGTGGTGACAAGAAGAAGCAAGATCCTAATAAGGGTGGGGAGAAGGGTAGAGACCCGAAGTCTTCACGAGGCCCCCAAAGTCTTCTAATGGTGGGGATTCCCAATCTTCCAAACAGAAAGGCCCAAAGAAACCATGGTGTAAACAGAACAGCAATTGGACTAGTGATTGCACTAGAAAAGATTCAACTCCAGCCACCATTGCCCCTAAAGCAACTGTTCCCCTTAGTTCAGCTCTAAGTGGTGGTACCCAGCAGAAGGGTGTAGTAGGGTTAACCCTGGGTACTGTGATGGGCTCTGGCCTAGTCAGAGTGCCAACTCAGGCTGTTCTGATCTGTGAAGGAGGCATGGATATGTCCTCCTATGTGAGTCCCAGTAACTTGGGCAAATACAGACAGCAGCCTTTGATAAATGGAAAATAGGCTATGGCCTACAGGGACACAGGAGCAAGTATCACAATGGTGACACAAGACCTTGTGGACCCTGGACAAATCATACTTGGTGAACTTTACCAAGTGACCATTGCTAGTAATGTCAGGACCAACCATGCCCTGGCAGTTGTTAATTTCTCCTGGGGAGGGGTAACTGGTCTCAAGAAAGTTGTGGTAAGTGCAGACCTCACAGTTGAATGCTTGCTTGGCAATGATTTAGAGATTTCAGCCTGGTCTGAAGTGGAGTAAGGACCCATGCAGAAATGTTAGGAATCTCTGCACATGTGTTTGCTAAGACTAGGTCACAGGCCAAAATGTCTAAAACTGAACAGGCCCTGGATTCTGGAATAATGGACCAGGTGCCTTCCAAGAAAAGGAGCAGTAGGGATAAGGCAGTGCCTGCATCCGGATCTTCCCTGCACCCGCCAAGCCGAACTCCAGCAGCACCCACCTCAAGTGTATCCTGCTCAACACCCGCTCCGTCCACAGACACGCCGTAGAACTCTGGAACCTGCTCGACACCACCGCCCCCGACGTTGCCTTCATCACCGAGACCTGGATGAACGCCTCCTCAGCCCCAGACATCGCCATCGCCATCCCAGAGGGCTACAAGATCACCCGAAGAGACCGCGACAACCAGACCGGAGGAGGCATCGCCATCATCCACAGAGACACCATCCGCATCACTACCAACACCGATGACACCCTCACCACCGCTGAACACCTGCACTTCCAGATCCACACCAACCCGAAGACCACCCTCAGAGGCACCTTGATCTACCGACCCCCTGGACCACGCACACGATTCAGCGAGGACATCGCCGACTTCGTCAGCCCGCACGCTCTCCCCTCCGCCGACTACATCCTCCTGGGGGACCTCAACTTCCACCTGGAGAACAACAACGACTGCAACACCATCAGCCTGCTCGACAACCTCGACAACCTCGGACTCAAGCAACTGGTTACCACCCCCACCCACCTCGCCGGACACACACTCGACGCCGTCTTCTCATCCAGCAAAGACGTCACCTTCAGCCACGCAACAGGACTCCACTGGACGGACCACAGCTGCGTCCACTTCACCTTCAGAAGAACGACGATCCACCACCACCAGCAACAGGTTGCTCGAAGAAGCTGGAACAAGATCACAGCCAACCAGCTCACCGCTTCCCTGAGCCAGCACCCTCCCGCCAACTCAGCGAACCCCAGCCAGGCCGCCGACAACCTCACGAAATGGATCAACGACTGCGCGGACGAACTCGCCCCTCTGAGAACCCCACCCAGCAGATCCTGCAGCAGAAAAACACCATGGTTCACCGACGAACTCAAGAGCTCCAAGAAGAACTGTCGAGCCCTCGAGAAAGCCTGGAGAAGGGAACCAACGACGGACAACATGACCACCCTCAAGCTCGCCACCCGGAAACACCACCAACTGATCCGCGCCACCAAGAAAAATGCATACAAGGACCGGCTGGACAACAACGCACACAACTGCAAGGAACTCTTCAGCATCGTGAAAGAGCTATCCAACCCCAACGCCGGAAACAATGACATCACCCCGTCGCAAGAACTCTGCAACTCCCTCGCGTCCTACTTCCACAACAAGATCACGGACATACACAACAGCTTCAACAACCAACCAACGCAAGCCACAACCGCAACGACGCCACCCACCACCACCCTCCGCACCTGGACCCCGATCAGCACCGAAGACACCATCCGCACCATGAACTCCATCCATTCCGGATCTCCGACCGACCCCTGCCCTCACCACGTCTTCAACAAGGCCGACGCTGTCATCGCACCCCACCTGCGGGACATCATCAACACCTCCTTCGACTCCGCCACCTTCCCCGAGAGCTGGAAGCACGCCGAACTCAGCGCTCTCCTCAAGAAACCCACAGCAGACCCCACCGACCTCAAGAACTACCGTCCCATCTCGCTTCTCCCGTTCCCGGCCAAAGTCATCGAGAAGACCGTCAACAAACAGCTGGCCGCCTTCCTCGAGACGAATGGATCCCTCGACCCCTCACAGTCTGGCTTCCGAGCCAACCACAGCACCGAGACCGCCCTCATCGCCGCCACCGACGACCTTCGAACTCTGATGGACAACGGAGAAACAGCGGCCCTCATCCTCCTGGACCTCTCCGCGGCTTTCGACACTGTCTGCCACCGCACCCTAGTACAGCGCCTCAGCAACATCGGAATCCAGGAGAAGGCACTGGAATGGATCACCTCCTTCCTCGACGGAAGAACACAAAGAGTCCGCCTACCACCGTACAAGTCAGAGGCCACCAAAGTCATCTGCGGCGTCCCTCAAGGGTCCTCGCTCAGCCCCACCCTCTTCAACGTCTACATGAGCCCCCTTGCGGCCATCGCACGCCAACACAACCTCAACATAATCTCCTACGCTGACGACACCCAGCTGATCCTCTCCCTGACCAACGACCCCGCCACCGCCAGAGCCAACCTGCACGAAGGGATGAGAGACGTAGCCGAATGGATGACGACCAGCCGCCTGAAACTGAACTCAGACAAGACGGAGGTCCTCATCCTGGGCTCCACGCCCTCCGCCTGGGACGACTCCTGGTGGCCCCCCGCCCTGGGCACCGCACCCAAGCCGACGGACCACGCGCGCAACCTGGGCTTCATCCTGGACTCCTCCCTCTCCATGACCGGACAAGTCAACGCCGTCTCCTCGTCATGCTTCAACATCCTGCGCATGCTACGTAAGATCTTCCGGTGGATCCCCACCGAGACGAGGAAGACGGTCACCCAGGCCCTCGTCACCAGCCGACTGGACTACGGCAACGCCCTCTACGCCGGAACCACTGCCAAACTCCAGAAGAGACTCCAGCGGATCCAGAACGCCTCGGCGAGACTCATCCTCGACATCCCCCGACGCAGCCACATCTCCGGACACCTGAGAGATCTACACTGGCTCCCGGTCAACAAGAGAATCACCTTCCGTCTCCTCACCCACGCGCACAAAGCCCTACACGACCAAGGCCCGAGCTACCTCAACAACCGGATCAACTTCTACACTCCCAAGCGCCTCCTCAGATCAGCCAACCACGCCCTCGCCGCCGTCCCCCGCATCCGAAGAGCGACAACAGGAGGAAGATCCTTCTCCCACCTGGCCGCCAAGACCTGGAACTCCCTCCCGACCGACCTGCGCCTGACCCAAGACCACCTCGCCTTCAGGAAGAAGCTCAAGACCTGGCTGTTCGAGCAGTAGCGGCACCCCCCCCCCCCCCAGCGCCTTGAGACCCTACGGGTGAGTAGTGCGCTCTACAAATGACCTGATTGATTGATTGATTAACCGCCTGACTCAGAGTGATGATCAGTCTCTTGAGGGAGAGGATTGTGCTCCTCAAGAAGGAACTGTCCCAGATGAGCTTGAGCCTGACCAGGTTGAGTTCTTAGGAACAGGGGGCCATTCCAGGGCAGATCTGAGTCAGGGGCAGCTGAGCTGCCCTTCTCTTGAACCCCTCAGACAGCAGGAATGCTAGTGGCATCCATAAGATCTATTGGGATGATGAACTCCTGTATTCAGAGAGTAGAGACCCCAAGCCTGGTGCAGCCAGGAGGTTGGTTATACCTTTGACATTCAGGGGCTTCCTATTGACACTAGCCCATGATATTCCCGTAGCAGGACACCTGGGCCAAAACAAGACTTGGGTCAGAATTGTCCCTCACTTTCATTGGCCCCACGTGTCTGAAGACACAAAGGAGTTTTGAGGCTCCTGTGTCACCTGTCAAGCCAGTGGTAAGGCAGGTGGCACTACAAAGGCCCCCCTGATACCACTACCTGTGGTGGGGGTTCCCTTTTAGAGAGTGAGGATGGATATTGTTAGACCAATGGATCCTCAAACAGCAGCTGGGCACAGGTGTAACCTAGTGGTGGTGGACCATGCCACTAGGTACCCAGAAGCTATACCCCTTAGGACCACTACAGCACCTGTTGTGGCAAGAGCCCTCTTAGGAGTTTTCTCAAGAGTGGGTTTCCCTAAGGAGGTAGTATCTGACAGAGATGCAAACTTTATGTCTAGCTACTTGACTGCAATGTGGAAGGAGTGTGGAGTGAACTACAAATTCACCACACCCTATCACCCACAATGCTATGGTTTAGTTGAAAGGTTCAACAAAACCTTAAAGGGTATGATCAAGGGTGTCTCAGAAAAGCTTAGGCGGAGATGGGACATCCTACTACCCTGCCTTTTATTTGCATACAGGGAGGTTCCTCAGAAGGGGGTTGGCTACAGCCCTTTTAAACTTCTGTTTGGGCATCCTGTAAGAGGCCCACTGTGTCTGGTGAAGAATGAATGGGAGTTTACTCTCAATCCCCCTCAACAGGACATAGTGGACTATGTACTTGGTCTCCGCTCCAGGATGGCTGGGTATATGGAAAATGCAACTAAAAACCTTGAGGCTAGCCAGGAATTACAGAAAGCCTGGCATAACCAAAAGGTTGTACTGACTGTTTACCAGCCACGACAGAAAGTGTGGGCATTGGAGCCTGTGGCCCCAGCAGCTCTCCAAGACAAGTGGAGTGGACCCCACACTATTGTTGAACAGAAGGGAGAGGTTACCTATTTAGTAGATCTTGGAACTCCCAGGAGCCCCCATAGGGTGCTTCATGTCAACAGACTGAAACCATATGTTGACAGGGCAGACATTTGCGTGTTCATGGCTACTGATGAGGAACAGGAGGAAGAGAGTGATCTGCTCTCACAGAACCCGGATGATGGGTCAGTAGATGGTGTAGCCTTGGCACGCAGCCTCACTGACCAGCAGCAAACTGAATGCAGACAGGTACTCAATCAGTACAGACATATGTTTTCTCTTACTCCAAGTCAGACTACCTGGTGCACTCGTGAATTGGACACTGGGGTCAATCTGCCTTTTAAAAATAAGATTTACAGGCCACCTGATCATGTCAGGGACTGTATCAGGACTGAAGTCCAGAAAATGTTGGATTTGGGAGTTATTGAACCCTCAGATAGCCCTTGGGCTAATCCAGTGGTCTTGGTACCTAAACCTCACACCCAGGGTGGTAAGAGATGAGATATTTAGCCATAGTTGCTGCTTATTGATCTTATGCAACTGGTCAAAATTATGATGACCCCAATGATTAACTACCTGATCAGTATGCTCCCACTCCTACACACAGACTACTTCCACCGCAAGGTAGACATCCTGATCTCCAATTTCCTTTGGAGAGGGAAGAAAGCACGAATAAGCATAAAAAACCTAAGATTAGAGAAAAACCTAGGGGGGCGGTGGGGTCGGTAAACCGAGCAGACTTCAGGGTACTCCAAATAGCTTTTCTAGCAAAGCAGGGATCTTACTGGATATCTCCCCCTCAAGGATACACACCGGCCTGGCTACAAGTAGAGAGGGCCCTACTGGACAACCTGAACCCCCTGGCACTGTTAACAGCAAATAGGCATAAGCACGCCTCCAGGTCCATCTTTAAAAACACAATAATTGTTTTACTAAAGATAGATAAGAAATTGGAGAACAGTATCAGGGGCTTTAAGCTAGAGTCACTCTGGACCAACAGTAGGATCCTATACAAGGGGAAATGCCTAGCCTTCAACACATGGATAGAGGAATGTATCCACCACCCATACCAACTAGAAGATGGGGTATATCCTGCTACATTTGCAAATCTGAAGTCTAGACATAACCCATCAGACATTGACCTCTACAACTTTTTGAAAATCAAAAGGGCACTGTCCAAAATCAAACTATCGCCCGACCAGACGTCAATATCCCAATACATAACAAACATCAACAGACTAGGAGACCAGGTCTCACACCTATACAAACTCCTACGCCCAATATCCTCCAATCTGAACTCTAAGACAATTGAATACTGGGGAAATCAAACGAAACATACACTGGACGAACAAGAACTGGCAACACTGTGGACCTCTGCCTCGCGTATTAAAATCTCCCCAGTGCTCTCGCAGACAAAATTCTGGCTGCTACACAAGGTCTTTTTGAACCCCGGCACGATTTCACTCGCTAAGTCTCAGGGACAACGAGCTATGCTGGAACTGTAGCAAGGAAAAAGAGGACCTAGCACACCTTATTTACCAATGTCCAACACTAAAAACCTACTGGGAGGAAATCTTTGGGTTTATAAACAGGGTACTGGGCTTCACAATAACAACTGAATTTTCCACCCTCGCCACCGCATTTATGACCGCAGAACTAAGATCAGAGCACGATAAGGACCTACTTGACCTGCTGCTGACCGTAGCGGTGAAAATGGTCCTAGCCATATGGAAAGACACAAGTAAGACCTTATACAAAGGCTGGTTCAACTGGATCATTCACCTTAGAGGTGCTGACAATATTACACTACAAAACTCACCTGGTAAACAAGCAACCAAGGGGATGTGGAAGTCACTCGACACATACCTAGACTTCTACGAACACCCATGAAAACCGGTCTTGTCCCGGCGACACCCCACCCCCCCTCCACTTTGCCCCCCTTTTCAGGGTGGTTAAAAGAATGAACTATGGCCCTACGGATCAGTTGGACTGATTTGTCTCCCTATCTCGCCATATGCAAGCCAGGGATGTGGCGGCAGGCCACGCATTCATAAGTCTCACAACTAAAGAACCTTTCTTGCGTCTTTCACCCACTTCTCTCCTGCTTTTCCTTTCTTTCTATCACTTTTTTTTTCCTTCTTTCTCTTATTCTCACTAAACCACGTCAGATGGGGTTAGCTAAGCATATGTTTCGAAGTGACGGTTAACAATGTTGTACAAACTACGACTACGATTGGCTAACCTTGTAACAGAAATGCTAATGTCTGGACTATAAAAGTAATAATAAAATACTTTGAAATAAAAAATAAAAAAGCAACTATCAACCATTGACAAAGCCAATAGTCCTGACTTGTAAGTATGATGTTACTTGTTGTATTAAATACAGAAACAGCAAAATACAAGTCGGGCGGCACACTATGCTAAACACAGATATTTAGCTTACGTTTTTAAGCCACGCCTTAATTACATTGGCCACTCCCCCTTTGAGCGACCCCCCTCCCCAGTTTTTTCATTCCACTTAAAGCCCTGCCTTCATCTCTCTTTACTTCAAATTTAAAAAGAAATTGTAAATATCACTGAACAGGCAGAGGGTTGCTCTTGCTAGGATGCACGACCCCCAATCCTACTTCACAGGGGCACGAGGCTAAGTATTACTTTCCATATTTACAAGTGACTGCTTTTCTTCAGCCACAAGCCACATTCAGAGTAATAGGAGTGAGCTTTCACTCACGACCCTCCACTTCTAGACGGACGCTTGGGTGAACCAGGATGAATGCACCAATCCCACTTATCACAAAAGATGTGGGGGGAAGGAAAGCTTGCATGGAAAGTCAGTTTCAGTGAAAAGAAAAAGGGGAGAATTATGTTTCTGACAAATTTCTCTAATTGTCTAACCCTTGGCACTTTTCGTATTGCACTGCCTATACCACCGTCATCGGAATGTAACTTTAAGAAGCACCAGCACCTGGCTATTGAAACCACAAAAAATTCAGAAAAAGAAAATATACAACCATACTCACTCCAGACTTGTACCTAGAATCAGGAATGCCCTGCCCCCAGGAATCAGAATGAACCCTTCAAGCACTTCCTTCAAAAAAGAAGTCAAACTGCTTTTAACGAAAAACACAACCCCAATACTTGATTTAGCTCACCATACAGGACTTGCACCGGATATTAGGGACCAATGGCTTAACACACTCTTGAGTACCCCCGGACCCACTAATAATGTTTGACATCACTTATGCTTTCCCTACTATCTACTCTTATTGTTGTACCTAGTGTATCAAGCTATCTATTTGATGTAACATTTGTAAAGCGCTCGGATACCCTTCCAGTGTCTAGTTCGCGCTATATAAAACTTTTTAAATAAATACATCTTCCTCCAATCCTAGCCCTTCAGAGTAAGGCTGAGGAAACTACACAGAGCCCAAAGGCCTCTTCGGCGCCAGTCTGGGCATCTATGGAAGCCCAACCGGATTCGTGTCGTATGAGATAAGACTGCAGCTGGTGCCACCAGAGGGATTGGGAGTCTCAGCGCCGGGGAAGGTCGAGAAGGTACGATTGAGCCTGTCCGGTTCCAAGAGGAGCCATGGGTGATGGGGCCATAGCAGCCAGCACAGAGCCCAATGGTTCCCCTTCAGCGGAACGAGTCTTCGCATGCCAAGACTCCTCTGTCATGTCGGGTGATGGATGGGGGGGAAGTCGAAAGGTCACTTCAATTTCCTGTGGTGCTTCTTCCCAGACCCCTTTGGAGTGGGCGAATGAAGACTTGGAGCCTCCAAAGCGGTGCTCGGACCTTCCTCTCGACTGAGACTGGGAGCAAGACCTCTGAAGAGACTTCCAAGGTGCCCGACGCCAGGCCGCAAGCAGCTTTAGGGACTGCTCCCTAGAAGATTTTGGTGCCATGGCCCAGCAGTTGGAGCATGGATTCGGGACGTGGACGCTCTCCAGGCACCAAAGACACACAGGTGGGGATCCGTGACAGACATGGTGCGTGGCAGGTGCGGCACGGTTTGAATCCAGAGGTCCTCTTAGACATAAGGAAAACCTACACACCATAAAAAAAGTTAGTCAAAAAGTCTGCCAAAAAATGACATGGTTGATCTCTGACAGATCGGCCTGGAAAGAAAAGAACGGATGTCAGCGCACCGAGATGGCACAGATATAGACGACACAGTCGTCATAATGGGGAACACGACACTAATGATGTCAGTAGAGCCGAATCTGCCTTTTGCCAAAAAGGCGGGTTCATTTAAAGGGCATGTCCATCAAATTTGCCTTGACATCCCCTGAGAAGCCAATTGTCCTAGGCTGGGCGTTGCACCTTAAGGCCATTGTTGTGGACATCAATCTGCCCAGCGAATCAGTCTTATAGAGACCACACCTTATGTTGAATTTTGCTGCATCTCTCCCCTCCTTAACTGCTTGATAGAGTACTGCCCAGACCTCCTCCGGGACTTGTGGCAGCACTTGCACAACAGTCTCCGAAAGGGAGTGAGAGAAATGGCCCATTCAGCATGTGATGTTCACAGACCGTAATATCAGGCTGGAGGAAGAAAGCATCTTCTTACCAAATGAATCCTGCCTCTTGGATTCCCTATCCGGGGGGGTGGAAGGGACTGTGCCCTGGGATGTGGAGGCCTGCACCACCAAATTTTCGGAGGTGCTTTGGGTCGTCCTGGGCTGGGCAATGACGGCGTGCAGTAGTCCTATTCATAGGAGCCACTGTGCTAGGCTTGGACCACTTGCCTAGAAAGACATCAGTTAGTGCTTTAGTAAAGGGCAAAAGGGGTTACAGCGGTGGAAGCCCCAGATTGAAGCACTTCAGTCAGGAGATTAGTCCTGACGTGCACAGGAGGTAGCTCTAGTCCAAGGACCTCAGCTGCCCTTTTAACCACCATGGCATAGGATACCCCATCCTTCATAGCCACAGTTGACGTAGAGAGAGCATGCTAGTATCTGGAGAAAAGTCCAGTTCACTGGCTTCCCCAAGTTCCCCATACCAGTCCCCCATTCCGGTCCAACTGCTTCACGGAGCCATCCCAGTGTTCCAAAAGGTCCATAGACCCCTCCCATTCCTCTCCTGGGCCTAACACATCCTCAAAGTGTTTGAGACAACAAAGATCCCCTGACTTCAATGGGCGTCCAGCGACATCGTTCTGACTCAGTGTCATCAGGGATAAGGATGGGGCTGGTGCTGCCCATGGGCACAGGCGGCACTCACTTCGGGTCCGACACTAGAGGTCATCACGATGGCACGCCTGGCATCCACCCAGATCCAGGATCAGATTCCCAAAGTTCTACCAGTGCCGTAGCCGGAGTGGACTGCCCTGAATCAGACGTTGCCCATTCCGACCCCACAAGGGCTCACCAGAGGGGTTGGCCCACTCAAATGCGCGAGGCATGGCCTTGTAAAACTATAATTTGAGAAGGGGTCAATCTGGCTCCCGGGAGGGGAGGGAGGCGCAAAGTCGACCCTGGCTCCAACTCCGCAGAACCCTGCCTAGAGCCGCGGTGCTCCTTACCTCTTTCGGCGATGGAAGACGTTCGAGGCAAAGATAAAATCCACTTTGATTTCTTCTACTTCTTCCCAGAGTGTCCAGAGGACCTTGAGTGGGACAAAGTGGACTTTGGTCTTTGGGAGCAGTCCTACAACCTCATCTTCGATCGGGACCAGGACTGCTAAGAAGTTTCGCTGGACAGTGTTGACTGATGGGCGGAAGGAGCTTCATATCCTGTTCCAGCAAGGTCTTCAGAACCATAGCCCGACAGTCCAAGCATGGCTTCGAGTAGTGCTTGCGCCCGGTGGGCGTCGGAAACTGACATCATGTGGTGGCAGGCACCGCAAGGCTTGCAACCAGTCTTCCTTAAAGACATCCTCGCACACAAAGTCCAAAATTCCGAATATGACAAAAAGTCAAGAAAAGGCCCGTCAAAAAACGACAGAGGGGTAGCTCTTCCCAGATCGGCACTTAACTGGTGCAGAAAGAAAACAACTGACATCTGCAAGTCTCGGTGGCGCCTATATAGGTACTGAGCTTCATTACCGATGCCAACGACATCACACGGAGCTGAATGGAGCCACCAGACAGTGCGCACAAGGGATATTGCTCAGCAAGTTTCCGGATCAAGCCTGATGCCTTGGAAACTCAAAGGTAAGGAATCTGCAGCGTTATTCGATGCAATTGAAAGCCTTCTCCTCATCAAGAGAAATTGCCACTTGCTGTTACTCATCTCTGTTAGCCTGCCAGATAATATGAGAGAGTAACTGCATATGATTAAACTAGGCCCTACAAGGGACAAAGACTACCTACAATTTGTGAATCAGCTGGGGGATAAACCTCAAAAGTCGCATGTGCAGAACTTTAGCTAGTATCTTTATATCCACATTAAACAGCAAGATAGACCTGTAAGTTCCAGAGAACTGTGGATACTTACTCAGTTTAGGGAGTAAAACAATGGTTGCTATGTTAAATTTCAGAAAGAGGAAGGAGGTTTCTCTCATATAGTTAAACACTTTCAACAGCAGAGGAGCCGGAAGTGGAGCATTCGTTTTACAGAACTTGATGGGGGAACTCACTGTCGCCCCGAGCTTTACAAGCAGGAATTTGTTTTATGGCCTCCATAATTTCTGCCAGTCACATTTTCACTTCCAGCTGGCAGCTTCCTTCGTTAGATAGGGCAGACCCAGGCCATCAAAGAAGGCAGACATTATCGGAGAGGGTTCCGCCTCAGTTTGAGCCAGTAGTAGTTCTTTGTAAAAAGCAAGGAATTCTTCTGCAATGTGCTGGGGTGGGTGAGGAGGCTCTCCTCCGACTTAATGGCTGGAATAGCTCTGTGGGAGTCAGCCTGCATGAGCTGTTGCGCCAGAAGTCGAGTTTTTCACCAAAATCATAACAGCAGTGTTTGATTCCGGCAAGTGCTTATTTCACCATGGATGTATACATGGACTTTAAGTCCATCTTAGCCAATGTTAATCACTGTAAGTTTTCTTTTGTCAGGTTTGTGCTGTAGGATGTCATTAAAGAGAGGATCAATTGATCCAGTTGTTGTTTCGTGGCAGCCATCCCCAGAACACTTCTTCTGAATATATACAGTCAATCTGTAGTAGAAGGTAGGTATCTTAATATTTCAGTCTAGTGTAGCATTTTTCTTAGGCAAACAACCTTCTCATAAGCTTGTGGTAAGACCACACTGCAGCACCTAGCTGAAAGAAATGTGTTACCCAAAGTAATGTTTAACCTTCCCGCAGTGAAAGAAAAATGAAGAAAAAGGTGCCTGTAATGTCAAAAGTGCACACGCTGTAAGAAGCACACACTGTTCTTTTAAGAAAAAGTTACTATAGCACTGATAAAAGGTATACCTGGTCTTCTCTGCCCCAGGACTGTAATGGAGCAGTCCTACTCTAGTGAGGAGGTTGTGCTCTTGGGCACTGAAATCCTAAAATCAGTGCAAGCACACTCACATACTCAAGAGCAGGTGCATCACAGGCAACAGCGCACATTTAATTTGTACACAATAAAGCAGTATCAAGGAAGGGGTCACCAACAAAAAACAAAACAAGCATTTGCAATGCAATAGGTCTCACATTTGTTTGAGTTGGAGCTATTGACATTGTAAATGGCAATGTTTTTCAGTCATGTTTTGTAAGTGCAGTGATAATTTAAAGAAACTAGGCTATTGCTGGGGTTTGTTGGCTGGAATACCAAAGTATTGCTGCCCTGAAATCTGTGCTCAGAAGGGATACCCATTACAAAATTAGTTTATTTTTTGCAGACAGACTATCAATGTTGTCGTTTCTGAATACTTTTTAAAACTTTCCAAGGTATCTCCATCACTTGACGAAATGGGTCATAGCAAGACAGAAAGTTTGTTGTCTTTTATTTACTGGCCGTACCACCCATGTTTAGGGATGCCTTAATGCATGTGCTCTATATACATGCTTGCTCTCTCGCACTAGTGCAGGTCCCCTCTGTTGTATTCTTCAAGTAAATGTTCTAGCGAGTCTTCAAAACCACCCGATCGGAAAAGGCATCTCTGGTAATATGTGCTGTATGTGCTGTGGAATTTGTGATATGCCATGCCATGTCTGCACCAGACTCGAATCCTTCTTCACAGTTCCAGCTTATTTGTTTTCTTGCTATGGAGAGGGCTCCCGCAGTGACATTGGGGCTTACAGGTCTGTTACACGTTATACTGTCTATAGCTTAAAGACATGACATGAACTAATGTAAGACAAGGCTCGTGGGGCTGAACATTATTTCTGCTTGAATCTGGGGACTATTGATCTTGCTGCAGCCAGTGTGGATGCTGCCATACATCTGCTACTGCGATAACTGCACAGTGGCATGAACAGGGCCATTTTGTGCGGGTTTATATTGCGCGAACTCGAGCAAAAGGTATTGGAGTATTTTACATGAGCACCAGTTGCATTATGCAAATTCTTTTTTTTATGCACGTGGCGAATGAGTGATTTGACCCTAATCACAGGAAGTTGAGCCAACGGCGATACTTGAACCCAGTTCCACAGTTGGCAGATGTGGTTGTTACGCCACATCCTGTTCCAATGCGGACACGGACAGACAGCTGCGGTACAAATGGGAAGACCATTCTCCTGTTGTGGCATTACATTATAACTGGGCAGTAATACTACTACTGCTATAACGCATTGCCGCTTCTGAAATGGAAACGCTCCTGCAAAGGCAACTTACTTTTGCCGTAGCACCAACAGCCACGCTAAACTGAAGTAACAAAAAAAAAAAAAAACACGACTACTCTGCCTTTTGTCTGCCCCCGGGAAAAAACAGATTTACATCCTCTGTTCTTTTAACTATCGTGGCACGCATACACTGTACCTGGAAATGATGCCATGTAATCGATCACACCGAGTAGCGACTTCTAAAGGGTTTCAACTGATGAAAACAAACCTGCAACTACCGCCGCATAGCGTTTAGGAGCAGAGATTAACAAACAGAAGTAAACACAGATATAAAGGTGTTTAACAAACTTTGCAGCTAGCAAAGCTTTCCACGATGGCTGCAAGATCGATAGCACCTTAAAACTAGAACCAGTGCCAGACCTAACCAGACGTAAAAAAGAAGTCACATTTTGAAAAACTCACCGCCGCAGCCCGGCTTGGACAGGAAGCCCGGCAACCTGTGTTGGGACGGGGGCGGGGCCGCAAAAAGACAGGAAGCAGACGGGAGCCTACCCCGCACTCCTGTGCCCCTGAAGCCAGCCGGAAGCGAGCGTGTGAGCTAGCGGGGCTCCCGTGCTCGTGGAGAGCCCCGCCTGTTGCCGAGACTGACCCGCTGACGAGGGAGAGAGGGGCACGCGGAAAGAGCCCGGTAAGGGGGGGGATGTGTGTGCGTGTGCGTGTGCGTGCGTGTGTGTGCGCGTGTGTGTGTGTGTGTGTGTGTGTGTGTGTGTGTGCGCGCATGCGTGCTGATCCATTGTGACTGAACAGCATGACGGAAACGGAGCGCGTGATCACGCGTGCGACCTGATCCGATTCCGGCATGCTGCGCGTGCCCATCTCTTGTCTCCTGGGAAGCACAGGCGTTGACTATAGGTCTCGCGGCGAGACAGCGCTTCGCGCTGTAATCGCCAGGGCGAGACCTAAAAATATGGTGACGAACAGAACAGACAGTGGTTTCTTAAACATATGTCACCGCTACTTGCTAATAACTATTAAGTTAACCTCCACTCCGCAGCTAGTATGGTCCCCCTACTAAAAACTCCCACCCTTTACCTTTCACTGCACTCGTACATCAAGGTTTCAAAACACATAACTCTACCAGACATTGAACAGGTTGCCTGCACAAATGAAAGATCAGAGATACAGTTCAAAATAATTTACAACGCAACGCGTTAAGCATACACATTTTGCATTTCATTCCATCAGTACTCCGAAGAAAGAACAAAATTCTGTAGTTACGCACCCATCATTGGAATCAAGAAGAAGTGTGACTGCTTTCTGAGGGTTCCAATTTCCTAGTGCTTCACTACTTCCACAAACTGCAATAATTTCACCTGTGAAGACAAAACAGTTCACCATTTAAAAGTACTAATTTAGAGCATACTCCTCCAAACAGTACTTCACAATTTGATATAAATTGTATTACAAATCTACAAGTCCTAAACAAGATTAGCATAACATATGTAACCAAGAATTAAGTCATCAACAAATATACAGGTCACAACTTAACAAGTATCGCAGTGTAGGGAAGAAGAAACTAATACTTGCGTTTAATCCTTACAATAGATTTCGATTACAAGACCACATTTTCTATATTTATGTGTAGGGAATCAAATGTTCCCAACTTAAAATGGATAAAAAAAAGCAGGAAATGGGGAAATATTGGCACCACACTTACTACGTGGCAATTCTCACACTGTCACATCCAGGGTGACGAGCAGATCAGTTACCTACCAGGTAGTTCTCCTAAAGCGAACAGCACTGAGCAGTCCCTTTCCTTGTAGTTGACTGTATTTAAGCTATCTTTGTGAACATGAGACAAACTTTCGATTAACAAAATATGCAAATTATGTGGACTGTTTTAAATGGGGAGGACATGGATGCGTACGCATTCTGTCCAGTTATACAAAATCACCTTATTTAGAATACAGTTTGGTCGAAAAGGGAAATGACATCACTTTAAAACAGAAAATATAAGATGGGTGTGTATTCTGAAGTAGGTCCCTAACATTTTCTTCGACAATTTACTTATTTGTGGTACATTTATGTTCCTAGTTTGGGGCGTAAAAACATCTCTAGATTACCATTTGTCTACAACACTTGATGCCAAGACAAAATCAAAGGACTACCAAATTGAGAGGATTTACACATTATTAGATTACAAAATAAAAGCTATAAATATGAGAAAAAACAACCCAATAGTCTTTTATGAGAATACTATACTAGTCCAAAAATACTTAAGGAACAGATTAGCTGGGCAGTCTTGTCTAACAAACAAATTTGATTTGGACAAATACAACTCAAATTTATCAGGAGTTATAATGAGATTTCAAAGAATACTAAGAGGGTAGAAGGTGGAACAATTTGTAAAGCCCTACGCGAGAAAATACGTTTTTGTGGCTCTATGTGCAATCTGCAAACTCGATTTCTCAAATCCATTCGCAAATATTCTTACCGACTAAGTAGCCAAAGAAATGCACTTTAATCCTATATACCTTTCTATAACTTTAATAACGTTTCCAGGTTGTCTAAAGTTTGGACAAGTGTCTTCCCTTCTAAAACATCAACAACAAGAAATGCTGCTGATGACAGTAGAAAACTTTCACCTGATACTGGAAAGCTGTACATAGAGTCAACTAAAGCAGCTTCTTCAAAGCAATAATTTTCTTGACGACTTCCACTCTATTTTCGGTGCTGGCTGCAGGACAAACTGCTATTCTGCAAATCGCAAATGATACTCTTCATATCCTTCACAAGGTTTATTCCTGTATGCCAGCTTTACTTGATTTTGGCAGAGTTTGTTTTGGTTAATTAGGATATCTTCATTTATAAGCTAAAATATAGCAGGTGCGCTTAAGATGACAATCTGGATTGGTTCATGTTCCTTCTAGCGAACTGATGGCAACTGATCAAAATTGGTAGATTAATTTCCAACATAATAGCGTCTTGTAAAGGTATTATACAAGGGTGGACCTTAGTCCCTGCTCTCTTTAATCTTCATATGAAACACATGGATGAAGTCATAAAAAAATCCAGTTTGTCTTACTATTATCATGCAGATGACGAAATTAAGTTATCTGTAACGGTAGTTCTCCAGTAGTTTTATATAGAGTTTAATATAGCGCAAACTTGACCCAAATCGGGTAACAGCGCTTTACGTAGCACCGGTTGCATAACGTGAGGACACATTCATTGTTTGAGAGGCACAGGGAGATTAGGTGATTTGCCCAGAATCACAGAATGCTCAGAGTCATTGCCAAGACTCGAACCCAGTACCCCAGATTCGAGATTGACCGCCCTAGCCGTTAGGCCAACTCCTCTCCCTGGCATCCTTCATAGATTTACATGCTTGAATCATTCTCTGTTGAAGTGGGAGTCCCCGCAGCATAATTGTAAATCAGTACAGTATACTTCACATAGCCTAAAATAGCTATAAAACATTCACTTCATTAACTGATCTACATCATTTATAAGAAACCAAACTTTAGCCAAACAGGTGACCGCACCCTCTAGAACACTCCCCACAGAAGCTTCATTACCTCCGACTTTCAAACACTAGTGGGAAAGATAAACCCATATCAATAAGGGAAGCCTCTATGGGAAGTCGGGTGGGTCGCAACTAAATCTATGAAATATGCAAATATTGGTGAACTACAGTTACAGGTAAGTAACTTATTTTCTTCTTCAGTATTGGGTCCGTCGTAGATTTGCAAGCTTCAATCAGAATAGCTAGCAGTTAGAGCATGACTGTGCTCCGACAATTCCAGGCAGTAATGGTGTGTGGACGTATGCCTCTTTTTTCCATGAGGCCGCTCAACATATTTCTTTGGGAGGCACAGCAGCGAATAGAGCTGCCGTAGTAGACACCGCTCTAGTACAGTGCACTTTAAACTTTGCCTGTGCGAGGCCTTCTAACCTGGCAGTGACAAAGTTGGATAGCCGTTAAAATCCTATGCTTGATTTGGAAAATGGAAGACCCGTATGGGAATTCCCAAATGTTGGTCTGTCTTCCTGAAGTGTTTAGTGTGATGCAGATAGACTTTCAGGCATCTTTTAACATCTAACATATGCAATGATCTTTCAGCTGCTGTTTGTGGCTTCCAAATGAATGTCTTCAGGGCAATTGACTCATTTAGATGAAATTATTTCAGGACTTTGGGAATGCATCTGGGATTACTTCTGAGAATCATACAATTGTCCTTGAACTGTAGAAAAGGCTCTTTAATTGTGAAGACTTGCATCTTGCTAACTCTCCTTGCTGATGTAAGGACTAACAACGCCACTTTCCACGTTTAAAACTATGCCTTGGGTTCGAATGGAGCCTTCAATAGCTGGAAAGCACTGTGTTGAGCTGCTATGAAGGAGGAGGTGCCTTAACTGGCATTTAAAAAACTGTTTAATCACCCTATTAGACCACAAAAATGGTGAAGAAATTGATATTCTATATCTTGAGATTGCTGCTAAATGCACCTTTATGGAAGCATGGACCAAACCGGACTTTGCCAAAAATAAGAGATATGGTAGAAATTGCTTTGGCACGACAGACTGGGTGAAGATTAGATTTTTGGCACCATAAACAGAATGGCTTCCATTTCAGTTTATATGCTTTATAATTGGTATCAGTTCTGCCTTTCACAATTATTTCTCTACAGTCTTGAGGGACGCTCATGCTCGTAAACCCATTGTATTCAGGAGCCAGGCCGATAAGTGTAAGGAGGTTTGGTCCAGATGAAGTACCTGGTTTTGGTTAATTGTTGGTAACATAGGAAGGGGTTTCAGCTCGATGTGGGTCCTTTCCGATAGAAGGAACAGTTCCGTGAACCTATGCTATCTGGGCTTCTTGGCAACAATCAGAATTATTTGGCATGGTTTCTGCCTCATTTTGCAGAGAAGTTTTGGAATCAAGAGGATCGGGGGGGGAAAGCGTAGGCAAAGATCCCTAGCCGTCTCATCAAAAATGCATCCCTTTCCCCGACCCATGGCCTCTGTTGCAGGTGTCAACATGTGTAAAACTGCCATTTTCGATTATCAGGTGGCAAAAAGATCTAGTGCCTGTTTGCCCCATTGATGGAAGATCTTTTAAAGTGGTCTAACTGGGCTCCCATTCATGGCAGCTGTTTTGGTTCTGCTCACTGTGCCCGAAAGGTTGGTAGTACCTGCTCTTATGGTTACTTGGTACTTCAGCACCCATTTCCAAATTTCTTGCACTTTTGAGTTGTCACTGCGTTCTGCCAGTGTCTCTACTTCTAAGGCTTGTTGCCTTCTTGGCGCTTATTTCATATAAGCTGCTGCTGATCTAAATTGCAGTTGTGCATAGTAAGGGTGGTATTATTGCTGTAAGGGCTGATATGTTTGGCATTTGTATGGTTGATAACCCCCCTCTATATGTGAACAACCCTTTTCCTCTTGCCCTTTAAAAGACATTTTTCTTATCTGCGGGATGCCCAAGATTGTATAACATCTACATTTACCTTGCTCCCCTGTAAGGTGTCATCCACACAATGCCTCTCCATCATACGGCATGTCTAAGATCTTGCTCTGAACGTCTGGCCTGAACGATGTGGTCTTCAACCATTCTTGCTGTCTCTGGAGGGCAGCTCCCACCAACTGTCTAAATCCTGTCAATGCTATATCCATCGCGCATTCTAGGTTCTTTAAAGAGGTTCTTTCTCAGTCTTGAAAGATTCTCTTGGCTTCTCCTTTTCCATAGTCAGGCAAGAGATCTATGTATGCGGCAATGTCTGACCACATTTGCCTGTAATACCAGCCTAGTACGGCTAGCTAATTGGCAGCGCAAACAGTAGTTGCTGCCCTTGATGAGAAACATTTATCAATGTAATCTAAGTGCCTGCCTTCTCTATCTGGTGGTGTGGAGTTGGGCATCAAATGATTCTTGGATAGGCACTGAGCTGCTTGAGCAACACAGAATCTAGTCTTGGATGCCCAACCAGGCATACAGGTGAGCTTTATGGTGCCTTGTATTTTTTTGTCTAGTCTTGGAAAAACATCAGAGACTCTTGCAGGGTTCTTCAGTATCTTGATCCCTCCTTCCCAAATAAAAAAATATTGGGATTGCTTCAACTGATTTCTTTAGTCGGCTCTTTAAAAATCATATGAAAAAAACAGTTAAACTCTTTAATAGTCAAAAGGTAACTGAAACCGTTTTGCTGCTCTTTCCATGAGATTATGGAAACCTCTGATGTCATCAGGTGGTGAGTCCAGTGGTTGTGGTGTAGTGGACATAGTGCCGCAACCAAATAATCGTCCCGTTCATTGGGAGTAGATTGGTTGACTGGGATTTCCCCATCCTCTCCATCTTCCAAGCCCTAGGAGTCTGGTTCATCCTCAGGAGGCGCTTGAGTCCTGTCAGGTGTTAGAGGTGCAGCAACAGAACACAGAGTACTCGGAGTGGGTGTTTGAGGTGGACATATAGAATGATGGCGATACTGCCTTTGTGGGTTCCGGGAATCTATTCACAGGAGTCATGCAACAAATTTCCTAGAGGTCTTGAACTAAAGCTAATGGAAGTTAAACCATGCCTTCCTGAACTGGAGGGTGACTAGAATCTTGGAATGGTTCCATATATTGTGCAGGCTTTTCTATAAGTTACTGTGGTCTTGAGGAATATTAATCATCGTAATATTCTTCATTGTCTTCTTGGTATTCAAAATTCAGCTCTGTAGGACTATGGGCCGCTCCAAATGGGTGTTTATCATCTGAATCTTCTTCATCAAGCAAGTGACTTGTCGGAGAAGAGAGACCTTTCTTGAAGATGTGTGTTGCAAAAATTCTGATGGCGTTTTTTCCCCAGTTGACAACTCCATTGTTATCTTTGTCGCCGGAGATCTCTTTTTCACCACGGAGTTCGTTGTTTATGTTTTAGTTAGTAGTTTCACCATCAAAGACCGTGTTTTGGTCAACAGGCCTTTAATCAATAGTGCTTGCGACGACTGTGTCCTCGTCGACCTTGCCATCGTCGTCATCATAGTTGTCGTCGCAAAGGATAGCAGACACTGTTCGGTTTCAGTTACCTTTGACTAATAGAGAGTTTAACTGTTTTTCATATGATCTTTAAAGAGCTAGTTGGAGCTACCCCAATATTTTTTACTTGGGAAGAAGGGATCAAGATAATGAAGAACCCTGCAATAGTAAAGATAGTGTTATATGCGGACTACACTCAGCTGCTCTTTACCTGTAACAAGGACGCAGACTTCAGAGGCGAAGCAATCAATTCCTGCTTATCTGAGAGGTTTGCCTGGCTCCAGTTAAATCAATTCAAATGCAACTCCGAAAAGTCTGAAACTATATTTTTCTGCCTGCCCCCCAATATTTTGTGGCACAACTGGTGGCCACAGGACATGCATCCGCCTTCTACCTCGGTTAGACTAGTCAAAAACCTGGGGGTGTAAATGGAGGACACCCTAAATATGAAATCACAGATTCAAGCGGTAACCGGACAATGTTTCGGCCTTCTGAAAATGTTGAAACAGTTTTTACCCCTTGTTCCGATTCCTCACAAGAAAACAATGGGCCAGGCCCTGATCTGCTCCAGACTGGACTACGTTAACGTCCTATACCTAGGACTACCGGAATATTTACTCACCCGCCTACAGATGGTCCAAAACGCTGTAGCCAGGGCAATACTTTTACTCGGCCCGAGGACGCGGATGTCCCCCCATTTGAAATCCCTTTGGCTCATGATCCGCAGGTGGATCCACTTCAAGGCTCTTGTCTTGGCCTTTAAGGCCCTCCACGACATCGGAGCCCCTTATCTCAGGGAAAGAGTCCAGTTTTACCACCCTCGGCGCACCCTGCGCTCCTCATCGCGGTCGCAAGCAAGCACTCCTGTGATCCTCCGCTCTCCAATTGGAGGTCGATCTTTTCAGGTCCAAGTGGCCAAACTCTGGAACTGTATGCCGCCAACTCCAAGACAGATGCATGACCTTCTCTCTTGGAGAAAGTCCCTGAAAACGTGGTTGTTCCAGCAATAGCCTCTGCTTCGTCTTGGTTAGTCTGATCTGCCACCTCCACTCAGCGCCGGAACACTCTTGAGTAGCTGTGCGCTCTAAAAATACCCTGTTAACATAACAGTTGTCGTCAGTATGGTTGACAGAGATGTTGTCATCATTGACATTTTAAAGGCCAATTTAGAAGTTATCATCAACTGTTCTGAAGTGGATTTCTTCCAATGTAAAGCCAAAAGAGGGAGAAGGATTGGTTGTCTCAGACCTCACTATTTCTGTGAAGGCTTTGTCTTTTTGTCTCTGTGAGAGCGCTCTTCTGATGCCCTCTCTTGAAGACTCGTAATGAGTCTTTTTCAAGGCCTTTCTTAGTGTCTCTGATGACCGATGGCCACGCAACCTTTTCCCCCCTCGAGAACAAGAGGCATCCTCACCTATCCTTCTCCTCAGAAACCACAGACCTAGTTTTAAATTCTGTAGCAATATAAGAGTCTCCCCTCTCTATCTTTAAGAGTCTTAGAGGGAAAAGTGTGGCATATTTTGTGGGAAGGGTGTAAGCAATAAACACTTCTTATGTGGATCTTCAGAATGAAGTCTCTCACAAGTTCCACGAGGGCTGAAAAAAGTCATTTCTTTGCGGATTCTGAAATCTTGGGTTGTTATATCTTGGTTAAAGTTGTCCTTCTTGATGATAAAAGGCTTGAAATGAGTAATACTGTTGATAAACTGGGCTGGGTTCAGGGAGACTCCCTTCACACGAAGTGCAGTACAAAATATGAGGTAATAAAGCCTCTCAGGGGAGTTTTCCAGACTGAGCTGTCGCCTGATTGGCTGAAGTTTTGTTCCTTATAAAAGATGTGGATAAGTTAATGAAATTATCGTTTTCTAACCATTATAGGCTATGTTTAGAATACTGTACTGTTTATATTTATACCGTGGGACTCCCACATTGACGGCGAGGAAGGATTCAAGTCTGTGAAACTATGAAAAATCTAAAACTGGAAAAACTCAGGTGAATTTGTTGGTCTCCGCTCAAAGCACCTAAATATTGGTCTTTTCTCAAGGCAAACTACAATCTTGGCTTACCAAGCACTTCCTCAAATTAAATTAAATTAAATCCAAATAAAAACGGATTTCTACTCTGTTTCAGTGGAACAGTATCTTTATTCTACTTAAGTCCTAGACGGCTCTCCAACCATCAGTGAATGATATTCACAAAAGAGGATCGGTGGTAGTGTTCCCCTACCAAAAGGGAAAACGTCCGCACATAAAATTAATACTTCTCACAAAATAATTATAAACGTGAAGTATATTACATAATAAGTATTAGTCCGTCTCAAAGAGGTGCTCTTGTAGCCTGGTGCACACCCACCACCAGGGGTGTCAAAACAGCACAAAGTGCCTAATATCAAAATGAAAATGAGAGCAGGCCACACAGCACTCCCGCTAATGTTCAATTACTGATTGATCTATGAAAATCTAGATTAATGTTCAGAATGTATCAAAACTAAGTAGTGTATCTTATGCTCATCCACAATCAACAATATATAATGTCCAATATTTCACACAAACTCCAAATTCAGAGATCCAAGCCAATTCGTATTCTTCCAAATCTTTATTGTGTATCCATAGGCATATAAAAACTTCACAGCTCACACCGCCGACACGTGTGTCGTCTCATAGAGACTTTTTCAAGGCAAGGAATTTATAAGTCGACCTGTGTTCACTAAATTGCGACTCCTCTATGCCGGTCGTGAAGTAGACCACCTAACCAGAATTCCTCTCCTCAAGGTTCAATCTGTGTGGAGAGTCTTCAGCTAATCGTTGCACTTAATGGACAGAGGTTACAATATGTCAGAGATTGTTGAGTATACTGAAGCCAGGTCAAAATACAAAATATCCTGTGATAAGTATCAGGACCGCAAATAATAAGATTGATCAGTAGTAAGAATTTGAGGCTAAATACGCCATGTCAGACTATTAGACTACCGCTCCACTGCGTTTTAGTCTGTTAAACGCTATTGCTGAGTGGAGGTCCCTCTTCAATATTTATACGCACGCAACCAGAGACCTTGATAAGTCTCTCCAAATGTAGATAGCACGCCAACCTCCGAAATCTAATACTGGAAAAACTCAGGTGAATTTGTTGGTCTCCGCTCAAAGCATCTAATTATTGGTCTTTTCTCAAGGCAAACTACAATCTTGGCTTACCAAGCACTTCCTCAAATTAAATTAAATCCAAATAAAAACTGATTTCTACTCTGTTTCAGTGGAACAGTATCTTTATTCTACTTAAGTCCTAGACGGCTCTCCAACCATCAGTGAATGTCCCAAATACCTTGGTTTAATTCCTGATAAAACACATTCTTCAGAATCACACTAACATCATGATTATACATGCTAACTTAGTTAGACTAACTAAAAAGGATCAAGCCACTTTTACTGGAGCAAGACTTTAACAAGTATCAGAAGCACTGGTTTAATCCAGATTATAATACGAGAATTTTGTAAACAATCAGGGAAACCCGCCTATATTCCATAAAGCTGCTGAACAGATTTCCAAAGGGGATACAGTCTTGCCCCCCCCCTCTCTGAGAATCAGCTGACACCTAACTTGAGATGTCAGTAACTTCAATGGTTTGCGATTGGAATGGCAAGCCACTGGTAACTGTAGAGTGCATTAAAATGTGGAAGGACTGGGCATTTTAAAACAGAGTGGACATGAGTGACAGAACAGCCACTTTGCAGTCACAAATCTTGTGATTGTGTGAATTACAGGGTTTGAGATTTGCACAGCTGGTCCTATGTTGAAGATAACTGGTGTGAATGGATACTTGAAAAGAAAAGAAGATTGAAGTGCTTCGGGCTGCAATGTTTTATCACTACAAGCAGAGGCTGCATTGTTTATAGCAGTGTAATAGCACTCTGACCTAATTGAGTACTATGATGTTGCCTATGCATACCTCAACTTTGTTCCTTATTAGAGAAGGTTTGTGAGGAGCGTGGCATTACAAATAAATTGGAGTTACTAAATATGCTTGTAAAC
This sequence comes from Lissotriton helveticus, assembly GCF_964261635.1. Classification (NCBI taxonomy): domain Eukaryota; kingdom Metazoa; phylum Chordata; class Amphibia; order Caudata; family Salamandridae; genus Lissotriton; species Lissotriton helveticus. Next base: position 1,653,399,951 of record NC_136067.1, read on the forward strand.
TAATAAATTAGCTTGTTTCCGTTACAAAGGAAGTGGGTTCAGGCTAGTGAACCTCAACCCACTCCTCATTACACAACTTAACGCAGTTGCTATTGTAGCAGCTGGGAATGCTTGCCCCTTGTTCTCACTGCTGCCTGTCCACTGTGAAACGTCTGCACACTCTTATCTGCCAACATGCAAGGAAACCAGCTGAGTAGGAAGAGTCTAATGATTGGGGTGATCATGGCAGGTGTTCACAAGGGCCCAGGTGGAAGACAGAACCCAGAGTGTCTTAGTGAGGGGCTAGAGTGGAGTGGAGTACAGCCAAGCTGCCACTGTGACAACCTTCTTGTCCCCAAGTGATGTGGCCTGGCGTCTGGTTTTGCGACTTTGTTTACCATGAAAAGTTCAATAAATTAAACATGCACTGGGATGGTTCGGGCCTGGGTTACGTTTTGCAGTTTCTCAGGCAGAGCAGCTGAAAAGCCAAGAGGCGGTAAGACCGAATATTACAGCAGATGGACAAGGCGATGGTGGGACTAGTGCCTTAAACATAGCTGAGCAAAGCCAGTGCGGTAAGCTGTTGGACTTTTCCAGTCGGCTCGAACCTCCATCAATAGACATCCTACTGGACTGACAGTAACAATTTTGTGTGTTGCCTCTTCCTAGATCCTAAAACCACATCACTTTTGCTTCGCACCAGGTCAGCCTCACAGTGACTCCCATAAGGAAGAAATGTATCAAAGCCACATCGGTGACTGACTGACCAAACTAGCATTAGAAGTAATTAGTATTTTAGTGCGGAATAGAACCGCCCTTCCCCAAGGATCACATACATACTTCCCTTGTAGAAGTCCTGAGAAGGCCTTTACTCTATAGGCCAAACCCCTTTAACTTTTTTCCCCACTGAAAAGGTTACATTGGTAATTATGCTAAATGGACTAATTTTAACAATGGCAGTTAAAAAAAAAAAAAAAAAAAAAAAAAAGACTAGTGGGCTGTGCACTTTAATAGTTAACTGTAAGAAAAATACTTTTTTCATGTTCACCCCCAAAGTTTTAAGCTGATGCTGCTGGTTTTTTGACAGAGTGCACGGAGGCCTGCTAACCAGACCTCAATGCCAGTGTTCTAACGCATTACAACTTGTATGTTGAATTTGCAACCCCCAGTTGGCAGAAGCAGATGTATTCATAAGTCGCTAGTATATGGTACCAAGGGTATCCAAGGCATGTAAGTCAGAGTGTCCACCTAGGGCTGCAGCACAGATTGTAAAAGACTGTGTACAAAATGGCTCCCAGCATGCCAATGCACTCTGGAATAGCATGTATTAAAACGGTTAGTTCGACTTTGCATTTTTAAACCAATGGTAAAGTCCCTACTTCCCTTAACAATATATACAAGTCTTTCCTAAGGAAGGTCTACGATAGGGAGCTGTAATTATTAAGTAGGACATATATTTTTAATATGTCCAAACAGCAAGACTTTAAATTGCCATTTTTGCTGTTGAAACGTTGGTAGCCCCATTGGCTAAGTTACCGGCTGACCTCTCAGTCGGACAACTGCTAAATGGACGACTAAAATGGGTACTACAAGGTATAAAATTAATTGTGGCTTTAAACCGAACTTGATGCCAAAGTCAAAAATAATGTCACCTTTAGCGAAAGGTAACCCTAAGAAAGTTGCCACTTTGTTGCCTAGTTGGTCCAGTGACTTTCAACAGCTGCTGGCCAGACATCCTTCTGCCTTCCTGGGGAGTCGTGTGAAAAGACTCCCCGAGTCAGGAACAATAGAGGCTTCTTACAAGGAAGGTGCTACCTCCCCCTCACAGGCAGCCTGTGGTTCAAGTGTTTCTTTCCAAATACTTCGACATCAGCAGAAAGGGCTCTTCACGCATTAGATGTCAAGTGATGCCTAAAGTTTTACTTGGAAAGAACTTGAGCTTTCAGCAAGACCTCTCAATTATTTGTTGCTTACGGTGCTCCAAGGAAAGGCTTTCCACTCTCCAAACATAGCATTTCCGAATGGGTTAAGAACGCAATTCAATTTTGCCATCAGAAAGCAGGCAGACCATTGCCTTCAAGAGTTCGAGCCCATTCCACGAGAGCTGTATCTCCTTCAAACAGCATTGTTTGCTAGGATGTCACTTCCTAAGATATGCCAAACATAGAACAGACACACCTTTACTCAAAATTACTGCTTGGATTCAGCAGTTCTCAATGATACGGCAGAGGGCCAAGCAGTGCTTCAACATTTTTTAGTAAAGGTGAGCCATCTTGGTCTACCCTCCAGCCTCTTATTTATTTATGCACATTTACATGCTGTGTGTTTTATTTAGATACACATATATGTATTCTGTCTGCTTACCAATATCCACTTCAATAATGTTCTTCTTCGATTGCTTGCCTATATATGCATAAGGTTGCTTATATTTATTACACATTAAGTTATAATGTAAATGTGTTACTAAGCTGCTCGCTAATCTGATTCAAGCATGTAAATCTATGAATGTTCCACTGCTAGAGTAAGAATTTAGTTACTTACCTGTAATTAGTACACCAGTATTGGAATCTTTCATAGATTCACATGCGACTCGCCCTCCTCCCCTGGGGAAGCTCACCTTTCTATATCAGTACTATTCTGTTGGCACTCAGGCTCTAAATCTGAGATACTGGAGCTCCTCTCAGGAGTGTTCTAGAAAGTGATACATTCAGATTGGTTAATGCATAACTTTGGCCCTTTATTATTAATGGCAATGATAGGTTGCTAAACTAAGAGGCCTAGGCCTTTTTTAGCCTATACTTATCATGGTAATATTATATTAAGTTACCGTGGACACCAATCTCGACGACGGGGTAAAGAGTCAAGCATGTGAATCTATGAATGATTCCAATACTGGAGAACTACACTTACAGGTAAGTAACTCATTTCTTGTGTGTCCCTAAGATGTTCATTCAGTCATATGGATCTTATGTTTCACAATCATGCTTCGGTTATGATTGGTAAATGCAACATCATTACTGACAAAAAATGTTTTGGCTAATTCACTTATCAATAAACAACAGAAGTGTAAATCCTGACTGGATGAAGAGTGTTGTAAAATGAGTCCCTCTTATTTATTAGAAGAACCCTCACTCACCAATCTAGTTGGTGACATGCTTCATCATTGGGTTCCCACCAGAGAGGTCGAGTGCCTCTCTGGTGTGCTGCAACGCCTGCTTACAGCGGAGCAGGTTTTTGATTTTGTGGAGGTGCAATAAGTGATAGTGCGATGAGATAAAATTGCCTTTACCTGCCCGAAAGAATGTATTGGTGGAGAGGTAAGGCAAGGTTAAAACGTTAGTGAGGAGGATGTGTGGAACTGGTTAAATTGACCAGAAACATCCACCAAATGTCACAGCGGTATACACACGCTAAGGTTTACCCTAACCTGTGACATACAAAAACCACACAACTTACGGTTACCATGAGGCCACCTCTCTACGGGCTTTTAGGAGGCTGAAACATGTAGACCACTTTTTACTACCCCCTTCGGGATGTTTCTGGTCAATTTAACCAGTTCCACACATCCTCCTCACTAACGTTTTAACCTTGCCTTACCTCTCCACCAATACATTCTTTCGGGCAGGTAAAGGCAATTTTATCTCATCGCACTATCACTTATTGCACCTCCACAAAATCAAAAACCTGCTCCGCTGTAAGCAGGCGTTGCAGCACACCAGAGAGGCACTCGACCTCTCTGGTGGGAACCCAATGATGAAGCATGTCACCAACTAGATTGGTGAGTGAGGGTTCTTCTAATAAATAAGAGGGACTCATTTTACAACACTCTTCATCCAGTCAGGATTTACACTTCTGTTGTTTATTGATAAGTGAATTAGCCAAAACATTTTTTGTCAGTAATGATGTTGCATTTACCAATCATAACCGAAGCATGATTGTGAAACATAAGATCCATATGACTGAATGAACATCTTAGGGACACACAAGAAATGAGTTACTTACCTGTAAGTGTAGTTCTCCAGTATTGGAATCATTCATAGATTCACATGCTTGACTCTTTACCGCGTCGTCGAGATTGGTGTCCACGGTAACTTAATATAATATTACCATGATAAGTATAGGCTAAAAAAGGCCTAGGCCTCTTAGTTTAGCAACCTATCATTGCCATTAATAATAAAGGGCCAAAGTTATGCATTAACCAATCTGAATGTATCACTTTCTAGAACACTCCTGAGAGGAGCTCCAGTATCTCAGATTTAGAGCCTGAGTGCCAACAGAATAGTACTGATATAGAAAGGTGAGCTTCCCCAGGGGAGGAGGGCGAGTCGCATGTGAATCTATGAAAGATTCCAATACTGGTGTACTAATTACAGGTAAGTAACTAAATTCTTACTCTAGCAGTGGAACATTCATAGATTTACATGCTTGAATCAGATTAGCGAGCAGCTTAGTAACACATTTACATTATAACTTAATGTGTAATAAATATAAGCAACCTTATGCATATATAGGCAAGCAATCGAAGAAGAACATTATTGAAGTGGATATTGGTAAGCAGACAGAATACATATATGTGTATCTAAATAAAACACACAGCATGTAAATGTGCATAAATAAATAAGAGGCTGGAGGGTAGACCAAGATGGCTCACCTTTACTAAAAAATGTTGAAGCACTGCTTGGCCCTCTGCCGTATCATTGAGAACTGCTGAATCCAAGCAGTAATTTTGAGTAAAGGTGTGTCTGTTCTATGTTTGGCATATCTTAGGAAGTGACATCCTAGCAAACAATGCTGTTTGAAGGAGATACAGCTCTCGTGGAATGGGCTCGAACTCTTGAAGGCAATGGTCTGCCTGCTTTCTGATGGCAAAATTGAATTGCGTTCTTAACCCATTCGGAAATGCTATGTTTGGAGAGTGGAAAGCCTTTCCTTGGAGCACCGTAAGCAACAAATAATTGAGAGGTCTTGCTGAAAGCTCAAGTTCTTTCCAAGTAAAACTTTAGGCATCACTTGACATCTAATGCGTGAAGAGCCCTTTCTGCTGATGTCGAAGTATTTGGAAAGAAACACTTGAACCACAGGCTGCCTGTGAGGGGGAGGTAGCACCTTCCTTGTAAGAAGCCTCTATTGTTCCTGACTCGGGGAGTCTTTTCACACGACTCCCCAGGAAGGCAGAAGGATGTCTGGCCAGCAGCTGTTCAAAGTCACTGGACCAACTAGGCAACAAAGTGGCAACTTTCTTAGGGTTACCTTTCGCTAAAGGTGACATTATTTTTGACTTTGGCATCAAGTTCGGTTTAAAGCCACAATTAATTTTATACCTTGTAGTACCCATTTTAGTCGTCCATTTAGCAGTTGTCCGACTGAGAGGTCAGCCGGTAACTTAGCCAATGGGGCTACCAACGTTTCAACAGCAAAAATGGCAATTTAAAGTCTTGCTGTTTGGACATATTAAAAATATATGTCCTACTTAATAATTACAGCTCCCTATCGTAGACCTTCCTTAGGAAAGACTTGTATATATTGTTAAGGGAAGTAGGGACTTTACCATTGGTTTAAAAATGCAAAGTCGAACTAACCGTTTTAATACATGCTATTCCAGAGTGCATTGGCATGCTGGGAGCCATTTTGTACACAGTCTTTTACAATCTGTGCTGCAGCCCTAGGTGGACACTCTGACTTACATGCCTTGGATACCCTTGGTACCATATACTAGCGACTTATGAATACATCTGCTTCTGCCAACTGGGGGTTGCAAATTCAACATACAAGTTGTAATGCGTTAGAACACTGGCATTGAGGTCTGGTTAGCATGCTGTGTGTTTTATTTAGATACACATATATGTATTCTGTCTGCTTACCAATATCCACTTCAATAATGTTCTTCTTCGATTGCTTGCCTATATATGCATAAGGTTGCTTATATTTATTACACATTAAGTTATAATGTAAATGTGTTACTAAGCTGCTCGCTAATCTGATTCAAGCATGTAAATCTATGAATGTTCCACTGCTAGAGTAAGAATTTAGTTACTTACCTGTAATTAGTACACCAGTATTGGAATCTTTCATAGATTCACATGCGACTCGCCCTCCTCCCCTGGGGAAGCTCACCTTTCTATATCAGTACTATTCTGTTGGCACTCAGGCTCTAAATCTGAGATACTGGAGCTCCTCTCAGGAGTGTTCTAGAAAGTGATACATTCAGATTGGTTAATGCATAACTTTGGCCCTTTATTATTAATGGCAATGATAGGTTGCTAAACTAAGAGGCCTAGGCCTTTTTTAGCCTATACTTATCATGGTAATATTATATTAAGTTACCGTGGACACCAATCTCGACGACGGGGTAAAGAGTCAAGCATGTGAATCTATGAATGATTCCAATACTGGAGAACTACACTTACAGGTAAGTAACTCATTTCTTGTGTGTCCCTAAGATGTTCATTCAGTCATATGGATCTTATGTTTCACAATCATGCTTCGGTTATGATTGGTAAATGCAACATCATTACTGACAAAAAATGTTTTGGCTAATTCACTTATCAATAAACAACAGAAGTGTAAATCCTGACTGGATGAAGAGTGTTGTAAAATGAGTCCCTCTTATTTATTAGAAGAACCCTCACTCACCAATCTAGTTGGTGACATGCTTCATCATTGGGTTCCCACCAGAGAGGTCGAGTGCCTCTCTGGTGTGCTGCAACGCCTGCTTACAGCGGAGCAGGTTTTTGATTTTGTGGAGGTGCAATAAGTGATAGTGCGATGAGATAAAATTGCCTTTACCTGCCCGAAAGAATGTATTGGTGGAGAGGTAAGGCAAGGTTAAAACGTTAGTGAGGAGGATGTGTGGAACTGGTTAAATTGACCAGAAACATCCCGAAGGGGGTAGTAAAAAGTGGTCTACATGTTTCAGCCTCCTAAAAGCCCGTAGAGAGGTGGCCTCATGGTAACCGTAAGTTGTGTGGTTTTTGTATGTCACAGGTTAGGGTAAACCTTAGCGTGTGTATACCGCTGTGACATTTGGTGGATGTTTCTGGTCAATTTAACCAGTTCCACACATCCTCCTCACCAACTTTGTAACCTTGCCTTACCTCTCAATGATGAAGCATGTCACCAACTAGGTTAGTGAGTGAGGGCTCTTCTAATAAATAAAAGTGTGACTCCTTTTACAACGCTCTTCATCCAGTCAGGATTCACTCTTCTATTGTTTATTTGTATAATTATCAGGGGTACTAAGAGGGTCACGTTTAGTTTTCCCTCCCTCTCTTGTTGTTAGATAATCATTCACTTATCAGTCCATTGGTAAAGTGTATGGATAATGTATCAATGTGTTTTCTAATGTAACCAAAACTCAGTGTATACTATGATTTTTATAATTCATACATGGTTTATTCTAAAGTGGTTTGTAATTCATATAGGTAACACATATACAGAGAATACATTTTTAATGCTCATAATGTGATCCTCTTGCGTTGTAAATATTGATTGGGGAACAAGCACACACTTTAAATGGCCATTATTACACCTTGAGTTAGTGTGAGGATTGTGATGTATTATATGCTATGGTTGCGAGTACCTACCGTGCAATACACTTGCAAAACTATCTTGTAAAACCTTTAGGTCAACCCTGGGTTACTTTGGCTTTGAGCAGCAAGGCTTAAGCAAAGAAACTTGTGTAAAGCATTTAGAAGCCCCAAAAAAAGGAATAAAGTCCAGCAATACGAAAGAAATCACAACCAATTTATATAAAAATAGATTATATTTATATATATATTTTTAAATACTTAGATGAGCAAAATCCACGGGAAGGTTCCGAAGGTATAGATTTTTCGAAGAAGAAAACGGGAATCTCATCTTTTTAGTTCTAACCACAAACAAGCATTGTAACCGCAAAGTTTATAAGAGTTGCATTTGCTTACTCTGGCCCAAGTTAGGGGGACAAATCCTAACAGGGTGAAGGTCAGGGTGGCCAGTAAGGTCTATTTGGCCAATTACCTGGGCACCAAAGCAGTCTACAGTAAAATTTCACACTTTACATCAAGACCGCCATAAAAACTTCAGTGGAGATGTCCTGATGCTGAAGAATGATCTGGGTGCTGTGCAGTCGATGGTGTCCTTGCGGTTATTCCTTGGTCCACAGGCAAAGTGGGGCAACTTTGGAACAGGGGTTGGTGGCCTCTGAAGTTCTAATTAAGCTAGTAGAAGGCCAGCTGCAACCAGGCTACCAATCTCCATACACAGCAGGTCCAGTGGTTTCCTTTGGTGAAGGCTAGTATCCATCTGTGGCAACCAAGTTAAACTCAGACGACAATCCAGGGACCAGCAGACTCTGGTGCAACTTTTGGCCATCGAGGATTGGTCACTTGCTGGATGGCGGTCAGCGTTGATTCAAGAAATGTGGCTACCGACTCGCCAGAGTGGGCTACTTCAGCTTTGATGGCCATAGTGCTGGTTCCAGGAGATCAGCTGACAGATCCTTGGAGTTACTACTTTGGTATGGAGCTTGAGTGAGACTTTTCCTCCATCCAGGTGTCACAGGCACAGTCCTCTCTGTGCTAGTGACGCAGGTGCAGTCCAGCAGTAGGTGAAATCTCTCTCGCCAGGTCCAGAGGTAAGCAGGGAAGTCCTTATTCGATCCTTTCTCCATTTCCCTTGTGATCTGTGGTTCAAGGTGCTATGTATATGCCCAGAATGGTCCCTGGGGAGAAATGATGCTAGCCAATTGACACACAGGATGCCTTGTGATGACTTCTGGCTATGTGTGGCATATAGCAATCCCAGAATTAAATATTCTGCCCCTATCAAGATGTCTTAACCCTTGGCTGTTATGAGTTTGGTAGCCCACCACAGAGGTGTGAATACTTGTGGGCTGCAAGCCCTCAAGAAAATCTGTTTGTTCACTGGTCTCTCCTCTTCATTCCTGCCACTTTATTGGAGGGAAAGTACAGAATAAGCCTTTCAGGAACTGTTTGATGAATCTAGAAAACCATAATGATGGAGAAGGAGATCGCCTGAAACGGGAAATGGATGCCAAATGGGCCTTTATGGAAGCATGCGCAAGACCTGGCTAGGTACAGAAGATATGGTAGAACCTGTTCCGGAGAGGAGAAGAGATGTATGTTAGACTGAAGGCACCAGATGGAAAACCTTTGCCACATGAGGCGGTAGGTTTTGTTTGTACTGTCAGCACAGGCTCTAGCTAGGATCTCTCTACACTCTGTTGGTATGCTCAGATGTTGGACTTCATGTAACTCGGGAGCCATGCTGATAAGTGGAGATGTTTGGGATCCGCATGCAGAACTTGGCCCCGGTTCATTGTCAGAAGACTGGGAAGGACTCTGAACTAAATGTGACAATCCTGAGAAAGGAGAAGCAACTCCATGAACCAGGGTTGACGTGGCCAAGCATGAGCAATGAGAATCAGTTTACACGGTTCTGCCTTCATTTTTCTCAAGACTCTTGGGAGGAGAGGAATTGGAGGAAAGGCGTAGGAAAGTTGCTGGACTATTCAATTAAAAAGGCATTCCCTCATGACTCCAGTTGGGGAGGCCAACTTGAATAAAAACCGGCATTTGCAGCTCTGGAGGGTTGCGAAAAGATCCAAGTCTGGCTTGTCCCAGCAGAGAAAGAGGTTGTATAGGGTCCACTTGTTTAGCTTCCACTCGTAGCATTTATATTGTGAGTCTGTTGAGTGTCTGCTATAGTGTTTTGTTTGAGGAATGTGTTCACCTCGAAGGCTCATCGTGTGTGCAATAGCCCATTCTCATATTTTCTGCTTTTCTTGGAAGAGCATGTAGGATCTCTTGCCTCCTGCTTGTTGATGTTGTACATAGTCACTGTTGTCCGTACGGACGAATACTGTTGAATGTCGTAACATGCACTGCTTTTAGTTCCAGTAAACATACGTGGGATTGGCTAAGCTTGGTGCCACCAGCCAATGACTTGGAAATCCTGGAAGTAATCTCCCCATCCCTCCAGAGAAGCATCTGTGGTGACGACTAGAGGGGCTGTTACTTGTTGGATGGATAGGCAGAGTGACGGATGCTGTTGGTTGGTCCACCACTCTCAGCATGCGTGGAGTAACCCCGATAATGCTGAAGGAGCCGTTGAGTTGCATCCACTGTTTCCAGTGCCTCTTGGAGGGGACACATTTTCAAGCAACAAAATGGGATGAGCGGAATGCATGACATCATCATCCCTAAAAGGGATTTGTAATGTTGAACCGAAAGCCTTTCTTCTTCGGGTGGACTTGCCAGCCTGACAGGTCTCTGTTGTCGTTCCTCGATGGGATACGCCTTTGAGGATACAGTGTCTAACTTGGCTCCTAGAAATATGATTGTTTGAGATGGGTTTTCTTTGGATTTCTATAGATTGAGAGTAAGATCTAGTCGTCTGAAGAGAGCTGTGCAGGCTTTCGTGGACACTACTGCTGCTTCTTTGGAAGACACATTGAACAGTCAGTCGTCCAAATATCGGAAGATTTGATGGGTGTGCTTTCTGAGAAATGCTGCGACAGGTGCACAGCATTTTGTAAAAATTCGGGGCACGTGCGGGAGTCTAAAAGGGAGCATCTTAAACTGGTAGTGGCTTCCGGGTACTATAAATCAAACATATTTGCTGTGATTTGGGGAGGGATAGGTATGTGGAAATAGGCGTCTTGGAGGTCAAGGGTAGTCATAAAATCGTATTGGTTTAGGAGCGGCAGAACTTCCTGCAAGGTGACCATCTGAAACAATTCCTTCTTTAAGTAGCATTGAGGTTTCAGAGGTCTAAAATTGGTTGCCACTGACTTATCTTTCTGATTAGGAAGAAATCAGACGTAGAAAGCTTTCCCTCTCTGGGAGATAGGGACCTTTAATTGCTCGCTCCCTTACACAGCATGTTTTGGGCTTCTATCTTTAGAAAGTTTAGATGCCTCTGGAGGGAAGGTTGGGGTGAAGTTGTAGGTGGTCTCTATAAGAACTCTAAAAAGTGAAAGAATTGGTCAGGTGTAGAACCCACTGGCAAATTCTTTTGCCACTGGTAGAGGAAGTTGGGAGATGTTGCCCCAAAGGAGGAAGGTTGGGGAAGGAGTTGGTGCGGAGCCTGTAAGACATAAATGGCGAAGACTGGTATCCTTGCCAGAATGTGCACTTTTTCCTGTGTTGGATCTGACATAATAGGATTGTGGCGGTTGCCTTTATTGGAATGGAGGACAGGGAAATTGTGTGTTCAAGGAGTAAGAAGGGTAAGAGTACTGCTGATACCCCCGCTGAAGGAAGGTTGTCCTCTTCCTCGAGAGCCATGAAAAAGGTGCTTTACAGAACTGTAAAAGCCCTACAGACTTGGCGGTATCCTTGATAGCTTAGAGGGCCTCTTCTATGTGTCACCCTGCCCCCACCCCCTGCCCCAAAAAGTGCCAAAGAATTGGCTGTCCTTACTGCTAGTGCTGACATTGCCGAAAAACATTTGTCAAAGTGGTCCAGGAACTGCCATCCTTATATTGAGGTGCAGAAAGATTTTTAGAGCGGAGCTGAGCGGTTTGCATTACTACCGAATTCGGCTTAGGGTGCCCCGTGAGCGTCTTTTGTGGTCTTCTACTTTTTGTCGAGGTGCGGAAGCTGTGGTTCTCATGATCTTAAGGCCATCTTCCCATATGTAATCTATTATGGGCCATCTTCCCATATGTAATCTATTATGGGTATAGGCTCAACAGAATTACGGAATGGTTCTTTAAATCATACAGAAAACAGTTGGACTGTTTTGTAGGCACTGGCCAAGCATATCTTTTTGCTGCATTATGAAATCCTTCTCTGCCAGAGGAGATGTTAGTGAGGAAGGGAGAGGAATCGTAGTTATCCTACTCTGCTGCAGTGTCACAAAGCTCACCCTCT